>NC_081196.1:35012894-36452894 GCF_902713425.1 Acipenser ruthenus
TGTAGTAGTCCTGTTTTAATGACTGTATCCGAGTCATTAATAGTAGTCATAGAAGTTGTTACAGTTTTCTTTCCACTGTTGTGTAAAAACTGCAAATACCATTTAAAACTAAGTTGTTTCTGTTACATTTCACAGCCTAAACTAAGCATGGCCAAATGCAGGAGGAACGTGGAGAATTTCTTGGATGCCTGCAGAAAGATGGGAGTACCGGAGGTAATTCATGGGCATGTCATTAAAAGCTGCATTTGAGTAACTTTGCATTGCTTTAGCACTGGGATGAATAATTAAGACAATGACACGTGAACTGCTGCTGTATAATTGGATAACGCATTCCATTAAATAACTGGATTTCAAAAGCGGCTACGCAGTCTAAAATTTGAAACGTTAGTGAAGTTGTCAAAGTAATATATATATATTTTTTTAATCATGACATGGCTTATCGCTTCCACTTACACAATCAGATTGGAAAAGCTTTTCATGGTAATTGAACATTAGGCATGTGGAAATCTGCAGAGAAAATATGCTGTTACAATACTTCAACCCCTCATGTGTTCTTACTGATAAGGATAGGGGGAAAAGAAGCTACATGTTGAATGGGTAATTGCAAGTCAAATTGGCTCAATTTTCTCAACCATAAAAGTTAATAAAAAATTGATTTTATGTTTAATGTGGAAAACAACAAAACAATAGTAAAACAAATGATCTAGCATAGTATATATAGATATATATAGATGTAGATAGAAAGAAAGATATATATATATATATATATATATATATATATATATATATATATATATATATATATATATATATATATATATATATGTTGTGGTAAGATTGTAAGAACATTGTTCCCATTTGAAAGTGGTAATACTGCAGTATCAGCAGACTGATCACTAGGTGTCCTCAGTAAGTCAAAAATCAGAGTGGTAGAAAAACACCCGAGTTCAACCTCAGTACGTTGTAATAAGATAATTGTAAAATTGGATCATTAAAATTGATTGTTATTCAGTTAAGAACTGTGTATAAAAAGGGAATTCTGGGTGTCGCTGAAGAGAGTAAGAGGGTGTGTTGGAGAGAATGGAGTAAGTTGTTGTACTGTGAGCACTTGACTCAACTACCAGTGTCAGTCACACACTGTCTCAAATAAGCCTTGAAGTATCACACTTACTTCAAATGCAAAAGTAAAATGCTTCTAAATACACCAGAACGGATATTTAGGGTTTCTGGTTTTCGGGTGTTATTTCTGAGTGCCCCGTCTGCCTTTAATGTTGTAATTCACGTCTTAAACCATCTCTGTTTATTAATTTAATCATGGAAAAATGATAATGACAAAATAAGCTCAACTGTTTTTCTACTAATACATTTCTAAAACCACAGCGATGATCGCTTTACCCTCACTGCTTGGAGGTTGTAGCTACAACAGTAACTGTTTCATAAAACAAAGATTTCACCCTCGCTAAACTCGTCAAATAAAATGAATAACGATTGCGATGACTAATTATGTGTTTGCATTATAAGAGCATTACTTAAAATGCAGAGCAATTCATTTTATTCCCCGTCCTTCATTCTGCATGTTTTTCGCTGGAGTGGAAAGAAGTCTTAGTTAATCGGCTCGTTTCACTTTTTAATAAGAATAGAGTCGGCATAAAACACATTTAAAGGCAGGTACATTCGTCAGAAAAAAACCCCCATAAACTCTAGATATATTTTAAATAACAATATTAAATTGAAATACAGACAGAAGCCTACTAAACACATCAATCACTTGACATAAGTAAGTAGTCAGTAAAGATTATGAAGAGCACAGAGTGGGACTTATGTATGCACACTGTCACAACAAGGAATGAAATGAGTTTTATTTTGCAGCAAAGCAACGTGTAAAAGGCCTAAATAAATAATTATTACTATGATTTTCACCAAGGCCTGTGCCTGGGGTGCCTCATAGCTGGCTACAGCCTTGGTGAGTAAACAAGACTGATGCATGTTAAAATACAGGGAACCAGCATAGCCATCCTGGGCCAGATAGGGAACCAACTTTAAAAGTGTAGGTTAGTACCTTCAAGTGAAGATAGGCTTTTTGTTTGTTTGTTTTATATTGCTCACATTGTAAATACAAATCGTGTTGGAACCGCAACTCATTCTCCATAGAGTTCTACAGGCACCTACACCATTGCACCCAGCCACGTTACCACGAGAGAGAGAGAGAGAGAGAGAGAGAGAGAGAGAGAGATAGATAGAGAGATAGAGAGATAGAGAGAGAGAGATAGATAGATAGATAGATAGATAAAGCATTCAGAACAGTGTAAAAGAAAAGTGCTATTCTGAGCTGTAATTAGTCATAGCTTGATGAGACTTAATGAGACTCATTTGTACTTAATAAAAATTGGAGGTGTATTTGTTTTACTGCAGCTGCATAGAAAAAAAAAGAAACACCCAGACAAACATTTCAGTGTGGATGTAATTATTTTTTTTTTTAAACTGAGGCTTTATGTTAATACAGAGTGCGATCTGTTGGCCAGTTCAGAACAAACTGCTGTACACACATAAGCTAGCCTTATCTCACCAGTTCCTCTCTGTGATTATTAGTCTACAGTACATACTGTAGTGTACCATGCCTAGTGCTCGTTATACTAACCAATCCCCCAAAGGTATAATCCGATTTTTAAGTTCTTTAATAGATAATATTTCCAATCTGATGGTACTGTAGTTGGTACCGTTTGTTATGATGGTTGGGTTCTACTAAGCAAGCTGTGTGGTAATACAGTACACAGGCACACGATTCTCTAGTTTTTGCAGCATGTGCCAGGGTATCTATCTAGTTTGGTGTTAATTCAGTTTGGGTGACTAGTTCTGTGACAGTCTAAAGTAAAGAAAATGCCCAAACATTCATGGAAATAAAACCAAACACAAGAAAAGTAAAAACTGAAACATATTCCCATTTAGATATTACACTGTAGTCAGCACTAATATTTTGGTTATTGAAAACTAAAACACTCCCTGAAAAAACACAGTGACATCCAGACTATAGCCTTACATTTCCAGTAATTCTAGTCAGATTTGTTAGTCAACAAAATACCAAAGTAATAAAGCATTGTGCTCAACTACTGTTGCAGCTGCATCCACTGGCGCCATCCTTTATTTGTTATTTAGAAACTAATAAAAAATAAACTAATTTGCAATTGATTACTGTCTGAATCAATTGCTCTGGCTGTCTTTATTTCTGTTCTGTTTGTTTTCAGCAGTTAGGCACCGAGGCATGTGGCTGTTCCCACAATGCACACCCTGTCGCGACTTATTGCTGAAGCAATGCATTCCTCCTCCAGGGTTGTTGCTCGCTGGCCCTCCCAGCCCCAGCATGCTCCTCTGTCTAGTTGAAACATTTCCTTTTGGGACAGTAAGATTTCTTCGCTGGCAGATGTGTGGTCTATAAATAGATCACATAAACATGTCGGTTGCTTTACACACACAATTCACAGCTCCTTCAAAAGCAAAGGGCAGACGAGAGTCTGAGCAGTGGGTCAGCCTTGTGCCTCATTGGCCTTCAGATGGTGCATGTTTATATCAGTTTAGATCTTTTGTCTGTTTGTTTCTCACTGCTTAACTATAGTACAAAAATGCTTTCTCATATATGTACATGTTTAAATGTCTTTATAGTCCATGATAAAATGAACTACTAATTGTCCCCATGCCATAGCACTTTTACTGCAATAAAACTGAATTTCCAAATATCTTCAAAATATAATTAGGTTGTATCTTTCTGCTCCTTTTCCTTCACATACTAAAGCAGTGTTTACTTTCATCTATACTATACTATATATATATATATATATACATATTATATATACTGTGTGTACATATATATATATATATATATATATATATATATATATATATATATATATATACTGTGTGTACATATATATATATATATATATATATATATATATATATATATATATATATATATATTACAAACACTGATTGCTGTGGGTGTGTATTCTATTTGTATTCAGTGTCCTAGTTAGATACTGTAGTCAAGTGCTTTGCTTGTACTGCAGATGACCATATTTGCCTTGCTGCTTCATTGATCTGTCACCGATTGGGCTACATATTACAGCACAGCATCTCATGCTAGTGAATGTGTTTTTCCAGCCTTAGCAGTCATACCTAAGCCTAACTTACACAATCGTTTTTTTTAAACTACACCTATCTATAGACTGCCTTCATTACCCATAACACTGATAAGTTGCTTTGCTCACATCTTAAGTTTCCACAAGTGCCATCGCTTTTGAAAAAGACAGTGTCCTCTTGCTTCTAAAGTCTTGTCAGTAGGATTAAAAATAGCTGTTTTTCTGAAAACAGCCACAGAAATCCTATGTCTTAGTAGAAAGTATTTCAGTATGTTGATCCCACAGCAACACTTGTTAGAATTTGTTATATATATAACCTCATATAGACTGTATGGTGGTGGTGCCATATTGAAATTTTAAATGTGTTCTAACAACTTCCATATCAACTAGGGTTGACATTAAGTTTGGCCCTGCCTAGTCTTTTTAAATCACAAACCTGCTAAGTACCAATAATTTGTATCGTAACCTCAAAACATATGTCAAGGTTTGTCCATTGTTGTTGTTCAAATAGTTTTAAAGTGCAAATATTTCAGCTTTAGTCTTTTTAACACTACAACTGTTAAAATAAATGTGTACCTCTTCAAAGCTAAGTTATAACAAGAAACGAGGCACAAATGCTTGCAGTGTATCCCTGTCTTCTCTATACTGTCTCTTTAAAAATTGTAGCCTGTGCTAGTCCTAACTGAGACCTTTCTTGCTTGCTTTCTTTCTTTCTCCCTGATTCTTGAGCTCTTCTGTGTTTTTAATTGAATGCACTTTTTTCTGTTCTGATGGCTGCTCGTCCCCGTGGATAGGCTGACCTCTGTTCTCCCTACGACATCCTGCAGTCGGACATCCGCCACATTCAAAAGACTGTGTGTGCCCTGCTGGCACGCGGGGACACGAGCACACAGCCTCCTCCAGCCTCGCGCACCTGGGACCTCTTTGGCTTCGGCCTCTTACACTTGTTCTGTCTAGTCCTGCTGTTTATTGCTTACAACTGGAGCGCACTAATTTAACCTGGTTTGCATGTCGTTTTTCATTCTGAACGCACAACACACTTCACAGGTATTTTATTGTTCCCTTATCGGTGCAACATTTTTCAGCGACTAGTCCCTCTCTGTGGTGGTCATCTGCAGACCATGTTCAATTTCTGAAACACCATTAGAAATGTAGCTGCTGTGTGTTATTCCAGACTTTCTGTAGGCTCTAATGATCACTCCCTCTGTTTCTGCTCTTGCTTTAGAATTAGCACTGCTGTGGTCACAGATAGTTGGGAGAGTTTCTGGATTTAATTGACTTTAGTTTTATTAGGTCTTAATTACTCTCATTGGGAAGGTTTTTTTAATTGTTGTTGTAATTAGTATATATTTAGTTCCAGTTACTTTAGTGCTGTCAGTGATAGAGGTAGCCCAATCATTCCATGTTTGTGTACCAGAAGTAAATAAAAAAAAAATACCTAGATTTATTAGATTTAAAACTGTTAAGCTGACGAGATTCATTGTTACTTTTATTGACTAACTGGGGATATTTATATACAAATCATCTCAAAGGAAGAATCGATTTCTGTTTATAAACAACTTGTTTTTTGAGTGTGTGTGTCTTGAAGATTGTTGTTTTCTGCAGACAAGTCCCTGGGCCTGCAGCATTTCAAAAGCAGAGCAATATATTAGGCAATAGCACTAAAAGAGTTAGACTAGATTAATGAAGCCTCCTAACTCCATGCTGGGATATGATCAAAGACCTGATGTGAAGGTAAATAGAACCACATCTGCAACCAGCTCTAAATTCTCTCCCTAGCTGGACTGCCTGAAGCTTTAAACTATGCACTGATAATACTGTGCTTGGCACTATCCTATTTACCTTTGTACCTTGCAGCACTTGTATTTTTCCAAATGTGCAGTGAAGCCAAATGGCTGCTGTAATGAATGGTGCATCTCAGCAGCCCTAAAGCCTGGACAGTTCCAAAGTTAAACAGTGCTGCCGTTTTCGCCACGTCACCTGGTATATATTTTTAACTAGTCATAGTATTTTTAGTACTAACGAATATTCACCTTGCATTGAGAATATATACTGACAAGCCATTACCAATAAGATACCTGTACTTCCGTAATACATGTATATGCAACTATGTATATATAACATTACATCTGTTTGTAGTTTCTTTATATTTAGTGTAGTGGTGGTAAAAATAAAAAAAAGTACAATTAAAAGTCTTTTCTACTTTTTAATTCATGTTGTATTAATGCTGACCCTGGAGTATAGACAAAAATAGCTTGACGCTACCAGCCAGTGGAAAGCCAAGTAGATTTTATAGAATGTACAGTACAGGCTGGGGCTAAAGTAGCGCACTATTGAAAAACTCATCGTCTGTGTAACATACCCTCTGGCCATCTGACCATTCACATGACCACCAGTTCTGACACCTTTAGACTTTCTCAAGGGATAACTTGCTGCAGGAATCCTGCAAAACCTCCTCAACAGTTGATATGTGGGATTATGTCAGCCTGGTCACTATTCACAAAGCTTTATCACATTAGTTATTTAAAGAATGTTTTAGATTTATATAACTGTTCTAGATAGTTTTTTTGTTGTTTTTAACTATCAAGCACAGTTTCATGATTGTCAAATATTATTTTATTAATAAGACTGTGAAAACCCATTATTTAACTTGTGAGAACAGTTTTTGTGAATAAGGGCATCCTGTGTCACTTCCACATAAGGTACGGCACAATCTGTATGTTCTATTCTGCTGTGTAGTCTATATGCGTAACATAATTGTCGTTTGTGTTCATTGCTTCTACGCTATATATAATTTTGTGTTTTACATTTTTATTTTGTGCTGCTTTTTTGTTTCATTTTAGGAGAAATTATGTCTGCCCCATCACATACTTGAAGAGAAAGGCTTGGTTAAAGTGAGCATAACCATCCAAGCGCTGATAGATGTGTCCACAACCATACAGGCCTTGTTTACATGAAAATCAAGTAAGGCCAACCGGACACTGAGTTCAGAACGCTGCCTACAGCAGAGTGGCACACAACCCATGTGGGTTTGCAGAAACGTGTGCAGCCAAAGTGAACCAGTGAACCAACAGCTATCGCCTCTATACCTCCTGAAAGACCATTGTTTTAAGAGACATTATTATACTTTTTTTCTTATTTTAAAACTAAAAGGACAGTATTTCCACAACTTTAATAGTAATCAGATTTTTAACAGTGAATTGCTATGTAAAGATACAGGTGCTGCAAGTTATGTATAGCTGTTGGTGCTCACAAAGATTAACCAGGAAGACTACACATAACTTAGTCAAGGTTTCCCATTGCAGCAGTAATATATCGCTATAGAAACTGCTTTTTATCAAGCTTTTTGGGGTATTGACAGTCTATAACCTGTTCCAGTATCACAAGATACTTATTTAAATTATTTATAGATGATGTTTATTCATCCGTGAGGATTAAGGTGTATACGTCACAAAAAAATGTATCGGAAAACTGCTTTTTTTTATATGGTTAAGTTTTAATTCTATTAATATATATTTTCAGATGAAGTTTCATAGGTAATATGAGTACAACTTGCAAGGTTATGTTCTGTAAACATGTGAAATTATTAGGATTTTTTCTTTTTTTTTTCCAGTGTGTCTCAGGAGACAGTGATTGACTTGTATTGTTTCACTTCATTCCATGCTGTTTCCAGCATTCCAGGTTTTGCTCAACACAACCTGCCCCACTTATACAATGAATATGTTTTGGGAACGAGTGAATGCAGGCTTTTGAAAACATGCCTTTTATTTTTGAAAGCTGTGTAGGGCCGCAGTTCGCTCTTGCGGATGGAGATGGGGATTAAGAGCCAGCGAATTCAGGGGTTTGGATCTCAGCTGTGGGAGTGGGGTGCCTCAGTTCCACCTAGCTGAAACATGGGTTAAGACCCACTGGAATTTAAGTTACTATCTCTGTTGGGCTATCCTAGATCATTTCTAAATATATTGTGAAGGTTTTTATTGTTAGTGTTATAAAGCGTACATGTATGAAATGGCACAACCCTATCCCCATTTTGGCCACAAATGTGGACTGAATGGGTATAACCAAAAAAGCAATATACTTCCATATAATGTCAAATAATTGTGATCTTGAAGTGTTAACTTTTGAACACTGTATAAAGTGTAAATATAAGAAAAAAAACAAGTAATACAAGGACTGGAATAAAGTATGGATTCTGTATAGGTACAGTACAAGCTGGCTGTGTCAGTTACATAAATCACAAATGTAAGGATGAATGTAACTGCTGATAAATATGAATTCAATTTTTCATGACGTGATAATCTCATAGTTGAAAAAAAACATGAGATTTCAGACTCAAATTCAACCAGTTAATTGTCTGAAATAAAACAGCCTTCTGTAGGGGTAACCTGGCAATTAGAACCATTTTTACACATTTGAATTTCACAAAAACAGAATGACATGCTTGAAAATGTTGCACAATGTATATTTGTGTTTACTAAAGGCACTGCGAAACAGTAAAAACTGGTTATGAATATGTCACAAAAAGGCAAAAAGTGTTCTAAATGGGGCTATCTTTTAAAAATGTTTTATTAATGTGCAGTTTAATTAAGCTTGGTGTCCTAAGAAAAAAACTACTTCAGGATTCAGCAGCAGAATCTAATTCAATTATGCATATGTTTTTCTTGCTAGCTGCCAAATTGACATAAAGAAATGTCATGTGTCCAGCAAATGAAAGAGATATTGTAGACCGGAGCAGATTTCTTTAGAAAGTAAAAGCAAACGTTATATATACAGTAGATTGTTGGTGTAGGTAGTTGTAAGGTTTCGATCAAGACAGGTATGTAGTCAGTGACAATAAATGGAGCTGCAAAGTGATACTGGTTTGTGAAGGGTAGATATTATGAGTACAGTATTAAATACACTAAAGTTATGATTAAATAATCCTTAGACCCGTCTTCACTGGGGACTCGTCACATTGGCTCAGGCACGCCCGTGGGTTAGGGAGGTAAAACCAGCAGGGACTGTTTCTCCTCACTGCTGGCTAGGCGCCCAGTGAGCTCAGAGAGGTCAAGTTCCTGGGTGAAAAAGGAAGCTGGCTTGGTCGTGAGATCGGAGGACACCCACTGAATCTTCGGGTCTCCTGAGCCGTGTGGGGAACTGCTGCGGTGAGGGGAAAAGCGATTGGGCATTCCAAATCGGGAGAAAATCAGGGGGGAAAACAATTTTTGGACACACTAAAATGAAAAATTATCAAAATCCAATGTTGGCCTTGTTGACGCAGTATTTTCAGTACCAGTGCATGCAGTCATGAGTCAAGCATAACTTCCTGTAACAAATGACAGTCTTAACTACAAAAGATATTTCTGATACACTTTTAGCTGGCTTTACTTGATGGTGTATATTTTAAATTTGTATATATATTGTAGATTTTAACAATGGGATTGACTGGGCAGGGAACAGGAAGCACAGTTGCTTGGGTTGTCACCATGAATGGACTCTTAGTTATCCATAACTTGGCCTGTAACTAAGGTTCCATGGTTGGCGAAGTCTTGTTCCTGTAAAACCAACAAAAGAAAAACCCCACCATTTAAAACTCAGTTCAAGCTATTTGACTACAATTTGTAAATTTGACTTGAAAAATCAAACACAGATATATTGATGGGTTAAATCATGTTCATCTTTGTATGCAAACCTGAATTCCTGGTTGTTGCATTGATATAACTGTTAATAGTTACAGCCAGTTGTTTCGGCCTGCATTATTCAGTTTATCAAATCAATTTGTGAGAGTTTTGTTTGTATTGCTTGTTACATTTTATTTTTCAGTAATAATTGTACACCGACAATATCCAGGATAATACTACAGCACATAAATGCAGGTGAAAAAATAGCAGAGTAAACAAACGCATCAGCATTTATTGTTGAAAATAACAGCTTGCTTTACTACATTCAGTTTTAAATTTGTACCAAGTGGCAGCTAGCACCTTTATGAAATGACCTGCACTTTAAAAACTAAATTGTTTGGTGATCTGTACGGATTGCAGATATTCATATTTTGCTAAGTGTTTGTGTAATCTAAAGTAACAAAAATTGATATATTAATTTAAAAATAGATGAAATTAGTAGATTGGTAGTTGTATGCAAACTGCTGTATCTTGTGTAGGAACATGTTTTCCTGCTAGTTTGCTTTAATGTATATAAGATGACATTGCATATTCATGGTTTATATATATTTCTTTGTTTTACTGGGGTTTATGCATTTGTTTAAAGTTGGCTGTATAATACAATAAATATGAAAATATCTTCAATATTTTGTAATACTGCTTTTTATGCAACTTTCATGAGTATGGCTATTAGGACTTTTAAACAGTCTTTGTACAGCATTCATATGTGCAATGTCTTTACACACATGAAACATTTTGTTTTTTACCATCTCCTTAACTTCTGTAAATAGTGTACATACTGTAGTACAAATATTACTTTTATTTAACAGTAAACCTTTTATTTGTAAAAAGCAAAAATGCCTCCTATTTCTTACGTGTCACTTCTGAGTGTAATGTATCAATACTGATAACACTGGTTAAATGCCTTTTGGGTGGAGTCTGGGTCACATACTGTAATGTTTCAGAGGGCCATCATGTTTTTATATTGCTGGCTTATTTTATCTACAACCCCTCCATGTTAGCAACTCTTAACATAAAAAATAAGATCTTAATAGTGGTGGACCTAGAACCTCATATCTAGAACCTTGAAAGTCAAACATCCAACAATTTTTTTTTTTTTTTGTGAAAATCTGTAAAATGCTGCTGTAAATCCTACTTTAACAGTTTAAACAGTGGTGGTATTTTAGATCTGTCACAATATCTTTATATACATTCTTACTGGAAGTGAAGAAAAAAGGACATTATATATTTGTTGAACAAACCAGTTTATTGCAAAATGTATTTTAATACTTGCATGCTCCCATACTTTACGATCAACATTCTGATCAAAGCGATGCCCACACCGTTACAAAATCATTGATTGAAAGGTGGAACATTACATCGACACACTTAGACTGTATTCTCTGATGAGCAATGTGCAACACCTCAAGCCCCCAGTGACAGCTGATGAATCCTTACGCATTCAGGTACTTTGCGTGGTGCTTGATGTGGTTGCTAATGAACGAACAGACAAAGTAATAACTGTGATCATACCCCTAGAGAGAAATAAAACACAAAAGAGAACATGAAGTGCCAGGAAAACATGAACCACACACCGCCCTTTACAAACTCCTCAACTAAACATTTGTTGTTTATTTCTAGTGTGGTAACTTGTTTTTTTCCTTTCTGAAAAAAATGTACTACTGACTCTAGGCCTTACTCCACTCTTGCCAAGTTTTGAAAATACTTCCCTTGACTGTTTATTGACTCTGAAGACCATTATTACTAAAAAAAAAAAAAGAAACATGTGGATTGCTACAAGATGTAATAATATACTAACAATTTTAAACAACATTAAACATAAAAACCAAAGACAGGATAAGTATACACACCTGCTGCAGTCTGAAGACCACAGGGATTTTCTTCTCTGTACAAGCAGCAATGAAGTTATCCGGAAGCAGCTGTCCTGCAGCCAGAAACTGATCATCTCTGCCCTGGTCAATGAGAATGTCTAGCTGTGGGCCGGAGTAGGCACTCACCAGGACTGTAGCATCATAGCTCTACCGAGGCAATAAAAAAATAAAATAGCACACTCTGAGGTTTATACAATTGATCTGAATAGTGGCGGATAAAACTACAGTATACCTCCACTAGATTCGATGCACTCCTGCCTTCCTCAGTCTACACTGAAGCTGGTATTTTTTTTAGGACTAATTTTCCTACTGCGATTTATGGCTTCAATATTCAGGTGAACAAGTCCCTAAAACGTACCTCCCATTTTGATTTATCTGAGCCCAAATATCCGTTGAACGCTTTCTGTCCCCAGGGACACTGCATTGGGTTGCAGATCGGAGCAAAAGCTGAAACAGACTGGGGAGGGATGGGAAAGAAAAATTATAATTTTTTTTGTCATTCTAAATGTGTTTTCTAACTGATCTAATTTGATTTGGTAACAGCGTGGGATGAGTTGATGAAGCCTTTTGTGATATTAGACATGCTTCAAGGTAATCTAGTTTGCATATTCTGTACTGCTTCCCTGGTGAGCATCCTGAAGGTCAAGAGACACACATTTCTCATCCTGTTTGAATACAGAAATGCAGATAATCCTTTATGAAAATATTTTTCTTAATTTACGCAGTGTAGTCTACCATGACTTCTGAAATGCAGTAACTTCTGTCCTACTGCTTAAGTTATACCTTATATTTCCCAGGGTTCTTGAGGGCACAAATCAAAGCCCCATGGCCGCCCATGGAATGTCCAGAAATTGACATCCTTTCAGAGTCAGCAGGAAAGTTTGAGCTTATCAAATGAGGAAGCTGCAGATAATTAAATAAAACATACATTATATATTTATATAGATAGATAACAAAAATAGCAGGGGGGAGAAGTATTAAATGGAGGGTCGCATTTGATCATTTACTGGAAACATTAAAATAAATAAATAAATAAAAACATTTTAAAATGCCATAACTATTATCGCACATTACTGAGAAAGTACCACTGATGGCACACTAAACAGTTCATATTTTTTCACTATAAATACAGGGTCTTGCATACATCTCTCTCAAATTTGATGGATATTTCAGTGTACAAATTGTCTCCTTACTAGTTCATCCTAAATTGCTGTAATATCAGTGTAATGTTATTAAACTAAATACCTCTTCTGTGATGTAGGAGTACATTCTGTAATTTACTTTCCACTGGTCCTCTGTGGCGTTCACATAAAAGCCAGCTCCTGTACCAAAGTCCCAGCTCTCATCCTCTCCTTCTATATTACAGCCACCTGTAAAGATGTATCCTGTTAATTCCATCATTCAAAACAACTATCCAAGAAACAGCAATGCAAATGTCTTTATAAAACACAATCCCATTGGACTAATTCACTGTCCATCACTGGAACTGTCTTTTGTAGGAGATATCACATTTGACTTCTGAAGGTAATATTGCTGTTAAGGGTGAAAATATTAAATTGTGTATCAATGGATCGTGATACTTTCTTTACATGATATATCGTATTGTAATAGAGGACCGTTTGTCCATGACACAAGACCAAAAGCACAACATAGCTCATTGTAGTAAACCAAGTGGTTTGTGATTGAAGAATAAGTGTGTTTATAGTCATTTTTATAAACAAAATAGTCCATCATTAAATGACCATTTGATCTTCTTATACATCATACAAGTGGACCATCCCATGTATCGCAATACATAGTGTCATGACCAGCATATACATTAGTGTATTGTTACAGCCCTAATTGTTGTTCTTCAACACATTTTACTGTTTCAACAGCAGTTGTGACATGGGCTTTTAATACACCAAGTTGAACCACGTTCAGATTAGCAAGCTGAGATTTTCCCTGAAGACAGTTTACTGTAAATGTCGGTAAATGAAATCACTTAAAGAGAGCAAACCCCCAGTTGATTAATTAAGGAGAACATAGTTTAACAACTGAAACACACAGTAACCTGCAATCATTTCACTAATCAGTTAGAAGAAATCTTTAGTGTCCCATATTTGACATGCATACTACTGCAGCTATTACACACTATCTGTCAGCCTGCTGAGTTACATTTCCTCCATTACAATGTTCATCCGCTGATTCCCAAACCGAAATGTGATATCATCTTATTTACATGCATGTATTTTTGGTGAGTGGAGGGTCACTATATGCTCTTCACAGTGAAGTGTATAGTGAAGTAGATATGCTCTTTAGGGAGGGTGGTGTTGTCGGTAGCCACTTCTTGAGGTGTCGTGAGATACAGCCACCAGAGGTGTGGCAATATCCTACAGCAAAACATTCCCTGCGTTTTTTTCTGCTGAAGTATACCATATTGTGACAATGTAAGTCAAGGTTTTTCTGTAAAAAGCTCTAGACCTGAGAAGATACACACACGACTGGCATTCACATTGTACACGTCACACTTACGGGGACTGGTGTCCGGGCAGACAATAATGATTCCATGCTCAGCTGCTTCTTGCTGGCTGCCTGCTTTAGTAATGAAGTTCTGCTCTGTGCATGTTAACCCTGTAAAGAAAAATAATATGCTTTTATTCCAGTGCAAACTGTGAGCACATAGTTTTTTTTTTCTCTTCTACAGGTGCATTTAGTCTTAAAATCTTTTTTTTAATTTTATAAAGAGGTAGTGGGTACTTTTCACTGAAGCAAAAAGCTTACGGGTTGATTAGATGAACCTTTACCCAGTCAGGAATAATCACAGCTGCATTTTATTAGAGCACTGTGGAAATCACTCTGGTTATCCTGGCATTAACCCTAAAAACAGCTGGTTGATGCTAAGCATTACAATGTTATAAAAAAAACATCCAGCTGTTGCTTATCCCAGATGGGTACAGGGTGATCATAGGAACCTGTTGGTACACAGAGACAAACAGAAAAATATATCAAATACTGTATGTATGATTCTTTGGTTTTATTTTACAAAGCCCCTTAAAACTGGCACCCAAGTCCATACTACAATGGTCTTGTTATAACTCCAAGGGATCTTCAGCTCTTCTGCCTCCTTGATCTGGACTTCAATTTTATATACAAGCCCAATCCCACGAAAACAAATTGCTAAATCGCGGCTGAACTGTCCTGTTAATAGAATTGTGCAAGACACTATCCCCATTTTGTCCCAGGACACATGGACAAAACCTGTGCCATACTGATGTATTTATTGGTGGGGAAACTAAAGTCGTTTCAGTGCTAATAAGTGCTTTTGTACCATTTGACAAATGTATATTTTATTAAATTGTAATGAGTAGCACGTTGAATGTTCTCTATTGAGAAAAATGACTATAACACAACTTTATGAAATAAATACCAAAATGTGCCTGTGAGCTAGACAGGTTTGATTACCACTGTACCAGAGGAACACATTTATGCAATGCATTTCCATTAAACATACAGTAAACTTACCGGAGAGCCAGTACAGCACAGGACATTTTCCACTTTCTGCTTTTGGAGGTAAATAAATGCCGAACCTCATCTTGCATTTTAGTTCTGTGCTGTAAAACATGACATTTGGCAGATGACATGTGATCTTTGGTAACGGTTTCCAAATCATTCGTGGTATATAGCTGCTTTAAAAGGCACTGTACAGTAGCTGGAATTCTTCCAAATATATATTTTTGGAAAGCTGCATTTAATGCAACCTAATCCAACTATATTTTTTGAAGTTATTTTACTAAACTATATACACACATCAGTCCATTACTGAAAACAAATTTACAGCGTCTTGCACTTCTTTGACTCCGTGCTTAAATTCTGTATTAGATTACTTTAAAATCTACCAGAACCGCCCCTCGTTTATTAAGTAGGCCATGTCTAGTACAAGCCAGGTAATAAAGGTCAAATTTACAAGAAATATATCAATTATTTAATGCGCAGGGACTTGTTAGAATATACCAAAATGTACTGTAGGTGCCAAATTATTCTGCACAATTCAACATTTTAATATATCGTATGGTAGTGCAAACATGATTCCTCGCTTAATGTCTCGTACTTTTAACAAGCATTACTTGTATAACAGAAATATAAATAATGACTGCACCTGTCATGCTCGAACACCTTCTGGAAACCATCAAAGCACTTGTTGGACGAAACTTGAGTCAGCGCCATTGCTTTGATTACAAAATACAACACACCGAGAGTTAGTAAAATGGCATTGCATTAATGAAGTGGGCATAACAGCTACCTAGTAACTAAAGCAACCTTTTCGAAATTAAGTTTGTTCAAGAAAACTAAACAACGATCTTTCAAAGTAGTGCATCACTCATATCACATTATGGTATGCACACAGGCAAATCTGAGTAAGTGCTGTGATTAATTGTAACCAAACAACTATAGCCTACAGTCGTACTAGTAACTGTCTCGATTAGTCTGAACCACACAGCCGTAACCGTACTTCCTAAGGGCCTAGAAAAACTACTAAAACTGCGTTCACTAGCTGGTAGGTAAAACCAGCGACACCGATTACTTCTTTATATAAAACATTTACTAACGAATCTGGAAAACGAATTAATCAATTCAAAATTCTAACCTGTATAAGAAGACGTATGCAAACGAATGTTATACAGTTTATGTCTAGTAATGATCCGAGCAACTGCAGTCAAGAATGGAGTTCCAGACATGACTGTAGATCAAAATGTCTGCAAATCTAACGTAGTTTATTATTATTATTATTATTATTATTATTATTGCACTTTCATTGTGCACACTGCAGTTAAAATAGGAGTGTTCTGTAAGGCGTACCTTTTTGCTCTTATACAGGACTTAATGTCGTCCTCCGGTTGTCTCTAACAGTTACAGTGCACACAGTCCAAGCTGCGTTGCGTGACGTTGAACGTCAACGTGGATGTACACCCACCCCCTAGATCTCAAAAGTGAAATTGAACTCTTCGCTTACCAAAAATTATTTGCGTGTAATGACACAAAGTGGCCGCTAGATGAGGCTGGTTACAAATAGATGTACTGAGAAAGATTAACATTCTTAATACATAGTATCATTTGTTCTAAAATATGCAGTGTCACATACGTTTCCAAAAAAATAAAAAATAATAACATCCTGTAAAATCGAATTACTTTAACAAAAATGCATGTGGGAAAGATTAAATACTTGTTTCTTCAGATTCTCATCACTACAGTTACTTTCTGGGGAAGTTATTGAAGGGAGTGTAAACAACAGTTGATTTACTCTAATAGGACTTCTTGGACCAACCTAACCAGCTCTTTAACCAGTAAAGTAACTGAAATATTAGGAAAGAAGAAATAGTCAACATTACAGGTAGTTTAGAAAAGAATACCACAGTATTCTGAATCAGAAAAATAGAGCAACTTATGAAAAACTCCTGTTATTCTAATGAATAAAGAAGCCTCCCAAGATCACCATTAGATTGCTTAAATGATCTAAAGCAGCACTCAGGGTACTCTCAGCTCCTTGTGGCAGTTCTATGGGCTGTCAGTGCGTATTTTTAATCAGCATTTCAAGATGAAGTAATCAGCAATGCATGGTTTGAGTGAAATCAAATAAATGACTAATAGAAGTAGAATTCTGAGTGTCAGCAGAAATCATGTTTTATTTATACTTTTTATATATTTACTGTGTAGCATAATTATATCAAATGCTGGTTCAAATGTTTTAAAATGTGTCAATCAAATCCACACTAGTTTAATGAAGGTTTGGGAACGGGCATGCATAAGTCATGTTTTCATTTTCATTGTTATTATTCATATTACTATTCATTACCCAAAGGTATAAGAACAAATCTGCCTGACATTGCAGTGTAATATAATTACATGTGTTTTATGCACAAAACACCTGTTTTACTATGCACAAAGGCATTTCACTGCAGAGTTGGGTTATTGCTTATTAAGTACTTTAGCAATTCGGATGACGAGTCCTGTTCTCACACCTTTAACTGTTGCGTTATTTAAAGATTGATTTTTAAAGAAGCTAACCGTTTCATTAGTATCAAACATACTGTATGTTGGCCCCAGTTTATGGACTGTTCGGACTAACGTTAAATGGGTAAACTCCATACCAAAATGTGAGAAAAGCATCTTGCTTTTTTAAGAAGCCATGGTAGTTGTCATTGCTGCTGATTACTAATGCTGTTTTGGGAAGTCTTTTGCTTCTACACATTCTTGGAACTGGTTGTTTCCTGGGGGTGATGTAAGTATAGGCGCAGTGCAAAATTCAAATTGCATTAGTCACTGTATGACATTTGAGAGCAGTAGTCGCTGTATGACGTAGCATTTCATTTTCTTGGGCATATTCATTTTGCACTGCAACAGTGCTGTTAGTGTCTTAGTACATTTCGGATTTGCTCTGTTTTTTGTCTTGTTCTTAGAAACATAGCTGAACAGCCTCTCTGATTCTACATTGCTATGTGGCAAAAGAAGAACTCATTTTGCAAATTTGCCTAGAAATCTGAAAGGAGTTTGACTCTGGCATGTTTCATACCAGCTACACAGTTCCACAATTTGTTGATACACACAAGCTAATTTCTATCTTCATCTGTTGTGACCATCTGTAGCTTAAGGTCCTCATCAAGATCTTGCATTAACTGATAATGTGTGAATTTATCATACAGTCTTTCAGCATCAGCAGCTCCACTTATACCCAAAAGATACAGTTTTTCCACGGGATGTCATGCTGTTGAAAGGCTCTATCTACTTCATCAAAAATTGGTTAGGCTGTACCTGATGCATTCAACCCCATATCCTTGAGTTTGGAAATGATGCTACCATTAACATCCCATATTTTAACAGTGAGTGGGTACATTTTTCCTGATCATTACTTCCATCAATAGCAATGCTAAATTTCTTTCCTGCAGTAATCAAGTACTGGGTCTGGGGTGCCAGTGCATCATTTACCAAGCAGTTTGTTTTGGTAGCAGCTGCACTGTATAAGTCCTTCTATGTGCCTTTTCACATCTCCCTCACCCTGGTGATCAATATACATGTATTTGTCACAAACAGTACAGTTAGCACTAAATGGATCATCCTTCACCGGTGTAATGCATGGGTATTGTTTTGGCCAGTTTTCTTGAAATTTACAGCAGGAACGGACTCTCTTTTGATTTTGGAGGGATTAATTGCTGAACGTGTTCCTGCCTCTCAACAAGTATCGCCGCATCAGGAAGTGTACCACAGCAGCCATCCTGAAGCCAATGGCAGGTCTCTGCAGGTGTGTGCTTTTATACAGCTCTTAGTTACTCGCTTCTACAATGGTTTGCACCTTGTAAGAAGAGATGTAAAGTTTTTGGAGGGTCAGCAATTGCCTAAGTGCAAGGCAAAATCCTTACATCACATTATAATGTTTGTGCCTGCTTAGTATCCAGATCCTGCCCAATTCCATGTTCTTCATTTTAATGCATTTCAATATAATTTTAATGGATTAATGATGGCAAAGTACAAATTTGACAGTGGGTGCAGAACGCCAGGTGAACACCATTCTTTACATACGCCACATTTTTAGCAATCAGTAAAATCAGACTTTACGGCTGCTAAACAAGATTTACAGACACATTATGGGGGTTTTGCACCCGCAAATCACTTTGCGAGTATCCTTACATCATCCCCCTGTGGTGTCAAAATACATTAAACAAACATTTTCTTTATTTTTACTGTTTTTACTTATATCATTTAATATGTTTAACACATATATTCTATGATATATAAAATACATGAATCTTGAATGCAGACTATTCCGGTGGTCTGTGGTTTTCTTTTGTGGTCAGGGCCAGCATTTCACCTTTAAAAAAATGGCTGAAGTTGTGTAGACCATCCTTTTTGGTTTTTGGGTTAATACTGTACTTACTGTAAACACATTTATGGTTTATAGCGAGGGAGTGTTTTATCCCTTTATTATTCCTGTGATATGCTGCTGTTATAAATTGTTATACTGTTTATGTGTACTGTATAACTGTGCTGATTTTTCAGTAGTTTGTAAGGTCATCCATGGATAAGTAAAGGGTATTGTGATTAATGAATGGTTCTGTTTTAATCTACAGTGCCTTCCTTATAAATAAACTTACAGTACAATATAATGTAGGTCTTGTTTTTCATTCCAGACCCCTTGATCGTAATGTTGACATGTCGTGATGATCTATGTGTATTGTAACAGCATGACAGGGCAGCAGTGTGGAGTAGTGGTTAGGGCTCTGGACTCCTGACCGGAGGGTCGTGGGTTCAACCGAGTGGGAGACACTGCTGCTGTACCCTTGAGCAAGGTACTTTACCTAGATTGCTCCAGTATAAACCCAACTGTATAAATGGGTAATTGTATGTTAAAATAATGTAATTTTATGTAAAAAATAATGTGATATCTTGTAACAATTGTAAGTCTCCCTGGATAAGGGCATCTGCTAAGAAATAAATAATAAAATAATAATTTTGGCCCTTATTTAAAGGGCCAACATCCCTCCTGAAAACATTCCATAACACTTTATCTTGCATTCTACTAATTTATTATTTATTTATTACTGCATTATAATAATTTATATTACGCATTTACCATAGGTCACCTGCCTTTATGTGCTTTGCCATGAGAAATGCCAAAAGAAACATTTTGACAGTAAGTCTTTCCTAATACTTTAATAACAACCATAATTTCAAACCTTCATTTCTAAAGGTAAAAGACAAAGAATCCTAAGTTTCCAAACGTAATGCTTTCCACGCAGGCAATACTGAAGTTTATAATAATTTAACCTTCAGTGTTCCAGATAGCAAAGGGAGTCCTAAGAGAGGAGTATGAAATTGTTAATAATATCTGCCTCTGTTTTTCATCTTGGTTACCAAGCAACTGTTCAACAGGTGAAGCCTGTGAAAATACTCCAGTATGACTGGAGTGTTTGACTGTAAATGCTAACACCCAGTGACATCCTACAGACACGCTTCATCATACACAAATGCTAAACCAATTTTCAGTGCTTGTGATGTTTGTTTTGTGCTGTTTTGAACAATTAAAATGGATGGAATGGCTCCACTTCTTCTCTGATAATTATGGACAATTTGAATCCCATGCAATTATATTTTACAATTCTGCTCATATTAATTTTTTTTTCATTAATGGATGACATTTATGAAGCTGCATATTTTAGAATTGACAGTGTTGATTATTCCTTGCTTAAGAAACTGAATAAATGCAATCTCATATAAAGTTATAAAGTACCTCATTTTATACATAAAAAGGCATGTAATTGGCTCAGAAGTGACTAATTATAATCATACATACTATAGTCTAGCCCCTTTGCACAGAAAAGTCGGCATACAGTGGTGAGCCTTAATGGTAGGATTCCTACAAATGGAATAAAAGCATGACTCATGCCACAGCTGAATTAGTCCTTGAAAATAGGAATGCATATTGTTTCTTATCTGAAAATACAATTCACCAGATAGAAATGTCATTTCTAAAAGAACCTCATACTCTGACTATGTTATTAGTAATAAGAGGATGAAATACTGTGTTCATATTTTGTCCTTCAGAATATGTTCAGTTAAAGTGGGTACACTTTCATTTTAGCACCAGCTGTCTTTTGATAACCTGCACTGTGTTGCATTTTTTATGTTTGTTGCTTTTACCATAGGTTAGATACAGTTTACTGTACAAAATAAATACAATACTAAACAGCGGTATGCTAGGCTGTAGTTACCAACACTGTTTCACCCTGAAGTCAATCTCCTCAGTCATTTACCATTATGACACATAGGAGTTAAAAATGCAACAAGCCACCTGGGGCAGAAAAAAATGACAGTAGAAATAAAAGCACTATTTTAGTTTAGGTTTCTACCTGCGCCAGAGTGAGAGTGACCAATGTCATAGAAAGTGAGCAGATGCCAGTCTTTTCAATTGAAATCTACAGTGGTAGTACTGTACATGGAAAATGTGCATATACACAATAAAAAACTAGCAGTATTAATCTTTAGAACAACGGTTTGTAAATCTTATGTAGAAGCAATTTTTCTTTCCATAAAGAGAAATTGAAGGCGTAAACCATATTTGTAATGAAATCACTGAAGTGCAGTAAAGTCTATTGTAAGTAACCCATCCTTTGAAGTGGTAAAACTAGTGAGCAGATAAGTAGTTACAGAACACCCTTTGCTTTTACTGTCTTTTGTATCTTAAAAATATATTTCAAAATGTAATCTCTTTTTCCTGGCGAGGCTCCCAAATAAAAATTGAGAAATGTATTTCCCAGGTGATTTATGACAAGCCTTGCTCATTTTTGGTATTTATTTATAAAGCACTCACAAAATATTGTAAAAAGTCACTCACCTTTTAAAATAACATTGTTATTTTGATATCATGAAACTTGTTAATTGTACAAGTAGTGGACAAAAAAATGGAAACACCAATGTAAAGTCACTTAATAAGGCGTTGAGCCACTACGGCTGTGGCGTTCTCAGTGGACCGTTTTTGATGAAACTGCCTGCTCGCGCCACAGGTTGAAATTTGCAGTCAGTTGATCTGCAGTGGCTTGCCTGTTTTGCCTTGCACTTCGAATTAATGCACAGATATCACGATCCTGGAGTATGCGCTTCCGCCCACTGTTGCCCTTTGCTGATGATGTCTTTCCGTCGGAGTTCCATGCCGACATCAACTTAGACACCGTTGCTCGTGAAACATCAGCAAGTTGAGCTTTCTTGGTCACTGAAGCTCCTGCCAAACACACCCCAACAATCACCCCTCTTTCAAAGTCACTGAGGTCTCCTCTTGCAGCCATGCTAGCCATAATTATAGGCAACCAGGACTGTCCAGCATTTTTATACATGACACTAAGCATGCTGGGATGTTATTTCCTTAATTAACTCATGAGCCACACCTGTGTGGAAGCCCCTGCTTTCAATATACTTGGTGTCCCTCATTGACCCAGGTGTTTCCATTTTTTGTACAATGGGTTGCAGGGACTTTGCCATAGATATGTCAATTTATTTTTTGATTCTTACCAGAAGCTGACCAAATATGGCTGTGGTGTAGGAATCTAAACTAATGAAATAGGCTGGTGCTCTGGGTGAATGTGCTGGTGCTCCGGGTGAATGTGCTGGTGCTCCGGGGGAATGTGCTGGTGCTCCGGGTGAATGTGCTGGTGCTCCGGGTAAATGTGCTGGTGCTCCGGGTGAATGTGCTGGTGCTCCGGGTGAATGTGCTGGTGTTCTGGGTGAATGTGCTGGTGCTCCGCGTGAATGTGCTGGTGCTCCGGGTGAATGTGCTGGTGCTCCGCGTGAATGTGCTGGTGCTCCACGTGAATGTGCTGGTGCTCCGGGTGAATGTGCTGGTGCTCCACGTGAATGTGCTGGTGCTCTGGGGGAATGTGCTGGTGCTCCACGTGAATGTGCTGGTGTTCCACGTGAATGTGCTGGTGCTCCGGGTGAATGTTCTGGTGCTCTGGGGGAATGTGCTGGTGCTCCACGTGAATGTGCTGGTGTTCCGCGTGAATGTGCTGGTGCTCCGGGTGAATGTGCTGGTGCTCTGGGGGAATGTGCTGGTGCTCCACGTGAATGTGCTGGTGTTCCGCGTGAATGTGCTGGTGCTCCGGGTGAATGTGCTGGTGCTCTGGGGGAATGTGCTGGTGCTCTGGGGGAATGTGCTGGTGCTCCGGGTGAATGTGCTGGTGCTCCGGGTAAATGTGCTGGTGCTCCGGGTGAATGTGCTGGTGCTCCGGGTGAATGTGCTGCTGTTCTGGGTGAATGTGCTGGTGCTCCGCGTGAATGTGCTGGTGCTCCGGGTGAATGTGCTGGTGCTCCGCGTGAATGTGCTGGTGCTCCACTTGAATGTGCTGGTGCTCCGGGTGAATGTGCTGGTGCTCCACGTGAATGTGCTGGTGCTCTGGGTGAATGTGCTGGTGCTCCACGTGAATGTGCTGGTGCTCTGGGGGAATGTGCTGGTGCTCCACGTGAATGTGCTGGTGTTCCACGTGAATGTGCTGGTGCTCCGGGTGAATGCTCTGGTGCTCTGGGGGAATGTGCTGGTGCTCCACGTGAATGTGCTGGTGTTCCGCGTGAATGTGCTGGTGCTCCGGGTGAATGTGCTGGTGCTCTGGGGGAATGTGCTGGTGCTCCACGTGAATGTGCTGGTGTTCCGCGTGAATGTGCTGGTGCCCCGGTGAATGTGCTGGTGCTCTGGGGGAATGTGCTGGTGCTCCGGGTGAATGTGCTGGTGCTCCGGGTGAATGTGCTGGTGCTCCGGGTGAATGTGCTGGTGCTCTGGGGGAATGTGCTGGTGCTCCGGGTGAATGTGCTGGTGCTCTGGGTGAATGTGCTGGTGCTCTGGGGGAATGTGCTGGTGCTCTGGGGGAATGTGCTGGTGCTCTGGGGGAATGTGCTGGTGCTCTGGGGGAATGTGCTGGTGCTCCGGGTGAATGTGCTGGTTCTCCGGGTGACTGTACTGGTGCTCCGGGTGAATGTGCTTTTTCAACAAAAGGCACTGATGCTGTGTGAGTTCATGTTTCATTTGGCAAAAATAAACAAATAACCTGTATAAATTAGGATATGACTTCTCTCAATCTTGCATTACATTGCGGATGACACCCTGTGGAGCAGTGTTTGCAGTGACACAACAGTACAATCATTCTTGTTAGTCAAACTCTTAATTCAGTCTCTCAATGTGCATGTGGAAGATTGCATCTGTTTCTAAAAACACAATTACTAGACAAATAAATAGAATATGTTATGGTTCTGAATGCATAATACAAACCCTAATAAGTAACCTTTGGATGAAAACGTGAATAATAGCTGCAAATGTATATTATCCCAAATACAATATTTTACAAATAGCATCTATAATCTCATAACAATCTGAATTTAATCTAACTAACTTTAATAATACCGGTAACACATTTATAATGAACTCAATATTATAGTAATAACATCAATTCCAATGGGATAATATGGATACAGATATTATGTGTTACTCAGAAAGAGGAAAGCATGAGCTATACTCTAAATGTGTGTGTCTGCATTTACCCACGAGGCAACCTATTTCCTCTTTAGAACTGGTTGATTTGTGCCTTAAGGTAAAAGAAACTAGAAAAAATATACTGTAGCTTAGATTTAGAATACACTACAGACAAATCCACCAATATTCCAATAGGATTGTGTTACATTTTAGTGTATGACTCCTATAGCAAAAGTAGGAATGATACATTAATCATAGTGTAGAAATAGTGTGTGGGCAGCAGTGGAATTTCTTAAAATGTCGTACTTCAATATACTACCATCTAAGATTCAGAGCATGCTATTGGAAATCTAAGGGGCTTTTTAACCCCCGATGGGAATCAAATTCCCTGTGAAAGGGGGTATAGTGGAGACGGTTGTATGTCATACTTCACATCTGTGTATATAACTGGAGACCCAGTCATCCTATGATGTATGTCATAGTCATCAATATTTCCATTCTGCTAATAGCTCTATTTTGTATTCACAGCCATTGCAGGAGATTTATGTTCTGAAATACTTGTTATGGCAGTGTGGGCTAGGTATTACATTATCAAATCCAGCAGTGGTGTGGGAGGCTTGGGTGATGATAGTGCAAACTTTTTCCATTAACTGTAGCTTTGAACGCTACCGAAAAAATCAGGTAAACATTTGTTTTTCTAAATATTTTGCCGGTCAAATCAGTATACCACCCGCACAATTGCAACAGCAGTTTTTTTTTTTTTTAAAACTCCTTTTTTTTAAATGTCCAATTATGTGTTCTGCATGTCAAGGTTGAAAGAAAAAAAAAAAGAAAAAACATTTTCCAGGCTTCTCTTGCTGTTAGTTGTTCTTTGTGAATACCACATCTACAAGACTTCACGTTTACAATTGTATTATTGTGATGAAACTTGGTTTGGACATTCTTACCAACATATGTTACCAACATAGTTGTTATTAGTCATCATCGCAAATTATCAGGATAGCAGTTTCAGTATTGGCACTAAAAATGTACATGCAACTACAATACTCTTTTCAAGATTACAAGATTAATCAAAGGCGCACACTCTTATAATGGACACCTCCGCTGCTGTGGCAGTCATCCTGTTGTACCGAGTTTCTGCCAAACTATCTCAGCTTGTCTTTTTGCCCTTGGATTTGTTGCACAAAGTAAAATATGTTCAAGTGTGTTCTAACATTTGTGTTTGGTGAACCACATGTTCCTCTTTCAGAAAGGGGCTCCGCGTAGAATGCAGTATGCACCCTATAGCCTAGAGATCACTGGTTCGAGTCCAGGCTATTCCACTGCTGAACGTGGATGGGAGTTCCCAGGGGGCAGCGTACAATTGTGCGAGCTCCGCCGGGTGGGGAGGGCTTAGGTCAGCCAGGGTGTTCTTGGCTCGCCACGCACCAGCAACCTCTGTAAACTGGCCGGGCGCCTGCGGGCCTACCTGTAAATTGCCCAGAGCTGCATGGTCCGTTGACGCTGTGGCGGGCCATAAAGTTAACAACATTAAGTACATATTCTGTTGGTTCTAAATGTGTCTGCAGTGCAGTGTACCATATGTCTTTTTTCCTTTTATATGGTAAATTAATATCTACTTGTGTGGCTTGGTATTTTTAAGACCTGGACATCTTGAGCATTTCCTTTGGGAAACTTTATTGTAATGGCCCAGAAAAAAATGTCTGGCCTTTTGCTACTTTCATAAAGATGCCACTGAAATGAAATAATATTAGCAACGGGCAATAGAAAAGAAATGTGCTCATCATTATTTGTTTGGGTTCCTCTGTCTGTAGCTAAGACAGTGGCTTATTTATTGAATATCTATTTATGGCAATGTAACAGGATAGCATCACGCCCCAAGCTGTTACCGGCAGGAAGGAGACTTAGAGACTGGAAAGTTGCAGATTAAGCACTGGTTGTGCACGTTTATTAATGAAACACAAATAAAACAGGAACAAACAAACATGGCACGAGGGCCAAAATAAAGAGTTCAAACACCAAACACAAGAAGGACTATAGATATGGCTGGGCACCATACACGTGGCCATTCCCCAATTATAACTCAATTACCTAATTAGGGAACATTCCACCTGTGATTGTTGGCAGGATGGATTTAACCCCATCCCTGCCAAACTTACATTCACACATAACAGTATTTACATTTAGAGCTTTTGCCCTGCCACAGGCAACAATGGGGTTGTAAAATATACTGCTACTAAAATGTTACCCAGCCATTTTCAAAATAAAATATTGTTATGGCAAAAGGAATCGATCATTTTGGATTAAATAAGTAATTTTTACACTCTCAAACAATGCTAGTGTGAGAAGAAGAGACGATTGGTTGGGTTGTCCTAAAGATGTTAATTTGGAATATAGGAATCATAAAAAATATAAGAACCTGATTTCAGCTGCAACTTATACCCAATTTTTGTTTTGCACCAATAGGAGCTACGTTGCATTAATCAAGCATCATGCATGAAAAATGCATGAAAAATAAAAGGCTTTTTAAATAGATAAGAACGAGATTAAAGGCGCTTACAGTGACACGCCCACTTATAAATTATTTTGATCCATAATTATCTTGAACTGTACAGAACATGGTATTTCATGATATTTCACGATGGCAGTTAAAAGGGGTTTTAAAAACATGGTGACCAAACTTTCATGCAAGCTTCTCAAATATATACTAGACACTGTTTTATCTCACAGCATTGTCTTGTACAACATGGATCTCTATTGCTAAATACACTTTACACACTTAAACATGACAAGTTACATGTACATTTTTGTACTTTAAAGGCTATGACAATAATGGTTCATGTGAGGTGCCAGTGACACCACCATTTTTTTTTTTTTGTAAATGTATGACAAATTAAATTAAAGTAGTACCGGTACCTTATATTTCCTGTCTTAAACCTCTGCAAAGCCATCTTTGCATATCAGCCAGTGTTACTGGAATGTCACAGAGGCAATACAAATATGGCTAGTTACATTTCCCCAGGCCCTGTCAGAAAATCTCACTGATTCAATTTGTCTGGGTCATTCCAGGTGTAAAAACGGATGGTATCTCTTGGATGCCATCAGTTTGCCATGAATACTCTTATTTGATGTTGAAGACAGTGTTTTTTAATCAGTTTATCTGAAATGATTTGTTGATGACAGGCCAGAAATGCCTGGCAATAGTTCTGAATGTTATCACTGTAGCACTATGTCACCAGTGGCTCTTACCATTGTAGCTGTCTTTGATCTTTCATTGCCCCTTAGTACAAAGAGTTCATAGGTAAAGGAATGTTTAATAAATATGTCTGTATTTTCTGCTCTGATCACAGCTTCTGTTGTTGTCAGGTGTTGTATTTGGGTACCACATATAGAGGACTTCAAACTTACAATTTTATAATTGTGACGAAACTTGGTTAGGACATTCTTCGGCACAAGATATTGCTATTATGATGGAACCATCAGGGACTATTATAATGGTGGGGGGTTTACAGACTGTTACAAACATAGTTGTTATTAATCATCATTGCAAATGATCAAGGATAGCAGTTTTATGGAGCGCCATTTGTGCCAAAACTATTCATTAATTCATTCATCAATCTGTGCAGAAATTCATAAATGAATTAGAATATTCATCAATAAATTAATCAATTCATCCATCACTTCATAAATTACTTTGTCAGTTCCTCCATCAATTCATAAATCAATTCAATTAATTCATCAATTCAGAAATTAGTTCATGAATTCAGAAATTAATTTCATCTATTAATTCAGAAATTCATCAATATGAAAGGCTTGACAGGCTTCTGGGTGAATCAACTGCTGCACGATTGACCTGTGAATGAATGAATTGAAAGGGGAATTGCCAACTGTCAATCTCGCACTGTGCCAAAAAGGCGTAACCATTTCTAGCCAATTGGAACAGGTACTAAAATTGCAACCAATGAGAATCCAGTCCCAAGCAAACCTGCTTCAGCCAATAACCTTGCAGCTTACTGAAAAGGCGTTTCAGTCACCTCAGCCACTAGCAAAAAACCAAACAAACAAACAAACAAAAACACTTTACTTTAATGCATACCGAAGCCCTGAATAACAAATGAAAAAAAAAGAAAACAGAGATTATATCTCGTGATAACATCTATGTAAATATCTTGATGGATTTTATTATTATTATTATTATTATTATTATTATTATTATTATTATTATTATTATTATTTATTCATACAGCAGAATTCTTTATCCAAGGTTACTTACAGTTTTACTATGCAGAAAGTGACAAATACAATAAATAAACAAAATATGATAGAATTACAATAAATGAATGAAAAAGCAGTATAATAATAATAAATTTGCAGAAGGGTGGCAGGATATAGCTGGTGATGCAGTGCTGGATCCAGGTTGCTGTAAATCAGTCTGTAGAGTGACATCAGATGGGTAGATCAGTGTGTACAGCGAGATCAGAGGGGTAGATCGGTGTGTACAGTGAGATCAGAGGGGTAGATCGGTGTGTAGAGTGACATCAGAGGGGTAGATCGGTATGTACAGTGAGATCAGAGGGGTAGATCGGTGTGTAGAGTGACATCAGAGGGGTAGATCGGTGTGTAGAGTGACATCAGAGGGGTAGATCGGTGTGTAGAGTTACATCAGAGGGGTAGATCGTGTGTAGAGTGAGATCAGGGGTAGATTGATGTGTAGAGTGAGATCAGAGGGGTAGATCGCTGTGTAGAGTGAGATCAGAGGGGTAGATCGGTGTGTAGAGTGAGATCATAGGGGTAGATCGGTGTGTAGAGTGACATCAGAGGGGTAGATCGGTGTGTAGAGTGAGATCAGAGGGGTAGATCGCTGTGTAGAGTGAGATCAGAGGGGTAGATCGGTGTGTAGAGTGAGATCAGAGGGGTAGATCGCTGTGTAGAGTGAGATCAGAGG
Organism: Acipenser ruthenus; assembly: GCF_902713425.1. Taxonomy (NCBI): domain Eukaryota; kingdom Metazoa; phylum Chordata; class Actinopteri; order Acipenseriformes; family Acipenseridae; genus Acipenser; species Acipenser ruthenus. Next base: position 35,042,489 of record NC_081196.1, read on the forward strand.
GGTAGATCGATGTGTAGAGTGAGATCAGAGGGGTAGATCGGTGTGTACGTTTTTGTGCTCCATGTATCTACGATCTGACATACCATTCAGGCCTTTAAATTCCAGACACACAAACTGCGATAACGATTCTACAAAGCTGTTAATTGCCAAGACTTCAATATAGCTACCAGTATTCATGGGTCACCCATAAATAACATAGCGATACAAATGCTAAACAAATGTGTGTTAAGAGAAAACCCTAACTATTTTAATTGGGAATCTATTATATTAAATATTACTGACAATATGACATAAGCAGATAAAACTACCCAAAATCTCATTTGTGAATCAAAATGGATAACTTTGTGTTTTGCACTGTTCTACAGAAGCCCATATGTATTCCTTAATTATACAATCAATATCGTGAATATAATACTATACGTTACTCTATTGAAAAAGGTATATCTATTTACCCTATAGAATCATTATCTTAGTTTTGTGTCTATGGTTTTAGGCAGTAGTTGCAGCTGTTCTGTTTGTGTAAGATGGATTCTTTGGAGTTTTTTTTCTTTTCTTTTTATCTGCGTGTACACCATTGAAGTAAAACGTTGTTTTTTTGTTTTTTTTTTGCTGGTGGCTGAGGTTATTGAAACTCCTTTTCTAGTAAACTATAAGGTTATTGGCTGAAGCAGTTTTGCTTGAGACTAGATTCTCATTGGTTGCCTTTTTGGCACAGTGCAGGATTGACAGTTGGCAATTCATCTTTCAATTCATTAATTCGCAGGTCAATCATGGAGCAATCGATTTACCCAGAAGCTCGTCAAGCCTTTTGTATGGATGCATTGACTAATTATTTATGAATTGATGGATGAATTGACAAATTAATTTCTGAATTGATGGACAAATGGATGAATTAATCTATGAATTTGTGCATGAATTGATGAATTAACTGACAAATTAATTGATGAATTGATGAATTAATTGATGAATAGTTTTGGCACAAATGACACTCCATAAGTTTCAGTATTGGCACTAAAGATGTATACGCTGTTCCTCTTTTCAACATTAATCAAAGGCGCACACTCTTACAATGAGCACCTCAGCTGCTGTGGCAGTCAACCTGTTGTACCGAGTCTTTTTGACCTTGAATTTGTTGTACAAAGTAACATATGTTCAAGTTTGTTCTAACATTTGTGTTTCAGAGAACACTTTCTTCATAAAATAAAACTCAACAAGTCTGCTTAAAAAGTATTTAAAAAATAAATAAATTGGTGTCTGAGAATTTGTCTCAAACAAGGGGACAAAAATGCTTAGAAATACATAATATATGAGGTGTTTTTACCTTGTAAGACCATGTTGAAACAATTTGTTAGATTGTAAAGTGTTATAACTACCAGTCCCCATTTGCATGTTCATGTCCCTTAAGCAAAGATAACGTTTGAGTATGTAAACACACTATACTGTGTTAAGCAAACATGAAGGAATATTGTATGGTGTGTAAAACAGAATATGTTGGAGGGACACCTTTATTAGACTTAAGTAGTCCCCCTCCTGAAAAAACACACACACAAACAAAAACACTCCAGTCTGATTGGGAGAACTTACAGTATCCAGTTTATTCTGAACAGACAAGAGAAAAATTGCTAGACATAAAGTTGAGTAACAACATTAAATAAATATTCTGTTGGTTCTGAATGTGTCTGCAGTGCAGTGTACCGTATGTCTTTTTTCCTTTTATATGGTAAATTAATATCTACGTGTGTGGCTTGGTATTTTTAAGACCTGGACATCTTGAGCGTTTCCTTTGGGAAACTTTATTGTAATGGCCCAGAAAAAAAAAAGTCTGGCCTTTTGTTACTTTCATAAAGATGCCACTGAGCTGAACATATTGAGCAATGGGCAATAGAAAAGAAATGCGCTCATCATTATTTGTTTGGGTGCCTCTGTCTGTAGCTAAGACAGTGGCATATTTATTGAATATCAATTTATGACAACAACAGGGGTTCCGGTTGTAAAATATACTGCTACTAAAATTTTACCTGACCATTTTCAAAATAAAAATATTGGTATGTCGATCATTTTGGATTAATTAAGTAATTATTACACTCTCAAAGAAGTGTGAGAAAAGAGAATTGGTTGGGTTTGTCCTAGAGATGTTTAATCTGGAATATAGGGATCATAAAAATATCAGAACCTGTCTTTAACTGCAGATGAAACATACCCAATGTTTGTTTTCCGCCAATGGGAGCTGCGTTGCATTAACCAAGCATTAGCAATTATGCATGAAAAAAAAACATGAAAATGAAAAGGCTACCTTGTGTGTTAAATAATTTATGAAAGTTAAATTAGTTGAATCTTAAAGGGCTTCTGAAAAAGAAAACTGTTAAAGTAAGAACAAGACCTTTAAAGTAGATAAGAGTGAGATTAAAGGTGTCTACAGTGACACGCTCACTTCTAAATTATTTTGATCCATAATTATCTTGAACTATACAGAACATGGCAGACAGCCCATGATATTTAATTATCTTGAACTATACAGAACAAGGCAGACAGTCCATGATATTTCACTATCTTGAACTATACAAAACATGGCAGACAGCCCATAATATTTCACTATCTTGCACTATACAGAACATAGCAGACAGCTCATGATATTTCACGATGGCAGTTAAAAGGGGTTTTAAAAACATGGTGACCAAACTTTCATGCAAGCTTCTCAAATATATACTAGACACTGTTTTTTTTTTTTTTTTTTATCTCACAGCATTGTCTTGTACAACATGGATCTCTATTGCTAAATACACTTTACATACTTAAACAGGACAAGTTACTTTATACAAAGTGGAAATGTTTTGTAATTTAAAGGCTATGACAATAATGGTTCATGTGAGGTGTCAGTAACACAACCATTTTGTTTTGCAAATGTATGATCATTTATGGTATGAAAAATGAAATGAAAGTAGTACCTTATATTTCTTGCCTTAAACATTTCCAAGGGCACCTTTGCAAATCGGCCAGTGCTGTTGGAATGTCACAGAGGCAATGCATATAGGGCTAGTTACATTTCTCCAGGCCCTGTCAGAAATTCTCTAACTGTACCACCATAGGAATCCTGTATGTAATTCAGGCTCCCAGAAATGTCAACGGGGTTGGCAGAAGATAGATGTAAGTATGTGAAACTCAATATTATGCTAGCAAAAGAGAACAAATTCAGAACAAATTCAGTTAAACTATAATTTTAAACTATTTACACTTTAAGGAACTGTGGGGATACCATGCTAAAACTATTTCTGCTGTGTACCACTGAAAAATGAAGTTTTAGCAACTCTCCAAGATGAACACGATAATATTTTTGGGGGGGTAACATAAAATGTCTAAATATATCAATTGAACATTAAAAGTAGGTTCAGTGTAGAAAATGTAGCTTTTGCAAAACAAAACATATTTGTATTGTTTTCTCTTTATTGATACTAAAATAAACCTTGACTGCCCTTTCCCACAATTACAACTATATTTTGGCAGTATAAAAAGATTCCTGAAGTGTATGCTGTGGCTTCTGTTGTAAAAGCGTTTTATTTTTAATATTAATAGTAAGATACAGCCTCATCAAACCAACTCGGTGGAATATCTCTTTTGATGAATGCTATGGGTTGCCATATTGTCAGTCTTTCTTGTAGAAAAAGAAATTTGTAAAACTATATGGCAAAGTTTCACCGAGAAGTCTTTATCAATGCCTTCACTTTCTTGTACATAAAATGAATGATAGTCCAGCACAGTTACACGCAGCTCATTTTCTCAGTCACCTGACCGGCATTGGGTTTAGAACTATTAAAATGATGAACCCCAAAGGAAACAACAGAATAGTCTTTGCTTTCCATCCGGCTGCCGTTTCTCAGCGTGTTCATGTCTCCCAGCTGGAGCTGAGTGGAGTTGTAGGCCAGAGGTGGAAGAGTGTTGACCAAAATGAGCTGCAGTGGCTTCTTCTCTTCCTTGTACTGACACTTGATGTAGCGCGAGAATGCTGAACGATATGTCTTGTTAAACAGCGTATACACAAGGGGGTTGACTGCAGAAGACAGGTAACCGATCCACACAAATACATTGAGCAACCCGCCAATTACACAAGTGTTGCAGGTGTCCTTACAGATTACGGCCAGCACATTGGTAACAAAGAACGGGCACCACATGATCACAAACAAAAAGAAGACAATCCCAAGAACCTTGGACGCCTTTTGCTCATTGCTGATGGACTGTATGGTCCGTCGTCCGCAAACGCCAAAGTCTTTGCTCAGAGACCTGCGGAACAGTTTTTCAGAGGACAAGGAGCTCTGCTGGAGGAAACTGAAGGATGTCCATTTGGTTTTGGGAACCAGTTCATCCAAGCACATGGTCGCTTCGTTCTGCAGAGCCCTGATTGTCAAGAAGTAGGTCACCACCATGATGGTCAATGGGATGAAGAAGGCCACAAAGGAACCCACCAGAACAAAGTTGTCATCAGTGAGAAAGCAGCTGCCATCCTTGACAAATTTGTATTTATCCTGCAGGCCGAAAACCGGAACAGGCATAGATATCCCTTGAAAATGAAAAAAGAGAAAAACAGGTAAGCCATTGACCATTGCTCCTTGAAGATAGTTTTTGTAACTCATTTCTTGCTTAGCATCATTGATCTCACTACCCAACAAACTTTGATAAAGCATTGGTAGGATCAGCACTACATTATCTACATTGAATGATGCAGCAGCAGCGATTCAGTTTTAATTTCAGATGTTTACCTCATGCCACTTTGGTGTAAGTTTAAGGTATTTTCTCCAAAGTGCAATTTCCTAAAAAAAACTGTAGTAACAACAACAGTTAAGGTTAATTTAAGAAGTCAAAAGTGTCAGTTACAACAGTAACTGGGCTTTATACCAAAATGCAATTTTGCACCATTATTTGTGAAAAAATGCATGTATTAATTTAACATTGCTTGTAACAAACACCTAAGGGACATTTTTAACGTCCTTAAATTAACCTTTTAAGTTGTTTGTTATTTGTTTTGCTAGATGTTTTATTTAACTTAACCAAACTGAGAAAAAAGAAAATGAGAAGACCAGGATAAGTCAGATACTAAATGTTTTCCCTTTTTACAAAAAAAATGGTGCAAATTGTGTTTTGAGGGTGTGTGGTACTATTTGAGCATGATCTCTCAGGTGCTGCACCAATTTGCTAAAATTATCAGACTCAATTCAGAAAAAAACAAGACTGTCAGATTCTTATCTCTGAAAGCTGATCTTATCTTCTTAGATTTTACATCCAAAGCGGGATAAAAAAAACAAAAATACTTTATAATCTTGTGCTGAATATTTGTTTCGTGGTTCGAACAATGTTTGAGCAGAATGAGTCACTTCTTTGGATCTCACTCACAAGCATTCTTTAATTTATTGATGTAAGCACAACCTAAAATAAGAAGAAGGTGAGCCATGATGTGAATAAAATATGAAAAGAATTGTGATTATGGAATTGCAACAGTATGTGTGTTCGAGTTTTAAATTTGTGTTGAGGATGTACCAATGCCTGGATCTCAAGCACAATGCTAGTGGTATGAGACAGCAATATCACAGAACCCCCAATAATGCTGGAGTAGAGTAATCTTTGACATTCTGTTGATTTAATTATCTGTTAAGACTTTGTGGTACTATGTTGGTACTTATTGACACTTTTGTTGCTTTTGTTGACACTTCTGTGACTAGTCATGTGTGACTTTGCAATACTTCAGGCCTACAGCAGATAGCTACAGTATAGGTTAGATGGAACATTTGAAAGGGCCATGATAGCGGGTGCTGACTAACCAGGGGTTCTGTTTACCAGAATGTAATCCAACAGGGAAATGATGGTCCACTTTGTTATGTATATTACAGGAATAACAAATGCCCCAGAAAACAACTATTAATTGACCTACTTGCTGGTGGAAGCGATGTAGCAGTCGAAAGGTGCCAATCACAACACCAAAAACACCAAATACAAGATTGGAGTGAGCATTTTAGACCAGAACATCACCCCTAGAACTATATTTTTAATTTGTGACAGGCTATTTTGTTGCAGACTGTAGCCTTATTTTAGCACATTTTATTTTTTATTTTTTTTCCACAGCCACCACCTGAATCAGAATGGTGACATCATCGCCATTGGATATAGCTTGAAGCTATCAGATATCAGATAAAATAATATTCCAGATTGATTGTATCACATTGATATCAGTGACTGCTATTACCATAATATTCAATGGCTTTATCTTTTGGTGATACGGTTTGAACATCAAACTCAAAGAGATGTACACACACAAGCCCATTGAAACTCAATCTGTATGAAAATCAATTAAGACTACCATGTACACAGTCAGATAGCAACACTTCCCCCAATGCCTTTTATTCTATTTAACACTTTGATATTGTTCTCTCTAAATATCTGGTAGTGTAATACTGCACTGAAAGACCAGAACAGATCACAAATGCTGCCCAATGTAATGAAAATGTGATGTTCCTACCCCTTTAAAGTAACTTTGAAAAATGACAACCATACAAATTCGTTGGACCCTGTCCACATTCTGTCTGAGTGACAAAGTACAGTTTATATAGAGTGTAAGAGCTGTTACCTGCTTCTCTGGCCTTTGAGCTGATGCTAACACTGGGAGTGTTTAAATGATAGAACTAGTTTAGCCATGGCCATTGCTTACTCTTTCTGCTCTTTTTTGTGACTATTTTTTTAATGTTTTGTTGTCTTTAAGCAGCTAATTTGGTGAAACAAAATAATGAATATACACTTTTGCATTGCAGTCCTTTGATTTGAGTGGGAACCTGTTTTAAAGAGGTTGTAGCCAAAAAAATAGTTTCTTAAATCTTACTTGTCATGCAACTACATTGGTTGTATAACTCTCAAATGTGCAATTTCTAAAGAAACATGCTATTGTAAACATATATTTTCATTTTAAAACATGGTAACTAGGTAAAAAACGTTCTCACTTTGCTAGCCTTTCCTTTTAGTAAATCTATTACACTTACACTTCCTGGGTCATTTCACATCTGCAGTGCCTTTGAGGTGAAGCACCTTACTGGCTGCAAAGCAGGTCAGTCATTTTGGGAAGCAGCTGGTTGGTTACTAACCCTGAAGGGTGGGGCCATTTTCACTTTCCAGGTGAAATGACCATGAAAGTGCAGGACTGTCAGAAAACAAAGTCTGCGACCAGAGATTTATTTAACTTAATGTAGTTCCAGATATCATGTTTTAAAATGAAAGTACATGTTTGGCAAAACTACGCATTTGAGACCTACAGCTATGGTCAAATGTATGGAATCATTTAGTTAGTTACAATCACTTTAATGCTATCAATTTCCAGTACTCTGTACTACTGTACTAAAATACAGATTAATTATGTATGTGGCTAGACCTCTGCTTCCCTTTATCCATTTAAACATTCTGAAAGCTTAACAGTGGGGTCCCATTTCTCCCACAGTATTGTTTCTAATAAAAAAGGAATCTTTCTCAGTTATGGGATTTGTATGTTTTTTTATTATTATTATTTCAGTTTATTTTTGGTTAGAGAAATTGATGTTTCAGACAAACATGTTAAGGAATGATTTTATATAATTGTAAATAATTTAATTCCTAAATAGAAATAAACTGCATTTTCAAATACGTTACAGATTTCAAAAGGAAAAAAATAAATAAATTAAATTAAATATCCTATGGTACTTAGAATTTTTTTTTTACAATAAGTGGCAGAAAATGTTTACTCACATTTATTAAATTGTTCGGTACACTGTGCTGGTTGACAAAGACGCACCTGTACTTGCTGTAGCTCAAAGGGTTGCTCTCTGACCAGGACTCACTGGAGCACTATATAAAGTGGTGCTTTTAAGCATTGCCCCCCCCCCCCCCCCTTTCCTTTTGTTTCAATGGTATTGCGTATAGCACGCAATAAAGATGGATTGTATTTCAATGTATCAATGGAATTATCTAGAGATCTCCAGCTTGCACAGCATATGCTCTCACAAATTGTCTAGAATGTATGAGAAATCCAGATCATATCAGAAAAGTCAGTACACTCAGTGGGTGTCGGTACATACGTTTCCCCATTCATCCTACAGAACTAAGGTATTGTATTGCAGCCAATACATACATTGGCCTATATTTTGCCCTCTCCATTGTAAATGTATTTTACTTGATGTACTGGATTTTTTTATTTTTTTATTAAGTATGTTGGTGTAGCTGCTGTTGTCCATTTAAAGTTGGGTTAACCAGTCAACAAAGGGACTGAAGAATTGTGGCTTATTTAGACTGTAGCCGTCTTAATACAGGTCAACTCCTAAAGGCTGATATTCAAGACACTGTTGTTATACCCTCCAACTCAGGGTCTATTCAGTCAAGACTAATTCCTGTGCATCAGGAATAAGCAGTGCCAGCAGCAGGATCTCCAGCGTTGCTATATTTTAAGTGTACTTGTTGCAGCAATGCCAAAATACAACTCCAGTGCGAAGCAATGCGACCACCATCTGTCTCTGCATGTGTTGTTTTGAAAGTGACTAATATTATATAAGTAGATCTATCAAAATGCACCTATACCTAGGGCGAGAACCGTTTCATGAATGTAAAACTGGATTTTGAAAATACAGACTTAAAAAAAAAAACAGAAATAAGTGATCAATGATGGCCCATTATTGCTTATAGGATTGTCCTTATCACTTTTCTACTGTTATGCATGTCCTGCATATAATTGTATAATGTGGATTATACAGTAGTACCTCTCACACCTGGCTTTATCAAATAATGACCTCATTTTTGTGTGTCATTGTTCTTACCAAATAAATCCTAACAATTGCAGCTTTATCATTCTTACCGACAGATATAGTCCAAACAGCTATTATTTTCATGAAGGCCTTAGTTCTTGAGTTGAAACGGCTGTGATGAATTGGGTTTCTTATGGCAATGTACCGATCCAGGGAGATAGCACACAGATGCATGATGGATGCAGTGGAGAACAGCACGTCCAAGTAAATCCAGATGGGACACAGTTGTGAAGGCAGGGGCCAAGCATATCCTGCAAAACAACAATGGAAAATGGAAAAAAAATGGGAAAACATAGAGCAGGAGCATCCAGGAACTGAATGTATTTGGTACTATAAATGAATTATTAACCTTAGCCTTACAGCATGTATCCATAAAAGAATAAATTACACACACGTTTAGCCAACTAAAATAATCAGTATTTTATGAGAATTCATTCCCAGAACAATTTAAAGTTTGACGAATACATTGGCCTGGGTCCAGAACCATACTGAAACAGAATAGACATGCATTAATTAAGAACAAAACCAAGAGCTTTATACCAGATATATTTTTCCATTACAGATGTTGCAAGGATGTTTACAGAAAAATAACAGACATTATGAAATATGGAGCTCTTCCTTCAAAGCTATCTTTGTCTTTTTCATAAAAAGTATTATTTTTTTCACAAGCGCGTTGGTACATTGTTTTTACAGGGTTTAATCAATTTCAATACAAGGTCTCTGCTCTGCCTAGCTAAATAATATTGTTTTGTGAAACACATGTTGTGACCGGCTAGTCATTGTTTTTGCAATATGGTACACATCTATTTAGCCCTAACAACAGTATTTGTCATCATGGTAACTTAGTTCACTGCTAGATGATGAGCAGGATTAGCAAGATGTTTCGAGAGAGCCTCCAGCTGTCCCAGGATGCTCTCCTCTCCAGTGAGTGAAATCTCACATCAAAGGTATAAGAAGGCTGGAGGGTGTAAACTGGTAGAAGAGGGAAAAGATCAAAGATTGCTAAATTTGGAAACCAGAAATTAAATCTGTTGCTGCTTCAGAGTATATACAAGCTGAAGCTGTTCGTCATACTGTATATGATTTTTGTGACTTGGTGGCACCTACTCAGATGCAGCTACTACCACATTTGTGTTATTCATACCATGCATATAAAAGGCTAGCTGGCTATACCATATGTCTAAACTCATTACATACTGTACTGCATCTTCGACTATCAGTTATCATGTTCCCCCAGCAATAGTGTGGCGGATGGAAGAACACAATCAGTGTATAAGGGGCCTCCATTTTTTGAACAAGGACCCTAAAAACTATTGTACTCTTTCATGACTTTGTTTTTTTGTTCTATAAATTACATTTATCTTTTTCGACATGATTTGGGGTTTTGTTTTTAGCTTCCTTTTTGCCTGCAGCAGAATTCAAGAGCTATCATTCTATCAACAGTAATTGTAGGACCCTAAATAAATCAGATCATTTTTTTTATTGAAGTAGTCAGTCATGTGCTGGTGTTTCGACTGCAGAAAGGGGGGATTAAGAGTGTTTTTTTGACTTTTTGACTCCAAAAAGCCTGCCACAAAGAGCTCATGGCAACAGCAGCCACAAGTACTGTACTATTCATCATAATGAAATGCAAGCTGTAGCAGTTTTTAGAACAAATTATAATTAAGGGGTGATAAGTAAATTGTTAAAATGCCATTATGGGCTGAGGCCTGATACCAGGAAAAAATTTAAATAGCTCCTCTGCATTATCACCAAGACACCAATCACATTAAAAGACGAAGTTCCTGTTTTTCTGCTTTACCAGTATGCAGAAGACTGAATTTGAATCCTTCTGTATAAGAAACAAAAATTGAAGATATCCACTTTGGGCTCTATATAAAAACATCTTGTTTCAGCTAAGCTATTGCTAAAACTTTTGCATCACTCAGAATTTTAGGATTGAGACATACCAGTAATTAAAAAAAAACAAAAAACTATATGAAAATAATTCAGATGTTTTATTTAACGTCATGTAACAAATAGACTACAAAATTATATTGTAAATGTCTACTGGAAGCCATAATAGTCCGTTTTTCGTTAAGAAAATGGAAAACTACAAAGCGGTATGTAATAATATGTTAACGTAACATTAGTCAACATATTCAACTTTATGAAGCAACATTTAATTATTTAGGGTAATGCAAAACTTTTGGCTATGGCTTTATTTAGTATACTATATATATATATATATATATATATATATATATACAAACTTGAAATTATTTACAATTATATAGAATTATTTATTTTATTTATTTAAATTGTGTTGCTTTTTTAATTTACAGTATTTACTTTATTGCAGGCCTGCAATAACAAAGATTTAATATTACTCTGATACAAATACACATATTTATTTCATATTAAATTAATTAAAAATAAATGTATTCAGTTATAAATGCTCTATAAGTGTGTTTTACTACAGCACTATCTACCGTGCATACAGTGCAGTAACCAAAAGACATAGAAACATTACATATCCTGAAACTCAAATATTATTTTCTTAGTGGAATGATTTAAATGTGTGCAATCCATCATTTACATCCTGGACGTCTAATTAAGAGCCCTGTAGATGCCTGAGAAGCATTTCTTCCTTTATGCATTGCCTTGTATAAAAAATGCAAAACAATGTTTCTTAAAGTTAAAATATAGCCATTAAAATGAGACACAGCACTGTAGCTGAGTAATTTCAGGATCCGACTGTCTAAAAATTTGCATGGGAAAATTACGTAAGTTATATACAGTGCCTATAGAAAGTCTACACCCCCTTTCAAAATGTTCACCTTTTGTTGCCTTATAGCCTGGAATTAAAATGCATTAAAATAGTTTTTTTTCATTTATCTACACATCCTACCCCACAACTTCCAAGTGAAAAAAATATTCTAGAAATTTGTAGAAAATTAATTAAAAATAAAAACTGAAATAGCTTGGTTGGATAAGTGTCCACCCCCCTTGTAATAGCAATCCTAAATTAGCTCAGGTGTAACCAATCACCTTCAAAATCACACACCAAGTTAAGTGGCCTCCACCTGTGTTAAATTGTAGTGATTCATATGATTTCAGGATAAATTCAGCAGTTCCTGTAGGTTCCCTCTGCTGGGTAGTGCATTTCAAAGCAAAGACTCAACCATGAGCACCAAGGCGCTTTCAAAATAACTCCGCAACAAAGTTGTTGAAAGGCACAGATCAGGGGATGGGTATAAAAAAATATCAAAGGCCTTGAATATCCCTTGGAGCACGGTCAAGACGATTATTAAGAAGTGGAATGTGTATGGCACCACCAAGACCCTGCCTATATCAGGCCGTCCCTCCAAACTGGATGACCGAGCAAGAAGGAGACTAATCAGAGAGGCTACCAAGAGGCCAATGGCAACTTTGCAAGAGCTACAAGCTTTTATGGCCAAGACTGGTCAAAGTGTGCATGTGACAACAATATCCCAAGCACTTCACAAATCTGGCCGGTATGGTAGGGTGGCGAGAAAAGCCCACCTTGAATCCCATTTGAAGTATGCAAAAAACACTCAGGAGATTCTGTAGCCATGTGGCAAAAAGTTTTGTGGTCTGACGAAACTAAAATGGAACTGCACATCACCCAAATAACACCATCCCTACTGTGAAACATGTTGGTGGCAGCATCATGTTATGAGGATGTTTCTCATTGGCAGGGACTGGGGCACTTGTCAGGAAAATGAATGGAGCAAAGTACAGAGAAGTCCTTGAGGAAAACCTGCTGCCCTATGCAAGAAAGCTGAAACTGGGACGGAAGTTCACCTTTCAACATGACAACGACCCAAAGCACACAGCCAAAGCTACACTGGAGTGGCTAAGGAACAAAAAGGTAAATGTCCTTTTGTGGCCCAGTCAGAGCCCCGACCTAAATCCAATCGAAAATTTGTGGCATGACTTGAAGATTGCTGTCCATCAATGCTCCCCAAGGAACTTGACAGAGCTTGAACAGTTTTGTAAAGAAGAATGGTCAAATATTGCCAAATCTAGGTGTCCAAAGTTGGTAGAGACCTATCCCAACAGACTCACGGCTGTAATTGCTACCAAAGGTGCTTCCACCAAGTATTAAATCAGGGGGTGGAGACTTATCCAATTATGATCTTTCAGTTTTGTATTTTTAATATATAATTTTTTTCTCAATAAAAACTTTTTTTCCCCTTAACAGTGTGGAGAATGGTGTGTAGATAAGTGGAAAAAAAAACCATTTAAATGCGTGAAACTGAGGCACTGACACAACAAAATGTGAAAAAAGTTCAAGGGGGTGTAGACTTTCTATAGGCACTGTAGTACCTGCAGGCATTCTTGTGTTAGTGTGTCTGTATACAGGCAGTAAGCAGTAATGGAACACATCGTTCAACACATCTTTTATGACACTGTACCTAAAAACATTTTTAGGGGAAGGTTGTCAGGGGCACGATAGTTCAGCTATATACCTAGGCATCAAATTGAATGATTTTTTGTAGTGGTAGATTTTTTCGTACCACATCTAACTTATTTTCCTTGATTTGATATGCACAGTTTTTCTATGTCATATTTCTAGTTGCATTTACAATGGATTTTAAAATTATAGATTACTTTTACAAAAAATATAAATGTAAACAGTACATATACTTTTCTTGTGTGAAAAGGAGGGCTCCATCACCATGGTTATTTATCAAATACAAGAAATCAATTCCACAGAACAGAGTACATTGAGATCTAACACCTGGTTTGCAAGAATTCCCTGTCACTATATATATATATATATATATATATATATATATATATATATATATATATATATAAGATATGCAGGTCAAATATACTGTAGATCTCTACAGGTGGTGGGGTGTCGGTGTGTGTTGTGTAAGGGTATTTATTCACTATTTATTCAAATAGATCTGTTTACTAAAAACTGTTCCTAATCCCGAGACACTGGTGTCATTGGACTTGCAGGTTGTTCAAGCATGGGTATGGAGAGACATAGGGGAGGGTCACTTCATATATCACACATGGGCCTGGTCAAATGCCAGGCAAAAGCTCCTGGGAGGATTGTAAATTGTTCATAGAAAGAACATTGATATCATCACTGTCTTATAACCCCTGAATAATTAGACCGGGGAATCTCTCTGAGATTAAAGATAATGGTAATGATTTTCAAACTAATATCAACAACATGACAAATAATATCGGAACTCAAACCAGGCAAATAGTAATAATAATAATAATAATAATAATAATAATAATAATAATAATAATAATAATAATAATTACACATAAATGAATATAATTCCCATATGTACCAATCCTGTGTGTTGTGAAAATGTAATACAGTACATTTTTTTTTTTTTAATTACTCTAGTTCTATAAATTGAAAGATGCCTTGGAGATAGCAACATGTGATGGGTGTGTGTGGACTGTCAAAATGTCATACCTTGGCAATTATCTATTGAAGGTAGAAACATTTTTCCATATCACAGGACAGACCTATTGTAAAACACACATAACATGCAGTAGCATCAGTACATACAAGCTTTCCTACCAATAATAATAATACTAATAATAATAATAATAATAATAATAATGATATGTATGCTACCTTTGCAAACCAATTTTACAAAGGTGCACTATAAGTTAGTTTTATAGTTTTGAGAAAATGCTATGCTTCAATGTAAAAAATTATAAGTCAGCGTATAGGTGCTTTTTTTCTTTCTTTTTCCTTTAAAAAAATCTAACTCCCTCTGTAGTACACTTTACCAGTCATTAACAGCATCTGTCTGGATTTATTATAAAATGAATTAAATACATGTGGAGTGAAATGTAAGTTTACAAAACACATACTTTCATATCGAAAGACCTGGGTATTTGTTTTTGATAGGTGTCCTCGGTCTGCAAGGAAACAAAGATCTGGGCATGTGCAAGTGCAAGGGGAAAACTGTCTGGGCATGTGCAGTACACATAGTAGGAAAATTTGACAGGTAGCATAAATTGACATGACACTGGTATACTGGTTCCCCAACAACAACAACAACAAAATATATAACCACATTCTGCTGGCGAGAGCCTCGCACAGTCCCTGCGGAATTCAGATTCAGGTATTTATTGTTATTAATATTATTATAATGCTATGTAGTAGGAAACGTGAATGACTAGGGTGGCCTATTTTTTATTATATTTTTTTAGTGGTCAAATGAGGCAGGCTGCACATGCGGTTCAACACAACCTAAAACTTAGTGTAAACCGACTTTAAGAAAGCTGCAAGATATCTGTAGTTACGGAAGGCCAAATTGGAAATAATTAAAATATATCCTCCAGTATTTTAATATTAAAAAGGTTATTTGCATTTGGAAAGAGAATTTCTCACCCTAAAAGATAACTACATGGATACCCACATTTTTCCTTGGAAACCCCACCGAAATTAGCCAAATACTGTGTCTTTATTAATGTGTTTATTTTTTATACAACCGTGAAGGTGCATTCATCTGAGTTCAGGAGCTGCAGAACATTCAGTTCTAGTAGCCTGCTATAGAAATATGTAACAGTCCGGGTAAGTGTGATACAGATTCCTGCGTCGGTGAGATGGGATGAAGTTAAAGACATAGCCTAGTGGTTAAGACTCTCGCTTGCCATGTGCAAGGTTGCCAGTTTGCGCCCAGCCTCTAACCTGTTACATCTCGATCAGATAAAAATGTCTTTATTGACGTAAGAGCCACTGCCATCTGGTGCTCTGACTCTTTGGAAACAAGTTTCCTTCAGTTATCCTGTCAATATGCTGCTGTGCTCCAGGTGGTGCTGGTGTTCACTAATATAAAGACACTTTGGCTGCTCTAACCTACATTATACTGTATATGTTCGTTACAACATTTTTAATATGGGGATTGTTAGTGTCATTTTGTTCCATAAACAAAGTTACACTCATTTTGAAATGTTGGTGGTGTAATATACTGCTTACTTTAGCGTCCATGTTTTTAAAGTGTTAGAAACCAAACTTGGTAAAGCTCAACATAAAATATCAAACACAGTTAGTCATCTCTAAGCTTGACTGTGTTCCAGCTTTTGCTTTGTAGAAAAACGTGCCTTCAAGGAGTCCTGGTTCTTTCTTTTTATATTTGTTCTTATTACCATCTCCCCAGTGCTGGAATACATTAATATAACATCATGTTATAAACCTCTAACAAACAACAAATCAAGGTTGTGTGAAGTCTTATGAATGCTTTGGGGGTTGCGGGGGATCTTTGTATTTTTTTCTTTCATTGGTTTCTCTGGGGGGAGTTTTTAATTTAAAAAACTCAATATTTACTGCTGTTCCGACTAGACATATAAACATGCCAATAATACAGGTATCTGTACGTGAAGGGTAATGTGTATGTCTTCTCAAAAGAGACAAAGAAACCTTGACAACAAAACATTTTAAAATGTTCTGTCTCCTCTGAGATAGGACCTTCCAGTCACATTTTGAGTAGAATTTATCCCAGATAAGATAAAGAGTCTGCTTGCTTTGGGAGCATCGTTAGGTACACTTGATAGATAGAAAATGTTTAAAAAAATGATATTAATTTTTGTTCCGTGATCTTCATTTGTGCTCACTATATTTGCTATTAAGTCTGTGTTTTTAAATTCCGGCTGCTGACCTGTGAACTGCTTATTTTGATGAATGTGTATAATCTACATTTTTAATTTTTTTAAAAAAAAAATCCTGTTTCCTTTTAGAGACGTCATGTCTTGTGTACATAAGGGTACACTGCTGATTAAATGTAGCGACTTTGCTAATCTGTAGGAAGACGTTGT
Source organism: Acipenser ruthenus (assembly GCF_902713425.1). Classification (NCBI taxonomy): domain Eukaryota; kingdom Metazoa; phylum Chordata; class Actinopteri; order Acipenseriformes; family Acipenseridae; genus Acipenser; species Acipenser ruthenus. The sequence goes on from NC_081196.1 coordinate 35,059,099, forward strand.
AACAGGTAATCTAGGCAACTCATTAAAATGCCCTTTTAAATTGAATACTAATAGTCAAAAACACTTTTTTTCTTTTTCTTTTAAATCTAGATTTCTGTCAAATGTTCTTAATTGACTTGGAAGATTTTTTTTTTTCTAATATTGTACGTGATATATAGCAGAATTAAATGTTTTATAATCATTTTGCAGTGAGACACATTAATTAGCCCCCACCTAGTGGGTAAAGTGCATTGCTTTCATTTGTTGAGTCGCAAAGGAGTAGCGGCAGGAACTTACACAGCAGATCATTAAAAATCACAAAGGTCTGATTGCTTTGAAAAATGTCGAATAGACTGGATAATTAATGGTTTTATTCTCAGAAACTGGGTCTTGGAAAAACAAGTCATGTAGTAAGAAACAAAAAAAAAATACAAAATAAAAACCAACTATAGAATGAGCCAGTATTGGCTGGCTATAGGAAAAGACATATGCCGATGGTACATTATGTTCAATAGTCCAATATTAGATCTTATTGAGTCTTTGAGAAGTTGTATGTTTAATACATAATTTTTGTGAATTTGTGTGGCATATTGCAGCTTTTTTTGAAAATTGTCGCAAAGAACTGAAACAAAATGTCTGATTTAAGAGTAGTATTTGACAGCTAAAATGTAATGTTTAATCGTGAAATACCTATTTTTAAACAGCGATGTGCTGTGAAAAAAATACAGTCCAGCCCAAGTTTTATAAAATTCCTTCTGTTGAACGATGTGCACAAACCTGCAGGGATGTATTCTACCTACAGAATAAAATATTCACTTCTGATATTTCATACAGATTATTTTTATAGCTTTCTTCTCTCTCTGCTAATTGTTACTAAAATCTATGCTCGCTTTTCATCTGTAATTTAGTAAATGGAAAATCCTGAACAGGCATACAGTCACAGCTGCACACTGTCTAGTGTTCATTTTTTAAACTGTCTTACTTCAGAAATGTCTTTTAAAATAGTTAGTAAGCATGGCAAATAATGACCTCAGCAGAAACAACAATAGAGATTCATGGCAGCAGTGTGGCGTAGTGGTTAGGGCTCTGGACTCCTGACCAGAGGGTCGTGGGTTCAATCCCAGGTGGGGGACATTGCTGCTGTACCCTTGAGCAAGGTACTTTACCTAGATTGTTCCAGTAAAATCCCAACTGTATAAATGGGTAATTGTATGTAAAAATAATATGATATAATTGTAACAATTATAAGTCACCCTTGATAAGGGCGTCTGCTAAGAAATTAATAATAAAACACTGTACTAAGTTTCTTCCTAAGGTTTTTATTTCCTAATAGGCTGATGTGGCTTTGCTGATACATGGTAACTTTTACCTTAACTATTTTATATTGAATTTAATTTCATATGAACAGGATTTTTATACCATAATCATTGAGTATCTGTTGTTATAAGCTAATATGTATGTATTGTTGCCACTAGAAGCATTTATTCTAGAGATGTTGATATAGCCGACTGTTTTGTCAGACGTGTCGAGTCTCACTAACTGAAAAAAAATCTTTAAACATAATATATTTAATTTTTATAAGTTACAAGGAAAATGTGTCAGCATATCTCAGTGTAAAATACAAAGGTAACAGAGTGATCCTAGAGGTTACCAAAAAAAGGCAAGTACCTATATATTGGTGTTTAAAATGTATTCAAAAGCACAAAACGGTAAAAAAAACAGGAGCAACTCAAGGGCTGCTTCTGCCCAGTTTCACTTCATAAGTGCTGTTCCTCCCCCAAAATGACTTGTAGAGCTTATGCTTCCAAGAATTTAATTTAAAATTGAACCCAGAGCCCAGAAAGGCCTGGGAGCACAACATGGCCTCAGTTATTTCCTGTTTATAACTGCACCAGGTTACAGTCTCTACAACCAGGTTTTACATACAGTACTAGCAATATATTACATTTTATATTATTATTATTTTTTTGATTATTATTATTAGTCGTAGTAGTCGTAGAAATTGATTTTACCCCATTTTTATCCCAATTTGAAATGTCCAATTGTATTTTAGGCTCAGCTCACAGCTACCACCCCTGCGCTGACTCGCTGTCCTCCGAAGCATGTGCTGTCAGCCGACCGCTTCTTTTCACTCTGCAGGCCCGTCCACGGTCGGCAGTGGAATAGCTCGGGAGACCCAAAATGTAAAATTCTTTATTGTATTGTATTATAAATGAATAAATGCTGTACGGTGGGGTATTTGTAACCTGCCATCCCCACTCATACCCCGTTGCTTACTAAAAATATTAGTATCCCCGAACATATAATAAACATATAAAATATATATATATATATATATATATATATATATATATGGTACAATTTTTCCACTGTACTTCAAAATATACACTGCAAAGACACACAATGTTTGACCTTCTAGGCAGGGGATGTGTTCTGCTTTAAGATGTTTATATGTCTGCATCTGTGTCAATTTGCAAAGCCAGGCTAAAATCAATAACATTATGCACACAAGGTAAGACAGATCAAACAAGGGTCACATCAAGCAAATACATGAACCTACAAAATACCCCTTACAAAAAAACAAAAGTGCGAGTCACAGATATCTTTATAAATGTTTACAAGCTCTGATATTCCATCTAATATACCATGGTAGAACATTAAAAAGGAGCTTAAACCAGAGCGAAAGCATGGTAATGCACAGAGAAGTATGGTAAATCTAGATAAAACACAGTAATAATCACAGTAAATCAAGTTTATGTGAAACATTTATATGGAAATGTGCATATATATATATATATATATATATATATATATATATATATATATATATATATATATATTTGAAAGGTTATTTAAAGATGATGCAGTTTTAGATCTCTTTGTTTTACTTTTCCCTTACTATTTTGACAGTGTTTTTTTTATCCATTTGTTCTACAGTTGTATGATGCATAAGCACACGCACACACACAATATTATATAAAAAGAATATTAGAATCCGAGATTCCTTATAATCCGCAAGTTTGTGGGGCTGCAGTGCCTAGTTTTAATCTCTCAACCAAAACTAAAATATTGCCAACATAGCAAAATTGTTTACAAACAGAACCAGGCAGGAATCAATTTATCTGATCTCTCTCTCTCTGAGCATCTAGCCAAATCCTTGCAATTATTCTAATTAAACAGCATTCCTAAGAGTCTCTAACCATTGACTAATTAAAGATAAATATTGTACAGTGATCTCACCCATGAATATTTTTTTTTTTCAACGCACACAAACCTTGAGATCTTGATAAACAACAGTAAAAGGGCTACTGAAGTACGATTCACTTTATCAATGGATACAGTGAGGATGGTGGAGATGCTGTGCAGGCTAGTGAGCCAGATCTGTCACTCAATGCTATTAGATTGAAATCCTGATAACTTACTCTGTGAACTGGTCATCCAATTTCTGTCATACTGTATGAATTTAGACATTAAAGAGATCCTACAGATTCAATCGCTTTTTTACAAGAACCAATCCCCTCCATTACAGAAATAGTGGAATTCTTTGGGACTGTCATAGATGTATATACCTCCTAGTTTGTTAGATTTTTTATCTTCTGAATCCTACAGATGATAAATTAAGAGATGCTCATTTTAAAAGGGCAATATCTTAATATTCATTTCCTACTCCGGTGTCTTTCATGCATACCAGCCATCTACTTATTGCTAAAAGATCATGCATAATAAAGGGAATTCGAAATGCTATTTGTAATTGTTTCCCGGTTCACCTGAAATATGGAAACTGAATAGAAAACTAATAATCCCTGTGACTGTATTGACAGACCCTGTTCAGGTAAGCACAATGAGATAAACAATATCCACTGTATTATAAAAAAAAAGAAAGAGTGATGGTGTGTGATATGTGCCTTGCACTTCTAATTTGCACCCTGCATGATAGACTTACCGTAGAGTATTGTGAGCATGGAGACAGGCATGACCAGAAAGCCCAGCAACATATCAGTGATGGCAAGAGACATCAAGAAATAATTGGTGGCATTCTGTAGTTTCTTCTCCAGGGAGACAGCCATAATCACTAGGATGTTGCCAGCGATAGTTAAGATGATCACAATCACAATGAGCAGGGCTGGCCAGTTCTTATCCGTGACAGAGACTAATGAAAAGCACTGTGGTGCAAGGCTGTCGGCGCAGGACAGGTCTGAGAGGTTCTCAGCATTCATGGTCCTGTTACAGGTGTGTGATACGTTAGCTTTCCCCAGCAGAGAGTCCTGTTTGAACAGTTTGAGATCAAGGTTCAGCGGGATGAAAGAAACGGTCGTCACATTCAAGGTGTTCCTGTTTTCGGCTAAGAAGCTCATTTTCTGAAACTTTACAATGTCATTCAAACAGAAAAAGATTATCAGAGAGGGGGAGCCACTATAGAGTTAAAGTGTTGCCTCGAAACCAAAGTAGAAGGTGCTGAACCTGAATTGTACCATTTTTTCCTGTCATTTCCCCACTTTCATCACTGATCATTCCAAGCAGACCCTTGTTTATCTTGTATTCCACTGAGGAACTCCAATGGAAGAGTCCATTGCTCTTGATTTAGGTAGTTCTGTGGCAGCATTTATGACACATGTATCGAGGAGCTCTTGGAGAATTTAGAGTTGTCATTTCCTTGCACAAGAGGTGCTGGTTTTAAATAAGTATTGTATATTCTAAGAAATGTACACTCTTGCTAGCTGCACGGCAGTTGTAAAGTTATCACTTGAGAACAGGCTGTCTTTGTTCCTTTTAACTGTGGAAAGAATACACCTTATCACAGATATCAAGAACAGATGAAGAAAGCTGCAATCAATATATTCCTACGTCTTCATATCTGACCTTTACATTAGCACTTGACTGTGCTTCCACAATAAAGAGAAAATTAAAGACATCTGACAACTTAGTTCTCCTTAATATTGTTAAAAACAAAAGTTACTTTTCATCTGATACAATTCAGTTGTTTCAAAGGCTTTTTTTTTTATCTCAACACAAGAATCGTTACAAATCAGTACTGGTACAGGTACTGCAACTGAGTAAGCAAGCACTGACTGACTGTCTTTCTTTTTACTTGCTGTATAAACCATGGAAATATGATGCCTCACACCACACAGCCCATCTTTATAGCAATACTGTAGTTATGAACCACTTCCTGACAAAAGAGCTGATTTTGACAAACAAAATTAAATATTCATTTAAGAAGCATTTTCACAAGCAGAACTCACACTACATTTTTACACATTTAAGACTCAGAAGAAGAAATACCTTTTTTCCTTTTAGCTTGTTTCTGTCCCTTCTCCCTCTCCAAGGTCTTTTCTAATGCTACACATATCTTTAAATGCAGTAATTTAGTTATCTTCAGCAGTGAATACAAACAAAATAGGTGTCTGCAGCGAGCAGAGCTAGTCCATGTACACTGATTCCCTCCCCCCCACCCCAAGCACAATATATTATTTCAGACAATCTTCCAAAACTGCCAAAAAGAACAGTTCCACTGCAGCCAGCATAAGCAATCTTCAAATAAGGGACTCTCACTCTAGCGAGGATTGTGAATTCTTGCTGACTGCCTTCTTTCACTTAGTCAGACCTCCCACCGACTGGGATGTCATAAACTACTGGGGAAGGCAGGGTAGCATAAATGCTGTAGGTTAGATGTTTGTTTAACAAATTTACATGCCATGCTGTTGCAGAAAAGAAACAGCAAAGCCAATGATGGCTTAAAACTGCTGGGATCACAAATTGACCTTCTTAGTACAGTATTCTAGTCAGGTCAAAACTGATACACACAATCATCAAACATCAAGTGGTTTTTAGATTAAAGTTTAAATAAATTATGATATGGAACAGAAATACATTAAGGTAGCTCATGTATATTTTAGCTCTCCTTTTTATATTGTGGTGGAATATATTGTGGTAAAATGACAGGAACAAAACCAATCCTCTTCTGTATATAATTGTATGAGGTTTTCAGTATTAGTTACGAACTGTTCATTTATTAATGAATTTGTGTCAATGCTAATGATGCACATTAGGCTTTTAAAATGTCTGTTTTGTGAGAAAGTACAGGGAATGTTTAGGCTGCAAGAAATACATTACGCTTTTATAATAATTTTATAGTATTGTTAAACCATATGGAATTATTTTACATTTAGTGTACTGTTTAGAAAAAAAAAATTCTATAAACATCTATTGAAAAGAAAAACCAGTATATTATGGTAACACCACTGCATTTGTTATTTTTGCTCAACTGTATAAAATAATAATGATGATTTCATTAAAAAAAAAATATTGAGAAAGGGTAGCAATGCTGGCAAGGCTGGTTAGTGACAGAAGAGAGACTCAGAGACATGAAAGCTGCAGGTCACTGGTTCAAATCCCACCTCTGACAGTCACCGGTTCAAATCCCACCTCTACCACTAACTGACTCACTGTGTGACCCTGAGCAAGCCCTTGTGCTCCATTCTTTGGATGAGATGCTCCATCCTGCGGATGAGATGTTAAATCAATGTCCTATTTTAAGTGACTCTGCATATAATGCACAGGTCACAGCCTCCCTCTGTAAAGCGCTTTTTGATGGTGGTCCACTATGAAAGGTGCTATATAAAAATAAATATATTATTATTATTATTATTATTATTATTATTATTATTATTATTATTAGTATTATTATTATTAATAAAGCTCGGAGGTGCACGGTTATTTACAAAAAAAACAAAACACAGGAACAAAAAAAAAGGTACAAGGACCCAAATAATAGGTTTAAACAAAAACACAACAAAATCAAAAGACCACTTAGGAGTTATTTTTAAGGGCAACCCAACATCCAGGAAAGACTAATAAAAAAAGGGGGTAGTGCAGTTTACACCATTTCTAAATGTTACAAAACTAACTTATGAGATGCTTTTTACAAGTTCTGTAACATCAATATCTATCTGTCTATCTATCTATAGATAAAAGAAACATTGGTGACAATTGCACTTGACACATTTTTTGTCTTTTGGGGGATTCTGATTACTAGGGTTAGGTGGCTTGAAACCTCTTGTTGTATCACTGCCTGTGCAGACTCGTTGCATAATGGTTAAGACTTGTTTCCTGTATCTGGTGACTCTGTCTGGGGAATACTGTATCTGTATGTGAAATGATGGTTTCAGCCCAGTTCCTTTAATGGGCATGTCATGAAAGAAACAAATACCCCAATTGGCACCACTTTTGCAAAGAGGCAGGGTATTTCAGATTGTGTGCAGAAGCTTGCATCGCTGTTGCTCAGTTAGTCTACATGACAATCAATCCAGTTCATTTCACAGGCACGGAAAATCTATCAATAAATCAATACATTAATGAAAAGCATGTCTGTTGAGGATTTGCAGAGCTAATATGTATGAAATAGACTCTCAAAATCAAAGCAGTAAAAATTGCTAATCTCAGCCATGGATACAATTAAGTAGCTACGTGTTATGGGGAATTCCACTAAGCAGTACAGATGGCACCACAATGTATTGTAATAAATATCCAAAATGATAATAGATATGTTTATGAAGACATAACAATACATTGCTGTAACCACATCATTGGTTTATAATCCTTGAGCTGTATTTAAGTGAATTGACTTTTAAGGCACATTATAACTGATACTACTGTAATTACCTCACCTACAGGGATCAGAATAAATAATGGCAGTACATCAAACATCACTGCCTGTTACAGAACGCCAGTATCAAAATTTTCCAAAAGCTAAATCTGTCCTTTAAAATATAAATCCAACCGTTAAACCATTCAAGCCTGAACATTTCCCAGCACACCCTTTGAAGAATCCTACTAATAATATGGCTCATTCCAAAAGAAAACTGCTTAGCGATGAAACTAAAGAGTGCTAGGAATATTGTTTAGCCAGGGGTGTCCAATCACGGTCCTGGAGGACCATTCCACTCTGAGTTTAACAGGTAAAATGATATATAATGAAGTACTTCTGAGAATTTAGAACCGGTTTGGAACAAAGACCAGGAATGGAATGGCCAACCTTGGCTAACCCTGATTTAGACAATCATTGTGCTCTGTTCACTCTAGCTAGTTTATAATGTCAAATTACCATTACCTTAATCACACAGAGAAAAGTAAATTAAGTAAGTACATGGATTAAAGTAGTGCAAAAATGTTTTTAGATGGCTTAACAGCAACCTTCTAGAAGCATCACGACTCAGAAAGATTTGTTGATTCATGAAAAATTGAGAGGTTTTGTGTAGGGAACCTTCTTGTATGTAAAGCAAACATATGAAAAATACTGTATATTGTCACACCCAGAACAATAATGAAAACATACCAAATAGACTATTAAAACATAATAATACTGTTGTCTTACCTAAGTAGCATTACTATTACTTTCTCCAAAATCCAGTTACATAATCTATGAACCTTGAAAATGCTAAGAAACAACATATTGCTAGTGCCATAAAAACAAATACATTCAATTCAAGTCAATAAAAAATGTCAATACTGTTCATACTATAAACCACCATGGAAGACTTAACAGTGTACAGGACAACAATTTAATCACTGGGTGACTTCCACTAACCACTGAAACCTTCATTCTGAGATTTATGACCTAATATCTCAATTAAGTTATTGCCTTGAATTCGATGTCCAGCCATCAATCAATCAATTCCATCTATCTATCTGTCTATCTATAAAATATATGACTATATAGAGTTAAAGTTAGAATGCCTTGTCACCGCCTGTTAAAAATGGTAAATTCATCTGTTCCATTTCATAGAACTATATTAAAAAACATGCTTTTTTTAAAAGACGCTTTTAGTTCATTTAATGTAAGCTTTTATCTAAGATTGCATATGGTTATCCTACAGAACAGTTTTATTGTATAGATCATGCTATACAAATATGCAACAGTGTTTTCAGCACGGAGAATCCGCAATGAATGAATGATTTATTGATTGCCATTGCAGATGATTTAATGAACTGTGATGGTCGCTCAGGGCCCGATGACTGTGATTGGGTGCTCAGGGCCCGAGTGAAAGATAAATTTGGCCCGAGGCCTCGTCCGTGGGTGCTCGAACAGTTACATGCATCCCAGTGCCGCAGAAAGGAAGTGGCTATGGGCCACCTCCACCCAAAAGACGAGGCCGCCATACATTGATGGACAAAATAATAATAATTAACGCACCCCACAGTGGTGCACTGCCACCTACCCCCCAAAATATTGAAAAGTTAATGAAAATGAGCAGTCGAGACACGGCCTGCTTAACTGCGCTGGGGGAAAGAGCTCAGCCTCTCCAGCCTGACAACGCACCCCGCAGAACTAAATAGGAACCGCTTAGCACTTTTTGATGTATGGGAAAACCTCAGGGAATCAGTAGCTGAGGGTAGCCCTTCCTGTAGGCTCTAAGTGGTCGACTCCCATTTTGGCCTCCCAGCGTGTGACTGAGAGGCCTAACAAAAGAAGCAACATGGGAGAATAACACACAAAGCCTTTATGCACTTGCTGATGATGTGTCGGTTAGGGGCGGATTCTCCTTCCAGAAAAGCAACCAAGCTTACAATTCTTACTCACACTCTACCAGAGATTTCTTTTTTAAAAGCTCTGAAACAGGGAATACTTATTGGCTGGAATCTTGTACTGAACTGCAGGTGGCAGAAGCCTCACTGCATTTCCCTGACACTTTGATCAGCTAAAATCAAGTAATTGAAACTGACATCACTTTTGTTTTCAACAATAGCCATTGAAACCCACACATAGGTGGCTGACTTGTATATGACATTTCAGTCCTTACATGTTAGCAATATCAGCAGCAAAACCTGTAACGAGAGCAGGAAGCTAATACTGTAATTACATTTTAAGTCATTCATTTCCTGCATAATGTCTGGAAAATGAGCTTTCCCATTTAGGCAAATTGTCCCCCGGTGGGATTGTAAATTAAAATTGTAGTCTCATATAATTTTGCTACAGTATTGTTGGTTTCTTGCAACAGTCTGTAGAATATTCTTGAATATCAATTTGGATTTCAATCATCAAACATTAAACATTTTTTACTATAGCCCACCACTACCTCAGAGCATTCTTAATTTGCTCAAATCTTGCAGTTCCTATTTTGTTTCTAATAAAACTATTAAATGTACTATTTGTCTGAGTGTATAATGCTGTTTTTACTATCCATTTCTATATCCTTTACTGTCCCTGCAAAGTAAGTACTTATCCATGTGTTCACAAGCCTTAACTGCAGTAGTAAACTTATAACAGAAAGTAGATATTAGAGCTCAAGTCTAGATTTAAGAAGATCATGTAGCAAGGATCAGTTTAAACAAGAACAAAATAAAGTAGAATGAGATTGTGATTTATTTCTGTATTATGCAATGGTTGAATAGTGGGAAATATTTTAAACAAAGTCTCTACAATGATTGGCGATTTTGTTGGGAGCTTTTTAAAGCACCTGGAAAGTGTGAGTCTGTTGAGATACTTTCTCCAAAAAGCAACTCTTTCCACTGTGTGTTTGTTTCATCCCCAACATCAGCACACTCAACACACAGGGAGCCCAGATAAAGCTGTTTGAAGATCTGTGTCAAAGTGATCTCAATTTCTTTGTGAAACATAAATACTTTTGAATATTTTTGGAAATTCAAACTAAAAAAGAAACTCTCATTGAAAATGTCTTCATTTGATTGACTTTTACTTCCACCTGGGCTATGAGCCAATTAGCCCCAGTACATTAAAATATGTTTGTTTCTGCATTCAATATATTCACATTGTCACCACGTTCCCTGACTCAAATCACACAAAAAAAAACCACTAGGCAAAAAAGCATCCCTAAAAAAACACTTTGAATCAAATGTAATTTGGATTTTGTTACGAAACATTTTTTTTTTCCTCACAGATCTTCAGTGGTTTGATTTAATTGATGAATTAATAAATTAATTTTTATATAGCACCTTTCATAGTGGACCAGCATCACAAAAGCTTTGCAGAGGTAGGCTGTGAACTGTGCATTATATGCAGAGTCACTTGCAATAGGACACTGATTTAACATTTCATCCGCAGGAGCACAAGGAGGTTAAGTGACTTGCTCAGGGTCACACAGTGAGTCACAGTGGCATTTTGAACAGGTGACCTTATGGTTACAAGCCCTGGACTTTTACCACTGGACTACACTGTCTTGGTGTATTTCAATTATATGTATTTCAATACTTTCCACTTGCTTGGTTCCAAATAATGTGCCTTCACTAGACCCTGCAGCCAAGTAATTCTGTTTTGTGTGGAGCTGTGAAGAGCCTGGTTACATAAGAAAGAAGAACATAAGAAATTTTACAAACGAGAGGAGGCCATTCAGCCCATCTTGCTCGTTTGGTTGTTAGTAGCTTATTGGTCCCAGAATGTCATCAAGCAGCTTCTTGAAGGATCCCAGGATGTCAGATTCAACAACATTACTGGGGAGTTGGTTCCAGACCCTCACAATTCTCTGTGTAAAAATGTGCCTCCTATTTTCTGCACCTTTATCTAATCTCCATTTGTGACCCCTGGTCCTTGTTTCTTTTTTTCAGGTCAAAAAGAGTCCCCTGGGTCGACATTGTCTATACCTTTTAGGATTTTGAATGCTTGAATCAGATCACTGCGTAGTCTTCTTTGTTCAAGACTGAATAGATTCAATTCTTTTAGCCTGTCTGCATACGACATGCCTTTTAAACCCGGGATAATTCTGGTTGCTCTTCTATGCACTCTTTCTAGAGCAGCAATATCCTTTTTGTAACGAGGTGACCAGAGCTGAACACAATATTCTACTAATGCATTGTAAAGTTTTAACATTATTTCCCTTGATTTAAATTCAACACTTCTCACAATATATCCAAGCATCTAGTTGGTCTTTTTATAGCTTCCCCACATTGTCTAGATGAAGACATTTCTGAGTCAACATAAACTCCTAGGTCTTTTTCATAGATTCCTTCTTCAATTTCAGTATCTCCCATATGATATTTATAATGCACATTTTTATTGCCTGCGTGCAGTACTTTACACTTTTCTCTATTAAATGTCATTTGCCATGTGTCTGCCCAGTTCTGAATGCTGTCTAGATCATTTTAAATGACCTTTGCTGCTGCAACAGTGTTTGCCACTCCTCCTATTTTTGTGTCGTCTGCAAATTTAACGAGTTTGCTTACTATACCAGAATCTAAATCATTAATGTAGATTAGGAATAGCAGAGGACCTAATACTGATCCCTGTGGTACTCCACTGGTTACCTCGCTCCATTTTGAGGTTTCTCCTCTAATCAGTACTTTCTGTTTTCTACATGTTAACCACTCCCTAATCCATGTGCATGCATTTCCTTGAATCCCTATTGCGTTCAGTTTGAGAATTAATCTTTTATGCGGGACTTTGTCAAAAGCTTTCTGGAAATCTAAATAAACCATGTCGTATGCTTTGCAATTATCCATTGTCGATGTTGCATCCTCAAAAAAATCAAGCAGGTTAGTTAGACATGATCTCCCTTTCCTAAAACCATGCTGACTGTCTCCCAGGATATTGTTACCATATAGGTAATTTTCCATTTTGGATCTTATTATAGTTTCCATAAGTTTACATATAATAGAAGTCAGGCTTATTGGTCTGTAGTTACCTGGTTCGGTTTTGTCTCCCTTTTTGTGGCTGGGTATTATGTTTGCATGATCTTGGTTAGCGGTTTGTAAATAACTTCTTTCATTTCCTTGAGTACTATTGGGATGATCTCATCCGGCCCAGGGGATTTGTTTATTTTAAGAGCTCCTAGTCCCTTTAACACTTCTGCCTCTGTTATGCTAAAGTTATTTAAAACTGGTAGGAACAGGTCGACATGTGGGGCATGTTGTCTGTGTCCTCCTTTGTACATGTTTCATGTTACATGTTTCTTAGTTACAGTAACCTGCTTTGGATTATCAAACTGACTGTATGTTTTATAGTGTATTGTAGTCATTTTTTTATCAATTGTTAATCTTTTCAAGTCTCTGTGATTAAGCAACCCATTCGTTGTATTGTAGGATATTAATTATATGTGTGTTGCAGCACTGCTGCCAGCTCATTGTTTTTCCTTTGATGTATGCTGTGTCAACAATGCAAGTTTACTTGGTATCATCTATATAAAGAAAATAAACTAATGAATAAGAGGCCAAACTGTGTAAAATATGAAATTCTATGTTTAGAAAAAAGAGAAAATAAATCATGAAACCACACTGTACTATATTAACTAAAAATGTAACACATAACTAATAAAAACGAGCAGCAGCTCAAATAAACTCTAAGAGGGTTCCGAACTTACATGTACAGAATATGTTGACTTAATTTGTTGGCAAAGCCTTTTAATTGCAAAACACATGTGGCATGTTAATTAAAAAAATTGTAATTGCAACAGTATCAGGTGATTAAACATAATCTGCCTTAAGCAAGGACAATAAAACAGCATATACTTTATTGAGTACTGTATACACAACAAATTATTAAAATACACTTCCTAGAAACCTTCCTTTTTTCCAGAATAAAGCTGTGTAATACAGGCTCCTTCTTAGTATTTCTTTATTTTCTTTTATTTTTATTTACAGTTGTCCAAATTCACTTGTCAGTGTGGTGCACCAGTCCTCCTAGTCTATAAATAATACTGCTGATTAAACTGCATATTTCTTCCTGGTGTTTATAGTGAGGGGTCTGGATTAGTGTTGTTTTTTTAATCAATTTCCCAAATATAAAGAACCATGTGCTCTTAATACTGGTGTTAAATTATCTTTGTTAATCTACTGACACAAAGTGGTTGTTTTTTCAAAAGTCTAAACAATACATGGAAAGACAACCCAATGCACAGAAGAAGGTGCTAGTCTAAAGCCTCAGAACTTAACCACTGCACGAAAGGGCTAGGCTTCTTTTTAAATTTTCGAAAACAACAACAGAGACTTTGAATTATGAATTCTGAAAGACACCAAACAAGTGCAGCTGATCGTGTGTACTGTAGTATTTCAGCTATTTGGTTAAAACTCCCAAAACCCACAGTAGAAATTCTTTAATATTCAAACCTGTTTAATTACATTCCTGTAAATAAAAATTGTCATAAGTACTGTTAAGATTGTGACAGGTCGGTGGTTGCTTTAAATGCTTGCACATAAACAACTGTGGCAGCTTCACTCTCATAGAGATATTCCAGACAGATGGCCCTATTATCTGACAAAGGCAAATTTATGGCTGTAATCTCCAAGGCTTTTGACACTGAAGACTGGAGTCTTAGTAATGAGGAGTTATAGCTTGAATCCCATTTAAATGGTGAATCGCAGCCTGTAAGGTTTTGTGGATCTTTATCTCAGCTCTATCCAGTATTGCACAGTGTGCCACAGGTATTGGGGTCTGGCATTATTCTTTTGGTGTGGTTCATTAATTGTCTGTTGTCTCTTAAAAATCAGGTCAGATGAAGCCAGAAACACAATTTACTTTCAGGTGATGTAATTATCAAAATCACTGAAACCTTATAGTGAAATTGCATGCTTATTCAATTACAACATACTATAAAGAATGGACACATTTTAACAACCCACAATGACACAGTATACAAGGATTGGTTCTTTGGTGTAATTACATTCCTAGAATACATTAAATACTTTGTAGTGACTGTTATTTTTAGCAATAAAGCTGTCAGTGCTTTAAGACTTGTGAATCATTACTTTAGCGAAGGGAATTAAAATGACTATAAACAGAGATTAAAACTGTAAAGGGAATCTACAACACCTACTGTTCTCGTCTAACCTGTTACTGTCATGTAATGATTCATATTCTCTGTGTGAAGTACATCACAAGTCTCGATTCATGCCAAAACAAGCTCTCACTTGGGCAAACTGTCCTTTATCTTCTCAGCATCTGTTTAGGAATCCCCTGGCTAATTAAGTAAGATGTGTCAGTTTTTGGGACAGATTCACAAAGCGTTTCTTTCCCAGTTTGAACCACTTACTTTAAAACGGGAAAAAAAGGGTTTCAAAATAGTATTATTAATATTATCTTACAACAGCAAGTGAAAACAAAATGAGAATTATTATCAGCCTGACGTAACTGGTGACAGTATGTACGCTGTCTAGTTTTTTGTTAATGTTTATGCCCTTAGGGAGCATGTCTTATCAATCATGATGATTAGATATGTTTTGCTTTTGCTGCAGTGATTGATAGGTGTACTGTTTACTTCCCACTGTTCTGTAACCATGAGTATCAACACATATTTACCACAGAAAATAAATCCTTCAGTCAAACACAAGGGGGATGAATGGATTATGCACCATGAGAATTCTCTCTAATGGGTATTATGAAAAATGATCATTAAACTCTTCACTATAAATCGATACATATGTTGGTTTAATTCCTTTGTCTAATAGTCTGAAATTAGAAGTGTATTGTTCATTCTTCCATTTAAAATAAAATACTGTACAGTCTGCCTAAATAAATTATTTGAAAGCCCACAAATTCACAAAGGCATTACACTGCTAATCAACCAAATCTATGCATTTAAAAAGTCATACTTCCCAACAAATTACCTTAGCTACTGTAGATTTAAGAACTTGTGTTTTAACGTATTAAAATATAGTTTGATATTAATAAAACTGTTCTAGACCTTATACAGTGGTCTGAAGTTACACTACATCCTTAAATGTCACCCATTATTTCCTGATTTAACTGGTCCTGTTATGCTTTGTTATCATCATTGACATGCTATTGCTGGGCAGAATAATTTACTGACATTAGCATTTCATCAGAAAATGGAATTGATAAGATGGCAATTTGCTGACACTTTCTTTCCGCATTGACTCTGGCAGATATATGTTATCAGTTAAGGTTGTATTGGGAACGAGTTCCACATCTGGTTGCTAAAGTAAATGTTGGAGCAGAGACTGATAGACAGTGAAGATGTTTTTTTCTTCTTCAAAACAAATACATTTCACAACACAGACAGCAAATGTAAAAACTGGCGTCTGTTGCCAAGATTGTTTTTTTTCACCTAACACGACTAAACAAATTATTTCAACAGGAATAAAAATGTATTTATTTTTATATGAAATTAAGTAATTCATAAGGGAGATCATAAATAACTCCTGAATAGGGCCCATATAGCAGATATATTGCATTATAAACATTACAACCGTAGTTTGATTGACATAGTTTGATTGTAACGTTTAACAATAAACACATAACATACATCTCCTGCTATGGCTGATGATGTACATTCACTGTCAATGGGGTCAAACACCAATCCAGTAAACCACAGTATAGTACTGAAGCATTGGGCATAATATACATACTGTAGGGTGGGGATGAAATCATGCACCCTAAACTTGGAGCTGAGTGTTGGGGGTATTTCCCATGGAACACAGCTACTGCCTCTTGTGCTCTATGGCCAGGGTGACCAGATTTTCAAAGCTCAAAACCAGGACACATTGTTAAATAATCGATAAGTCTAATTATAAGGCTATTTTAATGGTTATTTAAATAGTCATCCTCTCACCCTTAGTATTATCTTTTTTTAAGCAGCTAGCTAATTTCAGTACACACCTGGGTGTATAATTTATATAAATGAGTTTAAGTAGCATATTGTATATTTTTATATTGAGTTCAATAATAATAATAATAATGATAATGATAATGATAATGATAATGATGATGATGATGATGATGATATTAAATCATTAAAAATACATTTATGTTTTAGCATTTTTCTTGCTTTCTTTCTTTCTTTACCAATATAGTTTATAGGTATTTAGAGTGTGTCATGCTACATGAAAACCAGACTTTTTAAAGATTTTGAGCAAAATGTCAGGACACTGGGACCTTTGATGGAAAACTGGGACTGTCCTGGCTAAACCGGGAAATCTGGTCATCCTATCTGTGGCAATACCCAAGATTCCCCACAAAATGTGATACTTCACAAGAGAGATATGGGCACAGGAGTTTATTATTACGCCTGCAATGTAATCTCAGAAGTTATGCTACTTGTAACCTAAAGAAAAACAAAAACTAAAAACTAAAACAAAAAAACATGGTTGCATTGCAATATTAAAACCTTTGTTTGTTATATAATATCCTTGAAAATCTGTAGTGACAGGGAAATCAAACAGCGTGTTAAGACAGCGTGGTACATTCTGTTTGTATTCAAGGACACTTCAGATAGATAGACCGTATTTATAACTAACAGAGAGAACTAAAGGGCACAAAAGGCCAGATTTGAAAATATTGGGACTGTATAGAAAGCTTACCAAAGAATAAAGGGTATTGCTACAGGATATAGGCCTAATAATAACATATATTTGCATTTTTTGTATCCCTCCTTTACCTTTTAATGGTATTTGGTTTTGAGTTTCTCTAATAACATTCCGGTTTTTATATATTTGTTTCTATTGCTAAATCAAACTGCCTTGCAGAACTGCTTTCATTTTTTGTTTTGTTTCTTGTGCTTGAGAAATCATGTGTCAGTGAATTGGGCCCAATGTTTCCCAAATTTATGTTTTAAAGTACTAGAGCTTAAAGAAGAATAAAAACCCTCTGCTGTCCCATATGTATAAAAGAACTGCTGCCAACAAATCATGTATCTGCTGTTCTGTGATAATTTGTGATTCAAAGAGATATCTTGGTAACGAATTACTCGGTCACGCTTTATTTTAAGGGTGTTTTTTATTTTGTTTATTAACTGTTAACAAACAGCTAATAAACATGTTAATGTACATTATTTATTTTCTGTTAACTGTTAGTTAATAATAGCTAATAGGCCAGCTAAAACTGCAAACACCAGAGCCCTATGGATGATCAATCAAACACCAGAGCTCTATGGATGATCAATACCCAGTCGATCATATGCTTGAAATCGGTTCAAATTGTTACTGTAGTAATGTTTAGCAAATTAAATCAGGTTTTATTAACCCTAACCCTTAGCTAAAAATTAACAATGTTTGTTAACATTTAATAAACTAAAAAAAATGGCCCTTAAAATAAAGCGTGACCAATTACTCAGATGCAACTTTTCTTGTGTGTTTATAAAGAACACTTATAAACATATTATAAGCCATTACATCTATATTTAAAAAAAAAAACAGTTGGAAACCTGATATTAACTAACTTACTTAATCTATTTATATAGAACCTGTTGTGGTTTAAACATTTAGAATGCTTTGTCATTGACATTCTGAGTGTGAGAGCTACACTCAGTGAAATTGTAGTTACTGCTAACAGGTTCTAATGGGGACGTGACTTATAACTGCAGTTAGTGTACAGTGTAATGAAATCTCCCCTTGGTCCAGGTAGCAGGAGAGGGTTCCACACACCTGAGAGTGGACTCCATGGAGATAGCAGGGCAGCTAGGAGTGGGTGAATAACGTCAGCCAGAGGCACAACTGCAGCAGCTTCGTCACTTTTATTTGGGGAGTACAGGGTGAATCAGGTTCATTAGAATAATACATTATATTTTATTAGTAGTTAATTCCTTTACACATCAGAAAAGCTCATCTCTTATGTTACACCCCTAAGAGCTGAAGAGCTCCCTCTCCTTCTGCACATGCTCACTACCGGACTGCATACAGTCATTCAAAGGGTGGAGCCGAAATACATAAACACTCTTAAAGGGGCTGCATCCTGGTACCGCAGAGACATTACAACAATACATACAGACATGTGACCAAACTGTGTCACCCCCTATTGACAGCTCCATATTCTATATAGATTATAAACTTTTGGCTGTATTTACAGAATGTACATACAGTAGATATATTCAAAAGACATTGATAAAGATGTTTGTCAAATAATGTTACTAGTTTCTATTTGTATTCTCTTACAATTAAGTATTTTATACAGTAATAATAGATGAAGGCCAATTTGTTAAACATTGCACCGTGAAAATAGAAGAGCAGGAGGCTAGGCACAAACTGTCTGCCCTTGTTCCCAATGCCTATGTGAGTATCTTAACTTCTGTACAAGTTGAGTGGGGGACGGAGGGGGGTGATGCTGGGACGCCAGAATCACCGTCGAGCCCTCTTGAGGTGTTGTGGGCTAGTTGACAAAACACAGAGGATGGAAGGTGCCCACTTGAAGACCCCAGAGATGTACCCTACTTCAATCAATCCAGACGGTTGTCATGCTGATGCGCTGGGGAGACCGCACTGTGGTTGATCCCCGGAGCCAGCATCGCAGCCGTTGTCTGTGCTGATGCGCCAGGGAGGCAAAATGAGCTGATCCCTGGAGCCAGCATTACACTTCAGCCATCAACACCAGACAGAAGGAGATCTACATCATCATATGGAAGGAAACGCAAATGGACAGAGACACAGATGGATCACATTAGTTTACTGTAAAGCTACGTCTTAGTTGATGCTTATCTTGGTGAGAGCCGAGTTCAAATCAGAATGAAGTTTTAACATCTACTCTCGTGTAATGGAAATCAAACAAAAGTTGCTGTATTTTGAGCTCTTAGCTCATATCACATGTTTTCTTCTCCCCCACACATCAGCACTGTCTCTAAAAGCAGTGTGTTAAATAACTAGTTACTGGAATTGTTATGACAAGCTGAATTACTACCAGATTATTACCACTTAAAGAACGGCTAGGGCTACTCTGAAGTATTAGTTGTATTACAAGTTAGTCTATGTGTTTTTTGTATTACACTGAGGAACGAGGTTAGGGTATATCTATATAAAGTGCCTGTTTACATAGTGTCAGAATGGCTCAAACAAATGAAAGGCCCTCACTGTTGAACTTAATCTAAAAAGCATACATTTACCCCTCTGTATATACCTCCCCTTAACTGAGGTGAAACTAAATCATAACACAGTGCTGTTTTTAAAGAAAGCATTCCAAATTTTGATAAAAAGTGCATATTTGACGGCCAAGTTTTGAAAATAATTCCAGTCAATCTTATCTAATATGTATGTATATTTGTATTTGATTAAGTATTTATAAACAAAATGTATTGATGGCTTCATGCAGCTATTTTAATGCTGCATTTCTAAACATTTCAGAAGTAACTCCTCAGTAACCAATTAGTGCTTTTGAAGTGTTTTTAATGTCCATGCATTCTTCCTGTGACCTCCTGAAGTTGAACATAGTGGGAGTGCAGCATAGGGATGCCTGCAAGCAGCCATCTGTACATTCTGTTAATTAATACTTTCTGAAAAAATACCATTAAAAAAACATGTTGACCTTAATGTATTGGTATGTGTTACAGTGTAAAATGTGAGCCTTATTTGGTAATATTGTACTATATTTAATGGTAGTATTTTGTTAGCTGTATGTACTTGTAATGTGCCTATAAGATTTTGTTGATTATATTAATGTGCCTATAGGGTTTTGTTCCTCAACCACAAGAGGACAGTGTGTGTGTAAATGGGGTGCTCTGGTCACTAATGCTAACTGATCATTTTTATTGTTTAAATTAACCTATCCAACCATATTCCTTACTAGTGTATATATGCACATTGTTGATTCATCTAGTTCCTCATGCTCCATGAACATAAACACTTGCAGGGGTATCTACACATTCCTTTCAAAGGTTATGGCCACAAAACTTTGAGTGGCTTCTTACATTTACATGTATGTAAACTGTGTTATATAAATTCTATATTACATTACTCTGCCAGATTGTTATTGGTTAGTACTTCAGTCTTTATTATACACAAACTAATCTGACTATGCCACCAGGTGGGTCATTGTACATGGAAAATATGAATATACATGATGACCTGCCTTGTTCAGTACTGTATGTCATTACTGCAATTGCAATAATGAAGGAGGCTGGAAGGGAGCCAGGAACATCTCATCCTCCACTCATGGTAGTTCAGAGTAAACAAATGATTGAATTAGTGAATGACTAATTGAATAACAAATGAATTAATTATTGTTTTTCTAGCTGCAGCAAGCACAGTGGCGCATACCTCAAGAAAACCACAAAATAATCTGTTACTACTGTATTAGTAAATATATAGCGCAATATTTATTTTGTATCTGTTTTTTAAATTTGTTTACTATCTGATTTAGCATAATGTATTACTGCACTCATGGATATTTGGCAAATTTAATAAAGTCACCACCAGCTTTGGGTTAGTCTCTGAGCAAGTCTGAGCAGGGGGGGGGGGGGGGTACAGTAATTACCACTGCACCCCTGGTGGTCATTTTTAAACTAACCTCATTACAGAAGTTGCACCCTGCTTAGGCTGGATGGAACAGTTCAGGGCAGTGTGACAGGCTGGCTGTAGGGATGACGTCAGGCCAGAAAGAAACACACAGACAGGCAGTACTCAGGTTGAAACTGAGACGCCGTGGCGCTCAGTGTTTCCTTAGTTTAGTTTTTTTAATTCTCTCCTCTCCACACCCGTTCTCCACTCACCGAACACACAACCCCGAGTGAGTGCTTCGTGCATCTATATACACAATTGTGCTGGGATTCAATTACCAATTAATTATTCACTTGAATCCCAGCATGTGAATTAATCTGTGCACTCCCGTGCTCACATATTATTAAATATTTTAAATGCACGTGAAGTGATTGTGCAATCCCTGTGCCTAAATACAATTACACATTTAAAAAACTCGTGCTCATTACCCACATTATGTCCAGTGTACCAACTACAATACACCAACATTAACACACCACACGCAACATATAACACACAAATGCACACAGGGGCGGGGCACACTGCCACAGGCAGTCAAGTATTCTCACATCCCAATGAATTTATGTAGTTTGCCTATATCGTTTCCTTAAGAGATGTAGGAGAACGAGTACCAGAATGCATTGCTATGTACAGTACATACTGTAGCCCTTTGCTATTGATATGCTTACATACTGACTTACTGCACTTGTCCTGCATATAAACGAAAGTGTGGATTTCTTTCTCATTGTATATAAAGAGACGTAGTACCTTATTTGCACATGTCTACATACAACAAACTTTAAACACATTATTCTTATTTCACAGCCAGTAGTTCATAATTTACAACAGTGACGTTGCTACATTCTTAAAATACCATTATGAAATACAACAGTACAAAACCAATGGCACCTGAAATAAATAACACGTGGCATTTGAAATAAATAACACGTCTAAGTTTGATCTCAACAATACTATGGGGGACTGAGAGACTGTATTGTAATAAACTAAGAGACAAAAAACAGATCTTCCAAACTCAGTTTTGAGTTTAGGCCTGGACAGACCATTCATCAGTTAAGCAGAAGTAAAGTCAGCTTGGCATTCGTACAGTGTAGGAGTAAATGGTTGGTTAATAATTATTAACCAACCATATCATTGAGTGCCAGTCCTGGCCAGTGTGCCGACTATAATGACTGGCTTCAAAGTCATGGAAAAGTATATCACAATTGTTTATTCACAGCGCTGAAGAAGTAACTCACTATCCTGTCAGATGTGAAGTAGTGAAAGCATTCCTGTGTTTTACTTGTGGTATTCAAACACATATCATTATCCCAGACATCAAGAAGAGAGATTAATATATTTAAACCTTCACAGCATACTGGAAACTTGCACTCTGTATGCATGTGCTGTTTCTAAGACACATCACAGGATATATCCCAAGAGAAATATAAACTACTGTGGCAATGACTGAAACATCGTCAAGATGTTTTCCTGCCTTTTTTGTCTTTAACAGGCAGTGTTGTGTGATGCTGAACTCTGTTGCCGTTACACATACACACTCCAGGTGCCACATCACTTATTTCCGGTTTCCTGGTAAAACTGCAATTGTTTTTAAAACCCTGATCTTTAATGTTAATGTTGCCCCGCAATTCTGACCTGCTGCCCCCTGCTTTGTCCCTGTGCCAGTTCCCCACATACAAAGACATCATGAAAACTAACTTGCATTGATCCAAGTTAAAACGTCACCCCATATTGTTATTCGTTCCTGTATTTACATTTGGGTAAGACATTTCCTTTACAGATTCCTATCTTCTTTTAAAATCTATATAGATGTTGTAAACTGTATACTTTACACCCAGCTCTCGTTTGGTTATATGTAATCTTGGAAACAGTGGTCCTTTGCTTTTAATTAACCGCACACAGGTGCACTGCACACAGCACAGCTAGAAAAATGCTTTCATGCACTTTATAAAGCAGCTAGTTAACTGTGGATTAATTAGCAGATACAGTGTCTCCCTATAATTAGGCAAGCATCAACGTGTATCTGATTCACTGAGTACAACAACAACATGCTCGCTTTACTTTAGAAACTTCCATTATTAAACTTTAATGGTTATCATGCCAAATGCTATATATATATATATATATATATATATATATATATATATATATATTGGAGTTTTTGCCACTGATCAACACAATAAAGGTCCATAATGTCAAAGTGAAAAATAAAATCTACAAATTGTTCTAAATTAATTACAAATATAAAACAGAAAATAATTGATTGCATAAGTATTCACCCCCTTTGCTATGACACACCTAAATAAGCTCTGGTGCAACCAATTGTCTTTAGAAGTCACATAATTAGTTGAATGGAGTCCACCTGTGTGCAACTAAGGTGTTTCACATGATTTCAGGTTAAATACACCTGTCTCTGGGAGGTCCCACAGTTGGTTAGTACATTTTCTAACAAAAACTACATTAGACGAAGGAACATTCAAAGCAAATCCGGAATAAGGTTCTTCAAAAGCACCAATCAGGGGTAGGATATAAGAACATTTCCAAGGCACTGAATATCCCCCGGAGCACAGTAAAGTCCATTATTAAGAAATGGAGAGAATATGGCACAAATGTGAATCTCTCTAGAACAGGCCGTCCTCAAAAACTGAGTATCCGGGCGAGAAGGGCACTAGTCAGGGAGGCCACCAAGAGGCCTATGGCAACTCTAAAGGAGTTACAGTCTTCCACGGCTGAGCTGGGAGACACTGTGCATACGGCAACAATAGCCCGGGTGCTTCACAAAACTGGCCTTTATGGGAAAGTGGCAAAAAGAAAGGCATTGTTGAAAAAAACTCACATCAAATCTCGGCTAGAGTTTGCCAGAAGGCATGTGGGAGACTCTGAGACCAAGTGGAAGAAGATTCTATGGTCTGATGAGACCAACGCTAAGCGCTATGTTTGGCGCAAGCCTAACACCGCACATCATGCTGAGAACACCATCCCTACAGTGAAGCATGGTGGTGGCAGCATCATGCTATGGGGATGCTTCTCTGCGTCAGGGCCTGGAAAGCTTGTGAAGATAGAGGGCAAAATGGATGCAGCAAAGTACAGAGAAATCCTGGAGGAAAACTGCTGAAGTCTGCAAGAGACCTGGGACTTGGGAGAAGATTCATCTTCCAGCAGGACAATGACCCCAAACATACAGCCAAAGCCACACTGGAGTGGCTTAAATACAAAAAGGTCAATGTCCTGGAGTGGTCCAGTCAAAGCCCGGACCTCAATCCAATTGAGAATATGTGGAAAGAGTTGAAAATTGCTGTTCCCCAAAGGTCACCATCCAACTTGACGGAGCTTGAGCAATTTTGCAAGGAAGAATGGGCAAAAATTGCAGTGTCCAGATGTGCAAAGCTGGTAGAGACTTATCCAAATAGACTCTTGGCTGTAATTGCTGCCAAAGGTGCCTCTACCAAATATTGACTCCAGGGGGTGAATACTTATGCAAGCAATTATTTTCTGTTTTGTATTTGTAATTAATTCAGAACAATTTGTAGATTTTATTTTTCACTTTGACATTATGGACTTTTTTTGTGTTGATCAGTGGCAAAAACTCCTAATTAAATCCATTTTGATCCATGTTGTAACACAATAAAATGTGAAAAAGTCCAAGGGGGGTGAATACTTTTGAGAGCCACTGTATGTATATATATATATATATATATATATATATATATATATATATATATATATATATATATATATATGTATCAGGGCTGTCACGCGATTAAGGTTTTTGATCGGTTAATTTATGGGCATTAGTTGATTAACCGGTAGATTAATCTGTGCACATTTTTAATAAAGACAACGGTATTACAGTGGCTGTCCTGCATAGTAATACTTAAAAAATCAATTGAATCTACCAAAAAAAAAAGCCCTATGGGAATTTGGTCTTTTTAAAGCATTTTTATGATTATTTTTATTTTAGTAAAAGTAACAAATTTTCACAGAACAACATCAATCCATTAAATATAATGCACAAGAACTGAGAATGGATTTCCTTTTGTTCTTCAAGTAAACATAAGTAACAACCTTTTTTTTACATTATAATCAAAGAACAAAACAAAACCAATAATGATAATAATAATTCCAGTACATTGTTATATTAACTATACTATTCAGGGATCGGTGCCACAAACGGGAAATCAATTATGTTTTATTTTTTCTAATTCTCCCTTTATGTTGACAAATTGCATAGATATCAAGGGCATTTTTTAAACAAATGATTTGCATACAAGTGTACTGGTAGATTAAAGCATGTACATAATGTATTTACACTTATAAATCCTGTTATACGTATTCACTGGGATGTAAGGGCTAAATAACATCAGTCTGTTTATTAATCTGCTAATACGTACTTTGTAGTAATAGGACCAATTCAAATGGTCAAAGTAACGTGGGATGACTGCAAATGATACTGCAAACTACTCACACTCCCCTTGTACGAAAACCTTTGCTTCCAATTGAAACAGAACACGCTTTCCAGTGATTTTTCCTTCCAAGTCTAATTTATAACCCTCCATTTTCTGTTCTCTGCAACTATCTCCACATGATACCATTTGTGACGACTCATATTTCCCACGTGTTAATTACTTTAGATTTTAACCCTATAATGCCCAGACTAAAGTAAACAGACACGATCTACGATCAACTCTTTAGTTGATTAATCAGTCTGATTAATGTGTTAATCGGAACAGCCCTAATAAATATATAATTTATTTATACCACTAGAGTGTGTATATCTAGCGTGGGATATATATATTTTTTTTATCTCACTTGAGTGGGATAACATGAGTGGGGTAACATGAGTGGATAACATAAGAATAAGTTGTGTCGGACTTACTTTACTCCAGTGAATTAACAAACGATGCCAAATAGCAGTTCAAGTTAAACATTGTTTTGTTTATTCCCGAAATAAATAGTACATAAAGTTGACAACACATTTTATTTTTTTATTCCTTGCCATTGTCATTTCTTCACAGTAAACAGTGGCCATCGACATGTTTTCAGAAGGGTGGGGGGGGGGGATATGTGGCAGGGCTAGGAGCCCTGCACATGAAAAGGGGGCAGGGCAAAGCCTTTCCATAAAATGTGGTGTTTTTGTATTGTTTATTTATTTTAGAACGGGGTACTCCTCCGCCCCTGTGTTTAGTGTGTATTATTTTGTATCTGTTTTGTTTTATTATAATTTATGTATTTATAAATATGACGGCAAAACCCGCTCAGGGATGCCATGCCTGGGGTTGCCAGCTGCTCCGCATCGCCTAGGGTTGCCTGCTGCGCCACATTGCCTGGGTTTGCCTGCTGCGCCGCATCGCCTGGGGTTGCCTGCTGTGCCTCTTTGCCTCAGAGAACTGTCTGTTTTGCTTCTCCTGGGGTCGCCGACAGTCCCGCTTCGCCTGGGGTCGCTGACGGTCCTGCTTCGCCTGGGGTCGCCGACGGCTCTGCTTCACCTGGGGTCACCAACGGCTCTGCTTCGCCTGAGGTCGCCGATGGCTCTTCTTCGCCTGGGGTCGCTGCCGGCTCTGCTTCACCTGGGGTCACTGCTGGCTCTGCTTCGCCTGGGGTTGCTGTCGGCTCTGTATTGCAGCAGGAAATACTGTGGCCAGAACCCCACAAAGGGGAGCTGCCGGCCACGAAGAAGGGGGGGAGGTCAAGAGACCAGCTCCCCCACCAGCACTTTCACTGTCGGAGATAATGTGGCCGGAGCCCCAGAGGAAGATGTTGTCAGTTACGAAGAAGGGGGGGGGGGGGGGTCCACCCCAGAGGAGCCGGCCTGTGTGCGGTCAGCCTGGCCGCTACAGCTGTTGGGGTGGGAGGAGGTTGAAAAGGGGGCACTGCAAAGCCCTGCCATAAAATGTGGTGTTTTTGTATTGTTTATTTATTTTAGAACGGGGTATCCCAAAATTTAGAACCTGCCTGAGTGACGAGCATCTGAATGACTGCATCAGGGTTGCGCTTTATAATTACAAGCCAGATTTTGCTTGTGTGTAGTTCAATACTTGTCAGGAGCTACTTTTAAACCACCGGTGAGCTACCAGTTGCTCGCGATCGACGTGTTGGTGACCCCTGATCTAAAGCAACACAACACATTTTTGTCCCAGATGGCTTTCCATATAAATAACTATGTGTATGCACACATAGTTGAGTTTGTTTAGTTTTTGCTGTCTAAAACTTTTAAATAGAGGCTCAAGAGCTGCAGTGCTTTTATATATATATATATATATATATATATATATATATATATATATATATATATATATATATATATATATATATTAATCTCACATATCACACAGAGCTCTTTTTCATTTGCCATTTTTTGAAACTGTTGCACAAATTCTGGTGAGATGGTAAATAAGTGCAAGGTATTTTTGTCATTTGTAGCGAATATGAACATCTGATTTTTGTATCCGAATACATATTAAAAAATATTTGTTTGAATATTCTGATATTTGTCCCAGCACTAATAGCTCTCAGGGACTAAAATTAATAACTGTGGCATTTTCGTCCCCATGGTTCACTTAACAACTGTATACAATTTCACCTTCCTATGCCCTACCGTTTGTGAGATATGGTGCTTTGATGTGGTAAACCTACTTTCTAATCACCCTGGGGTCTATGTACTAAGAGTTGTGCATTCGCAAATATCAAATTGAAAATTGTGACATAAGGTGCGAAAGGGAAATGCCCAGTGCATTTCGAAAAATGCTGCATATCGAAAAATGCACATGCGCAAATTTGTAAGCACAATGTTACATCTCTGCTGAAAGATGCTCCAGGGAATATGCAGATAGGTCATTAGCACCTCATTGACCACTGAGATGCTGATTACACATGCAGACCAGATGTGCCTGTGCCTGTGCATAATGATATGTACTAAAGTGAGCATCTAATCGCTCCATTACTTGCACATGCTTAACTTTGCACCACTTAGGACTTGGTGTAAATTATGTGATGGGGCTATAAAAAGGTGTGCTTGTGTGAATGTGTTCTCCAGACAGAGATAAGTAAGGGCCTGGAAAATTCACTGTATTTTTTAAAAGAAATTCACAAATGCCAGTGTGACAGAGTGTCACAAAACTGCCATTTTATTAAAACAAAAAAAAAAACCTCACCAGAAAACACATTTTCTATTTACATTATATTCTACTGGTGTAAGTTGCCTAAAATGTGTTATCATTGATAGCTAGTTCATCAAGAACATCACCGAAAAACCAAGGCTGAAACATTTTAACATTTAGCCTAGATACTGAGTAAACTCTTTAAAATGTACATTGTAACATTGGATCTCGAGTAGCTATTGAAACAATCTTAAAAAATGTAACAAACTTCTGCTGTAAACAAGTCATGTAAAATGTTCTGTGTTGGCTGCAAAAAAAAGTAACAAGAAGACAAAATAGATTTTTTAAAAACAACCTTGAATGACAAATGCAGCAACAGTTTCAAGTTTTGTAAATTTATGTTGACACATTAATTAATTCCCAATTTCCCATAGCCTATCTTGCTGCCTCTATCCCCAAATATTAAACACAGGAGAAATGTTAACTGCAAACCTGAAAATGACAAAACCAAAGCTTTTGTGTTTTTCTTTATACACACTGAATGTACATTTCTAGTAGTATGTAGAAATCTCATTATACAGTATGAGGAATTCACCAATCATCAAGTCGGTATTTGTTTGACCCTGTTGCCATAATAACCAAATGCACAGCATTGACGCCAGTATGAAATGAACAGGGGATGTGAAGAGTAATGTAAAATACTGTAAGGAAAATAAAATGCATATATTTCATGGTAGGCAGTTAAATACACGATTTCCGTGAAATTCGTGGTATTTTGAAGTTTCCGGGGCCCTAGAGATAAGTCTGTTCACAAAGAAATTTCAATGAGCACACTTATACCTCCTAAAATAACAAAAGCTTTCCTGGGGTATTATAAGTTAAAATCCACACAGTCAGTATTCAGGTAAGGAAGCAGTATAGTTCAGTCCCACCGGAGGTCCCACACTGTTTAGAAGGTAGCTTAATTATGTCCACAATACTATTAATGTCACCTGACTTTCAATGGCCGCAGAGTGTCTCGTTCCTCAAAGGACAAAAAGCAATATTCTCCAAAGTGGTCTTCACCATAATGCAGGCACTTTAGTTTATCCACGAAAGCCCTCGAATTAACGCCTCACTCAGATATCAGCTTTTTAATAGACGCCGCCCTTGAATAAACGCCACTCTCAATAAAGAAACGTAAAAGGTATTTTCTTTCTACCCCTGCTCAAAAAATAAAGAAATGTGCATCTCTGCCTATGTACATGACACCCACGAAGAGACTGCAACCTCAATCCAGCATGTAATACAAACTAATGTACACCCACCTTAGCAAGCAAATGTTATTTTATAGTACAGTCCTGACAGACAACCCAAGATGTACTACTTACAGCACAGTTCAGTGCCAACACAGCAGGGGATAAACCAAGGGCTGTCTGTTTACCTAGTCGTCAGCTTGGATGGTGAAAACTTAAACTCAGAGGAACTTAGAGCTTTGCCGGTCACTCTAAGCGCTATCCGAAAGCTGGCTGAAGATATCTTCTTGTACGGAATTTAGTTGTTTTGTTTTTTATTCAATTGGAATTTTACTCAGTCCTGTACAATTATATATTAAAAAAATATGAGAAGATTTAGTTTTGGTTTCTCTTACAGAGAAATTACAAACAAGCAGGTAAATTACAGTGAGAAAAAAAAATAACCGAGTAGGATATATTTTAGTTTTAACAGAAATCAAACCGATATTCAGAGGTAATATTTTTCGTTAAGAAAAACAACTGCATCACACTCAACTACCGTTCTCTCTCCTCTTCTTGTCCTGCCCCATAGCAACCAATACACATTCCTGATTCGCTGGTACAGTACTCCCCTGACCTCCCAACTCCCACCTAATTGGCTCTCGTTAACTGTCAGTAAATGTACTGTATTCAAGCCCCCAAAACACACAAGAGTATAGTGCTGCAGATCAGAGCCTCTCATGGCACCATTTCTAAAATGCCTTAGTATCATTCAATAAAATATTGCAGTGTTTGTAAAGCATAGTATTATTAATAAAGGCTACCCTCGTTTAAGGGCCGCAGTCATTTTGATCAATTTAAAATAAACGCCATGGCGCCAAATTGAAGCAGTACGGTATATTTATGCAATAGGATCCGTCACAGTGGTGTCCTTATACGTCCAGGCAAAGCCAAGGGCCCCCAACCCCTGAGAACTCTTACATTGGATGTATACAGACACCCTGAAGAGCTATTGCATTTATAATCCAGATCAAACAGTGGAATAAGTGTAAATCTTTTTAAGACAATAATTAAATATCCTTACACCAATAAAGGAAGCATCGAGTGCTGCCTCTACTTTTGTTGCAAATGTAGCCAATGCAATACATACTGAATCTTATGGTCCTGGTGGCATATACTGTATGTATGCATACCAACCATGAAGAACATTTATTCATCACTCATAAAGTAGCAGGGATGTATTGCAAGTGTCTGCTTTAAAATATCAGCATTTCCAGTAAGAACCTTTGCAGCCTGCAAATAAATAAATAAATAAATAAATGTATGTATGTATGTATGTATGTCAAGCACATTTTAGACAAGAATACATATTAGATAGTGATAGGGGTCTGGTTAATTGACAGTCCTGTTATTGACTAACAGATACTTGACTTCAATGTACTGTATTGCAATGTAGCAAGGGCATCAACAAGCATTACACGGTGTATTCTAGTACAGTATACCCTGCCTGTGCACTTAAAACGTTTTTAAAATTATATTAATGTACTGCTTGGGATGTTGGAAAAGATTATTCTCAACATTAGCCAACAATCAATAAAATCATTACCAGCTGTCACAGTTGGCTATATGCGCCATTGTAGGGCAGGTACCTTGCTTTACTTTGTAGCAACGTGGGCCAAGATTAGTCCCAACCCACTGAGTGGGAGTTGTCTGGTTTTGACCTAGACATCAAATCTTTGAAGGTGATTTATACTCTATTGTTTTGTAACAAGCAGCAGCAAGGTAAGAGCATGTCTGTTTGTATCAGAGAGTGACATAACTGTGGGAACAAGTGGGTTTCAAGCAGGAGGACCAACCAAATCACCCTTGGGCATTCTAAACTAATAAACTACACAAACAAGGCCTGATGAAGTGGAGTGTACAGAAGGTTAAAGGTATGGAAGTGTAAAGAAGGGCTCAATTATGTGTTTGAAGAAAGAGAAACAAAACAAGAATTGGAAAAAAAAACATGAATGACACATGATTCAGAGAATAATCCATTGTTTTAACCCTTTCCACTCTACATTTGAAACGGAAGAGTAGAGTAAACAGGCACCAAGGAATTATAACATTTTAAATGATTGTGGGAGACCACAGCCTGAACGCTGTTGCTCTAAAACACTTCTCTCAAAGATTAAGACGCTATCAGTTTAATAAAATGAACTCTTTATTTTAGTCTCTGTTATATTGCAGATGATAAATAGAGATTCGTGTCTAATTACATATACATTTGGAACTTCCTGAAACAGCATGTTAAACATGTCACTAGTGTAGGCTGAAGGAATGTGGATGTGTTTTCGCAAGAGGTTTTGGTGTCTCCGGTCTTGCTGTTGTGCTTAACCTTAAAAAATCTGTTCAAAGCTTTTTACTTACATTCAGAGATCTCAAGACTGAATAATGTGTCTGGAGACAAACTATCCTCTCTCTCTCTCTCTCTCTCTCTCTCTCTCTCTCTCTCTCTCTCTCTCTCTCTCTCTCTCTCTCTCTCTCCTTACTGCGCCTTAAAAACAAAGTCCAAACAAAGTCCAAAACGTAGATGCGTAGATCCCCCAAATACATGTAGTAGCAGAAGTAAAAAAGGATCCGCACACTGTGATCAGGAGAGTGGCAAATGTTATCGCCACTTTTATGATCATTAAAATAGATTTCACTTTCTTTCTCACTATCTCTCTAAACAGGGGTAATGTGTGTCCTAAAGGACCATTCCTCTACTTCATGTTTCACTATTTACATTTTTAAATAATTCAGGACCTGGACAGTTGGAACAAATATTTTAAGATTACAATTTTGCATTAGATGTTTGGCTATCCCTGACCTAAATAATGTGAAGAGCCTTCAGGGGTACACCACAATGCTTCTAAGTGGTTCTTTACACTTTGATTTGTTCCTGCAGTGTATGCAGTATTGAAGCTGTGCAGGTAAATGCACCAATGGGTAAGAAATACAAAAAGATAAACAAGCTTTGAAACTCAACAGTGCTTTGAGGCTAGTTAAAACTGAACAATCAATAGCTTTATTGACATATGATTAATATAAATAAGGATATTTTATTACAGTAGAAGATGCACATTGTGGCCTAAATATTTGAATTCACTAGCCTGCTTCCCTTAATTAAGCTGACAAATGTTCTGCTTATATATATACAGTATATATATATATATATATATATATATACATATATATATATATATATATATATATATATACATATTTCAGTCCATTCTATACAGTAGTAGTTCATGTGATTCAAGAAGAATTATATATTGCAAGCTCTTGCTCACTACAAACATTATAATCAATCTAAGGCTGCAAACCCCTACTAAGCTCAGGGGTTAATTTGTAAACAAAAGGGTACCGGATCTATAATTATGGAAGATGGATTGCATTTTTGTTTATTCACCTAATGTACTGACCTTGACTTGCACTAGTTTCCATATAAGTTCTCTTGTTGTTTTTGTGCCTTATTGTTTTGGTGTCGGTAGCTGCATGACAACCTTTGCATAGCCGTGTTTTAACACAATCTTCAGGTTTTGAACAATGCCAGTGGCGAGCCAACTAATCTGATGAACAGGAGCTACAAGCGCTAGTTTTTTGGCGTTTTGCAGTTTGGGTTGTGATGTTGCATAGATGTTGCATCCTAAAATATATCGTTACGTGTGATCTGGCACAAATGAACCTCTGACTAAGCTGATATACCAACTACACTATATGGTTCAAATACTGGTATGTGGGAAACAGATAACCTTTACATTTTTAACATGTCTGTAGCAAGGTGATTGCCCTGCACATGTGTAAATTAGTGTTGGTGTAATTTTATATGGGGAAATGGGTTTATTGTCTTTTTGGAGTTGATTTGTGTGATTAAATTATTGTTTACAGACAGGCGCTCGATTGAGACTTGCTGCCTGCTAGGCTTGGTTGAGGGGAAGGGCAGCAAGTGATTGGCTGTGCTGGTCCTCAATCAGCAGGTGGCGGGTCTTGACTGAGTGTCCATCAGTTTAAAAACATCTGGTGGAGATCGCTCGGGGCGACTGCAACACCATGCCACAGAGGGGAGCTGCGTATATTCGAGAGGAGAGAGTCCGCTCTGCAGGAACGGCAGCTATGCAACCCTGAAACTGCAAGCAGTGCTTGTGAAGGCAATGCCCAGCCAAGGCCGTATGAAGCAGCAGGAGTCGTATGAATACCGGCTCATAAGTAGGTTAGTTTAAGGCAGTGTTGCACAAAGTTTTTAAATGCTGCCCCCTTTTTTAGCATACATTTTGTCGCACCCCCCCCCCCCCCCCCCATATTAAAACGTTAGACCATAACTTTATATTTTAACAGTTTTTTTCCCCGATTTCATGTAAATTGTGTTTTTTTCCTTAACCACAAAAAAGTCCAGATTTTGCTAAATACATACGCATATCACAAATTCAACATTTAAAATCAGTCTAGAAATATTTTTTCTTACACTTTGAGTGAATATTTTGACATGTTAAACCTGGGTTTCTAACAAATAAATCAGTGAATTTAAATATTTTGTTTACACTTGGCAAGTCAACATTTAGCTCTTTTTTGTTTGTTTTAAACTTGGCGATTCAACAGTTACCTGACAGATACATCTGAAAAACATTATCGTTCAGCAATTAAATCTTAGGTTTTCACAAAATACAGTATGCACATCGGGAACGAAGTGAACGACACGAATACAGCACGAGTACAAAAAAATGTAGCTAGTCATGAAAAGAAAAGATTGTCTCCTTTTGCTCCTATTGTGGAGACGAAATAAAATAAATAAAACACAGAAGAGCATGGGAACACCACACAGGAAACAGTTTAGGGAATACCACCGGCTTGTAAAAGAGCTAACGTGATTATTATTATTGGTCAACATTATTAAAACAAAGAAGCATGATTTTACAGAAATACAAAACCAGTGTGTGGCGCTCCCCGTCACTTTGACTAAAATTAAGGTGAAATAAAGAGAGATCGACATACCATCAATTTCCAATTGTTCTGCTATTTCTTGACATGTGCGTCCTTTTTATTGTCTTTATAACCACAGACACTGGTATCACAAAGAGCATTATATTTTCCGACTTTAATAATTAAATTCACATTGATGTAGATTTTTTTTTTATTTCTGTGGCAATCTCTGCGTGAGCGAGACACTGACAGTCTGACAGCCGCTACCTTTGACCTTATTTCTGATTGGTCCATTGAGACGCAAATGGCGCGTAGCAAAATACAAGTAAAACAAATGTATTTCTATATTTGCTCGCTTCATTCACACCACTCGTGTTGCTTGTATTGTGTAGTACTCCATTTAAATCAATAGTTTATTATTATTATTTTTGATTCGCAAACTCGCATCCGGTGTGCATAGCTCTTAACATGCAAGCCCATGCCCGTTGACGTGTTTAATTTGGCATTGTATATTGCAGAGCTGCACTTAAACTCTGACTTTTAAGACTGTGTTTGTTAACATTTATGTATTTAACTAAATCTGGACTTTTTTTGTTAAATCTTGGAAAAATACGGGATTTACATTTATTGCTCAGAGATTGTCAGCTTACCTATTAAAGAACTGCTTCATTGACACTTCAATACAAAAAGCGGGCATTCCAGGTTTCCCAGGTTGCTTAGAACACATCAATGTGATCTGGCAACAAATTCAATCAGCTAAAAAGGAGAGGAAGGAGCTCCATGTGACATTCCTGGATTTGGCTAATGCATATGGTTCAGTGCCACATGAACTACTTTGGGCAGCATTTGATTTTTTCAGTGTACCGATGACAATAACAAATTTAGTGAAAGCCTATTTTGGAGATTTGCAATTCAGTTTTTCAACTTCAGAATTCAGCACTACATGGCAATGCCTAGAGGTTGGAATAATGGCAGGATGCACCATTTCTCCACTGGCTTTTACCATGGAAATGGAAGTAATCATTAGGGCAAAATGGGTAGTAGGAGGAGAGCGCTTGGCTTCTGGAATGCGACTACCACCAATTCGAGCATACATGGATGACATGACAACCATGACTACAACAGTAGCCTGCACTAATCGATTATTGGGCAAATTAACCAATAACATTGAATGGGCACGAATGCAATTCAAGCCCACTAAATCAAGGAGCATCTCTATAATTAAAGGCAAAGTAGTAGATAAAACATTCTTCATTAATGGTGAGGCAATACCAACAGTGTCTGAGAAGCCAGTGAAGAGTCTTGGGAGATGGTACGACTGGGATCTAAAGGACACAGTTCGTGTGGGAGAAGTTAGACAACAAGCAGTGGAAGGGTTGAAGAGCATAGACAGCTGCGCTCTACCAGGTAAACTAAAACTCTGGTGCTTTCAGTTTGGTCTACTGCCGAGGTTGCTGTGGCCACTGACTGTGTACGAGGTTTCTTTGACAACAGTAGAGAAGCTGGAAGCTTTAATCAGTTCATACATCAGGAAATGGTTGGGAGTTCCACGCTGCCTCAGCAGAGTGGGACTTTATGGTAAAGGAATACTGCAGCTACCAGTCTCTGCTCTAACCGAGGAGTTTAAGTGCGCCAAGGTCAGACTGGAAATGACATTAGTAGAGTCACGCGATAAATGCGTAAGGGAGGAGGCACCTGTGTTGAAAACTGGAAGAAAGTGGGCGGCAAAGAAAGCTGTGGAAGATGCAAAGGCTGCCCTTCGAATTGGTGATATCATGGGGCAAGTTCAGCATGGAAGAGGGGGGTCTTGGTTTCAGTTCATCTCCTCCTACATGGCACAAGGCAGCCCCAGCTCAAAGGAGGAAGCTGGTAGTCAACGAGGTGCAAAAGCAGGAGGAGAGGATGAGGTGTATAAAGGCCATTTCCCAGGCCAAGCAGGGAGAATGGATGAGATGGGAGAGTGTGGAACAACGCAAGATTGGCTGGCAAGACCTATGGTCAATGGAACAGAGCAGGATCAGTTTCCTCATCAGGTCAACATATGATGTTCTCCCATCACCACAGAACCTAAACCTCTGGGTAGGAGAGGATCCCTCATGTCCTTTGTGTTCATCACCTGCAACATTAAGGCACATTTTGACAGGATGTAAGGTGGCTCTTAGCCAAGGACGGTTTACTTGGCGCCATGACCAGGTGCTGCGATGTTTGGCCTTAGCATTGGAAGACAAGCGTAACATGACCAATAAGTTGCCACCTGTTCCATCAAAACATTACACACAAAAGACAACATTCCTCCACCCAGGAGAGAAACCACCAAGAAAAGGTGTTAAAACCAATCCTCGCCCAGGACAACTGGAAGCTGCTAGAGACTGGAAAATGCTGGCAGATGTTGGTTAACAGCTTATTTTTCCACCTGAGATTGCCACCACTAACCTTCGACCATGTATTGTCTTGTGGTCTGGATCAGCACGCCTTGTTCACCTGGTAGAGTTAACAGTGCCATTGGAGGATGCTGTAGATGAGGCGTATGAGAGGAAGAAACTGCGGTATGCTCAACTAGCCACTGAAGCGGAACAGCGAGGATGGAGAGTCCGGGTTTACCCAGTGGAAGTGGGTTGTCGAGGATTTGTGGCACACTCTACAACCCGGTTTCTCAGAGACGTCGGATTCAGTGGCCAAGAGTTGCGTCGCACAGTGAAGAACTTATCTGAAGCAGCAGAGAGGAGCAGCAACTGGTTGTGGTTGAGACGGAAAGATTCTGGCTGGGGATCTCAAGCACAATAGAAAGAAAGAAACGCTGATGTACAGGTAAGTAAGCTGGGCTGAGTTGAGTGGGGGACGGAGGGGGGTGATGCTGGGACGCCAGAATCACCGTCGAGGTGTCGTGGGCTAGTCGACGAAACACTGAGGATGGAAGGTGCCCACTTGAAAACCCCAGAGATGTACCCTACTTAGCTCAATCCAGACGGTTGTCATGCTGATGCGCTGGGGAGGCCGCACTTTGGTTGATCCCCGGAGCCAGCATCGCAGCCGTTGTGTGTGCTGATGCGCCAGGGAGGCAAAATAAGATGATCCCTGGAGCCAGCATTACACTTCAGCCATTAACACCAGACAGAAGGATATCTACATCATCATATGGAAGGAAACGTAAATGGATGGAGACACATATGGATCACATTAGTTTACTGTAAAGCTACGTCTTAGTTGGTGCTTATCTTGGCGAGAGCCGAGTTCAAATCAGCATGAAGTTTTAACATCTACTCTCGTGTAATGGAAATCATAATCCAGGATTTTTTTTTTTTTTACACTTATCGGCACACTTATTATTATTATTATTATTATTATTTATTTCTTAGCAGACGCCCTTATCCAGGGCGACTTACAATCGTAAGCAAATACATTTCAAGTGTTACAATACAAGTAATACAATAAGAGCAAGAAATACAATAACTTTTGTTCAAGCAAAGTACAAGTGTGACAAACCACAATTCAATAATACAGCAGATAATAGTGATAGTTACATCAGGATATGATTAAATAGTGATAGTTACATCAGGATGTGATTAAATACAAAGTACTACAGGTTAAACACTTGACAGTATTCTGAAGTACAGGATTAAATGCAGTAAAATAGGGGGCAGATAAGAGCAAAATAAAGCACATTTACATGAAGGGTGATAGTGTCCCAGGATACAAACAGAGGAGTTCTACAGGTGCTCTTTGAAGAGGTGAGTCTTGAGGAGGCGCCGGAATGTGGTCAGGGACTGGGCAGTCCTGACAGCTGTAGGAAGGTCATTCCACCACTGCGGAGCAAGGGTGGAGAAGGAGCGGGCTCGGGAGGCAGGGGAGCGTAGCGGAGGTAGAGCTAGTCTTCTAGTGCAGGCGGAGCGGAGAGGTCGAGTGGGGGTGTAGGAAGAGATGAGGGTCTAGAGGTAGCTGGGTGCAGTCTGGTCAAGGCATCTGTAGGCTAGTACAAGAGTCTTGAACTGGATGCGAGCGGTGATCGGGAGCCAGTGGAGCGAGCGGAGTAGTGGAGTAGCGTGGGCGAAGCGAGGCAGAGAGAACACCAGGCGGGCAGCAGAGTTCTGGATGAGCTGGAGCGGACGGGTGGCGGACGCTTGCCACTTCAAACATAATTTCTCCGGTTCTACAAGTCCTAGAGTAATCATCAACGGCTCATTTGAAAGGTAAGAACTTGGCCTAATTAGCTGTCATTTATGTATTTATTTAAAATGTTCTATTTTTTTTTTAACAGAAATGCCTGTTTAGTCAGTTGCACTCCTTAATGACACTCCACGCCCCCCTAAATTTGCGCACCACTGGTTTAGGGGATAGTGATCCCTGGAAGTAATGTATAGCGAGGGCTTCGTAGTGTAGCCAGTTCCTGGAGCTGCACGCCTCATTTTATAAGGCTAGCGCTCTCCCTGTGTGGCACCTTTTATTTGTAGTTTTTGTACTGTGTTTTATTTTGTACAGTTTTTGTACAGTTATACTGGTAACATCACATGACCACTTTATTTTATTTTGTATTAATAAATCCTGTGCGCCTGTGCTGGCGTTTCAACTCCACCTCCCATGTCTCTCTGTATTGCTTAAGCAGCGGTCACCCACACACGTGACATGAGCGAGACCCTGTCACAATGTCTAAACAGGTTTACAAGAAAAGCTAGCATACAGACTTTTGTAAAGAGAAAAGCACTTCCTCTGTTGTCTCAGTCATTTTCTTCTCAGCAGGGGTAGTAGCATTTAAGCAATTTTCTTTGAGGATTTTCATAGCAATGCATCTCCTCCCATTTAAAATTATAGCTTTTGTGTTCTGCAATATGGTAATCAAGGACTTTGAACTTTAAAATAAATAATGGTACAATTTATTTTAATAATTCCTTTTTGAAATACAACTGAAGTTACTAACCAGTAATTAGTAGTATATTCGGATGCTGACAATAGAAATGCATAAATAAGGAAGTATCATTTGCATATGCAGATTACGTTTTTTTCTTATTAATTATGTATCATTCATGTAATAACTCAATTGGTTGCTATAATAATAATAATAATAATAATAATAATAATAATAATAATAATAATAATAATAAAACTTGCAGGATCTCTATTGATTTAGATTGCGCCAGCCTAGGATACATCCAATGCTTGAAGCTACTGGAAGTAGTAATGAAAAGGTAGACCTAGAAAAAATAAAACAGTTCATATGACGAAGGGCCATGCTTTGAAGCAAGGGCAAAAGAAAAGACAGAGTTTTCTAAAGAAAGAAATCATTTTGTAACTGTATAATACTAGAAGGAAGCAACCTAGTTACAGGCAGGGATAGTTCACTCATTGTTCTTTGTTATGCCAGTTTTCTACTGTTCTATTCTAAGGAGTCAGAGAAAGGGGATATGCAGTATACCACAGACTGCAAGATGAGAGAAGCCTCAGATTTATTTATTTTAATTTAATGTGGCCAATTATTTTACCCACATTTTTTCTCCTCAATTTAGAATGTCCTGACTCTATGACTCACCCTCCACACCACCATACCTGTCAACACTGGGTTTTGAAAATAAGGGAGCTTTTGTAAACTGAAATATTAGTGGCATTAATTCAAGTGAATACCTACATAAGACAAAGGCATACAACTATTCCACTTTATTACTTGGTAGAATGACAGACTGTAATACGGTGTTCCTTATAATTGCTTTTTAAAAGGAAAAATATAAAAACAGAAAAACAGCTATGACATGCTTCACAATCAGATTCTCTCTTGGCCCCTGTGGTTCTTATTGTACTGTAGTCTTAGGTGGCTGATTTGGCAACAGGCAGTACTTTGTGAACAGGTCCACTGTAGTTGATTTTGCATGACAGCAAAGCATACACAGTTGGCATTGTTACTTTTATCATACAACAGAACTAAAGGCTGAGTTTAGTACTGCACATTGACCTAGTCAAAGGATGAGCTCTAAATTCCAGAGTCGGAATGACTCGAGTCGCAATTTTCGACTCGAGTCGTTGTCATCAAATGACGAGTCCCAGCCCAAAAGTCTCCACTCGACTTGAGTCATAGTCTTGATAAACTAAATTACACAATCAGTTTTGTTTTCAATAACCACAGCCCTTCTTTTGATGTGTACAAGCCCTGTCTCTTTATGAGTGAGAGGAAGCCATGACAGCATAGAGACAGAGAGAAGAGCGTCAGCAGCATGGAAGGTAAATCAAGAGTACCTGCGCTCGTCAAGTTCACAAGAACTATGGAGTAGACAAGGACAGAAATAAGAGCCTGCATCCTGCCAGCACTGCCAAACTAGAGCAAACTGTGTCTAAAATAACGTTTTTGGTCTTTTTTGTTATTTCTTACTCTGGCGGAGTGTCCCGCCCCTATATATTTGTGCACTGTTTTTGTATTATTGTTTGCGGCGTGGATAAAAGCACGTCTTTTGTTATTGTTTTTGTATTTTTAAAAACCTCGTGAGGATGCGTGGCTGATCAGCTACTGA
The DNA here is from genome assembly GCF_902713425.1 of Acipenser ruthenus. Taxonomy (NCBI): domain Eukaryota; kingdom Metazoa; phylum Chordata; class Actinopteri; order Acipenseriformes; family Acipenseridae; genus Acipenser; species Acipenser ruthenus. The sequence continues at coordinate 35,099,989 of NC_081196.1, forward strand.
TTACACCGTGTAACAAATTTTTTTATTTTTTTTTGGTTCCTGGGTAGTGTTATTTCCTAATTGCTTATGCCTCAAAAGTATAGAAAATGGCTATTATTCCCCACAAACTTTGCTTTTGTGACCAGGACAGTGATATTTTGAAATTTACCTATTTTCCAGAACATTCCAGATAGATCCAGTGCTGAGTAAACTTGGAGTAACTTCTAGAACTTTCTAGAACTTTCCAGTAATATAAATAGTAGTATAAATACAGCGGCCTTAAGCCCACCAGTTCAGTTTAGTTCCAGCTGCCTAAGTGGATACATATCTGCATTTTTCTGAGATGGCATCAAGGTCAAAGGAGACTTCAAAATGGTGGCATTCCTGATGGGTCTCCAAGGCGGTTTTACCAAGTTTCCCTGCTATCTTTGCCTTTGGGACAGCAGGGACACCAAGGCGCACTACCACAGGCGGGACTGGCCACAGCGGACCGAGTTCTCTGTGGGGAGGAACAACGTCAAGTGGGAGCCACTGGTGGACCCCCGGAAGGTGCTGATGCCACCACTGCACATCAAATTGGGCCTTATGAAACAATTTGTCAGAGCTCTAGATAAGGAGTCTGCAGCCTTCAAGTACCTTCAAGACTTCTTCTCTAAGCTGTCTGAGGCAAAGGTCAAAGCCGGTGTCTTCGTCGGACCACAGATAAAGAAGATCCTGGAGTGCAATGAATTCCCCAAGAAGCTCACTAGTAAGGAGAAAGCGGCTTGGAACAGCTTTGTCGCAGTGGTTCGGGGCTTCCTGGGCAATCACAAGGCTGAAAACTATGGATATACTGGACTTTGAACGCCGCTACCAAGGACAGTATAACGAGAACATGATGGGAGACTACATTTGGGGGCTGATTCGTGAAAGTGATTTACAGTATAATCGCAAATCTCTAAAAACTACTCACTTCTAAATCTTTTGTAGTCATTTTTGTATTACTTTAGTATAAATACATGTTAATTTGGATTTGGATTCATATGTTGTTTTTTTCTGACTTTATGTGAACGAAAAGACACAAATTCGCCGGTTTTCTCATTGGAAATAGGTAAATTTCAAAATATCACTGTCCTGATTACAAAAGCGAAGTTTGTGGGGAATAATAGCCATTTTCTATACTTTTGAGGCATAAGCAATTAGGAAATAACACTTACTACCCAGGAACAAAAATTGTGTTACATAGTGTTATTTAACTAGCTCACAGTCACACATCCTTATTAAACTCGTGCAGACTGTGGCCGAGGGGTAATAAGATAATTAACAGCTAGTTACCCCTCGGCCAGAATATAAGAACCATCCATTGCCTTTTGTTTACTGTTACTTCCTTTCCGTGACGCCACTCAACGACAGCTCGGTCACACTTACCAATCAATAAGAAATTACTTATTTGGTCAATCAATAGATTTTTATTTAAGGAAGCTTACAACTTAAATGCTGTAGAAAAAATAGGGGTTTAGTGTTTGTTGTCTGGTTTAATGTACTGTATATTGATCTAACGCTATACTTGGTTTAAAAAAAAACATTGTTTTAGAAAACAAAAAAAAGAACTGGCAAAAAAGCCATATTTTGCTAAAATTGTTAGTTGTTTTTAAAATCCAAACTACCACTTGCAAATCCAAACTCATGTACAAGCTTATAAACGTAAAAAAAAAATTGTTTTGCACAGGAAATTTAACGTAATAATGCACTGTACAAGAAATGAATACACAAACAACCCTCTACACCTTTAGGAATTGTATTTATTTTTTTACACGGTACAGATGAGTAATGAAGCTGCTGCACGGTCATCTTTGTTTTCCAGAATTCCTGAATTGAGTTAATCAGCTCTAGACACGTTTGATTAATTTAATACATCAGGATTTGCATGCTCCATAGATGTTTTACAGTTAGTTTGGTTAAAAACGTTTCAGTTTTTTAAAGAATAAATCCATGAAAACGAAAATGAGCAGACCAGTCCACAGCAGCATGGATTTTAGGCACAATCAACATTGCCAGGCGACAGGAGGTTGAGGACGGAACTGTATTGTTTTTCAATGCATTTTTAAGAAGTGGTCTGTGGATTTTGTCATAGTGGGTGAACAGATCAAGTATTACACCAGTAAAAAAAAAGTGTTTGTTTGTGCTGCTGTGGTATTTTGCATGTGTTTATGAAACAGCAGCTACAATACCAGTATTTTACGTTAGTAGGGTTATTTAAAATACAATTGACCTCTTAGTATTACTGTACGTTTATGCATTTTAACTACATTGATGATTTTAGACAACCAATTGGGATTTCACTGTGGTAAGTATAGATGGTTAAAGGGTTTATGGTGCCATGTGTTCTGTGTGAAATATTTTCACTATTATTTAAAACGCATTAGTGAACAACCTTTTTTTTTTAAATCTGTATTTAATCGGTATTTTGTAACACGCATTATTATGCTAAACTCTTAGCTTTTCAAGATACATTTCTTTCTGTAATATTAAGCAAATTAGGTTGAGTTTATTGATTCTGAACTGGAGCATATATGTGCGAGTATGCAATGGTTTTAAAAATTAAATGCCACAAAATGTCCTTTCATACGGTTAAGGTATCTAAAGAAAACTATCAGGGAGTTTCACTGTTAAGAAAAAAGAGAGAAACACTAAGGCTGCCATCAGTAAAATTGTAAATAAATGGTTAAATGCATTCTTTTGTTTTGTGGTCTCCATTACTGTACATCCAACCCAATTCAGTATAGGTAAATGGGCCTCTGTATGGTCAGTAACAAAATCTGCTTATAAATAGGCCAATGAATCGTGAATTCACTGAAATGGAGCGACAAAACACAAGGCAGAAACTGTGGACCTTTAATGGTGAACATCAGTGGGGGAAGTATGACCACAATGTGCATCTCAATTTTGTATTTTGAATTTAAATAGTCTTTTCTTTTTACTTGTAGATTGCTAATCTTCTTTAAAAATCTGATTAAATCAAACTCTCTCAAACTGTCAGAACAAACTCGACTCGAGTTTGGCATGTCAAAAACTTGACTCGACTCACTGTGGAGGAAAATACTCACTGTGGAGGAAACCTCTGGTCCAACAGAGTCAAGTATTCCAGTTTTCCCAGATAAGCTGTTGATTTACCAGATGAACTCCAGGAATAGTTGTTCCTGAGCAATCAGTGTGAGTAGAGTTATTGACATTTAATTCCTTTTATTTTAATTGTATCTTTTAAACAATATTTACATATATTTCAGAAGATACAGCAGTTTCCTCTTTGGATATTGCATTGTTTGTTGTATCATTGTAAAATATCAAGAAAATAATCCTTGTGTTTTCATAACTTCACAAAAAAATGTAAGCAAATAAAACTACAATTAAAACCCAGAGAGCACTTGTGTTCCATGTGTTTACACTTTACAACGAAAACCCAGAGCACTTGTGTTTCATGTGTTTACACTTTACAATGAAAACCCAGAGAGCACTTGTTTTTCATAAGTTTTTACAGTTTATTTTACATGCAAAAAGGCCCTTCAAAAGTTACAGCCCTGAAGCTCAGAACATTTTTTTATACCACCAATCCATTTTCTTTCAATGAACTGATAGGTATGTAAACTGTGATTAACTTGAATGTTGCAGATCATTAATATGTCAGGGATGGGCTGCATATTTAAATATTTTATTTGTACTGGGACTAAACTTAGGACAACAGCCTGATCCTAAATTAAGAAACGTCTTGCTGGTAGCCAAGTGTCTTTCAGTGTCAACAACATTAAGATCAACATTAAAACAGACTAGCCTGAACTTGCCAGGAATGCCCTCTCAACAGCTTCTGTTCTTGTTTTTAAATACATTACTTGGTAGGTTACTTATCACTAACTTGTGGATTTGGTAGCAGGGTCAACCAAGAAATGGTCTTTAAAGCTCCCTGGATCGCATTCTATGATTTAGAATACCAGTATAGTATAGGTCACTGTATAGGTAGAAGAATGTGTAGAGTACACAAAAGCAGGTCCTGGTTCAACTGAAGGCACAAAATGGAACAGATTTTCAGTAATCAAAAATAAACTGACCAGGGAGATCAAAGGGGAATTATGCACACATTGCTTGTATCCTGTGCCAAGCAATGAGTACAAACGAATATTCGGAAAGAGTATAATTTTTTTTCTGAGTATTCAGAACAAAAAATTAAAATTTATATTTCTTTTTTTTTTTTACTTCACATTCATATTTAAAAGATAATAATAATAATAATAATAATAATAATAATAATAATAATAATAATAATAGTAACACTTGAAATGTATTTGCTTACGATTGTAAGTCACCCTGGATAAGGGCATCTGCTAAGAAATAAATAATAATAATAATAGGAACTAGATGGTCATTGCTCAGCGATATCTGTTGATTTCCAGTAACTATATTAAACAGTAAGGCAATGCAGAGAGGGTCCACTTACAAACATATGCTAACAACTGTAAATGTAGACATACTCCAACCTATATGTGTTTTAATACGGTGAGCGCTCAGAACACAGGTCTCAAATGTAACTTTGCTGGGGGTAGTGTTGGGGCTATTGTTAGATTTCTCAAAAGTTTTGATTAGCACCATGCATGGTTCAAATTAATGACTGACTTGTAAATGTGATGTTAGTGTCACAAGTGACTAATTTAGAGTGTGTGGTGGTATATAATTTATAATTATTGTTTGCAGGTGTGTGTTCTTTTGTGTAAATTGTTATTATTTAAGATATTGTTTGAATTTTACTGTGCAATTTATTTTGATTAACGTATTGTTTTGAATATGTGTGCATTTTGTTTATTTTTTGGTTTGTTTCACTAATTAATATTTGAGCACAATCAGCCACGTACCTTTCCTAGGATCCAGACTTAAATTGCCACAGGTCTGTGCTATTCTGTATCAATTGGCAGACTGCTATAAAACCGGAACCAAAACTACAGAGAGGAGTCGAGTTGGGCAGGAGAGAGAACAGGGGCACACAGGAAGTCGGCCATATTCTTTGGACTTCAGCAAGGGGATTGCAAGAGTAAACAATGCGCACACTGAACAGAAAAGAAACATTTGAACCATTCAGTGGCAAACTTTAGTAAAACAAAGACTAGTACTGTGGAAATAATTAAAAAATAGAAGATATCTGAGGAAACAGCAACGATATCACAAGAAGGATTACAAATGTTCAATATTATTGTAAATGTTATCCCTTTACAAGAGCTTATTGATGACCTTAGAATGCTATGGGTAAGGCAAAAAAAAATTGAAATCCCTCTCCTCACCGTATTTGTGCCTCCCCTGACTCAGAGGTCACCAGCAGCCACTGGTCTGCTCCATATATAAGCTAGACTGACATTTGAAAAAAATAATAATTAAGTTGAAATAAGCCTATTGGATAGTAATATGTGAATTTCTGAAATGTCACGCATGAGCTATTCATTGATCAATTAATGTATTTCTCAGAATCACATTTTTTATAATCAAGATGCAAAGCAAACACTGAAATAACATGGCCCATACGCAATGGGTTTTCTTCTGCTGGTCAGATTAATTTATTTTGGCTTCATTTGAACTATGTTATGTTAGTGCTTGTTTATAAGTGCAGACTAATTCTGGACTCTTCTTTTTGGCAGTATCTGAGTCTAGTCTAGTGGACGGTGTGGGGCTCAACACAACCAGTACTGGCTTCGATACCTGTCCATGGCTCCAGCTGCTGTCTGAACTACAGACTGTCCTGTGTATAAAGCCAGGTGTATTCCATCTGCAGTTTCCTGAAAACAGCAAATTTCTAGCATTTTCTAATGCAGATGAAATGAAACAATACAAGGTTATGCAACAATGTTGAATTCCACTCCAGTAACGGCCAATGATTTACCAGATTCTCAAAGCTACATTCCTTACAAGCCCCTAAATGAAATGTCTGAGTTGTTTTTTTCTTCTTTTGTACGTTTATTGGGTGTGTTTTTTCTTTCTGAAAAAAAATATGCTAATGGCAATTTGTAGTAAATAGCTTTGTGAATTTAGCCCAATATGTTGCCTTAATAGTTGATACTGTTTGAAATGCTTCTGAGTAGAGTTATGTTGCTCCAGTATTAGATGCATGGCCAGGATGGATACCCAATTGAATTTTATAAGCACTCTTATCTCGCCTGTTTTTTTTTTTTATAATGGTCAATCATTTATATACTTCCAATTTAATGTCACATCTGCTGAAAAGGAATAAAGACCCTTCATTCTGTACCAATTACCATCCATTATCATTAATAAATACTGATTTTAAAATAATAAGTACAACTATTGCACTAAGGTTACAAAGTGTCCTTCCATGTCTGATTCATTAAGACCAAACTGGGTTTATGAAAAATAATCACTCATCAGATAATAAAAGACGTCTTTTTAATAGCATACATCTGGCCAGTAAAAGTGGCAATCCTACCATGGTAGCCACCTTATATACAGAGAAGGCTTTTGATAGGGTTAATTGGTCTTTTTTATTGCCATACTTCAGGGTACCTGCATCTCAGGAGTTGTATCTAGAAATACAGTAGATGCCAATTATTAGCAACCCTGATAAAGACAACATTCGGTTATTAATAACAGTTTCACGGGAACCAATCCCAACCCATAGACTTTAATGTTAATGTATTTCGGATATTAGCAACTGTCTGCTGCTTAATGACAACTTTTTTTTTTACAGTTTCTATGGCTACAGCACGCACACGAATACATCGCGCACACGCATCACAGCATCTGTTTATGTATCAGTTTTCATAAAGCAGCTGTACATTTATTGAGTCCGATTGTTGTCTGTCATCATGGCTTCAGAATGTGTAGACCTTTCTATAACTGATAAAGTTCGGATTCTGGAGGCACTACGTGAACCCGGTGCTAAACAAGTACGGGTAGCAGAAAAGTTTAGCATCTCAAAATCTGTTGTAGCATGCATTTTGAAATTGGCTACAAAGCTGCACGTAAAATCGTAAAAAAACAAACAACATTGGACAACTACTTTTAAATTGATGCTTCTGTATTAAATGTAAGTTCAGATACCAAGTGTGTTTACTGTTTAAGGATATAGTTAGTATGTTGTTGTGATACTATGTGTACCATACAGTACTGTGTATACTTTGTTTTACACGTCCGTGTAGTATTAGTAAACAGTTGTTTGTTCTGATATTTGGTGTTTTTCGTGTTTATTTAACACTGTAATGAACCAAGACGTGTATTTCAGTGTGCTTGTCGTATGCAGACAGGCTAAACGAATTGAATCTATTCAGTCTTGAACAAAGAAGACTACGGGGCAATCTGATTCAAGCATTCAAAATTCTAAAAGGTATTGACATATCAATGGGGACTTTTTAGACCTGAAAAAATAAACAAGGACCAGGGGTCACAAATGGAGATTAGATAAAGGGGCATTCAGAACAGAAAATAGGAGGCATTTTTTTACACAGAGAATTGTGAGGGTCTGGAACCAACTCCCCAGTAATGTTGTTGAAGCTGACACCCTGGGTCACAAATGGAGATTAGATAAAGGGGCATTCAGAACAGAAAATAGGAGGCATTTTTCTACACAGAGAATTGTGAGGGTCTGGAACCAACTCCCCAGTAATGTTGTTGAAGCTGACACCCTGGAATCCTTCAAAAAGCTGCTTGATGAGATTCTGGGATCAATAAGCTACTAACAACTAAAATGCCAAATGGCCTCCTCTTGTTTGTAAACTTTCTTGTTGTTATGTTCTACACCTATATACATCGTTTTTCCATATACATACACTTGAAAATATGGCTTTTCGCTTAATATCAATGTTCAGTTAATAACAACTTTTTGCTGAGAACCAAGAGGTTGCTAATAAGTGGTATCTACTGCATACATAATAAAATAAGTTTGATATTTTACTGTTCATACAGCACCCTCATAAAACATTGCCACCTGTTTTTGAGCTCATTAATAACTATGGATCAATTTCAGATTATTATTATTATTATTATTATTATTATTATTATTATTTATTTCTTAGCAGACGCCCTTATCCAGGGCGACTTACAATCGTAAAAAGATTAATTGGTCTAAATCTGAAGTATTGCCGCTAAATCAGTTTAGGTGGGATGCTTTAGCCTCAACCCTCCCATTCAGATGGTCTAAAACAGAGAGGGATGAATCAATTTATTGCTAATATATACTCTGTCTTGAGATCCAACAAAGGGGAGATTGTTGCCCCCATTAATATGTGGGTGAGGGATCCTAAATTGTCATCAAATTCTGTTTTCTGGGGTAAAATATAGTGGGAGGTAGATTATGGTCGCCCGACATCACGATATAACGTCGCAAACATACCGCGGCTTAAAACCACCATTTTTCTGACAAGACTATAAAAAGTCAACCACCAGATGGCGCAAGGCTGCAAAATAAATGTAAAATGTGCCTCTTTAGTGTGACATCAACTAGCAGGCTAATCTATATGGCCAAAGTAATCGATGCATTTTAAAACTGGAAGAGTTTTTTTTTTTTTTTTTTAAAGAGTAAACAGCATGGTCTAGTGTTTTGCTGCAAACACCATTCAGAAACTTTCTTAGAAAGAGAAAGCTGCAGTTTCGATTGATTTTCCTGTATTGCAAATCCTGACAAAATAAACAATGTGATTTGTGTGCAAACATGCTATTTTATCATGTTCATATTATTATATTACTGTATTACTACAATAACAGTTTTAGTAGTAATATGCATGGTACGGTAGTTTTTTTTGTTTTTTTTTAAAGCAGAAACACAATTTATAAAATGTATTTATTTCCATTCTTATAATTAAAACTAACAACTTCACAATCATATCTGCTTTGTGGTGACAAGAACATCATTTTGCACAATATTACTTTCACCTCCAGGTAATGACTTGTCCTAATCCATTTTCCCAGTACTATTTTTCGACATAAACGGTAACTTTTTGGGTCGGTATACTTTTATAAAAGCACATTTCCCCCCGTGTAAAAATAAATAAATATTTTTTAATATTTAACAAAATGCATAGCCCAGTACATACGGACAGCAACAAAGCAAAACTGATGCAGTATTCCTCATTTAGCATTTAAAAGTCTGAACTTGAAAAATCAAAGCGTAAACAGCATGGTCTAATGTTTTGCTACCGACAATTTATAAAATGTATATAGAAACACAATTTATCAAATGTATTTATTTCCATTCTTAGAATTAAAACTAACTCTACTTCACAATAGGCAATATTTTTTGCAGGGCAGGGCTGACGATAGTTTTAAGGCTATACTGTGAGTGTACTGCAGAGACGCGTGTGTTTCCAGCCGCTTGCGAAAACAACATTGAAATAGGTAAGTGAATTACAGTTACTTTAATAGTTTAAATCTTTGCTTGCTAAGGTAACCAGACTGCACTTAAATAGTAATTTAGATTTCCTTTGTGTGCTGGGCTGTGTTGAATTGGGAGGCTGATTAGAAATGTGTGTAAAGTATATGGCTCCAGGCCTACAGGATAGTATAAATTGACAATCAGTGTCTTAGAACGGCAGCCGTCTAAGGGCCACACGTCCAAGGGCAGTCTCAGCTGTGGCAGTCTAAGGGCCACACGTCCAAGGGCAGTCTGAGCTGTGGCAGTCCAAGCGAGGACAGGTGGAGCGAGGACCTCCAAGTCCCTCCCAATGGCTACTAGAGGCCTCATTCCTACTTTGACACCTAACGTCTGGATCCCCTGGACAAAGCGGGCTCACTCGTTCTCCACTCCCAGAATGAACACTGGTAAGTACCTGCTGCACATACCCTTACTAACTCCTTCTCCCCCTACACTGCCTACTACAGACCTGAAAACCTGGCACTCTGTAAACGACATGCACTTGCTGCATCTAGCCACCCCAAAGGGCCATTCCCTCTTTGACAAACCTCACCTCACTGGCCGAGGCGGGGGCACTGCTGTTATTGCAAATTCTGTGCTCGCTTCCTCAGTTCTTTCTTTGCCTACCTTTTCTTCATTTGAGCATCTTGCTATCAAGCTCCCCTCTCCCATGTCCCTCACCCTTGCTGTTATCTACCGTCCACCTAAGAACAACTATGCTTTTATTTCCGAGTTTTCAGAATTCCTCTCCCTCGTCTGCACTTCTACTGACAAAATCCTACTCCTATGTGACTTCAACATTCATGTTGACTTGCCTTCCTCCCCCCTAGTGACTGACTTCAACACGCTTCTGGACTGTCTTGGACTCTCTCAATCGGTCAACGTCCCCACTCACACCCGAGGACACACCCTGGATCTGCTCATCACCAGGGACCTTGATATCTCCAATCTCTCCGTCTCAGATATCTCTCTCTGACCATTTCTTAATCACTGCTAATATTAATCTCCCTGCTTCTTCCTCCGCTACTGATACTATTATCTCCTTCCGTCCCAAGAATCTGCTGAATCCTTTGAAACTCTCGGAATGTTTCTCTACATCCCCTCTAACCTGGTACTCAGTTGATGATGCGGTGACCCTCTACAACACCAATCTTACTCATATCATTGACACTGTTGCCCCTCTTACAACCAGAACTGCCAAAAAAGATTGTAACTGCCCATGGTACACACTCGAACTTCGAGTGCTTAAGTCTGCCTGCCACAAGCTTGAGCAAAAGTGGAGGTCATCTGGATTAATGGTTCACAGAGAGATCTGGACTGACCATCTCGCGAGCTACAGGCGTGCGCTCACCGCGGCCAGGGTGAAGTACTTCTCTGAAATCATAACTATGGGACACGGTAAACCCAATGTTATCTTTAAGACCATTGACCAACATCCAGCCACCGACAGATCCAACTCCCATCCATCCTCCTCTCTTACCTGTCATGATTTCTCCTCTTTCTTTTGGAACACAATTGCAACATCTATTCTGCACTCTCCCGCCACAAACACAGTTTACTACTTGACCACCTTGACCCTCCGGTTACCCCTCCTGCCCTCTCCTCCTTCTCTCCTTTTCTCCATTGCTGATGTTTCCGGCTTACTGTTGAAATCAACTGCTGCCACATGCCCCCTGGACCCCTGGCCGACTAATCTTGTATGTCTCTGTGATTCTGATCTTGCTCCCTCCATTATACACACTCTCAACCTGTCCCTTGACTCTGGCTCGGTTCCTGCTGTCCTTAAGCTTGCCCGAGTAACGCCTGTACTCAAAAATCCCTCCCTCGACCCGGCTGACTTATCTAATTTCTGTCCCATCTCCAATCTCCCTCTTCTCTCCAAAACTCTTGAAAGGGCTGTAAGCCAGTCAGCTGATGAAACATCTCATGGATAACAAGCTGCTTGAATCTCTACAGTCTGGCTTCTGGACGCATCACAGTACTGAAACTGCTCTGCTCTGGATTGTGAATGATCTCCTGCTTAATGCTGATGCTGGTGCTCCCGCTGTGCTGGTCCTCCTTGACCTAATAGCTGCTTTTAACACCATAGATCATGACATTCTTCTTGACTGTCTTCAGAAGAATGCTGTCTCTCCTGGATGTCCTCTTACCTATCTGGACGCATGCAGTCTGTTTTCTATGCTGGATGCAGTGGTGTTGCAAACCCAGTCACTTGTGGTGTCTCCCAAGGATCTGTTCTTGGGCCCCTTCTCTTCAATATCTACATGCTTCACTTAGGTCACCTCATCCACCGACACAGCCTCATGTTTCACTCCTATGCTGACGACACCTAGATCTACTTAAAACTCGACCCTGGATGGTCTGGCTCTCGGAGTGCATCTAAGACATCGAGGCCTGGATGTATGCCAATTTTCTTCAGCTGAACACTAGCAAATCTGAACTCCTTCTAGTATGATCTAAAACTTAACTTAATAATCTAAATATAGCTGCCCTGAACCTCGGAAACTGCTGCTGCCTTGCCCGCATTACGAAGCCTTGGTGTACTTCTTGACAGCAACCTCTCCTTTGATGCCTACATCTCCTCCGTGGTCAAATCTTCCTTCTACCATCTTTGAAACATCTCCAAAGTCCATCCCTACCTTTCCCTCCCAGATGCGGAGGTACTTTGACATGTATTTGTCTCCTCTCAACTCGATTACTGCAACTCTCTCTATGGTGGTCTCCCGGCACGCACCATAAACTGACTGCAGCTAGTTCAGAATGCTGCTCCAGGACCCTTACCAGATGTAAAAAATGTGATCACATCATCCCCCGTTTTGCCCAGCTGCACTGGCCACCTATAAAGGATAGTTATTACTAGGCTGTAGTCGTTAGTTTAGTAACTATTTAGTAGCCTATTCTGTCACTTTTTTTTTTTTTTCACCAGTGGTAGGCTACCCGCTAGTTTCAACTTTTTGAATAGTCTGTAGCCTAATATTATCAACAGCACGGTGTTTAACAACATCACTTCATGATGTCTGATCTTCTAGGCATTTGGAACTGTTCGTTTTTCTGACCACCATGGGGGTTACTATTTGTGTATTTTGCAGAAGCACTTCTCATCTCTAAAGTTGCGTGCAGTATTTCCACTTAGCATTTTCATTACAAATACACTGAATCTTTCTTGTTTTTATCTCTAGACAATGTTCCCAGGAGAGCAAGAGTTATTACAGGAATATGAGGTTATTGTTTAGTCAAAACATTTCACACACACACACACACACACACACACACACACACACACACACACACACACACACAGATAAAGAAAAGAAAAAAAAGCTCATAAGTAATAAGTCAGTGTTTGGATGCTTTATATGTGGGTGTAATAACCAGCAATTAAATACTTCCTCTTGTCTCCTGTTTGCATAATAGCATTCTCAGAAGCCACTTATTGTAATTAACTTTCTATTTTTGTTTTATTTTTATTTTGCAGACGCCCTTATCCAGGGGGCCGGTTCCCAAAAGCCACTTGAACCGAAACAACATCATAAGACCATCGTACGATCAACGTTTCAAAACTGCAGTGTTTCCCGAACACCATCGTAACTCCAGTAGCTCTTGAACTCCTTCGTGAGTTCACAAGCAGTCTGGGGTAATCATGGAATATTCGTGAAGGTTTATAATGCATCGCGAGACCATCAGAACCAAAAATACAACAATTCAGCAATTGAAACATGGCTGCTATACACCAAATACTGGAGTTAAATCATTTACATCGTCGCAGATGTAAATTGATGAACATTGAGTTGGTCAAATATTAAAATAAAAGGAGAAAAACAACCATATGTACACTACACACCTATACATACTGTATATGGTTTATTGTTAATCGGGAATGTTGAGTGCTGAGGTTGCTTCCACGGATGTGGGACAGGGATTTGACCAGCATCCTACAAAATAAAGATAAAAGGTGTACAGGGGCAGAATATAAGAACATGTTTGTTGATGTATTTATTTTACTGACTTCGACCCATAGCTGTAATCCCACCCACACCCACCTTGTCCTTCTGCCAAGGAGTCTGGAATGATGAACAGAATCGAAATACTTGGTCGCAAATACTGTCCCTCAGCAACTGCATGCGGCTTTCCCCTAATTTCTATTTTTTCTTTTTTTTAATGCAACAAGTTCTTGATGTTGCTGTCGCAATAGTATTTTTTCCAAATTTGTGTTGATTTTTCGCATTGTCAATTTTCTCGCATTCTGTTGTGATTAACTCTTGACTGTTCTTGCTTTTACGCTTACGTTTACTATGTACCGATGGCTCGGACACATGTATCTCACATTCCACTACGTGAAACCTGTCTACAGGCACTTCTTGCGCTTCTTCCCTCTGAGATACGTCAACATCAAGAGGGAATTCTTGGCCAAACACATCTATCCTGCCAGGGATCCCATATGCAGCTGTGGGTCCCACGACGTTGCCAGACTTTTCTTCTTTGGCGGTTAATGTAATAGAGCATTGACCGCCGTCTGTTATTTGTTGTTGCTTTTTAATATCTGCAGCCTTCCGTTTCGCTAAGTTAGCAAAATCCTGCCATGTGTTACGGACGTCTTTTCCTTCTGTTGCAGGGCCAGTATCTGAGGCATTCATTTTCTGAGCTATGTCTGCCCACCTACTGATTTTAGCTTGATTTGTTACAATGGTTTTCAGCTTGCTAAATAAAATAGATTTATTAGCTTCTATCTCATTCACAAGTATTTCTATGGATATTTGCTCATAATTTAAATACTCGTTCAGATATTTGTTTGTTTTTCAAAAAGTAATAAAAGCCATTATATTGCTGTGAATGCAGGCAGAGCCAACATAGCAGTAAGGGCAGGGGGCATGGCCGTGGCCCTGTGTGTGTGCCTTTATTTTACAGCAAGACCTTACAATATGTAACACGTTAAAATAGAAAAAATATACCAGGAGTAAAGACTAAGTTGTGTAGGGCTTACTTTACCCCAGTGAATTAACTACAAAACAATGGATGCCAAATTACTGTTCAAGTTAAACACTGTTTTGTTTATTCACAGAATAATTAGTAATAAAGTTGACACTGCACTTTATTTTTCATTCCTTGCCATTGTCGTTTCTTCACAGTAAACAGTGGCTATAAACACGTTTTCATAAAGTAATAACACAAGGTTTACATGTGCTTTTTGTAGCTGAACAAGCAATCGAAAACTGAAATTTAAACTTTAAACACTTCAAATAAAACAAATGTGGAAATGGCTTTATCATTTATTACATTCCGCATAACAGAAAGTTGCAACAAAATATAATATCAGGGCTAGATGTTAACTTTTTAAGGCAGTAGTGAGGATTTGCTACCTACCTGGAAAGTAGGTAGCAAAATTATTCGGTAGCAGTTTATTTAACTAATAACTATTGTGAAATAGCGACCCTTTTTTGGTAGTGTGTCACGCAGTCACGTAATTTCCAGGGTTACCAGGTTGTAAGCAGACTACTGACTTGTAATATGCAGTGAATAAGTGCTTTTTTATTCAAACACCACAACACAGCAATAGGGCGACTGGCCCTTTAAATGCCAAAAAAAAAAAAAAAAAAAAAAAAAACAGTGTAAAAAATTCAAGCAAAGACCTAGCTCTCTCTGCGCTCTACCTTAACTTGGGTGATTTCCCTTGTTTTGTCCCTGACTGTAAAAGAAGATGACTAATTCCTGCTCTCCTCTTTCTTAAACCAAAAGGCTATTTTTTGTCTGACCTTTGTATATCCAGTTTAGCTACCAGTACTTGTTTCCTTCAGCAGTGTTTGCAGTACCACCAAGCAAGGACTGTTTGCACTGGTCTTTTATACCAGCCCTTATTAGTTAATTGTAACCAGCTGTATAATTAACTAATTTGTATTTACATGGGTCGGTACAAACCTCAGTCATCTATCAGGAAGCTCTCTCAGCAATGGTTTCCCACTTTATGAAAGATACTAATAATATATGTGTTAAAACAAAACTAATACCAGTAATTATGTACATGTTCACTCATATACTGCAGCGTAAGGCATCAGAAATGCTACAGCTTAAAAAAAAAAAATAGTAGCAAATTTTTGGGGAATTTTGTGGGGCAAAATGCTACCAAATATACGTTAACTTGATAATATATACAATCTATATAAAAATCACTACACAACATTTTCTGGAAGTTGGGCACTGTTTAAGCAAGGCATTTCAGAATGATGTGCTTGCCTTTTTGTATGTCCCATGGGATTCTGGTTGGTGACAGGACGGCTGAGGCTGGTGACGTCAGGCCAGAAGCAGGAACTGAAAACACAGACTCAGGTACTCGGGAGCAAAGCGCACTCTTGCGGCGTTTTTTGTTAACAAAAATAAAATAAATGTTTAAACACAAACCACTGCTCACAGTAAAAATAAAAAGGTTGCGCAAAAAACGAAAAACACAAACACAGAAACTAAACTAAACAAATACGATGCTGGAGCTTCCAGCACTTGTGGCATTTATTGTGGTTTTTCACTTTTGTTTTGTTTTGTTTTGCCATCTCTTGCTCCTGTTCCTCCTCTTGAACACCCACCTAGAACAGGGAGAGCCAGACCATCTCCCGATTAGCAACAATTAATCAATTAAGTAACTTGGGAGATGGCCACCTTCTTCACGAGGTTTTGTCTGTATGGGGCTTCCCCATCCACGCTGCCAAACAATAACAAAACACAGCTTATTCACCGTCACATTTATAAATAAATAACTCGTAATAACAAAATGATACAATATATACACGGGGGGGGGGGGGGGGGTACTCTGTTCTAAAATAAACAATCAATACATTTATTTTTTAAGTAATAAACCATCCATACATTTCACCCGCAGTAAATAAACACATATATTCAAACAGGGCTTTGCCCTGCCCCCTCTATTTATTTTCCTCCGCTCTGCCACACTCGCTCTAAAGCAGTACAACGCGTTTTTGTCCCAGATGGCTTTCCTTAGAGATTACTATGAGTGCGCGCGCATAATCTGGTTTGTTTACTTTTTGCTGTCTAAAACTTTTAAACAGAGGCTCAAGAGCTGCTGTGTTCATCCTGTTTATATATATATATATATATATATATATTTTATATTTCCCATATCACACAGAGCTCTTTTTCATTTGACATTTTTTTTAAACTGTCGCACAAATTCTGGATTAGGCAGTAAATAAGTGCAATGTATTTTTGACATTTGTAGCAAAAATGAACATCTAATTTTTGTATCCAAATACATGTAAAAAAAATATTTGTTCGAACAAAAGACTGCTATTGATAAATAATGCTAAATATATGTCTTAGACAAAGAGACGCAGATGAATACATGTAGAGAGATTTCACTGGTAAATAATTTACATCATTATAGTATATCAGTTCTAAATACTTTTAAATTTCCTTCACAATCATGATTGCACATTCATACATTATACATCAAGTTATTTAGTTTATGTTTTAATTAGAAAAGTACTGTAAAATAAAATTAAAAGTACTGTAAAATAAAATTATTAAAACCACACAGCAGTTATCATGTTCTGCTTCATGTCTAATTGATAAATATGTCTACATGATAAATATCGTACATTCAAATTAATATTATAGGCTGACCTTTTACATTGTTTTTCAGAATGCCATTTCTGTTTGATTACTCCCTGCATAAGAAAAATGGTCAATTTCCAGCAATATGTGAGTGACAGCTAGAAATACTCTTAAATTAGCTCACACCTGTGTGCTGAAGTTTTTTGGCTCTCCAGGAGCTTATTACGCACATGGCACCTTGGTGACAGGCAGTATAAAAATGAAAAACATGCTGCAACAATGGACTAAATAATAGTTCCCCTGGTGCAAATAAGCTTTTCTGTATCATGACTCTTAGTCCAAAAATATACCTTCATCCACTTAATGACTAAGACACAGCTAGAAAAGCATCCCTGTGAGAGTGCAAGAGGGTTTTTTTTTTTTTTTTCTCGCCTGAAAACCTGAGAGTATAATTCTGCTAAATGAAAAAGCTAAAGCTCTACATACTTCTCAGATACAATGACATACAGTATCTTCTTCGTCTACAGGAATAGAAACACATTTTACACCAATGAAATAACTGGCATCACACTTTCATCCACTGTGAACCCGACAGGTATGTAGGAACAATTCCAAGCAGGGCATAGAGGCAAGTAAAGGGGTGCAACTATCATTTCTTACCCCTTTTGCAACTCTGGCAGCTGTGAGTTAGCAAATGGAAAATCTATATACAAAATCATTGTTACAAAGGGGACATAAATTATAGCTGCACATCCCTCACTTCAGAAATTCAGAAGCAGACGCAGTGGTTGAAAAGGAACATTCTGGGATGGAATAGTCACAGCAAAAACAATGTCAGAAAACGATAGAGAACGCACATACTGTAAAAGGTTATTAAGCAGGTAAGGAATTAAATGTTAAGAAAATGTAGATGATATAAAAAGTCCAGTCACAAGGGTAACGTGAATGATTCCATCTTTGTTTTCTATGACAGAAAACATGTTGTGCACACCTGACTAAATATGAATCACATTGAATATACACAATTAAAAAATGTGGTTGCATGGTAACTTCATTTCACATCCATTTTAATGTGCCAATTGAAGAAACAACATTGATGGATGGACCAAGACTGAATGTAAGGTTTCCCAGTCAATAGAGCTCCACAGTTGGGGGACTTGTCTTTTTCAAAAGAGGTATGAATAACTTCATTAAATCATCAACAGAGAAAGCTTAAAGCTAGTTTGGCTGCTTTAACATAAACAACAGCAGTATACTACAACTGCCTTTTCAGTAGCTTCATCTGTCACTTTAAATTATTTAATTTTTCCCCCTTGTTATTTAATTCTTCAGTCATTTTCAGTGGGTTCTGGGTTGTGTTTCTTAAATATTGAGTTATCATTTTTCTATAAACTTGCCTTTATCTGACATTGAGTTTACCTGGAGATCCTAAATGCCAGGATTGAACAGCCTTCCTAATTTCTTTTAACTCATGTCCAGTCACCACCTACTCCCTCTCTCTCTACATGTGTGTGTGTGTGTATATATATATATATATATATATATATATATATATATATATATATATATATATATATATATATATATATATATTGTGACAGACTGGGGTGTTTTGTCACGGTTCTTCCGGGTCTTGAACACAGTCTTTCGGAACCAAGCACACTGGACAACAGTATTTTATTGTAAACAGGGCGGTGCCTGTATGTTTATTACCGTGTTCTCTTTATCCAGAGTCACACAAATCAAATATCAACAACGTAAACAAACAAAACCAAACAAAACCTAGCTCTTCATTAAGAGCACTAACTAAACCTTTTAATGATCTTTTAACTACCCCTTTCTATAAGTCAGACAGCTAAGCTGTTTACTGACCAAACAGAATACTATAACTAGGCAGCAGTTGTCTTCCCCTAGGTAGAACACCAACCTTTAATCTGTTTCCAGCATGTATCGGTCTCTCTGCATGTCATACCCTTTGCACACACTCGCGTTTGAACAAACCCATGCTCTTTTATGGCTGCCTAATTGGAGACAGGTGAAAACCCTTGTCTCAAAATGGTCGCTCCTGTGGAGCTCTGGGAATTGTAGTCTTTGTGACATTGGCAGTCAAAGACTACAACTTACTTATATAACCCGAATTCAATGGAGAGGATACAGGCTTCTCTTCACTCTTGGACCAATATACACACCGTCCACCACTTTCCCATATATTTTATAGTTCACTTTGTCACACATCCTCCCCCCCCAGCTCAGACCTACTGGTACGAGCGACCTTGGTGAACAAACAGTGAACACGTGATAACCCATCCGCATTGCCTTGCAAAAGGCCAGCCCTGTGTTCAATTGTAAAATTGAATGCCTGTAGGCTTAAAAACCACCTGGTTACCCTAGCATTCTTCTCTTTATTGTTCTTCATCCAAGTTAAGGGAGCATGGTCAGTAATTAGTTTAAAACGTCTGCCCAGTAAGTAATATTTAAGTGCTTCCAATGCCCATTTAATTGCTAAACATTCTTTTTCCACTATAGCGTAGTTCTTCTCTTGTGGAGAGAGTTTCCTACTTAAAAACATTACAGGGTGCTCCTCACCCTGGACCTGTTGGGAAAGCACTGCCCCTATCCCTACTTCAGAAGCATCTGTCTGTACCATGAATTCTTTATCAAAATTTGGCGTAACTAATACTGGCTGCGTGCACAGAGCCGCTTTCAACCTCTGAAAGGCAGCCTCCGCTTCTGCATTCCACTTTACCATTAGGTTTTTCCCGCCTTTGGTAAGATCTGTGAGGGGTGCGGCTATTGTAGCAAAGTCAGGAATGAACCTCCTGTAGTAACCGGTTAGTCCTAAGAATGCCCTAACCTGTTTCTTTCCCACTGGCCGTGGCCATTTTTCTATTGCCTCTAGTTTATCAATTTGTGGTTTTACAACGCCCCTTCCCACATTAAACCCCAAATATTTTGCTTCCTCCAGCCCTATTGTGCACTTAGTGGGGTTAGCAGTTAAACCAGCACTTTTTATAGAATTAAGTACTGCTTGTACTCTCACCAAGTGGGTGTCCCAGTCACTACTGTATATTACCACGTCATCTAAATACGCGGCTGCATACTCCCGATGTGGCCTTAAGATCCTATCCATCATGCGCTGAAATGTAGCAGGAGCCCCATGCAAACCAAAAGGCAGTACTGTGTACTGGAATAAGCCCTCGGGTGTGGAAAATGCTGTCTTTTCTTTGGCTTCGCTAGTTAGAGGGACCTGCCAATATCCTTTTGTTAAGTCGATGGTTGTTAAATAACGAGCTGGTCCCAATCTCTCAATCAACTCATCAACTCTAGGCATCGGGTAAGCATCAAATTTGGACACTTCATTCAGCTTCCTATAATCATTACAAAAGCGAAGTGTCCCATCAGGTTTTGGAACTAGCACTATAGGTGAGGACCATTCACTATGTGATTCCTCAATCACCCCAAGCTTAAGCATTTTCTTTACTTCCTCTTTAATGGCCTCCCTTCTTGCCTCAGGTATTCTGTAGGGTTTTACTTTTATTTTCTCTCCTGGTTTGGTCAATATTTTGTGGTGTACGATGTCGGTTCTGCCAGGTATGGCGGAGAACACATCCCTATTTCTTCCTACAAAATTTCGTACCTCCTGCTTCTGGGTCTCCGATAAAGTATCTGCTATTTTAACCTGTGGCTCAGGCTGAACTTCTTTAGATTCTACAAATGCATTATCATTCATAGCCAACAGACCCTCCCTGTCTCTCCATGCTTTTAAGAGGTTAACATGGTATATTTGCTCCACCTTTCTTCTCCCCGGCTGTCTCACTTTGTAATTTACCTCACCAACCTTTTCTATGATCTCATATGGGCCATGCCAGGTAGCCAAAAATTTACTCTCTACGGTCGGAACTAATACCAGAACCCTGTCTCCGGGCTGAAAAACCCTGACCCTTGCCTGTCGGTTATAACTGTGCCTCTGCTGGGCTTGAGCCTGCCGCATATGCTCCTTCACAATGGGTATTACAGCAGCTATTCGGTCCTGCATCTGAGAGACATGTTCAATAATGCTACGATACGGGGTGGGTTCTTGCTCCCAGACCTCTTTCGCTATGTCCAGAAGGCCCCGGGGATGTCTGCCATATAAAAGCTCAAAAGGTGAAAATCCTGTAGAGGCTTGGGGCACTTCTCGTACAGCGAACATTAAGTAAGGCAGCAAGAAATCCCAGTTTTTACCGTCCCTATCAATTACCTTCCGTAGCATTGATTTAAGGGTCTTGTTGAAGCGCTCCACTAACCCATCCGTTTGGGGATGGTAGACAGAGGTTCTCAGGTGTCTAATTTTCAGTAATTTACACAGTTCCTTAGTAACCCGAGACATGAAAGGAGTGCCCTGGTCCGTAAGTATCTCTTTTGGGATTCCTACCCTGCTAAACACCACAAACAACTCCTTGGCAATACCTTTAGCTGAAGTATTACGGAGAGGAATAGCCTCCGGATATCTCGTAGCATAATCTAGGATAACCAGAATATGCTGATGTCCGCGGGCTGACTTGTTTAGGGGGCCTACTAAATCCATGGCTATGCGTTCAAACGGAGTCTCTATTATTGGCAATGGCACTAATGGGCTGCGAAATGTTTTAAAAGGGGCCGTACGCTGGCATTCAGGACAGGAGGTACAGTGTCGGGCTATATCAGCATGTATCCCAAGCCAGTAAAACCTGCGAACGATACGTTCTGTGGTTTTCTCCACCCCTAAATGCCCCCCTAAGGGATGTCCATGGGCTAAATCTAGTACCACCCTCCTGAACTTCTGGGGCACAATTAGCTGCTCCACAATCTCTTCCCCCTTCTTATCTACACGATACAACAAATCATTCTGCATAGAAAAGTGAGGATAGGTCAGAGGAATCTCAGGATTTGTTTGAACCTCATTTACCACCATTATATTCTCCCTGACAGAACCTAAAGTGGGATCGCGTAATTGGGCGGTCCCGAAATTTTCTGCATTTGTTCCCAAATCGAGTAAGTTTTGTTCTGGGTCTGGGCCATTACCAGAGAGGCTAGGACCCTCGTGATCCACTTCCTCTCCTATCATTACGTCCATTGGGAACTCTGGTTTACACTCTGTAACAATGTCACTCTCTAACACTGGAAGTAAGGGTTCTGGGCCGTTACTCTGTGGCGCTCTTCCTGCCACCTCAGTTTTATCGGGTTCATCTAATGCAACCTGTTTCTCCCATAGTTTAGTAAAATTGGGAAAGTCCCGACCCAATATTACTTGATACGGCAACGTCGGTACTACTCCCATTCTATATTTAAGCGACCCAGCACTCGTTGTAATGCCTATAATTGCCGTTGGGTAGTGGCACGTATCGCCGTGTATGCAAGTAATATTAAGGTCCTGGTCCTTATCTAATTTATGCGGGTCCACTAATTGCGCGGCCACCAGAGTTACCATGCTTCCTGAATCGAGTAATGCTTTACCCTTAATCCCCTCTACAACCACTGGGCACATGTGCTTCTCTCCCTTTGGGTTCCCCGGTGCTACAGAAACTATAGTACAGGTATATAGAGAGCTGTTATTAGGTTGTTCCCCCATGTTACACTGCATAGGCTCCTCATTTCCAGGACAGTTGGCCGCTATATGACCATATTCAGAGCACCTAAAACACCTTAAGGGCCTACTAAATGACTGAACTTTAAACCTTTCAAAACCCTTTTGTTTAAGCCCTGGGTCATGTTTACCCTCAGATACCCCACTCTCAAAATGTCCCTTCACAGACCTAGTCTGCTCTTCGGTTCCCCTTTCCCCAGGAACAGTCTTACCAGTTCCGCTGTAGTTCCGGGTTTTCGGGATCGGGGAACGTTCCGGTCCAGTTGGTTGAAATAGCGCTCCTGCTGCAATGTAGCGTTCGACCAGCGCAACTAGCTGATCTCCATTAGATGGGTCTCCCTGACCAACCCACTTGCGCAGACCTGGTGGCAATCCTCGTAGGTACCTATCCATCACAACTCGCTCCACTATCTGACCGTTGGTTAAAGCCTCAGGTTGGAGCCATTTCCTGGCTAGATGAATGAGGTCGAACATTTGGGACCTGGGTGCTTTATCCTCCCGGTACTTCCAGCCATGGAAGTTTTGAGCCCGTACCGCCGTAGTGACGCCAAGTCGGGCAAGGATCTCTGCCTTTAGTTTGCCGTAGTCGGCAGCCTCATCTCGTTCCAGGTCAAAATACGCTTTTTGGGCATCCCCAGCAAGAAAAGGAGCGACTAGTCCAGCCCACTGGTCAGTGGGCCACTTCTCTCTTTCAGCAGTGCGCTCAAAGGTTTTCAAATAAGCCTCAACATCATCGTTACTAGTCATTTTCTGTAACCAGTGACTAGCACGTATGGGTTGAGGGCTAGGCAAAACCCTGTTGGCCAACTCATTGATTCGCTCTGCCAAGGTCTGTATGTCTTTTTGCAGAGTCAAACTGGCTCTCAACTGTTCCTCTCGCAGTAACTGATTTGTGTCCTGTTGGATCCGGTTGGTCTCCTGTTGGAGTCGTGTTGCTTCTTGTTGTGCTGCCTGTTGGACCCGTGTTGCTTCTTGTTGCGCTGAAGCGACTTGTAAGAGCCCCTGCACTACTGTTTCCATGGTTGCAAGCTGTTGTGTTCCGCTTCACAGACTTTATTTTTTTAATGCTGCCCGCATTCTCCACCACATGTGACAGACTGGGGTGTTTTGTCACGGTTCTTCCGGGTCTTGAACACAGTCTTTCGGAACCAAGCACACTGGACAACAGTATTTTATTGTAAACAGGGCGGTGCCTGTATGTTTATTACCGTGTTCTCTTTATCCAGAGTCACACAAATCAAATATCAACAACGTAAACAAACAAAACCAAACAAAACCTAGCTCTTCATTAAGAGCACTAACTAAACCTTTTAATTATCTTTTAACTACCCCTTTCTATAAGTCAGACAGCTAAGCTGTTTACTGACCAAACAGAATACTATAACTAGGCAGCAGTTGTCTTCCCCTAGGTAGAACACCAACCTTTAATCTGTTTCCAGCATGTATCGGTCTCTCTGCATGTCATACCCTTTGCACACACTCGCGTTTGAACAAACCCATGCTCTTTTATGGCTGCCTAATTGGAGACAGGTGAAAACCCTTGTCTCAAAATGGTCGCTCCTGTGGAGCTCTGGGAATTGTAGTCTTTGTGACATTGGCAGTCAAAGACTACAACTTACTTATATAACCCGAATTCAATGGAGAGGATACAGGCTTCTCTTCACTCTTGGACCAATATACACACCGTCCACCACTTTCCCATATATTTTATAGTTCACTTTGTCACAATATATATATATATATATAGTACACTACAACTGCATTTTCAGTAGCTAATAATTGATTTGTAATCAATTATTCTACCTTTTTAAGTACCTGAAATATCTTTTTTCTTTTTTCTTTTTTCTTATTGATCATTTTGGTATACAGCAGTTTTCCTTTTTCTCAAACTTTATATATACAGTGCCTTGCAAAAGTATTCAGACCCCTGACCAATTCTCTCATATTACTGAATTACAAATGGTACATTGAAATTTCATTCTGTTTGATATTTTATTTTAAAACACTGAAACTCAAAATCAATTATTGTAAGGTGACATTGGTTTTATGTTGGGAAATATTTTAAAGAAATATAAAAAAAACTGAAATAGCTTGCATCACTTGATTTTCAAGGTGTGGTATCTGAGGCATAATCAACAAGTATAGAGAAACATCATCTGTAATTGACAAACCCAGGACTGGAAGACCCAAAAAGCTGTCTAACAAGGATGAGCAATACTTGAAGATAATATCCTTAAGGAATAGAAAGAAGACAAGCGTTGGATTGACAACAGAACTGGCAGAAGGCACAGGTGTCGTTGTCTATCCATCAACAGTCCAAAGCACCTTTGACCATTGTTCCATAGTCCAATTTCTGTGTTATGGTGCATATAGTAACCTTTTAGTCGTGTTCCCCTTTCTTAACAGAGGTATTCTTACTGCAGCACATCTTTTAAGTCCTGATTTCAAGAGTGATCTTCGTACTGTTGATTTGATGGACAACGACACCTGTGCCTTCTGACAGTTCTGTTGTCAATTCAACACTTATTATTATTCATTAAATTCACTTGGAATTTGAACCTTAACACCTGTTTATTGTCTTTTTTAAATCACAGATAATATCCATGTATTATAAAAAATAATTTATGAGTTTCAGTGAGTTAAGGAAAATAATTCCATCTCAGGTTTCTGTGACAGTTTATAAACTACTCCACCTAACAGTCTTGTAGTTTATGACATCACATAAACCCGAGATGGAATTATTTTCCTGTAACTTACTGAAGCCATATATATGTAGTGTCAAATTAAGCTCAAAGCCAGGTAAAGGCTGATTTAGAGAAAGATGATGATAACTCAATATTGGAGCAACAGAACCCAGAACCAAGCAGGATGATTACAAACATCATAAAACAGTGAGGAGATGTAAACACATCTATTAAAATGACATTGATGCTACTCACTCTTTAATCTTGATGGGGTTGGAAAGGAAAACACAGGCATAATTCAACAGACGCCCTCTTTGTACTTCAAGCTAAACTGTAGGGGAATAGTCATTCTGACTACAAATACATTTAATGATTGCATTTGTTGACAGTACTGCAGTGACAATATGTTATAATATTGTGCATCCGTTAGTTGGTGCCCCTGTTATGAAATGGAAACACTCAATGAGCCTTTTTTCATTTTGCATTGAAACACAAACATTTCATCCATGTTATTAATTTGAGAAAACCCAACTTATTAGTAGGTTGTTTTTGTTGGAGAGTAATGAAAAAAGCATTAATAACTGTGGCATTATAAAAGGGAGCAGGGCAAAGCCCTGCATGTAAATACATATATTGTTTGGTGATGGGAAAATGTATTTATGTTTAAGAACGGGTGACTGTGTTATGATGTAAATGTATTTTGTGTTTAATTCAAAACACACCGTTTTATTATTATTGTTATGATTTATTATGTATAAATATGATGGCAAAAAGGCGTGGTTTTTGTTATTGTTTGGCAGCAGGGATGGGGAAGTCCCATCCCACACAACCTTGTGCAGAAGGTGTTTGTTGCTAAACGGGAGATGGTCACCAGCATAAAAGCTTACAGCTCTCTACGTTCTGGGTGGGTGTTCTAGAGGAGAGAATGGGAGAGAGAGAGGAGAACGAAACTAAAACAAAAGTAAAAGTAAGGATCAGTGAAGGCAACTGCCCAGCGTGACCTTAGGTCTGTTTTGTTTTAGTATCCGAGATCCGAGCAGTGTTTTTCTTTTTAAATATTGTATTTATTTTTGTTTAATAAAAAAGCGGCACATCCGTGCTTTCACCCGAGTACCTGCCTGTTTGTTTTCAGTTCCTGCTTCTGGCCTAACGTCACCACCCTCAGCCGTCCTGTCACAATAACAAACTAGAAAACTTAAAAGGGAAACAATTCAAACACATCTTATTATGCACTGCAACATAGGGTTAAATGAAAATAATTCAGTGAGTGAGTTTATAAAAAAAAAAGATGAAGCTTGGCATTTAACATACGTGCAGCCCTAAATCCCTCTGATTCCTAGTGGTGAAATGAAAAGCTGCTCAATTCATTAATAACAGATATGTCAGGATCCCTTGCATTAGGATCCCTTGCATTATTTCACATGGAAAGAGCGAGGTCTTTGTTCACTCCAACTTGTTTCCAATCACTGTCAATAAACAAAAACTGAAAATACTGATGATTAGAAATTAGTTCATTAATCTCTTTGAAAATGTTCCAATTCATGCATGTGGATCATTACATGCCAAATAATTAGCAGCAGCAGATGTTTTATGTTATTTCTTTATTTTTATTCATAGCAAATCCACTTCATTCAATAATCCTGTCAGTAACAGGAACCCTAACTGCCCCCAGCTCCAAGGTTTAAATTCACAATTTTATTATAGTGTTCAAATGAGTCATGATTGTAAGAAACTGTTTTAACACAACGTTTTCTAGAAAAAAAAAAAAAGTTTTGTTAACCTGTGGCGGAGTGTCCCGCCCCTATTTATTATTATTTGTATTTTTGTTTGCGGCGCGGGTAAAAGCGCCGCGTCTTTTATTATTATTTAAAAACCCTGTGAGGATGCATGGCTGATCAGCTACTGATTACTTAAATAGCTGACAGTCATGCATCCTTACCAAACGCGTGCAGACTCTGGCCGAGGGATAATAAGATAATTAACAACTAGTTAATCCCTCGGCCAGAGTATATAAACCTGCAGCTCTCTGCATTTGAGGTTGGGGTGTTGGAGTAGAGAGTACGGGGAGCGGAGAGAAGGAATAATATTTAAAAAACAATTGCTAATACGTGCTGGATAATCCAGCACGGCACTTACTTGTTTGTTTATTTATTCGTTTGGCCCTCGTGCCCTTTTGTTTGTATTTTGTTTAAATATTTTGTTTGTTTATTATTAAATACGCTGAGTGCTTTTGCACTCAGTTTCACCCGCCCATCCACTGTTTTGGAGTCAGTTACTTCCTGGTCCGTGACGTCATCCACCACAGCACTGCGAGCCAGACTGTCACATATGGTGTCAGAAGTGGGATAAAACAAACGCCTCCAATAGCCGGACCAGGAAAGAAAAGCTCGTTTTTTTGTTCGTTTTTTTTCCAAAGTGTTTTTGTATGTTTTTTGGGGAAAAAAAAAAAAAAAAAAAAAAAATATGGGAAGAAGCGGACGGAGGAAGCAGCAGCTACAGCAGCGTGGGGCCGGTCGCAGGTCCCACTGTAGCTCAACCATGCTGGACGTCTGCCCCACCTGCTTGAAAGGTGAGGAGTGGTGCTTCGCTGTTGGGGAGGTGGGACACATAGCACCCGACCAACCCCCTCCATGGCAGGAGAAAGAGGAGCCAGAGCGTCCAGTGAGGGAGGACCTGCATCCTCCAAAGAGGACGAATGCACTCTCCTCTGAGGGAGTCTGGGACTGGCTGGTGGAGCCGGGGAGGGATTATGAGGAAGCCCTCCCTGCAGTGATCAACCTCCTGTGGGCAAGAGATGGGGAGCGCTGGGAGGCCTGGGAACAGCAACACCACCCAGCTTCCCTCCCAGACATCGCAGCCATGGTGTTCAACTACCTGGCTGCGGATATGGGAGAGACCCTGCTGCTGCCATCTCCAGCACAAAAGGGAGAGGAGCCATCGCTGCCGTCTCCAGCGCCAGAGGGAGAGGAGCCATCACTGCCGTCTCCAGCGCCAGAGGGAGAGGAGCCATCGCTGCCGTCTCCAGCGCCAGAGGGAGAGGAGCCATCGCTGCCGTCTCCAGCGCCAGAGGGAGAGGAGCCATCGCTGCCGTCTCCAGCGCCAGAGGGAGAGGAGCCATCGCTGCCGTCTCCAGCGCCAGAGGGAGAGGAGCCATCGCTGCCGTCTCCAGCGCCAGAGGGAGAGGAGCCATCGCTGCCGTCTCCAGCGCCAGAGGGAGAGGAGCCATCGCTGCCGTCTCCAGCGCCAGAGGGAGAGGAGCCATCGCTGCCGTCTCCAGCATCAGAGGGAGAGGAGCCATCGCTACCGTCTCCAGCATCAGAGGGAGAGGAGCCATCGCTACCGTCTCCAGCATCAGAGGGAGAGGAGCCATCGCTGCCATCTCCAACATCAGAGGGAGAGGAGCCATCGCTACCGTCTCCAGCATCAGAGGGAGAGGAGCCATCGCTACCGTCTCCACCAGCAGAGGGAGAATGCCTGCTGGTTTCGCCTCCACAGCCTGGGGAGGAGCCCGAACGTCCTACGCCCGAGTGGGAGGAGCCCGAACGTCCTACGCCCGAGTGGGAGGAGCCCGAACGTCCTACGCCCAAGAGGGGGGAGTCGGTGCGTCCACAGCCCAAGAGGGAGGAGTCGGTGCGTCCACAGCCCAAGAGGGAGGAGTCGGTGCGTCCACAGCCCAAAGAGGGGGGAGTCGGTGCGTCCATAGCCCAAGAGGTGGAAGTCTGCGCTTCCACAGCCTTAGGACCCAAGCTGCAGTCCCAAGAGCCAGAAGGGGAGGAGTTACAGGCTCAACCCCCTGAATTTTTCTGGGGGGGAGAAGGGCAGGATGCTGGTGTTCCCCAGCAGCCTCTATTTATGCTGCTGAAGGGAGCACGGCACACACCAGCCCAGCCGCCACAGCAGAGGGAGCCAGCACCGCCACAGCCTCCCTCTGAGTGGCCAGCATCCGCCCCATCGCCTCTGCCTCCACCACCACCAGGAGCAGAGCAGCAGGAGCTGCCTCTGTCTCCACCACCACCAGGAGCAGAGCAGCAGGAGCTGCTTCTGTCTCCACCATCACCAGGAGCAGAGCAGCAAGAGCTGCCTCTGCCTCCGCCACCTCCACCAGCAGAGGGTGAATGCCTGCTGGTTCCACATCCACCGTCGTGGGAGGACTGCTTGCCCCTCCCACCTCCACCAGCAGAGGGTGAATGCCTGCTGGTTCCGCCTCCACCGTCGTGGGAGGACTGCTTGCCCCTCCCACCTCCACCAGCAGAGGGTGAATGCCTGCTGGTTCTGCCTCAACCGTCATGGGAGGACTGCTTGCCCCTCCCACCTCCACCAGCAGAGGGTGAATACCTGCTGGTTCCGCCTCAGCCGCCGTGGGAGGACTGCTTGCCACTCCCAGCTCCACCAGCAGAGGGTAAATACCTGCTGGTTCCGTCTCAGCCGCTGTGGGAGGACTGCTTTCCCCTCCCACCATCGCCATTGCCTGGGGATGGCTGTTCTGCATCGCCTGGGGCTGCCTTTTGTTCTCCACAGGACACAGGGTACGAGGGAGAAGTGGAGCTCCCGCTGCCGCCTCCATGGCCAGGGGCTCCCCTCCCGAGTTCGCCTCCCGAGGGTCCGCTGCGGCTGTCGTCGCCTTCCGAGGGTCCGCTGCGGCTGTCGTCGCCTTCCGAGGGTCCGCTGCGGCTGCCGTCGCCTTCCGAGGGTCCGCTGCTGCTGCCGTCGCCTTCTGAGGGTCCGCTGCTGCTGCCGTCGCCTTCCGAGGGTCCGCTGCTGCTGCCGTCGCCTTCCGAGGGTCCGCTGCTGCTGCCGTCGCCTTCCGAGGGTCCGCTGCTGCTGCCGTCGCCTGGGGTCGCTACACGATGGCCGGAGCTCCATGAAAGGGAGCTGCCAGAAATGAAGAAAGGGGGGGAGGTCAGGAGACCAGCTCCCCCAGCCGCACTTTCGCGGCTGGAGATCATGTGGTCGGAGCCCCACGGAGGGGAACTGCCGGCCATGAAGAAGGGGGGAGAGGTCAGGAGACCAGCTCCCCCAGCCGCACTTTCGCGGCAGGATAGAGTGTGGCGGGAGCCCCGGAAGAGGGAGCTGCCGGCCACGAAGAATGGGGGGGTGCCAGAGATTCCACCATGGCCACCCCCCAGAAGTAACTTGCTTCCCCCTCTTCCGGGACTTTAAGACTGAGGGGGGAGGTGGCCGTTGGGGCCATGTGTGCTGCGCACAAGGGGGGGCATGTGTGGCGGAGTGTCCCGCCCCTATTTATTATTATTTGTATTTTTGTTTGCGGCGCGGGTAAAAGCGCCGCGTCTTTTATTATTATTTAAAAACCCCGTGAGGATGCATGGCTGATCAGCTACTGATTACTTAAATAGCTGACAGTCATGCATCCTTACCAAACGCGTGCAGACTCTGGCCGAGGGATAATAAGATAATTAACAACTAGTTAATCCCTCGGCCAGAGTATATAAACCTGCAGCTCTCTGCATTTGAGGTTGGGGTGTTGGAGTAGAGAGTACGGGGAGCGGAGAGAAGGAATAATATTTAAAAAACAATTGCTAATACGTGCTGGATAATCCAGCACGGCACTTACTTGTTTGTTTATTTATTCGTTTGGCCCTCGTGCCCTTTTGTTTGTATTTTGTTTAAATATTTTGTTTGTTTATTATTAAATACGCTGAGTGCTTTTGCACTCAGTTTCACCCGCCCATCCACTGTTTTGGAGTCAGTTACTTCCTGGTCCGTGACGTCATCCACCACACCACTGCGAGCCAGACTGTCACATAACCCTAGACTCCTACCCATGCTCCTCGTAGATCTTACCTACAGTATACATGTAACCAGTCGTCGTTTGCATTTATAATCCAGGGCTCGTAATGGAACATGAAACAAGCAATGTGATTGGTCAAGCAAGGTTCTAGCTGTCTGTAGATTGGATGGATATGGACAGTTGGAGCCTTGTCACATATTCTAAATCACTGCGCACAGAATTTAAACTAGGTATCGGTAGCCATCTTGCTTACATTCACTTACAGATGTACAGTTTTAACTATGAAACTGAGTGACCAATTATCTGCAAAAAACCCCAAAGTAGTAAGTAGACATGCCAATTTGGATGAAGAACAATTAAATGAACTGGAAGATAGCAAAACAGAAAAAAATACAAGAACCCCCCCCCCAAAGACAACACTGTTTTTATGCTCACTCACCCCGACATTGTCACTTCAATAATGTATTTTTAATGGTTTGTAAACACTTAAAGAAAAACTAAAAAAGACAAATGTGCACATTATCCACCCCTCCCTGAAACAGATCTTGAACAAATGACTGAAATCCGAGAAGTCGTTAAATTTATTTTTATACCTCACGTCTGTTCTGCTCAGTGTGTCTGTATTTTTTCAATGGCAGTGTGCACACTCAAAAAAATGATTTACTTTCTTTAACATGTTTTAATTATAAATGCAATAAGGACCATTAGGGCGTCCATATACGTTGAATATACAGACTTCTTGGGGGTTGAATATACAGACTTCTCGTCGTGCCTCACAACGCCCCGAGACGTCCTTATATTCGACGTATACGGATGCCCAGCCGGGCCTTATTGCATACGTATACCGCAACACCCATCACAAGATTAATGGAGAAAAAATCATTAGGGTATGCTTCTGTTAAAAGCAATTCTAAATGTCTTTGTGAATATTATGAAAGGCAGTCTTAGCCCAAACATCAAATAAGCCTGTTTATTACTACTGTGACCTGCCATGTGTTTAACAAAAAAAAGAATGCTGTTCAAGTGAAGATAAAGCAAGAAGTATTGAGTATTTCTAGAAGCTGAGATTCCCTTTAAAATTCTCTGTAATGCTTCCTTGTGTTTAACTGTCATTTTGTGTGCTGAATATGGTATTTAAGAGTCTTACCCTTGGGTAATAAAATGTTTTACTAATATAAGCTTTACATTTACCCTCAACTTCTTTAAATTCGCAGGAAATAACTTTTTGTAATTATGTATAGCAGGGAGTGAGTACCATTTCTACCATTTTGCTGAGCTAGATTATATACTTCCTCAGAGAGGCAGAGAGGAGCTTGGGGGGATCTGTGTGTAAATCCTGTGACTTGACTCAAAGAAAGGTATAATGTACGCCGATGGAAAGTGAGTGATTTGGTTTGACAGCAGACATATCATTAATGTTACTAAGCCAAAACTGTTGATGATCACAAGGATTAGCAAGATTTTGAAAAATAATCTGATTAAACTGAGAACGCTCTAATGTATGTGTGTAGCACCCTGTGGCAAAGTGCCCCGCCCCTGTGGGCATTTGTGTGTTTTGTGTATGTATGCGTGCGTGTGTTAATGTTGGTGTATAGATTGGTACACGGGATATAAACAGGTCTGTGTTTCACGTGTGTTTAAATTGTATATTTGTATTTAGGCACGAGGAGAGCACAAATCACTTCACGTGCTGGTTAAATGTAATATGTGAGCACGGGGTTGCACAGAATTAATTCACGTGCTGGGATTCAAGTGAATAATTAATTAGTAATTGAATCCCAGCACAACAGTATATATAGATGCACGTTTCATTCAGTCGGGGTTGGTGTTCGGTGAGTGGAGAACGAGTGTGGAGAAGGAGAGTTAAAATAAGAACGGAAGAACGTAAATATAAAGTAAATAGTGTTTTCACTCACCGTGTTTGTTCGTCCCTGTTTGTTAGTGTCTGTCCGTTTTGTCTACCTGTTTATTTTGGCGTGAAGTGCCGTGTCCCGTGTTTTGTGCTGTTTTCAACCCTTTTATTTGTTAATAAACGCTGAGTGCAGCCATTGCACTCAGCTCATCATCAACCACTGTCTTTGTTTTGAATTCCTGTCTGGTCTGACGCCACCCACTCTGGCCGTCTTTGTGACACGTGGTGTCATCGTGGGATAGCCGCGCCTCCAAGCGTCAGACCAGGAGGGGTCTGGAAAAAAAAAAAAAAAAAAAAAAAAAAAAAAGGTCAATGGCAGAAGACGCCATCAAACTGCGGGGCTGGTTCCTAGAGAATGCTGGGCTGGAGGCCCAGTCTCTGCCCATAATCGTCCGGGCCCTGTGGATGATGGACAGTGAGAGATGGGAGGCCTATCAGGAGGAACACACCCCAAACACCTTGGAGGAAGGTGTGGAGTTTCTCCTCAGCTACCTGGAGGCAACGATAAAAGGAACAGCAGCCCAGGTAGCAGGCCCACCAGCAGAGGGTGAATGCCTGCTGTCCCCATCTCCACCAGCAGAGGGTGAATGCCTGCTGGTTTTGCCTCCACAGCCCAAATGGGAGGAGCCTGAGCATCCACAGCCCAAATGGGAGGAGCCTGAGCGTCCGCAGCCCAAGCGGAAGGAGCCCGAACATCCTACGCCTGAGTGGGAGGAGCCCGAACGTCCTACGCCTGAGTGGGAGGAGCCCGAACGTCCTACGCCTGAGTGGGAGGAGCCCGAACGTCCTACGCCTGAGTGGGAGGAGCCCGAACGTCCTACGCCTGAGTGGGAGGAGCCCGAACGTCCTACGCCTGAGTGGGGGGAGCCCGAACGTCCACAGCCCAAGAGGGGGGAGTCGGTGCGTCCACAGCCCAAAAGGGAGGAGTCGGTGCGTCCACAGCCCAAAAGGGAGGAGTCGGTGCGTCCACAGCCCAAAAGGGAGGAGTCGGTGCGTCCACAGCCCAAAGGGAGGCAAGTCGGGGCTTCCACAGCCCTGGGACCCAAGCCACCAGCAGAGGGAAAATGCCTGCTGGTTCAGCCCCAAGAGCCGGAAGGGGAGGGGTTACAGGCTCAACCCCCTGAAAATTTTTTGGGGGGAGAAGGGCAGGATGCTGGTGTCCCCCAGCAGCCTCTCGCTATGCTGCTGAAGGCAGCACGGCGCGCACATGCCCAGCCGCCACAGCAGAGGGAGCCAGCACCGCCAGGAGCAGAGGAGCAGGAGCTGCCTCTGCCTCCGCCACCACCACCGCAAGGAGCAGAGGAGCAGGAGCTGCCTCTGCCTCCGCCACCACCACCGCAAGGAGCAGAGGAGCAGGAGCTGCCTCTGCCTCCGCCACCACCACCGCCAGGAGCAGAGGAGCTGGAGCTGCCTCTGCCTCCACCACCGCCAGGAGCAGAGGAGCTGGAGCTGCCTCTGCCTCCACCACCGCCAGGAGCAGAGGAGCTGGAGCTGCCTCTGCCTCCACCACCGCCAGGAGCAGAGGAGCTGGAGCTGCCTCTGCCTCCGCCACCGCCCGGAGCAGAGGAGCTGGAGCTGCCTCTGCTGCCCGTACCTCCGCAGGGAGTACGGTGGCCGGAGCCCCAGAAAGGGGAGCTGCCGGCCACGAAGAAGGGGGATGAGGTCTGGAGACCACTTTCCCCAGCAGCAGTTTCGCTGCAGGAGTTCTTGTGGCCGGAGCCCCACAGGAGGGAGCTGCCGGCTATGAAGAAGGGGGAGGTCGGGGGACCACCTGCCCCCGCAGCTTTTTCGCTGCAGGACGGGACCAGCATGCTGTCAGCCGTGCCACTACCGGCAGGGGAGCTGACAGCATGTCCAGCCATGGGCCCACTAAAGCCTCCCTTCCCAGCCTGAGACTTTGGCCTGGACTGCTGGGTATTTAAGGGGGGAGGTGGCCGTTGAGGCCATGTGTGCTGCGCACAAGGGGGGGTATATGTGGCAAAGTGCCCCGCCCCTGTGGGCATTTGTGTGTTTTGTGTATGTATGCGTGCGTGTGTTAATGTTGGTGTATAGATTGGTACACGGGATATAAACAGGTCTGTGTTTCACGTGTGTTTAAATTGTATATTTGTATTTAGGCACGAGGAGAGCACAAATCACTTCACGTGCTGGTTAAATGTAATATGTGAGCACGGGGTTGCACAGAATTAATTCACGTGCTGGGATTCAAGTGAATAATTAATTAGTAATTGAATCCCAGCACAACAGTATATATAGATGCACGTTTCATTCAGTCGGGGTTGGTGTTCGGTGAGTGGAGAACGAGTGTGGAGAAGGAGAGTTAAAATAAGAACGGAAGAACGTAAATATAAAGTAAATAGTGTTTTCACTCACCGTGTTTGTTCGTCCCTGTTTGTTAGTGTCTGTCCGTTTTGTCTACCTGTTTATTTTGGCGTGAAGTGCCGTGTCCCGTGTTTTGTGCTGTTTTCAACCCTTTTATTTGTTAATAAACGCTGAGTGCAGCCATTGCACTCAGCTCATCATCAACCACTGTCTTTGTTTTGAATTCCTGTCTGGTCTGACGCCACCCACTCTGGCCGTCTTTGTGACACACCCCCAGTTACAAGGGTCTATGCGGTTTGGGATATATTACTATAATATTTATACAAAAATATTTATTTTAAAAGCCAGACTACTCCACGCTAGAAATTACACCAATTGAAATAGTTAAAATAGTAAAGTGTTCGATATTAACCAGCAATTTATTTCTATATAGGACGTTCTGGTTACCGGGTCACATGTGTTCCCACACTCAATTGAAAAAAAAGAGGTTACAGTGGTAAAAATAAAAATGATTATTTTTATTAAGGATGCACCAAATCCAAGTTTTCGGCCGAATACTGGACCCAATACTGAATCCTACAAAAATTGTCAAGAAAACCGAAGGAAACTGTTCAATGAAAAACAGACTGGCAGCTAATAACAAGGCATGCGCACAATCTATAGTTTTGAGCCTTTTAGTTAATAGTATTTTTATTACCGAATGGATATATATTCCTGAATAAGATTTTAGTTTGAAACAATTTACCGCTAGCCCCCTCCCCCCACAACAGAAACGTAAAAATACAGAACAGTTTACTTTACCTTTACAAGAAAGGAGAGCTGCATCTTTGCCATAACCCACTATTTTTTATGACGTTTCAACCCGTGTCAACTGATCTGAGAGATATGAGGAAAAAATTACCATGAGTGACCTAAATCTCCCTGCGAAATAAAACCCACATTGATTTAAATGCACCATGTGTAACACCTATCAAATAGGCTACAAAATAGTTTTAAAATTTTAAAATTATTATTATTATTTTTTTTTTAAATGTAGTGGTCGCCAATTATTTATATTGTTTTCTCTCCAATTTAGTAATGTCCAATTATTTTTAGGCTCAGCCCTGGGCAGTTTACAGGCAAGCCCACAGGCGCCCGGCCAGACCACAGGGGTCGCTGGTGCGCGGTGAGCCGGGGACCTAGACCTCCCTCCCCCAGTTGGTGCTCGGCCAACTGAGCACCGCCCCCTGGGAGCTCCCGTCCTCGGTCGGCAAAGGAATAGCCTGGACTCTAACTAGCAACGTCCAGACTGTAGGGCGCATCCTGCACTCCATGCGGAGCGCCTTTACTGGATGCACCACTCGGGATGTTTAAATTTAGCAGCTGTGTGACGTGTTTAGTGCGTGTGCCACCAGTAATTTAGGGAATTGAGAGCTGCGACAGTGTTCATCAAACGTGTTTTTGTTTTGAATACCTGTTATTAAATACACCAGTTATGTTCAATACTGGATTCGTGTCTTTTATTTAAAGAAGAAGAACTGCACACATTGGAGGGATGTATTAAAATGGATGTGTGTTTGGGCTCAAAAAGTAGGTATTTGGGCTGAATCCGAAACCGAATCCTGGATTCGTTGCATCCTAATTTTTATTCAGTACCGTAATATTAAACGCACACAAAGCTATTTAACCCAGTTTCAAGGTGATGCTCCAGCAACGTGCCGAACTGAATTGAAATGAAGTACGTGTTAGAGACGCACTTCATTATATTCCATGATCCAATTGATTTCATACTGGAGAACTGAAGCGCGCCGCACTAATTCCAAAGCAATCTCCCACAATGTACGTAATCACAAAACCCGGAAGTGAGCGAGTGCAAATGTATGTGCAATTGTACCAATTAAAAGATTTACCCACTCTATCACATAGCATTCTGTGTTCTAGCTAGCTAGTTAGATATGGGTTCAAGAGATACTAGACGCCGAATAATTATTTTGAAGATTCTTCGAGAGAAAGAAAAGAAGAAAGATGATGGCTATTCTCAGCACGATGGTGGCGACAAAAATGAAATGCTTAAATTGCAAGTGTGAGACTGGTTGCACCTCGTTGCTCCTCTGTGGGGCTATGATTGATTCTGGTGGTAACAGGTGATCAGTGTTGCATTGTGGGACACACGATACTCTTTAGCATATAATTTGCGTACATTAGCATTAAGTACAGTTAAGTACAGCGTTGAAAGAGCATCAAGGTGTACCTGATTGTTTCAGATGCCACTCTACTCATGTACTTAATGAGCATCAGTTTGAAACAGGGGTAAGTCAACAAGCCTTCAACACTACAGTACTTATTATAAACGTCTCGGTGTAGAATAGTACAGGTTAAATACAAGATCTATTTTAAGAATAGCTTTTATTATTAAATAAGAATCAAATTGTCAAGTTTAGAACTTAATCAAGTGTTAATGGACTTCTCAGTCTAGCAACTAATAGACTAAAATAATCTTATTTTAGAAAAATATTTAAACACTGAAAATATCAAGCCTTACTAACCAATACAACTCTAAAAGTTATGACAAAACGTGGTCTAAAATAAAACCATTGAATGGTTTCTCTAACATTGCACTGTTCATAAGAAAAACAGTAAAACAAAACATTCTCATAAACCAGTTAAACAGGGTTAGTACAGTTACAAATATCTGTTGGTTAGTACTGCATTTATCTTAATCAACTACCAACTGACGGGCCAAACTAAAATTGAATAGAAAATAAAGCAACCTATTCCTACCTACTCGTCGAACTGTTTGACTCTGTCAGTTAGAAGTCGTTCTACTCCTAATTTCTATTCTGTTCTGCTATGGCGCCACAGGCATTCTGTAGCTGATCTCTCCAGCTCACTCAGCCTGGTCTAAACATATTCACAACATACTTGATGAATGCTCTAGAACTGATCAATACAGACAGTGCTGCCACATGCTGCTATAATTCAGCTTATTTTAGCCTTAGTCCCCTGTAGCTAGCTGATTTTTAAAACCTGCAATGTGAAGGCTGGCACTCTGCAATATTAACTCATGGAAATGCTTAAAAAAGTAAGTCAATCATTTATTTATTTATTCCTTTTTTTTTGTCTGATCGCTGTAAAGATTTTAACCGAGGTATTACTACAATGATTTAATGCAATTTATTTGCTTGTATATTCATTTAGTATTGTATCCTTGCTATTTAGATCCAGCCTTTACATGCATTAATTTATATGACATATAAATGCATGCACCCCCATGCTTTATTATTGGTTTATTGATTATCACCTCCTGACTGCAGCTTCTTTAAAGACCTTCCTATATGGATACATCTCAATCTAAAGATCATCCTCTATTAGACCCATCTCTCACTCAAGACCAACATACCCAGTCCCTGTGGTGGTCATAATAGGAGGATCCCACAGTACAATATTTAGTAAGACCTCACCTAGAATATTGTGTTCAGTTCTGGTCACCTCGTTACAAAAAGGATATTGCTGCTCTAGAAAGAGTGCAAAGAAGAGCAACCAGAATTATCCAGGGTTTAAAAGGCATGTCGTATGAAGACAGGCTAAAAGAATTGAATCTATTCAGTCCTGAACAAAGAAGACTACGCAGTGATCTGATTCAAACATTCAAAATCCTAAAAGGTATAGACAATGTCGACCCAGGTGACTTTTTAGACCTGAAAAAAGAAACAAGGACCAGAGGTCACAAATGGAGATTAGATAAAGGGGCATTCAGAACAGAAAATAGGAGGCACCTTTTTACACAGAGAATTGTGAGGGTCTGGAACCAACTCCCCAGTAATGTTGTTGAAGCTGACACCCTGGTATCCTTCAAGAAGCTGCTTGATGAGATTCTGGGATCAATAAGCTACTAACAACCAAATAAGCAAGACGGGCTGAATGGCCTCCTCTCGTTTGTAAACTTTCTTATGTTCTTATGTTCTTATTTCAAGACGTAAGTAAGCTTGTTTAAAAACCTTCATGAATTACTGAACTAGTAAACAGAATATAATTATATTTTAGTATAAAAATAAAAGGAGATTGTGTAACGCTTTATTCCCTTTCTTTTTACACTGGAGTATTATAACATCATAAACAAAGCTCATGCAGTTACCAAAGAGAATTCACTGCCTCCAGCACTGAAACAGATGCTACCCATTCTTCTTTAAGCTTCTAAAAGTGAAATAAAGCCCCCAATTAACCTTCTTTGTCCTTGTGTGAAAAACTATTGAGTTCCACTGCATATCAGTCCAGATTCTGACATAAAATCACTTAAAATATCAAGTCCTGCTTTGTATGCTAACTGTTGTAGCCATCAAGTAAATATGTGTGAACTATTAAAGATGTCTGAAGTAAAAAATGCAAAAAGACAACATGCTGTTAAAATTGTTACACAATATATACAAGTCTGAATATCTAAAGCTATGTTGCAATCTTGGGTGGCCTCATATCATAGGCTGTAGCTCAGGCCCAGTCACAGGCCCACAGGCAAAAAAAAAGAAATCAGAAATTGAACTTTCAAATCCGGTACAAATGTTGCCACGTTTAATATTGAGGCCCAAATTTATAAGGGGGGAAAAAACGACCACAAATAGCCACGTAATGTGCTTGTTCAGTACGGCTGCACTCAGTGTCAAAATAACGATCTATTTTATAAGACTGATTAGGTAAAGCAGGCGATTCCGCAATCAACCAATTTAAATACCCCTCACCGCAATTACCAGTGGAGAATTACACACCTCTCACAATAAATAGCGGGTTTGGGTCAACCCTGCGTGTGTAGGCTACACAGTCGAAAAGAAAATGAATGGCACACAAAGACCTCAGCCTGGTACTAGCCATGGTGATGAGGATGCTCGGAAGCGAAAACTGAAATTTACCAATATGGAAGTGGAGATTTTGGTACAAGCAGTACTTGTAACACATAAATGTGCTCAAAATACATCACCAGGACAAAGGAATAAAATATGGAATGTGTGGTGGCTTCTTAATAAACAAATGTACCACTTCAGAGTTTGTAGTCTAGGTTGCTTATACATTACGATGCATCATCCATTTACTGTGCTTCGCATATTAGTTCAACTTCTTATTTCATATAGAATAATTCCAGGCTGTAGCTGTTTAAATGTATTTAGAACAGGTTCTCCCCCTCCGCCCCTGTGCAGTGTATTGTATTGTTTTGCATTTGTTTGTTTTAGTTGTGGCAGTAGTAGTTGTATTATTATTATTATTATTATTATTATTATTATTATTATTATTATTATTATTATTATTGTATTTATTAAAGGTATACATGACGGCGAAGCGCCATCGGTTGTGTTATTGTATTTATGTATTGACGGCGTAGCCATGTGTTTTGTTTATTTTGGTTAGTAGCGTGGATGGGGAAACCCCATCCACAGTAATTAATAAACTTGTGCAGATTGTGGCCGACGCCTAATAGAATAATTACTAGCCAGTTAAACTGCAGCTCTCTGCACTCGGGGTGGGTGTTAGAGTGAACGAGGAGCGAGAGAAAACGAAACTAAAAGAAAACGAAATAAAAACCTATATAGGAACAGTGAAGGCGATAGTCCAGCCTGACCTATGCAGTTTGTATTATTTTGTGTTCGAGATTTGTTTTGTTTAAACCTTTTATTTTTGCTCTGTGAGCAAGTGTTTTGTGTTAAAAATATTTATTTTATTTTTGTATTATTTAGATAAACGGTGACGCTGTGTCTTATTTTGAAACTGCAGTGCTTGGTGTCAGTATTTTTCCCGTCCCTGCATCTGGCCAGCCATCCTGTCACACAGGCGTATAGACTTTTCAAACTTCAGAAACAATACGTTTTATTTACTTACATCCATGGCAGTCAAACGGGTGGAAAATCCTTCCATTGTACAGCAATATGTTCAACAACAATAACTCCATACAGCTTCACATGAACAGTCTTCAGTTTAACTACAACTTATATCTTCTTAAATTCTTAAGCAGTTACAACTCTCCTATTTCTTATGTATGTCTGTATTTCTGACTATGTATGATTTTAAAGCATATCTGTATGGTCTATAATATAGCTACATTATTCAGATGTGCCTACAACCAGATGTACTGTATTTGCTCTAGCTACAGTCTAACTGTGTCATCTGCCCCTCTGTCCTTTTTTTTACTGTTTTCTTTCAAACTTGAATTTAACAATACTGCCTGAACAAGACATAAATTCTGTAGGCATTACTAAAATAACGGTGGAGGATGAGCCCTCGTTGTATTATATGTATATGAGACTTTTTCTTTAGTGCGCCTCGGAATATCGTTCCATCTTTTCTTAATCTCCTCCACCGTTCTTATAATAATGCCTACACTCTAGAAGTAAAGGCTCTCATTAGAACCTTGCTTTGCCACTGTGGGGAGACCTTTTTAGATGCTTCTGAGAACCTTTTTTTTACATGGATTCTATATTCTCTATTTGCAGACTTTATTTTTTGTCATGTACGCGATGAAACATGTATTGAAAATTGGAGTTTGCAAAACAATACTGTATTATAAACTGCAATTTACAAACTGACTTGATCAGAAGGGTTAAAAAATTAGCTCTTTGCAAAATGTTATTAAATGTTTCTTTGTCCTTGAAAACAATGTCTCCTTCTTGCTGCAGACAAGTCTCCCACATCATATTGCCTTTTACTATATAGCCTACTGTCTGACTGTGGCAAATTAATGCCTGCTTTTCAGAGTTCTTAAAATAATCAAGCAAATATGAGGCCCACAATTACCGGCAGCTTTAATAAATTAGACGGAATATTTAATAGACCTCATTTGCAAAATCCCCTCCCAATTATAGCAGTTTCGTTCAGAAACACCCCAGAATTACATATGCATATACAGAATTACATATGCAACAAGGGCTAAAGCGCACAGAGACATTGCCCCCGCAAATCAAGTCTTAATTGCGTGTTTATGCCATTGCGTGTGTTTTATAAATCCCATCTACGAATTCAGAACCCTAAGCGCCCGTTTTACGGTCGTAAAACATGCGCAATCCTTTTATAAATTTGGGCCTGAGGGTTCATTACAGTCTGAATCTCCTAGATAATAACACAGTGGCAGATGCAGCCTTATTATTACATTCTGGGAGAAAAAAAAAAACAATGAGGGATTTACCACAGATCATCTACAGTATGAAACTGGAAAGCATGTTTTATTCAGTTCAGAATCCTTACAAACCAAAAGTATGACCAAACACTGGAGACTAAAACAAGCAATATGGTACTGCACAGGTTGTTAATTCTCAAGTAATGCCCAGTGCAGAGCAAATTGAAAGTCAGTGCTCATTAAATTAAAAGCAGGAAGTTGTAATGGCCTGGCATCTCAGCCCATTTTATGCTAGATATCTTGCAATGATTGATCCCTGGGAAATGCCCTGGGCTTCATCGTGCCACCCATGTAGTGGCAACATTTTAATATTTCTTACATTTCAATGGTATATTAGTGATAGCTGAACCAATGCCATATCAAGACCACTGTACACTGTGTGTTTAGGACAGTCAACATAGACGGTTAGACTTTGCAATTCAGAGATGTGCAACTCAAGGTCCATTGCACACAGGCATTGTTTTGTTGATATTCAGAGAAAACCGACCATATAATGTACTGTCTTGTTTTTGATTTAATTTTGTGTGATTTATGCCAGCAAGTTTGAATTTTTAATTAATGAAGGTCAGCTCTCAACACCCCTGCAATGTATGATTTAATCCTATCGGGACAGCTGAAAAATAAGATTTAGAACTTACATATTTCATTAACATAAATACATTGCCAGACTATCTACTGGGACTGACATTCACTGGCTGTAGTAATTGGTGGTCATCCAACTTCCTTTGCAAACATCTTGAATAATTAGTTTGTGACTTTGGAATGTGTTTTTTTCCATCCCTTC
This sequence comes from Acipenser ruthenus, assembly GCF_902713425.1. Lineage (NCBI taxonomy): Eukaryota > Metazoa > Chordata > Actinopteri > Acipenseriformes > Acipenseridae > Acipenser > Acipenser ruthenus. Next base: position 35,143,089 of record NC_081196.1, read on the forward strand.
TCCTGGGCCTGCAAAACCATTTTAAGTTGTAAATAATTTAGGTTTTAAACATACCGGTAGAATAATGAGTTGCCATTATGTTGCAAATAACACAGTGCTCTTTATCCCATAGACAGCAATGCTGGTCCAGATTTTTTTTTTCCTATATTAAAATATAATGTCTGGAAGTTTGCATCAGCTTGCTAAAGGCTTCTCCTCTGTGTAGAGGGGGTGTAACTATAATAAGTTAGAGATACAAAGTATAAGTACAACAAATTATAATGAATACCAGGTCAAAAAGTTGAAGCTAAAATTCTGTCTGTCCACAGAAGCCAAGATATACTGTACTGTGATGTAGCTTCAAAAAGACAGTTTTCTCCCCCCTTATTAAATAAAAGGGAAGCTTGCCAGTGATCTGAAAGGGGACAAGTGTGGATAGTTTAACAAATGTATTGTTATTGCTAGTTCTGTAAGTTCTGACGGTAACTTTATATTCTTTATCGTCTGTCAACAATTCCCAGAAATGATACTGGAGCTCGGAAGTTGTGTTTGCAGAATGACTATAATAAGCCTGAAGTCAATATAGTACATGTGAGATGTAATGGTATGAGAAATCCCAGCCTGTTTTACTGATTGGCTGTTTTCAGAGAGATGCAGCAAATTGAACAACACAAACTAAATTAAACAAAGCCCATCAGATTACAAAGATGGAAAGCCAGGGCCTAACTTAAACATTCAGTGACAGTATCTCTTTCAACAATCCACCCTGGGGATGTAAGAACTTCCAGATTCTTACTGGTGTAGTTCTTACACCCACTAGGGTTTAAGTGTTGTAGGGTGACATGTTACTAGAGTGACCAATGCAGTCATTTTGACCTTTTGGGAATTTAAATTAAAATTGCTGTGTGTGTGTTTAAGATACAGAGCTGTGCTTTCCTGACTTCCCCTTCATATATGTACTAATTACCCTGACAAAGAAAGAATTGCGTAGCTGCAAAAATTAATGATATGAAATACTGTCATACCTAATCCAGACCAGGAGCGGTCAACTTGACCGCTACATATAAAACATATTCTAACAATTAAATGTTGCGGTATTATTTGTATCTATAAGTCGGGACTTGCAGCCATGTATTGAAGTTTGATTATATCAGTCTGCATTCCTCAAGTGAGTGGTCATCTGACATTTCTGTTGTTTCAATGAGCCTACTGATAGCCCATCAATCAGCCTTGACAGCTCTCTGCGCCAGGCTTTCTGTCTGCACTCGGAAATTGTGCCAGCACTTAGACTTTGTAAATGATTGTAAATGAAGCCCATTCTGTTCAAATGTTTATTTATTCATGTCATTTCGATTATAGTATGTCTGTATAAACGCACAGCTTTGGTTGCGTATATGCACTTTATTATGTAGGCAATATAAACCCATTTATTTTTAATTTGTTTGACACTTATTTACATAATTTCAGTTGTACAGTTTTATATGTACATGATATACCTGTATACTGCATAGACAAACTTATTTTCAAATATTTGTTTATTTCATTTTATATCGTTTTTTGAGGTTGCGCTTTATGTAATATGTCTGTATATGAACACATTTCTGTTCAAATGTCTGTTTATTTACAATGTTTTGGTTGTGTAGATGCTTTATATGACATTCCTGAATAAAACTACGACGTATATTCAATTGTTTGTCCTTTCATTATAATGTTTATGTTGTTTTTAATACGCCGGTCAAATTGACTGGTCATGGTTGTTCTAGGTATGTCTATAAATGTGGTTGTTCTAGTGTTAAGGGTTACACAGGTGTGATTAGACATCTCTGAGTGCTGTATTGAGGCAACAGGGGTGCTTGAATCTACTGAGTTTTATAGTCACCAGGATGTGATGACTAAAACCTAAGATTCTAAGCAAAGTGAATCGAAACAGCAAGAAGAATACATTAATTAAGATATATGTGATATTTTATATCTGCACCAAGTTGCTCTTTAAGATAACACATGTTTATAAATGTCTTTTTGTTTTAATATACTTTAACCAAATACATTTAACCGAAGACAGTAATGCATGTCCCCATGGAACAGTGGTTTTGTGAAACATGGAACATCATGAACAAATTCACAGTTTCAGGTGCACACCCTAGGACCTGTATGAGGCCAGTGTAAAAATGACTTCTAGGGCCTAGGTGAACCCCAAGAAGTCATTTTTACACTGGCCTCATTACAGAAATTACAACTTGTTCAGGCTTGAATAGAGACAGTCTCAAAGCCAAAATATGCTGGTGACTTTTAATATGCAAAACTGAAATATTATGGGGTAACAAACAGATACTATACAATATAAATGTTATGCAAATTCCAAGGGTGTAAAGTATTCCTGTAAGTAAACTACTGTTTCAGAGTTCTGGAAATATTGTAATAAGATTTAAATACAGGGTACTGAACTCAAATAAACACACTTTTATCAGATTACTGCACATTAATTATTTACCAGGATTTCAAAGCAGTAAATGAAAGCGTTGAGGGCTCCCGAGTTGCGCATCTGGTAAAGGCACTCCGAGTGGAGTGCAGGATGCACCCTATAGCCTGGAGGTCGCCGGTTCAAGTCCAGGCTATTCTATTGCCGGAGACGGGAATAAAATAGCCTGGACCGTAGACGGGAGCTCGAGGAGGGGGGGGAGGCCTTAGGTCGGCCAGGGTGTCCTCAGCTCACCACACACCAGCGACCCCTGTAGTCTGGCCGGGCCTCTGCGGGCTTGCCTGTAAGCTGTCCAGAGCTGCATTGTCCTCCGACGCTGTAGCTCTGAGGCGGCTGCATGGTGAGTCTACAGTGTGAAAAAAAGTGGTCAGCTGACGGCACACGCTTCGGAGGGCAGCACGTGTTCGCCTTCGCCACTCCTGAGTCAGCGCAGGTGTGGTAGCAGTGAGCTGAGCCTAAAAATAATTAGATATGCCAAATTGGAATAAAATAATAAAATAATTGGTGATTACTAAATAAAAAAATTTTAAAAAGTGTTCTTGAAATCAACATCAGGTAGGCAGAATTTATTTCAATAAATGTAATTGCAGTACTGATTTGTGAAACAAAAATAATTAGTACTGTACTATACGTACTCTTCTGTCTTTTCAGTTACTAAATATCCCAATATATTGCCCCTTATTGTTTTGTATTACAAACATTTGCAGACCTGTGCAAAATTGCACTTGCTTGGACTATAAAGAACTTATTCAGGTTCTTTATTTGTGTGAACAGAGAAAACAAGTATTATTATAACAGCAAATGCTTCCATGAAATCCCTCTTTTCTTTTTACTCAAATGGATGTATTTTAAAATGTTAAAAATATCTTAACAAATGTAACTGGATATAAAAAAAATGCAAGAAAAAACTGTTTGAAAACTATTTACAAAAATACATCCCTATACTACACTCAGTTTGTTGTATTCATATTTTGAAATAATACTGTTTTTGAATTAAGGAATTCAATTGAAATATTAAAGTTGATTATTAAACCTATGGGGGGGGGGGGGGGGGGGGGGGGGGGGGGGGTTGGGTGGTCCATTACTTTCTAACCAAATATTTGGTCACATTTATTAATGTTCATGTGTATTATTACATCACTCCATGAAATTCCTGAAGCAGGGTCCCATTTTGTAAAACAAAAAGCAGCTTATGGTTTTTGTTTTTTTTGTATTGAAATTTAATTTACCCCAAACAAACAGGAATATACATACAAAACACAGAGCTCACACATAAAAATATTTTTATATACAACACAATAAATTGCAACAAAAACACCTGCTTATTATATTTACTTCAGCCAATGCAAACATGCCAAGACTCTACTTCTGTTAGTCTCTGTTTCACGCCTTCATAGTTTTTTTAAAATTGTAAACCTTAGCTTTAGTGCATTGTGCATCTCAAGCTGTGGCTAATATTGGAGCAGAGGTTTATATTAATAGATCAATTAAAACAAAATATTCAGAGAAAGAAAGGCACTTTACAGAGTGTTTAAAAGGGTCAAGAACAAAGTACACAGAAAGAGAACTTGAAACTACAAGCGCAAGTCAAAAAGGAAGTTAGAAAGGCCAAGAGAGAGATAGAAATGAACATTGCCAAGGGGATACAAATGACAACATCATAGATGAAGAGAAAAAAATAGCAAATATATTAAATGATTACTTTTCACAAGTTTTTACAAATGAGGATATGGACAACATGCCCCACATGACGACCTGGTCCTTCCAGTTTTACATAACAGAGTTAGATTTCCAGAAAGCTTTTTACAAAGTCCCGCATAAAAGATGAATTCTCAAACTGAACACAGTAGGGATTCAAGGAAATGCATGCACATGGATTAGGGAGAGGAGAAACCTCAAAATGGAGCGAGATAACCAATGGAGACCACAGGGATCAGTATTAGGTCCTCTGCTCTTCCTAATCTACATTAATGACTTAGATTCTGGTATAGTAAGCAAAATTGTTAAGATTGCAGATGACACAAAAATAGGAGGAGTGGCAAACACAGTTACAACAGCAAAGTCATTCAAAATGATCTACACAGCATTTCGAACTGGGCAGACACATGGCAAATGACATTTAATATATAAAAGTGTAAGGTACTGCACACAGGCAATAAAAATGTGCATTATAAATACCATATGGGACATACTGAAATTGAAGAAAGAATCTATGAAAATGATCAAGGAGTTTATGTTGACTTAGAAATGTCTTCATTTAGACAATGTGGGGAAGCTATAAAAAAGGCCAATAAAATGCTCGGATATATAGTGAAAAGTGTTGAATTTAAATCAAGGGAAGTAATGTTAAAACTTTAAAATGCATTAGTAAGACCTCATCTAGAATATTGTGTTCATTCAGTTCTGGTCACCTTGCTACAACGGGGATATTGCTTCTCTAGAAACAGTGCAAAGAAGAGCGACCACGTTTAAAAGGCATGTCATCAGGGGTGATTTTATTAAATCCGGGGCACTGGGCACAAACATTTGACGGGGTCCACCCGTCACCCACCCACCCATTCACAAAGCCCCCTTGCCTCCTTGTGTAACTTTTCCACATATTAGGCATTTTGTTTTGATTATGTATTGGGTTTTTAGTGTGTGTTTAATTTTATGGGGAAATCCGAAATCGGTTATTTTTAAAACGGAAAGAAAAAGGAAAAATGCAAAATAATAACATTGATTTCATAGGGCCCTACATCTGCTAAACAATAACAACACACACACACACACCTCAGCACGAAACGCAACACTATTTGCCCTCAATGCAACAATCACAAACACTCATTCACACAGAGTACCTAACCACAATTTCCGATTGAAATTGATATCCTCAAATTCCATTATTTTTAACAGTTCTGACTCGATCACCATCAGCGATAACGCATTAAGCCGCCTTTGGCACATTGTTGATCTCAGCTCATTTTTCACTCTTGCCATCAATGAAAATGTTCTTTCCCCCTCACAGTTTGTAACGGGCAAGGTCAGAAAGTCTTAGTGCAATGAACACATTTTGCCTCAGAACCTGTCGATTATCACATTGAAAGTCTCTACTTTAAATTTTTGGCTTCCATTAAGTGACACAGTAGGTTCCGTTGTGTCATCAGCAAATGATTTGACCTTTTTTTTTCACCTATATTTCATGGGACATTTCATGCACAGTTAATATTCGAAGGATTGTAAGCCTAAAATGTGTTTTGGGGAGATGAGCTAGTTACCGCTGGGAAAATAACAGTTGTTTGCATGTGTTTAAAATCTAAAAATTGACAATATGGTCCAGTGACCATGATGGGGATTTCTAGTGCAAAGCGGTTGTATATAAAACACACACCAAATGAAACCTAGATTAAAAGTATTTTTATTTCAATCAGCTCATGTTCACATTATATCTACGAAAGGACTATTGTCACCACAGAGTTCTTGGGGGCCCCGGGGCATGTGCCCCATGTGCTCCATGTGCCCCATGTGCCGGGTCATAAATCCGCCCTTGCATGTCATATGCAGACAGGCTAAAATAATTTAATCTATTCAGTCTTGATCAAAGAAGAATACGCAGTGATCTGATTCAAGCATTCAAAATCCTAAAAGGTATTGACAATGTTGACCCAGGGGACTTTTTCGACCTGAAAAAAGAAACAAGGACCATGTGTCACAAATGGAGACTAGATAAAGGGGCATTCAGAACAGAAAATAGGAGGCACTTTTTTAGAATTGTAAGAGTCTGAAACCAACTCCCCAGTAATGTTGTTTAAGCAGACCCCCTGGGATCCTTCAAGAAGCTGCTTGATGAGATTCTGGGATCAATAAACTACTAACAACCAAACGAGCAAGATGGGCTGAATGGCCTCCTCTCGTTTGTAACCTTTCTTATGTTCTTATTTGTTTATTTATTATTAAACTCGCACATCAGTGCTTCCATACCACAGTACTATGTCTGTTCCTTCCTGGTCTGATGTCATCACCAAACCATCTTGCCACACAGATTAAAATTGCTATATTAAAATAAATGTCTGGAGGTTTGCACGGTCTGGCTAAAGGTTTCTCCTCTAACATCTATAGAGGGAGTGTAACTATAATAAGTTATAAGTATAAGTATAACAAATTATTCTGAATATCAGGTCATTTGTTCAAAAAGTTCAAAATACAGCAGTCTTCTGAGGCTTGAATTCTTTTTGTCCACTGAAGCCAAGTTATATATTGTACTGTGATGCAGTTTCAAAAGGCACTTTTCTCCCCACCTTGTCTATTAAATAAAAGGGAAGCTTGCCAGTGATCAGAAAGGGGGCACGTGTGGATGGTTCTGTAAGTCCTCACGGTAACTTTATATTCTTTTATCATCTGTCAACAATTCCCAGAAATGATACTGGAGCTCGGAAGTTGTGTTTGCAGATTGACTAAATAAGCCTGAAGTCAATATAGTACATGTGAGATGTAATGGTATGACAAATCCCAGCCTGTTTTACTGATTGATATTCACCTGGCAGATTTCAGATATAAATTGAAACAGTTAAACATTCAGTGACATTAACCCTTTCAACAATCCACCCTGGGGATGTAAGAACTTCCAGATTTGTTTTATGTGAGATTTCTTACTGGTGTAGCTCTTATACCCACAAGTGTTGCAGGGGGACAGGTTAAGGGTTACACTCATTTTTGAGTGCGGTATTGAGGCAATCACACTCAAAAACTTGAGTTTTAAAGTCACCAGGATGTGATGATAAAGATTTTAAGCAAAGTGAATCAAAACAGCAATAAGAATACATTAATTAAGATATCTGTGATATGTTATATCTGTACCAAGTTTTTTTTTGTTGTTTGTTTTAATATACTTTAACCAAATAAATGTTGGAAAACAGTAATGCATGTCCCAATGAAACAGTGATTTTGTGTAAGATGGATCATTATGAACAAATTCAGTTTCGGGTGCACACCCTAGGTGAAACCCTAGAAGTAATTTTTACACTGGCCTCATGTGACAGAGATCGAATGATTCTTGGTGTTAGATCTCCCTCTTGACCTGCGAGGGCGCTGTGTAAAATAACAGAATACCCTGGACTAAATGGCACAACAGTTTATTCCCAGGGTTAGGTGGAAGTCGGCCATCTGAAAGGGGGCAAAGCTACGGTGCATGAAAACAGTGACCCGGACGGGAAACAGGGTGACGTTATAAAAAGGGGACGTAGTGATGTGATCTGTTCCTTTGTGAATGGTTACGTTAAATGACCAGAAGGAGAACCTGTGCTGTGAAACGTGAGTGTTTTGTTTGTTTTTGTTTGTCGTTAATAATACTGTTTGTAATTATTTGAACGGCTAACACGAGCCGAAGCTGTTGCCAAAGGCCAGCACTAAACCCGGATCAACAACACTGCAGTTTTGTTGTCACTAAAGAACTGGTGTTTGTGTTTGTGTTTGTGTATGTGTTACATGTTGGTGAACTGAAACGGGACTGTTATTATTTTGAGGCAAACCCGTGGATTATAAATAAGTAATACACGGTGCTGTATTGCTTAATTAACATTGTTATTGTTTACTGCTCTTAGCCATCAGGCATTGGATTATACAATTAAACCGTCATTGTACCTGGATTATCGTTGTTTGTCTGATTATTGATCACCTGCACCTGCACACTTTTAAACACTTTGCCACACCTCATTACAGAAATTACAGCTTGTTCAGGCTTGCATAGAGACAGTCTCAAAGCTGGTGACTTTTAATATGCAAAACTGAAATATTATGGGGTAACAAACAGATACTATATAATATAAATGGCATGCAAATTCCAAGGGTGTAAAGTATTCCTGTAAGTAAACTACTGTTTCAGAGTTGTAATAAAACAGCCTGTTAAATACAGGGTACTAAACTCAAACAAACACACTTTTATCACATCACTGCACATTAATTATTTACCAGGATTTCAATGCAGTAAATGAAAGTGTTCTTGAAAACAACATCAGGTAGGCATAATTTCATTAATTTAATTACAAAGCTTGTAAATGTAATTGCAGTACTTATTTGTGAAACAAATATAATTAGTACTGTGCTCTTCTGTCTTTCGAGTGAATAAATATCCCAATATATTACCCCTTATTGTTTTGCATTACAAACACTTGCAGACCTGTGCAAAATTGCACTTGCTTGGACCATAAAAAACTCATTCAAGTTTTTTATTTGTGTGAACCAGAGAGTGTGTACGGAGCAGAGTGTCGCGGTACATGGTGGCAAGGGAGTGAAAAAAAGATATATATATATATATATATATATATATATATATATATATATATATATATATATATATATATATATATACACACACGTTAATACTTTTATAAAATGTGCTCAATAAAGAAAAAAGAAAATATACAAAAGTGCAAAAAAAGTAAACACACACATACTTATTTATAACATGCACAAAATAATAACAGTGCTCAACTGAGACTTTACAAGGAGGCCAATGTCACCGCGTGACAAGAGCCTGAATGGAGCGGAGCTGAGAAGAACTGAGCACGGTTTTATTTTTCTTAAATACATGTTCGGCCACGGAGTTTGCACAAAAGAGTTAGAAAAAAAGAAGGTGACAAATACAGATGCAGTCACTGTACCGTATTTTCCATCATGCCTGTGCTTGGTAACCATTCATTTTCCAGTTTCAAACCAAAATTAGGCACTTTTATGTTTGTTTGTTTGTTTCCTTTTATATTCAGTGTGATTGGCATTGCACTTTATAATTCATTATGGAGGGAAAATATATATTTTCTCCTGATTCTGGAGCTGCATTTGTAATATATAAAAAGATGAAAAACGTCATCAGTGTGTCCATATATCTGCGGTTATTACATAGCCTATATTGTTCTTATACAGTTCTACGGTTATGCCCCAATACAATGCTGTGAACACGGTTTATATTTTCTACACTCTTAAGGATAGTTCATACACTAGTACAGGGTGGTCAATCAGCCCCATTGAGACTCACTCTTATGTGTTCATGGGTTGCTTTGAGTTCCCTATGATATATTCAGATACAAACAAGCCCAGTATGGAGCTAATATGATACGAATCATAAGCAAAGTTTGAAATAGGTGAGTACACCGTACATGACATCATAGGAACCTGTTAAAAACCTGTTCATTGCAAGATGATATTTCCTAACTTTTACTTTATTTTCAATATACGCAATTTTTCAGTACCAATCAATAATAATGAGAACGCGTCTTCAAATTGAATTAGATCATTTCTCTGAGCACTTTATGTCGGCTTTTTTATTTGCTGATCATAGTTGGGGATTTTTTTTTTACTTGGATCAAGGTATGCCGTATCCTTGGAGGCACTCCTAGCTCTACTTGTAATTTAAACAGCAGTGTCAGAGATCTGCTGTGGAGAAGAGTGCTGTTTACAGCACTGGGAGTGATAATGATGGTTGTATAATGCTTAACCCAATATCGTAATACCTCCAAGGCTAACTGACACAAAGGGCCCGATTTTGATAACAAAAAAACAGGTTAATAAATATATATTGCATGCTTGTAACATTACAGTGAGCTCAAATGCACCAGCACAACTTTTTAAGAAAAGTACAAAACAAAAGACATACTGTATAACTTTCGGCTACTTATAGTTGAAAGTAATGTATTAATGTAAACATATTTTGTCCTCCCTGTCACACACCCCCTAAAGGAAGAGGTAGAGAATTTAGAGACATTCGGGGTAGAGCAAAGAGTAACAGGTTACACAAATCCCAAGACAATGATAATTATCAGAATAAATGTATTACATAGGGGAGATACTTTGGGGAAGATTTTTCTCAGGTATCACTTTATTAAGGATCCCTGATAAACAGTTAACAATACATCTAAAGGATGTTTTGTTATATTAAAGCACTATGCTAGGGCAGCAGTGTGGAGCAGTGGTTATGGCTCTTGACCGGAGGGTCGTGGGTTCAATCCCAGGTGGGGGACACTGCTGCTTGTACCCTTGAGCAAGGTACTTTACCTAGATTGCTCCAGTAAAAACCCAACTGTATAAATGGGTAATTGTATGTAAAAAGAATGTGTAAAAAAAATGTAATTGTATGTAAAAATAATGTGATATCTTGTAACAATTGTAAGTTGCCCTGGATAAGGGCATCTGCTAAGAAATAAATAATAACAACTATGGTAACACTTTATATAAAGCATAGCTCACTACATTGTAATAACTATGTATTTGCTTGTGCAGATATATTGTAGATGAGTAAATATAGTGAAATAACACAAGACATCATTTTTCATCCTATATGTAATTGCTATGTTATTACACATTATATTTGCACACCCTGCATGATAAGAAAAACACTTGAAATGTACAAACAATATGATTAAGTCAATTTTTATTTGGTAAACAATATGATCAAATATGATTTGTTTTTGCTTTATTACTTAGAGAGAACGTTTGCATTTAATAGCCAAAGACACTATGTGAAATACTGGGTATGATTTATGAGGTGTTGCACTGTCACAGGAATCAGACACAAACACATTTGCTTTATAAGTTACACTTCAGCTTGAAAATATAATTTGAAACCCTCTAAGGATGGATCTGTCTGACAGTCAATTGCAACTCTGTCAGAAGTGGCAAAGAGAAGCAGATAGTTGTTAAGAAATACTGAACCAGTCTAGTTAATATCAAGAGAAAAACTAAAAACCCACAGAAGGATATTTAAAGGTTTGAATATGATGAAATTTACTATTTTGGGGGGGGGGGGGGGGGGATCAAAAAAGAAATAAGCAAAAGCATTTCAGAGGGGTGTTGCAACATCATCAAGCAAAGACAGAGGATACATTTTTCTCAAAAGCGACAGATACTCTTTGCTAGACATCAATAATCATTCAGCAGTTCTGATTATTTTAAGGATTTGTAACTAAATGTATTTACATACAGTATACTGTACCCATTTAATTAGTTTGGCTACCCTGCTTCATAAATAGCATACACATCATTTAGCTATTATACTTGCCATTTGTAATGTTGGAAAAAAAGCTGTTTTCCTTGATTGAAATATATTCACAAAAATACTGTTGTAAAGAAGAGTGTATACATGCTGTAGCGAGTCAGCATCACTCTGGTTTATATCTGATGTTTTTGTTCTTTGGTTGGCTGTGTTTAGAGCGGTGTTTGCTATAGTACTAGTATTGTACAGCGGCTCCTTTTATTTTTGTGGTTGAGTTTAGCACCTGGGAACAGCAGCTTGGAGATATCTTTGTCAATATAAATGGATAGTATTCTACAGCCGCATTTGGCTGTTTGAGTAAATTCCTGAGGGATGTGACTAATGAAACGTGCTGTCCAAAAACTAAGCAAGTTTGCTTCTACTAGTATGTAACAATTATAAACACATTCTACTATTGTACAATACATAAATACTAATTACTGTGGAACAAATATAATAAAAATGTTTACTATTACATTTTACTAGTTAGCCAGTAATTAATTACACCTATACTGTGCTAGTGGGTAATTATAAATCCTTAACTTTACAGTAAAAAATATTTATACTACCACAGTATTGTCTAGTGCATGCGACGCCCTACGGAATCATCTGCAAATACAATTGAATATCCACAGCCAAACTAAAGAATAGAAAGAGGTTTACAGAAAATATATTTGGGGAGATAATAAATGTATATTTGTAGAAAGGTTGATTTTTATGAAATGTTAAAGGGTGTACTGTGTGTATAAGACATTGTTTCATAATATTTATGACAGTGTTTTAACAAGTAAACAGAGTTAAAATAATCAAGTCATCAAAGAAATTAAGCAAAGATGTTAGAATAAATAAGAACACATGGGTGTTAAGTAAATGATAAGATGTTTAACAAAAGATTATTACAAAATAATGAATTACGATTTCATAACATCTTATTTATTTGAATTCACTGGTATTTGTATTCTAATATTTACTCAAAATATTTATCCTGCTTGCATATTAACATAATCTTGTTACTGATTTAAGAGTATTATTTCCAAGAGGAAAAGACAAATTATAGACAATTAATCAATTGCATTATTTTCCATGTAATCAATATTTACACTGATACTGAGATATTATATGAATCTTATTGATTGCTGAAACTTCATTTACTGATTTATGTTATTTTGACTTTTGTACCGTATCTAGTTTCTGTTTTGCTTAGTAAAATTCACAAAAGATAAAACACATTGTTAATCTTGACAATCTTGAACTTGTATTGAAGAAATGTATAATTACAGAGCGCTAATTAACTCAAACCATTACACTTGTATTCTTAAATTGCACATATAACCCCATTTCTTCCTACAGTGTGGTATCCTTTTGAGACAAATCTGTTCCTAGGAGAGCAAACCAGATGATAGAAAGCCTATCTATACTATAATGTTATGTTTGGCAGTTTGGCTCCTGTCCTAGACTCCCTTGTAAAATGAGATTGTGCTGTCTTTGCTCTTCCCATTAGAAAACTCAAACATATAAATCCAAAACCTTATTTTGAACAGTTTAAAAAATAAACTTTAGAGTAAAGCACAGTCTTCTATTCACAAAGCTTTAACCCATGAATTATTTGAATAAAGTTTATTTAATTTTTTTTTTTTTTTTTTTAAAGTAAGGCACTCAGAAAAAGCCCACAGGACTGAAAATAATCTTGTTTAACAACCTCTTGAAAAATGAATCCATTCTCCCTGACAGATTTCAAACCACTGCCTCTGCTTTTTTCACAGGACCTCCTGATAAAGTACAAATTCAGATACAGTGGTAGCCAAAACCAGATATTTACCTGTCGCGATACTGTTGTAGTGTGATAATGTAAAAATGTTGCAGCTTTGCAATCCTTTTTTTTCCACCATTGAATCAGCTGCTACCAGGTGGCAAAAGAGAGCAGCACATATGTTAAACAAAACAGCAGGGAGCGCTGAGGACAACAAGACTACACTTTAAAGACAATCATGCGTTTTGTCAAAGCGTTGCTACACTGCACATGGTTTGGAGTTCTGCTCTTATGTCAATTGATTGTTTACGCTCGTTCAAAAGGGAGGAGTTATAGTTATTGAACTAATCAATATAGCAGGATGTTCTGTATATAAAGTGCTTACATGTACAAATACAAAACACTCACCTTTTTCACCATTTTGATAGCTGGTTTTGGCTACCACCGTATCTGAGGTTGGATGCCGTAGAAAGCAAATTCAAATTGAATGGATATCTTGTCAGCAGCTCAGGGAGCTAGGGTTGCCATGGCTGGCTTGTTTGGCAAAGACATGCTGCCTAAATGTACCAAACAAGCGTGAAGCTATTTTCTTGCAAGCAAGCTGTTAACTTTCTTGTATCCTAGTCAGTGTTGGGGATTACAGTGTTGGGTAACTCATTTAGAGTTACCAGTTACTTAAACAAAATTATAACTAGTAACAGTAACATTACTTAAAGTTACAGTTACAAATAGTTACTCAGGCACAGTTTACATTTTATTTTAGATATATATTTTTTTTGTTTGGTTTGGTTAGACTGCAGTTTGAAATATTCTTTGAAGATCCAACAATCTAACCCACTTGGATGCCAGTTTCTAGCAGGATGATATGAGAAGCATGTGATATGTAATGTTTGACTTGTGCTCTTGAAGGGAGTTCTGATTTCCATGGTAAGCATTAGCCGAAGTCCTTTTTTTAAATGTAACTTAAACTTTTTTCAGACAAAATGTAATCAGTTACCACATTTCAGAACCTGTCTGAAAATGGAACCAGATTACAGTAAGACATTACTCCCCAACACTGATCCTAGTGTATTACCAGATGTCATGTTTTATAATACATCACAGACTTTCTGAAACTACTTTAACAGTTCTGTAATGCAGAAGTGCCCTGTTTTTTCAGAACAATGCCAGCCATTAATTTTACAGACAAAAAAAAAAAACAGTGAAAGGAAAGTCCATGTGTGGGGGTTCACCTAATTTCCTTTCTTTAGTGGCAGTGTACTGTATAGCTGTGGCCAAAAGTTTTGCATCACCATATAGAATTCAGTCATTTTACTTCACAAAGTCAAATGAAGCCTGCTGAGTAATGATACGTTAACATATTAAATTACATACCGCTTTTCAGTTTTCCATATATATACTCATGAAAAACTGATAAAAAAGTGACAATTACAAATCTAACATGAAATACTGTGCTATTATTATGGTCTCTGGTAGACTTTTGCAATATCAAATATATATATTTTAATGATGTCTCAATCCTAAAATTCTAGGTGATGCAAAGCTTTTGGCCATAGCTGTATGTTGTAGTTTTTAGTCCTGTGCATATCGCACTAAAGACATGTGCAAAATACCCCAAAAAAATTGGGAGATGGAACTCCAGTTAATTCATGTTTTGCTTACTAATTCTCCCTGCATTGAAGTGTATTAATGACATTTCTATGTCAATCTTATATTCCAGGGACTTTGAAGTAAAAGTATACAGACCTCACAGGTATATTGTTGTTTACAATCAAAGCCTCTGAATCAGCAGCTTATGTTCTGCCACAAAATATATAACGTTTTCCAGAAGTAAGATGCTTAAAAAGACTGCTTAGTACTGCTGTCACGCAGGGAGTTAATGAAGGAAAAATGCCTTCAGCAAGAACAGAAGAATTATTCATGCGAGGGCTGGTTAGGACTGTTATGTTTCGAAAAGGAAATACTAGGCTATGTACCTTAAATCACTATAGTCAGGGGTTTTCAACTGGGGGAATGCGTACCCCTGGGGATACTTCTAAGGGTCATAGGGGGTGGGTACGCAGGACGACTCAGAAATGCACAAGTAAAAATGAATGTAAGAAAAAATAATGATATTGAATTTATTTTTTAATGATATTATATATTATCGCTAAAGCACTCTGCATAAATATAATGGTTTGATTTTGCAGCTCAAAGGTTACAGTCTGACCATAGTTTAAAAATGATCATCCACCTATACACATGCGTGATTTAGATTGAGCGGGTTTCCACGGATATTAGTGTGGGTGAAGCAGGCAGCTGGCGATTCTACATATGGAGAGCTCTGCTCAGAGTGCTCTGTGCTGCTCATGAACTGAAGTTTTCAACTCGTCGTATAATTGAATACTAATCAGTGAACCCCATTGTTTTTTTAGAAGTATAAATGCTCCAGTAAACATAAATAATAATCACAATACTCATACTTTGATGGTTTTTGTTTTATTTATTACCGCGGCTGCATTTTAGTAACAGAAATAGCGGCTGGTTGAATTTATTTTCGGTGTTTGTGTTGTACATGTACATGTGATTGTCCTGTGTAGCATTTCTCAAGTCAAAAATCTATACATTTCTTACTTGAAAAAAAAAAATAAACAATGGAAGAAAACACAAAAGAGTCTACAGAAGGTGCCAAGCCACTGAAAGTCCCTTTAGACCATTTTTATGTTGGCTTTAATAAAAAGTTTATCATTAAGGGAGTTTCCATGTGTGTTCTAATTTTACTCAAGACATTGTGCTCTAGCCAATTAAAAAATGACCCTGTACATTTCAGGTTGACATTGGCTCACTATTTTACTCAAGAAGACCCCCTTTTCACCTGACATCATGCAAATGAAGGGGAAGGAGGTTGATATGCAAATTGGCCATGTGTAGAGGTCTCGTGTTGTTTTCGCAGACAGCTCGGGAAAATGTGGTTTCCATGCACAGGGAACAGGTACATGAGAATCTCACCTAGGAATCCATGGTTGTCAGGTGACATCTTGTTTGAGTGAAACTCGAAAGCACAGTGTTAAGCTATTGTAATAAAGCTGTGATTTGTAAATGCCTGTCTGGTTGTTTAATAATGTGTTTTACTGCTCTTGCCCAAAGTGTTTTTCAAATGTCCATTGGTGGGGTGGCATATTGTTAGTAGTGAATAATATTTCAATTAATTTATCACACGACTTATTAATTAAAGTAAAAAGAAAATGGGAAGAGCAATTAACCCAGAGGTACAGTGCCTTGCGAAAGTATTCGGCCCCCTTGAACTTTGCGACCTTTTGCCACATTTCAGGCTTCAAACATAAAGATATGAAACTGTAATGTTTTGTGAAGAATCAACAACAAGTGGGACACAATCATGAAGTGGAACGAAATTTATTGGATATTTCAAACTTTTTTAACAAATAAAAAACTGAAAAATTGGGCGTGCAAAATTATTCAGCCCCCTTAAGTTAATAATTTGTAGCGCCACCTTTTGCTGCGATTACAGCTGTAAGTCGCTTGGGGTATGTCTCTATCAGTTTTGCACATCGAGAGACTGAAATTTTTGCCCATTCCTCCTTGCAAAACAGCTCGAGCTCAGTGAGGTTGGATGGAGAGCATTTGTGAACAGCAGTTTTCAGTTCTTTCCACAGATTCTCGATTGGATTCAGGTCTGGACTTTGACTTGGCCATTCTAACACCTGGATATGTTTATTTGTGAACCATTCCATTGTAGATTTTGCTTTATGTTTTGGATCATTGTCTTGTTGGAAGACAAATCTCCGTCCCAGTCTCAGGTCTTTTGCAGACTCCATCAGGTTTTCTTCCAGAATGGTCCTGTATTTGGCTCCATCCATCTTCCCATCAATTTTAACCATCTTCCCTGTCCCTGCTGAAGAAAAGCAGGCCCAAACCATGATGCTGCCACCACCATGTTTGACAGTGGGGATGGTGTGTTCAGGGTGATGAGCTGTGTTGCTTTTACGCCAAACATAACGTTTTGCATTGTTGCCAAAAAGTTCGATTTTGGTTTCATCTGACCAGAGCACCTTCTTCCACATGTTTGGTGTGTCTCCCAGGTGGCTTGTGGCAAACTGTAAACGACACTTTTTATGGATATCTTTAAGAAATGGCTTTCTTCTTGCCACTCTTCCATAAAGGCCAGATTTGTGCAGTATACGACTGATTGTTGTCCTATGGACAGAGTCTCCCACCTCAGCTGTAGATCTCTGCAGTTCATCCAGAGTGATCATGGGCCTCTTGGCTGCATCTCTGATCAGTCTTCTCCTTGTATGAGCTGAAAGTTTAGAGGGACGGCCAGGTCTTGGTAGATTTGCAGTGGTCTGATACTCCTTCCATTTCAATATTATCGCTTGCACAGTGCTCCTTGGGATGTTTAAAGCTTGGGAAATCTTTTTGTATCCAAATCCGGCTTTAAACTTCTCCACAACAGTATCTCGGACCTGCCTGGTGTGTTCCTTGTTCTTCATGATGCTCTCTGCGCTTTAAACGGACCTCTGAGACTATCACAGTGCAGGTGCATTTATACGGAGACTTGATTACACACAGGTGGATTCTATTTATCATCATTAGTCATTTAGGTCAACATTGGATCATTCAGAGATCCTCACTGAACTTCTGGAGAGAGTTTGCTGCACTGAAAGTAAAGGGGCTGAATAATTTTGCACGCCCAATTTTTAAGTTTTTTATTTGTTAAAAAAGTTTGAAATATCCAATAAATTTCGTTCCACTTCATGATTGTGTCCCACTTGTTGTTGATTCTTCACAAAAAATTACAGTTTCATATCTTTATGTTTGAAGCCTGAAATGTGGCAAAAGGTCGCAAAGTTCAAGGGGGCCGAATACTTTCGCAAGGCACTGTATATAATGAAACTGTCCAACCCAGCTATTGCAGATCACCATGGCTGAAAACCGGCGCAGATGTGGGATTATAGAGATCTGTGCCAGACAACTTCCACATATGCACCCAAGGCTGTCTGGATTGGGAGCAGTGGACGTTTTCACATGAAATGCAGGTTTCCATGTGAAAATGGGTGTGGATTTCCCATGTTTTACATCATGCTCACGAGTAAATGAGATGTACCCTATCCCTCTCTGTGGGCGTTATTTTCAGCCACAAACCTGATCCTCTCGAGCTGTTCTCCCATACGTGCACGCGCATTCGCCACTTCACGTGTAACGACACATAGAAACCCCCATTGTTAGTTACTATAGTTTTTCTTTTGGGTGATGTTTTTGATGGCACACATAATTATGCTGAGATGGGAAAAAATGGTTACGTGATAAACATTTATAGTACAGACAAGTTTGGATTATTTATAATAACTTTGCTGAAGAGAAAGCAAATACGTGTGTTTCCGAAGATATTCACAAAAACTGTCTTTTAATTCTGTACATCCAAATACTTGTAATTAAAAGTTTTAATAATTACTGGACATAAATCATATTGTAGCGTTTTTGGGTCATGCCCTTATGGAATCAGACATAAGCAGTATTGTGGTAGAAAACGGGAGTAACGGCTGTAGCGTCAGGTTGGGTCATAATATCATTCTGGTTATGAAATTAACAGAATTGGAATATACAGAGGGGGGTTCCTAAGCCATTCTCTGTGTCTGCTTGGTTTTCTTATCACAAACTACCCCACTGACAAAGAATGCTTTTAAAAAGAGTTGTAAACTAAATACTGGACAAGGGGTTTATCTTCACCATCGCTGAATAAATCCTTTGGCGCCAGGGGAGTCTTCCTAGAGGGTACAAACCAAACGGTTTTGAATGTTTTGACACCTCGGACAGAAAACAGTCCACCTCATAAATACAGCCGATTGGCAAAACAGAGGACAAATTGAGAACAATGGGCCGTCTCGGAACAAGAACAGCCAATGGGAAAACACTCCACGTGGACTCGGGCACAGCCTCAAATAAACAAACTATCCAATCATCGGGGTGAAGAGAGGAGTAGAAAAGGGCGCATGCGACTTTCAATCGGGGCTCCTTGACACACAGAACAAGGCTCTGAACTTTGACAATCTGAAGACCCGCAGCCTGCGATTGGCTTGAACAGAGATACTGTTTTCAGAAACTCTGATACTGGATAACAACCCCAGTGTTTGCCTTGGTGTGGGAGTCCGTAGCGTAAGACGTCTAAAATCCTAAAAGTACTTGGAATCAAATATCTAACTTAGCCCCGATTGATCACCGGAGAAATAGTTGGACATATCATTTTGACAGAGTCTTTTATTAAGCTAGCAGTGCAGGAGTTTGTGGTGGAATATCCCAGACATAACCGAATGAAGAGTGCACATATTGGTGGAGGAATTTCTGTTTCAGTGTAATACCTAAATAGTTAATGACTCTCGTTTTAGCAAAAACATTTCTTTCGTCCCATAGTGTGGAGACACAACACGAGGAAGACAGACCCTGGAACCTGGACCTTTCCTTGCCAGCAGGAGAGCCTTTGAGCACCTGTTTTGGATGACATACAGACCACCTGAAAAGGAGCGAAAATCTGTTAAGTATTCAACACGTAGCCGACCGTAAAGTAAAATTAACATTTTGTTTGAGGTAGAATGTAAGAAAAATATTATTGCTTTCAATTCATGCCTTGAGTTAATAAACACTATAGTAATTGTTTTGATGTGTGTGATTCATACAAATTGAAGTGGGTTTTACAAGGCAATTATCATTCTGCATTTAAAGCTATAATCCACATTAGCTGTCTTGATATTACATCATTCTCATAAGGTTGTCTGGACGGAAAGAGTGTCTTTATCTCGCAAGAGTGAGAATTGCCTTCTGAACCAAAACATCTGTATAAGACTGATATAACGATGCTTTGATTATCAAATATTAACAAAAGTAAATATTTGTGTTAATAACAATACCCCTGTTAAGACTAAACTTTGTTTTCAGTAACTGTCAGGAATGTGGTTGTAACCTTTAAAGGAATCTGCCATAGATTGCTCTGGATCACTAATCAGCTATCCGGAGTGGGATGTCGTTGTTTAGATTTTCCTTTCTGTACTGTTTAGTTTAGTTAATTCTTCCTTTCTGTATTACTTTAGTTTAGTTGTTGCACCTTTCATTTTTCCTTCATTTAGTTTTATTTCTAATAAAACTGTTCCTTTGTATTCACTAGAAGCGGTGTCCAGTCTGATTATTTCAGGTGGGTCCTACATGATTTTGAATTCAAATAAGGAATTATATGATTACAACTTAAACTAGTCCAAATACAAATATACCTTGCACACTACACAGCCCATGTTTATTTAGAATAATGATAGAGATGGAAAAGAGCACAGGGTAGGCAGAAGAATGGGGGGGAGGGATCAGGCACACACACACTGAACTGCAGTCGCCGCTCCTCGGCACTCGTCTCTCGGACTCCCATCCGACTTCCCGTCTCTCTCGCTCAGTCGCTCCTTAGCTCCAGGTTGCTGCCCTTCTTCTCCCACTTTCTCTCAAGTTCAACTTTTTGTCGACAAATAAGTATTCCAAGCTATTTCCCGATAAAACATAATATTTATTAAAGCAGAAAAAAATGGTGTTGTCATATTCAAAATTGATAATTTTCTCTATAGTTTACTCTATATTTTTGTTGGGGAGGGGATTGCCATGACATCGCCTCTGGTGTGAAACATAGTGTCGCAGAGAAGAAAATACCATTTAAATCGCTAGATAAATCTCATCGCGTCTGGTGTGTGGAGACCTTAAATCTGAGCGACTAAGGAATTGATGCTTTTTAGATGGTGGTCTCTGAACTGCAGTAATTATATCAGTCCGTTCAAGCAGATGGAATTCTGCTTGACTGGTCATTTTTTGTTTTTCACAGAAACTGTCCATCGATTATTAAGGAAAGTAAATGTGCTTTGGAGCCAGACACAGAGGATGAAGTAAAAAAGTATTCATAAAATATGTTGGCAAAATAGTACAACTCTAGGGGTTTTCTAAAAGGATTGCTGCTTGTAAATTGAATTGCTCAGAATGCTTTTCTCTTGCAGCTTTCCAGTTGCTCAGAAACTGCCCACAAGCTCTGGGAATTATAGGGCTGTGTCACTTTCAACATGATCTGAAACAATATTGTACTTGTACAGTACGCAATGTACTATCTCACTAAGATAACTGTGTTAACATACTATAATTGTCTAATGAAACTGGATGTGTGCAGCCGCTGATCTCTGTAATGTCACTCTAGGCTAGGCTCACGTTTCATCTGGTTATTCCTGGTAAATTATAAAAAAATAAGTAATGATAATACAATCAGCACTTGCATATCCGACCCTATACAATTTTTACTTCAGTGACAGTTAAAAGAGTGTGACGCACATCTGATTATTTCATTTTGGCCCGTTTCAACCCTTTTCCTTTTTCAGGGAACACAAAAAAGATAGAATGTCAAAAATACATAGCTGACATGTCTTTCACATGTATGGATGCTATATAGTGGGCCTCCCATTTCACTTTAATTTAGCAAATGTTTTTGATTTTTCATTTGCTTAGTGCATGATATCCTATGGTCCTGCTGTAGAATATGTCAGATATGTCTGAGCTAGATTTAATTAAACTTTCTACCCTGGTGCACTTGCTGTCAGATCTGATTTTCAGTCACTTTTTTATTTTTTAATCATATGGCATTATGACTGGGAAAGCCCTGCCGGTGTATGTGTTGGTGTGGGGAATATTGGGTTAACAGGGAGGGGGTTAAATTTGTCTCTGTCAAAACACGTGGGATTGTGGCTGGAGCTGTGAATTGAATAAATGATTAATTAAGGCTTCAGCCACAGGTGTATAAATAGGGTGTTAGTGGGAGTGATGGTGAGAATTAATATTGGTGAAGGTGAGGGTTGTGTGTGCTGTGGTGTAAATATATTAAGAAATGATCAATGGAGTTGGTTGGTGTGAAGCTGTGTGTATGTTGTGAAAGTATATATATATATAAACCGCAGAGTTTATATATATATATATATATATATATATATATATATATATATATATATATATATATATATATATATATATATATATATAGATAGATATATAGATATATATATATATATATAGATATATATATATATATATATATATATATATATATATCTATATATATATATATATATATATATATATATATATATAGCTGTCATAGTTTGATACATATTGTGAAGTAGATACAGGAGCAAGTTACAGCTGAGATCAAGATGGTCGAGCGGTCTGCAGTGCCGGATTCAAATATTTTGGAGCCCTGTGCATACTTGTCAACATTTGGAAACTGTACAGCGGGACACCAGGTCATGCACATAAAAACACACACTAGTGATCGCCCTAGACTAGCTGTGAAGAATTTCCAAGGATAAATATCTGGATTTTCTTCCTATGCATTGGGATGCAGGACATTTGTTAGGAAATCTCGACTGTCCCGGCCATACAGGGACTGCTGGCATGTATGCCTGTGCGCTACCACAACTGCACCCCCCCAATAATAATAATAATAATAATAATAATAAAAATCTTTCACAGCAGAAAACACTACAGCACCAAAGATTGTGAAGAAAACAATTGTAACTTTTTTAATGTTATGACACGTGTTCTCCTTTTTTACTTATTCTTTATGTCACTTTAATGTTTTCTTTCTACAAACCAAATAATAAGAGCTGTGCATTTTCAGTTTTCAATCGATTTTGTACTTTTTGTAATGATTAAATCAAAAACTATTATAATTAGCTACTAAAAATATGATGCTTCATTGCATTGAAAATGTTCCTGTTGGACACATAAATATGTAAGAAAAACATGTCCTCTTACCTACAGTACCACAGGGGTTTCTTCATGTGCATTGCAGTGTGGTAATTGAGTTACAAAAATTGAGACTCGAGTCGAGTCACAGGGGTTAAAAGAACCGATTCGAATCGAGTCTTTGACATGCCAAGCTTGAGTCGAGTCGAGTCGAGTCGAGTCACCTATCTGGCTAGAGTCAATTTGAGTCATTAGTTAAGAACATAAGAAAGGTTACAAACAAGAGACCATTCGGCCCATCTTGCTCGTTTGGTTGTTAGTATCTTATTTATCCCATAATCTCATTTGGCAGCTTTTCTGTTCTGAATGCCCCATTATCTAATCTCCATTTGTGACCCCTAGTCCTTGTTTCTTTTTTCAGGTCGAAAAAGTCCCCTGGATCGACATGTCAATACCTTTTAGAATTTTGAATGCTTGAATCAGATTGCCCCATAGTCTTCTTTGTTCAAGACTGACTAGATTAATTCCTTTCAGCCTGTCTGCATATGACATGCCTTTTAAACCAGGAATAATTCTGGTCGCTCTTCTTTGCACTCTTTCTGGAGCAGCAATGTCATTTTTGTAATGAGGTGACCAGAACTGAACACAATATTCTAGATGAGGTCTTACTAATTCTGCAAAGTTTTAACATTACTTCCCTTGATTTAAGTTCTGACAGTTCGAGACAGTTGATTTAATCAGATTAATTTTACAGGATATTAGCAATTTACAAGTAAATCTACTTGCCCCATTGATGTTCACGATTAAAAGTCCATGGTTTCTGCCTTGTGTTTTGTCTCACCATTTCAGTTAATTCACGATTCATTGGCCTATTTATAAGCACATTTTGTTACTGACCATACAGAGGCCCATTTACCTATGCTCAATTGGATTGGATGTACAGTAATGGATACCACAAAACAAAAGTAAAACTGTAAGTGTTGTTCACTTTTTCTCAACAGTGAAACTCCCTGATAGTTTTTTCTAGATACCTTAACCATATGAAAGGACAATTTGTGGCATTTAATTTGATATTTGATATAGAGATCTTGCTTCTAAGTCTTAAAACATAGCAGCTACAAAGGAAAACAGTCCAAGTAATGCAACTGAGGCGAAATCACAGTTTTAAAACCATTGCATAGTCACACATATATGCTCCAGTTCAGAATCAATAAACTCAACCTAATTTGCTTAATATTACAGAAAGAAATGTATCTTGAAAGGCTAAGAGTTTAGCATAATATATGTTACAAAATAAGTCATTTTCGTTATTTTCAGATAAAAAAGGGTTGTTCACTAATACATTTAAACAAATAGCAAAAATATTTCACACAGAACACACTCTACTAACGTAAAATACTGGTATTGTAGCTGCTGTTTCATAAACACATGCAAAATACCCCAGCAGCACATTTTCACTGCTGTAATAATAATTGACCTGTTCACCCACTGTGACAAACTCCACAGACCACTTCTTAATAAATTAATTGAAAACAATGCAGTTCCGTACTCAACCTCCTATTAAATTAATCAAACACGTCTAGAGCTGATTAACTCAATTTCGGGAATTCTGGAAAACAAAGGTGACTGTGCTTCAGCTTCATTGATCATTTATATTAAAGCTGCAGATGGTTGTTTGTGTGTTCATTTCTTGTACAGTGCATTATTATGTTAAATGTTGTGTACAAAACACATTTTTCTTTAATTTTATAAGCTCATACATGAGTTTGGATACACAAGTGGTAGTGATTTTAAAAACAACTAACAATTTTAGCAAAATATGGTGTTTTCCCAGTTCTTTTTTGTTTTCTAAAACATTTTTTTTAGTTTAGATCAATAAACATTAAACCAGACAACAAACACTAAACCCCTATTTTTTCTACCGCATTTACGTTTTCAGCTTACTTAAATAACAGTCTATTGATTGACCCACCAAATAAGTAATTTTGATACTTGGTAAGAAATAATAAAAAAGACCAAAAACGATTTCAGTTATTTTCGACAGTTTTTTTTACTTCTGTATTTCTCAGTGCTGGCAGGATGCAGACTGCTTATTTCTCTCCCTGTCAACTCCATAGTTCTTGTGAACTCGACGAGCGCAGGTACTCGTCTTTTGAGCAGGGATTCGAATCGAGTTTTTTCTTGCAGGGACTCGAGTCCAGTCGAGTCATTTGATGACAATGACTCGAGTAGAGTCACCAAAAACTGTGACTCAAGTCTGACTCGAGTAGGGGTGTTGCGTTATGATGATAAAAAGATAATCGTGATAAAAATTAGGACAATTATTGTATCGTCAATATTTTTCAATATTGCGGTAATTAATTATTTATTTATATTTATGATTTGTCAACCTCAAGTCATAATTTGTAACGCTAAATTATTAATACAAATAAGTTCAAATTGCAGTGATGAAATTTTTAAAGTGATCTGCCTGCATACTCTTTTCCGGTGTAGAAACTTTGATCTACTTTTCTAATGCTGTGATTGGTCATGTTAGGTGGCCCACTGTATAAGATCAATTATAATAGAATCACGTGTAAGTTTGTGGCACGCTCTGCATTACAAGATGAGAGACAGTGAAGAGAGAAACCAACTGTACCCGAGAAATGAATTAAATCAATAATATGGGATTATTTTGGTTTAAAAAAAAATTAGGACAGTCAGATTGTTGAAGAAGGGGGTCCAATTTTATGCAGAGTATGCAGAGTTAGTGTTCTTTGCAAGAGCAGCCACACAACAAATATGTTCACGCATTTAAGAGATCACCACCAAGCGCTTTATAAAGAAGCAGTATCGGTAAGGAACAAAGTATGAACAGTTTAAAGTTAAAGTCATTATTAATAACAGTTGAAATGTGTTTAATTATTTTATCTTTTAGCTGATGTAATTCTTTCAACGTGATCTTTCTGTGCACTGTACTTGAACATAACTACCGTATATTTAAATGAATATGTTACTCGCTATATATCCCTGAATCATTTTGTTTTTCAACTAAAGATTAGTGTTTTCAAACATCTTAGTTTAACATGTATTTGATCATGTACAGTCACAAATTAGTAATGTCATGAACAGTTTGCATTTTCGACCCCCTGTTTAAAAATAAATAAATAACGCAAACACGAGCACCGATGTAAACCTTGGCCATATTAACTATTTTTAACCCTTTGTGGTCCTATGTCGGACCTGGTCCGACATTGCAATTATTTATCATCAAAAAAACTCAAAAAACGGGTTTCTAGTCGTTTTTTCTCCGGAAAAAGCCGAGAAAACCATTCAATGGCCGAGTGGGAGCGACAGGAGCCGAGACAAGCCTATAAAAAAAAAAAGGCGTATCTCATGAATAGTCATACTTGCCCCTGGCATCACATAGGGGCGGTCATAAGGAAACAAGCTGGCTGTTACTGTATCAGCGCACAGAGATTTTTTGAGATGTTATAGTAATAAAATAATGACTTGGATTGCATTATTGAGGAGTTTGGTGATAAAACGAGTGATCAGGAGATGATTGATCGGTATGTATGACTATTATTATTATTATTATTATTTATTTCTTAGCATATGTGAAAGCGATAGCGAACGAAAGGGTGGGGTGGGGCTGGAGATGCCTAGTGAGTGCTTTGTTGATATGCAGGGCCTTTTAAACCTGTTTGACTGTGGAAAAAAATACTTTTAAACAGCGCGTCTAAAATTATCTGCGCGTGTGAAAATAAATTGGAACTGACGCGCCTGATGCGCACTTAATAAATGGACTGCAAAGGGTTAATTAGCTCTGTACTGTCGAACAAATGGGTCTCCTGCTTTTTATTTTGCTACCATGTTATGTTCAGCTGCTCTGCATAGTACCTTTAAAATGATAGTCAACTGACAAGCCAGGAAAACAATGTCCTCCTGAAATAAAGGAGCAGTATTTGCTGGTTATAATTAATATTGGTGTATTGTTATACAAGGTATATATTATACAAGTAGGTTTTACATAGCGAAGGGAGTTGAGGACCATTCATAATTTTAAAACATCAATTGTTGAGAGTTTTATTTTGAATTTACATTTCAAATTTAAACATAAAAATAAAAATACATTTGAAAATTGAAATTTAGAGAAAATGTGATGTGACACATTTGTTGAGAGCTATGCTGGGGGTAATACATACAGACATACATACATACATACATTAACAAATATCTGTTTTATTTATGAATAAGATGTAGTCAGACAAATATGAAAACACCCAAACTAATCAGTTAAAAACAAAAAAAAAATAGAAAATATTTAGATGGGCTGAACGTAAGGATTTCTTTCATTTGCAGAAGTCAGGGCCAGGGGTCAGTGCAGGAAGCAAAGGGTTAGCAACAGGAAGCACTCAGATGTGACTTAGAGCAGCCTTTGAGAGAGGGAAGAAGTATGAAGCCAGTTCCAAAGAGGCCCAAGAGTTAAATGAAGCTGTAGCTAACTTTTTAGCCAGGGAAATTATGCCTTTTCCATTAGTCGACAAGGAAGCATTGACAATTTATTGCTAAACTACACCCCCAATATGAGAAAAAGGGGGTATTTTTCATCCAAAGAGATCCCAAAGATGTTCAGTAAAAAAAAATAAGAAATTGCTTATGGCTGAGGCACAGTGGGTTGCAGCAACAACAGATATGTGGACAAGCCATGGTGGCTCTGAAGAGCCTTATATCTCAGTAACTGCCCATTACATATCAAATGATTGGAAGTTGCATGCCGGAGGGTCGTGGGTTCAATCCCATTTAGGGAACACTGCTGCTGTACCCTTGAGCAAGGTACTTTACCCAGATTGCTCCAGTAAAAACCCAACTGTATAAATGGGTAATTGTATGTAAAAATAATGTGATATCTTGTAACAATTGTAAGTCGCCCTGGATAAGGGCGTCTGCTAAGAAATAAATAATAATAATAATAATAATAATAATAATAATAATAATAATAATAATAATAATAATGCACATTGTCTGGAGACATTGTTCTTGCCAGAGAACCACACTGCAGAAAACATTGTGGAAGTTTTCAATTACATACTGGAAAAGTGGGGGCTGGATGCAAAAAAGGTGGCAGCTGTAACAACAGACAATAGTTCAAATGTAAAGAAGGCCTGTAATGACCTCATGGCTGTTGCTTTGGCCATAATCTCAATCTAGCTATCAGTAAAACCCTGAAATTGACCCAAGTTGAAACAGCTTTGAGGTCCTGCAAGAGTCTTGTTAAAGGGTTCAATCATAAGCTGAAAAAAAGAGAGTTGACTAAAAAGCAAGTTGAACTAGATGTTCCTCAGCACTCACTGCTCCTTGACATGGTCACAAGATGGGGGTCAACATACTTGATGGTCTCCAGGTTCATTGAGCAACAACAAGCAGTTTGTGCATTACTTGGTTCTGACCGCAGTTCATGGCATTTCATGCCAACAGATAGTAATACCCAGCTTCTTGAAAATGTCTGTCAAGTCCTGAGCCCATTGCACATATTTACAGATGCACTAGCTGCAGAATCCCATGTTACAATATCTGCCTTGCAACCAGTTCTATATCACCTCCACAGTGGCCTGCTGACTGAGTAGAATGGGGACAGAGTTCTCACTAAACAAATTAAACAAATAATTTCTGCTGATCTAAAATCAAAATATTCTGCAGCATCAATTTCCAGATTGCTTAACCTAACCAGTTATGTAGACCCCAGATTCAAAAAACATTTTGCAGAGTCAGATGGTCCAAATAGCACTGCTGCAGAAGATGTGCATAAAGAGCTTTAATTAAGGCAGCTGCTACAGATGCAAAAAGTAATGTAACCACTCTACCACAGGAATCCCAAAGTACTACTGACATTCCTGGACCTTCCTCAGCTACAGCTCTTCCAAATCCACTGGTGAAAGAAAGACCTCAGCAGGTTTCTAGTCTAGTTGGTATCTTAAAATGGATTACTGATTAAAAAAAAAAAAACTACAGAAGAAAGCCCCTGAAGATGGGATGCTTGATTTGAAGGCACAGTTAGAAAAAGTAAACACCCACTACCTTGCCATGTCATTAGCTGCAGTGGAAACTGATCCTCTTTCTTGGTGGAAGGACCATGTCGATGCTCTGCCCCTGCTCTCCAGCTCAGTGATAAAGCTGTTTTGCATCCCAGCCACTAGTGTGCCATCAGAGCGTGTTTGTAGTTCTGGTGGAAATATTGTAACACCCTTTCGATCATGTCTTTCACCAGAACATATAAACATGTTAGTGTTTTTAAACAAAAACCTGAAATGAGTGCCATTTAAATTTGTTCACCTCATGCCAATGGAAATATTTGTTTTTATGTTTATATGTCAATTGTTTTTTTTCCATGTTGGACTATGTTGGCACCAAAACAGAACAATTTAAATGAGCAAAGAAAAAAAAAAGAAAATACAAGATAAACACTGAAAAAGCCTGGATAATGACTGGGTACAATGGGGATGATGACTGAGTTCTTTCTGAAGCAGGAGAGTTAGTAAAAAAAAGGCTTATTTTATTTTACTTTGGAAATGCTCCATTTTTTATTTCATAGAGTTCTGCATTTCAAATATTGAGTATTGTATAAATATCTATTATGTTATAAGTAAGCACCATATTTTTTTCATTAAAAAGTTTAGGCTATACTGATTTCATACCTATTATAGCTTAATAAATAGTAAACCTTATAAATTTGTAATTTTTTTTTTGTAGGTCTTTGTAAATTATCGTGTTTATTGCAATTATCGTGATAATAACGCACACAATAATCCTATGAGAAAATGTTCATATCGTGACACCCCATTGGGATCACCTATCCCCGTTTCAGCCCTAGATATCTCTAGATGGGGGGGGGGGGGGCTCTTCAGCTTCTTCTTGTTCAGATTGTACTAGGACATCTTCAACAGCACAGCCTGAACTTGACATCCCCCCTATTGCAGGGTCAGTGTCAGTAACCGCTTGATTGAAAAAATTGCTCTTAGCCCTTTTCTTTAATTAATTTTATTTTGGCAGAACCGCTTATATGTTTCCAACATTTTTAAATCAAACCTATCTATCCATTATTATCTGGAGAGCCGAACATCTAATGGCATCACTGGGAATCTCGTCTTTCATGTCCTTAGTATTATATATTAACATATATGATAAAAAGGTTAAGGATGGTACGAAATATTGTAACTGAAGAGTTCTCATGCTTAGAGCAACATAATGTTCAATGTGCCTGAGATTTGAGGTTCCTTACTGAAGTTGTTTTGAAAAACACTGTCCATGGAGCTGGTGGAGTTGATTGAGGTTTATGAGGATCCCATGGTAACCTTAGAAAGAAACTCTGTGCCACGGAATGGATAAATGAGCTTGAGAAGAAAATAATCACACCCTTACATGTTGGGTTCAGACAGTTTTTGTGAGTGCTTTTGAGTGTGTTCCTGTCAAATTTTGTGAATCAATTGTTTAAAAAACCTTTTTTTTTCAATTTCGTCTTGGAAATATTTGTTTCTTGTTGTTTTGAGTGGATCTTTTGATGGGTAAATTATGGGTGACTACGTACATATCACTTTCAGGATCTTAAAATCGACTTATTTGAAAGGATTGCATTCAGTAATATGACTGGAATATAGTTAGCTGGAATATAGTTAGGGCTTCTGATACTGATAAAATCCAATAAAACACCCCTGATACTTTAAACCCGCCCCAACTACTGAGTGACAGCACATTCCTACATTTCTACTGGAGACTCCGCTTGCGAGATTTAAAACGAGATTACAATCAGGATGGAGGCTTGTTAGTGGGATTTAAAGCTGTATTACAGTTAAAACAGAATTGTGGCGAAATGTACAAAAATGCCTACACACAAAAACCCTAGAAGAATGTGCCCGTGACCATAGGGATTTCATTGTGGAAGACAGCAAAGGAAAGAAGGTACAACTTAAGTGTGCAAGTACTGTCGAGTTACTATACATATTTTGACACACAAAAGAAACGCTCAAGCATTTTGGAAAGTAACCGAAAACACTGATTTCATAGAGTATATCAAAAATGAAAGCACCGAAAAAAAGATTTTTAGAAAACTCGAAACTAGCTAAAAGTAAGCACTGAAAAATACAATTAATAAAACCCGAAAAACAGAAGCCCTAAATATAGTCATTCATTAAAAAAAGTTCCTGTGAATAGTTCTTCTTTCCACCTTAATTAGACCTTTGCTTAATTAGACCTTTTTAATTGTTTTCAGCTCTTAACAGTTGCATATTTCAAGTTAGCTGTACCGTTTTATAATAACTTGAAAACACTTAAAAAAAAGTCTAATTAAGCAAATTATCGGTTCAATTAAGGGTCTAGTTAAGTAATTGAGAGCTCAGTTGGAATGAAAACTAGCAGACACAGTGCTCTGGCTTTTCTGTTCCGTACCACATCATGGATCGTTATTGCGGTGCTACCTGTTTGACTATCAGTGCACTACAGTGGACATTTTGAAAAGAGCTTTGAAACAGACTTGCTCACTCAACCAGTCTGAAAGTTATTAATTAAATAACTGACATGTATTAAACAGAATACAATTTCTTGTACAGGTAAGTCTTTGTGTGCTTGTGTGGGAGAAGTTCAGAACATCAGTTTTACTTATTCTGTTTACTGATTCTCCAGCCTGAGGAGACTAGAATCACACTCTGGAAATGACCATGTCACCCACTGCTACCCCACAACCAGACCTGAAAATAATTTAAGCAGACAGAGAAGTGTATTTCTAGACCCATTGTAAAAATACTCCAGTACTTTCCACAAGAATATTGGTTTATGCAAATGCACTTTCAGAATAAAGGTTGCGCTTAACACTCTGAGCATTATAAATGCCAGCGTATAAGTTGGAATGCTCAAAACAGCTTTTTCTTGCATATCATGAAAGTCTTATAAGCAGTCAAAGGACATCAGTATGAACTGGAATATATTTTCTCTGTTATATTTTGTTCCAGCTCTTTATGTCACCTCGAAATCAAAAATACCAAGCAAATTTCCCTATCGCCAATCTCTTTATATTCAAATGGGTCACTGCTTTAAAAAAACAAATTAAAAGTGCTATATATTTTCATTTGTATTAGCAATTTAGTGTACAGACAAAAACAACTAGGGACACCAGGACCAGAATTAGGCACCCCTGCTATATATAGACAATATATGACTTACTGCTGAGACATGTAATTTGTAAAATTACACCATTACATTAGAAATCTGGCATCTTTGAATTTATTACAAAATAAATATTAAACTGGTAGAAGTCTTTTTTTGGTGTAGAAAATCCATATTTTACAGTTCCAGCTTCTCCAATTGACAGCAATGTAAACCTTCAATATCAAAGCCATCCCATTCTCCAGTATTAAGGCCCACCATCTGCAGTTAAGTTTCTATTAAATTATTCAATGAGACCAGTGCTGTATACTACCAACCAAACCCTCTGAAAACTTGGATGCAACATGGTGTAACTCATTTGCAAATTATTAAAAACTAAAACTTTAAATTACAATAGTTAACATAAGATGAAAAGTCAAATAAATAACATCTACATGGTTAAACTGTTCAATGAAGGTGTGACAGGATAGCAAGTGATGACGTCCCAGACCAGAAAGCTGACAGAGACATGGGTACTTGGGATATTCACATAGGCAGAGATATTTAAATTTGAATTGCAAAAGCCGTTCAAAAAGCGGCTATATATATATATATATATATATATATATATATATATATATATATATATATATACAGCTCTGGAAAAAATTAAGAGACCACTGCAAAATTATCAGTTTCTCTGGTTTTACTATTTATAGGTATGTGTTTGGGTAAAATGAACATTTTTGCTTTATTCTATAAACTACTGACAACATTTCTCCCAAATTCCAAATAAAAATATTGTCATTTAGAGCATTTATTTGCAGAAAATGACCACTGGTCAGAATAACAAAAAAGATGCAGTGTTGTCAGACCTCGAATAATGCAAAGAAAATAAGTTCATATTCATTTTTAAACAACACAATACTAATGTTTTAACTTAGGAAGAGTTCAGAAATCAATATTTGGTGGAATAACCCTGACTTTCAAGCACAGCTTTCATGCGTCTTGGCATGCTCTCCACCAGTCTTTCACATTGATGTTGGGTAACTTTATGCCACTCCTGGCGCAAAAATTCAAGCAGCTCGGCTTTGTTTGATGGCTTGTGACCATCCATCTTCCTCTTGATCATATTCCAGAGGTTTTCAATGGGGTTCAGGTCTGGAGATTGGGCTGGCCATGACAGGGTCTTGATCTGGTGGTCCTCCATCCACACCTTGATTGACCTGGCTGTGTGGCATGGAGCATTGTCCTGCTGGAAAAACCAATCCTCAGAGTTGAGGAACATTGTCAGAGCAGAAGGAAGCAAGTTTTCTTCCAGGACAACCTTGTACTTGGCTTGATTCATGCGTCCTTCACAAAGACAAATCTGCCCGATTCCAGCCTTGCTGAAGCACCCCCAGATGAGTCCAATTTTCAGCTTTGCCCAACACCTGGTCATCTAATGGTTAGACGGAGACCTGGAGAGGCCTACAAGCCACAGTGTCTCGCACCCACTGTGAAATGTGGTGGAGGATCGGTGATGATCTGGGGGTGCTTCAGCAAGGCTGGAATCGGGCAGCTTTGGCATGAATCAAGCCAAGTACAAGGTTGTCCTGGAAGAAAACAACCCCTACATGAGTGTGGGAATTTGAGAATATAGATTTACAATATCTATGTAGCATAATGCATTTTTATTACAGTATATTGCTTCATTAAATATTCAAAACATT
This sequence comes from Acipenser ruthenus, assembly GCF_902713425.1. Classification (NCBI taxonomy): domain Eukaryota; kingdom Metazoa; phylum Chordata; class Actinopteri; order Acipenseriformes; family Acipenseridae; genus Acipenser; species Acipenser ruthenus. Next base: position 35,176,877 of record NC_081196.1, read on the forward strand.
AAAACACCTGAAGATATGATCATGTGATTGGCAGGAAAATCTTTGCAACCCTCACCAAACGTCCAGCAGAGATTGGACTAAGGAGGTAACTCTACATGTATGTCAACCTTACTACAAAACCAGGTACATTTAAACCTACCTCTCTTTTTAGTGTTTCCAGACATGGGCAACTCCAATCCTGAGGGCCATACAAGTTTAACAGGTAAAATGTAAAAGTGAACTGCTTCAGGACCTGTTTGGACATTTAATTGGTTCAATTAAACAATTAAGAACATTGTTCAACCAGAGACCTGGTGTATGCTGTGCTTTTGAAGTTACCTCCTCCTCCCCAAGCTCCACTTCATGTTCTACCCTCAGAGATGAGAGATGTCAATGAGATGTCAGTCGGAACTTGAGCTTCAAGGCAGCACTGAGTGCTTGGTACAGGCGAAGTCAAGCACCAAAACCGAGCAAGTCAAAACAGTGTTCATACTTTCCTATGTCAATCGTTTTTTTTTTTTTATCCTGGAATAAATACAAAAAGGTTTTAAATTGCAGGAGATGTCCTGACTGAAACTCTTTATGTGTCAGAGGGCTATATTTTGAAACCAAATTTTGTGCTAGTACAGGAGGTAAGACTATTATTATTATTATTATTATTATTATTATTATTATTATACTACTTGATGTACAGGTATGTCTCACGAACAAAAGGTGCTTGGTACTTTAACAGGGCAGAAAAAAACATTGAAACTTGAAACTAAAACAAGGAAAGGAGATCTGAATTTCACCACAATAAAATGTTGAAATAGCAAAATTGCCATAATTGTTATGGATACTCATTTCTGCTCCTTCCTCGGCATGCCTCTAATATTTACAAATCAATGCATCAGCATTTATTCCTTTTAGGAGAAAGTAACGGTGTAGGGTTCGGGCCCTGAACTTCCAAGGTGGGGTGGCAAGCTTTGTCAGCCCCTGGATGGATACAATGTTGCAGAAATGGCGAAGGGCAGGATGGAGGTTGTAAAACACTGACAAAATGTGAATGCTCAGACTAGGAATAAATATCCAATTAATTTAGTAGACAAAGGGGCTTCCGAGTGACGCATCCGGTTAAGCCCTATAGCCTGGAGGCCGCTGGTTCGAGTCTAGGCTATTCCACTGCCGACCGTGGACAGGAGTTCCCACACAATTGGACGGGCGTCTGTGGACGAGGACGCATGTCCGTCTTCGTCTCTCCCAAGTCAGCGCGAGGATGGCAGAGGTGAGCTGGGTTGAAATAAAAATAATTCGGCTTTCCAAATTCGGGAGAAAATGAGAAAAAAATAATTGCTGATTCCAAATTTAAAAAAAAAAAATGTAGTAGACAAAGCCCTCACTCAACCTCCTGAATGTTTATTAACATGAAGTCTAGCCTTGAAAAAGGCTACAATCCCAAAATAAATCTAATATGATCATTTAAAAAATATGTAAAGTGTATTGTGAGGCATGTGAGTAATAATGGAATGTCCAGACAGTAATTTACGCGTAACCAAATATTTTGTTTTATTAATATTATTAGTTACACGATAAAATAAAAAATGAAAAAAGAATGCCGTGAGGGAGGGGGTGCTGGAATAGATAATAATAAAACAAAGGGTTTGTAATCTCCTCTGTCCTCTTCACAATATCCCCGAACATAAAAGGGATAAAAACAGAACAGAAAACGTTAGTGCATATTCCAACCCCGTGCCAAACAAGTAACAACAAACCAAGCCAATTCTTAGTGCCTCCCTCAGGCCCAGTAACCCCGCCTATCCTTTCTAGGACCAACCCCGAACACAGTAGTACGCTCCCAAATTTGTTAAAAAGTATTTTTTTGAAAGTGAAAGCATGTATATGAAAACTGTTGACCCAATTTAATACTTTAAGCGCAGTACAGAAACCAGGACAAATGGACACAGTTGGAAATTAAGTAGAGATAGACTAAAGACAGAGGGAAGGAGACACTTCTTCACATAGAGAGTGGTGAGGGTATGGAATGAGCTACCTGGTCATATTGTTGAGGCAGAACCACTTGGATCCTTTAAGACCTAACTTGACAAAGTTCTGAGATCAATCAGCTACTGGGAACTGGACGAGCTTAGATGGGCCAAATGGCCTCCTCTTGTTCATACATTTTATTATGTTCTTAAGTGATTGAATGAGCACTCAACATCATTCCCAGTGGTGCAGGGCCCCTGCCAGGTGCCTAGTTGTCTGGGCAGCTTTTCTGCCCTTCCTAGCAGGATGCTCACCTCTGACCCACCACTAGATGGTGTGGTGGTGGGTTCTGTTCTCTCCTGCTTAGCAGCCACAGAAGATTTCCCCTTCTTCTTCTTGTTCTTCTTCTTCTGGGAAGGTGTTGTCCCCTCAGTAGCTTCAGTGTTTGCAGCAGCCTCTGATTTTAGGAAGAAAACTGCCTTCCTGTACATTTTAGAGGCCACAACGATGGCAGATGGTCCCACCACCTTGGCCATGGCCTTTACAAAGGCCTCAATTGAGAAGGTCTTGAAAGAGGCAACTGACCCATGCTTCCTTGTGATATTTTAGAAAAGGGCTGCATTATCTAAATAACTAAACCTACTAAATAAAATAGTTTTAAACAAAAAAGGTGCACTACTACTTTATAAAAACAATAAGCAACATAAATTTAGTAAGAAATTACCTCAGCCGTGGGATGTTAGACTGACGACCCTCAAAAAGCAGGGGCTCTTGAGTGATGAGGAAATCATCTAACTCCACCTTCCAAAAATGACAAGCAAATGTTTGACTCTGATTCTCAGTAATAATACATGTAGATTTCCCGAGCCCACCCCCAATTTGATTTTTATTAAAATACAAATAAATAAATTAACTTTAAAATTAATTGTTAAACTACTTGACTTTTTCCCAATGTTATTCTCAACACTTCTTCAATTGTTAAAAATAAACACTGCTAGTTGTACAAGTTCTGTCTTTTATGTCACTGTGTATTATAACAAATAATATATACCCAAACTGTACATATAAGGCTGTAATTTTATTTGGGGTTCCTGGTGAAACTTGAGCTACTTGTGATTTATATGTCACTAGAAACTCTTGATAAAATTCAACCTTATTTTGCACAGTTGGGTGTACATTATTATTATTATTATTATTATTATTATTATTATTATTATTATTATTATTATTATTATTATTATTAAAAATCACTAAAAGTTATACATTTTCTTTAAAAGTATCCCCTTATCAAATCTACTACTGTACTGAAAAGATATGCATTAAATTAATAGATCTGAGCTATCTGATCAGCTCATACAGACCTAATGGGTCAAATTTCTGCTGCATGCAGGGGTTACAGCAATCAATACTTTTGTCTAGCATCCAAACAAAGGCTGTGAAAAATAGCACACGCATAAAAAAATAACTGGGGTGTTACTGCAACCTTAATATAAATATCTTTATCATTTGGAATGTTCTGCTTTTTAAAGTGTCTGCTATTGCATGCTAAAACAAACTGTGACCTCAAGAAGAGGACTGAATTCTGCTTTCATAGATTCATTCACCCCACTGCACACCTATAGATGGACCTCTTAGAAAAAGACAGTAAAAGACTAAAAATAAAAGACAGCAATGTTTGCGGGCAGTAGAACACTGATTTACCCCCATTAAAAAAGACTGCTTGTAATTTGTATTGCATCCAAATGGAAAAGTGTTTCATTTGTTCTGAAATATACCTTGCCATCTTACATTAGATGTGTATTGCCACTGGTAAAAATTTCAGACTAACTCAGTTCTGCTTCATTTATATTACAGATCTCCAATAAATATGACAGAAACAATTAAACAAGTTGTGTAAAATAGCTGGTCTCGATAGTAGGATGCTCAGGAAATATTGTAATGCCATAAACTGTGGATTAATTCAACAACAAACCCAGGGTAAGGCTTAAAACCGGCAAACCACACAGACTCCTTGTTTCAGCAGGAAGCAAAACAACCATTTTCACTTGATTTTGATTTACAACAGCTACATCAACCCTGAACCCTGCCATGCATACAGCAACTGTGACTAGCCTTATTCAAGGCTACTATTTCATTTTTTCATCAGGTTCAGAGCCCATTAAGATTGACATCACATTTCTAAAAGGGGTGCCGGAAGTTTTCTGGTGCTCATAACCACAGTCAATCCTTTAGACAAAAATGACAATTAGACTGTTAATATTACAACACAGCGCATTCTGAAAAAAACATAGATACAATTACAGTTACAGCTGTGGACTCTGCGCCACGCAAGCAATGGCAAGAGGAGCAAGCAAGCAATTTGTTCCAAGCAGGACAGGCTTGGAACTGAAGACACAGAGGCATTTTACTCTTTGCTGGGCTTTTTTTTTAAATTTCATTTCGGTTCATATAGTATTAAGATAAAGCTGTCAAATGTTAAACTTGCTGGTGATCAGCCATAAATGCTTTCTGGGTTTTAGTAGCTTAAACCCCGTAGGAATGTTCATCAGAGTGTTGTCATGTTGACAAGTATGAAGAAAACACGCTATTCTGCGACATCGCCTCCATGTTGCAGCATTCCTGTTGCAAATGTGGTTGCAATTGTCTTCTGAAGGCTGTGACACTTCAGTTTTTTACAGTGAGCAATGCAATCTGCTCTAGTCACAATAATCACTTGGTTCGATATGAGTCGTTAATTGCACAGATCATGGATGACAAATGCCAGAAGCCAGAAAGAAATCTCTATTAATCCTAGCTGCAAATAAAGTGAACTTCTGTCATACTTATTTTAATTACAATCACACTACCATTCACACGAACTAGACGCATAATGGTGGACTATTAGAGTAAAAGTACTTAGTGTAAAACACAGAGTGGTATTCATAAAGGGTGTTTAAATTTACGCGTGACTAAGAGTTACACACAAGCAAATTGTCTAGCTAAAAGGGCTTCCAGCTAAGTTTAAACCAGTATTCAAAAACCGATTTAAACAGCCTTTTAGCTTAACGAGTCTAAATGTGAGATAGACATTGTTTAGCTACAATCTTACAGGTACAAGTGGCTAGACTGGCAGTCAAGTGTAATCAATTGCAACTGCACACTGGTGGATTAGCCAGTGGTATAGAGGGTAACGCCCACCCACTGCAGAAAAATGTAAAAGTAATGTTCAATAGAAATGTAAAAAGGAATGTGGGAATGTAAAAAGCTGTGCTGTTCCAATCAGCACATTTTACATTTCGGGTAATTTTCAGGACCTTTTCGTCTCTTAAGTTTTTTGGGGTTTTTTTTGTAACTTAAACACTTTTTTTAACTTGATTGGTCAGTGGCAAAATACCAATGAAAACACCAATACAGTGCTATCACAGTTAATGGCTTGAAAAATTCTTAAACACAAATAAATATTATACTGTGGAAGGGTGGGGGAAATCACTGACACAGGAGACAGAAAACTGGGTTTCTAAACACCACTCGGATGCATGATTCATTTGCGGCCACAAGGTGGCACTGTGATACCGTTGTTACCAACGATGGTAAAGGTATTTCACCGCTCACCTCTAGCGCACACGCAGGTGCATTAAATAATAGACAAAACAGAAGGCACAAAGAAAAACTAAAATAAACACTGATAACCAAAAGCTACAAAATAAAGGTGCTGCACTTTGCAGCCGATACCCCAACCGTCGCTACCCGCACAGCCCGGGACTCCGTCCTACACTTACAAGTGTTCCCTCACTTCCCTATACAATCCCTGGGTCTGCCCATTCATTTCCCCACTACACAATATTCTTTTCTCTATTCTTTATATTTTATTTGTAATTATTTGGCGGCTCTCTTCCAGCCCCGCTCCGTCCGTAGCACCTCCGCTGGCTCATTCATCTAAAAAGGGCAGACCTGAAGGAACAACAAAGTATCCATTTATAGGCTGAGCAATCTCCATGGGCCCACCCCCCAGCCACTCAGAGAGAGGGAAAGCCCACACACTCTCTTCCCCACCTCTCTGTGTCACTGCCATGACTGACAGGCGGATTCCACGGGACTGCCGCCCTCTTCCTGCAGCATCGTGCATACGTCAGACGGCCAGTCCAGGTCTCCCCTGTTACATATACTTTATATGGAAAATCAGCGTTCAAAACCTAGTAAGTAAAAAAACACATAGGTTTACTTCAATATGCATTCGGTCGCATAATGCATAAAAAAAATAGTGCACAAGAGAACATGCATACATAACAAAAGAATAGAGGTATAAAGACTCAAACCTCGAACAATATAAATAAATGTCAATATAACTGAAGCCGTTATCAAAGTCCTGTAGATAGGGTCATATTTATTCCAAATCGCCTGTCATTTCTCTCAGCTGTCAGTTCAGCAAATTAACAGGAGCCGCGCTTCTTTTTTGCAACACACAGAGGACTGAAAAAAATGTAATTATATTTCTCCAATACTGTACTGAAGCAGGTAATAAGCAGGATACTGTAAAGCATGCATGTATCACATACAGAGCTGGAAGCAAATGCATTACACACACATATTGCCACACAGTTTCATGTTTATATCAATCTAAAATTGGAAATTGACTGCCTAGAGCTAAACATGAAAATGTAGGCCCAAATGAATACTTTTAGAAGCACTATACCTTTTCTACATCTCTCCCTGCTCCCTTGTACCTCCCAGCAATCTGTTCTACAGGTATACAGAGCCTGCAGTACATCTCTCCCTGCACCTCCCAGCAATCTGTTCTACAGGTATACAGAGCCTGCAGTACATCTCTCCCTGCACCTCCCAGCAATCTGTTCTACAGGTATACAGAGCCTGCAGTACATCTCTCCCTGTACCCCTGCACCTCCCAGCAATCTGTTCTACAGGTATACAGAGCCTGCAGTACATCTCTCTCTGCACCCCTGCACCTCCCAGCAATCTGTTCTACAGGTATACAGAGCCTACAGTACATCTCTCTCTGCACCCTGCACTTCACAGCAATCTGTTCTACAGGTATACAGAGCCTACAGTACATCTCTCCCTGTACCCTTGCACCTCCCAGCAATCTGTTCTACAGGTATACAGAGCCTGCAGTACATCTCTCCCTGTACCCCTGCACCTCCCAGCAATCTGTTCTACAGGTATACAGAGCCTGCAGTACATCTCTCCCTGCACCCTGCACTTCACAGCAATCTGTTCTACAGGTATACAGAGCCTGCAGTACATCTCTCCCTGCACCCCTGCACCTCCCAACAATCTGTTCTACAGGTATACAGAGACTGCAGTACACTGGTAGCCAACCAAATTGAAAAAACACATCTTTATTGCAACTCACAAAAGACTTTAAAAATGATAAAATCTTATTTTTTAATACTGTACTGTAGCAGGTAATAAGTAGGGTAACGTAAAGAATGCAGTTATCAAATACAGTGAGGTGATACTGGGGACAAAGTTATACTGGGGACAAAATTGCAACAAAAAAAATGTGTGTAATATTTTTTTAAATTGTAAATTTGATTATTAGGCACATTCAGAGTTAAACATGCGATATGAATGAAAGTGACTAACCAGATTTAAGTGCAGCAAATTTATTTACACGTGCCTAAAAGATACATATGCTTTATGAATATTGCCCGAAATGTTTGTTTGCAAAAAAAACCCAAAACACTAATTTCGCTTTTATTAAAAATCTGCAAAATATAAATTAGAATGCAGTCTAACTTCATTATAGCGAACCCCCTTGGGACCTGGAGAAATGTTTGTTATATCAGGTTGTTCGCTATAATAGGGTTTGGCAATTTGCTGTATCAGAATGATGGAGAAACACCCAAATTGAATTGAATATCTTTATACAGTATACAGTCGTTCTTTCAAGACAACTTCACACTGATCAACATTTAAACTGTATATTTAAAAGAAAACAGTAAAGAAATGAAAAAGTACACTTACATGAAGAATACAGTACTTACGTGTCCTTTCTTTTGAAAAACATATCCAGCGTAGATTGCTTCATATTTTTCGTGCTTTTCTCAATGCACGCTGTTTCACTCTATTGTTACCTCCTCGCGCCTGTTGCCATGGTTGCAGTTTGTGTGAAGATGCCAACGGTTGCATACATCACAATAGGTTATCTATGAATCAGCTTTATCTTTGAATTAGCCTACCAAGGTCTTTGTTTTCACTGAGAGAATAACACATTCACACCAGAGAAAGTTTAGTGTCAGTCACTACCGAGGTTGTTTTATCCGGGTAGATTTTGTAAAAGTGATCGTTCTAACAGGGCTAATTTCCATTGAAAAAACGGTTCTTGCTGCTTGGATCGTTAAAAAGGGGGGATCTTTATAAGAATGGTTCGTTATAGTGAAGTTAGACTGTATGCACTACATTGAGTTTATATACAGTATATGTATTCTTTATATACGCAAACAATTGTAGACATAAATATATCCAGAGCGGAACATCTATTTTTTGGAATTTATGAATTGTAAAAGACTAGCTGGAACATTTGTCTTTGAATCAGTTCAGTTTCTAGTATTTATAAACTTAGAACTAACAACTGTTTTACATTTATAGATGAAAAAATAAGCTTAGTATGACAGACAAAAGGATAAGGTCCGTCAAATCCTTGAATCTTATGACCCAAAAGATATAGCAATTTTGTAAAAAAAAAATCTCTCTACTCAAACATTATTTGTGCTCTGCACAATTACAAGTTTCATAACATATACTTGTTTGTATTCGTTATTCGGCACACCGCTATTATAGATTTCATAGATTAAAACAATGTACAGAGGTGTCCCTCATATATGTTCTCTAAAATCATTTGGAGTAATGTTCTTAATTGAAAGCTAGATATAACAGAGGGAGATGTTTAGAGAAGGATATACAGTCCACATATATAAATATATATGTGTGTGTGTGTGTGTGTGTGTGTGTGTGTGTGTGTGTGTTTATATTGCTGACTAACCTGTAGACTGAAGACTGAATATATTTGTGTGACAGACCTCTGGACAACTTTGTAAACAAGATGGCATACCAAAAGGTTTATCTTGGCAACATTTTTTAAAATAATTCTGTTTTGGTTTTTGATACAATTGTGATGTTTTGGACACATGTGGGTTAAGTACCAAAAATATTGCAGATTGTTAGCTTTCTGAGCTGTAGATCCATTTCAACATAGAAGGTTCAAATCACTTTAAAGATTGGATGGGTAATGCTGAAGTCGCCAGAGGCAAGACAGAGAGCATTTCCATTCAGTACAAGAAACCATTTGTCAAAGTAAACATTATGTGCATTGGCATTACATGTCAGGAAATGTTCAGTGATTTGTTAAAAGCATTCCTTCAGTTCGAATCAACTGCAGATGTGATCAGACTGAGCTATTAAAAGGTGAATGGGCACGGCTCCACTCAATCTGCCACCAGGCATTAGAGGGGCTGGATTAAATAGACACAGTTAGCAGCCAATCCAGAAATGATGCCCTCCAAACATATGATTGTGAGAGCCATAAAAATATCAGCATAGATGTGCATGGGCCAGAATAATAATTAAAAAAAAACACTACTTATTTATTTTTACTTTACATAATTTAAAATCTACATAAAATTAGAGCTAATAGCATGAATGAAAAGTTGATGACCATTACTTGTATATTAACAGAAAGTACAGAATAGTATGGAATCAGAAATGGCAGTGAATAGTTTAATGAGGAGTGGATCAGTGGTATTAAAGACCTAGATGTAATTAGTAAGCAAACAAGGTGTTAGTATCATGGTATATTAAAATTAGTGATCTACAGTTTATGGAGTAACTTCTAGTGTCCTCAAGATACATGTAAATATGCACGTGAGACACACCCCTGTACATCCCAACAATTTCACACACCCAATATCTTATGCTAAATAATGTTAGTACCAAGTTTATCACAGTTGGATAAGAGGTTTTCCATATGTGCAAAGATGTAAGTGGGACATTTATAGGTCATCCAACAACCGGATCCAGCTCAACATTTTTCCTCGTGATTGAAATGAACACCCTGTTGCAAAGTGCAAAGTTGGCCCATGAGACACAGTTTCAGCAGCAGTACGTTCAACCCTTTTTACATACATAGTACATATAGTTCAATATTAAAATATGAAATGTGACATGCTGTGGTATATCACTGTTACCAACCAGCATTACAGAGATAAAACTATGGAAAATATAAAGAGAAGAACAGATGTGTAGTTACTGGTAAGCCAGGTTTAATCATTCGGAAGGGCCTGGAAAACACAGTTCACAGTTTTTTCTTCACAACAGAGGCATCAGAGGGGTCCCCATTCCCCTACAGGGTGTGTTGTGAGTTTTGGCCCGGGGGCCAACAGGGAGAGCTGCATTGGTCTTGATACAGGGATGGTCCACCATCTCATCACGCTACAGCACTCTACTGTTCAGGCAGCTTATGATGCCAGACTGATACGGCTCAGGCAGGATTTCGCCACCAGCATTCAGTTGCTTGGCAACATTTGTTCGGAGAGTGAAAAGATGTGAATGTTTGCAGAATCACAGTAAGCCAGAAAAAAAGAAAGCGCAAAGGTCCAATGGTAGTTGTATTGTTCTGTTTTATTAAAGAAATAGATTATGTTTTCATATATGGGTTATTACACGTGCTCTTTCCACTCATTTAGTTATCTGGCTTTTTTTGGTATCAACAGCTTCTACAGAGTTGTTTTGTATGTCTTTTGTAATGATACAGTTCATGTAGGGCAGGCGCTCGACCCTTAGATGTATTCATTTGGCAGTAATTGAAGATGTCAGTCTCAGATTTTAAATAGGTCACTGACAGATTTCCATTAAGTCCATAAAATCATTTTGAAAGCAGTAATTGACTTCCCACTTTTCTTTTCAGTTGGTAAAAGGGAAGAGATAATGGGTGTTCTTGTGAACCTGTCAGTAAGATACGCAATGCTACGTAGATAACTAAACTTAAAATGATTAAGGATATTTTTAGAGCTGCTCTTGTCATATCACTGAATGACATTTTGCTTTTCTATTACTATTATAGGACCATTCGAACACAACAGCACACCTGATGCAGGCAGCTCATTTAAAGGTGTAGTGTACCACAGGTATTACATTGAAAAGATGTTACCTTGTACTTTAATTAGGGTGGTCGAATGCCATTTTAGATTTCAACAAACAAAATCCAAAACACATTTGTTTTTAACTAATTCGAACATATCTGAAATCAAAATACCTCAAAAATGTGTTTTAATCGCGTAAACATTAGTTTTAACGCACTAACTTGGAGTTGTAATAGTTAAAAAATATATATTATTATATTAAAATAACATCATCATTCAAATAAAAAAAATGTATGTGCAAATCGCTGACTTGTTTGTACAATTAGTGCCTCCAAAAACACCATCACTATAAACCACCTGTCAAAAGCAGGCGTCGCCCACTGAGCAGCTGCTTCAGTACTGCAGTAATATTTTGTTTACAATATATCAAAATGTGACAATGAAATGCTTATGTTAATGTAAATTAATGTGTCTCTTAATAAGTGCAACACTATAAATGGTATATTATTTTACTAATATTTATTTGGAGGTTACAAAGGCACAGTAACACAAATGAGATGCAGCACAACAACAGTCAAACTTGAAAGCTCATCACTTATTCCCATCTCTATAACTCACAAACCACACCTGATATGTTAATAATTCAATGTAGTATGTCTTCATAACACATGGCACTAACCAATTGTGTACTGTTTGAGCGATAGCTAAGTGGTTAAGGCTTCAAAGTACCGCCTAAAAAACTGTAAAATCTTTTTTTTTTTTTCATGTTCTGATTGGCAGCTTTTCTGCTTATCGGGTCAGCAGAGACATGAAAGGGTATTGAAATTAATTTAAAGTGTTTTGTATGTGTAATATGATCTGGACCCTGTGGCCAGGTCGAAATATGGAGACCACAACTGAAAATGGACTGTGATGCTTTTGTAAAAACAAACTGATTTGATTTTTTTTTTTTTTTTTGTTACGAATGTAATCTAGGTGAACAATACCATCAAAAGAATGATATTTTGTGAGATTGATATTATATTTTGAGAAATTATAATACTATTAATACAACAGGTTTTGTTGTCTTTTATGATTTGTAGCGACCTTGGGGCTCGGTTAACTCTTTAAGGGCCAAGCGTTTTTCAGTGGGATGCTTACCCAGGACCAGGTTTTTGGTTTTTTTTGCTGTAGTTGACTCTCTTCCTATACAAATTCACAAAAAAATCTGTTTTTTAGAGTAGCATCTTGGAATTGGTGTCCTTTTTTTCTGAATACTCTGGGGAACATTACAAAGTACTTCAGAAACTATACAAACTTTTCAGGCGTTTTAAAAACATACACAGGTGCACTCGAGTTCCATTTACAATGTATTGAGGAGGCATGTCCCTGCCAAACAACATAGGTTTTAATGGGGAATTACTCTGGTTAAAACAGACTAGTTTATAAAGTATATATTGTTTGATATGTACAGTTTTTCTGTTCCATAGGCATGTCTTTTGCATTTAATACATGCAGTTTAATATTGTAGCATTTTAGTCAAAGGCAGAAAATGGAGAAGACACGCTCTTTTCAATTCCAATAACTCATTTATTTTGGAAGCTATCTCATCACCCACTCAGAGACCACAGCTCTGTCAGCTTAACCACATTAATTTATTCAGGAACAACATAACACATTTGGCGTCGCAGCACCTTCTTATACCTTCAGCTCCGCCCCTTATGCAGATCAGGGTACCAGAGCTGACACACATCCCATTGGTCTTCAGCCACACACCAGAACCAATGGGAACAGACAAACAACAACCAATTAGGACGGGCAGATAACAGCCAATGGGGATCGGACCAAGGAAAACAAACATGCAGCGGGTTCACACGATACACAGGAATACACACACAAAAGGTAAACAAAGCAGAGGCGAGATACAGCAGGGAGGGGATAACATACAGCATGTAAACACAAACAGACAGCAGGGAATACAGTACATAAACACAAATGCACGGATCGCTACAATATATACGGTATCGTTTTTTTATTAGGTATAGTTTTCCTGTTCCACAGGCAGATGTTTTGCGTTTAATACGTACCGTTTTCATGTTCCACAGTCAGGTGTTTGGAGTTTAATACAAACAGTTGACTACATACAGTACCTTTTTGTTAGGTACAGTTTTCCTGTTTCACAGGTAGATATTTTGCGCAAATAAGGTACATCCGGGACAGTAAATGACAATCACGGCGGCATTTTTCGGGCAGGAAGAACAGTTGCTGTTTACTTTTCGTCTATGTTTTTGTTGGCACAGCCGTTGTACAGTTTAAAACGAATAACGTATACAGTTCTTATTACATTTAGCGAAAATATAAATTTGTAAAATTATCCTACTTATTACATTGTATGGCCCACAGAGGCGTGTTTTGTACAAATAATAAACTCCTGTTCTTTGGCAGTTAATCTTTCTTGTATAGTTTATATTTAAGGTACTTTTATGTTTGCATGTTACATACCGCATTTCGAATTGTGTTTACTACGTACTGCGTTTATAACGTATTGATTTCCATTGTCCCGTGGAGTCCGTTATAAGTGGAGTGCACCTGTATATTAAAACACATGAGACAAAGTAAATGTTCTGATATAATTACAAGTCCACGTGTAACAGGGGACTTGCTACAATGCATGAAAGAATGACGTGGATGCGTGTTTCGCTGTGTGATTGACAGGAGACAGAGACTGGAAGGCTGTGATTGACATGCCCCACAGGCAGGCAGGTTTATTTACATACAGCACATACATACAGGAACCCCAGGTGGCGATACCAGCAATGGTAGCTCACGTGGGACATACTGCCCAGCATACAAAAAGGCAAAATAAACACTGTACAAAAACCATTCGGAAAACAGCAGAAAAGTATTTTATTTTACAATGGAAACTACATTTGGGATAAGTGGGATTAAAACAGACAGAGACAGCGAGTTTGTAATGCTATTAAAAATCTTTCCAATAACACTAAATATCACAACGCACAAGAAAATAGTTCCAGTGAAAAGTTAACAACCCTTGTTTAAAAGTGTTTTATTTTAATAAATTAACATCAGTTTAGTCATAAATATTGATTAAAATATGTATCAAGCAAATCCTTTCTAAAAATCAATTATATTAACCTATTACATGCTCATTTACTATTTCATTAATGGACATAAATATTTAAACTTATTAAATTACATAAATAAATCTGATAAAACTTTAATTCACTTTAATTATAGATCAGTGATTTTTGGAATAAATGTTCACTTGAACATTGCAGATATTGTGCAGTTTGAAAAAAACATGCTCTGAATGAACTGTATTGACTGCTGTACTGCCAGAAGGGGGACTGGTACAGGTGAAAGCAGTGATGTCAGTGTGAGGATGCTCGCTGGTCTGTGTTGCTCTGTGTAACGCTTATCAATTCAATTTTTTTAACATTTCATGAAATAGAAAAAATGAAAATATGGTCTGGTTTCATCATTTTTCCTTTTTTTTAAATTTACAATTCAAAAGTTTTAATTTTGGTGGTAATCATCATAGCTTCTTTTTTTGTTTACTGGTCAGTGGTTGGAAATTACACCTCTTTCATGTTTTGTTGCTCTTGCTAAAATATTGGAAAACCAAACAACTGTATAACTTTAAAATGCTTGATATTTGTGTACTGAAAGGGTCACAATCAGGATATACCATTAATGTTGGGGGAGAACACTGCTGATAAAAAAATATCTACATAACGCTTTGTATTAATACTACTACGACTACTACTACGGCTAATAATAATAATAATAATAATAATAATAATAATAATAATAATAATAATAATAATAATAATAATAAGGCGTTCCGCGTGGTGTGCAGGTCGCAGGTTCGAATCCAGGCTAAGTCACTGCCGACCGTGTCCGGGGGTTCCTAGGGGACGGCGTACAATTGTCAGAGCGCCGCCCATGTAGGGAGGGCTTAGGTCGGCAGGGCAATCCACGGTTCACCACGTACCAGCGACCCCTGTGGCTTATAGGGCGCCTGCAGGTCTGCAGTGGAGCCATTCAGATCTGTGTTGTCCTCCGGGACTATCGGTCTGATGGCTTCGCTGTGGATCCGCAGTGCGAAAAATGACAGATTGGCAGGAACACGTTTCGGAGGACCTGTGTTTCAGCCTCTGTTTCCCGAGTCGCCGGGGGGTTTCAGCGGTGAACTGGGATAAAAATAATAATTGGGCATTCCAAATTGGTGAGAAAACCGGGGGAGAAAACCATTGGCGACAACTAAATTTATAAAAATATATATATATTTACGCTGATTATGGAGAATTTATCAGAACAATGATTGAGAATTCTTACCACACAATATGGACTTTTTAGAGCAGCTAGACTATCAAACATTTACAAATTCTGAGAAGGAGTAAATTAAATCACAACTTTAGCTGTTGCAGCAAGTGGACCTGTTTATGGACGAAAGATGATGACATTACACCTTTCTATACACAGATGCGAAGGGAGTGTAGGAACAATTCAATAATTGATAATTTAATGTTTATCTGGTTTGATTAGTTATCTTATTAATAAGATTTAATTGACATGTTACAAAGATCGAGGGTTCACTATGAACACGCATTCACACGCAGACACAAGGAATGTTTAATCAATAGTAGTATTTTATGAAGTACACAAATAATAAACAGAAATCAGAAAAGTCAGAAAGTAAATCTCTTAGTCTCTAAGCACAAAACACAAGTCTAAAACTCTCACTGCACTCATGCTGGCTAGCAGGCAATTGAAATATGACACCGCCTGTCTCCTCACACACACAGCAGCCACTGCAGCAGCTCAAGCAAGCCGTGACACAGCTAGTAAATTGTTCACACCCACACACGCCCACATAAAAGCACAGCCTCAACTGAAACGATGCAGACAATCTTAGAATATATCACATTAAGCTTATTAATGGTATATAGATTAAGGATATGGCAAGCTTACTTTTAAAGAAATTCTTCATACAACAATATGAGGTAGATAACTTATAGTTACTTCATCAAGTTTCAGTAAAAGTTATTTCACATGCAAAGTGTGCAAACTAAATAATTAACAGTTCAATTCTATGTGAATGTGTTACAATTAATTAATTTAGTTCCATGAAAGGAAAATGCAACTGGAATTTTTCTTGAAGCTTAGACCTTCGGTTCGCTGGTTTCATTAATTAATTCAGTTACATTTACACAATAATAATACACGTTCATGTATTATTATCATATTCAGGGAATATGTCCCACAGGAGGGAGAACTAATCCCCATGGTTACTATGCAGAATATGCGAGACGTAAACTTCACATAGACCAAAATGAAAAATTGATTAAATTCTGAGTCACAGGATTTGACTCTAGTATAGTACAACCGAGCCAGCTTCCTCTTTTATACCCAGGAACTCGAGAGTGGATGTCAGCCCTGCAGGTGTCTGCTTTTGAGCTCACTGGGCGCTGTAGCACGATGAGGAGAAACAGTCCCTGCCGGTTTTAGCTCCCTAAAGGTG
This sequence comes from Acipenser ruthenus, assembly GCF_902713425.1. Lineage (NCBI taxonomy): Eukaryota > Metazoa > Chordata > Actinopteri > Acipenseriformes > Acipenseridae > Acipenser > Acipenser ruthenus. The sequence continues at coordinate 35,193,419 of NC_081196.1, forward strand.
GATGTACACTGGAGGCAAGCGAATAATTTAGAAGTGACTGAAATGTATGAGTGTGTCTACACCGACTGCGAGCGACACGAGCGGCCAGTCTGGGTGAAGCGAGCGACTACACAGGAATAGAACTGTGTTCTATTTTTCCCGCTCATCACGAGTGACTACAGTGAAACGGACCAATCGGAATGGTCTAAATCAGAACCAATGTCCGTAATATCAGTAAACTTGACACAGGCCATAACACAAATATGCGATAAACATGGAAGATGAGAAGTTGATTCAAGAAGTGCAGTGGTATCCTGTGCTCTGTAATTGATCATTAAATGTATATAAAGACAACAGTAAAAAGGACAATGCCTGGGAGAACATTTTGGGCATTATAACTAGTATGTCTGGTGAGTGAATTGAATGAATATACTGGGGGAGGGGGGCGGGGGCTTTTACTCTGGAAAAATAAAGCTGCCAAAATAAAACTGCTTGTAATTGTTTTGTTTTTTTAATGTCCTCTGTGTGTTGCTGTTTTAGGCGTTTCTCCTTTTTCAAAAAACTGGTTAAAACAATAATGACAGGCCTGCTGTTGATTTTCACATCTGCCTCTGGGTCTACTATTATGTTATAGCTTCCTTTTGGTAATCTGGAATTTATTTTACAGTTTTATTTTGAGATATGTTTGGTTGAAATAATGATTTCCATTACACGAGAGTGGATGTTAAAACTTCATGCTGATTTGAACTCGGCTCTCGCCAAGATAAGCACCAACTAAGACGTAGCTTTACAGTAAACTAATGTGATCCATCTGTGTCTCCATCCATTTACGTTTCCTTCCATATGATGATGTAGATATCCTTCTGTCTGGTGTTGATGGCTGAAGTGTAATGCTGGCTCCAGGGATCAGCTTATTGCCTCCCTAGCGCATCAGCAAACACAACGGCTGCGATGCTGGCTCCGGGGATCAACCACAGTGCGGTCTCCCCAGCGCATTAGCATGACAACCGTCTGGATTGAGCTAAGTAGGGTACATCTCTGGGGTCTGCTCTGTGTTTCGTCGACTAGCCCACGACACCTCAAGAGGGCTCAACGGTGATTCTGGCGTCCCAGCATCACCCCCCTCCGTCCCCCACTCCACTCAGTCCAGCTTACTTACCCGTACATCAGCGTTTCTTTCTTTCTATTGTACTTGAGATCCCCAGCCAGAATCTTTCCGTCTCAACCAAAGCCAGTTGCTGCTCCTCTCTGCTGCTTCAGATAAGTTCTTCACTGTGCGATGCAACTCTTGGCCACTGAATCCGACGTCTCTGAGAAACCGGGTTGCAGAGTGTGCCACAAATCCTCGACAACCTACCTCCACTGGGTAAACCCGGACTCTCCATCCTCGCTGTTCCGCTTCAGTGGCTAGTGGAGCATACCGCAGTTTCTTCCTCTCTTAGGTCTTATCTACAGCATCCTCCCATGGCACTGTTAACTCTACCAGGTGAACAAGGTGTGCTGATCCAGACCACAATACAATATCTGGTCAAAGGTTAGTGGTGGCAATCTCAGGTGGAAAAATAAGCTGTTGACCAACATCTGCCAGCATTTTCCAGTCTCTAGCAGCTTCCAGTTGTCCTGGGCGAGGATTGGTTTTAACACCTTTTCTTGGTGGTTGCTCTCCTGGGTGGAGGAATGTTGTCTTTTGTATGTAATGTTTTGATGGAACAGGTGGCAACTTATTGGTCATATTCTCAAAATATTATTTTCATTTATTAATTTATTACCATTCCTGAACCGTAGCTACCATAAAAATAAAAAAAAACATAAAAACCTCAGTCAGTGATTTATGTGGTCATTGCTTCTTTATCTGTCGTGTTTCTAGTTAGTACTATGTGTTGTGTTATTCCCTTTTATCTTTCTTTCATCTTTTCTTGTCTTCCTCCATCTTCTTCACCTGATCGAGAGACCAAGAATCAGTCAGAGAGCAAACTTTTCAAATTCAATGGTTTATTAATAACAAAACATGCAATTTGTATTCAAAATGTATTTTTGTAGCCGGAATGCAAACCTAGCCTTTTTATGCACACTACATATGGTGGGACAATTTTAATTAGTGTCATTTATCATGGCATCTTGCCAGGGCACACAACCTTGTTCGCTTTGGAAATAGGCACAAAAACGATCTCGCACAACAAACGCTTCCTGTGATGCCTGATTTCCTCCCATGTGTGATACCGATTGCAGATTTCCATGTTGGTTCTCTTCTACCTCATCCAACCATATGTGATTCGTCTCACCTGGCTTCTGGAGATAGTTGTGGAGAAGACATGCTGCCTCAATAGCTGTCTCCACTTTCTGTGGTAGCATGTTAATCCTCCGATGGAATATGCGCCACCGGGCAGCAAGTATGCCAAAGGCATTTTCAACAATTCTACGAGCCCTTGACAAGCTGTAGTTGAAAATCTTCTTATCGTGAGGGAGATTGCGTCCCGGATATGGCCTCATCAAATATGTCTTCAGAGGGAATGCTGCATCCCCCGCTATAACATATGGCATTTTGTCAGATGGCACATCCATCTTCTTGACCTCCATCCCTCTCCCTATTGCAGAATTTGAATAAACGCCAGCATCACTGGTTCTTCTCCCACCTGTATGACATGGAACCTGTAGTCAGCATCTACAAGTGCCATGAGTACAAAGGAAAAAGCCCCCATGTAATTGAAGAACTGTGTGCCCGTGTTAAATGGTGATTGTATGGTGATGTGCTTCCCATCAATTGCACAGATGCAGTTAAGAACATAAGAACATAAGAAAGGTTACAAACGAGAGGAGGCCATTCGGCCCATCTTGCTCGTTTGTTTGTTAGGAGCTTATTGATCCCAGAATCTCATCAAGAAGCTTCTTGAAGGATCCCAGGGTGTCAGCTTCAACAACATTCCTGGGGAGTTGGTTCCAGACCCTCACAATTCTCTGTGTAAAAAAGTGCCTCCTATTTCCTGTTCTGAATGCCCCTTTATCTAATCTCCATTTGTGACCCCTGGTCCTTGTTTTTTTTTTCAGGTCGAAAAAGTCCCCTGGGTTGACATTGTCAACACCTTAATATCATTTAATATAGTTGCTATTTTTTCTCTTCACTATGATGTTGCCATGTGTATCTCTTAGACATTTTACTTCGTCCTTAAATGTTCTTTTGCTGTTATAATATTGGAAAAACTTTTTGGAGTTTTAGCCCCCTTGGCAATGTTCATTTTTATCTCTCTCTTGGCCTTTCTAACTTCCTTTTTGACTTGAACTTGCAGTTTCAAGTACTCTTTCTGTGTACTTTGTTTTTGGTCCCTTTTAAATGCTCTGTAAAGTGCCTTTTTTCTCTGAATATTTTTTTTAATTGATCTATTAAACCATTTTGGCCATTTTGTTTTAGATTTTGATTTGTGTACTTTTGGGATGTAATTGTTTTACGTCTTTAGTACTACATTTTTTAAAAATAGCCACCCTTTCTAGTGGATGTTTTCTCTATTTTACTCCAGTCTACTTCTGTTAGTCTCTGTTTCATTCCTTCATAGTTTGCCTTTTTAAAATTGTAAACCTTAGCTTTAGTCGTTACTCTTTGGGTTTTAAAAAGCACTTTAAATGAGACCATGTTGTGATCTGAGTTTGCCAATGGTTCTCTGACCTCTGTTTTAGTTATTCTGTCTTCATTATTTGAAAAAACGAAATCAAGGCATGCCCCTGATTTTCTGAATTTGGTGGTCTATAGCATGCCCCTATTATTATGCCCTTTGATTTTTTGTTCATTATTCTGACCCATGTTAATTCTGTGTTGTTTTGTCCAGATTTAACACCTGGGCTTCAAGACTATTTCTTATGTATAGCGCTACCCCTCCACCTATTCTGTCCTGCCTGTCTTTCCTATGCAGTGTATACCCACTAATATTATATCCGTCTCCATCACTCTCAGATAACAAAGTTTCTGTAACGCCTATCTCATTGTAGTTACCTAGTTCAAGTTCTAACATTTAGTTTTTGAGACTTCTAGCATTTAGATAAATACATTTAATGGCTCTCTTACCTGAGTTGTTGCCCATGTTTTGATGTAGTCTCCCTTCTGTTTTTTTTGTTGATTTCTCTCCCCTTCCTTTCTAGTTTAAATGCTTCTGAATCTCCTCGAGGATCTCCAAGTAGATTGGTTCCCTTTTTATTTAAGTTGGGGAAGTTCCAGTGCTCACCAAACCGTTCTGCGATAATTTTCCAATCAGCTTCTGTTGGTTTTGGCATGTATATATCAATAGAGCTTCACAATTGCTTGATATGTTTCCTTATTAATAAAAGAAACAGTCTTTATACCAAGGCGGTAGCTGCAGGCTAGGCTTTCATATGAATTCCCTGAAGCCAAGAACCTGAAAAATAGAAAAATGTTTATTTGTTAAAATATTAATGTGATAAAAATTGTAAAAATATTTAATTTATCTTAACCCTTTGCGGTCCTATGTCGGACCTGGTCCGACATTGCAATTATTCCTATCCGGTCCAATGTCGGACCCTGTCTGACATCATCAAAAAGACGCAAAAAACGGGTTTCTAGTCGTTTTTTCTCCGGAAAAAGCAGAGAAAACCATTCAATGGCCGAGCGGGAGCGACAGTAGCCAAGACAAGCCGAAAAAAAAAAAAAATGGGTGTATCTCATGAATAGTCATACTTGCCCCTGGCATCAGATAACAGCGGCCATAAGGAAACAAGCTGCCTACTAATGCATCGCTCAGAGAATATCACAGACATTCTTTTCAGATCTTATAGTAATAAAATAATGACTTGGATCGCATTATTGAGGCGTTTGGTGATAAAACGGGTGATCAGGAGATGATTGATTGGTATGTACGACTATTATTATTATTATTATTATTATTATTATTATTATTATTATTATTATTATTTATTTCTTAGCATATGTGAAAGCTATAGTGAACGAAAGGGTGGGGTGGGGCTGGAGATGCCTAGTGAGTGCTTTGTTGATATGCAGGGCCTTTTAAACCCGTGAGCTTAGGGCCACCTCTGCGCAGACTCAATGCACGCAATCAAATGCAGGCTCTAATTCGAATTTTAAGAGTGATTGAAGATCTAGAGAAGAGCAACAACAACAGCAGTCACAGCACTTGATCTATCAGAACCAGCTATATCAGTTCCCGACCCATCAGCCACAAAACCACATCCAGCCTCAGATTCAACCCTATTTCCCTTCCCAGTTCCAGGATAAGCCCCACCTGCAGTAGCTTTAAGAGCGTGAACTGTTTCTGAATATAAGACGCATTTGTTAAACTTATGATTTTCATATTTATTTATTTATTTATTTATATAGTGTATGTGTGTGCTAAAGGTGTGTAGATTGTTTAACAAATGTGCAGATTGATAAATAAAACATCTTGCGGAAACTCATTTCTGCCTTGAGTTATGTTTCTTATTTGTCACCTCCAAACAAATTTAATTCATGGAATTCATGAATGTTTTTAAAATTCTTACCTTAATGTGACAGACAGCATCTGTTTTGCGTCGATGGGTTCCCTGAAGTTGGTTCTCTTCTACGTGATATCAGGTCCAATCAGACTGAGCAAATGCTCCATTTGCTCAGAATCCATACGGAAGCATCTCTTGAACCGCTGGCTGTCCAGGAGCAACTCATTCATTAGGTGGTAGTAGTCCCCTTGCTCTTTTAGTTTTTTATTTATGTCATGCACCCAAAGCCTTCTTTGTTTTCTTTGGCATCTATGATGCAGGAGTATTTCAGCAGCACTGCTGAAATACTCCTGACCGACAGTACATCTGATTGTTATTTATAATCAGTGCCTCAGGGGTTTGAATTTACTGCTAGGCTCTCTCAGTAGTCACATTTCCACAGCAAAAAGATGAGATATTTGTGTTTTTTGATAGGTGTTTTTGTGTCTCTGAGTTTAAAATGATTGAATAACAACAAAGAACACTGGGGTGTACATTATGTGGGATTTGAGGACAGCATAATCGATTGAAGGACTTGACCTGCGGTCTCGTCCCACATTTTGACCTGCGGTCTCGTCCCACATTTTGACCTGCGGTCTCGTCCCAAAATCCTTTTTGCAATCTTCAAATCGCACGTAATGTACACCCTAGTGTTCTTTATTGCTTTATTGTTTACTTCTGACCAGCAGCTGGCCATATGCAGCCAGGGTGGAGCTATCCAAGCTAAAGAAAATCACAGGAAATAAACTGGGGGGCAAATCCAAACTTGACTTTGAATCCCAGTATGTAGTCAGCTCAGTACATGCTGTGAAGGGAGAGTGATTTATTTCTTACTGTATTTTGTGAGCGCCTGAAAAAAACTTTATACTTTATATGCTCATGACATATTAGCTCCACTGGTGTTTCCTTCAAAAATATTTTCAGTGTCTCCTTTTTAATTTCTGTTGTATTTCCTGAGCAAAAATTGAACTTAAATATAATTTATAACCTCCTACTGTTGCACTTTAATCACACATTTCTAAGTGGGTCAAATATATTGCCAAAAAATACTTGGAGTGGCCAACTCAAGTTTACTATGATAACACTAGATATTCACAAATAGATATGAACTGTTTAAACCAAACTGTGTACTACATAGTAAAATTTAATTCTACATAATTGGATAACAGCTCCTGCTTTGGCTAATGTTGTTGAGATGTAGTAACCAGTGATCTGTAACACGTTACATAACAAGAGTTGTGCTTGTGTTCCTGTGTTATAACAACACTATGTACATGTTTCATGATGTAATGTCATGCTGTGGATGTTGTTGTTGTTTATTACAGTTGATAATATGAGTTGCAGTGACAGAAGAGTGTATATATTTTGCACTGATTACAGGTCAGATGCTCTGTAAAGATAATTATACAGAGCACATTGCCTGCAGCTCACACAGATATCTACAGGTACACTCTGTAGTGACAGTCAAATAGTGTGAGACAAGGAATGAATATGACGGAAAGGAGAGGATCTTTGACTGTCACTACAGAGTGTACCTGCATGAGATCTGTGTGAGCTGCAGGCAATGTGCTCTGTATATGCAATGTCAGATATTATTTGTTAAGTGATCATATTAAAGCCTGACCATCACCATGAAATAAAAGGTTGTCCCATGCTGAACAATAATCAATGTCTATTTTTTTGCTTTTGTTTTTTTTAAATGCTGGGAGACCTTTTATGCTCCATAGTATTTAATGCCTCCCTACTGTTATCGGCTTTATGGTGACTCATGTGTTCAGTAACACAAGTGTATAATCAAAGTTGCTTGTTTTCTGAAGATTGTAATGGCTTGGCATCTCAGCCTATTGAATGGAAAGACATGGGCTGTAACTGCTAACCTCAATATTCAAAGACAAACAACGAAGCTATGAATAAGTGCTATCCATCTTATACCAATGTAAGTCTGAACTCATCAGCCGCTAGGAGGAGTGAGCAAGTTCTGTTCTACTTTTAAAAAACAGTGACTTCACACATCAGTGCTTTTACTAGGTGTGCCTTTAGGAGCAACTTGGCATGTGGATAAAATAAAAAAGTTACCTTATTTTATTCTCATTTAGATTCACTTTGCATGTCATTTTTATTTCAGTTACTCTTTTAAACTCAGGTTTAAAGCAACGCTGTGGCTTCAAAAGTGCTCTTTTGCCAGTACACCAGAGTGTAACCAATAATCTGACCCCCAGCAATAATCTTCTCCAAGTGGATGTAAGAAATACCATATAGAACAAACATGTCATTAAATCAGCATTTGGCCATATAAGCACAAGTGTGCATTGAAGAGTTCAATGATACTATTGATAAGTCAGACTATTATCCACATCCTTACAACACTTTGGCAGGCAATAGCACAAAGTTAAACAAAATAATTGATTTTAATTCAAGGGTTTATAATATCTATGGATTGTTAGTCAGGATGTATAAGTCAGAATGTTGATGGGGTAAAGGGTTAACAGGGCAATGGGGACCAGTTCAACTAAAGAGTCAAGCTGACAAAGGTGTTGTAATGTCTTCATAACAGTTAGCCCAAATGTTTATGTATTAGACTTAAGGCTAGATTTTCAAAACGTTTGTTCCAGTCTTTATTTAACTGCTATTTTTTTTAGAAGCAGGACAATCCACATTTATGTTACAAAACTAAAAAAAACAAAAACTTGAGAGTGCTTAAGAGAGGTTGAATTATATATATATATATATAGTTTTGTTTTTTGTTCTATCTTTGTAAAATTAACAACCATTTTTCTCCTTAGGATTGGAAAAAATGCTTTGAAAATGTGCCCTTTAATATAGTCTCACCTAATATCGCTGTGCTTTTTGGTAAAAGACCTTCGAGGGAGGTAAATCCAACATTCAATACACGTCAAAATAAGATTATACTGAAGCATTTCCTTCCATTACCCTCTTTTGTTTACGCAGTATATATTAATATGTTTGCTTAATGCAATAAAGTGTATTGTACAACACTGTTTAGAAATCAAGTAAACAAGTCAAACTTCGAAATAAAAAAATAAAAACATTCCAAATATTTTTTTTCATAACGTTAGACTGTTTTTGTACAGTTATCATACCTTTTTAAAGGGAGCCTGTGTTCCAAAGATGAGGTTATTTATATTATTTTGTAACTATGGACCTGAGGGTGACACCTACAAGGCAGGTGTCCTTTCTGGTGAACCATGATGAAAGTAAACAACATATTTTCTCTCTGACTGTCAGAACAACATCTCTAACCAATACAAGAACTCAAACAGCTTGTTAGCAGAGAAGAAGTGCCTCTGGGAGTTCTGTTCTAAAATCAAGACTCATGTCAACTCAAGTTAAACATGCAAGGTGTTCTGTTTGCAGCTTGATGAACACAACACGTGCTATTCAGGACTTGACAGGATTTTTTTTTTTTTTTCAGACACAGCCAGCAATTTAATTTTATTAATGCTGTTTTGAACTGAAGGGAAGGTATATCATGAAAGGGAGCAAGGTTGTATTTGTATTTCCGGAAACACATTGCAAATGTCAAGTCTACTTTTTAAAAAAGCTTTCAGCAACGTAATAATTCCTAGAGACCTAAAAGGTATATGAAAATACGCTTTCTCTGTGAGCTCTCAAATCTTACATTGTAAAATACATCATACTATGTGATTTAATAAAGACCACTAGAATTAGAATAACATTGTTTCAATTGCCTGCTTTGTAACAACTATCACATTGTTGCAGTGACTGAGTATGTGTGCAGAATGTGTCTTTTCAGAAAGCTTTGATAAAATGGGTTTGTGATACAATTAGTAATACATTATTGAGGTAATTTACATCCTGCAAACTTAATTAATCCTTACTCTTTTATGTACTCTCTTTATGTACTCTCTTTAATTGTGTTCTGTCGTGATATCTGCCTCATTTCCACTGACAATCTAAAGCAAGTAGGAAGCTTCAGCAATGGGAAATTCTAATGAACATCACCGAAGGCCATTCTTTTAGCACTCCACTACCCTGAAACCTCCTTGGAACACTTGCTGGGTTAATTGTGTATTGTGCCTTATGAATTGAAACCATGGATACAAATGTGTTTTTGTAGCTATTCCCTTGCAAAGCATATTTTGTTTCCAGTTTTTTAACAAAAAGCCGAACTTCTGCTTAACTGCACACTCCTCTTGGCAGCTTATGAGTTAATAACACTGACATCAGCATAAGACAGGTAGTTACCTCTAGACTAGAAAGCTTGTTCCTTAGTGTGGTAAGACATTTGTTTTTATACCCTGTGGTTTGTGGTTTGCATCCAACCCTTACCTCTCCTTTCAATTCAATGACAAGCAATTATGAAACACTCTCCATCTCTCTTACTACTATTCCTAACATGTGTCTCACTTTCTCCACTTTAATATTGTTATCCTCATATATATATATGTATATATTTTTTATTTTACAATCACTTTGCCTATTCCTACAAAAGACAAATAATGGGGGTGAATTAACACCCAGCAAAGAGCAAAAAAATTAAATAAAATCACAGCACTAAAATAGCCAATGAATTTCAAGTACTAGAACATTTTCACAGTATAATATATTGGCTAAGGCAAAACATGATATTAAAGATATTTTCAGATAAGAAAAGTGTTTTACAGTGGCTTTGTTTTTCTCCCCTGGTGTTCTAAGAGTATGTGATGACTCAAACCAAACAAGTAAATTAATGGTTATTTACCTCCGTACTGTTTGGCAGGACAGCTGACGAGAATTGCTCTCTTTTATTGTATAAATGGACCTTGCAGTCAAGGTTCAAATTGAAGTATCTTTTTCACTGCAAGACATATAACTACATGGTGTCTTGCTGTTGTTATTTTAAGAGCTGTCTTTGGAGTTGTGATTGTTGTTGTCATGAGAATAAAACACAATGGGAATGCTTCAACCAATCTGAAAAAAAAATCTATTTCAGCTTTTGCAAAATCAAAATTCTTGAGTCCTTCCTTAACCATTTGTAGTAGGGATACTTTAAATCATCTACATTTTACTCATTTTTTCTTTATTTCATTTTTAATACCCTTTCATATCATGTCATACCATGCTAACTAACTATTGCAGCTAAAATTGCTAATAAAGACTCCTCTGGGCTGATTTTCTGAAGTGAGGTGGGGAAGATTTCCATGACATGAGAGTAGGTGTTAAAACTTCATGCTGATATTGGACTCAGCTCTCACCAAGATAAGCACCAACTAAGACATAGCTTATTTTACTGTAAACTAATGTGATCCATCTGTGTTTCCTTCCATCTGATGATCTAGATATCCTTCTGTCTGGTGTTGATGGCTGAAGTGTAATGCTGGCTCCAGGGATAAGCCTACTTTGCCTCCCTGGAGCATCAGCACACACAAAGCTGCAATGTTGGCTCCAGGGATCAACCACAGTTCGGCCTCCCTAGCGCATCAGCATGACAACCGTCTGGACTGAGCTGAGTAGGATATTCTGGGGTCTTCAAGTGGGCACCTTCCATCCTTGGTGTTTTGTCTACTAGCTCACGACACCTTAAGAGGGCTCGACAGTGATTCTGGCATCCCAGCATCCTCCCTCCATCCCCCACTTGGTAATTTATTTTTTAAAGAACAAGTTAATAATTACATTTAGTAAATCTTTTTTTATTTATTTTTATTTGGTGTGCCCAAATATTTTACCCCTGATTTCTCCCCAATTTTAAATGTCCAATCATTTTTCCCATCACCGCAGCAATTCCCCACACTGCTCGGGAGAACTGAAGCCCGCGTCCTCTTTTAAACCCAGGAACTTGAGAGCTGATGCCAGCGAGCTACTGACATCTGGAGGACAAAGGCCAGCCCTGCAGGTGTCCGCTTTTGAGCTCACTGGGCACTTGGCCAGCAGGGTTTGCTATAGCACGATGAGCAGAAACAGACCCTGCCAGTTTTCCTTCCCTAACCCACGGGAGTGCCAGAGCCAATGCGACGCTGCTTTTGGAATCCCCAGTGAAGACTGGCCACTTTGCACAACCAGGACATGAACCTGCGCTGTATGTAAATCTTAAACCTGCTAAGGTCCTTATTTAGCAGAAGTTGTTTATATTGTAAATGCATCAGAATCTCAGGGGATATATGGAGGCTTTTTCTCTGCCTGTCTGAGTGTCAATCTTTCTGAGTTTTGCATATATCTGGAGAACTGCTTGGCCAATTGTGATGGTAATACCCTTTTTCATGTAACTGATGGCTGTAATTTTTTAATTTACAGCTAGGCTGGGAGATGAATGTCAATTCTAAAAGGAGGCACCACTCTATTTATTCAAGCAACATGAGTCATAAAATGCACGACTGGTCTCTTTTAATTTTATTTGGACTTAAATGACAGCTCCCGTAATGGTTTTATATCCTCTGCAAAAGTACTGAAGACACATTTAGCAGTTTTTGATGTGTTAATTGGCTCGGTCTGATCAAAAGCAAAGGAAGGTCTGTACTTAAAGAAATGGAGTATAACAGTGAGTTTGAATGAGTTTGTGTCTCACATCTATGGCTCAAAGGCCAGCCCCCATAACTTTGAAAATGCATCTCTCAAAGCAAGTTCACTCCAATTGAGTGTCATTAGCAACCCTGCAAACATCTGAAGAAGAATACGTTCAATGTGTCTAAAGGTTCAAATGCAATAACAAATATACAAAACAAAATGAAAATCCATTATGCTCTCCTTCTCAGGGCTACAAAAGCCCACTAATATATTTTAAGGAGCTCATACATATTTCACCTGGAATAAAATTGTGGATAAAGTTAGCTTGTGTCGCCATTCATATTAATCCAACGTACACAGTATTTAATAATAATGCTAGAAACTTTTTAGGAGGACCTCTTAAACATTCAACTTTCCTTCTGCTTTATCCTTTGTGCTGGAGCGCTTTTTGCAGACTGTTGTAAAATTACCTATAAGTGCTATGTTCAGTTTTGAAAGAAAGAGTTTCCCTTATAAAGGTTTCTCATAGTAAAGGCATAGCCAAGTGCAACAAAGCATAGTGAAAGCATTCTAAAGACTACCAAGGTACTGTATGGTAAAGCATACTGTATTAATAAACATGGCAAACCAGGGAAAACTATGGTAAATGCAAAGTATAACGAATTCTCAACAAAAGAAAGTGCAGGTACTCATACGCACAGCTGGGTGTAAACATTTAAAAAAATTAGACAATTTGAGTGCCAATGAATACTTTAAAAATGTATACATATTGGTACACAATACATTTTTAAATACAAAATAAGCTTAAAAAATAACTGATCAATTATAAACAATTCACCATAAACGAAGCTGAATATACTGCAAGCTTTGTACCCTCTGCTTGTATCACTCAGTCATGTACTGTAATATAACACTTAAGTTAAATCTTAAATAATAAGAATTAAGAAATATTATACTATGCAGTAACTGCTGTAGAGGGGGAGTTTTGTTTCACAATATCCTAAAAAAAAGGGATGATGTTATAAATAATGGTACAAAAAAACAACTGTGCTATAAAAAATATGATACAAAAAGGTCTAAGTCAAACAATGCACAATAGAGGCTAAAATACCCCTCAAATTTATTATGTAACAGGCACTACTACTACTAATGATGTACTTGGCTATTTTAATCTCCATAGCATTCTATTCTGAAATCATCCCCATACTTTATAGACCCTGTGTACTCACCTACAACAGGACCTGGCCATACTACAATAATAGCCTTGGATTAGAACATATATCCCTGTTTCTTTTTTTATTTTGTACTTATTACTTATCTTACAATAATATGTTCTGTGTGCTTCTCTGTTGGGTTTCTGCGTAGATTAATTACCATGCTCTATTTTCTGGCAGAAACAGTATAAAAGTAGACTTTTATTTTATTTTATTTTATCCCTGGCATTGTGGTTTCTGCACAAGAAACAAAGTGGCAAAAGACACATTTTTATAAAGTAATATTACTGTGGTTTACTTCGGCCTTGTTTTTGTAGATGTGCACGCAACAAAACAAAACGTTGATCACTATACTTAACATGTACATTGCAAGTTGGGCCAGTGTTTGAAAAGCGTGAAGCACACCTCCATCTGTATCCTGATTCTGACTCACTTACCAAATCTGAAGCTGCACTTGGATCCTGTTTTTTTTTTATGTTATTGTTATTCCCTACTGTCCCACACATCACTTTTGGCAATGTAGTAAATCGGTGCAAGGCAAAACGCGTTATGATAATTATTTCTAATATTTATCAACTATGTAATTTATGGTAAACACTGATGTGGATTTGTGCCTTCAAATTCATGTGCAGCAATGTTTGTTTCAAATATTTCAGATAGTTTCTAAGCCATACTAAAGAAAATAATTATTACTTCATAATAATAATAATTACTCCATACCACTGTTTTGACGTTGCACTGCTAAAGTTTTCTCTCATTGATCAGTTAATGAGCACTGACAAAGCGAAATGGGCAGAGATTTGTGGCTTATGACAAAATTTAATCTGATCAGAATGAAAGCTCTGCCAATCAGCATGCAGTGATTATACTGACGTTAATGGTGGCCAATAGCAACTAGCAGAAAGAGAAGCAGTGTGAGGAAACAGAATGCAAGCAGCACAAACTGTGCTGAACGAAAGGGCATTTGAGAAACGTTGTGCTGTTGGACTGTGTGAGTGGAGCATCAGAATAAGTCCCGGTACAGAGTACAGGTGAGTACTGGCAGAATTTAACCCCCAAGTATAACCATGGGAAAAGCATGGGAAAAATGCAAAGAAAGCTGTACATTCAAATGTTTAAAATAACAATAAAGACACTGTTCATCAGTTTCTAATTGCAATAAAACTCTGGTCATCAGGTAAGCCAATTCAGTCATTAATGATCAGGGTTCTGTTGCATAATTAGTAAATGAGATTTCCTTTAACCTGATTGGTCAATACGAGGTCATTAATCTCTGTTAAAGGATCTTGAATGTTATCGTTCAAACTATGTTAATCACTGTTCCAAATCCGCTGGAAAATAAGTAAATACAATATTAATTTATATATTTTACCTTTTTCTGCTTGATTAAAATCTCCGTTCTTGTACACACCCCCTGAATGTTGTCTATCAATGTAGACTAACTTCCTCGCTGTCCTATATGTTCAGTCTATCTATTTAAATTTAGTATGGCAAATAAAGTAAAAAAAAATTAAATTAGAGAATAGTGTTTACTGTCAGCGGCAATACAGTACACACAATAGCAACTCGTTTCCGAATTCAACTGAATGCAGTCTGATTGCTTTTCGCAACTTTATTTCAGCATATCACAGTAACAACACAGGACGGTGATCCATTCTCTAACAAAGCCAGGAAGGAGGCTGTGAATAAACTTTATGAACACATACTATGAACAAACAGCATGACCAGCATTAACACATGTAGACTACTAGATACTAACGGTACTAACGGTAACTTAAATACGGAAACTTGCACGAACCTGCGCTCAAGTCCTAATTAAAAAATACATTTTAGTTATACTTTTTTTCTTTTGCATGTTTTACAAACAGTTCACTATTAGCTTTTGTGTACTAAGTACCTGAGCTGAATAACAGCTCCATGTAAGTAGAAGATTTTTTTATTATTTAGGAAATTGGAAATAACCTGAAGGCTACCAGACCACAGGTGGAATTCTGAACGAACCGTATTACTCATAGAATATTGAGGGAAAAGTTTGTATTCACTAGCAACAAAAACTAGTGCTGAATAAAATCACGAAACAAGCCAAACAGAAAAATGTAAAATGTTATTTCTTTACGTATCCATTTTCAAATAGCAATAGAACCCTCATAAGAGAGCTTTACCGTCTGGTAAGGACCTTCTCATTATGTTAAATGCCCTCGCCTTCAGCTCAGGACATTTACTGTAAGTATCTCATCTTTAACATAGGTAAAAAAAACAAAAATAGGATAAATTAGAAATCAAACTAGCAGTCCTAAGTTGTTGTTTTTTTTAGAACATTTAATATAGTGATTAATATATTTTCAAAATCACTGAAAAGCAAGTTATTTGAATCTACTCCAATAGTGTGTTATTTTCCACATTTAAATGATATTTCCGTGCATTTCTTTTTTACAGAATGAGGCTGCGGAATTTCTAAATACAATACATATATAATACAAGATCGGAAAAGTCCCTAATTATTCAATCAATCTTGCGTCCTTTAGCCAGTCTGTATATTTTAAATAAACCCTGCAGCTGCTGAATGAATGCTATTTGTGTCCGTTAGAGTTTGTGTTCTAACTTCCTGGGACTGGTCTGGCTATCTTTATTTTTACTGACCTGAAAGCAAATCTCATCATTTTTTTAAAGAAAGGTCTCTTATAGAACAGTATAACTTCTAATCAATGGTACAGTGTCCCAATTTCTTTTTAAAATGTATGTTTACATATCCATTTTTTTATTACATTTTTAGATATTTTTAAAACTGTTTAGGTAAACTCTATGGGGTGAAATAAGTTGCCCAATAAAAAAAGAATGATATAGTATAGCATAGATAGGACACTTCATATTTTACAATTATACACTCAGTGACGGAAGAGGTTATTAAGGAACTTTATAACCCTTATAAGCTTGTGCTGAAAATAACATTTTCAGACCAGTTTTCACCACCTGTTTTCTTTACTGAACTGTAACAAAGTTAGAATATGTATAACCCTCTATTCCTACAAGAGGTAGGTGGTCCAAGCCTTTTTGGCTCACATGTTAATTTAGTGGTCAGTAGGTTTTGGTAAAATGCACAAAATGCAAATGGAGATATTTTATTTATTTATTTATTTTAATTTAGTCGTTGCCAATCATTTTTTTTATTATTATTTTCTCCCCAATTTGAAATGGCCAATTATTTTTAGGCTCAGCTCACCGCTACCACCCCTGCGCTGACTTGGGGGGGCAAAGACGAACACACGCTGTCCTCCGAAGTGTGTGCTGTCAGACGACCGCTTTTTTTCACTCACCATGCAGCCACCCAAGAGCTACTGCGTCAGAGGACAACGCAGCTCTCGGGCAAGCTCGCAGGGGCCCAGCCAGACTACAGGGGTCGCTGGTGCGCGGTGAGCCGAGGACACCCTGGCCAACCTAACCCTCCCTCCCCCAGGAAGCTCCTGTCCTCGGTCGGCAAAGGAATAGCCTGGACTCGAACTTTTTTCAGCAGACACAAATAAATAGTATTGAGTGTAAAATTGAACAGGACTGTGGCTTCAGTATTTAGTATACCGTGTGGTGCCATGGGAACAATATAATATTAACTAAGTAAACAATTCTATAAGTCCAGTGAGCATGGCATGTTTGACCTATTGCATCTGACCTATAAGTCATAACTAATATGTCAAAACATCTTGGCCTTCCCTTTTCATATGGTAATTCATCATCATTCATATGCCAGGAGGTTTCTAGTGAAGGTCACCAGTTTCTCCAGCTTGTCAGCTATTTAAAGAAAATGCACTTAATAGTAGAAAACTACATTTGAACAAAATCATAGCAAATAAAAAGATAATACCAAAGTATGATTTCTATACTACTTAGAAGAATACTACACAATTCTCCAAACTATACAAAATGTCTTTTATATAGTCCAAAAGGTCGGCCTTTGTGTTTATTTATTTATGTCTTACAGCTCATGCTTCAGGACACTTTATTATTAGGGGAGTTGTGTTCTGGTTTCGACCTAATGAGATAAATACATTTGAAATGGTGAAGAGACAATTGAATGAGGTTAAATATATTATTAAAACATTAAGTGCAATAAGAGTCAAATAAGAAACCCATGATTAAAGGCTTAATGCAACATGCATGAAGAGTAAGACAGTAAACTTTGGCCTTGATTCTTGTTCCATAACAAGCTGGTTTTCAGATGATGTTGAATCATATTCAGCAATGCTACCTGCTGGAAACTAACCACATTACAGCGGATTGTGATGAATGAAAAGTACCAGTGGATAGTGGTATTTTGTTCCTCACTTCCTAAATGGTTATAAAAAGGTAGTTCACCAATAGAGTTTGAATTAGGACATTCATTGATACACTTTGAGACAGGCACAATAAAGGAGCAACAGAACACCCTGAATAGAGACATGAGAACCGTGTATTGACTCCTTCCCTTTATAATGATGGCCCTGTTTATATAGAATAAATGTTTCATACGCACTTCTCAATACAGGTACATGAACCAAACAGTAGCTACACTGTGTATTTAATCAGTATTTAAGTATTTCATCTATGTGCGACAGACAGAGAATTGTCTGATGTCTAAAAACTAATGGAGTTTTTAGACATCAGACATCCCACTACTGTCCAGTAGGTGGCAGTGCAGTAAACCACTGGGGTATAAGATATCGGGAACTTGAACCTTCTTTTCATTAGTGAAGAATCCGGCTAAGGAAGAGAAAGCATAACTGTCTCGGTTTCTTTATTTCACAGTAATCTGTAATGAGTCATCCCCAGACCCGTAACAAACTCTTGGGGGCTCGTCCGGGATCGGTGTGAGATACATATTTAGAAAATGCACATTGTTCCTATGATATGAACCAGTAGACAGCGAAGCTATCGTGTCTGTGGAGCGAGTGGTCTTCAGCGAGAGAGCGAGAGGGGATCGAGTCGGCTGTTCCTGGGGAGGCACGCAAGAACATCATCAGGGACATTAAAAAGCTGCTATGCAATGTTGGCAGGGATCAACTCAAGGAGCTTGTAACGACAATGAAAACACAGTGGATAGAGAGACTGCCTGAGGTAACCTGTGTTAGTGAGGAGGAATTTTTTGAATATGTGTGTGATTTTTATGAATGGTGATGTACTTTGTGCATTAGAAGATGTTTTTTTTCTGAACTGCTCTTCGTAAAAGATCAGTTAACAGACATAATTAATGGAGATACATCTCAGAAAGTGAAAGCAACACAAATGCAGATTTAAGTGTTGAAGCACCAGCTGTAGTAAATGTAATTCCTTCAGCTAATGTAGATATTGATAATTTACATTACCAACACATGTTAAATGAATATGCAGAATTAGGTAAACAAATTGAAAAGTGCAAAAACAAATTAACAATAGCTGCTAATACAGAACCTGTTACCAAAGGGAGGTTGAGTTTAAGTAGTAGAAAATCAGATGCATATGCCAGTCATGTTCCGGTGACAAAATAACCATATTGAGAGAAATTGTGTCATGTTTGCCTAAGAAAGAACTCAGAGTGTATGGAGGACTGTGACAGAGATCGAATGATTCTTGGTGTTAGATCTCCCTCTTGACCTGTGAGGGCACGGTGCAAGAGGAACAGAGTACCCTTAATTAAATGGCACGACAATTTATTCCGAAGGGTAGATGGAAGTCGGTCATTTAGGAAGAGGGCGGAGCTACGGCACCCAAGCTCATTGACCTGGACGGTAAGCGGCGTGGCATCCGAGGACTGGAGGAGCGGATGCGCTCGTTAACCTCGGGGTCATGGGCGAGGGTATAAATAGGGGGCATGGCTTGAGTGATCTGTTCCTTTGCATATGGTTAAGTTAACTAACTGAGAAGGAGCCCGTACTGTGAATAAACCGTGAGTGTTTTCATGTCTGTGTATTAACACTGTGTGTCTTGTGTGTTATTTGTCACTGAAGATTACTGAGCACGATCCGGAGCTGCAGCCGCAGGCCAGCGAAAAACCCGGACTTCACCACTCACCTTTCCACTACAGGAACCCTCTTTGTTTTTACCACTAGCACTAAAATCATGCACTCTCTAAATTGTGTCTGTGTTTTGTGTTTTGTGCGGGTGACGGAACGGGACTTTGGGTTACGGGTCAAACCCATGGGATTACAAACCGAAGTGATACACGCCGCTGTACCACTTCCAACACTGTTATTATTTGCAGGTTTGCCTTAAGGCTCTGGACATTTATTAAATTAAATAAACACCCTTGCACCTGTACAAACGTTGTCTGTGTGATTACTCCGCTCTGCACTGCACTCACCTGCACGTCTTTACCACTTTGCCACAAGGACAAATAGGGGATGTGACTTCTGACATTAGCTTTAATAGCCTCAGTAAGCAGATAGATGAGGGCCTGAGTGAAAAATATAGTGAAACTGAAATTAAAAATAATCAAACCTGGAAATGTCAAAGAGATGCTCACTAGCAAAGACGATCTTAATCTGACTGAGTTAAGAAACTTTCTGAAATCATTTTCTCACTATCTTGGTGAGAAAAGCAGTACTGAGTTTTTCCAAGAGTTGATGAGTGCTAGACAATTTGATAGAGAAACACCACAACAGTACTTATACAGAATAATGGGTCTGAAACAGAAAGTTCTGTTTGCACCGCGTCAGACTGAGACAGATATTAAGTATGACAAGGACTTAGTTTAGGGTGTTTATTTACACACTTTACATTAGGGTCTCAGTGGGAAATATGCAGACATTGGTAGAGACATGAAACTATACCTTTCTGATCTTACAGTGACTGATGAGTTCCTTCTAAATAAAATAATGAAAGCCACAAATGATGAAGCAGAAAGACAGAAGAGGTTAGGTACCACTTCACATAGTAAAGCTACCACAGTACATAGTGTTCAGTCAGAACAGGACTCTGAAGGGGAATTAAACCCAGAAAAACAACAGCAATGGCAAAATGAAGTACAGACCAGTCGGAAAGCAATATTGGATTTAAACACCCAGGTCTGTGCACTTACAAAGTCAATTGAAAGATTGGTGGACACAAAGACAGCCAATAGAGATCCTACCCAGAATGCTGTAGGGAAGGAGTCACGAAGACTGTGTCACAGTTGCGCAAAGCAGGGGAATTCTGATTATTCTCATTGTTTTTATTGTGGTGAAAGTGGGCATAGAGCCATTGGATGTCTTAGTAAACTACAGAAGTCGGGAAACGGTTACTGCAGAGGGACAACCAGTAACCGCACAGATAGACCAGTCCCAAAGTATATGTTTAACTGCACAGATAGACCAGGCCAAAAGTGTATGTGTAAAAAAAAAAGAAACAGCAATAACAACCGTAATTGTATTCCTAAAGGTGATTTAACTAACAATGTGAAGGATTTAGAAGACCTGTCTAACTTTATGCCATCACACCAGGCTTCAGGCCAACACAAGCAAGTAGCTCAGTTAGTTGGGAGGAAATGTTTATTAAAATATGATTTGAATAAGATTGCAACTACTGTATTGATGGATACAGGATTACAGCATCATAGACTGTAAATGCAACACAAAATACCTACCTGAGCAAAAGGTACGTCCGATCAATGAGTTAATTGGTACAGAAACAATACTGAACTTAACTTCAACGAATGGAGCAGTTTCATCCTTTGACAGATGGGTGGAGATACCAGTGCAGCTAAGTGGAGGGCATGAGAACCACCTTTCCTGGTGAGTGAGATTTCTCTTGAACATCCACTGCTTGGATTTAATATAACTGAAGAGACCATTAAGAGCATTTCAACAAAAGGGAGCAATTATTTTAATGGCCTTGTTCTCCTTAAGCAATGCAATGGGGGCTGAAAAGGAAAAAAATGAAAGCATTAATTAACCTTGTTAAAAGTAATAATAAGGAGCAAAAAAATTGCCCGGTAAAAACAGGTCAAGGTTGTGTTACAATTCCTAAAGGTCACTCTGTTTATATAAAATGTAGAGTCCATCTGCCAGCTAGAGAGAAGACCTTCATGCTTTTTGAACCACAAGAATCCACACTTCCAGAAGTACTGAACATATGTGAAGGCCTAATTAGCATTCCAAAAGGAGCTTCGTGTAAAACCCAGATACTGGCTGAAAATTGCTCTAAACATGACATAGAAATCCAACAAAAACAGGAAGGAAAGCTGAAAGTTATTGGATATGGATCGATAACCTTGACTGCTGCTGAGAAAGGTTACCACATGCATTCCGGGAAGTTAGAATTTCTTGCTTTAAAGTGGGCACTGTGTGATAAATTTCGTGATTACTTATATTATGCACTCAATTTTACTGTCTTCACAGATAACAATCCACTCACTTATGTGCTGAGTACTGCTAAACTCAATGCCACTGGACATCACTGGGTTGGTGAGTTAGCAGACTTTCACTTTGATATTAAATGCAGACCAGGCAAAGTAAACATTGATGCCTGACACACTGTCTCAAATCCCCTTTGGCATTGAGAAATACGTAGACAAATGCACAGAAGACATCCCAAAATAAGTCATAACAGCAGTATGGGAAGGAGGTGAGATGTCAAAGAGTGAAGAAGGATGTTGGGCTAATGTACTTAACCTAATTGCTGAACAAGAACATGATGCTACGAATAGTGAGAATACCATTATGCCGTGATAAGCCATGAAGATAAGCCGTGAAGAACTAAGACTGTCGCAGCAGGAAGATACAACTATCAGGGACCTGTTGGTATTCAAAGCAAAAAAACAAACACCAATGACCACTGAAAGGAAAATTTTCAGTAAACCTACTAAAAAGCTATTTCATGAATGGAGCTGACTCTTTATTAAAGATGGTTTGCTGTACAGAAAAACTGTGACAAGAGAACAACTGATTGTGCCAGAAAAGTTCAGAAACACGGTGTTGAAGTCCTTGCATGGTGACATGGGTCATCCCGGAACTGAGAAAGTAACTAGCTTGGCTCATGATAGATTTTTTTGGCCATTCATGCAGTGGGATATTGAAGAATATGTAACTGCCCATGCATTAAACAGAAACGACAGGCAATTCACAATTGAGCAATGATGGGAAGCATTGTTACCAGCTCACCATTTGAATTAGTTGCAATAGATTTTCTCCATCTAGAACCAAGTAAAGGTGGTTATGAATATATTCTAATTGTGATGGATCACTTCACACGTTTCACACAGGCATATCCTACCAGAAACAAATCTGCTAAAACAGCTGCAGAAAGGATATTTAATGACTTAGATTCCAAGATTTGGATACCCAGAGAAGTTACACCATGACCAGGGTAGAACGTTTTGAGAATGAACTGTTCAAGCATTTAAGACAACTTGCTGGCATAACACATTCTAGAACTAGCCAATACCACCCACAAAGCAACCATGTTGAGAGGTTGAACAGAACTGTACTACAAATGTTAAGAACATTAGAAGAAGAAAAGAAAAGCTCATGGAAAGACTATTTACCACAGGTAATTCATGCATACAATTGCACCAAACATGAAGCAACAGGATACTTTCCATTCTTTTTAGTTTATGGAAGACACCCCAGATTACCAGTAGACTTAGTATTCGGAATTGGGAAGAATGAAAATCAAGTTAACCCACAGAACTATGCATAGAAATGGGTTGCCAGAATGACTGAAGCATACGAGACTGCCGCCACTAACAGTCAAAAATCATCAGAAAAAGGAAAAAAATATTATGATAAAATGGTGAAAGGAACTGTTTTACATCCAGGAGACAGAGTACTTGTGAAAAACCTATCAGAGAGAGGGGGACCTGGAAAATTGAGATCTTATTGGGAAAAAACACTGTATCGAGTAATTGAAAAGACAGAAAACAGTCCTGTCTATAGAGTGAAATCAGAGGTTAGTGACCAACGAAGTAGGGTTTTACACCGCAGCTTACTACTGTCGTAATGAATAACATCCCATTTGAAACAACTGATGAACGTACTTCAACTACAACTGGAAAGATGAACGAAAATCAAAAGTGCCCAAGCTACAGAAGACAACAAGTGAACCTTGGAAAGTAGCAGTGACTGACTCTGAAGACTCTGATGAGGAAGACTATGCTGGTTTAAGATACTGGTTGAGATCATATGATCAAGACACTGACGTACAAAGAAGCAGAACACCGAAGCCTGGCTGTGAGTCAAGAAGAGGTGATATGGATGTCAGAGCAGAAGAGTTCTTTCCAGAAAAGAATACAGAACCAGTAACGGAAAAACATATGGATCAAGCTGTACCAGAAGATCTGAATGAGAAAACTGTTGAAACTGTAGAAACTGTAGAAACTGTTGACTGTAAAAACTCAAACACCATCAGAGCTGCCCAATAGCACAACTGCTTTCTGTCAAAATCTGACAGAAAAGCGTTTATCAGTCTAAGTGACAATGATTGAAGTGTTTATGTAAGTAGATTGTTTATTAATGTAAACTTGTTGATAAATGTCAGGAGCCATTTTCATTTTTGTAGGGGAGAGTGTGACAGACAGATAATTGTCTGATGTTTAAAAACTAATGGAGTTTTGTTTATCACACCCTTCACTTAAAAGCTATACTGCTATTAAAACAACTAGCCTGTTATCCCACTACTGTCCAGTAGGTGGCAGTGCAGTAAGCCACTGGGGTATAAGATATCGGGAACTCGAACCTTCTTTTCATTAGTAAAGTATCCGGCTAAGGAAGATAAAGCATAATTGTCTCGGTTTCTTTATTTCACAGGTTAGTTTGGGGATAAATAAATCGAATCATAGCTAAAATAGTAAAAGTGGAATAATGGTAAATTGCTCTTGACATTACAGTGTCTATTGTTATTACTGTTGGTTTGGTTATTCATAAAAAGAAAGTAAAGAAAGTATTTTATGATTAGTACATTTTACCAAGTGCATAACAAAGAACAAGGTTCTAATGTAAAAAGTATCAAACTGATATTATTGGTAAAATACCTTAATCTTATGCATATATTTCTTGAAAAATTACAGTCAGACAATACAAATTAATTTTTTGTGAAATTAAGTTATTTTGTTTGTATTAAAATGGAGACGCGAATTGCTATGAAACAAGAGAAGATGGCGGTAGCACATTGTTTTCTGAACAAAAATAAATATAACTAGTAATGAAAATGTAATGGTTATTTTCTGTAAAAGAAATGGAAACTGATGGAAGTAAGAAATGTATTTTTGTAAATGTGCTATTTTGTGTCATTAGTAAGGAAGAGAAAGCATAACTGTCTCGGTTTCTTTATTTCACAGTAACTTGAAACGAGTCAGACCCGTAACATATGCACTGGCAACAAAATGATTACATCTGGAAAATACATCTTGGTAATGTATGGATTATCATCCAGGAATAACAGGTGAATGCTATCAACTGCTGGATTCAGATCTACCACTGCGACCCAATCATATACCCAATAGCTGTTCATCCATATTGATAAGAGGCTAGCTGTAAAACAAGTAGAAATCTGAAAAAGAACCAAGTGAATGTAAAAAAGAAACTCCAAGTAAAACATGAAGGAATTTGGGGTCCATCATTTTTAATATTTAAATTTAAAAATAGGGGTCTAAGTTGCACCCAAATATCTAATATACATTTTTTTTTGTATGTTGGGTTTGGGTTTGTGTTTGGGTTAGGGTCAGGGTGGGTTGATATCAGCCTTTTTCTTTCCAAGTGTGTCACTGGTTCCCTTTTAGCCAAGCGGTAATCCAAGTCAAACTTTCTTTTTTAAATAACAAGAGTTCAGTTTACTTCTAAAAGGAAACAATGTCCATGTTCCAATGCAGCTAACCACTTTGCAAGTATATTTATGGTGAAAAAATAAATAGAAATAAAAATAAAAAATAATGAAACAAAACCATATAATAAAGAGATAAACAAAATAACTAACTTCCAAAATAAAAAAAAATAGTATAGATTGTGCTATACTTCCCTCTAGCCCTAGGCCTAGCCCTAGCCCTAGCTTTGGGATATCACAACAAAGGTCTGTGTCGACTGAGCTCTTGGGTATAACTGACTGTAGTGATGGGACTGAAGCCTCAGCTGATTCGACCCCACATGAACCAATTGAATCAAACAGTGTTACGAAGCAAAGGTTCATGTGGTTCATTTGAACCACTAGGTCATGTGACCCATGAACAGTGTTTAGCAGTAGCTGATAGGAAGGAAACAATTTTCTTTTACCCAACAGTACTCACAGTGTGGTGTTTCAGTCAAGCTGAAACAATTTTTTTTTTTAAATCAAGATGCTGCTTTTTGTTTTATATCTCATAAACATTTGCGTATTTTTTCAAATTAACAACAAACAAAAAAAGCATTATGTACAAACAGATCTCTTTATGAACATTATTGGTACTATAAGTGTATAAAGGATACAGAGTACAACATTTCTTTAAAAATGGAAACGGCAGGGATTCAAACCCACTATTTTCCACCTCTACTTTAGAACTAAAGCTATACTACATGCGCCATCGAAGAATCTGCATGCAAGCTTTAATCAAAATATCATACTTACACACAGTCTTACACGCTACGGTTGCTGAAGGCTCAAATGACGCTGTCTTATTTCAAGCAACAAGAGCTTGTTTTCGATTGGACAACACTTTTATATTTCTAGTATGATTATTTAAGCAGGTTTTCTTGGTTAATCGCATGTGTGGTTGATACATAAAATAAATATTCCAGGCAATTTTGAAAAAAGGAACGGCCGAGCTCTGTCTAGAAAAAGCACTTAAATGTTCCTTTACACTGAAACTATTGTTAAAATTATAGATGCCCAATTAACCAAGAAAATTAAAAATGAAATTGCTCGATATTGTATGTCAAAATTATATGAAATGTCACTATAGAACACATTGCCATCTCTGAGCATTAGTGCAATTGTCCACTTAACTAAATGCCTTCTCTCTGGAGATAGGGGGCAATGTATTGAGTTGTGCAGATCTACCAAGAGATGGCACTAAAGAGTATTTAGTTCTGTCTTTCTCTGCCAATCTGAATTTGGCAATTATTGCCACTGGTTTGGTATTGACTCCACATATGGGAGACCACACTTTGGGACACATTCAGTAAGCGAGAGCTACAGGTAGCTTCTCTTTAAATAATTTGTTCATGACTTGCTCATGAATTATGCATTTTCAGAAAACGTTGTTTGGAGGGTGTGGTACTTTGTTATCTAATTATTGACTACGAACCTTCTTTTTGTCATGAATCGTTTTCCACAGGTTAAACTGTATATTGACATAATCAACCATTCAATAAATGGCACATCATGAAATGTGTTTAAAATATTGATTCCTAGTAAACGTTAGGTGGTATATAACCAATGCTTATTTATTCAGTTGCATATAGTTTTAAAATGACAAGCAGGTGCAGACCAACCAAAAGTCATTTAGCACCTGACGTGCATAGGGAATCCCTACAGTTTACATGGTAAACACATTGACAGAAACTTCTCATATTTGTCTGCTCCCCCTATAAAAGCATTAACGCATAGGGGAAACATGATAAAGCATAGGTAAGCATTGTAAAGCATATAAAAAAAAAAACATGACGAACCATGGTAAAATACATTAAATGCATTGTAAAACTGTGGGAAAATTAGCAAAATGACCATGCAAAATTACTTTATAAGGGTCTTATTACTAAGACATAATGCTGCCAGCCAGTCTAATAAGTGTGCGCTAAAATTATATATATTTTTTTTTATCTAATTGGAAATGTCTGCTCCTTATTTATCAGGGTTCCCTTGGAAACTCAATGTT
This sequence comes from Acipenser ruthenus, assembly GCF_902713425.1. Classification (NCBI taxonomy): domain Eukaryota; kingdom Metazoa; phylum Chordata; class Actinopteri; order Acipenseriformes; family Acipenseridae; genus Acipenser; species Acipenser ruthenus. Next base: position 35,220,311 of record NC_081196.1, read on the forward strand.
GAGCTTTCGCCTGGTTGAATGATTGTGCATACAAATGATCATCATTAATAAAAGCCCTGGAGACCGGTAATGAAGGTTCCTTCATGATGCTTTTATTCTTTTCATATGCGGCACACATTCATTGCACAAAATGATAGAGTTATGCAAAAATGTTTTCCTGAGCTGTAGTGTGCCTCAAACACAGCACTGTACTTTTGTTTTAAATTTCTATTTGTGATTTTATTTTCTTGTTTAATGCTATTGTGTATGTATCATTATGGGAGCCTGTTCCAAGTTGTGGAGTCGTACTCATATGATTCATACAGCATGACAAACACCTTTGTATATTGGTTAGTACAGCAAGTTTTTACCTTCCCATAGGGTAAATGTACTGCTTATCAAATGAGACATATTTCAAAAGAGATTTCAGACAGTTGAGCAGGAAATAAGTAATACATTTGAGGTATGTAAAACAACTGCACATTTATATTAAACTGAAGATGTTCACGTAATAAACCCATTTGTGGATTTTATACTAAAACAGTAGTATTTTGCCTGCTTTTTCAATGGCTCATTTTAATGTATTTAAACTCACTAGAGCCCCTTTTACACTGGCACTCTTACCCGGGTCCCGACAGCAGCAGCGACCCACCTCAGGATTTTTTAAAGAGACGATTTTCTATTCAGGGATAGCAAGGTGTTTAGTGAGCAAGTAGTCTGAGTGAAGTTATTCAAAAATAAGTTCCCCATCCCCAGTTTTACTGCATACCAAGAAAAAGAAGAACATTTGGGGTTTCTATTATACTTGTGAGATGAACTGTTTATTAAAATATTGTGCATATTTTAAAGAGGAGGAAAAATGGGCATAGGTGTAGGAAGACTGGCCAGACTTCAGCAATGGGCCAGCTGAGAGGATTTGAATACTGAGCTTAAGATTTAAATCAGCCTAACCCTAATCGAAAGAATATAGTACAGTTTTACATTGGCCCGTCTTTCTGCACCAGCTAATGAGCGTGGCTGTCTCTCTTCACCTACAGTATGATGAAAAATGGGCAATACAATCCTCACTTCTAGTCTTGCTGTCAATCATCTGTTGTTTCCATAATTTGTGTCGGTACTGTATCTCTCATTATATATATATATTAATCATCAAATTATAATTGTTTTACATTTGTACTGTAGAATTCAGCTGTTAACACTAATGATGTAAATAAGGCCTATTAAATGCTGCTTCTGCCATTAAGTGCTTTGGCACCATCTACAGGTCAAAATACAAAATACTGTTATGACAGAAATGCTGACATGACCACAGGGAGATGTGGTGTAAAAATGTTTTGAATAGAGGGTTAGGTACCCGACTGTTTATATTGTCGATCTGGATATGTGAATGAATATATATATATATATATATATATATATATATATATATATATATAGTCTGAAGCTTCATAAAACGAAAAAAATGACCAACCCCATAGCATCCAGACCGATACTTACGGGATCAAAATCCTGTGGGGCAGGGTGTTAGTTTCTATAACTCAAGACTATGCAATTTTATTGGAAAAGACACAAGCAATGCAGACTAGATACAGGGTTTCAAATCATATATTTGTCCAGGCCTGCTCTTACCCTTTGAACCTCTGCAGAACATTTAGAAGCTTTGCTTCCATCATTGGACATGCTTCCATTCTATTGACTGTGAACCAACATATCAAACAGACAATTTGAATTTGAAACATTCAAATCTGTTTCATATACCTGCTTTTTGTAATGTTTCCAATGAAAACCATTTAATAAGATTAATTTTTGTATTGCATTGGATTGGGATTACTGCTAAAATGATCTGTGGGAATCTGGAAAGAAACAAAAGCTAACAACTATTCAAAAGGGTGATTCTCAACTGAGGCACAATTTTGTTTTTACATCATGTCAGCAGACTGCAGGGTCTATTTTAATGATCTAGACAGTGGCGGATCAAAATACTACTGCTGTGTCACATCTTAATCCAGTTGGGGATTCACCCACTTATTCAGCTTACTGACGTACAAGGTGAAGGCCCATGGAAAAAATCAGGTTTATAAATCTTAGGGTGACAGTATTAACATCCACCTTTATATCATTAAAATGCGGTTTGTTATGCTATTGGAGGGACCACAGCTACCTGTATGTTTGTTTGTTTTTTATTGCAGTTTTCTTCCACTATTCCTTATTCATGTTTTTCTGTTGTAATTGTTCAAACAGGAAAGTGATGCCTGTTTCTGAATTGTGGTAATGCAAGCACTGTTAAACTACAAAAGGGACCATTTTGGATATAGGCCTTACTCGGGTTAACCATTCAGTATGATCAGGATCCAGACTTCTTCATTGAAGATTGACAGGAGTCAGACAACTGAAATCTCCTATGGCACATTTCCATCTCCTAGTCCAGACACATGCTTGTTCTATTCACCAAGCCCCTCTGGCACAACTTGTTCTGTGTATCCCCAGGAACCTCGCCGTTAGCTAGATCACAGCTGCACAGTCCAACGCTAGCTCTCCAGATGTATCTATTTATGTACATCTGAAGCACAGAGCATACTTGGATAATATTAAAAATATCTGGTAATTGTTATATTGTGCATCTTTTGACTAACATTACTTTTGTTGACTAATGTAGTACGAATTAAACCAGTCTACATTTTACATCAATAGCTCATTGGGCACATACATTTTAAATAGTGAGCAGATAGGTTTGTTGATTGTTTGAGTAGTATTGTTAAAATTGCCAAAATGAGTTGATTAAGAATCTGTATAAATAGCCATTTTTGTAATGTTTTCATACTGAAAACTTATGATTCTTTGATCTGTATTTTTGTTCACGTTTTCTTTTGTTTGATACCTATGCTTAAACATTTGATTAAATCCATTAGACCTGAGTGTTGTGTTTCTTTTGTGCATCAGTACATAGTTCAGTTCATTCCATATCCTAATCTAGTTTAAAAAAAAAAAAAAAAAATCACACATCACTTTAACACCAACACAATTTATTTAAAGAATTAAAATGTCATTGCATTCTATTTTCAACGTGTGAATGTCCTTCAACTAAGAGTCTTTAACCATAAGTTTAAATATTTTACAGCAAGGTCTCCTTATTTACAAGGGAAATAACAGCAAAACATTGATAGGATAACAGTGTTTTCTATAGTTTGGTGAATATGAGAATGCAGCTGCAGTTCATTAAATGACTATTTTCAATCCATTTACCGACAATAAAACGATCACTGACTTTCAAGAGCTAAACGTCGTGTTCTAAAGCATGGAGATCTAGCAGCAAATTGTAATCAGTGTTTACCTGGTGTGTGCGGATACTCATTTTCTGAGTAATTGCCTTCAAGAAGAATTTGTCAGCAGGTATTAAATAAATCAAAACACAATAAATCAAAACAAGAAAAGCTGCCCTTCTCTACCCTTTGCAATTGAGTACCAATCAATGGCAATTAACTTCTGCAGGTAAGACAATCGCTTCTAAAATATAACTGAGTTTTAGTTAGTTTGATTATAACAGGTTCTATATCAAACAGCTTATTATTGATTGATAATAATTGTGTTAGAGGGAAAGAAAGGGCCTGCATTGTTTTGTGTTGAGTAACCGACATGTTTGATTCCATTTAATTAGCAGTTATTTAGAAATTATGAGTAATCGGCACACCCCAAGTGTTTCCCCATTAAACCTGGATACTCCTGAATTTACAGTGGTTTTTCCATCCAGGGTATAAGTGAACACATAGTTCTTTGGAAATCAACAGCACACACAAAAAGGTTATGAAAATCCCATTTTCTATTGAAGAATTCCTAACCACACCTGCATGTGCATCCAGAATGAAATTATTCCAACTGTATCAATTCTGAACTGAGTCACATCCTTAAATCCAGCAAAGTCTTTAAATCAAACACAAGGACAATCAACATTACAGCAAGCCTTTGTTCAGGTGGAAGTCATATTAATGATCTTTAAGGAAAAAGATCACTGTTCACTTTGTATTACAAAGCGCACTTTTCAGTCCATTGTCAAGAAAATATTCAGAGCTATTTCACTAAGTGTCAGAAGCATTGATTTGAGCATGATTCTCTGTGGTGAATGAGTTTGAAAGTTTCTAGCACAGGAGTAGACTGGTATAGGGTGGTGTAACGAAAGGGAGAACCTCGAAAATCGACAGAATAAGAAGATTGAACATAGTGCACTTTAATAAATATCTTCTCATTCCATCGATATGGGTAAATCAAGGTTTACAGCAAAAGAGAGGCAGGTGGTTCTTTTAAGCGAAGGTTAACTAAAGGGAAATACATCCTGCAGGGATACTAGAGCAATACATCACGTGTTTTTACTAGAAGTCTGCATGTTTTTGCACAGGTCCTGTTAATAAAAGTTGAGCTCATGCCACCAAACAAATGCAAACAAAAAATAAACCAACAGTATTGTGAAGAATAAACTTCAGAACCACAGCTCTTCTTTATTAGATTGGCAGCTGGAATTTCACATCCACTTGAGCTTCTTTTGCTAGCGATACGATTTCTGAAAGCTTGACAACCTAGACATGGAAAGGAGGGACAGATTTAAACAGAGCACACAAGTAAGATTCCACTTTATGTAAGATGCTTCTGCGAGTTAATCACGGATTTCAAGTGATTTCAAACCTGGAGGCCCATCCCTTCCAACATAAATAAATCATTTTGTACCTGGAAGGTATTTTAATATTGCTGGCACCTGCTTACCCTGGCAGATGATAAAGCTGGAGTGGGTGTGTGCATGTTCGAGGGCTTGCCGACACTTACCAGCCACAGTGGAGGCAGGTGTATGATTCAGGAAGATGGTAGATGTCAGTGAGGCTCCCAAAGCAAGACAAAGCAGCTAACAATACTGCCATTAAAGCAAAGCGAGCTGCAGGGCTGCAAGTCACCATGAGGCACAACCAGAGCATTCTTGAGTCAGTTTGGACACACCACTTAATTGGTATCACCCCTGAGCACTGAATGAGGTAAAGGTGCAATAACCAAGTTTTGTAATGTAAATTCTTATTATTATCACTTATAATTAAGCTTGCTCCTTTTCAATGTTTGTCCAAGGACTCTATCATTAGTAAGGGTTTGTATATCTAGATCTTTAAAAAAAAAAATATATATACTTTTTTATGACATCTGCCTTGCGATGAGTACAAGTTTAAGTAGAATGTCTTGAATGATATTCTGCCATCTGGCATTCATAGTCTTATAGCAGTAACATTTTTCTTCCTCTTAAATATGATTCCATTGCTTCCCAAAACACATCTGGATGAGTTTCTAAAGGGTTATTTGTATTTATGCAGATTTGTATCCCCTTCGCAATAAATGTAAGGAAATATTTATCAAAAACTAAACTTCTTCCTTTTAGTTTTTTGTCTGTTAAAACATGGTGACAACCATATCATCACTGGTGCATGATCCGATAAGTATTGAAGTATTGACACAGTATTAGATGTCATAATCATGTCAATTCATGAATATGAATTGTGGAGATTTTAATAAAATGTGTGGTCTCTCTATTGGGTTGTTGATCCTCCATTTATCTTTATCTCCCATCTCTTCCATAAATCAATGCACTGTTTTTCATTTTAAAGTTTCTATGATTAGATTGATCCTTTTGTGCCTTCACAGAAGCCTCATCCGTGAAAATTAAAAAATAAAACGCTTGGTTACTGCCTTGTTGTAATCAGCATTATCTAAAGTAATGTAATACTGAAAGAGTGTTTATCTTTGGGATGACATGTAAACGATTTACTTGCCTGTGACATCCTGCTATGTTAATGTAAGTTATGTAAAAGACCAATCACAAGACTAAATGCTAAAGAGTACTTTTCAAATGACTTACCATTTTTGCAGCTTCATCCAAGTCATCACAGGCCAGGATCTTGAGGCTACTGGCAGCAATCAGAGCTTTTGCATCATCAACTCGTGTTCCTGGAAAATGAAAGTATGAAATCCATGAAGTTATTTATTTCTAGTTTTGTAACATTAACTGGTGTAAATGTCTATCTTCAGAAAATTGTGCTAATAATGTATTCTCCCCAGTTTATTTTACTTCAAATCCAGAACTAAAGGATAACTTCTCTTTTGAAATGAAAACACTACTAAAGCAACTAAGCAGATCATCTGAACAACAGAATGAGTAGTTAAAGGTAAAATACAAGTGTGATTATATCCCTCGATTCTGACAATCTGACCAGTGCTAAAGAATGTCTTTACTAAGTGCATACAGGGGATGTAGACCATGGAGATCAACTTTAACTTCTTCAGACTCATTTTGAATTTTCAGCCTTGGGAGGGGGTGGGGGGGTGGTGGGGTGGGGGGAGAATGTGTGTTTCAAAAAAAGTATATTCTTGTTTGTCTTGGGTATCACACCCTTCAATATTGTAGTAGGAAAAAAATGTATTAAAGTCCCCCTGCCTCGCATACCCAGAAGGGTATAATGGAGCATAATTGATTATTACCACAACATTGTGAAGTTCTTTAATATTTAGCTGAAGTTTTCTTCTTTTATTTTCATGTTGCCACAGATCCTACCACCACACTATACACATGAACTTCCTGCGCAACATGTATTAGGTTCCCCTCTTGCCCACAGAGCGAGTGGGGACCCTATACCTGCTGCCCAGGAATGAAACATGCAGTGGTAGTATAAGTTGGCTTCATCCTAGTCCGGGTAAAAATAAAGTATGCAAGACACTAGCAAAATGATAAGGTAAGAAAATGGATTTGAAAGCTTTGATTATTATTACCCCTGTAAGGCAGGCCGTGGGAGAAAGAGCACCCTTCTAGGACTAATGTTAGGTATGAGTCATTTGTGTGAAAAACTAAAAGGTCCAACAGCAAAGGGTAACTAATGGTCTGTGGAAATGCAGTCTAACAGAATGAAAGCCTTGTCTGAACAGTATTTTTAATGAATAGGCTGAATGGAAGAGCTGCACTTAAAAGACTGAAAATAAAATTAAATAAACCCCCTCAGTACCAGCCAAGGTTTTATCTCATTCAACACTTGCTTTGAAACCCTGTTCTGAAACCCTTTCTGCGCTTTCAGTGACATTTTTATATATTTTTCAAACTATCTGCTTGTGGCAACGATGGCTTATGGGTGACGGCAGACCAGGAAATAGACACAGTAGTGCGGGGACGAAGCACTGGTATGGGTATTTTAATTATAATACAAAGGTTTGTACAAAACAACACAACACAAAACAAAAGGCACGATAGCCAAAAGAAACAGACACACAAAACAAAGTACCGTGCTGGTCGAAATCCAGCATGAGTAGCAACTGTAGTTATCTTTGTTTGTATAGTCACTCACATCTCGTTCTTACTCCCTTAACACCCAACCAAGACGGAGAGGTTTCTGTCTCTTTTATGCAGCTGTGCCTTAACTCGGTTGCTTGTTAAATCATTCAAACAAGACCAGGCACAGTCTGCGTGTGAAGTACTTTGGCAGGGAAGGCAATCAGTCCTTCCCTGCCAACCTAAACCATCTGTGCACAAATACATACATACATTCAAATCATAAAACAACAACAATACAAAATAAACAAAATAAACCAACATACACACAAGGGCGGGGTGTACCCTGCCACACTGCTTGAGAGCAGTCAACATTTTTGCAAAAAGTACTTCCGAACCCAACAGCAGCACTGAAAAGTTTCTTTTGCAGTTTGGTGGTAGGATTGGGACAATAACCTGTTAATGTGATATTATCAATAAATTTCTCAGACTTTATTCATTTTTGTACTGAAATTATTTGCGATGATCGTGCTTCTGTCTAAAAAGTATCAGCGCCACTGCTACCCTCTCTCTAAACAGACTGGTTTCTAAAGAGATGTCGGGGAATGGTGTCAGGTGTCAATTACTTTAATTCAGTCCACCCTCTGATGTGGGAGAGAACAGTGGCTGCATCTTAGCAAAAAGCTGACAGAGAAAAATAAAATAGTGTGTAAGAAAGGCATGGTATATGCAACAAGAATATGCAAATTACTGTATTTATAATAAAATACGGGAGGATAGATTTGAATGTGTTTTTCAGTTTTCCAAATTTGGCCTTGCACGAATGAATGATATCGTGCAGCTCTTAAACTGGCTTTACAAGAAGTTTTTATGTTGTGTTGAAGAGCCGCAAGTGCAGCCTGCCTCATCTGGCCACCAAAAAAATGTAACACAAAAAGCAAGGGAAACTAAATAAATACCCAGACATGGCGTTACACAAATACCAAATAAATAAAAATACCAGCATTCCATAAGAGAGCGCTTTGCACTATCCATGCATTATTTGATACATACTTTCGGACTGCATATATATTTATATACATATTATACATGTACTGTAACAAGGTAGGGAGGGAGTTAATATCCTCCCTGCCAGAAACGTGTATTTGTTTAATTGTTTTTGTTATTGTTTAAAATTATTATGTATTGTTTAATTCTCACCTGCACTTGGCTGCCATTGTAAATTAGAGCCATTAGAGTATTTCTAGAGAGCAAGCAGTCTGCTCGAGGCTGCTGTGTGAAGGAGCCTGTGACAGGGATGGACGAGTGGTGACGTCAGACCAAAAGAAGGCACAACAAAAACAAAAGGTACGGTGCAGTGGCGCGGGCGCCGTTTTATTTAAAGCAAACAAAAATAAATATTTAAACAAAAATAAACACTGTGCTCACCGAGCAAAACAAAAGGGTAAACAAAAACAAATCACGAACACAAAATCCACAATAAATAATAAATAAACCATACAGGTCAGGCTGGGCAGTCGCTGTCACTGTTCCTGTATGCTATAATTTAGTTTCGTTTTCACCCGATCACTCTCGCTCTCTCCGATTCTACAACACCCACCCTGAACTAGAGAGCCGCAGGCTCTTTATAACAGGTGACCATCTCCCGATTAGCAACAAATTAAATCACCTAATTAATTCGGGAGATGGCCACCTTCTGCACAAGTTTTAATTATGTACCATGTGGATGGGGTTTCCCATCCACATTACTAAACAGTATAAAATAAACAAACGGCTACACCGTCAAAATACAAAACAATAACACATACGGCGCTCGCCGACATAAATATAATAATTCATCAAAATAAACAAATACAAAATAACACAAGCGCGGAGGGGGAACCCTCGTTCTAAAATAAAATAAACAATGTACAGGGCTGCTCGCCCTGTTACAGAGCCCGATTGAAAGTGTGCTCAGTCTGAAGAGAAAAAAGGTATTGTGTGAAGCCTTTAAGTTAATTGTTTAAAAAAAAGGTGTTTTTGTGTTTTATTTTGTAGCCGGTAAACAGCTTAGCTGTCCGGAGTATAGTCAGGGTGTTCCTGTGTGTAGTCAGCACTCCGAAAACAGTGTTATGTTTTGGTTTTGTTTATTTTGTTTATTAAAAATAGTGCATAAGCGCCTAAAATCTCAAGTTCCTTTGTCTGGGTCTCTCATTAAAGGAGCAAACGAACCGTGGAGAGCAAGCCCGGTTTACAGTACATATATAATTTATACAAGGTTTCCTACAGAAGGGTAGCTTCAGCAATTCTGTTCCTTATCGTAGTGCTAAATGGAGCTAAATTCCAGCACTTTAGGTTAATGATATAAAAAAATAAGAATATCCAGTACAAATGTTTAGTAGATTAGATTTTCAAAATAATGGTAGTAAATCAACAATAGGCTACCCTACTCACCCACATTTCCCACTACACAATGTTCTTATAATAATAGTAATACCAGTAGCCCATACAAGTTCAGTCTGTAAGTCTGCAGCAAGCTGATATTGAGCCCCATATTTGTCATTTTGAACAAATTTGTGGAACCAACAGTTTTTTTCTTCTTTTTCATGTTTTTGTTCTTGTGAAATAAGACAAATTTTAAGTTTAAGAGCTTTTACTTCAACTCTATACATGGTCGCTAAAGCCTGGTGCTGATGTCGGTAGCCCACAGCAATATAGACCACTGGCACGAATTCCCAGCTATGCTAATTTAATACATTTCGGGATACAAACTTGATCTCTCAATTTTTTTGTTCTTAATATGTACCCATGGTAGATGCTAATTAAGACTAGTGTAACATGAATCGCATCTTATCTGCTAAGGGACTGAAAAGACTAAGCTTAAAAGCATTCAGCTACCCAGTCACCAAACATGAAATTAACAGTGTAAAGAGTAAAAAAATATCTTTCTATGTTTTGCAAGCTGCCTTGTTACTATTGTTACTGTTTCAGTTTGGTCAAAGAATCTTGCCAGGGCTACTTTCAGCAGATCTCAGTTGTTAATAAAGAATTGCTTGGTACCATCTTTACTTCTACTGCATTCCAGTCCTCTCTTTAGCAGTGCCATGTTTTGGTAGTGCACTTCCTGTAGCGTGAGGAATGTGCTTGATATGTGCGCTACGTCACACTCTCACGAAAACAGAGAGAATTTGGAGTTTTTAAACTGCATGTAATCCACGCCACTGTCTCAATTAATGTGTTGACATAAGAGAATTGTGATATTTTTATTTTTCAATCCTACTTTGTGATATATTTCCTCTATTCACTAAACTAGTTTCTACCTGCATAAATCCATTAGCTTGCCGACAGCATTTGGTAAAATATACAATTTTCTTATAAGGTTAACTCATTGTAAATTCAAAGAGAAAAACAAGTAGTTGCTTGGTTTATTAAGAAAGAACAGTGCAAAGCAGAAGAGTATAAATTGTCAATCTCTTGCTCTGGTTTGTAATAGTCACATTACATATTAAAACTTAAGCTTCTCTGCATGTTTCTCTGCATGTTTCTCTGCAGTGGGCAGGTGCTTTCATAGGCCCAACAGGGGTCTAATATGGGTTGAATCAGTCTGAGTCATCATCGGTTTGAGATAGAAAGCCCAGAGCGAAGGAAAAAAAAACACACAATGCTTCACTAGAACGTTTAATTCAGAGATCCGACAGACTTGACAAGACCCCGGGTTTCCATCTCATTTCACTGTTCCTTTTTATCACTTAAAAAAAAGAGAAACAAACAAAACAAAAAAAAAATCAGCAGCCTCCAGAAACGGCTCATCTGACATTCTGTGCTGCATCTGATCCCAACGCCTTGCCTACCTGACTGCTTGCGCTAAGTGTGCTGTAGGGGATCGCTGGTTTGAGTTTCTCCCTAGTCAGCCCTGCTGTGTGCAACTGTTTGTGTGTTACTGTTCTGTTGACAAGCAGGGTTTACCAAAGCAACATCCCTCCTGCAAATTATTCAATTTTATCTGAAAAGGGAGCTTCCTCTGAAGACGTCTAAATCTCAAGGATCATAATATAAGAGTGCCCTTCATAAAGGTCATTATGAAAAGTAGGTTTGAAAGGTTAGGATTAATTGGGGGATGAAATTCAATGAACCAGTAATGGGATGGGGGGGGGGGATCAGAATTTCAACACCTGACAACAAATATCAAAAGGTCACACGGCAGCTCAAAGGTCAGAATGTTGATCATTTAAAAATGTAAGAGATGCAGAAGAAGCTTATATTTGAAAGTGACGTTCAGCTAAAATAATCTCTTCTTGTCAGAGATCATGATAATGCAATCTACACTACTAAACCTGTAGAATTCTCCCGTTGAAAACAGGCTGAAAATGTACAGGGGTTTGTGCAATGCAGAAGACAGAAGGTAAGGAGCTGGTTATAATGGCTATACACGTTTCCTGTAACACTTTCATGTAACTGCTAAACCAATTATAAATACAATACTGATGATTGTTAGCAAAGAAAAGAATACAAACCTTGTAATCTGACCACAATAGGAATCTTCAGGTCCAGATCCGTAACTGCCATAATAATACCTTGTGCAATAACATCACAGCGCATGATACCTCCAAAGATATTCACCAATATGGCCAGCACCTGTTGCAGACAATAGCAGCATTAGACTTGAGCATTTATTTGGATAGTAGAGAAGTAAGACAAATAAAATGCAAGGTAATATATTAAAGCTATTTATTACTTATTTTTCCATATACAATTAAATGCTGTAAACATACAGTTTTATACACACATAGATGTTCCGGATATTTCTTTTGCCTCTAGTAGATACCAGAACAATTCACATCAATACAAAAATATATAACTACAGTTCTTCTGGGATCTTTGGAAAAAGCAGTTTTCACTGTCGGAAGGCTTGGAATATATAACTTTACATTAATAAGGGCACACTGAATTTGGAACGGTGAATAGTTTCACTTCAACAGAATCATTGGTTTCTAGATCACGCCGTATCAATCTCAGATTTTTCAGGACCCTGAGGAGTACATTTGTCACAAGCATTTCACCCTGCTGCCCTGAATGCAAGATACACTTGAAGAATACCTACAGGGAAGAGGACTCAAGAATCCTGTTTATGAGAACATTATTAGATTAATATTTAAGGCCCCCATCTCCACACCGTTTTTTCTTTTTCAGCCCTCATCTGCTGAAAATTGCTCTACCAACAGAAGCAGAGCTAGATTTCACCTTGCATATTACCAATAAAACAGTATATAACAGATGTCTTGGACTGGGAGCATCAGAGTACGGGTTATACAGACACGCATATCATGTAAATAGACCTCAGCTTTCAGTCTGTTTGTTCGTACCAATATTCACACACAGACGTTCGCCTAACCCTATAGTAACATTTTTTTAAACCTCTATATCATCTGCAAGGATGTGTCAATACTTGAAAGTATCTCTACCCTTCACACAGAAAGTGTTGCTTTGTGGACCAGAATGCTTGTGTATTCCTTACGTTGGTTGTGAGGACAATGCAAAGGTGAAAAATAACCCAATATGACATCACAGAATAATACCCCACAGAACCAAACATGCCATATTCTTAATATTTTTCCAAATATTTTAACTATGCCCCCTCTAACTTCTAGATCCAAAGCATAGGCTGTTATCCCTTTTTCCTTTGATTAAAATCCTAGCCTTGTTCCATTGCATGTATTGACTTAAAACATCCACGCATTCATATTGAACTCTACCACATGACATCACTCTGCTTAAATGAAAATATACCTATTGAATCTTTAATTTCCAAGACTGACAAGAGATCTGGATAAACTCATCCCAGACAAATTTGTTAAGCTAAATCCCCTGCTATGAAGATTGGCTAGGCCTGACTTTGTTAAGCACATTTAGATTGTTATCAGAACTAAGTATGGAACTTCAAACAGATTTTTGTTTACACCTTGTATCTTGAAACTGATAACAGGGCCATGTAAAGTTATTGCGAGACTCTAGTGTTTCCGAAAGTGAATTCCATAAGAGATTTGGTCAAAAACTGAGTAATACTCCTGTCACAAGCAGCTTTTGTTTGTACTTCCTGTGCTATAAGAAATTAGACCCTTTTGCATGGAATGCCTCTATAGCTTGATGTCAGGATCCTCATTGGGTCCAGATGCAGTTACTATGAATTTACCCACTGATGATATTGATGAAGGAATAGACTGGAAACCTAGTGATATGAAAAATAGTGAGTTCTGGCCTACACCTGGGTTGTGGATGAAGGGAATCCCTCTTAAGGTTACCCTTTGTGAGCAGCGTGAAATGCATCAAGAAAATAGCTATCAATCCAGTACTATTGTTGCTGGTGAAAGAATGACTCTGAATAGAGGGAGTAGAAGCAAGTCTCTGATAAAATGTAGGGGTGAGTTATCAATGATAGGGCCCAAACCCTGCCCTGCTTGTAGCCATATGGTTAAACATTGTCAAATGCTATTTCAATGTGATGGCCCCGAAAGTGTGTCATTCTCGCACCTGAATATTGATCCAGATAATGGGGTGTGAAACTGATCATACTGTAAGATGGGCACATTTGGGTAAACTGGAATTCAAAGACCGTGTCCAGATATTTTGCAGGTATCAAGTGAAGGCTATTGTCCCTCATACCTGTGATGTGAAAAGATGGCTATCTCGTCCTGTCGTGGCCTTCACAGAACCACTCAGCGCTAAACCAGAGAGAGAAGTTGAATCCTGCTGGAGCAGGGCTGATTTGCTGGACATAAATTGGAGAATCTAAAATTGCTGAAGTACCCTACTTATAAATGTATTATGCTATATTCTTTGTTAGTTTACAATAATATAATATACCCTGTTATTAATCTATTGTATTATTGTTTAAAATATTCTTGGTAACCAGTAACAATGTTATTAGTGGAATTGGATGGAATCTGTGTAGAAGATTAATTACTGGAAAATCATGCTAGCATGCTGAAAGCTTGGAGCCTCTTTCTTATCAAGAGGTAGGATCTCTAAAATAAACATAAAGTCTCTTTGGCATTCCGAACCAGTGAAGCAAAGGAGAGCAAACTCTATAAAAATAGCAAAAAGTGTTGGGGCATTTAGAATTGAATTAAAGGAAATAGTGGTTTGTGATTTTTTAAGTGTATTAGCAGAAAGTTTATAAGAAATTGGAACTAAGAGAATATAGTGCAAAAATTAACAAAGTAAAAACTTTAGTCAAAGCAGAATGGTACCAGTCTGTGTCAAGAATATAGTAGGCTTGTCAAAAAGAAGGTAATTAATCTTGGTAACCCTTGCTCGTTTGCAGTACCATGCAGAGGGTGATGTTAGGGGGTTTTGAAATCCAAGGTTTCTATAATAAGTGATCTTACATATAAGAAATACCTCTTGGTACAGGAAAGGGAGAGTCAGTGGTGAACTATATGGACTCATTAAATCATAGGAACCTGGTAAATTACGTATTTTTCAAGAATGCAGCTTTAGAAATGTATTTCAACAGTGCTTAACAAAACTTAGAACATGGTTTAAAGTAGTAAAGAGAAATAATTACCATGCTGACATTATTTATTTCTCATAAAATTTAATGCAAAAGAGGGAAACAAATAAATTTGGTCTGCAATGGTTGCAGTTGGGTTTGTGTGGGTGTGTGTTTACAACCAGTTGGATTTGTGTGGGGGTGTGTTTACGCTGCAACCTAACTCGTTTCCAATATCTTATTCTTACTATGATTGGCTGCAAAGACACCAGGGCTAACCAGCAATTGGATAATGTTTTGTTGGGTGGGTTTTTATTGCGCACAGGTTTCCTAGTAACTGTAATATTACTTGAGTCACGGAGCCCAAATGCTCAAGTCCGAGTCCAAGTCACACAAGGTCGAGTCCGAGTCTTTTGCAGCCGTGACTCGAGTCCGAGTCACAAAAAATGCGACTTGAGTCGGACTCGAGTCCTACAAGTCTGGTAAAAGCTTATATTTACTGACTGTGATGACTGGCGGCAGCATGAACGCTACGGAGGGGAATAATAATAATAATAATAATAATAATAATAAATAATAGTTACCTTTTCTATTGTGTGGCCCTGCAGCAGAGTGCTTCTCTGCAAAACTGCAGTACCTCCTTGTTGCCAGAGCAAATGCTTCTAATTTTTTTCAAATCAAAAACGCAAACATCTCAAGATTTGGTGAAAACGATTCTGTGACATTGTCTATACATAAGAAAAAATGAATACCAGGTTTGTTTACATCCAGGAGCTGGCACGTAAAACACAGACGCAGTTTCATTGAATTGCAGCCAGACCACACCACCCCCCACATTCCATTGAAATACATACTTCCGTGTGGGCTAGGAAGGATGTGGGGGTGGGTTATAGGTAGGGTTGCCTACCGACTTATAAAAAAGCAGGACAAGGCAAAGGGTGGTCACACCAAATATTGATTTGATGTAGATTTTTCTTCTGTTCACTCACTTTGCATTTTGTTTATTGATAAATATAAACTATTAACATGTCTATTTTTGAAAGCATTCTTACTTTACAGCATTTTTTACACCTGCCTAAAACTTTTGCACAGTACTGTATGCTTCTTTGATAATGGCTTTTTTATGCTATGCTATATCATATATCTACAGTATATACAGCTTACTAAATGTAGGGTCTTTTAGTTATGAAAAAAATATTATCTGCCATTAGCTGTAGCACTACATGCTTGATAATGTGATTAAGCTTTTTGGGAAGTAAAGGAAGGAGTATTGTGAGGAGTTACAGGGTAATTATTAATAATACTGTCTCTGAAATTACTTCTGTCAATAAGCAGCAAAAGCTAGTTTTTATTAAAATGTTAAAATCAGGTTAAAAACACCATATGCTAAATAAATGTGCAATTTAGTAATATGATGTGCATGAATTTGCCTACTCACCCTGTTTCCACTTGTATTTGTCATTTCTTTTTGCAGCACAAAGGTCTTTATGTTCTTCGATAAATGTTTTTAATTCAGTGCATGTTAATTTTCCAAAGTTTAAAAAGGACTTCAAGTTCTGACTTGACCACAGCAACCGACAACCTGTTCCTTTTATCTGACATCTTCCATGTGACTAAAGACACGTTCTGCAAATGCATTACTGACAGGAACTGAGAAAACAAAAGAAACAATCTTCAGTAATTCAGTTGCTTGAGCTTCCTTGCGAAAAAAATAAACCCATTTTTTGTCTGGTGTCAGATCTTGAGGTATGGTTGTGATTACATCTAAGTACAGTAAACTCTCCATAGAGCTTGTCTTCATCAATGCTCAGATGTAGCTTGTCCATCAGTGCTTCTATGCCAGTCCATTGTATATTACTTCCGTCATCCAGTCGCAGAATGCCAACCAGAATTAACCATGCTAATTCTGGCACCGCAACTCTGTCCTCTTCTGCAGAATCCTTCTTTATCATAAAGGTAGCAATTGCCTGATTTTTGCATTTTGACTGCACATTCTTTTGGTGTTTTTGGGTCTTTTCGTGATTCTCAAGTGACGCTTTCACTAAGATTTTTGCCAGGCATAAAACACAGGTCGCTGAATAGGGATCTCTTTGGGTAGGCCTTAACCACTCTGAAGGTTTCTCTTTTTTTCCACATTCTTGACTGTAAGACGTAAACCGCTTACACTTCTTTTTTGGTGGTTGGGATGTATCAGACGTTTCGTCGTTGGTTTCTCCCCCCATTGTATTTCTGTACACATAAATCCTCGAAAAATTCCACTAAGTTTTCTACTCAACGATGCAAAGTACAGTTATAATAAGCAATGCAACGCTTGAACATGTGCGCAGTTAGGCTAATTGGCTGATGCTACTGTGTAGCTAGCCAATAAAAAGCAAGAACTGACTATTGTATGATATAAGGCGTGCTTACGCTAATTTAAGGGGCATGCAAAATATCATGGGTAGCAGAATAGCTCTTAATTCAGGAAGAGGGGAAAACAACATATAAATGCATTGTTATGATGGATGCAGAACTTGTAGTATTAGGGATCTGATTAAAAAAAGAAAAAAAAACGGGACAAGTTCATGTCCAGGGCAGTCTTACAGATTTGTGACTATTGTAGGCTATGCAGAAAAAAAAAATGTATTGTATTGTACTACATGTCAAAATTACGCGTCTGGCGGTTCTAGGTAGACGTGCTTATAAAATTGTTATTTTTGCAAATCTGCCACTCAAATGCAGTCAGGATATCTAATACATATGTTTAGGAAAAAAAAATGATACCCGAATCTCGCACTCACAATGGGGGGGGGCACTTTTACACAAGGTCGACTTTTACTCGAGCAAATACGGTACTCTTATTTTTGTAAGAAGGTATTTACTTTCAACTGATATATGATAACATTGAATTGAATCAAAGTTGAATACTGTCTAAACCTTAAATCATATGCCAAATGAATCAATCGTATTTATAGCCATAATTCTTGATTACTGTAAAATATATATTCATATGTTTAAGTCTAACTTTTGATTGCACTTGGATATGATTGTAGTTTTGATGGTGATATAGAAGGATATTGTGGTAAAACCCTACATCATTACAGTAAGGTATTGTTTATACATGGCTAAAGGCGTGTCTTGAGAAGGTATCCAAATACATGTTTACTTGCCTCGAGATAGCTTAAGGATTTATGTTACAATTACTTTATGATTTTCTTCCAGTTCTATTGTTTTTAAGCACAACTAAACGTTTGGCTTTAGGTTTTTCCTGGCTATAAAAACAAATAAAAAACTGACACTTTCACCACAATCCCTGGATGCCCTAATTGAACATGTTTGGGATAAACCTGAACAGTACATTCATCATTAGGATCCTCTGCCCAGCTCCATGCACCAATTGCATTAAATATTAATGACTGAATGGATTAACATGCCTCAAGACACCTTCCAAAACCGTGTCAAGGCTCTGATCAGGGCAAGCAGTGGCCCAGATACAAGTCTTAATAAATTGGCCAGGTAGCATATGTCCGTGTAGCAGGGCTGGGGCCATGCACATAAGGAGGGGGCTTCTGTGATTGTTTATTGTAAATACAAGTGTTGTGACTGTAGAAATAAATAGTGGGATTGGTTTTAATGGGGAACCTGACGCTCTGTGTGTAGTAGCCTGCCAGCTGTGTTTAATTGCGGGAACGAGCAGTGTGTGTGTGTGTGTGTGTTTACCAGCTGTGAGCTCCTAATCAGCAGGTGGGCATGGTGTAGCAGAGCAGCAGGAATAACAGGATCCTGATTAAACAGATCAGGGCTGCTGTAAGCCATTGAGGTCTCTTCATGGGGTCACCATGAAGAGGTGTACATTACCATTCTATATTCTTGCAGCTGCTATGCAAACTCCCCCCTTACTCCAAAGATAGAATTGCCTTGTTGTCTCAAACTGACGATTTGTCTGCGCAAGCCTTCTATGTTTCATTACTCGGACAGAGTCGAAGGAGAGGCTGTCAGACTGTCACTGTCTCGTTCACGCAGAAATTACCACAGAAATAAGAGAAATGGACATCAATGAGAATTTAATTATTAAAGTCGAAAAATATAATGACACCATGTGGTAAGAAAGAGGAGAACAATTGGAAATTGATGGTATGTCTCTCTCTCTATTTCACCTTAATTTTGGTCAAAGTGACGGGGAGAGCCACACACTGGTTCCATATTTCTGTAAAATGACGCTTCTTTGTTTTAATAATGTTGATGAAGAACAAGAAAAAGAAGAAGAAAACGACGACACATTCACACACTAACTGAAGATTGTATTAAAACTGAAAATGTGTAGATGTATTCTTTTTGAATGATTTACATGTTAAACCAGATCACATATAAACATTCACTGTTAAATGTCATTTTTTTTAGTGTGTGGTGTACCCAGACTATTTCTTTGTTTTATTTATTTTATTTCGGCTCTACAAAATGGCAAAAGCAGACTATTTTGTTTTCATGACTAGCTACAGCTGTGTTTTTTTTAATTTTATGTCCTCATGCTGTATTCATGTTGTTTGCTTTGCTCCTGATGTGCATAACCCTTAAGTCTAGGTCAGTGGCATAGCTGTCAGTCATGTGCAAAAATCTTGATCTGTCTAGGTTAAGGTTTTTCATCAATCCCATGGTTTTTCAGCAGGAGTCTCACTGGTGTGAACACTTAGGGGTTGACATGTATGTTGATGCCATTAAAGGTTATTTATTCGGAAGATCGTGGACTGGAAAGTCCTTAAGGAAAAAGAGTATAATCATTATCCTGTGAAACTGACACCTTTGATGCAATTGAACATAATTTTGTCAGGAATGTATCCATGATGGGCTTCTAAATCATACACAGAGTCTATACAGTTTCTCAGCTGACAGAATTACCATACTGCCCTGCTCTCAAGACACCTAGAATCCATGGTTACTACAGTCATTCTGAATAATCCCCCTTTAAATGTGAAAAGGTGTCAAACAAGGTGAAAAAAACAGGCATTATTTTTCAAACTGAGAGTCAATCAAGCCACAGTTATTTTAAATTGATCCTCCTTTGAAAATGAGATGCCCTGAGGACTGAGGGGGGGGGGAGTATTTGTTTGCTAATTATCTTAAATAACATACCTTACTGAATAAATGAGGAAACATTATTTTCATTATGCGATTATTCAATGCAACCTGTTCCGGTTATCTGCACCAAACAGGAATAAAACATATTCTATGATCAGTATTCATTTTGTCCTTTCTATATCATTTTTTCTAAGCACCCCAACATGTTTTCACACAGACTGGATATATGTGCTACAACCCAACTCATTCTAGGCACTCGTTAAAATGAGTTGCATGCTTTCCAGGTTATATAAATAAAATAAAATAAAAATAAAAAATAATAATAATAAAAAAAAAGGACAAAATTGGTACTTCCGAAATTTCTTTTTAAAAATACTGCAAATGTTTGCACATGTTAATACAAGCTAGCGAGCTGAAGAGCCTATTATAAAATGTCATCCTTTTCTGAGATGTGCTCCATAATATGAAAGCAAGTTACATGAGAATCAGCAAGAAAAATACTGTAGATCTTGCTGTTTCGTTTTTGTTTTTGTTTTTTTCTAAAGGAACTTGTATGCAGTTATTAGCAGAACAGATCCCACTTGAATTAGGTTTTTATGAATTAGATCGCTGTTTTAGTCCAACGATGCCCAAGGCTTGTCACAGTGGTATTTCTTTTTTAATTGAACAACTTGCTGACTTCAGCCTCACAGGTTTTGAAATAGAACAGACAGAGGCTTCAGAATAACACAAGCGTGTAATCGATCAGGTTTAAATGTTTCGAGCCAAAGCAACTAATACACTTGTGTTTCTGCGATGACAGCAATACACAAATGAAAAGAAAGTTTCCCCTGGCCACGCAAAATGCAACTACAATCACAATAATCTAAATACAAACAGTAATTTTTTATCATCAAGAGGCAACCTTGAAGTTTTCTTTGTGTTTCTGTGCGACTGCCTTCGACACGGCAAAAAACAAAATCTCAATTCTCAAAATATGAAGAAAGCAGAGCAGATAACCAAGCAGGGTCCTGGGTGTTCCACAGCAGAATTACTGTACTCGCTTATTTGCATATTAAAGACCTTTGTAATAGAAGGATTTTCTTTTTGTGCTGAAAGAGCTCTGCAAGGTGCACTTACTATAGTGGAATCGGCCACATTTGGAGATCTCACTTACCTTTTTGTCCGAAGTGATTAGTTTAAATGCATCTGTGACTTGCTGAGCAGTGGCACCACCTCCAACATCCAAGAAATTGGCAGGAGTCCCTCCATGAAGTTTGATGATATCCATTGTGGCCATTGCTAAGCCAGCCCCATTAACTGCAAGAGAATTTTCCAAAACTTTCATTTGCCAAATAGATATACATGGAAGATGTTAGTCATGCTGCACAAATTCAGCTCAAAACACCCACAAGCTTTTCTGTGAAGTTAGTCAAAACAAGATGAACTGGAAAGATAGTAAATGCAAAGTACTGTATTACATTGTCATTTCAGAAAGGATACATTTTTTTATATAAAATATTTCAATAAGTCTAATAGTTATAATGTTGTCCATGCAAATGCACTGAAGTTTTGGTTTCTTAATGCATTAATTAGCAGTAATTGGGGCTTAGTATACATTATATAGATTCTTTAGAAATGTACTCATCTTTTATAAGTTGTCCTGGAAGAGTAAAGCAGAACAAAAGCCCATAAAATTGGCAAGGAGTAATTTTTTGTTAATTATTAAAACAATAAAATAATGTAACCCATATAAAAATCAATAGCGATAACTGTTTCAAGCAGCTCTACACTTGAGAACACTGCTGTTCAGATGGCTTTTATCAGGGTTCAAAAGAAAGATTTTCCAGTGCTTTGAAGACGTTTCACCGTTAGCACATTTTCTCTTGCTTTGATAAGCATGTCTAAGTGTGGAAGTACACTGCCTGGCCACTTTATTAGGATCTGTCAATCAGACTGGATTTGGCATCACCCTGGTGGGGGGCATGTTCTCCTGATATAACAGAGTCCCATGATAACACTGGAGGGTCAAACCAATGCTGTAGATACTTAAGAATCTTGAGGGTCAAGTCCACCCAACATTGCTGCACTTGTACCATGATGGCGATGGCCAATTTCAAGACGAAAGGGTTTAAGGAACATATCAGTGACTTCTGGCATTGTTAATGACAACCACAATCCCTGGCATGTGTTTGGGATGAACTTGAAAGACACATTCATCATCAATATCTTCTGCCTACATCTCTACACCAACTGCATGAAATGTTAATGACTGAATGGATTAACATCTCTCGAGACAACTCCCAGTATCTTAAGAGTCTATGTCACATTACTGCGATCACGGAAAACAATGGCCCAACCCCATATTAGGTAGAAGCCCCAATAAAGTGTCCTGGCAGTTTATGTCAAACATTAATTTCTAGATACACCGTGAGACACACTCATCCATTTTAGATTAAAGTTGGTGTACAAATAACTTAGCACAGTTCACAAGGGCATCAATCAAAGTGACCTACTTTTTCACAGTTCTTGCACCTCTTTGGCTTAGTTCTTTAATGTTATCCTAAACTGCTTTGCTGGTTTTGATGAAACTTTCTTAATGCTATTGTTTTTTCACATTCTGTGAATTGTTGGGTCAGGTGACCTATTTTTCATGGTACTGCCACCGGTAATTCACACGCTTTGTATGTTTTTAACAAACCTTGCTGTAAACAAACAGTCAGGTCTGCAGAGTGTTGTTCTAGGAATGGAATTTATGGTGTATACGAATGATTAGACAGGTACGCAGAATTGATACCTAGGCAACCAATGTCTCCATCCAGGCCAATGTAGTTGAGATCAGATTTGGCTGCCTGCCTGTCTCGCTCGTCTTCTTGGCTCCAGTCACGCAGGGCAAAGATTTTCTTCTGACGATACTCTGCGTTGGAATCAAAGTTTAACTTGGCATCCATGCACATCACTGCAACACAAACAAAAAACAAAACACAGACTCAATAATGTGAATGCAGCGGAAGTACAGTCTAATAAAGGAGATATAGTGGCTGGGGTAACACGCTACTTTAGTTGGAAATATTGGACTGGCATAGTTGATGACCTGCATAGTTAATCAGTTTGAGAATGGGTAAGTAGATACATTCTATTGCACTAGGGGGAACGCCCCCATAGCCATTAAAAACCATGTAGTCATGAGACAACGCAAGGGAAAAGAGCTAAACTACACAGCATGCCACCTAAACATGAGCACCTTAACCGGGTAGCTAATGATGTAAAAGCACAAGATTTGCTTTCTGAAGACAACTACTGATCATTATTATGTGTGGTCAGAAAGTAGGGAGGAGATAGAGGAAGATGATGGCTGCAGAGGATTTCATCTGAAGGTATTGATCAATATGACCAACCACCCCGAAAAAGAACACTGGTAGTGAGGTGCAAGGAGCAGCTAGGGTTTGTTTAAGGTTCAAAGCAGACCACACAGTCATAGGCTTTTTTTCTCTCCTCTTCAGGGATTGGTACGGAACCTCTAAAGGGGCATGGTGTGAATTAAAAATAAAGAAAATAAGCTTAGTATCTTGTGCTCATAAGAGAATATCTTGTGAGCATGACTTCTTATCTCGGGAGCATGAGTTTGTGGTTAATCCTTGTACTAGATTGGGGTAACAGAGCACACAGGTATGGCTAACCAATTGATTGCTGCAGGACTTTTGGCTAAGGCAACCATGCACTTTCTTATCTTTAAAAAAACTGCTGCTACACAAGCTACGTGTTAATAGCTTGGTCTCTGTCATTGTTCAAGTTTGTCTATCTTCACAAATTCACTTTAGGGAACATTATTAACTTCTGTTTTCTGGAAACTAGCAAATGTTGGTTTACATACATATTTGCACATAACTTACTGCTGGTAAAAAGAAAACGTGATGGTTTGTAAACTGCATGTTGTGTGTATTACTGAATCTTTTTGATATGCACATGTGTTGTAAATGAATGAATATTGATGATCTATGTATTTAATTCTGCAGTATAAAATACATTAAGACAAGCACAGGAAATGTTATTGAATATTTTTCAGATGGTCATGACAAAGCCAAGAAACTGTTTCCAGATACATAAATTAGTTTGGAGTCGGAATCAACAACAGCCCATAAAATATCAGGCTTAAATTATGTTTTCCTAAAAAATTAACACTTATACATTTTTTTTTTTTTTTTTTTTTTTTTTTTAAATTGTATACACCGTTGACTGCATACTTCACGTAGCACATCACTGTCTCAGCAATGGACCTATCTGTAGAACCGTCCGTGCATGCTTTGCAAGGGCGTGAGCTGGTCTAAAAAGCCCTTTCAGATTTAAAATCACAGACATGTTTATGGGGTGAAGTAATTCTTGTTATGCTTTTGATGTGCCTTATTTGGCAGTCTCGTTTCACAGTTATTGGCATGACAAGGGGAGGTTTCAGTTCTGAGTGACTATTTTGCAAGCATTATGAATGTTTGTTCACCACTGCTACACCCCGTTAGAAAATTGACTTTTCCAGCATTTTTTAAACACAAGCCTATGAATGCGACAGTATATATGTACACTTTTTTTAAGCACTCGCCCACAGGACTACTGAGACACAAACATCAACTAGTCCTCATTAGTTTTAATACGCCTCAGGCGAGCATTGGTTTCTAACCCTGAATAGCTGTTTGGTGTTTGAGGACTTGTGCAATAAATGTTACAGTGGAATATTCACGTCCTTCTTCCATGTTCTCTTTGAGTAAATCAACTTGCTCTATAAAATTATGTAGCTGCGATACCCTGGTATTTAAACTGGGGCAAAATAGGGTGTAGTATGTAGAACTTGGTTCTACTATTAGGTCCTAGTGAGAATTTATAATTGTGGTAGATATTAAATATTTATCTGGCTCCCCAGATAATAAACCATTATAACCCGTCATAATTATGTGATAAGTGACAGACATTTCAATTGTATTTTTGGAATTATGGGATTATTTCGCAGAAAGGGTTTCACTGATATTAATGAGGGGATTCACAGATAATATGTCGAGCCCACAAGATGGTAACCTTCCTTTTTAATTTACACCATGTTCCTTTAGGGATTCCGTGGGATGGGGGTTCATAATTCCTTAAAAAATGGAAACATTTAGGGCTACCTAAAAAGGCTGCTTGCTCATTTAAATACCAAGATATATATATTTTTAAACCTTCTAAAAAAAATGGTAATAAAATAAATGAATTTTAGCAACCTGACTAAGGCAGAGTACAGATAATGTTGTCATATTGGTTTATGAGTTGCCATGAGGCAAACTTGATTGTTATTCTTCCCAAAAGGCTTGTTCCGGTTTGCCTTTTACATGTGATCACTCAGGTAGCCTGCAAACCAAACATTAGTCAGGAGGGCTGGAAGCTTGAGAATTACTTACCCAGACACAAGACCCCTTTTGCCCCCTAAAGGTAACTAACTGCTACTGCAAAGGCAATATTATTTTGTATATGTACTGCTTATCTCTGTTACAACTTCAGGAATTTCAAACGTGAAATAAGAGCTTAGGCTCACTGTACACGTTTATAATTCTTTAAAACGTGTTTAGAATTTCTCTGCTAACAGTTATGCCTTAGAAGCACAAAAGCTGTTCTATCAAAATAAACAGGAGATTTTGAGAAAAAAATAAATGTAGGCTTGTAAACTGTGGGGGGAAAAAAATGAAGATGTTTTTATGATAGTGTCATGAACCAGGTACCCAAGGTGGAAACACTGTTCTTGTTTCCTACAAAGGAAGTAGTCAATCAAAATTGGAGGGGAAGATTCTTAAACAGACATTTACCTGGGACCTTGCATTTTCTATTTAGAATATCCTTTCATTCATATTTTGTTTTTACTTTTATGGCATTCACAATTATTCTAAGTGGTTCTAGGTTCTGTTCTCATTTTTCTCTAAATCTGCCTGTACCTGGCTTTGAGCTTGTCTTGAGTGTCCTAAGTTCTGTGACTGAATTCAAATCATGTGGTAATGTTACTTTAGCCACACCTACTAAATATAAGTCAATTCTGGAACCAACCACACATACATACTGACCTGAACAATCCCTGTCATTCAGTCTCAAGCAGAGAAACACTGTGTGGACTAATGTCCTCTTGAGACCACCTAACACATATCATGCGTGACCTCAGCCAGGTTCTAGCCCAGGCCTCCTGAGGTGAAAGGCCTTTTGGAAGCCGCATCCTGGTATATAAAAGCAGTTTAAATCTCACTGATAGAAAGACACAGTACCGCTTCCAGAAGAGTCTTCCACCATGGGGTTGATCTCCAACATGGAAGCGTCATACTTCAGGAATAAATTGTACAGCTTGATCATGTTTTCTGCAGCCTCGTTGATCAAGTTAGGCGGGAATCCCATTTTTTGTGCGACCTGCAGTACAGACAGTGGATCAATATGAACCGCAAATAATGAGCTTGAACCCCTAAAACACACACCCACACACTGACCAAACTGTTAAGCTTTCTATTAAAGAGGATCTAGTTTAAAAAAAGTTATTTGAATTGTATGCTAGTCTCCCTGGACTAATTTTAATTCTCAATACTGGTCTTCTAACTTGTCTATCTGATCAAAGCAGGTCTGTATTTAGAATCCTGCTCATCACTATTAAGGTGAGCCTTTTCATTTATGCACCTTTCTCATTGAATACAATACCTTGACAGCTTGTTCCACCTTGATGCCTTCAACAATATCAATTGGTTCCTTGATGATGGCCTCAGGATTTTCTGCAGCTACGTCTTCTATATTGACACCCCCCTGAGAGCTTCCTATTAAAACTGGGCCCTTTAAATGGAAATTCAAAGACAACATGACTGATATGTGAATGGCATGCACACCACAGTATTGACTTGTCTTAAACATTACAGCATCTACCAGAAGAGGCAGAATCTTAAAACAAGCGACTAGAAAGCCATATCCGAGAAAGGGGAATCTGGGATGCTGAAGGTAATAAATGAATTTAGCAAATCTCAGGTGCCACAAATAAATATGTATTTATATGGAAATGTGTCTTTATACTACTCGTGTTGGGTGTTCTAAAGCATATTTTTGAATGTCCACTTGTAGCAGTGACACCAAGCTCTCCACAGCAACACCTAATTGTGAAACAAAAACACATGACTTCATGAAATCTATCATCTGAAGTAAATGGTTAATTCCATACGGTATAAAAATAAAACAATGGTTCTTGGTGGGTAACTGAAAAAATAATACATTTGTAGTAAGCTCGGGACCATCATCCCTCTGTGTTTAGGTCTCCCCTCACTCAATGATTAATGAACATAGAGGGAAAACACAATGGTCCACATTTCCATTATACATCAGTTAACTCCTGTTTATTTTTTTCTTTAAAAAAAAAAATCATTTTAATGTTACCAAATGAGAAACAAACAACTTGAGGGTGCTTGGGAGACTTGTGTTATATTACCTAGTTGTTTGGTTCTGGCTTTGTCATATTAACAGGTGTTTTTTTTGTTTGTTTTATTTTTTCTCTATCCACAAAATAGGAGTTAAAGACTGGAGTAGACACATTGAAACTATAGCCCCATGGTTCTCAGTGGATAATATAAAACTAAAGGTAAAGTGTAATTTTCACCAGCAGGGAATACATGTACCACATAAAACACTGCATATATTTGAGAAATTGAATTATGTACACGCAAATCTGCATCACAACAGACAAGCAAGAGAAGTGTACCTGTTCACAGCTGTACATAAAATGTGTGACATTGAAGAGCACATAATGGCTTACTCTTAATTACTGCCATTAGTTTGCTTTGATAAAGTTAGAAAACTAAAAAAACAAATTAACAAAAAAAGCATACAGTGCTTAAGGTCTTACTGTAAAGGAGCTCTACAAAAGCAGATCTGAAACAACATTTTAAAAAACAGTTTTCTTTACTAATGTGCCATCTAGTGGCAATAACCGGGACTTTTCCATGAAGTGTGGCCAAAACAGACTACAGGCATCAGATGAAAATGTTAATACATTTTGTCATTGAAATCTGAATAAAAATGAGACTACATAGAGTAAAGCTACGGATACAACTACAAAATGTGCAAGCACTCACTTGATAGGACCTTTCCATTGTGATTGCGAAGTAGTACTCCCGTCTTGGGTACCTGCGCTCACAGATAAACACCTGGTTGCATATTCTGCCCTTCTCCCCTGTCTGCTTTGTAAATAACTTCTTCCCAATCATTTTGCTGGAAACATCTCTGGCTTCTTCAGGGCTGAAAATAAAGAATTAAGTCATTTTCCAAACCTGGGTTTCTTGTCATGTAAATTGGCACAGATATATTCGGTGGCTTGTGTTGTAATAACAATTTTGTGCTTAAAAGAAGAAATAACCAAGGCTTTACACCAAAATGCCCTACGTCTCATTAGCAGTTTAACATGGCAAACAAACAAGACGGCATGGTAACGCAAAGCAATATCTTTTAGTTTCAAGCTTTTTATCCATCCTAATTTACCAGGATATTATATTCAAACCACAGGATTATATTTTCCCCATTATAACAATTCCTGAACATAGTCTCTGGAAAAATCACTTTGACTTTTAGAATCTATCCACCTGCTTCTCAATAGCTTTGGTACTACTGCCACTACTCACCTACTACTATCAATTCATTCCATATAAAACACAATAAGAAACCTGACTTACATCCTGTATCATGAAACAAAACCATGAAATCAAAAAATCAAAAGATAAGACAGAACCGTAATTCACCACTCTGTACTGTTATTGTACATGTATGTACAATAACAGAGCTCTCTCTCGTTTAGGTATATTATTGAAATGACCAAGTGCCAAGAGTTTGAACACAGACCCCTGTTAAACTGGATTAACGGAACGCAATTCTCATCATAACATGAATAAGTCACACCTGACTAACATGCAGCTCTAAGGGAGGAACAATTTGACATCAAACTCCTGTCTCATCATTTAAAAGTTAGTTCTGAAACCCAGGACTGGGTGCAGGGTAGAGAGTGACATTAGGACGGGACTCCTGCGGGACGGGAATACATTTCTCTTTATGTTTGTGGGAATGGATGGAAACGGAAATTAAACTGGCAGGAACGGGTGGGACCGGGAATAAAGTTATAAATCTCACAGGAACGAACGGGAGCGAAACTGAAGGCTGTGGGAAGAGCAGTACAGTACCAAACTTTAGTTTGTCAGACGAGCTACAAGAACTGTAATATTAAACCAATCAATATGAGATGTTATAAAATTAAACCAATCAAATGCACTCTCAGATTTCTGGGTATCCATGTATTTACCAAGACAGACACTATAACCCGCGTATCAACGACACTCATTTTAATTGACACACCCCATTTAGTGATGTGTACTGGCCCACCCATTCAATTCAACCCCACTGCATCTTGCCATCGTCGATTGCAACTAACATTTACAGTAAAACTGTAAAATACCTAAAGTGATTTTAAATATGTCAACCTCAGCAAATAATTGGATCAATTAAACTTATAGGGAGTTCAGTTGGAGTGAAACTCAAGACTGTGTCCCTGAAATGTTTTCTTTTTTCTATTGTCAACACATTATGCATAATAAAACAGTTGCAGTTGGTTTGTGTGGTTCTTGTTATTCTTGTAATCGGTAATACGGCAGTAATGAATGAAATTTAAAACATTCAGCTGGGAACAGGATGAGAATGAAAAACACAAGAAAAAATGGGCAACCCAAAAAATATCCTGCTTGAAAGGTATGTCATACAGCGAGAGGTTAAAAGAAATCAGTCTCTTCTCTTTTTCTTAAATATCACGGGACAGGACATTTTTCAACAAGACTGGATGGGACAGGAATGCAAACAAATTATATGTACGGAACAGTACGGGACGGGAACAATTCTGGTGGGACAGGAAAAGAACAATAATTACATTTAATTTTTTTTCACGGGATGGGATGGGACAGGAACATTTCTGATGAGACAGGATGGGACAGAACTCAAGTTTCATTCCTGTGCCACTCTCTAGTGCAAGTTTCAAGCCATGTGCAAGGATTTGTCCCATGCCAATAATGGCCAGACCCCAGACCCACACGCCCAGCCCAAAGCAGACAAGTGAATCCTCTGCTCTCCAGCCATTCCATCTGAGCTACCCATACTCAATCAAAAGGTTCAGCGTGATTGTTAAGTTTAAAATATATGCTGACATCAGCTCTCCAGTGTAGTGTTATACATTTTATTGCTGCAATCAAGGCTTCATATATTTTCTCTGACAATAGTTGCCCACCTCCAATGCCCCTACCAAACAAAGCTCAGGGAAAACTGGGGTTTCAAAGCACACACACATGCCGATAATATTTCGGGCACCCTCAGCTAAAATGTTTTGGCTCTGGTCACAAACTGTCTCCACGATCAATTATCCTGTTAGTGTTGCTCCAGGGGTGCAGTTTTTCTGGGTTGTGAACTAAAATACTTAAAGTTGAACACTGTTACTAAAGGAAGAAGTAGCAATGGATTTTAAAACCTGAGGGCCTATAAAAAGTCACTCACGAGAAAACAATCTTGACTCCTCCCTTCAAGCCTCCTTCGAATGTGCCTTTTCCTCTGCCACCAGCCAAGACTTGTGCCTTCACTACCAGATCCTTGGAACCTACAAATAAAAACCACATTGTATTGGAGAACAACTTTGTATTGCAAACTTTCTGTCGTAATGCACTTTTAAAAAAAAATTAGACAAAAAAGTGTTTTGTATCTTACTGTGGGGATTTCAAAGGTCACTTCTACAGAATGTTGCAAAGTTTAAAAATGATAAAATAAATCCTTTATTTATATTTATTTACCTTTACATAAATAACATACAGTACTGCACTGTTCTTTAAATACCAGAGATTTATGTCTGAATCCAAATAAGAAAAAAATTACAAAGTAGGCTGTCCTCAAATTAGGACAATGGCACTTAAGGGGTTAATGACAACAGGGCAGAAGACCACACAAGACAGGTTACCAAGGGGCTGTTCGGATAACAGTTTGACTGTATTACAGAAATAAAGACAAAGCTACAAGACTGTCTAGATTAAAAAAAAAAAGGAAAATATTATACATTTGTAATTTGAAGATTTAAAATGTACAACAATAAAAGGTATGGTTTACCAGTTCCTAATAGCAAAAATCTGGGTTTATCTGGTAGTTGAACTACAAGTAGTCTGTATGACGGGTTAACAAAAGAATCCTTCCCAGCTTTTGCTCTTGCACACTGTATTGCTGTGTTTTCACTGGATCTTCAGTTTGAACTGTCTCAGGATAATACAGAACCTTTCCAAAGCTATATGCTCAGAATTTTCCATCACAGAGGTATGACGCAATACAGCACAAATAATTCAATTAGGGCTACATGCTTCAGCGCGTATGGTCTGGTTGTAAACAACTTGATTAAAACGTAGTTTAAATGGTAAATCTAAATCATTCACAACAATGCACAGTAAGACAGTCACATTTTGGCAGTAGGCTTCAGATATTATTCTGTACATATTACCCCTTCTTTTACCTCAATAGTTTTGCAAGATGTTTAAGACACGAGCAAAAGCAAGTAGCGCTGGATTAATTTATCAAGTAGTGAGGTGCAAAATGAAGTCCAAGATCAACAATAACAAGTGTTAAAATAATATACAAGTGCAGCGCAAAGGAAAAAGAAAAACAATGAACACACCTAGAGAGGATCCTCATTATCACACACCTCAAAAGATATATTGTATGAGTGGATCACATTATAGCCAAAAGCAATCCAGAACATCTACAAGAGACTTGGAGTGCATGATAAAAATGCAGTTTTTGTGATCACCATGTACAGTTTGACAGACAGACAGACACAGACAGACAGACAGACAGACAGACAGACATCTGGACAGACACTATCTGCACATAAGATTTCCCATACTAGTGGCAAACAAGCAAGTGGACCATGCCAAATTTATTTCGAGTGAAAATATGATTATTAAAAGAGAAAAACCACATCAGGCAACTGTAGACATTCTAAAGCAATCGCCACGTGTCGTTTAAACTGACAGTATTCTAGGGTCAAGATACAAATCAGACATTGCAGCATACAGTAGTGACTTCATCACAATTCAAGAAACCAATAACTGAACTGCTCCTAAACTGTGGAAAAGTTTTTATGGAATATTTCCCTCAGGAGGGTTGAAAATAACTTTGTAACTGATTGTGACAGAGAATGATTCTTGGTGATAAATCTCCCTCCTGACCTGTGAGGGCGCTGTTTAAAGGGAACAGAGTGCCCTGGACTGGATGGCCTGACAATTTATTCCCAGGGTTAGGTGGAAGTCAGCCATCTAGAAAAGGGGCACAGCTGCGGTACATTAACCCTTAGCGGTCCATTTATTCCGCGCAAGGTCCAATTTATTTTCACACGTGCAGTTTATTTTAGATGCGCTGTTTAAAAGTATTTTTTTTCACAGTAAAACAGGTTTAAAAGGCACTGCATATCAACAGGACACTCAGTACTGCATCTCCAGCCCCGCCCCACCCCTTGTTCGCTGTATTTTTCACATACCTCTACATAGTAGTGCATACCAATAAATCATCTCCTGATCACTCGTTTTATCACCAAACTCCTCAATAATGCGATCCAAGTTATTATTTTATTACTATAACATATAAAAAAAGCTCTGCAAAAGTCTGTGATATTCTTTGAACGCTGGATGCAGAAGCAGATATCTTGTTTGTTTATGTCCGTGTTATTTCTGTGGTGGACCGGAAAGGGAAAATTGCAATGTCGGACCAGGTCCGACATAGGACTACATTGCTGTGTATTGCCTGGGATTATTATTTGTGGTTACGAAAGACCTGGAATTACAATAAACCTCCGCTCCAAATAAAGCATTGTTTGGACATTGAAATCACTTGTTTGTCGTTACTTCTACACCTGCGCACTGCAAATCACTTTGCCACACTGACATTAAAAAAATAATATAGAAGTAAGAATAAGCCACTATCAGACAAAAAGGCAGAACTGAGATACCTAATAAGTGAAGAAAAGTAAAGTATTTAAAAAGTACAGCACTACTGGTCAAGCTGCCTTCATATGCACTTCCAAACCAAGTAAATAAGGGTATCCCATTTCAAAGATCAGGTCAGGACAGGAATAGATAACCATGAACAGCTAGGTTATTTTTGGACAGTCACTGAAGAACAGCAGCAAACGGGAGTATAAGCCCTATAAAAAGAAGCTCGACTGAGAGCATGAACCTGTTGCTCGAATAGGGCTGGGTAACTTTTGCTGTATAAACTGCAATCTTTACCGGCTTTCATGGTTTATTGCCGGGCTCTTCAACGTCCGGCCCGCGGGCCACGCCCGGCCTGCAAGGGACAACCAAGTGGCCCACCAACAGTCAGCAAAAATCAAAATCAACTCAAATAAAAAGAAAAAGTAAAAAACAAAATAAAAAAAACATTAACATTGTAAATCAATGTGCGAGTTAGACGTGCGTCTTATTTTTGTATCCGTCAAAGCAGCGTGTGCATCACACCACCTCTTTCAAGTCACTAAGTCACTCAGCGTGACTCACGCAGCCATTTCCACTGTCAGTTTAAATAAATGTCAGTTTAACATGCTTACATTAATGTAGCTTTATTTTCCTAATCCATTGTTTTTTGAGACTCATTAAATAGTATACAAAAGAAGATTAACAGTTAGGTCAGAAACATCAAATGTCATTAGTTGGGAAATTAACAAAAGTAGAAACATGAAAACATTGATTTCCCATAAGCTACTGTTATCCCTTTCCATGGGACTAATCGGTTTGTTTTTAACTTATCCAAGTGTTCATTTTTGTGTCAGAGATGGAATAGAAACAAAGACACACGTTTATTTGTTTTAAGTGGCACATTCACATATTGTGTGATGAAAGTTTTTTCTGTACATTTTTACTATTTTTTTCAGTCAAATTACCTTCCTTACAACCACATTAAGTTCTCGCTCTCAGACTGTTATACTATTAATATGTCACATAGATTTAAAAATGTTTGGAATGATAATCCCTTAAATGCTCACACTGTTCTATTATTAAAGTACTATTCATATGGTAAAATGTCTAAGTCTTGTTCAATATACTAACATTACGTTAACTTATATCATATTTATTATATTGCTTAAAAATGTGCTGAGTAAAATGCTTCTGGCACACCTACTGCTAACTTTTTTACAATCTGGCCCCCTTAAAAACTAGTTGAAGAGCCATGGTGTATTGCAACTAACTGAGGTGTTTCAGAAGATGTTATTTATACAGGGATATTCCCAGGAACTATTTAATTCACAGTATACTGAACACTAAGAACAAATGCATTCAGTTTTGTTAATTAAATCATAGAACAAGTTACAGATTCTCAAATGTTTATGATATTTTAAAAAATAAGTGTGCATTACAGAGTTAAACATCTTATTTTATATATAAACAGAAGAGAATCAAAGAATGTAAATAAAATCTATTCAGGACGTTTGACATAAGTCCTTCCTGAGCTAAAATGCCACACCGCACAGCACACATTTGGAACCCTGTTCTTGCCACTAGTAGAATTTTCAATACAAATGGTTCTGAGATGCCCAGTTTGAAGATGGGGTGTATTTATGGGATTAGACTCACTTAATTACATTCCCCTCCTTTATGGGCCCTCATATTAAATACAGATATAATATAACAAGAGATATTTGAGCATGTTAAGCCTCTCCGTGATGATTACTGAGCGGGCCAGTGTGTTGTAAATCTGCAGCAGGTTTATGAAGCAGCCATTTCAACATTCACTCAGATACAAGCAACAAGGACCGTGCTATTTTTGTGATCAACAAGGACCTTGGCGTTCCACAACTGAGGTTTGAGCGAACGATCAAAAGAGCTTTAATGACACGATCTCAAGGGTGTCATAACAAGAGAGTGAAGAGGGAGCTCCCTACGATTAAAGCATAAACACGCTGTAAGTGTTACGGATATATGAAATTAGGTTAAAACAATCACAGCTATACACATTGTGGCAATACCAAAGGTGATTGAGAGAATCATAATGAAATGAAATAAATACTGTTTCACACCCTAAACTATGGCAACATACATCCCTAAACAGGTTTGGCTGAGCACCGTTTTACTGATACCCGGTAGATTTGCAAAAATAAACAGGGGAGCGACTGCATGCAAAATACTGCAGTACTTTTTAGCAAGGAGAGCTACCGTGCTAACAACTCAAGGCAAACTCGCACAGCTTCTGCATACTGTGATGGCTGAATATTTCTCATTCTATCCTATGCATTATTTACTATTATAAAAGAACATTCGCACAGGATGACTGCAGCCTTTATTTCCCAGTCATGTGTATTGCTTCTGAGAAGTGAGGAATTTTGCCCATAATGAGTAAAACTCTCAAACTATTAGAATAGTTCTGATATGCATTTGATCATTGCTATACATGTTAGGGAACCGAAAGTCAACACCAGCAGTACAAACCTACAATTTCTTACGAAGCAAAGTGTTCAACTGCCAGATTTGTAGAAATGGTACAGATTCAGGGGGTCCCCGAGTGTCTCATCCAGTCAAAGTACTGCTGCTGGGAGTGCAGGATGAGTCACACAGCTTGGACGGCGTCAGTTCATGTCCAGGCTGTGCAAAGAGGCCGAACTTTGCTGGGGACTCCGAAGGGGGCGTCACATTGGCTCTGACGCTCCCTGGATGAGGGATGGGAAACCGGAAGGGAGTCCTTCTCCTCATTGTGCAAAAGCGAACCTTACTGGCCAGAGATCGAGCACATTCAGAGTGGATAAAATGCAGGGCTGATCTCTGTTCTCCGGGATCGGTAGCCCGCCCACCTCTACTCTGGATTGCTCAGCGTAAAAGCAATCCTGGTTTTAGGCTTGTGAGATTGGAGGACGCTCACACACCCTCAGAACGTCTGTGCTGTGTGGGGACCCGCCGCGGTGAGGAGAAAAAACATAATTGGACATTCCAAATTGGGGGGAAAAATAAATAATATTAATTGGTCACTCTAAATTAAAAATAAATGAATAAGAAAATTATACATTCAGATAACTGTGCTACTAGATATCAAAGATTTCATTTTCCCCTGTTAGTAAGTACATTTTGTTTGAGTGACACTCTGTGTCTTCCCCTTTCATCGACTAAAACCTTTACAGACACTGATCTGATCTTTGGTAAACAATATTAAAAAAAAAGTTCTATAAACAGTCTGCAAACAAGGAAGGAAGGAGATGGGAGGATTTTAATTGCAAATTATTATCTGTATGGGAACTTATTGGCAAGAATGCACAAAAGATAAACTACTCAAAATGTCTTCTTGTAATACAGAACACTATTAAAAAGAACACATCACAATATTATACTGTAAACCACTTTGCATGGCTACACATACCGAACCGGTAAAAGCAACCACCATACCTATCTCTTTGGCAACTGAATAGGCTTCTTCAGCGGAGCTTGCCACCATTCCCTTGGGTACGGAGATGCCTGACTCTTTCAGCAGCCCAATGCTCATGTATTCATGCAGTGAGAGGGCCCTCTGCTGCTGCTGTTGTTGGAATCCATGACTAGCAAATAATCCTGAAGCTCCTCCAAGCACCTGGTAAACAGAAAGAGAATACTGTATAGAACTGTATGGAGCTGAACCAGCACAGTCAATCCCCACAGTGCAGTGCTTTGTTTTATATCTAGTTTCCTTTTTCTTTGGCAGATAATAAACTGAAACATACAACAGGAACACCATACAGTGGGAACAGCAGACTTACAACTAAGGACTGATCAGCATAGCAGTGGAAAGTGGCAGACAGAGGCAAACATTATATCTAGGACAACTATACTGGTAGTTTAAACCTCTTATTGCAGGTCTGCATATGTGGTTCCATATTAAACAGCAGAAAGCAGCATTTTTACAGGGGTGGGGAGGTTAAAATGTTTGTTTTTCACCCGATCTTTAAACCGTCAAAGAGCGATCAGTCGCAAGTCACAACCCCTTCCAGAAAGTATGAACAATCTTCTACCTGATCAATCATGACCAAAAGTGGAAAAGGTCAAATGATACATAACACTGTACACTGGTGTACCATAAAAAAGCCTGCTATTTTTCTTAATTTACAAAAAAAAATGTACTGTGTTTAATTGTTTTAGCAGTACCCACACAGCAAGTCATATGCTGGTTCAAACATACGAGGTATTTTAAGACAGCTTACTTGCTTACTTTTTAAATACATGTCTGCTTTTTACAGCCATGGTATTCAAAACTATTTTGAAAACATTCTACACTTAACAGTAAAGAGAAGTGTACAATTTTAGTTTTTTGTATTAGTAGACCCAAAATAAAAAATAAAAAAAACTCTTGGGAATGTGTTTGTTTTTGTATTTGGAAATTTCTCAAGCTAAATGTGATCAGTACTTTAAAACTGAATGTTTTTACTCAGCTCTCAGTTTAAATTTCCAAGCACTATTTTAAACCCAGACGACCCCAAATAAGATAAATACCACTGGACAGTTGATATGGTTAGGTTGGGAGATCAGAGTGACAGGTGTTGCATTATTTGTATACCGCCAGCAAAAGCATTTATTATTATTATTATTATTATTATTATTATTATTATTATTATTAATAATTTGACAGACACTTTTATCCAAGGTGAATTAATTATTATTTGAGGTTAAGGAAATTATATGCATTTGCTGCTTCAAATGTAACTTTGTAAGCTGTTTATCTGCGGGATGTGACTGCTAAGTTGTCAATAACATGCACTTACACCGGTAGGGTTTGGTTCATAAATAACAATAAGCAAACCTTATGACTTCTTATCGTTGCATGGCAAGCGTGACCTTTCACCCACTACCGTGTACTGTACTATAACATAACAAACCCCGGCTCCCTTTGTAACACCAGCATATCCTCTCCCGCAGTGTGTGATGCAAGAGACGATCTTGGATCAAAAGCATCACTGCCCGAATTTCAACATCAGATAAACTTCTTTTGGCCTCAATTCTACCACTGCATCATTCATACAGTAATTCCGGCTTACCCAGTTAAATATCCCAGCAGTGATACAATGGGTTGAATATTACTGAAGCTTAGTTTGAAGGACAATCACAATCAGTCTCCGTGTGCAACAAGGACTAGAGGTCGGACTGCTATGATTTCTTAGAAACAGATGATTACATATACAACAGAAACTTGTCAGGGGCATGAAACGATAGATTGTCCATTTTAAATTAATACTCGATAACTGAACTATCAATCGTCAATATGGTAATGTCAAGTTGACCCCTTCGTTTCAAAGCAGTTTTTATATAATTGCCCTTGCTGTCTACACTCAGCTCTCCTAATGCCTCACACGGGACACTGTCCCTTTCCCCCTGATCCCTAGTACCTTGGCTGCGGCACTGATCGCCCTCCTGGATCCGGAGTTTCTCAGCCCCACCGAGACCCTGCCACAAATAAGGGATGTCGCCATCTTTACCTCAGAGCACAGACTTTACAGGCAATGCACTTGCGCACTAGGTTAGTAAATTGCATTCCGCGGCTGCGCATTACAGTGCTGCTAGATTGGGCGGGTTCACGCCCAGTTGGGCTTGAAAAAATGGCTTTGGGCGGGTGCCTATTTTTTGGGCTAGTTTGGGCATTTGTGCGGGTATTGCATTTGGATATATTTTGAATAGTTTTAAAATATTTACGATGTTTTTAAGCAAAATACTAAGCTATATAATACACAACCATTAGTGTTTACATCACTGTAGCTAAACATTGTAACAATAACACGCATCATTCTGTCGTACATTCCATTATTACTTTGGGCTACAAACGTACCACTTTCTAAAAGGCAGTTTGGTAACAAGCATTGCAAATGAGAATTTGTTCTCAAGGGTTTTACTTGATTAAAGAAAAGGAATGATTGATGGATTCGTATCAGTGTTATTCCGCTAATTAAAATAAAAGGCTAAAGTTGAGTGCCCTCGTGTCACATTATAAGATATGCTAACAGTACTATTGAATAACAATTAGTTTTTACAGGAAGCATAAATTGGTACACTTGCAAATTCGAAGGAAGTTCCACAAACTCACCAGAGTGCCATCAATCAATAATAAACAAACGTAGGCTCACCATTTTACTTTACAAATACGTCTGTGTACTACTAATAAATAATATATATATATATATATATATATATATATATATATATATATATATATATATATATATATATATATATATATATATATATATTAGTTGATCTCGAGTTAGTATTTGTCACCTGGATGGACACTGACAAACTCATTGGCACGATATTTAGGTGTGATTTCTATAGATTTCGGCATCTTTAAACGGCTTGCTGAGTATGTGCACTTACTGAAATAAACTGCAGCTACGTATCAACATGAATGTGACACTGATAGTGCGCCTCGTTCACCAGACGCAGTTTTATTGAACAAGTATGTTTACTAAATGTAAAGCAACATTGACTGTCGATGATTATATATGACAAGTGTATTGATTTGGTTAGCAAACAACCAAAAAAAAGCCTTGCATGGTTTTTGCAAGTGTAAAAATAAAAATTCTCCGACAGCATAGAAAATCCGTGTATACTGCAGTTTCGTTAGTCGATTTTATGTATTGCTGGTCCCTAAATGGCAAGACATCCCGGTTTGTAGGAAACTGTCAGAACAATAGGCTACTAACAAAAAATAAACACCACTATTTGTGTGTAGACATGTAATTTTATCATGTTCATTGTTTTTATTATATTACTGTATACTACAGAGAACAACGAAGTACAACTGTTAAAATGTACAGCAGAATAATAAATCGGTGTCAACTAGTCCACGTATTTTTCGTTAATATTATCAACTATTGTTGCTTAAAAATACATTTTAAATCGTTTATATATACTTAACAAATAAATTATACTAAAATCCGAGCGTGAATTTAGCGAGAAACTTGCATCGACATCGTAGGTTTCAAACGTTTTTGGTTTTCAAGACATACACGAATGATTGTTAACCCCGTGATTTGAAAGATTTTTCTCCACTTTTAATTCGTTTTTTTTTTAAAGTTATGCAGAAAACGAGAGCGCCACATTGTTTAGAACCGCGTAGCAACAATATCCAAGGAAGTAGGTGTTTGTTACGAAACCAAAGAGCCGTATTACAGCCAATGGCTCACTGAGCCATGTCTGTTTGATAGCAACGTTTCCAGTGGCATAACTGATTTTCGTTATTTCGTTGCACTTACTGTGGTTTCTACATTAAATATGTAAGTCCTGTGTATTTGAATGACTTTAATTTATCTTAATACATTTAACTTTCAAAAGATTAAATCACTTACGTTGCTAGAAGTTTATCTATAAAAAATAAATAAAAAGCGCGGAACCTTAAATTAGGTAAAGCTATGGATTGGTCGGTCTCTTTTATTAAGCACACCTCCCATAGAGCAAGGCGAGTGGGAGGATTTGATTACTTTTATGTCAAATTGCTTCCAAACTCAGGACTGTGCAACACAGTACTGTGGCAAAGTTGTTGATTTTACTGGAGACGAAAACACTAAATGTACCATATTAGAGAGAAATTAACACGTTTTATAGAAATTGAGCTGACTGCTATTTTTTAATGTAATTATGGAGCCGGCGAGTGGCGCTTCTATATCTGGACCTCCTAAGCGTCCTGGGGTTGGAGTGGGTGTGCTTGTTACTAGCAGCTCGCATCCAAATTGTGTCCTGTTGGGAAGAAGGAAAGGTTCCATGGGAAAAGGAACTTCCCAGCTTCCAGGAGGGCACTTGGAATTCGGGTAATGAATGTAATGGGCATACAGTATATAATCATAATGTACTATATAATAATCATTAACGTGAAGAATAGGAAACAAATAAAACAAAAGGTTTATTTGAGTTGTTTCCCAGTAATGGTGTGTGTAAATTATTGTACGCAGAATTGTGTATTTAGTGTTTTGTTTTTTTTTCCTTCTTGTGTGATAGAAGAATGATAGAATAATCGCACGAAGAGTTCTAATCTAATGTGTTTGGGTGATCTCTGTGATTTGTATAACCTGAATTATGATATTATATGAAGTTTGATGTTAACATAGTATTAGATTTACAATGTTGAACTAACACACTGGAATGTGGCCAAGGGTCAGCAGCCCTGTTTCAGAGAAGTGCATGAGTCAGCGACATGAGAATAGGACACTGTCTCAAATGATAATATTTTGAGACAGCGATAATTCCTCTTTTCTCCCCAGTCACTTAGCTAATATTCTTGTATTGGGGGAATCAACTTTGTGGGACCTCACAGACACTCTCTCCCTAGCAACTAGAAAAATCAACCAATCAGAAAAGTCGGTAGACAACAGTGTCAAGAATACCACAAGGTTGGTTTGAGCTGATGAGGAGGATAGGAATTACCACAAGTCATGAACTCTGTGCAAAAACTGATTATATAAGGAACTGTTTGACTTAGTGTATTTTGAGCTTTCTTTGCGGTTGCTTGCAGAGTCTGTGTTACTTTGTTGAATGCTCCAGTCTGCAGACTAATAAAATGTGAGTTGCTCCGACTTGTCTCTGTCTCAATCGTTCTCTCGGTACGGGACCGGTGCCTGCTCGGTTGTATGCAGAAAATTCCACCACACTTGTCATTAAATACTATTTTTTGTTTGTTTTTGTTTTTGTCATAAACTGGTACCAAAAAAAAAAGACTTTTACATCCTGAAAATTATAGCTGTGTTTAAGCTGTAAGCAATCGTTAATTAATGTAAAAATATGTTACTTGGGATTTCTGTGATATATATATTTTTCATGTGATAGAATAAAGAATCATGCAGGTTGCCTTAAAAATGAGAGTGCCCCTTGAGCCAGAAAAAAAATGAATTGACCTATTTGTGATGTCTTCAGTTGTGTTTTTTAAATGAATATTTCTTCCTATTCCATTTTCATTTTAGATAATACACACATAAATTACCTCCATATCCCTGAAAAATATTTGGTCATCAAAATTAACATTTGGGGCAGATTTGTATAAGGTCCCTGAGTAAGAATTTTGAGTTTTGTATTTCTAGTTTTGAATCTTTAGCAGCTGAATCTATCCCCTTTAAAAAAAAAAAAAGTTGTACAAAAGTAAGCTTCTGTTTTCCAGAGAAACTTGGGAAGAGTGTGCTGAAAGGGAGGTGCTAGAAGAAGCAGGGCTTCATCTGAAGAATGTTTGTTACACATCTGTAGTGAACTCCATTAAATTAGAGGAAGATTACCACTATATCACCTTAATAATGAGAGGAGAAGTGGATACAAGCTACCCATCCGAACCTGTGAATTTAGAGCCTGAGAAGAATGAAGGTATGGATGTGTGTATATATAATCACATTTTCAAGCACATGCTTTGGAATACATACAGTACAGGGTGGCTCTGGTCACTTGACCAGTTCTCAGTTGCTGAGGACAAAGTATGTGCTTTAGAACAGTGGTTCCCAAACTGGGGTCCTGCAGCACATGCAGATATATTGACACTACCAAAGCAATGTTGGTCATGCCAGGAGATTAATTCATTTATGTTGGCGCTTCATTTACATGAACACTTACTCATTTGATGCCAGCTCTATAACAAAAGGCAAAGCTTTCGAAGATGGGAATTTTCTCTACATGTCAGTGATTGGGTGAAAGAAAAAATTAAACATTTACTGTGGAAGTGGTTTCACTTTCAATGGACCTACCAAAGAGTATAGTTGCAGAAATGAATTTCATGTGTATTGAATCCTATCTTTAAACAATATAATCTTGAAGGCAAAGTAGGAAAATATACCTTAAATGAACAAAGGATTCAGTGCACATAGAAAAATAAGAATATGGCAATAAGCAAGTTCATTACTGCAAATACAATGCATTCAACCATTGTATATTTGTGTGTGTGTGTATATATATATATATATATATATATTAGTAGGTAAAATCCCATGTCCGTTATAATCTTCATTTCAAATACCTGTGCTGACATATACTTGGTGAATGGTGAATACAGAAACATTTTTAAACTTTTTTGTTGTTAAAATATATATTTTTATGTTACAAATAACTTGTGTGTATAGGAGGATAAAGAGAAGCAAGTATATCTTGATCTGAAGCTCTCCTTTTATGTAAATATTTTACACCAGACAACTAAATTGATCTGAAGCACCTTGTTTCCATTTGGACCTATGCTTGCCTACTGGGAAGTTTCCCTACACTGACGACTTCATACATTTGAGTTGCATGTCTTTGTTCTTATACTCAGTCTGTATGGTTCACCAAGATATATGCAATTCAGCAGCATCTTTCTTCTATTAACTTAAAACATGTTCTCTGTAATAGGATGGACCTGGATGAAATGGGAAGATTTCCCACCAGACAGCCAGCTTTTCCTGCCTTTAGCCTGCCTGAAAAAACAAGGATACCATCCTTTCAAAGACTGTTCAACATCTCACAGCGGAACACCAACTCAACAGTAGATATCCTGGGCTGTATTCATACATCAAAGTGCTGGTTAATGTATTGTGGGCCAGTGTGTTTACCTACATGTTAATGCATTATTAATGTGTCCCTATAGGTTAAATACATTGTGTGTCTGCTGTTTTAAATTAAATAAATGCTGTAATGTGAATTGAATTATCATAGTGGATATATAGTCAGATGTCTCAATACCAATTAGTGTATAGTTGTAACCCCATTCAATAAACCTTGTAATGGGTAACTTATGTATTAATGGTGGAATCTTAAAAGGACAAGGGAAGCGACAGCCAAAAATGACACTTTTCATGAGTATTGACTCCTACGTAGACCCATTTGTGTTGTGCTCATTACGAACATTTTTCATCTTTACATCCACTTTTTCTATGCATGTGCCATCTTTAACAAATACCACCTTTATTAACTAATCACGTCATAATGCTAAACAAACGCTCAAGACTAGAAAAGTACAAACAGAATTACCTTCAAATGAGCAAAAAGGCAAAGTTCTAATTATGAAACAATTTCCATAGCAAATATTTAATGCATTATCTTACAGAACCTTAACCATTTTACTGTGGGTCAGTGTGCACATGGAACAGTGTTATCTAAGGAAAGCTTTTCTGACTTTAATACATTGGATAGTTGGTATCATGAGATTCAACTTAGGTTAATGCCTGCCCTTCTTGCAAACATAATTGCATCTCTAATGTAAAGTTTGAGGAATATTAAATGTAGTTCAGCTCACTTTTTAAAAAAATATATAAATAGTCCCTTACTTTCCATAACTATATAAAAAAAGCCACATTTTCTGCTTTTATCCCGTATTTACATTTTTCATTAACAAAAGCATGTATCCTTGTGACTTAACTCAAGTCTCTCTGCTATGTGTTAGCAGGTAGCTTACTGTTAGAATAGTCTGTACTGGTTCTAGTTGGAACTTGTTCACCATTTTGATACACCTTGAATTATGTACATTTAATTCAATGACTGGATTATTTTTCTCTTCAACTCTTTAATTTACAAAGTAGGAAAATGTCACGATTGATAATACAGTACTATTTACAAATTCCAGAGAAATGCAGACCACTTCAGTAGAAAAGCTATCACCACTAGATACTATTTTGAAACAGTAACTTAACCAAATACATCCTCTCTGTTGCATATTATCCACTTTCTTCAGTACAAAGATAATTTAAGTTCCTTGGGTGCTACTAACTATAACATCATCCACCATCAAATCAATGAACCATTCTCCAATTAACTCTCAAACCTGAAGCAGGGTATTCTTATGTGTGTTTAGTTCTGTCCTGTCT
Source organism: Acipenser ruthenus (assembly GCF_902713425.1). Lineage (NCBI taxonomy): Eukaryota > Metazoa > Chordata > Actinopteri > Acipenseriformes > Acipenseridae > Acipenser > Acipenser ruthenus. The sequence goes on from NC_081196.1 coordinate 35,264,909, forward strand.
CTATATAGCAGATTACAGTGACAAAAGGAAGCCAGATACAACTTTTGACAACCCTACAATGCAGCCTACCGACCCACTTGTGTTAACCCAGCTATACTGAAACTGTGTTTAATAGGAGATAGGGGCCTTTGTTTATTGGCTCTTTTTTGTCTTTAAATAGTCCGAGTGGTTTACAGCGCAGCGGAATCCAGTATGCTTTTCCAATTGCAGCCATTTTCATTCCCTTCTGCGACAGGGAAAAGTTTAATAGAAGTTTCTTCTCAGCTGCTAAAATGCAGTTAGGAAGTTCCGAGTCCATTGCACGCTCTCTCTCCCTCCCTTTTTTTCCTTTACATCTAGTCGGAATCGCTGCTGCTGCTGGAGGAGTCTGTGGACATCACCTCCACGTCGTCCTCGTTCTCCTTGTTGTGTCCCGGAGGCTCCAGCATAAAGTCATTGCTGTGGTTTGGAGGCAGCATGTTCATAGACATGTCACTCGACTGCCACGGGTACTGCGGAGTCAACACATCTGAAAGACAGGAGCAACAGTTAGGAGAGCTTTCACATGGGCAGACAAGGTGGCAAAGCTTACTTATAGGTTCTCTGCGTTTGGCATGGTCAAGTGATTTAGCTTCTTAACTGACAACTTTTTTGTGGTTTCAGAACTGAACAGGTATGTCAGTGATGTATGCCCCCACAGTCATAGCTGTAAATACAAAATAAGAGCCATTGGTAATCTGAAAAAGTACATATAGCCACTACAGCCACTGTGTGCCTCTGTAAAAAAGGTGCCTTTGTATACCTCAATAATTTGTGTTGAAGAATGTCATTTTTAAATCAGGTCTGGGTATGCCGTTCTCTAGATGAATACATCTGAAATTTTGCAGTTGTATGTATGGCCACAATACCCCAGTGGGAGTAAAATGAGAACACTTTATTGTTAAGCCTTTTGGGAATAGGAACAACCAGAAATTGTGGTTTGATAAGAAAAATACATCTACACATTGGAATAAGATTTGAAAGAACAAACTGCTCATTGAACATTTCTTGTGTTCTAATGTCCAAAAACCAACAAATGCAGAGCCAGCGGCTAAAACACCTACACAAACATTTTTTAAAGTGTGCAACTATGCAAACACATGTTGCAATCCACATATAAAAAGAAAAAAAAAAAACACAATAAATGAAGTAAAACAAAACAATTACAAAATTACCTGGTAATCTCCCAGCAGCCAGTGCATCCCCAGGCAGGTGTCCATTGACACCATTGGTAGGGAGGTTACTCATCTGTCCCAACAACCCACTCCTCATCTCCAGGTCAGTCGGGTATGGTCTGCGGGGGTCACCTAATGAAAAGAAACATAATATAAAATATCTTCCTTGCATGTATTAACAAATACAAAACTAACAGGACTGTATAATACTTTGATTCCGAGTAGTGAATCATAGCTGGAAGTGTAGAAGCACTGTATAGGTAGTATAAATACAAATGTACATTAATAAAGATGCCGCACATCACTTTAGATTCTTGCTGGATTGATCGTCTCTTGTGTGCTTAAAAAATGAGTGTTTTGTGGGGTATTTATACTTGTAAGCATGTTTTATACAGCCTGCTCTTTTTTTAGTACAATAACTGTAATTCCTCCCGTTTGAGCGCATGAACAATAAATTGACGAAGCATAATTCCAAACCATGTGCAGTTTAGCTGCACTCCGACAAAATGCACAAAAGCTTTAATGCTAGAACCACCATGTGGGTCAATTTGACCCATTTTGCATTTAAAACGTTAATTACTCTTCCGTTGTAAATCGTATGCATATGTCCGTTTTTGACTTTTCCTAAATATATAAATTAAATATCCCGATGGCGTTTGATAGTCAGAATCGGAAAAAATGATAAAAGTTATAAACAGTTCTACCTAGAACCACCACGTGGGTCAATGTGACCCATGCATTACAATACATGTCTTTTTTTTAATATAACAAGATAATCTATTTTTTTTGTAAATGCAGCAAACAATTCAATTACTGGTTTTTTTTTTCCACCTTATTCGTGTTGATTTGTACCAGTTGGGGGTCAAACCAAAATAAAAAGTTGTTTAAATCCATAACCAGTCAGAGGAACAACTAATCAAGAGAAAAACTGTGACATTTTTGCGTTCTCACACTGCGACAGGTAAATAGCTGGCCGTGGCTACTGCATATCATTGGGGTTGTCTTGTAACTAAATTATCGAGGACTGCTAGAATTAATTTTCAAAAGCAAGTTTATAGGATTATGGAAAAATGCCAGACAACTCACCTGGCACCCAAGTCAGAGGAGCACACACCGCATTACTGGCACTGATGCGGTGAGCATACTTAATAATTTCTTCAGAGGAGATGCTACCTGGAAAAAGAAATGGGAGAGAAAGTGCTAATTAGGAAAAGAACCAGAAATACATGTGGCAATGTTAAAATAAAGTAATGGTCTGAAACAGTTATGCTCACACATCTAAAACATTCCAAATACCCCAAACTATTATTTTTTTTAACACCCTATGGCTATATGTTTGCTTAATTCAAATGGTGTTCTGAATACCAACCTTTTCTTGCTTTTTCTATTGATTTTAATTTTTCCTTTGCTTGATATACTGCAGTTGCCTAGAGACGGAGAGAAGAAAATAACATTTCATTCATTTTACAAACACAACTATACTGTAGGATTTGGATTCAATATAATATAACAATAGCTCATTTGCACATTAGATGAAAATAAACAAAACTTAACATATTACGGTCAATTACAATTATCCACCTGATCAAGCCAGTCCCCTGCCAGTTACCTATCCCAGTAGTGAGCTGCTATGTTTCATTATAAAACAGGCGTTGTGATATTTAAGCATATCACAACACCCTGGCGTACCAGAATTCTTAATTAACCAACATGTTGGTTTGTTTTTTTGGAGAAGCAAGAATGAACTCTATCTGATCACAAGTATGTCCCCCTACCCGACAATTCAAGATTAGAGCAATAAGAATGATGAAAAAACTGATAAACAGCAGTATGTACAAAATAGTTCATAAGATGAATCAATTAATTAATAACTTGAAAAGTGACTCCAGATATCTGTGAAAAATGCAAGCATGACACAGAGGGATAGAGCATGTTGCAGGAGATATTACTGGCAATGGTGTACTGTGTAAACAAGCTTCAGCTGTACAGCAATTCTTGAAGTTTCTCCTCTCACCAGTATGTGTTCAGCTTCTTTAAGCTGCTTCTGCAGCTGCTGGATGTCACTGTCCCTCTTCTCCACCTCCTTCTCCAGAAGCTGCATCTCCTGATGCACTTTGCCCTGCTCCTGAGCCACCTTCATCAACTCCTGAAACTCCCCGTCCCTCTGCACCAACAACTCCAGGATCTGCAAAAACATTCCCTCTTAATACCAGTTTAGGTCGGCCAGGGTGTCCTTGGCTCACCGCACACCAGCGACCCCTGTAGTCTGGCCAGGCGCCTGCGGGCTTGCCTGTCAGCTGCCCGAGAGCTGCGTTGTCTCAGAGGCTGTAGCTCTTGTTTTGCTGCGTGGTGATTACACAGTGTGAAAAAAAGCGGTCGGCTCACGGCACACGCTTCAGAGGACAGCGTGTGTTCGTCTTCGCCCTCCCGAGTCAGCGCAGGAGTGGTAGCAGTGAGCTGAGCTTCAAAATAATAATGGGCCATTTCAAATTGGGAGAAAATAAAAAATAACTGGCAACGACTAAATATATATTAAAAAAAAAAAAAAAAAAAAAAAAAAAAATCATTTTTAACTGCAATGTTACTTTGAACTACTGTACAAAAACGTAGTATTAAAATAAAAATCAGAGACAAAAGCTATACTTACTCACTTTACTGACCACAGCCAATACGACTTTGAAGATAAGTACGTTAAAATAACTTATATTTTAACATTAAAAGCTAACTGAACATGTCAAAACTTCAACATGAAGCCACATAGACAAAAAATAAGGAAATGCATTAATAAGTCATTATAAAACAGTTTGTTTAATAATATAAGCACCTTTTTTTAGCGGTTGCCTCTGACGATGGTTCCAGTTGGAAGCTGCACTGAGGTGTTTACGCTACAACCCGCGTGTGTAGCTTTAAATTTCTTATTCTTACTGCAATTGGCTGCAAAGACAACAGGGCTAGCCAGAGATTGGATAAAGTTTGTTTTGTTGTTTTTTCTTATGTATAGTTTCTCACTAACTGAAGACATTGGGTGCGTTCACGGAGATCATTCTGCGTAGATTCTGTGCAGAATCTGTCAAATTTAGCCAATGATCTTCTAAGAATGATCTCCGTGAACGCACCCATTGTATTCTGGGAGATGTAGTTATTTTTACGCATTAAGTTTAAATTCAGTGCATATTTCGGATTTTGTAATGCGTAAAAACTGCTAGTACGCAGCCAATCTGTACCGCTGACTTATACTATATTATATTTTGACATACATGTATACCATGCTCTCCGTACATCAACAATACAGTTAATTACCATGAAATGCAAAGACAGGCGTCGTCATTTTCAACTTACTTGACTCTCCTCACCAGGCTGTGGTAGCTTCTGATTTCTTGATAACGCCAACATTTCGATCAATTCCCTGTTAATGTAGGAAGTCTATTAGTGTTTTGTTTTTGAAAGACCTTTTTCTGAAAGCATTCAATATTCAGGAATATATCATATGGCAATACTATCAGATGTATAATAAAAGCTTACTAATTGTTTTCGTTTATTTACTCTATTTTACCAACACATATTACATTGACCTGATATCCAAGATGTCGTGTTTATTCTGGTTCTCAGATTTTTACTTCAAATTCACATTATGTCATGGTTTACTAGAAACAGTAAAACAAAAGAATAGCCAGTTTGTATCTAAACACACATAACAAAAATCATTCATTTAATTTAACACTGTATTTTAAGTGCATACATCCTATGGCGTCTGGTTTAATTTACAATTATTTCTCGGATTAATTCAAGAATGATATTTTAATTAATCTAATCAATCGTGATAACCACAGTGCTGCATCCACATAAATGTAAACGTGACTTTTCGCATCTGAAATCAGTTTGTTTTTTTGGTTTTTTTTACAGTCTGGTTTATGGTATATATGAATTACTTTCTCTCAATATTTACCTTGATAACACCTCCACGTCGTCTAAAACACTCAATAATCTCTCTTTAGTTGATCTCTCAGAAACTGCCATGGCCGAGTTTTGCTTTTCCTGCACAGGTCCACACCAACTAAGTAAACAAGATGGAGATGGAAAGAAGAAAAGCTACCAAGAGCAAAATGTGAAATACACATGGCGACAACTAGTGGAGGAAGGGTACTACTGCACAGTATTCCCGTAGTCAGGTGTTTTCTTGTATTTGTTATTGTGTTTTACTGGCGCATTAAATTATTCTTTCCTGTAGATTAATGTACTTAATTACGGCTTCATGGCCCCTAGAATTTTCAGTGGTTTTATATCGGTTTTACCAACTTGTTTCTTAATCTCGCCATTCATTTGCATTATTTCCTACAATATTAAACAATTCTCCAGTTTCATTCACAAAAAACACTGACTGCATAGACCAGTATTATGTTTCCCAACCAAGAAAATGTAATACAATTTAAATTGCAATAGCAAATAGCCTTGTGAGAATAACGTCTTCAATTCCAGTATGCCCCTTAAACTCCACCCTCCTACCCACTTCCTGATTCATTTTATAATACCCTCTCCATTTTGTCCCTTCAATCCCCCTTCTCTGCTATCTCTCTCCCCCCCCCCCCCCCCCCCCCCCCTACATTATTTTTAAAAAATAATCAGTTCTGGAGAATAATTAAGTCACTTTCATTTAAAGTCTAACTCTTGCCTCTCCCAATTCTACGCTTGCAAAATATACAGCTTTTTGATCTTGTTATCCTTCAAAATAACTAATCAGTTGCTTTTCATAGCATTCATGTCCACAGTCGTCTGTCAGATCCCTACATTTATTTAATCTATCACAAATATCACACATGTAGGTTTCTTACTTTTCAAACAGCCAGCAAGTGCTTCCTAAGCACTTGTATTAAACCACATGTAATGTTATTTACAGAGAACTGTGCTGACACAATGTCTGATGAGTAGCACTCATTATGGAAGCTGACAACACATCTTCCAGATGCTGACATTAGAAAGTTGTTTGTTAATGCTGTTTTAATGTAAGCTGATGGGGAAGGCAACATCTGCACACTAAAAAGACAGCTACTCTTATTGACGTAACCAAATGTCAGCTGATCTAATCCAATAGAAGGCTCTACATGGTGTAAATATCGCCTGATTATCATTAGAGGTTAGTGTAACTGGCATTTAGATTCATTGGGCATTAGTTCACCCCTAAAAAGGGATAATTTAGTTAAGACAATGTCTAAAATGAACACCTTACTGTAGGTTGTTATTGGAGACACCACAGGGATCCATCTGGCTCATCTACCTGTCTCACTGACCCACACTACCCCATGCTCAAAACTAATACCATAAGTAACCAATGTCTTTTCCACAGCAAACAGCAGGGTTCCACTGTTCCAGTGGGCAGCTGCAGGAAACATACACTGAGGTGATTGACTGAAAACAACTTCTACTGGGCGTAGGAGGAGCCAAGTGTCATGGCCATGAGCAGCATGTTCAGACCTCCCTAGCAGCACCATAAGAGTTGATATGGATTTTCATTTATGTTTATCTTCCATAGGACAAAAATTGAAATACAATTTAAATCTTGATCTACAGTACCTTTATTTTCTAACTTCTGCAACAGCCTGTACAAAAAATGTTGATTAACTCTACTAGGATAATAATGATATAACATTTGTGGGGATCTTTGGAGGTCTGTCTGTTCATCCATCTGTCTATATTTCACACTTACATTTTTGCATATAGCTGGATAATCACTTATCAAATTGGTATCATATTTTGTATTCTTCATAGTGGCAGCTCTAATTTTGAATTTACAGCCATGACGGTTTATTCAATATTTTAATTGTAATACTCTGTACCATGGTTCTGTTGACCAAAAAAAACATATCTTCATAAATGCCATTAAACAGCATTTAAATAATCTTTCTAAGTACATTTTCATCATCAAGCAACTACAAAATGTTACTGATAAAGTGTTGTTTATTTAATTTAATCAAGTATCCTATAGTTTTAGTTTCTATTTCATAATTGTCGAAAGTTTATGCAAACACACGGCCACTCCTACTTTCAAAATCAGATTATGAACCATGAGAAGAACACCCTACCGAAATGTGCGGTGTAACTAGTTCTGTTCTGTACTGTCTGTATTGTAAACGAAAAGCGCGCCCCTTGTGGTCAGTTTCTAGTATGTTTTCACAGACAAGTCCTTGTTATTATAAACTGCGTCACTCTGCCAGTTTGTGTAGAGAGAGATAGGAGGTGGTAGAGTAATCTGGTGAAGGGTTCCAAAGGTTTATTGGCAATATTAAATAAATATTTGTGTCTTGATTTTTATATTCGTTGGGTCTACATTTGGCACGATGGTAAAGGTGTCGTTCAATTCGGCCCTCGCTCAGAAAGATGCGAAAAAGGAAGAAGAAAAGAGTGAAACTCTTATCATTCCTGAAGACAAGGTGAGCTGTGTTTTTGGTGTTTTAAAAAAAAGCGGCACCATGGTGATTGTTGTTACGTTTAAATACTGGTTAATATAGTTAATGTTGGGAATCAAATATTTTGTTTGTCAGTCTTTATACAAATAAAAACGTGAGTTACTTTGTGTGAGGCTTTTTTCGTACGCAGTGTCGAATTACCCGTAGCTTAGGCTACATTTCTGTGAAGAATTGGCAACGAAAAATAACACAGCGCAGGCGTCTACATAGGATGACATTAGATATCTGTAGAATTAAAACGATGCATTAATGATTTAGTGTAACATCACAGGCTGTACAGTTTAAAACCATGGTCATTTTTATAATGTTACAAGCCAAAAATGGCTGACTGTGCTAGTACTAGTACATTTGTTCTAGTTGTTTTCATTTCTTATCAGCACAGCACAGCTGTGTCTGCAAGAGTCCTCTCACAACAGAGGCCATGCAAATGCAGGTTACACATTATCTTTTCACACTAGGTTTTGGAAATGCCAGAATATTTGTATACATTGGAAATGAGAACCGACTTTATGAAATATAGAATATACCCTCAATTGTGTTCAGAAATGTATTTTCATTCTTATCCTTATGAAATGTTATACGATTTTTGAATGACTCTGGATAAAAGGTGTGACGAAATGTAATTTGTCATAACTATCTGAACAACTTTTAATTGCTTTTTATCTTTATTACGAATGGATTATTCAATTTTTGTCATTAACCCAGTTAGCAAAGGCACTGCATTTAGGTTGCAGTTAGCCCTGCCTGAGGTCGAATCACAAGCATTGTTTAATTTTTATTTTATTTTTTAAATGTCATTAACGATTATTTGCCTTCAGCTGATTGTGAACTGTACACCTACAAAAACATACAACTGTAAATCATAACGACGCTGTTTTTCTAAATCCATTACAGCCTACCTGTTCAACTTGTAATATCAAGCATTTGATATGCAGACTGTATATTTTCAATGTTGAAATTCCTTAAGCAAAATCTAATTTAGCTGGCAGGTATACCATATTGTGGTCATTCAAGACCCCAAAATTGCCTTCATATTCAGCAACACTATTCTATGATTATCTAGAAAAATGAATCCTTGTGGCAGAAATTTTACAGTGCTACTGTCGCTGCACCTCACCTGTCTAAGTCTGGTATTTCAAAGACCATTTGAGGTACTTCATGTTAGCTGGGCTAAATAAAACCTGCATGTCAGTGACTTTCACTTTAATATCTGCCTGTATGACTGTTCCTGTTTCTTCACGAAAGAGTCTCTGAGTCTGTTAAGGTGACAAAATCTAGGGGCAGACTTTATTTGCAGTTTATGCAAAATTAGATAAATTATTTTAAACAGCTGTTCCACATTCCACCAAGAATCAACATACTTTATTAAAATAATATCACAACAATAATTAATTGTGATAAAGTAGAGAGATTAGAAGTGGGAATACTTATTTTTACTAAAACAACCCCAGATGCAAACATTCTAAATTAATTCCTATAGCCTACACATTTGTTAATTTTTATTGAGGATAGTACAAGACTCACATGTATGCTAATTGTATGTACTGTAAGTAGAGATCATTTTAGTATATAGCACAGGTACACCATAGTTCTAAAATAAACATATATATACATTATTATTATTATTTATTTCTTAGCAGACGCCCTTATCCAGGGCGACTTACAATTGTTACAAGATATCACATTATTTTTTACATACAATTACCCATTTATACAGTTGGGTTTTAACTGGAGCAATCTAGGTAAAGTACCCTGCTCAAGGGTACAGCAGCAGCAGTGTCCCCCACCTGGGATTGAGTCCAGAGCCCTAACCACTACTCCATAAGTGGTAGGCTCATTTGATAATACTTGTAACTTATAATTACAGTAATGTTTCTGCAGAGGAATTTCATCTTGTTGAGACACAAGCCACAATGAAATGAAATACTTGGCATCCAGCCAGTGCAGGCTTCCTATGATGTCAAATCAGCAAATAGATCAAATGATACTTGTGGTTTGAGTGGGGTCCTTTGCTAAGAAAAAACAGCTGAATAACATTCTGGGGCTACTTCCTCACTTACTGCTCAAAATATTACTCCCTGCTATGTATGTTTCTATGTCAGCTGTAACATAATTAGAGCTTCTCTCTTTCTTTTTTTTATTAATTTCTTTTTTCGGTGCTTATTTTGATTTTCGAGTTTTATGTAAATTGTTTTTTTCGGGGCTTTCGGTTTTTGTATACTGTATTTAACGTTATTGTTTTCAGTTACTTTCCAGAATTCTTAGGCTTTTTTTTTTTTTTCTCACAGTACGTACAGTAACTCTACAGTACTTGCACACTTCAATTATACTTCTCTCCTTAGCTGTCTTCCACAATGAAATCCTTATGGACATGGGCTTATTCTTCAGGGGTTTTTGTAAATCGGTAGGTAGTAAATTCCACAAGCGTGTAAATAATACCTATCGAATTGTAATATAGCTTTAAATCTCGTGAGCAAGAACAATCCTTAATTTCCAATTGTAATCTAATTTTAAATCTCGCAAGCGTGTATAATCCAGCAATAGAAATGTAGGAATTTGCTGCCACTCGGTAGGTAGGGTGGGTTTAAAGTATTCAGAAAGCATGAATGCAAGATACAAGTCAGAATGGAGGGGCATTGCCCAACTGCACTGGGAAAGGGTTTTTTTTTTTTTTTTGTAGGTTATTTTTTTTTTCACGGGGAAAAGGGTGAAAATGTGTTTTAGACATACACCGATTTCATTTTTCTGTGGGGGAGGGGGATCGCTTTTTATCGGTTAAAACTGCAAATCAGAAGCCCTAAACATAATACAGTTGTAATAAAACTTTATTATATTCTCTACCACAGCTTACTGAGAATGTCTTAATATGGATTGAGGAACTGTAGAATTGTATTGCAGGTGTTCTGCATTCACTTGTTTCCAATTTCCTGCTTTCAAGGAATTTAATTCACAGAATTACTGTTTTGTTATGTGAAGACACATTTCAAGTGTTCAAAAATGTGAACTACAGTGGTATGGGGAAGTGCTCGTTATCCGAAGAGATGTTTAGGATTATAATTCCTCTCTCCCCATCCGGCCCCAGATTTGAGTAAACTTTACATGCCTATGACATTGCAGATCATGACCCTTTTTTGTACAGGCAGCTGTAAGCGGAGGTAAAGGCAATAATGTCCATAAGCTTGTTACATTTTGGTGCATGTGCAAAAGTTTTTCTACCAGCTGGTCACACCTCCAACACAGAAAAAAACATTATAATCAATTTTATATACTGTAGCAGTGCTGATTTATCTAATTAAATAGACAGTTTATATGTAATACTGTAGGCAATTTCATGTAAACTAGCCATGATTAAATATTACCTATTAAATACCTATCTAGAAACTTTAGAAGTCTTGGAATTGAGTAAGGGTGTTCAAGTGGAGTAGATTACTGTAGATTTCTATGGTGACCCACACCTTGCAGTGTTGGCTAACATTTTTAATACTTTGTTATAATGCAGAACACGATTGCATTTGTTAGGGTGTCGAATATACTGTGTTGGAAAACTCCTGGTCTAATGCATGGCACTCACAAAAGTTCAAGGAAAAAGTCAAATGTGAAGAGAAAGCAGCTCATAGGATCATTCTTTTGATATCTGTTCCATGATTCTTTTGTTTGTCCAGTTATTTGTAAAGACAGCTTTACCCCACATCTTATACATTTTGCTGATTTAGTGGCTGATTTTGTATAAAAAAAGTTATAATTTCAGTTGGCTAGACTTATAGAGCTGCATTGTATTTTCCATTTATGGTGAAAGGCTGTTTTACCAAAGGTTTCTTTAGAGGAAGTTTTAACTATTTCGAGCTATAGCTTTTTGGATGATTAAATTATACCCCCTTGAGTTGTAAACGGCTCCTTAGTTGTGTGGTTCTACTTTTGTAAAATTAACTATTGTTTATTGTCCTCAAATAATAGAAGTTAGGCTGGAGTAAAAGTTGTATGCTGCCTTTTTTTTTTTTTTTTAAACAACCAAATGAGCCTGCACTCAAATCTCAAGTTCAGTTCAACAAAAGAGCATATTTCAAGACAATACAGACATGCTTTGGTCCAAACATACCATCGTCAAAACATGTGAGTAACTTAGGTAAACACAAAAAGCATCTGTAGTTGATTATGATTTCTTTTAAGTAATGGAACTCACTCCTCTGGGATTCAGGGACTTACCAAATAGCTGTAGACACTCTTTAATTGGGACACCAAAGAATTGATCCCTTGCCTGGATTGACTCGGCCTAGATGCAGTTCTCAAACGAACACTCCAGGGCAGGTTGGCCGCCTGCCTGTCAGGACGTTTGGGAAATCTCATTTGATTTAAATAATTCCAGGAGAGATCTGATGGACGATGGATATGCCTTAGAAGCCATAAAGGTACTTTGTTACATATGAGGGGCGCCTACGTACTGATGCCCCTATGTCACATATTGTAGGGTTGAACTGAGTTGCAGATGGAAATAGGTTGTGAGGTTTGAATACAAGATGAAGCCTGTGAATCAGTCCCTGTCAACAGCCTGTTGAGTCATGTTAGTGTTTCAGCATAGCTCAACAGAACTTAACTGTTTAATGTGAAGTTTTAACTGGATGTCTGGCTAATGGGAACACTGGTTTCTTAAGCTAACATTAGGTGCTGCAAGATTAGTTCTAGTGGGAACACTGGTTTCTTAAGCTAACATTAGGTGTTGCAAGACTAGTTCTAGTCAGGGTCTGTGAAACAAGTCATATGTAACACATTTGAAATGCATGCCCCTAAGGGTCTGGACCATTAAATGGTTTTTCATCCAAACTGTGAGTGAGAAGTCTAAGGCAGTACTAGAAGTGACAGGGGCAACTGTTATATTCATATTATGTATATATCTCAATTTATTTAGTAAGGATTTTACTGTCCTCTCTCTCCTTTTCAAAACATACTAACAGTAATGTATTGCATTTTCTTTAATAAGGAGAGTAGTCCACCCTCTGTTATATAAAAAAAAAAGTAAGATACAAAAAAAAAAAAAAAACGCTAGTGCAGGCAGAAATGAATATGTCCTCCAGCCTGCCAAGCGGAAGCTCTCATTCTGCCCATGATCATTAGCGTTGCCATGCAGTGTAGCGAGGAACAGAGAAGATGAGGGTACTGCAGGTCAGACCACAACTTGATAGGATTTTATTTCAATTGTTATTTCATGATTAAACCTATTTAAGCTTCCTGCCTAACCACAGTGTGCTTCGTCAAGTTTATCGATGGCGAAAGTAGACATGGATGTATAGCACATATTCAAATTACTGCAGTTATTGCCCCCTTTTAGTATGTTTCTGACAGTAGTTTTGTGTGAGGTGACTTTCATTGTTCTATATAGTCACAGCAGACAGCAGCTATTGGAACTCTGCTCAAACTGAGAATCGTGTTACAGCAGACATGAAACTCCTTAAAAGATTATAAGATTGATGTATCTTAAATCCTGAGATACAGTTCACGTACTGTAAATGAACTAAGTGGTCTTCCAGCAATGAGTTTTCCTTGTGGACTTCCAATTTCCTAATGACTTGGCTAGGTTTCACACAATTGTTTCCCTCTTGCATCTGAAACAAAACCTTTGCTACAGTACATGAACCATCTGTTAGAGGTTAAAGGAAACCACACCTTTACACTGATAAAATTGTTTGGGTCCACAGGCTCTTCACAATAGACAAGGGGAAGGAACAGGAATCATTTGTGACTGGCTGAAAGAGAGATTTTTTTACAGGAAAAGTTAGTCGGTTACCACAGTTTATTTGGCTCAGGCAAAGTTTTAGGTTGGCCAGGGTGTCCTCGGCTCACCACGCACCAGCGACCCTGTAGACTGGCCGGGCGCCTGCAGGCTTGCCTGTAAGCTGCCCAGAGCTGCCTTGTCCTCTGACACTGTAGCTGTGGGTTGGCTGCATGGCGGGCCTGCAGAGTGAAAAGAAGCGGTCGGCTGACAGCACACGTTTCTGAGGAGAAAAGTAGTGCTGGATGTTCTAAGTGCCGCAAGACATTATTCTCTCATACGTGATTCTCGGCCGCTATCTTTAAGCATTATAGAAACTCAGTACACTGCAGTATAAGTAAACATTTTTGGAAAAAAAATACAATATTAAGTTTATCTAGGTGTTGTTTTGCAAGCGGTGACTTTCGCATTAACTCCATTAATTTTTTGGGCGCCAGTGCACCGAAGGTTATGCACATATTACTCAGGCACCGTAAAAGCCACTACCTGTTTAAAAGTACAGACTCTGGGCTTTCCAAAGACGTATTCGGTGTGTGTATGCGGTACTCCTAGCCGGAACTACGACTGCCTGAAGTTAAGCCTCTCATCATGTGACAGAGTTCACAGCTTAGATTTAGTTTTGAATCTATTGCCCCGTCTTTGAAGCAGCTAGACTGAAAGGGGAGGTATCGTTGGAAAGCTTAGAAGCTCAGCCCCTCCCCCCCCCATGTTCATTTCACATCGAGGTTCAATGGTGCATTGTTTTTCTTTTAGCCATCTATGATTACAATATGTATAGCAGTGACCAAACATGAGTTTTTTGGAAAAGAGTTTTTTTTTGTTTGTTTTTTACATATATTCACATCTCTACCACATATAGTATGCCTGATCCAGTTGCAACTTACATAATATGAAAGGACATTTTGTGGCCTTTCATTTGATATGTTGCATGCATGCAGTACAAACTATTCAGTAAAACATACATAAATGAAAACTGAAAAACAGGCGGAAATAGGGCTGTGTGTAAAGAGTTAAAAAAGAAATGGCGTGCTGGTTAAAAAGAAAAGCACCTTTTTCTTGTGCTGCATGCAAAAACTTCACGTCAGGCAATGGCAAAAGCAATGGAGAGTGCTCTGTCTCACAGTGATGAACAGCTGTTAGGTCTCCTGAAAGCAGCTTATTTTAAAGCTACACCAGTGTGAATGATGATGCAGTAAAATACGTATAGTTTTTTATATGCAAAAGTGCCTTTTTTTTTTTTTTGCCATTCCCCCCCTAAAATTTTGGAATCCCCCCATTGGCTGCAGCATAGGGGGTAAATCCCCCCAGCACACAAAAATGAAATTCAAGCCCTGGAATGAATTTTTTCTTTCATGATACAAGACCAAAAGCACAACATAGCTCATTGTAGTTCCCCAAATGGTTCTCTCCCTCTCTCATTTAGTATTTATTTATTTTATTTTTTTAAACTGTTCATCCTTGAATGATCATTTGATATTATTATGCATTAATATTATTATTATTTATTTCTTAGCAGACACCCTTATCCAGGGCGACTTACAATTGTTACAAGATATCACATTATTTTTACATACAATTACCCATTTATACAGTTGGATTTTTACTGGAGCAATATAGGTAAAGTACCTTGCTCAAGGGTACAACAGCAGTGTCCCCCACTGGGGATTGAACCCACAACCCTCTGGTCAAGAGTCCAGAGCCCTAACCACTACTCCACACTGCTGCCTAATCATACAAGTAGCCAGTCTGGACTATATATTGTATTGTGATATTAGTATATTGTTACACCCCTAATCAATATGTTCATTTTTCACTCGCTCGCATTGCTTTAAAATATGTGGATGGTTGTCTTTCTCATATTAATGATGGC
Organism: Acipenser ruthenus; assembly: GCF_902713425.1. Taxonomy (NCBI): domain Eukaryota; kingdom Metazoa; phylum Chordata; class Actinopteri; order Acipenseriformes; family Acipenseridae; genus Acipenser; species Acipenser ruthenus. The sequence goes on from NC_081196.1 coordinate 35,280,197, forward strand.
AATGGGATTGTAAAGCCATGGTCCTGGATTGCCACTTGGTGGTGTCGAAAGAAGCCAATCATTTAGGAAAAGTTAATTACACTTTCTTGAAGACTTTTAATCTGTGTGTCTTTTTTTTTTGACTGCAGGATCCTGAAGATGAGATTCATATCCGCCATCAGTCAAAAACCTGGTGCTGGTGCATGTGCCTTGGACTAGCTCTGATGCTGTCTGGTCTGGTAGTTGGAGGTGCTTATCTCTACCGATACTTCATGTACCCGGTAAACATTTACTTTTTGTGGATACTCTTTCCCAGTCTCCATTATGGCAGATTTTCTGGGGTTGTTTTCTTATTGTTCTTTCAGGAGCCCCTTAGGTTAATACTGTGGTCCGTGCTAAACAGGAGCAGATATTAAAAAGAGGGCGATGATATGGGTGATCCTGCAGCCACCGGCGTAGATTTAGCTAGGGACGGTAGGGACATGTCCCTACCAATGTCAAGGGACCGTTGAATTGTCCCTACCAATAATTTTGATAAATCTGAAACGTCTTTGTCATGTTATTTTATCCGCTCCACAAAGGGTTAACTCTCTCAAGATCCCCTCATTGCTCCTCCCTCCTCCCAAAAAAAAAAAACGCTAATTTGATTGGCTTAGGCACTAGGTTCTCAACCGGGCGGTGAACGTTTGAATAATAACGTACTAGTAATAATAACAGTGACGTGCCAAACGATACTCCCGATTTCGCCCTTTGAGTGCAGCGAGTTATTAAAGAGAATGGCACCCTGGGATTTGTAGGTGTTTGGTGGGGTTTTGGGGTGTAATCAGCAGACAAGAAAACTACAAATTCCATAATGCATCACTGTAACACAGACTCGGTGCACGGCTGACGTCAAGGACCAAGCAGAGTGTTCTGTTTTCATTGAGGCGCGAAAGTGAACAAGGACTCTGGAGTTAAAGGTGATTCTCCGGGTTTAAAATAAGGAACATTCTAGTCAATCTTAAACGGTGTATATTGTGCCACATTTTTCACATTTATTTTAAAAAATAAGAACAAATGTAATCAGTTAAATTCGATATTTATTTTGTGTTTGTTGGTTAATGCGTTGTCGCATTATTTCAATCCTCCTCCTTCCTCCCTTTGTAACTAACTTACTCCTTGCTTGATATTTTTGTATCGTGTGTGTAAAAAGCGAACACGAACATATATTTGATTGAATGGACAGTGTGACTATCCAGGCGGCTAAATAAACGCTCTATATTATATAGGTAGTCATAAAAAAATATATATTAAAAAGTCAAATTAACCGGGGGGGGGGGGGGGGGGGAGGAGATATAAAAATAAATTTCAGTGGGGCGCGAGTAAAAAAAGGTTGAGACCCGCTGGCTTAGGCTGGACTCTGGAAAGACGCTCATCTGAAGCTGCCGCTTGCCGGTCAGTCTGATATGAGTGTGAGCCACTGACTGAATGAAATCCAAGTACCGCGGCTGAAGGTATTGTCAGCTCGTCAGCAACATAGTTTGAGAGAATAAACCTACCTACCTACCTAATGGGTAGGTAAGTAGGTTTATTACGTTAGCGACCCATTGCTAGCTGCTAACCCCACATCCTTGGTGGCTAGCTAGCTTGTTTCACAGCTAATCATTATGTGTGTGTGTGTGTGTGTGAGAGAGAGAGAGAGTGTCAGTGTGCGTGAGCATGTTTTGATATCGTCAACCAACTAACGTTAGCTAATCACTTCAATTTGGCTTTAGGTGACTAAAGCATAATGGCAGCCAAAAAAATAAAGATGGACATAAGGAAGTTTTTTTTAGAAAAAGTCAAAGTGTAAGTAGGAAGATGTTGTTAAAGTAATAAACACAATTGATAATGATTCTCATAGCAAATGAAAAAATAATTTACTAATGAAGTTAGCAGAGTCATACTTTCTCTCTAAACAGCATGCATCAATTTATCATTTTATCAGGTGAATGAAGCATTGCAACCTGGTAAAAGCAGTACAGAGGCAGGTGGAGCAACAGGGTCGCAGGTGAGGTCTGCAATGGCTTAGTGATAATAAAAGTGAAAGTGTTAGACTCAGTTTTGAGATATATTATTGTTTGAGGCACATTGTGATATGATAGTAGGCTAATGCTGTATAGTAATACTCAGCAAATAAAGTTAGCATAGCCATATATTTTCTCTCTATATGACATGCATCAATTTATTATTTTATCAGGTGAATGAAGCAATGCACCTAGGTACGAGCAGCAGCACAGACACAGGAGAGGTAGGCAGAGCACGTGAGCGTGCATGTGCTCATGCTTGTAGTGGTAGGGGTAATGGTAGCTTACAGTAAGGCTGGGATAGGTTATAATTCAGGTTATTAGTAATTCTATAGCAGGGATGTCAAACCAGCTTCCAGGAGGGCCACTTTATCATAGTGTTTTAAGTGTATACCAGCCAACTTCATGTCAATCAGATTATCCTCAATTCATTCATTTCAAGCCACCAGAAGTGACCATTTAACAGCTGTCTCCTAAGAAATGTCTTCCCGGGGGGGCACGCCCCTGAACCCCCCTAGCGACCGCGACTCCACCCCCTTAAAAAATGGTGTCCCCACCAATGTTCAAACCAAACCTACGCCCTTGCCTGCAGCTGCTTTTTCATCTCATCTTGCCAAGGCGTACAAACAAATGCAGCAGGGCAAGGCAAAAAATAAGGAAAATGTTACAAAGTAATATAAAGATTGGTTAAAACATAAATTAAATTGTGTAAACATGAATTAAAAAAGAAATGGAAAATGTAAAACGATAAAATAGACCCCGGTGAGTTAGTGGTTATTTAAACTCGGGATTGTTTTCTTAAGACTGGACTCCCTTCCTGAATATATACCTCTAAAGCTGACTTAACGTATAACTGTTCTTTGGTATTCCTAGGAAGGTGAAGGAGTGTTCTTCTGTGGCGTGAAGTACCGTGAGGAAGATTATATGATCCCAAATGCTCCCAACCCGTCTGCTCGTTTGCATGAGATTGAAGAAAGAATCCGTATTCTTGAGGAGGACCAAGTTGAGCTGATTAACATCCCTGTCCCAGAGTTTGCTGACAGTGACCCGGCTGACATAGTTCATGATTTTCAAAGAGTAAGAAGTTTTATATTGACTAAAGCAAATGTTCAGCTAATCCGTGTAATCAGCATTAGTAATAATGTAGAATATTTAAAGGAATTATTGCATATCAAATAGGATTTACTAAAATTTTGTGCAGGTGATATGATGATTAAGATAATTTTTGACACTTGCAGCAACTGTATAATATTTGCACTGCATTGTGTGTTTTTTCTGCTAGAGGCTTACAGCTTACCTGGATCTCAGTCTTAACAGATGCTATGTGATTCCCCTGAACACTTCTATTGTCATGCCACCAAGAGACTTCCTGGAGCTGCTGATTAACATCAAGGTAAGAGCCATGCATCTATGCTGTGATTAGTTCAGAAAGCCTCTCCTTTTTAATAGGGGGTTGAGGTGGCTTAAAGTTAAGTCAAGTTTTGTAGCCTTTTTTATGATTATTTTCTTGATTATTTTTTTATTACAGGTTTTGATAGATACGTGTTGTACAACTATAGCAAAGACACAACCATATATATTTTGAGATGATGGCATCTTTTCATTTTATATAAATGATGGTGGATCTAAATAATAAAAAAATGACCAACCTTTTTTTACTTTGTAAACTTTTAAAGACTGAAGAGACTACCTAATACCCTAAAGCAGGGGTGCACATTTCCAGTCCTAGAGGTCAGGAGCCCTCCTTGTCTATTCCACCTGTATCCTAAATTACCTAATTGAACCAATTTAACCTCATTCCTGGTGTGAATCAGTTTATTTCATGATCTATAAAACCTGGATGACTCTGAACATTATTTAAAAAGAGTGCTCTAGATGCAGGTTTTCCTAGAGACCTACTTTTTTATGATGAAAAAAGCAGCAGTAATTTGATCCATCATGGTATGTACTTTATTTTTTTATTATTACTAATGAATCAATAAACTGTTCCTGCAGGCTGGAACCTACCTGCCCCAGTCGTATCTGATCCACGAGCAGATGATTGTCACTGATCGCATTGAAAATGTCGATCAGCTGGGCTATTTCATTTATAACCTCTGCCGTGGCAAGGAGACCTACAGACTTCAGCGCAGAGATGCTATTAGAGGTAAGCTGACAAAATGCACATTGGTATTATAGTCTAATGAAATCTTAACTCCACACAGATCAGGAAAGGAGTGAAAATAGCTCTAACGAAAAGTATTAGAATGGCTTTTAAAACACAAACAGCTTAGTTTTACATTTTTAAAAAGGAAGACAGCTGATGTTGTATACACATTTTAATGGCTGTGTGTTTTACTGAGTATTTACTGTCTAGCGTCTGTTTATAGGCCACTGGTCTACAGAATATAACAAATTAACATTAAAAATACAATTGCATGGATAACTGGTAGCATAACAATAAAAATAAGTAGTCAAAAGTTAAAACTTGGCAAAAAGTGGGAACTTTTTTTAAGCTTGTCCTAGTTGATTGTAAACAATTTACTGTTTTTTTTTTTTTAATACTGTAGTCTAATATGCATATTATGTTTCTTTCAAAACAGGCATTCAGAAGCGTGAGGCTTTGAACTGCCACACAATCCGTCACTTTGAGAATAGGTTTGCTGTCGAAACTGTCATCTGTGAGAAGTAGTGTATTATAGAAGCACTGAAGTGACAGCTTGCTGTTGAAAAACCACACTTATTTTTTTCACTTTTGTGTGCAGTGATTGGGTTTTTAATCCTGTTTTTTCAGTTTTGTTGCTTTCTATTTTTTAATGAACTAGTAATGTAAACAGGGTTGTGTTGTAAAACTTCATCCTTACTCATCTCGTAGATAATATTAGCACCAACTAACTATTGACAAGTTATTCTGTCAAGTGTTATGTTTTAATTTTTTTAATAATAAAAAAATAGCGGCAATATTCTAAAAACAATGGTATTTACATCTTATCTATTTTTGTGAAGTTTCATTTTCAGGGTTTAACTGTTTGATTAATGTAACCTTTAAATGGAGTCCAGCTGAATTAGAAAAATGTCATGGACTGGGCAATATAATTTTATCTGTATTTTAAAATGCAAAGTAATTGAAAAAAGTGCAATTCACATCAAATTTTATACCACTTACCTGGTTGTAGAATGTTTTTATCCAATTTTTTTTTTTAGGTTTTAGATTTTACTTATTTGCTGTAACAAACAAGATACCACAAAGCATTTGGAAAATGTATACCTTATAGTACTAATTTGTATATAACCTTCCTTCTGTGTAACTTATACCACAATAAATCTTGGACACAATCCTTTCTCTGTCTCATTTGTTCATATTAAAGTTGCCATTGATGTGTAATTCTCATTTATATGTAAGTGACGATGTGCCAGCCTCGCTGGCGACACTTCAACTTATAATATATAATTTGGAATGACAACCTTTTTCTGCCGAGTATTTTATTAAGCTGCCACCATCCCAGTGTCGGAACCTCAGTGTTATGTACTTTATATCCTGCATGCTAAATGTGTGCATGACCATGTCACTGATGGCAGGAGTTTTTTTTTTATTTATTTTCTCCTAACAATGTGTGGTAGTCTGATATAATCTGGAAAGAATTGCAAGTCAGCCTAAAAGTTTCTTTCCTAAGGATAGTACTCCTCATGTTATACAAACTGAAATCACAGTATAAAACATACATTAGTCAAATAAAAGCATTTTTACTCCATAATAACTTGAATTTTTGAAGATTTTTTTTTTCTTAATGACCCTTCTACAACTTTTGCAAGTGGCAACTATGAGTTAGTACATGAAAATCTAAACAAAACCACGTTTACAAACGGGACAAATGCTGCACACTTTTTTTTTTTTTTTTTTTTTTTTTTAACTGAGCTTCAGCCTTTTGGAAGCAAAAAGTGAGTAAAACAACAACAAAAAAAGTATTTATCCAAGCTTGCATGTGTGATGTACTTCCATTTTCTGTTGATAATAAGAGACTGGGCAAGATGCCACAAGATCCTGGGGAAAGTTACCTTATCTGTGAAAGCAACAAGCTCTGCAAAAATTGATGCCAGCAATTACGCAATTATAGTTGAGTAAATGTTTCGAAAAATGAAACATAAAACAGTGCTTCTGATGTGAAAAATATATCACAATCTTTTATTACAAAGGGGTGTAGTGAAGAGCACCGCTTCCGTACTTCACATATAGAATATTGAACTGTTTTGAGCCTAGTAATATATGGAGATAGATACATATGCAACCCACACAAATAAGAAAACAATACAATGACTGTAAGAAACCCTTGCAAGATAAATAATTAAAAATTCTGAATATAGCGTGCCTCTGGTCTGGAACAACAGGTGTGAATAATGTGTAAGAGAGATGACGGGAACCTGTATCAACGCTGTGCTGAGGTGTCAGCGTTTTACATACAACTAGATGTATTGGAAGTTCTTATTTATAGACCCATATATCAGAAATTAAGTAGATAAAATAAGCTAAAGATTTATTTAAAAGATCTATTTAATCGCAAAGAAATAAAGGTGGCCTTACACAATTTTTTTTTTTTTTTGCGAACGGGTGCACTTGTTTCTAAACCTTAGTTCTGTTGAGTGTATGTGGAAACGGGGACGGCAGGCGTCGTGGTACGGTTGAGAGGGGTTGGGGTGAGGGTAGAATAGCGACCCCTCACTTCTAAATATAGCACTACATTACAGCTACCAAAATTTAACCTCACAAAGGGTTAATGGATTCAAACATTTATTAAGGTATTTGGAGTACCCATAATTGCATGACATCAATTCTGGCAATTTCCTTCCACGCTTTTCTTTAGAATTGGTAGGTACACCTCACACATAAATAATGCACAGCATTGTGAAAAAACTACAAATCCCAGAGTGCATAGGTACCCGCAGTGTTAAGAGGTGAGTTCCTGCTGCACTGAGCTTGGCATTTTGAACGACGTGTATTATATACACTGCATTTTTTTACAGTAGCTCCTCAGTGCAGAACATAAAGTGACGTGATTCAGGTGAGTATTTGATCGAACGGAGACACATGTAGGAATGTTAGGAATCAGTGGGAATAAAGTTTGTTCTTCTAAGACTGTCTATGTGTACTTGTCGCCTTGGTAACGGTGCTGTTAGTACTTGCAGGTGACATTTTGGCTGCGGCTTTTGCAGTTTTTATTTCTGAAAAAACAATCTCGTATGAATGCACAGAGGCCGTTACTTCTTGCTTAATTAGTAGAGATATGCAGCTTGCCTGTCTCGCTGAAGCTTCAATAATTCAGTTTTTCATTTTAAAATAGTGATACCTGTTTTAAAGTGACTTTACTATCACTTCATCTTGATCTTTGGAGCTCATTTATATTTTAGTCTATATTCTCTAAAATGATCGATACGGGAGTTTGTTCTGAACAACTGCAGCGACAATGTCTTTCTGTTCATCTCTGATTCTGAAACTTAAAAGAATTAATTTCCATTTCTATTTTTTAAGTCCACTTTTGGTTTGTAGAACTATTCACCACTACCAATAATGTCACATTTTGTTGAATTACAAATAATGTATGCACAGTTTTTCAAACAAACTTTTTTTTTTTATTCAAAGCTGTAGTGGTTAAACTGAACACTGTTATATGAGGAGGAGGTTAAATGTCAGCAAAATTTGCAAAGAAAATGTACAAAATGAAATTTACTGGTTGCATAAGTATTCAGCCCCTTAAATCAGTACTTGGTAGAAGCACCTGCTATGAGTTTTTTTGGATAGGTCTCTACTAGCTTTGCACAGTAGGATGGTGACATTTTTGCCCATTATTCACGTGAAAATTGCTCCAGTTCTGATAAGTTTGTTGGGGATCGCCAATGGACTGCAAGCTTCAAGTCTTGCTATAAATTTCTGATTGGATTCAAGTCAGGACTTTGACTGGGCCACTCAAGAACATTAATTCTCTTCTTGTTCAACCACTCTAGTTTGGCTTTGGCTTTGTCCTGCTGAAATGTGAATTTCCTCCCCAGTTCCAGAGTCTTGACTGACTCAAACAGGTTTTCCTCAATGATTCACCTGTACTTTGCACCATCCATTCTCCCCTCTATCCTGACAAGCTTCCCAGTCCCTGCTTAAGAGAACCATCCCCATAACATGATGCTGCCACAACCATGCTTGACAGTTGGGATGGTGTTGACTCGGTGATGTGCAGTGTTGGGCTTGCGCCAGACGTAACGCTTTGAATTTAGACCGAAAAGTTCAATTTTTGTCTCGTCTGACCACAAAACCTTTTTCCACATGTCTGCAGTATCATCTACATGCTTTTTCGCAAACTCCATACGTGCTTTAAGATGAGGCTTTTTGAGTAATGGCTTCTTTCTGGCCATCCGTCCATACAGACCAGCTTTGTGTAGGGACCGGCTTATTGTTGATGTGTGAACACTGACTCCCATCTCAGACACATAACTCTGCAGATCTCGCAAGGTCATTGTTGGCTTCAGAGTGACATCCCAAACCAGTTTCTTGCCTGCCTGACTGCTCTGTTTGGGAGGGTGACCTGATCTGGGTAGCGTCTTGGTGGTATGATGCATCTTCCACTTCTTAATGATAGACTTCACTGTGCTGAGAAGGATAATCATCACCTTTTAAATTTTCTTGTACCCTTCTCCCGCTCTGTGCCTCTCTACCACTTTATCCCTGACTTGTTTCGAAAGCTCCTTGGTCTTCATGGTTGCTTTGTTGGATCACTATGTGAGTTGCAGCTTGAAAGTCTTTATGTACCTGAGGGAAATTATCTACAAGTTAAACCATTTTGAGTACACACAGGCTGAAACCATTTCACTAATTTTGTGACCTTTCAAACAAATCATTTGCACCTGAGCTGATTTAGGGCTGCAGTAGCAAAGGGGTTGAATACTTATGCAACTGAGATTAATCTGTTTTTCTCTGTAAATATTACTTATTTATATTGTATCTGCATTTTTTTTTACTTTATCAGTGTGGAGTAGTTTGTGTAGATTCTACATGTAAAGTCTAATTTGAAAGCATCGTGGAGTACACTCAGGTGCCAACAAAATGTGAAAACTTTGCAGGGGGGTGAATACTTCTGCAAACCACTGTGTGTATATATATATACAATATCAATCCACCCTCTCGTCTATTGCTACATAAGATGGATCTTTTACATTCCCTCAAGACTGGCCTGATAAAAATACCCTTTACTTCTGATGTCTAAGAAAAAAAGTAGGCAGATATTCCTTTTATTTTTATCTTGGGTGATTTGGTTTCTGAGTTATGGGACTGAAGTTTTCGTAGAGTTGTGAAGATCATTGGGCGCATGCACTACATGTATATAACCATCTTTCTGTTGTTCACCAGTTATCAAACTACAATGAAACAATAAACAGTGTGTCTAAGTACTTTTAGTAAAATCACCCTGCACTGTGTGATTTCCACCACTATATGAGTATTGGCTTTGAAAACAAAGCAAACAACTGCTTTGATGTGACAAATAAACTATGGCTTTTACACCATTTTCATCATTTAGAAACGGGAGATGGATAAATATGAAGTTGTCAGAATGATTGGCGAAGGAGCTTTTGGAAAAGCTTTCCTAGTGAAAGCCAAAGAGAACAACGGTCAGTGTGTCATAAAGGAGATCAACTTCGCCAGGGTAAGAAGGTTCTTCTTCACATCTAGAGTGCATTACATTGCTGAGGCTAGTGTACGGCATCTTGTTAAACATTGTCAATGTCATCCATTACATGTTCAGTCCTGTTCATTTTGTTTTTATTCCTCACATTTGTAAGCCAGGGTCTCATCCCAATGGAGAGATGAATCCCAGTCCATACATCTATGTGCAAGAGTCTAACACTTTTAGCTATATCTTGGTGCAGGCTATCTCTTGAGAGCCACTTGCCTGTTTTATTGACCGTATTCCTGAGCATTTGTTATAGTAGAATTCTACTCTTGTAAATGTGTCGTGAAAAGTGAGCGTCATCTACTGTCTGTGTAACACCCTTTTTTCGATCAACCTCCATCCACCACCTTGCAGCAAACCTCGTTCAACCAATCTAATATCTTTTCTAGATCTTTATCACTGGCAGTCCTGCCAGTCCCAGAGTGTAGCTTCTTCTGATAAACGCATTCTTGCAGTCAGGCGTGTATATGCATTACCAAGTAAAGCATTGCAATCCATCATCATGATTGTAATGGTGACTGCTTTTTTTAATGGACTGACACCTGTAATGCTTTATTTAAATTACTGGAGTAGATATGATAAGTTACTAACAGCATGTCTTTTTTTTCAGATGCCTGTTAAAGAAAAGGAGGCTTCTCGCAAGGAAGTGACACTGCTGTCCAGGATGAAACACCCAAACGTGGTCACCTTTTTAAATTCATTTGAAGGTTTGCCTTGATGAAGTTTCTACTGTCACATAAACTCTTTCTCACAGTATATTGAGCATTTTGAGTATAGTGTAGTGAAAAGGTATGTTTCAGTATACAATGCTGTTATACCAAAGCAAGTACTTCTTGTCAGCTACTTATCTTACTTATTGTATTCTAGTAGTACTTGCACTTACTGTAAACTACACTGTATTTAAATCTTGTTTTTGCAGTGTAACCTTGTAATGCCCTGTACACTGTACATCGCCTTGGATAAAGGCATGAGCCAAATAAACTACAAATACTAATATCAATAGAACCAGTGCACGTGCATACATACCTCATAATCGCATATTAATCCCACAGTAAGGGACAGGTTAAAAATATTTGTAAAAACTGTAGCGGATTATAGCCAAATGCAATCTGAAATGTTGAGAGGCTAGGAGTGTGTTAAAAGTTTTGTGAAGATTGGTGCAAAATCAAGAGAGCATGTTTACTTTGTGGAGTATGATAGGCAGATAGGCAGACAGAGAGAGAGACAGGCAGACAGACAGGCAGGCAGGCAGGCAGACAGACAGACAGACAGACAGGCAGACAGGCAGACAGAGATACGATCGTCAGGACCCGAAAAAAAACAGCAACCCTGTTTATCTTTGTGTTTTAGAGAAAATGAAGCTGTACATAGTAATGGAGTACTGTGATGGGGGTGATCTAATGAAGAGGATCAGCATGCAGAGAGGGCTCCTGTTTGCAGAGGCTCAGGTAAAGTGGGATCAGTGTCATCTGTCTGTAGCTTTAGCTCAGGATGGACAGTGTTGCTTTTCAGAATTATACAGTTTTAGTGTTAACTGACTATTTTACAAAGACAGATAACACTTTAGGAGCATGTATCAGGTGGAGTGCTCTGGTGATGTCATAGTAGATGATATTCTGAGGAATGGGTTATAATTGTGCATGTGTACTTTTATATCATACGTAAATGTTGCTTAAGATGCCATTATTAATGCTAGCTGTTCAATACTATAATTTGTTTTTGTTGGGGATATTGAATGATGTGAGTTTATTTTGTAAAGCCAGGTTTACCTTGCTTTATTTTCTCTCCAGATTTTAGATTGGTTTGTGCAGATCTGCATGGGATTGAAACATATCCACGACAGAAAAGTCTTGCATAGAGACATCAAAGCTCAGGTAATGGGGTTCAGTTTTTCATACATTTATTATAAATAATGATTGCTACTACAGCTATGGTCAAAAGTTTTGCATCACCTAGAATTTTAGGATTGAGACATAATAAAAAAAAAAAAAAAAAAAAAAAAAACAAAAAACTGGATGAACATAATTTAGATCTTTTATTTAACATCATGTAATCAAAGAAACTACAAAATGATATCGCAAACGTCTACTAGAAGCCATACTAGTTGTACAGTAGTTCATGTTAATGTCAATTTCAGTATGTTAACGTGACATTATTCAGCAGGTTTCATTTGTCTTTATGAAGCTAAATTAGTTCATTCTATAGGCTGATGCAAAACTTTTGGCCATTGCTGTAGTCATTAATGACCCCCTACTTGGGTAGTTAACTCTCTTTTAACAGTGCATATCTGTCCTAAGAAAAATAGTATTGTAAAAACATAGCAAAATGTTATAAAGCATTGTGAAAAAGCATTGCTAAGCGAGCATAGTAAAGCACAGAGGTATGGTAAATAGGGCTGGGTATCGGCAGTGTCTTGGTGATACGAGGGTCATGATACGATATGTATTGCGATACAAGGGTCATGATACGATACTTGTCACGAATAAAGCATGTTTGCCAAACATGGCAAACCATGGTAAACTGTGGTAAATGCACAGTATAACCATAGAACAGTCATGGGAAAACTGAAAATTTCAGTTAAAAGCCCAAAGCAAAGGCAGTAGTGTTTTACTCTTCCAGGTACCGGTATGACAAGACTTCAGCTGATACAGAAAACCCCCAAAAAAGGAATTTGATGTACTGTAACATAAATATATACTGTACCTGTGTGGCCACAAAAATAGAGACCTGCGACCAGCCTACAATCAGGCTGAAACCAGGGGGGTCTTATCCAGTATTGAAATTTTCTGTGACTTGAGCCATGTTAATGTGTCTGGTTCTGGACACAATGCTTTGCACACGTCTGCAAGATTGATCCATCACGACCCTCTTGCTATCGGAAATTGTGCTTTCTTGTTGTGTTCTGAAAACACATTGAAGGAGGTTGGTCATTGCAGCCTCTAAGTTGATGGTCAAGCCCACTATCCCCTAGCACTGAGATCCTTCTGCTTTGCCCGTTGTTGCTGAATAGTTCCACACAACTCTCACACAAATTATCTAGTGGATCACATAAAAACTACGGTACTTACCTATTTTAGGGTAATTCATTGGTGTGTGTCTTCACTATAATCTGCCATAGTTATGTGAATTTATATCTACTGCAAATTAATAATACATCTTTTTTAACATTCCTTTTATCTTATTTTTACAGAACATATTTATAGCCAACAATGGAATGAAAGTAAAACTTGGAGACTTTGGAATTGCAAGAATGTTAAACAAGTAAGAGTGTGCTTTTGAGGGTATGTGAGGAACAACTGGAATCCCCTTCCCATTTAAAATGAAGTAATTTAAGGCTGATTGACTCCGCAGATATTGACCTATGGTGTCTCATGGAAAGTTCTTACCTCCCTCCCTCCCTTTTCTACCTCCTTCATTCCATCTTTGCGCAGGGATAATGGCATTGCTATGGTGTGTTACAGGGTCAACGAAGCCAGGATGTCAAGGGCATTATTTGAACAATGGAGTTCCATTATTACCAAGGCAGGGTCATTATCACTATTATACTACACTTCCTAAAGCAGTGTCATTGTTAACCTCTATCTGTTTGAAATAATCATTGTAGTCCACTGAAAGAGTTCACTTTGAGAGCAGGGTTCGAGCATCCGTGGCAAGAGGTGTCCTCTCAGTCGTGCTTATTTTGCTGATCAGGGTGAGCAGTGTCTGATTGTTGTATAAAAACTAAAATCCCTTGTGCTCAGCATGAAGTCCAGTATAAATGCACATTCAAGCTTGGCAGGCGTGTCAGGGTACAGCACTTGAAACATTTTCTTCAACTGCAAGAGGTTAAAAATGAAAAGACGTGACCCTTTCTGAGAGCTCCATCAAATCAATGCTTTTGTTTGAAATGTGATACCAAGTGCTTTACTGATCAGCTACTAATTAAATGAAACAAACATGGATATATTGAACTTCATGCAGGACAGATTTTCAGTACTTATTTCTTACTAAATCCCCATTCTTGCTTGGAGTTGGGAGCTTGCTTATCTGCTTCACTGCGAAGGCTTGAGTCAGCAAGGTAGGGCTCAGTTCTGCCAGGCTCAGCCCATGTGACATATGGATTTGTTTCATTGTATATGCATTCCTGAACTCCTGTAAAGTAATGTGATCTACACAGATATTGTAGCAGTACTGCTAATTCACCCTTACAGTGCAGTTATATTGTACCTGCTTGATTGGGGTGAAATCAGTGTACCAGTCATCATGTTATTTAACTTATTTATTTCTTTTTATTCACCCTTTCATAATAGCACAACGGAGCTGGCACGCACGTGTGTTGGCACACCATACTATTTATCTCCCGAGATCTGTGAGAATAGACCATACAACAATAAAACGTAGGTACCTTTCTCTTTAAGACGCGTTTATTTTCCATTGTCTGAAACCAACTTTAGTTTGTCCTTGTTTTCATAATTAAGAAGCGGATGAGCCTTGCAAAGCTCTGGCACTCATTCAGATTATGATTGTTATTGCTAGCGAAGATAAGGCTCTGAACAATAACTTCTAGCCCTTCATTGTTTAAAGTGAGGGAAAAAACATTTTGTTCTTTTTATTTTAGTTCTTACCAACATAAAAACACTACAGTCAAGTCAAAATACTGTTGCTTTAGTACACATAAGTAGCATTGCACTCTTTTTTTAATGTGAATGACCTGAATTTTAAACCTTTTAAAGCTGTTTTTAAAATAATTAAGTCAATTTGTGTACATTTACCGAAACAATTTTAATCAAATGAGAAAAGTACAAAAAATTAAAAGTCAACAACTTGATGGTTTGTACAAGAGAAATAAATTTGGCAGAACAATTAAATGTTAAAGAATGTCTTTATTTGCTAGCATGTCTGTTCCAAATTTCTTCAATACAGTTCTTTTTAAAACGACAACAAACTAAATGCAATTTTGAAATGGTCCAGTAAACAAAAGCTGAATAAACAGTCTAATAAAAACAAAGAAACCAACGCCTTTGAAACAGGGAGCCAGAGAAGATAAGTGCTGATGTAATGTGGTATTTTGAACCAGACGTGATTTCAATACCGCCTTGAAAAGTGAAGAACCATAAAGTATATGTGCAATTAGGGATCATATACCTCTACCATTCTCTGTTATTTCTGCATAGTCATTATTTACTTGGGTCTCCAAGTGGCTCACCTGGTAAAGGCACTGCAGCGTGGTGTGCAGGGTGAGTCATACAGTCAGGGGAATAAAGGTTTGTGTCCTGGTTGTGTCTTTGCTGGTGATTCCACAATAATTAGACAGACCACATAAACAAAAATAAATCACTCTGGAAATTCATCTTTTAGGAGTCCTTTCAAAAGCAGTTCTCAACATGAATATATATAACATGATGAACCTATTTTCAGGGATATTTGGTCTCTGGGCTGTGTGCTGTATGAACTCTGCACTCTGAAGCATCCAGTAAGTAAGATCTTTGTTTGAATGATGATTTTACCAGTTCATGTACCAGTATTCAAACACTGAGGCAAAATATTTCTGAGATGCAATTGGTTTAGGTAGGAATTGTTGTGTAGGGAGCCACCCTCAATTGAGACACAACCTCCGACATCAATCAGAGGTCAGTCAAGGCCGTGTGGTGGAGGACCATGAGCCCCACAAGAAGGGATAAAGCTGCTAGAAGGAGGAGGAGGATAAATAACCTTTTTTTGTGGTAAAAGCAACACTGTGTTTAAGAGGTTGGTTATGAATTAGCAAAGGAGGATGTAGTCTCTAGAACTGGAGCATCCAACAAAGGAAAAAAAAAAATTAAAGAATAATTCCCTTGAACTATTGAAAATTGAGTTATTTTTTAAAACATCAACAATACACCTACAATGGGATAATGGCATTGCTGTGGTGTGTTATGAGATAATAGTGGCGACATTATTTGAATAAGGAAGTTCCATTACACTCCACAGCAATTCCATTATCAGTCTTATACTAGACCTTATATTTATTTATTTACCTTAGTCCCCTGAAAGAGTTCATTTTGCAAGAGCAGGACTCCTATTTAGTAAACATCTATTACATTGTTGTCATTACATTAAGATAAATTCTTCATGAGCACACACTTATTGTGAACAGGCGAAGTAGATTCTCCATATTAGACCCAGAGCACAATATTAAGTCTTTTACATAAAGCGTGACAATGGAGGTTCAAGCAATAACACTTGAGATGACGACAGTGAGGTGAATGTTTCTGTTGTTTCAGTTCGAAGGCAGTAACCTACGGCAGTTAGTGGTGAAGATCTGCAGGGGACACTTTGTTCCAGTTGCTCCGAGATATTCCTACGATCTGCGCATTTTAGTGACACAGCTGTTCAAAATCAGCCCCCGGGATCGCCCATCGGTTAACTCTATTCTGAAGAAACCCTTCTTGGAAAAGCTCATAGCCAAGCATTTAAGTCCTGAGGTAACGTGCCATTCTTAATCCTCATTTTTGTTATCCTGGAGCTCAGCGTTTGGGGGCTAGGGTCAGGAGCCATCCCTCCCAGGGAGACGTTTTATTTTATTTATTCAGTTTATTCATAATTACTCCCTGAGACTATAAAGTCTCATTTCCAGAGAGGCCCCAGGGTAAATGGCAGCAGCATGGAATAGACCAGGAATCACAGTAGTCACTCCAGCCCAGTTAGAACGAAGGAAGGAACAAAACTACCATGACTATCTGCACAGGACCAAACAATATGGGACATTGAGGGTATTGCTAGCCCATTTGTTTTTAAGCCATTATATTTCACACTCTAACATAACATAATAAAATATATTTTAATATCTGTGGATATATTAGGAGTGATAGGCAGGCAAAAAGTGGAAAAAGTTCTACTTGTTGTTTTTAATCATGTTGCTGCAATAAAAAGGGGCCCATGTTTAGCTTTGTCACTTTGACATTACATCTTTACAGGACTGATACTATATAACTTAGCCCCTTTCATAGATACCACATCTTTATATGGTTGATCCATTTATGTTAACTTGGCTGTTTCTGTACATGTGAAATGTTTTTGGACAGAGAAATACAGATTACATTATATATATATATATATATATATATATATATATATATATATATATATATACCAATAAAAAAAGTCCAGGGATTGCACTTCAAAAGAGCAGTGTAATAATCAACCAAATTCACGTTAAGCCACTCCACAGGCTCTCCGCACTGAGGAAAATTACCTTGTGCCAAACATAGTTTTACATTTCCTGAGAGCAGGAGGTAGCGGCTGGCAAGATCCACATTTGGAAATGGTTCATCTCCCTGCTAAATGTTCAGGCACCATTGCAGTTGATTCTGAACTCCCCATCTCCACTACTTGATGAACAATTCAAAACCAGCTTGTCTGTGCAGAAAGGTGTGGGAGGAGTCTTACCTCTGTCATCCACCCATCCCTATGAATATGTTCCGTCAAGACCAGTTGACGCAAGATCCTGACATCATTGTTATATAAGAGCAATAAAATGTGTGTATACTAAAGCAGGTATTGTTCTGTTTATATTTGTATTGTCTTCTTTATTTCCAGCTGATAAAAGAGGAATTTAGTCACACTGTCCTGCACAGGAAGAAGCCCTCAGCATCAAAGCCTGTTGGACATGTTTCAGCACAGGCACAAGGTACAGTCAGGAACACTATTCAATCAGACTTCACTTCAAAATTAAAAGCTCCCATTGAATAAGATCAATGACATGTGAAAGATGCTCTTAAGTTGTTTTAGCATGATTAAGGGCACATGAAGATGTCAATACCAGTCAACAGTCTCATTTTAAGAAACATTTCATCTATAAAATAAGACTTACTGGTAATATCAGTTTAATACCCGTTTAAGCATATTTTATTTATGTGGGGTGTAAAAATAAAAGTAATTTTCTTTTTGCAAACGCACTTTTGTTATATAATTTAACTTATGTTTAACAATAAAAGCATGTCTGCAGGTTATTTCTAACCCACAGTAAAACCATTAGTTCAATAAAACAGTCCACAAAACAGCTTGCTATGGATGAGTATTGACTGACCAAATAGCCTCCTCTCATTTTTACATTTTCTTATATTTTTACTGTGTGTCTCAATGGGAGGTTGCATGTGTGGTTATTTACAAGTGAAATGGGGATGCATGTGCACGTTTGGGAGAACAGTTCGGGAGGATCAGGCTTGAGGAAGAAAATAAAGTCCATTTTCACATGGAAACACACATTTCATGTGAAAATGTCCACTGCACCCAACCAGACAGCCTTGGGATGGGAGCATATGTGGAAGGTGTCTGGCACAGATAGCTATAATCCTACATCTCCGCAGGTTTTCAGCCATGGTGATCTGCAATAGCTGGGTTGGACAGTTTCATTATATACCTCTGGGTTAATTATTTTCTTTTTTCTTTAATTAATAAGTCGTGTGATAAATTAGTTGAAATTTTATTCACTACTAACGATATGCCACCCTGCCAATGGACATTTGGGCAAGAGCAGTAAAACACAGTATTAAACAACCAGGCACGATACAAGATGTCACCTGACAACTATGTTGGGTGAAAAGATTGTCTTCTCCAATGGAAACCTGAAATGTATAGAGCCATTTTTTATTTGGCTCGAGCACAATGTTGAGTGAATATTATTCTGCTGCATATTCCAAATCAAGCATTATAAAGTTCCAAATCAAGCATTATAAAGTTCTCTCTCTCTCTCTCTCTCTCTCTCTCTCTCTCTCTCTCTCCCTCCCTCTCTCTCTCTCAATATCAATTATTGTCCCAGATGTTTTTTTAAATATCCCTCTTGCCTTCTGTTTGTAGAAGCAAAGGTTCTGAAGTCCCGGGAACATCGATCAAAGGCAAGGACCCCAGAGAAGCAACACCCACAGCCTGAGTGGAAATCCCCTGCCAGGAACTACCAACCAGAACACAAAGTAATCCACACTGATGCTTACCTTAGAGTGCTGGGCTGAATACATGTACTGCTATGAACTACAATACCGTTGCCACTGTGCAGACGCATGATAGTGATACGAACAGCAAATACACTTTCCAAGAAGCTTGTGTGAACAGCTGGATAAATAATATAGGCCACCGTGCAGTATTCATGTTATACCCTGAAGACTACACGATTTGGTTTATGGTGTTTCAGTAAGCAGCCATCTACTATAACTGACAGGCAGTGTGGTATATTGAGTTGAACTGTTAAAATCATTAAAATAGGACCTTGCTGGCATGTTACATGCACTGTCACAGATGTTAGCTTTGTTACACAAACAGAGTCTGTTTTAATAATCTACAGTGTTGGTATTTATATCTGCTGATGTTTATTATGTATTGGGTGGACCACTCTGGAGACAATGGACAATAATTTGAACAAAATTAGATTTTTTTCAGAGGGAGCTGTGTTTGATAGTCGAATACTCTGGGTACTGTAGATGTTTTACCAAAGTACCAGGAGCCAGTTCCTTTACGACATTGTATCAGTTAATCATAGATACTTCACAGCACACCTTGACTTTTAACTCCACAGCTTGTGTACCCTAAACCAGTGTTAGTGGAAAGGCCTATGCCCCGCCAGTGTGGCCAGTATGGGCACTACCATGCACAGCTCGACCTCATTCAGCAGAGGCTTCCTCCACAGACCCCTCACTGTAACCAGAGAGCAGATGATTACTACAGAGACAGGCTGCACAGTCCTCAGGCTCACCAGAGGTAAGTTACACTGAACATCAGATTTAGAAATACTAAAAGAAACTGTTCACCCAGAAATCTTTTCAATGTCTTCATTGCTGAGTCGAAATGCTTGTCATTGCACTGAATGTCAGCAGTGTTAACTTTAAAATAATTTATCATCTTTCCTTTGTCTGTCTTTTTTATTTAGTTGGCTTTAGAGTGTAGGGTCGCTGTGGGTAGCCAGTACAGAGCTGGAAGGTGTTGCAATTGTTCAGAAGGCCTGCCATTCACCCATGAGTACTAATTTCCAATTGGTCCATAGAGGCCTTATTTGAGTCTTGGATATGGAAGCACCTGCCAACCAAGCACCTGCTGACAGGCCTTTTCCATGACTTAAAACAGGGAGATGCAGATTTTATATATAACAGAATACATGTCAGGGATGCTATTGGCATAACAAATCCATCAGAATTGTGAGGGACAGTCCATACTGCTCTATATGGCAGGTATACTGTCCAACCCATTTATTTTTCCATGCTGTAGGAAAACCTTAAGCATTACTTAGTCAAACTTGACTGTGAAGACAGCACAAAAGGGGAACGTTTTTTATTTCCAGTTACTAGAATTTGCAAAAAATGCTGAAACAAAATGATGACTCATGTTCCAAGCATTGGAACACAGTATCCACATTCTTTATGTGTTTAGCTATGATGTCAGTCTACAATCCACTACATATATTGTAGCTAAATATGAGTTTGCATGGTCAGTGGTTTGCACCCAGCCTTCGTCCTGTTAAATCTCAGAGCAGCAGTAGTTTGTGTTCACAATAGGTGATGATGAGACCTAAAAGAAGCCGCCAGCACAGCATCTTCCAAAAGAACAGTTTTCATTATTGTATTTTGGCCAGTGGAAACATACGGCTGTAGTGTGTTAGAGCCCAATGGGCAAAGATATTTCCTGCAGGTTGGGAAAGCCTTATCATGTCTGCCTCAACTAAAATATTAGAGAACAGTCCTTGGTCTGGCCACAGTACAGATTATTTTTTGCTTTGTAGTATCTGTAGTATTTCTATTGATTGCTAAGGCAGTCCTCTTTTGTAGGGGACTTCCTTAGATATCTGTTTAGCCTAGGGGGCAAGCGTGTGATTTGTGAGCATACGTTTTATAAATAAATACATTTCTTTTTTTCTGTTTCTTCTAGACCTGATGTCATACACGACGAATACCTGCAAAGAAGACAAGAAGCGAATCAGTACAAAATTAAAGTAGAAAAGCAGCTGGTAAGTTATAGTTTCCCTTAAATCTTCATAAAACATATGTTTTTACCGTAAGGCCATCGTAATTGACATGGGTTTATTTAGCACCAGCTTTTTTCTTACAACGACTAAGTAAACTGAGGGCATTCTTTCCCTCTGTGGGTGAGTTTTGAAAAGTCCATCTGGAGATAAATGGGGTGATACATTGAAATAATCCCAGACTATCATTTAATGGCATGAGACAAAGAGCACTACTTTAGAAAATATTTTTATTTTCTTTGTATAAAATGCTGTCGAAAAAAAAAAAAAATAACAGCAGCGGCACTCAAACACACTGGCTTACTCTTTAATGAAAGATGAACTTATTTTCATTGGAAACTGGGTGTGTTTGAGTCATATTGTTTTACTATATAGCACAAACCCTTGTGAAGTATGTACAGCTTAACATCAAACCAGTCCATTCGAAGTCCATTCCACTTTTTATTTAGCCTATAAAGAAAGAATTACGTCAATATTAGGATAACTATTAAGTGTTGAACTGGGGAGATGCAGGGTGTATGTAAATTATGCAATTCAGGGAGGTGAAGAGGACTGTATTTATTTAGATTGGTTTAGGATGAATTCCATTGTAATAGTGTTAACAACAGAGCAGTCGAGTTACCTAAACGCTAACTTTCAACACACCAAATACTCTGGTATGTTTTCTGTATACTTTTTTTTAATAAAGTGGATTAATATTGCTTGTTTAAAATTAGTTTTTTTTAATTATACTAGCAGGCGTTCACTGGTAGATAATGACTTGAACTGTCCAATATTAGTTATGATAAATATTTGATGTCTGTGTGACAGGGGCTGCGTCCATCTACAGGAGATGCTTACCACCACTACAGGGGTCAAGTGCAGGAGCAGCGGGTAGAATCTCCAGGAGAAGCCCAGAGACAGCAAGCTAGGAAACCAGGCTCTGAAGAGGTGAACATGCTTCATTAGAACAGGCTTTCATTAGAAGAAGAAAGAGTTTAAAACCAGGTTCATTTCACTGACTGGTATAAGCCACAGACCACCTCTTTTACAAGGAGGTTTTGTAAGGCACACATTATTATTATTATTATTATTATTATTATTATTATTATTATTATTATTTGTTTATTTAGCAGACACCTTTATCCAATGCGACTTACAGAGACTAGGGTGTGTGAACTATGCATCAGCTGCAGAGTCACTTACAACTACGTCTCACCCGAAAGACGGAGCACAAGGAGGTTAAGTGACTTGCTCAGGGTCACACAATGAGTCAGTGGCTGAGGTGGGATTTGAACCGGGGACCTCCTGGTTACAAGTCCTTTAACCACTGGACCACACAGCCTCCTACATAGTAGTGTATATATATATATATATATATATATATATATATATATATATATATATATAAAATAACCTAAAAGCCTGACTCCACTTTATATTATGAATCCAGTCCTCTTTTATAATATAAAGTTTTGTTATCAATACAATCCTCTTTAACATCTGTATGGTATCCAGTATACTGAGCTGAGATAGTTAGGGGTTTCATTCTATTAATCAGGAGCTTTGTCAGCAAATGCATGTCTGCCCCTATCTCTCGTTACTCTTGTGATATAGTGATCTGGCATTAATAAATAATGTCATCACAGCAGCCCAGTAAGAGCTCCATTTCACAAGCGAGAGAGACATTATTGTTTGCAGTCCATTCTCTTCTAAATCACGGTATGATGCAGGAGGATGGCACGTGGTATAGGCTTATTCTACACTGGTTCTGTGTTGGCGGATACTTTGAGAACTGGCCTCCACCTGTATAAACGTAGTGCTTATGAAGCAGTCAAAGTAAATCCTCTCCCCCTCCTCAGACATGTCAGGACATTAGAGGTCGTTAAACACCAAATGCAAAACTTCATGCAGGTGAGGCTCGACTGGCAGTCTTTCAGTACAAATTAAAAACATTACACACCTTCTCTCTTGCTTGAATGTGTTATGTCTTTGGTCTTCCAAGCTGTGGTAACTCCATATGAAATTCCCCTTTATCTGTTAAATAAAAAAAAATTCAATAATATACACCTGACTGCTTTGAAATGGACTCAACACAAACTCAGGCTTACTGCGCACTTTCATGTGTGGACAAAGTTGTTCAATTTATTGGGACAGATGAACACATGCACATCAGCACATGGGGCATTTGGCACTGGTTTTACCACTCAGACCCCCTGCACACTAGACATCTGGATGTCCCTGAATAGATAGTGAGTGGGAAACTGAACACATTACCAGTCTTGACAGTCACCATTTTGAGGGCAAAGTGAAAAGCAGATACTTGTTTATAGCTTTCAGTATTTTAAAGAGCTTGATTAAGTCTCGTCTAACCCTTTTTTGTTCTGGGCTAAATAGGTGAATATCTTGGCTGGTATTAGTCCTTGGTGTCCTTTCTGTAGTGTGGGGACCAAAAATGAACTCTATATTCCAAGTGCCGTGCATTAAACAACCTCATCATAACCTATTTTGATTTGCAATCTACAATTTTGACTACATAACTAAGCACCTTGCTTACCAGTACTCTGTGTTCATTTTTATTTTACTCATACACATTGCTTGGCTTTTACTGTACCCTGGTGTACAGAAGTAAACTTGTATAAAGACTCTGGCTTTCATGTATCATTTCCTGGGGCGTGTGGAGAACACTATTGGGTTTGCAATGTTGAAATATAATTCTGTTTATCTCTTTCCATTAGGTGTACCTGAAACAGCTCAAAGAAATACGTCAGCAGTATCACAATGATATAAAGGACATTAAAGTCAAAGCAGGAGAGGTAAGTGTCATTTGTTTCCAGTTTTGAAAAACCAGATTGCACTTCAAGGTGGCAATTTTGCTAAAATAAATAAGTTAAAACAATAATACAACTGAAGCTTAGATAAACCAATGCTCACACAGCTGTAAAACATGAACCTAACAACACTGTATCTCAATTGGGCAAGCCTGGGGAAGCGACTTCTAAAAATATGGAAGTTTAACATAAGAAACACATTTTCATTTGAAGCCTTAAGGGCTCCAGCAACACAAGGCAGCTTCCCTTGAAATCAGCAGGTAGTGACAGCAACAGCAAAGCAGACTTCATAAAAAGCTGCACCTGTGCTCACAGTTTGTTGATATTAATTCCTTGTCACAGGGGTTCCTCCTGGTAGTTTTGAATATGTTTTAACAACCTGTAAAAAGTGGAATAAATATTAGAATTCTATTTATTTTCTTCTTTTTTCAATACTGTAGGTTCAGCCCCCGGTGAATGTTGAGACATACCTAGTGAAACAAGGGAAACCAAGTGATCTGCCTGTCAGAGCCCAAGTTACACAAGAGAGAAAGGAACCAGTCCAGGTACCACAAGACTGATCATGTAGATTCTAGTTTTTTTTTTTTTTTTTTTAAATCTTCACTACACTAAACATTCTTTTGACTTTTACCCAGGACAATGACGAACGTCTTAGACAAATCATGTTTGAAAATCGACAAGAAAGAAAAGCACTAGAGAAAAAATATAAAGCAAAGGTAAACTTGATACCACTTTTACAAAATAAATTTCATAATTCTGCCACAATATTTTTCTCAGGCCGCAGTGCATTGAAGAGTGGTAAAATGGGCCCTTGTTCACGATTTGCATTAAGATCTGTGGGGTGTGTTCATAACATGGTATCCCACCCAGTAAAGTGCCTAACATTTAAAATAACAATCCTTGACACTTAAATCTAAATGTAAATGTGTTAATATGTGTATGCAAGTAAGCTGGTCTCAGACAAACTCTGTGAGCCCAAACTTTAACACATTAGTTATTTAAAGTCATGAATCATCATGTTATATGCCAACAATTAAATAACACATCTTTAAATAACTCATGAGGTAAAACAATTTGAATAGAGCCAAGTATATGCTTTTTTTTTCCTTCACAGAAAGGTGTAATGTTTGAGGTTCCATTGGAAGAAGACCCAAAGCAAGAGGAAGAGGTACCAAAACCCAATTTAATAACCTAATGGACTCAAACAAAACTAGGGGCACCCAAACTTTTTTTCACAGTGGGCCGCAGTGCTGTATCACACTTTAGCTTTTACTGCTGCTTCTCTAGTTAACAACATCACTGATTTCATTAATAGCTCCTTTCTTTGCACAAGACATGTTGACATTCCTTTAGCAGCCCACCTTTCGGTTGTGGTCCACAAGTTGGTTGCCACTCGTTCAGATCATAGGAAAGAGAGTGGGTACCCATTCTGTAGATTCCTAAGAATACTCTTCTATGATAGCAATGTTGAGTTTTTATTTAAAACTACAAGACAAAAACAAGGACACCAGGTTGCATTCCAGGAATCAATGACAGGTGCCAACAAACAATATTTCAGAATATAGATTTAATTATTGGTTGATTTTATTTTTCATGTGATAATGCTCATATGTGGCACTTGATTGATTTCAGGAAATGGATATCTTGAACCAAACCCTGACCTTTCATGATGGAGACAACCTAAAACAAAGAGACTGGAAGAATGTCAGCATACAGGGCTGTTTAGACATGATAGCAGGCGACAAGGCAGCACCACAGAAAGGTGGGTGTTAAGGACTATAATGTATTACTTTTTAAAAACTTTATTCAATGTATTTGTTTTAGGCCAGGCGTTAAAATATGTACAATTTTAAATACAGTATCTTCTTAACTTACTCGGTAATGATCGCCATCCTAGTTTACCCAATGCTATGTTTGTGAATTGCAATATCTAGTTGGATCAGCAGGGGGCAACATGCTACTACATAATGTGATTAATGAGTAAAGCAAACATAAACAATATGTGTTGTACTTACAATCAATTCTAGAACACACTTTTAAAATAAGAAATTGTCCCACGTTATCTGCTTTTTACAACGTACCACCCCCCCCCCTCCCCGCTGTAAATCCATCTCAATTTTGCATGCAGCTTCGTAGCCAGTTTCAAAGCCATGATTTTGCCTCAGTCCACCACGCAGTTCCGAAGTCAATGGGTTATAAAAGCTGCATGAAGTATGTGCATAAATCATGCAAGTGTACTCTGCTTGCAGTTACTAAGCAGCGTGCAGTTACTAATATCAGAATTCCATTAACATTAAAGTCTATGGGATGGGATTGGCTCCTAGGAAAATGTTGTTAATAACCGAAAGTTGTCTTTATCAGGGTTGCTAATAACTAGCATCTACTGTAATTATGCAGTTGTATTTAAGGAAACTTAGTAACAACATTAGACATACAGTACCTTTGGTGATATATTGGCTGGATATTATTTGATTGATTCAGGCTATTACTGGTACCAGAAATGTTGTTATCCAGACATTGATCTAGTTCTCCATCAAATTCTTTTTTTTTTTTGGGTCATAGGGACGCATGTTTTCTGACAACCACCCTTCATCATTCGTGCCTGTTTCTTTGTTTTTTATTCTGTTTGGCAGAGCCCTGCCGCACAGATGTAAATCTGGTGGACAGAAGCAGCCTGGAAAACAGGAGACAGTGGAATCAAGGACCCCCACAGACACTGCTCAATGCCATTGCTGCCATAGAAGTGACCTCAGTCTATCCTAGTATGACTGGGGATGTGCTTGGTAAGATACCGTTTGAGGAGAAGGTGGTTCCAATGGATTTTATATTTTTCAAAAGACATCACTTTGATTTCAATTTGAATGTGTAACACTGTGATGGAATATACAGTTCCTTGTGTATCCCAGTGCTGCTCATGTCACATGCAGTGATGATGATAAACAAGCCTCACTCTTTCTCAGGACATGCAGCTTCAGTGGATGAAGCCGCTGCAGAGAACAGGAAGCAATGGGGAGCAGACCCACCTGCAACGTTGCTCAACGCATTGGCAAACGCTGAACTGGTCTTAGGCACACTGACTGACGATCAACGAGGTATGACACAGAGCTCTTGCAATTATCTTCCATTTAGTCAACTACATCCAGCAAAGGGAAATTCAATAAAAAAATACAATATCATGCATTTACAGTATTTATTTTTTTCATTGGAGGAACTAATGTATTTTCCCAGTACTTTGTGAGCCCATATGGTGTGGTACATTAAGGCCGATTTTCCAGACACTGATTAGCACTAATCTGTGACTCCTATACCTTAGGAAAAAATACTGAAGCAAACAAAAGGGCATGACACAAGCAGTAGGGATAACGCTTTACAAGCATTGGTAATTGAAATATAGTTACATTAGAATGAACATATTTTGATTCCAGCGGAAATAGGAGGTTCATTTATGCAAATTGCAACCTGTTTAACATAAGGAGAATGTAAACACTGCTTTTGAGAGTCATGCTGGGGTTATATTTAAATTTTCCAAATTTTGTACTTGTGGACAATTATTTGGATAAAGGCACCATAATTGAAATTGACCTCATACCTTTGTTGCACTTTTCACAGCAACCTTTAAATCGTGGAGCCCAAAAGAAGATGATGAGGTAGCCTCTGATATAGACGTGGATGACGAGCGACTGGAGCCCAGATCAGACGACGATGACACGTATGTCCACTCACATCTCTGGTTTCTGTTCTCTCAAAATCTGTAGTAAATCAGTGGGGCTATGTTTACAACAAAAACAGAGGTAGCACGCTGTGATAGTAGTGTTATTATTTCTGGGGAAAAAAAAAAAAACACTTGACCCTGTCCTTTTTATTTTGACAAGGGTTTACAACAAACTTCTAAGTGCCTCACCAGTGTGTCTTATTTTCTGGTAATTAAGGAGGGGCTATATTTAATGTGCATTGGTTAAAAATTGTGTTTAAAATGACTTTGTAAGATTTTTGAATTATTTAAAGTTGAAACACAATACGTCTGGTAAAATATGTATGATTCCTAACTCCAAACCAATTTAATAAATTCAGATTCTACAATTATCTTACAGTGTTGACTTCGCAAGTAAGGAGGAGTTTAACATTACTAGAAAACAATTTGAAAAAAGAAAAAAACTGTTAGTGTTGCACTTGCTTGGTCATTTAACCTGGAGGGTGAAATTGTCCCCACCCCTTCAATGGCTTCTTTC
This sequence comes from Acipenser ruthenus, assembly GCF_902713425.1. Taxonomy (NCBI): domain Eukaryota; kingdom Metazoa; phylum Chordata; class Actinopteri; order Acipenseriformes; family Acipenseridae; genus Acipenser; species Acipenser ruthenus. The sequence continues at coordinate 35,307,917 of NC_081196.1, forward strand.
AATTAACCAAGCCACTGCCTCCATTATTGAATCGCACGCTTTCAGACATGCTTTGACCCACAAGACACTGCTGAGGTGAAATGACCCAGGAAGTGCAAATGCAAACAGATAACAGATGGATAATGTGTGCTATAACATGTGTTTCTTTCAAAACTGCGTTTTTAGCTAATGGAATTGCAAAACGGGTATCATTTAGGAAAAAAATTATTTCTCAATTATGATGCAACTCTTTTTGGTACCAAACATGGTGTATTTAACTGCGTCATTTACAGATGATCTGTAAATGTTCACGAAAAATATATATATATATATATATGCGAGGGTGTAACTAATGTGGATTTCCTGTGTGTGTTGCTTTTCCATTTTAGGAACTTTGAAGACTCGGAAGACGAGCTGAATAAGGAAGTTGCCGAGTCCATGAAGAGCTTTATGAGCCCCGCGGAGGGAGAAGAGCAAGCGGAGGAAACGAAGGAGATCCCGCCAGCTGTTCCTGAAGAAGAGGAGGAGCAGAAGGCTTCCATTGAAGGGGACACGCTCACAGAAAAACAGCACCAGCCACATTAATGATTCTGCACCTGCAACTGGACTTGAGGGCAGAAAGTTACATTGCAGAATCTAGCTCCATGCTCTTCAATAGAAAGTGGATTTCACAATCATACATACAAGTAAGGTAATTGTACCATAGTACTTAGAAAGGGATAAACAGGTCAAAGTGTTGAACTGGTAAAAGTAATTCAGTGCCGTTTATTTTCTTACTGATTCAACTTTGAGTTGTTTATGCCACTTAAAACATTTCTTGTTCGATAATGAGATTCAATTGATTGTTCATTTGGTAATTGGATTTGGTTTTTGCTCTTTTGTTTTGCTTCAGTTAAAATGTTTGTCTCTCACATTGGGAATGTCATAAGTTCCTCTGAGTTACTTACACAGAAATAATTGTCTATTGTAAGTGAAGGTAATATAGTGAGGACTATGCTTTAGATGTACAACATGAAACTGGCATTCAAAAAAGAAAAAATGCAAAAAAACAAAGGAATGTAACCAGCAATGGAAAGTAAAGTTATCGATCGTTTTGCCAAACCTAAAACAGACAAAGACCTAAATATCATTGCCAGCAATCATTTTTTGTAAAGCACTCAGGCAAAATGTAAGGGAGGATGTTTATGTGGAAGTGAATTTGTAATTATGAAAACTTTTTTTTTTTTTACATTATGTTAGTGCATAATTACATTACTTTTATTTAATAATATGAAATTCTAAACTGGAATCATAAGCCCTTTTCTAAATGTTACATTTGAAATGTGTAATACTGTAATTAATTGTTGATTGTTGTGTAATAAAATGGTATTCGCGTTTCTGTTGAATTGCTCTCGCTGTGGTTTCATTGACGAATCAACAGTTTTCTGTGGATTCATTAATCAACAATATATCTGCACTGCACTCCCCTTCTCTTCAATGCCACAGCCACTTTTAGTTAGAAGATTCCTAGAATGAATCAATTAAAAGTTCAAAGGGTGACATCACATAAATCTTTTAAGTAGTTTATAATACAGTACACCTTTCTATTAAGGAAAAGATTATTTGCACACATGCGCTTCTCTGTTGGTGCACAGCGCATTTGGAAGAAACTCATGTCTAATTAACATTGCATCAAACACCAGTCTGCAAGAAAAATGCTAGGTTTAATAAAGAAATAGAATGCCAGAGTCAATACGTGACTGCAACATAATACAAAAATATATCAGGAAAAATGATATTCGACTTGTCAGCTGCATAATGTTAGTTTATATATGTTTATTAGTAGTAAACCAAATGGAGGTGTTTACACATTTAAACAGAAGCCTTGGTTATCAGTTTCAACTTTCCCCAACAAAAACTAAAACAGTTTTAGTTTGCACATATTTTATGTACTGTTTAAGTGTCTTGAGATGTTTATCATAAATGGTGTCAGAAATATTTGCATAATTGTATTGCGTTGTATATAAATGTAATGTTCTGATTCGTGCCTGAAATCCAGTAGTTTGCAGTGGGTCACTGTGGTGTAAAGTGGTGCATATCATCTAGTATTCCTATTGTTTTGTTTGAAATGTAGCTTACTCGAAGCATGCTATAATAAAGTACAAATCACAAAGGAAGATGTTCACCTTTTGGACGTGGTTATTTTTTTGGTGTAACAGCACACTCTAGACTGACCTATGTCTAACCATTTTCTTCAACCCACGTCTCAAGCTATCTGTTTATTACTACATGATATGTTTTCTTAATAATAATGTATTACTGTTCCTGCACTCGTGGATATTTGGCAAGAATAATAAAACTCTGTTTCTTTACAACCGATATAGATTTACACAAAACTATCTGAAATAAAGACGCACAGACCCCTTGACAACATCGCCATTATATTTTAATTTAACTTTTTCAGATTGCTACTCAATTAAATATCACATTACATCTCTTCTTTAATATATACAGTCTTCATTACATACAGTGCTTGCCTTTTATCCAAGGGACACAAACCTTCCATTACATGTACTCTCTTAGAAACTGGAGAAAAAAAAAGAAAAATAAGCCCCTCCCTGCTTGACGACATCTGCATAATACCATCACAACCCACCCTTGTGGAGTGAGCTCTGTGTATGCAACAAAATGCTGTATTTAACAGGAGAAAGGATTACCCATTCCCATTTTCACCTGTATAATCTAAGAGCACCCCTGGTCCCTGCATATCAGCCTCATCTTTAGTATAAAGAAAATTATGGAAAGCATGGTCAACTTCAAGGCATACTAGTGTGACTACTAGCTTGTTATCTGTTTTCTGTCAACATAAGGGGTTCCACGGCAGCCAGGAAAGACCTCTCAAACTCCTGGTCAGAGAATCTGCCCACTGAGTGGCGAGCATTTCGCCTGATGTCCAACCTCTTCTCTGGGGAAGACGAGAGAATGTTGTCCATGGCTTTGGCATAGCTGTCTTCATCATCGGCCAGAAATCCAGTCACTCCTCCATCATAGGGAACCACAATGTCTAGCTTGGGGCCTCCCGAGTTGTGAGCCAGGATAACTGTTCCAGCAGCCATACATTCCACAACACCTGCACAAATAAGAGTGCAAAGCAGAGGGGAGAGATTTATCTGGTGGTGAAGTGGTAACACTATAATAAGTGGCATAAACAACAGTATTGACTTGTTGATAGACTGACCACCCATATAGGGAAACTCTGTAAAAGGTCACAACATTAAATCTCTCTTGTATATTGTCCATTTAAGAAAAATAATAATACACAATAATGTAACTACCTGAAGAAAATATGGCGCCACAAATATGAAATGGACCTAATTAAGTCAACAAATACATAAAATGTAAACGTCGATGTTGTTTTGTTAACAAAATATACATTTATTGTATACTTTTTTTGTTTTACTTTGTTAAGTAAACAAACCGAGGGTTATATTACCTATTCCAAAATGTTCATTCCACATGGTATGTAACCCAATAGTAGCTTCAGCCAGGTGCCTTTTCAATTCCTCAAATGGAATGTTGATTTTAAATTCCACTTTGTCCCCGATTCCCAGCTTCTCACACAGGTCTCGGAGCTGAGTCACCCGGTCCTCATCCTCATGGTTACGGCAGCCGCCAATCAGAATGAGCTTCAGATCCGCCTGCTCCTCAGCAGTCTTCTTATCAAGCAGCTTGCGGAATGCTCGGATCTGCAAGGAGTGGTCCTTTTCTGGCCTGAACTGGCCAATGGAAACAATGGAATGGTGGTTCTTCTTCTCGTCTTCCGCCAATTGAATGTCTAGGAATGTCTGCACATCGCAAGGGGGGTACACAATACTCGTGCGCGCACCACATCTCCACAGAGCAAGGATGTGATTCTGGGTCCATGTGGAATTTACCATTATAACATCACTGCAAGAACCTACCAGTCCATACAAAAACGCAAACATGAAGTAATAGAGAAGCTTGCAGTTGCTAAGAATAGGATTCTGGGATATGAAAGCAGAATTGTTGAATCTGGGATTTCTGTCACGAACCACAGAGAGCATATCGATGCTAATGGTAGGGTAGTGAACATAACTCCCAACTTGGCAAGCACCCAGATATTTGAACAGTGGCAGTGTGAAGGCATAGCCCATGGAGTCTATGTAGATATCAGGAACACACTTTATGAGTGCCTCCCATCCCAGTACAATTGACCCAAGACTTTGACCCAATAGGGTGAAATAAGGGTAAGCACTGGCTTCCACAAGCTGGCGCGTTTCAAGGAAAACAAACTTCACCGGTCCTGGCAGCTTGATGTTGAACCTTCTGTAAGCCCCCTCCACGATCTGTTCCCCAGTCACACCTGTGTCACCAGTATATACCACATAGGTTGCATGTTTATACCTACAAAATAAATTTGACATTTTATTGCATGTATATTGTTTTGAGGGCACTAATTTGATCTATGATTTATTAGTTTTAGACTCAGCAATAGAACATTGTAGCTATATACATTACTTACAAAAGCATATAAAAAGCAGCAAGTACTTTGGTTACTTGTTTAAAAAAGTGCGCATCTGTTCGATTCCTCTTCATTTTGCTATCCGACGCACATAAAAAAAACTGAAATATTGAAAACAATGAAGGGCCACTTCACTGTAGAGAATAGTACAATTTACTGTCAACATGCCCTAACTGTGCATTAAGCGAACTCATGTATTATAGAATCGTGAAATATCCATTTTAATCTGGCATATGAAAGGGTTAGAGTAATAAAAAACACCTGCAATAAATAGTCCTCACTTTTGTGTAAACGGTCTGTCGCTCATAAGACATCTTAATGTGTTATGCAATTGCCATTTCCTACAGTATAAAAACACCATCTCACAGTTGCATGTCAGTTTCAGGCATGGTGGGCAACACAGCAGATACTGACAGAGGGCTAATAGTAAGCTTTCAGGTGGGCAGGCACTTCTGTATCCAAGACAGGACAAATGTTTCAAAGTGATTTCAATGGGCCATTTTGCTGAAGATTCCTACCACCGAACAGCCCTGTAGGAATTAACGGTGTTAATCACTGAGGAAAAGTATCGCGTTTTCTTCCAGTAAAATTTCAAACCGTTGAACAGACGCTTCAAATTAGTGTTTCCCTGGCTGCCCATGGAGGTGCCCATGTTCAACCCCTGTTATATTATAATCTTAATTACAAAATACATGATTTTATCTACCTCTTCTGAAGGGCTCGAAGCGCACACCACAGCACTCTTTCACCCCCTCCTCCAGCATTGCAATAGGGGTGAAAAAACGCCACCACTGGAGACTTATCTGACTCTTGTCTGTTTTTTCTCTTCTGTTGCATCCATAATCGAATTCCCAGGATCAGAAAAAACAGCAGCGCTGTTAAAACCACACAGGCAAAGAGACTGGGGATCAACAGGGACCACAATAATCTGGAAAAGGAAAGGAAGGCATTTAACGTAATCAAGTCTGGGGTGTTGTACTGGAATCGGACAGTGAACCCTAAATGCCAACAGTGTGACATGCTGATACCTGAGTGCAGTAGCTTCTATAATGTTAGTATATTTATTTAATTCACCGATTGCATTAGTAAGTGAAGCGGTACAAGATAATCAAATACATTTTTTTTTTTATCTTGACAACGTTTTCTTTAATAGTGTAATGCCCTTACATTTCCAACTGATTCATTCAACAAAGCCACTCAGAAGATACACATTTCAAGAAATAAAACTTACCGGATTAATTCACACAGACACAACCCGTGCTCAGCCATTTTCTGACAACAGTAAATGTACCTTCCACCCGGAAGTGTAACACATCATGGCCGCTGTTGTTTACAGTAGTTCCATCAGATTCCGTCGCAGGATTTTTATCAATAGCAGAAAGCTCTGATTGGAACATAAACTAAAATCCAAGTTTTTTTTTTGGTTTAGCTTTTCCGGAGGGTGAAGTGAAACTTAATCAATCGTCGAAACGGTGCAATTCATTTTAATGTTTCGCTTGAGCTGAAAGTGTTTTTGTTTTTTGTGTGTAAAAGTTATACTGTAAATGTATGTGTTTCTTACACACACACCACTGACACACTACTTTAATCGCCACTGCAGGCTATACAAAAAACTATAAAACAATGTTTATGTATTTTTTATTAATAAGTTTAGACAATGTTAATATTAATTTATTTTATAATTTGGTCAATAAAATGTAATTTTCGAACATGAAAATATTGTTTGTGCTGTTAATTATATATTTTGCCACGACTGTGTTATAAGAACCTAAGGACATAACAAAGTTTACAAACGAGAGGCCATTCAGCCCATCTTGCTCGTTTGGTTGTTAGTAGCTTATTGATCCCAGAATCTCATCAAGCAGCTTCTTGAAGGATCCCAGGGTGTCAGCTTCAACATTACTGGGGAGTTGGTTCCAGACCCTCCTAATTCTCTGTGTAGAAAGTGCCTCATATTTTCTGTTCTGTACATGCAATTTTGTTAAAACATCTTACTTGTTTCCAATAGCGTTGCTTCTTTTACACGGAATAAAAGCAGCCACTCTAGCCACTAGAATAAATGTAGTATGAGTACATTGCTAAACACTGTTTTGCAATGTCACGTGGTAGGTCACGTGGTAGTTTGCTAAATTATTTATGGATTTAACGTGTTATATTCGCCACTCATACTTAGGAAATTGAAAAATAAGATCTGCTGTGAAGTAACTGTTTTTATAGCGAAATGTATGAATGGGTAAAATCCAATGGGTTGACTATAGTGTAAAGCCATATTGCAAATTATAAGCATTTTGTACTGACATTTTTTTTTTCTTTTTACTAATTTTCAGTCCTTTCCTTTTACTAGTTCATGTTCTTGGGGGTGTGTATTTTATGTACATGACCTAGGTTCGGAGTCCACCGTGGACTGTGTATTTGACGAACATTTAGTAAGTTTGTCGAGTTTTATATAATGTTGCTAGGTTATTGTTTTATTTTAAACAGTACACACTGCATTTGACTGACAATAATGAGTACAGTACTAGCCACAACAAAATAAGTTCGCTTTCTTCAGTTTTGTTGTACAGTAAGTAATAGGGATGTAGCTTTAAAACATAGGCAGCTTACACTACTGACGTTTTCAAGTAATTTCTTACCGTTTGAAATAATTATGTAAGGCACTTTTATTGTACGTGTATATTTACAAATTGGAGTATTCGTGTAGTTTTGTATTGCACTATTTAAATGTTTTGCAGTTAAAGTTTTATTATTATTATTATTTTTAATGAAAATACGTTTTCTATTTGATACCTTAACATTCCGATTATCCTCGCAGTGAAAATGCAACAGGAACAAGGATTCCAATTCACTGGCATTCCATTGACGCCACGAAACGCGACAAGAGTGTACGTTAGTACGGTAAGTTAAGACTTAAGTTAACGTAAGTAAGTAACACACAGCTCATTCCGAGAACAATGGGAATATGACAGAAACTTGTTATTTGCAAACAAAAACTCACCTTTTTATTGTAACTCGTTTGCCTCGCTTACTTCCAAATCAAAAGAATCCACACATATTACAACCAGATGTTGTTGTTGTTATTATTATTATTATTATTATTATTATTATTATTATTATTATTATTATTATTAATAATAATAATAATAATAATAATCATATATAAGTAGTATGTGCAACATAGTAGAGATTGGTGTAATTGGATAAAAGCAATTGAATTCCTATGACAGTCATGTGGTCTGCGACTCATGATTGGTCAAAAAATACATCTTGCCTTCAGTTTAACCTAAAAAAAGATTGTGCTGCTGGTCGTTATAGGATTTGAGGTCGCTGGTTTAGTACCTTCAGATACGTTCATTTGTGTTCATAATGCACAGTGTCCCACTAAGGAGAATTAGACATTACGCATTCACAGTAAGTTCTTTTTCCAATTTTTCATTTTGTATTTTCATGATGTGTACATCAGAGTGATGGAGAAGGTGAAGATTTTTTTTTAAATAAAACATTTAGACTTCTGTTATAAGTGCTTTAAAAGAAATGCATGTGTTTCTGAGGTTTACAGGAGTAGACACTAGACAACTGAAGTTGAACGGGTTTAGAAGATGGCCTGGTGTCCCTGGACTGTTGCCCTTTACCTACTGTAAATTTGACAGGAACATACACACATTAAATGTTTATTGTTTAAAAACATGCATGTGATCATTCTGTAAAAAAAAAAAAAAAAAAAAAAAAATCTATTTGTGGGTCTGTTCAAAGAAATTCGTCTTTGCTGTATTAGTCATGGCAATATATGAAGATTTGATACTGTGCATTAGATTAAATATGATATAAAATAGCTAGCTTTCAAGAAAAGTCTCTTCTGTTCATAATATAGGCGCATGGGCCTGATTTGTGAACTACATTTGCTGTTTGTTTTTAACCTTGCGCGTGTTTCAAACAGAATTAATTATCAAAATTATAGCGGTTTTTAAAAAGCATGACAAACCATGCATGGTACATATTTCCTTACGATTGTAAGTCGCCCTGGATAAGGGCGTCTGCTAAGAAATAAATAATAATAATAATAATAATAATAATAATAATAATAATAATAATAATAATAATAATAATAGTATATACACAGTCACTGTGGTAAACTTTTACAGTATAAGGGACCTTATGCAGCACACAACAAATACGACGTTCTTATTGCTGAAATGTTCTAGCACCTACTGCTGGTAGAATTACATATGGCATTATGGGAATACAGCATTATTTTCTCTACCCACTTCATTGTGTATAATATATAGAGAAAACTATTATTAATCCACAAATCTATACTTGCCATATCGACAACAATGGCATGTAAGAAGTTTACTTTGTAGTGCATTGTGGGTACAATAAATGACCACTCCATGAAGTAATGCTTTTTTGCTTGAATATGTATATGTATTATTTATACTATGAAATACCAATTACGTTTACATACAGTGATTGAAAACCTTGAATTTGATCGTTGAAAATGTAATTTTATAATGAAATTTAACAAACATAAAAAAAAAGTTTGTCAGAAGTGGGATTTGAACCCACGCCTCCATTCGGAGACCAGAACACCCATCTACTTGGAAGGTATTAACCTTGAGTCTGGCGCCTTAGACCACTCGGCCATCCTGACAGTCATGAAAGTCATTCGAAATAATTCTATAATACGTCTTTATGTAATGCAGTAACGAGGCATTTGTCAAGTAATTTTTATTCAAGAACAGCACTGCGCTTTGATAAACTGTAACATCGGCATATCAATACGCTTACGAAAGCACGCTCATAATTAAAATGTTTGTTCGGCAGGAAACTCTTGTGTTCAAATTGTGTATCAGAAATATGATACAAAACTCCGCAGAAAAGCTTATTGCATGACATTTTCAAGGGTTTTTCTTTCTTTATTTTTTTTTTAAGATATGATATTAAATGTTAAATTTACTATCGCCATAGTTCCTGTGTTAAAAATTAAGTGACGGTGCAAAATCGATATTGGAAAGTGACTCAGCAGTTTTGTACGTTTTATACAGTTTTACACGTTGGAGTTGTGCACTCGGCTGGGATTTTTTGGAAGGAGTGCTGAGTGCAAAAAAAAAAAAAATCGTAGTACTAGCACTAGGAGGAGGAGGAACTAGCTGAGTTTTTTTATTAACTTGTCGGTCACCGTTTAAGTTGTGTGCAGCACAGCAGAGTGCGGTCTGCAACACTAACGGATGTGCGACAAGCACACAATGCCTAACTTATACAAGAAGACCATTGCGAATGAACAGCTGGTTTAAAATGAGAACGTTTTCACCAAAAGCCTTTAACATACCGGTTGACGGACCTGACCCTGTACCTGGCAACGGGCAGGCGACATTGGTGTCCTGTCATGCCAGACAACCAAGTTTAGAAGGTGCTAGCTACGACGAGTGGTCTGCCAGCGCTGGAACCAAAATCGAACACAGACTTAATAGAGAAGATAAAAAGCTTATGAATTCGAGTTCTGAAGAAAAAGTGGATAACGAACAGGTTAGTTAAAAAAAAAAAAAAAAGTTTATAGAGTTGCCTGTAGTCGTTTACTGTGATTGCTGTTTAAATGACTAGACTTTGTTTTAAAAAGTTAAACAAAGACTCACCGTTAAGTGCAAAATAATTGTAATAAATCCGATAGATATAATAATAATAATAATACATACATACATACATACATACATATTAGGAGACATATTTCTGTTTGGTCTAACATTTATAGATAAATAATATTCACCTTTACGTTTTACTTTTGTGCCAAAGGCCAGTGGTTTTAACTGTTTGAATGGGATTTATACATAGAAGGCAGTGTCACCATGTGGTTATATTGTGTAACTGTTTATATATGTATATCTAGAGAGAATAATAGATGGGCTTCAGTGAGTTACAGGAAAATACCATCAAGGGTTTCTGTCACATCATAAATTACGAGACCGAAGGTCGATTAATTTATAAACTGTCACAGAAATTGAATTGTTTTCGTTAACTCACTAAAGAGGCCCATCTATTGTTTTTTATAATACATGGATACCCTTGTGATGCTAATATTAAAGAAGATGAGGTTCAGCAGTACAGTTGGGGTTTTTTTAAACATAGTATTTTCCTTGCTGTACAGACGTTCTATGTCGTTATCCGTTAGTGCTTCAGCTTTATTTGGATAATTGCCTTTACCTTGTTTTAATTTCCTGTTCCTCTCCAGTTTCTGAGATACAAATGTACCAGCTTTACATGAATTTTTAACTTATTCTCATTTTGTTGATCATGAATGAACATTTCCGTACTGTGGGTGTTGTCGAGTGATTGAAAACAAGACATTTTGTGTTTGAATTGAAAGTGACGGTCTCGAAAAAAAAGTATCTACAACAAACAAAAAAAAAATGATTCCAGTTATTTTTGCCTGTTAAATATACTATGTATGTCAGTTGTTACTTTTTATCCAAAACATCAAAAACTATGGTTGAAAAAGGTTAAAGATAATGTTCACATATATTCATTCAAGTATTAAATCTATAAATATGGTGTTTTAATAGAGGTTTTTGTTAAAAAATAAATAAATAAATAAGGAAAGATATCCCCACCTAAGAACTTTCTGAATTGTTTAACATTTTATACACCTATCTGATAGCATAACAACAGCAAAATAGCATAACCTTATGTTTTGTTGACATTGTAGAGCTAGTAGATAAATGTTGCTTTAATCTTTTTAAATAATCTTGTGGATGAAACACCCACTTTAAAAAAACAAAGAAACTTATACAAAAAATGAAACAGAATTAGTAATCTTTTGGCCTATTACTATGGCATCAGCAAGTATTTGAAAATATGGTCTATTTGCACCTGTTCTTCAGATGATTGCAAAACTGGTATAGAGGGGATCTCTTAACAGATACACTTGATTGCAGTGTTTGCGGTTTTTAACTCAGGTGCAATTACAATCACCTGATTAGAAACACTTGATGACAAAGATTTGAGGACATGAGTCAGTCAAGGACAGGGGAAATAATGTATTTTTGGGCCAGCTTTCTGGAAGAGTACACATACATGTGCTATGGAACAGTGATCTCTACAGCTGCAATCAGCATGCATTTCATTGTGATAGCATGGTTCAGAATATACAGCTATTAGGGTGTTAAGTTGTATCCCATATATTTTCCATTGCTGACAGATTTTAATGCAGCCAAAATATATACAATATGTAATGGTTAACACTATTAAAACATTAAAAAACATTAACTGTTCCCTGTGTGATTCTTCCCTTTGTGGTCTTATGCAGTTTGTCATGGGTAAGGACTTTTTTTTTTTTATCCAATCAAGCTTTCTGGAACTTGACATCTCATTTCTGTTGTCTTTTAGGAGTCATTAGAGCATGCTGCTTTATATCCAAGCCATGCCTTTGAGAACTTGGGGTATGAACCTGGCAGCCAAAATGAGCTATACCCTTCCCCTACTGATGTCTGCAAAGCTACTATTAACATCGTGGGCATGACATGCCAGTCCTGTGTACAGGCCATAGAGGGCAAAATCTCCAAAGTGAAGGGCGTTGCGGGGATAAAGGTTTCTCTGGAAAAGAACAATGCCTTCATGGAATACAACTCCTTCACCATCAGTGCACAGAAGGTGTGCCAAGAAATTGAGGCTATGGGCTTTGATGCCAGTTTAGCCAGATCTGGTTGGCAGGCCAAGAGGAACCCCTCGTTCACCGAGTCCGTTGTGAAGATTCAGGTTGAGGGCATGACATGCCAGTCTTGTGCAAACACCATTGAAGGGAAGATCGGCAAACTGCAGGGAGTGCAGCGAATCAGAGTGTCTCTGAACAGCCAGGAGGCTGTCATTTCCTACCAGCCAGACATCATACAACCAGAGGATTTGAGAAAACAAATAGATGACATGGGTTTTGAGGCTACCATCAAGAGCAAGCCTGACCCTTTAAAACTGGGCTCCTTTGATATTCGGCGCTTGCAAAGTGGCACCAGAAAGACAACTCTGCCTGCAGAGAAGAATGAATTCCATAAGGCTGCAGGAAAACAACCCAGCTTGAGAACTGTAACACTGGGCGTGGGAGGGATGCATTGCAAGTCTTGTGTTTGTAACATTGAGGCTAACATTTCTGAAATGACAGGTGTGCAGGGCATCAAGGTGTCCTTGGAAACAAACAGTGCTGAGCTACAGTATAATCCTGCCCTAATTACCTTGATTTCAGTGAAGCAGGCTATAGAAAGCCTCCCACCTGGGAATTTTAAAATATCTATTCCCAATGAAGTGGAGGACCAGACATCTGCTCCCATAAAAGTTATTGTGCCAGTGTTGCATCATAGTTTATCAAGCACTGAACGAAACCAGTCTCAAAACATGTCAACTGTGATTGATATCAGGGGGATGACCTGCCACTCCTGTGTAGAGTCCATTGAGGGCATGGTTTCTCAGAGGATGGGAGTCCATGTGATAAAGGTTTCGTTAGCAGAGGAGACAGGAACAATACACTTTGACCCATCAATTACCAATCCTGAAGACTTGAGAGCTGCCATAGAAGATATGGGGTTCGATGCATCCATCTCTGGTAATGACAGATGCCTTTATCATATATTTCTGAAACTAGTTAACTTGCTTCTGCTCCTTATTAATATCTCAGTCTAGACTAGTCCCATATTTAGTTTCATCTATTTTACAAGTGTCACAAGGCTGTGAATCTGATGATAAAGAAAACCTGTAAGAAATTATTGTTGTCGTCCATCCATCAACAGTCCAAAGCACCTTTGACCATTGTTCCATAGTCCAATTTCTGTGTTCGTGTGCATATTTTAGCCTTACTACAACACATAATTTAAGTCCTGATTTCAAAATTGACCTTTTGATGGACAATGACACATGTGCCTTCTGTCACTTCTGTTGTCTTTCTATTCCTTAAGGATATTATCTTAAGTACTGCTCATCCTTGTTAGACAGCTTTTTGGGTCTTCCAGTCCTGGGTTTGTCAATTACAGATGATGTTTCTCTGTACTTGTTGATTATGCTACGGATACCACACCTTGAAAATCGAGTGATGCAAGCTATTTCACTCAATGTTTTTCCTTCTTTATGCAAGTCAAGGTTGTTATAATAGTAGAAAACACTAAGGCTCTGAGTAAATTGTTGATGCTCATAATACAACTGAGTAGAAAAATGCAACATTTCTAAGACTTTTGCACAGCAGTGTGATGTATATATATATATATATATGTATATATGTGTGTGTGTGTGTGTGTGTGTGTGTGTGTGTGTGTGTGTGTGTGTGTATATATGTGTGTATATATAATGCCAACACTGCCAATAGAATAAACCTGCATGCACATACTATATATTTCTACTATTTAGAAAAAAACTGCTGCACTAATGCAAATAAAGAAAAGAAAATATTGTATTCATTATTGATCACCTTGCTATAACAATATATAGCATCCTGACTCTCCAAACACAGAATAATGTATTTATTAGATAGATCTACTGTCCAAAAATTCAGTTGACAGATTGGTAGGTTAGGTTTAATGGGGACTAAGATGATACAGAGAAATCCTTAGGATCAAGAGTCCAGCCACTTATTCACCATTCACAAACAATCATTGCAAGTGAGTGGATTCAACCATGTATATTTTTAATCTCACCAACCAAATGATTAGCCACAGAAACTCACCCACAACATGTACTGTAATAATACATTTCACATTGCTTTTGCTTGAAAGCAACAGAAATACAATTCAAAAGAAAAAGTAACTCACGTAACAAACATTAAAACATGAATGTTAAAATATGCTCCCTTGTTGAGTCGTTTTTAGTTAAAACAAAGGTTATTTAAATACAAGCTATATTATCCCAATGTGCCTACAGCCAGCTGTATTGGAGGTATTACGAGTGGCAATTTATTTAGAGGAGATAATAAGGTAAGAATCCCACCATAATGGTAAAAGGGTGGTATTAATGCAAATTAATTATTCATGAGAGCTGATCAAACGCCACAGAAAAACCTCCATTAGGATGCTCGTGAATAACAGCAAAGAGTAGTTTGGAGGAGTGGTAATAACACACCTTCAGTCTTAACTCCGGTTTTACTGCTGGTACGTGAATCAGGCCCTTAGTTGTTCATACATGGTTTGGTAACTCTATTGGGTGTGTTCTTTCTGAAAGAAAATGTGCTAATGGTGATTTGGAGTAAATAGCTTTGAGAATGTGGCCCTAAGTGTTTTGTAGTTGTGGATGGCTTACATTACATTTACATAAAAAGTGGAAATACTGTAGAGGACTGGAATTGCTAAATTGATTATTCGTGTAGTAGCATTCAGAATAAGCAATATTGTGGGTGCCAGTTTATTTCTGTGTATCTCCTTTCCACAATAGTTACTCAGCTTATTGTTTCTGTATTTTAAAGCAGATGGAGATAAACCAAGTGAGTCGGGTTCATGTGATGAAGCTGCCAGATCCAGGCACGGAACCCCACAGAAAAAGAAACAACCAAAAACTCACACCAAATCACAGAGCTCAGATTACATTCTAGATGCTTTTCCAAAGAAATCCCTTGCGGACGACCAGAGCTCAGAGGCAGCCAGGACAGAGAAGTGCTTTATACAGGTGACTGGTATGACCTGCGCCTCCTGCGTCAGCAATATTGAGAGGAACCTGCAGAAACGCAGTGGTGAGTGAGGAATTCCACGTTTTGAATTGTTTTGTATTTTTTACTGTCCCTTACCATTTTATGACCTTTGTTGTCAATCTGAGTGGTTCTGAAATAGTGTTCGTGCTTGACAATAGCACTAGGTGGCACGGGCTCTGACCACACTGCAGTCCCTTTGTTATTGTCCTCAGTGCACTTGGTTTTGTAATGGGGTCACTTAGAACATGTTTGTGCTGTACCATTTTTTTCTTGATTATTTATTTATAATGTGCGACCATATTAAAAGATTACTGTTACTAGTAATTACAATAATTTTAATGAGCTATAAAATGTGATACCACTGTAGAAGTGGAAGAGCTAATATACCATTTATTTGCAGGTTTAAGAATTTTGATGAATGTATAAATATATCATCCATAACTTGCACAATCAGAATTCTAAGGTGAATCTATCAGAAACTGAGTCAAGTATACACTTGTTTTGGTTAGTGCGCTCTTCAATGTACAGTACACTGAAGAAGGCAAACACCTGTCTACTTGATTTAGGTTCATAATGCATAAATATAATATATTGATTATATTTTTGTATTAATTTCCAATACTGTGTAATATTCCATTGTCCTTTTGAAGGTATTGTCTCAGTTCTGGTAGCCCTGATGGCTGGAAAAGCAGAGGTTAAGTACAAGCCAGACGTTTATGATCCTGCACAAATAGCACAACTGATTACAGATCTGGGATTTGGGGCCACAGTAATGGAAGATCAGGCCATTACTGATGGGAAACTACAACTAATTGTAAGTAGAATTACATTGGAACAAATACAGTCAAAGGCCTTTCTGTGGTGAAATGTTATTTATACAGGGCCTAGCCAGAAGTGTGCCAACTGCACATTATAAACAAAACTGATCATTTTCAATGAAACACTGTTTTGCAATATTTTAGTATTGACATTACATAGAACTGAACATTCCTGAGGTCTCCTGTTTTGTTTGTAGAGTGGAATTCAAAGAGGATACACAATGGTTCTAAGCGGTTAATGTAAAAATAATCAGTGAGTGAGAGAAGCCATAAACACAGAGGTACAATGGTCCTGAGTTGGTTATGTCTTTACTCACAAACTGATTATTTTTAAGATACCCACAAAGAACCATTGTGTTTTATTTTTGTACTAACCATTTACTTATGATGATAGATTTCATTAAGTAATTTATTTTTGTTTTACTGATAAAACAGTAGCTGTATCCAGCTCTGAATTCGAAGCTTGGCGAAACCGCTGTTGTGACGTCACTGCTACAAGATGGACATTGACATATAATAATAAAATAAATATGCTTTGGAACGTGTGGTGTAATATTTAAACAGATTGTGTCTCTTAGATTACAGGTATGACGTGTGCATCATGTGTGCACAACATTGAATCCAAACTTACCAGGACCAAAGGGATTTTGTATGCCTCAGTAGCTCTTGCCACGAGTAAAGCTCATATTAAATTTGATCCTGAAATCCTTGGCGCTCGGGACATAATCAAGATTGTTGAGGTATGTACCTTGGTTTATATTATATTTTATTTTAGATTTTAACCAATGGTTACAGATAAAACACCTCAAAAAAAATCTTAAAAAATACTGAAAGAACACCAGAGACACTCTATTGCGTTCTCACTACTGCCCCCCCCCCCCCCCCTGTTTATGGTGCAGTTTAGTGTGCTGGACAAGAGATCCAACAGAGTATGACTTCCATCTGTGCTCCTGCAAGATCTGTAGTTCTCAGGGTGCCTCAACACATCAACACTCCAGAAGCTTTTGAGAAATACTGTAGAACCCCAGAGTTACGAACACCAAACTTACGAACTGACCGGTCCACCCCACTTTCAACCGGAAGTATGCAATCATTCAACCAGATAGGCACTTCAATTAACTTAAATTTAGCCTTTTTTAGCCTTTATAGTACTGTTTTAAAGACTTTAGAACCATAACAATATGAGTATTGCATTACTGTGCTGTATCCTTGTATTATCCGCCAGATTGAGGGTGCAGATAGCAAGTGTACACATTTAATAAAACCATTGAAAATTCATTTTCGGACTTACGACGAACCTCCATTCTCAAGGTGTTCGGAACTCCCAGGTTCTACTGTACCAGAAACAATCAGTTCACTTCGAGTGGTGAATAAAATCACAAATAAATAGCATTTTTTTTTCTACTAAAGTATCAAAACTCATAAAGATAAACAAAGAAAAACACCTTATATTATAAAGCTCACCCGAGACCTACTGTACACCTTGTGGAATGGAGATCAAGGGCCATAGAAATCACCAGAACATTTGTGTAGGCAGCCAATGGAATGGCCACATGTGTAAATGTTATTGTGTGATCTGTACATTTGATCATTTTAACCCTTATTTATTCAGTACATGTGGCAAAGTGGTAATTAGTGTGCAGGTGTAGTGCAGGTGAAGTGCAGCTGCAGCAATCCAATGAAACAAACAGACAACAAAGTACGGGTGAAATGGTTTGTTTATTTGTAATCCAACGGTCTGGTGACCAAGCAGTAAATAATAAAGAGCTTGCAATACACAGCAATGTGTATTGCACAGTAATGAGAAAGGGTTGCAGGCCCGTAAATAATAAACACAGTACTAAACACAATTGGACACAGACACGGTCACCAGTCCAGAGTGAGTGCTGTAGTGTTTGTGGTGAAGTACAATTTATTACGTGCAACAATGGTGAACAAGTAGTGCAGTGTTATCCGGGTTTAGTGCTGGATAACTCACAGTTCTCTATTACAATGCACAGGTCCTTCCGGTTTCAGCGTAACTATAAATAAGGAACAGATCACACCACTACGACCCCTTTATATACCGTCAACCATGACCCCTTGGTTAACGAGTGCAACCGCTCTTCCAATCCAATTTAGTGTACCGCAGCTCCGTCCCCTTTCTAGATGGCCGACGTCCGCCTAACCCTGGGAATGAACTGTCGAGCCATCCAGTCCACAGCGCCCTCACAGGTCGGGAAGGAGATATAACACCAAGAACCAATCTCTGTCACAGTACATTATAAATACAAAACGTTTTTTGTTCGATGGTTTTGTATGTATAGTACAGGGAGGAGTGCACAAATCAAGTCCTCGAGGTCAGATTTTATACGTATCATTAAATAAAATTGTTTCCTTAAGTAATTTAGAATATATCTGGATCAAAGACCATGATCTCTGGACCTTGAAGACGGGAATTTTGAACCCCTAAAAGGTTGTACCTTTTAACACAGTACTTGCATTTTTTATTTTTAAGGGACTTGGATTCAGTGCCTCCCTGATGAAAAAAGAGACAGGGGCCAATAATCTGGACCACCAGGTGGAAATAAGACAGTAAGTATATTTGTCATTGTGGCAAAGTGGGTTATAGTGCACAGGTGTAGAGGTGATGCAGTGCTCCTAACAATGACAAACACAGTACTGGTGATATGATGATTCTTTTATTTTTAATCCAATAGTCGAAACTGACCAACAGAAAACAATAATGAAATACAGGCAGTACTCAATGCTTGGTACTGCTCTGTATACAGAATGCACGAGGAAATCCCAAATGATAACACATAAATCAATAAACAGACAGACACAGACAAAACATACACGGACACTAGTCCTTTAGTGAGTGCAGTAGTGCTAGTGGTGAATATAACGATAGTGTGCTTTAGTACAGTGATGTTCTGGGTGGGTGCTGGCCTCTGGCGACAGCTCAGGAACATGCGTTTAGCCATCTAACAAACAGACAAGTAACAGTTAGACAAACGAAGACAAAACACTCACGGTACATTTAACACGGGTCCTTCTGGTCTCCAATACATTTACCCAAAATGAAGGAACAGATTATGATTCTGCGTCCCCTTTTTATGCTGTCACACGTGACCCCTTGGTAAATGGGTGCAACCACCTCTCCAATCTGTGGCTTCCACATCGTTTACCTTCCGGGTCAATGCGTTCTTGCAACAGAGTCTCACCTTCATCCAGACTGGCCGATTTCCCGACCCTGGGAAAGAACTGTCAGACCAGCCCGTCCAATGAATTCAGTTCTCGCTGCTTAGCACCCTCACAGGTCGGGAGGGAGATTTACAACCAAGACTCATTGTATTTCTGTCACAATCATCCACAACAAAGAATTCCATAATCTTACCGGTTGTTCACTTCCATTCATTATATAGGATCTCAAATGTTCAAACACACATATGATACTATACTTAAATAAATCTATGTTTACAGTTAGTGTTGCACTTGCTTAGCCATTTCAACTGGATGGTTGACATTTTCCCCCACCGTTTAATGGCTTCTTTCCTGTCTAACCAACTAGCTGCTTCCCCTGTTGACTGACATGCTTTAGCCAGCAACATGCTTTGACCCTCACTGCTGAACACAGAGTTAAGTGTGGCACAGAATCACAAAAACCCGTTTTAAGGAATGTTTTGTTGAGGACAGTTTTTTGAAAAACAATTTTGATTACATGTCAAGTTTGTAGTTCCTGACAACTTTTTTTTACAGTATTGGAGAGGGACGTTTATTCCTTTTTGCAAAGCACTGTTTAATGCAAGAGCATCTTACATTCAAAATAGTTATTAAAAAAGATTCCTTCCAACAGTCTTTAAAGATAAATGGGTTGCAGATTTCTGTGGAAAGGTCAGGCAAAAAAAAAAAAAGAACAGGAATCTTAATAAGACTACCTGCCTTTGGTTGTCAAGAAGGCTGTGCACACACAGTAAACACAGTAAATAGAGAAGCTGCTTTTAATTTACATTATATTTTTTTCTTTGTTTGAACCAGTTTTGCACCTCTACATTCACATACCTTTTGGATTTCAGGTGGAAGAACTCGTTCCTGTTCAGCTTGGTGTTCGGTATCCCTGTCATGGGTTTGATGATCTACATGATCATAATGGACAGTAAACACAGTGGCTCCATGCCCCCTGAGCAGAACATTGTTCCAGGGCTGTCCATTCTCAACCTGGCCTTCTTTGTTCTGTGTACCCCCGTGCAGGTATTTTATTTATTTATTTATTTATTTATTTATTTATACAGGAAATTAACCCATTGAGGCCGAGGCCTCATTTACAAGGGGGTCCTGTCATACACAGACACAATCATACACAAAACAACACAATTCTTATTTGTGTGGTCCAGCCTTAGAAAGTAACACCAAATAAACAAAGGAGCAGTAATACAGCAGGTTTTTTTTTTCTTTCAATGTGAACTAAAAGAAAAGCAATGGCAAGGAGTTTTAAGCAAATCCCCTATACACTTTTTATAACCAAAAAATGAGAGGTTATGAAATTCCATTCTTAAACCATGTGAAAAAGTGTTCCAGGTTTTTTAGGTATGTGTTTATTATTAACGGTTAGAAACAAAACACACTTTCTGGCAAGTCTCTTATTTTCCTGTTGATCATTTTTTCCAAACTTTATTTTCACTCTCACTCTGATGAAGTTAATTTAACTTAGTATACCGCACTGTAGATTCTCTTCCATTTTCTGTTACTTGAACAGTTCATTAGGTAAAATTTACAAGAAACTAGACTGAGTAGTCATACATTTTGGCTATGTGGCTTCATCAGTGTAATTACTTATTAGTTTTACCTTAGAGACTATGATAAACAGTTTCTGTAGTTTTAGAGTAACAGTTTTTTAGAACATTATATACTGCATAAGGGAGCACTGTTTTTGCAGTGGCTAGTTTAACATGCAACATTTCTGAATGTTGGTACACTGAAGAAGGGCACTACCGAAACATTTGTCTGCATGAGTTTCTTATTGTTTTGAAGTGATTGGTTTTATCTTTTCTTTTGTGTGAGTTGGTTCCCTAAATTGTGCTTTGTAAAACAATTTTTTTTTTTAATTGACCTGGTCTTCATGACAGAGCTCACTGCATGTTTTGTTTTTGCTTTTCAGTTTCTTGGAGGCTGGTACTTCTACGTTCAAGCCTATAAATCTCTCAAGCACAAAACGGCCAACATGGACGTCCTCATAGTGCTGGCAACATCGGTCGCCTATGTGTACTCCTGCGTTGTCGTGATAGTGGCCATGGTAGAAAGGGCTGAGCAAAGTCCAGTCACCTTCTTTGACACCCCGCCTATGCTTTTTGTTTTCATTGCCCTCGGCAGGTGGCTGGAACATGTTGCAAAGGTAACACTAGTGCCTTTGCATTATGAAGTTATAACTATGGACAGAAATGTGTTACAATAATTACTGCAGAATACCGTGATAAATGCATAGTGAAGTGCAGTGTAGCAGAGTAAACGCACAGGGAAATCAAGCACAGGTAGTCAAAGTAAATCACTCTTTCGAATTCATTGGTACTGTTTGAGTTAATGATCTTCCTTGGTGACCTATTCCGGGTTTATAGCCCTTTGTATCAAATAGTTCTCTCACTATTCCTTATTTGCAGAGTTGCTCATTATTTAACTGTTACGGGAGGGGGAGGGACATTGCTACAGTTTAAATTACTTATCAGTAAGGTAAACAAGCTGGAATAACATCTCTGGTAGAGTGTACAAAAGACTAAGGTGTGGAGAATGTAGTTAATAGCAGACACAAATGAATTACATTTCAATGTAAAATCGAACCTCCGTTATTGTAAACACGGTCAAACCTGCTCAGTATCACTCCTGTTATTATCACCACATGGAAATGTCCTGCATGTCAGAATACAATTGGAATCAAAGGGGACATGCTCCTGAAAACAGCACTTTGCTTATAGCACACTCTGCTTAATATCAGTCACATTTAACAGTCATAGAACGCATTTTCATTTGTGACAATAAAAAAAAAAAAAACATAAGCTTAGTTTTAAATGTAGTGATATTTAGTATAGAAATGTTGCAAATATAAATGACCCTTTATCAAAGTTTTACCATAGTTTACTGTAGTTTGCCATTTTAATTAATATGCTTTACCATACCTCGCTGGTCTTTACAATACCTACCTGTGCTTTATTATACTCTCTCTCTATGCTTTATTACACCTTGCTATGCTTTATTTTTATAAGGGGCAGTAGCACAATTTAGCATACAGAACACTGTAATGTGTGTTTACAGCTTTCTCGTATTTGTAATTATTACAAATATAATAATTATAATTGTAATTATGTTGTATACATACAGTATACAATCTAATAGACTGAATATTGAATTAATGTATTAATGAACACTATGGTAGTCAATGACATGCCTAGTACTATATTTGAGTTCAACAGCAAAAGGCATATTTGTTGGTATCAACACTCCTGTATTTTATACATTGCTAAACTACTTATAAAGTGAACCTTGCTTATTGTAACAGTCATTTTTTGTTATTCGTATTAAACAGAATACTTGGGTGTTTGTCATTTTTAGAGTAAGACCTCGGAAGCACTGGCTAAGCTAATGTCCCTGCAGGCAACAGACGCAACTGTGGTAACTCTGGGACAAGACCATTCTATTCTCAGGTACGGTGTATTTCACAAGATTCTGTTGACAGCTGTAATGCATAACTACACTGTCAACACCGTCACTACTGTGGCAACACTGTCAAGGGCACACCGCAGATAGGAGTGACGCAAAAGAGGGTCAGGAGATACTGTAGAGATAAAGAAAGACCAGACTAGTACGAATATTCAAACATGCATTCATGAACACCATTACAGTCAATGCTAGACCTAGTACTATTTTGAGTTCAGCAACCAAGCGGGCATATTTCAATATTGAAAACTGAAAATGTATGTCCTTTATTTTCAGTTAGTAGTTAGTAAAAGGCAAAGTTAGTAAAAGGCAGCGTTATTTAATTAATTAAACCTATTGTAGTATACATTTATAATAACGTTCCTTGAGTTACCTTTTAATGTCTGAAATAACATAAATATTCATTTTTTTATGCCTAGATTCTATTCTCTGATGCTGTGTTCTCTTGGTACAAAATAATGATCAGTTATTTCAAATAACGGCTTTGCGGATATGCATGCACATTTTACTAAATAACAAAAACACCTCAATTCAATACACATCAGAAAATAATACAAGGTTGATCCCTGGTTTGCCTATTGTTTTGAATATTAATTTTTTTAACAATTATATTTCCACATTTTACTGTAATATTCAGAGGTCACCTCGCTCATTGATATGCATTTATTGAAATGACCCATTTTATACTATTATTATATTAATAATAATATTTGGGTTTACTTTAGTTAGTAGTGTGCTGTGCCACACATACATACATTTGTATTTTACAGTATTTCATATACAATCTTTACTGTAGGCCATGCTGATGTTTTACAGTGTTATGTATTGAAATTCAGAACTTTGATTCAAAGTAACGTGACCAAAGGCAGCATGGTACTAATCAAGCCAATGAGAGATTTAAAAACCTTTAATAAGAACACGTTGAAGGAGTCCCTGCCCCCATAAGCTTTTAACACAAGCAGTCCCTCCCCATTAAAAGCTCCCTGTGATTGTGCTTCAGCGAGGAGCAGGTTGCGGTGGAGCTGGTTCAGAGAGGAGACATTGTGAGGGTCGTTCCTGGAGGGAAGTTTCCAGTGGATGGGAAAGTTATTGAAGGCTGTTCTATGGCAGATGAATCTCTAATTACAGGTATGTTACAGCATGGTTAGTTCAGCTGAACAGTTACAGCACTGAATCCACCCAATGTCCTCCAAATACTTTACCACGTTACCAAGTTATTCATATGTTACCAATTTGTCTGCTTAAGATTAGCATCCACCCAACCATGTTCAAAGTCAGCCGCCAGGCATATACTTTTACTTAGTACAAACAGTAAACTGGCTCCCCGCTAGCCTCTAAAACCAGGTTCGAATCCAGGTTATGTCATTGCTGACCATGACCAGGGTTCCCAGGGGGCGGCGCACAATTAGCCAAGCACCGCCCGGGTAGGGAGGGCTTAGGTCAGCAGGGCAATCCACTGTTAACCGCGGGCACTATAAGTCTGATGGCTTTGCTGTGGATCTGCAGTGTGAAAAATGACTTCTTGGCAGGAACATGTTTCCGAGGTTGTGTGTTTCAGCCTCCATTTCCCAAGTCGAAGAGGGGTTGCAGTAGTGAACCGGGATTAATAACAACACAACTGGCAATTCTAAATTGAGGAGAAAACTGGGTAAAGAATCATTGGCAATGACTAAATTTATATAAGAAAAAAAGAAAAATATTAAAGTGGACTGGAAAGGTTCAAATTTGGTGATCTTCAGCAAAATTTTTTTAGAAAATCCTTCTGTAACACTTTTTAAAACAGAACAGTGCTGCAGCTTGACGTGATTTAGTCTTGTCTCGGCCTTGACCTTGGCCTCCGAAGACTTGCACAGACTCACAGAGCTGGTATCCACACCAGCGTCCTAGCACAGTGCTGAGGCTCGCAAACACACAACACATCATCACATAACATTACCACTGCGATCCCAATGTTTGTAATTCATATCTGTGTTTTCAGGGGAGCCCATGCCTGTCACTAAAAGGCCTGGAAGCATGGTTATCGCCGGCTCCATCAACGTGCACGGCTCTCTGCTGGTAGAAGCGACACACGTTGGTGCCGACACCACCCTGTCACAGATTGTGAAGCTGGTGGAGGAGGCACAGACATCAAAGGTAACAAAAGAAACACTCCCTGCTGCTTCACAGAATTCTGAACACCAAGACATTCCAAGAGCTTGATATCAGGGCAAACATACAAGGACAATGTATTACAGGTTAACAGGCCTTTCAAGCCGTATACAAGCATTGGGCATTGAGGATAACCTTAGGGTCCCATGTTCCAGTTTATGTTATATCAAGGTGTCATAACTGACAGACAATTTAAAATGAGTATTATAGTAGGGCTTCTGCTTTTCAGTTTTTATTAATTTCATTTTTTGGTACTTATTTTTGATTTGGTGCTAATTCTTGAATGTTTTTTTCTGTGACAATATGTATAGTAACTTGACAGTACACTTGTACCTTCTTTCCTTATCTGTCTTTCACAATTAAATCGTTATCGTCACGTGCATATTCTTCTGGAGTGTGTTTAGGCATTTTTTTCCATTTCGACCACAATTTGCAATTCTGTCTTAAATTCCACCTGCATGTAAATCAACCCTATCAAACTAATATAGCTTGAAGTGTCACAAGCAAGAACAATGCTCCGTATTATTAAATTATAATCTCGTTTTAAATCTTGCACGCATGTACAATCCTCCAATAGAAATGTAGGAATTTGCTGCCACTCACTAGCGGGTGGTTTTAAGATATTCAGAATGACACCTGAGCCTTCTGCCAGTTCTGTTGTCAATTCAACGCTTGTCTTCTTTCTATTCCTTAAGGATATTATCTTCAAGTATTGCTCATCCTTGTTAGACAGCTTTTTGGGTCTTCCAGTCCTGGGTTTGTCAATTACAGATGATGTTTCTCTATACTTGTTGATTATGCTTCGGATACCAGACCTTGAAAATCGAGTGATGCAAGCTATTTCACTCAATGTTTTTCCTTCTTTATGCAAGTCAAGGTTGTTATAATAGTAGAAAACACTAGTGGAGGCTTTGAGTAAATTGTTGATGCTCTAAATGCATCAGTGTGTGTGTGTGTATATATATATATATATATATATATATATATACATATTGGTAGTTTTTGTTTTTTTTAATTGGGGGAAGGGGTCAAGTCAACGTGAATTAAGTAACCATCTCTAGTGTTTTTTCAGTGTTTATTGGATATACACCAGTTTCATTTCTTTTGTATTGAGGTTGTTTTATCGTTTTTTATCGGTTAAAACAGAAAATCAAAAGCCTTAATTATACTGTACATGCATATTCCTTCTGAGTGTTTTATTGCTGTAACAATAGTAAAACAGTAAAAAGAACATCTCTACTGGTATTCAGTTGTAAAAGAAGGGGAATTTTCTCTTGAGGTAAAAATGTGTTGTTTTATTTCCCTGCCCTAAAGGGTGTTACTTGAATTTAGCACCGTTTTCAAAAGGAGACACATATGGCCCTCTGCTGGTCAGGTTAAGAACTGCTTATTCATTTTATTGAAGCTTAACATGTTAAAGGAGAGGTAACCAATACTTTAAAATCCATGTTTTCTCATTGGCACTACAAACATGGCCCCAGTTTTTGTTTTGAAGATCAATCGGTTCTTTAGGCCAGATAAATAAATAGTTTGTCAGAATCAGCACTCCCAAAACATAATTTTTCCCCTTTTTTTTCAAATTATGAAACCGGAGAATGAGTGTATTCCAAAAACTTTTCATTGCATTGACTCCAGTTAATGCTATTACAGCGCTGTCACAATCTCACTGACACTCCACTTTATCTTGCTGTCAGGTACCCGGTTCAACACAGCCGGTAATAGTAGGCTACTTACATTTTCTCCTTCTTTGTGAGGCTGTGTGATGATAGCATTTTCTACAGGGTTTCAAACAAATCACTAACTACGTTGCAAAAGACATACCTTAAACATACGGTTATATCAAATAACAATAAAAAAAGTATTTATGTACCAGTATAGTTAAACAAGGTTCTGTGTTTTGCTGCAGCATTTTCTCATATAGCAAACAGAATAAATGTGTTTTTTTTTGTGGGTGTTTGTGTGTGATGTATATTGCCGTTTCCCTAGTGGCACATTAATCAGCAACAAAGCTTTGGATCATGTAGTATATATATATATATATATATATATATATATATATATATATATATGACTTTTCTTCAACCAGGAGAGCAGTGTAAGTATGTAGGACTGTGGCCATCTACTTGTGTGTAGTACGATATCTGTACAAAGATGCATTTGGTTGTATCATCATCTAATTAATGTCTGTTTTGTGTTTTACAGGCACCAATCCAGCAATTTGCAGACAAACTAAGTGGATATTTTGTCCCATTCATCATCTGTGTTTCAGTATTAACATTAGTAGTCTGGCTCATCATTGGTTTTGTGAATTTTGACATTGTGGTTCACTATTTTCCAGTAAGTAATGAAACACCTACTTTTGTTAGCAGCATTGCTTTTGCAGCCAGAAATATGAAGCACAAAATTCAGACCAGTGAAATTAATTTGGTGGGGACTGCTCAGTGCTGAGTGGCTATCAAGGGGGAGGGGGGAGTAAATGAAAAATGTGTTATGTCAAGATCGCAAGATTAATTATCCCAGGATCTCTGCATTACAAATTGTTGTGTAGAGACCACAAGATAATGTGTGTCTTAAACTCGACATTTTGAAATGTCACTACCATGAGATAATTTATCTTGTGATCTTAACACAATAAATGTCCTCAGTGTGCCAAAGTAGAGCTATGGGGCAATTGAAGAAAATGTGACTATTTTCTTTGAAGCAGCGCTTATAAGTTTACCAATGAAAATGTGCACAGTCATTTTTCCCATGTTTTTCTTGTGGTTTACCATGGATTGCAAAGTTTGTTATAGTTGTGAAATTCCAACCAGGAATTTACCATGCCTTTACATGCTTACATCTATGCTTACCAATCCCCTTCCTGGAGAACCAGAGCTCCAGGTGTGCTTGGGTCCTGCTCTGAATAAAACCTCTGCATTATGTAATGGGCAGTGTTGTGTGATACACTGCCATTATAGATTCTGTCCCCTGTCGTGAGATGAGATGAGGTTAAAAGCTCTAAAACCAGCCACTGCTACCAGAGCCCGGCTCTTTTGCACTGTGATTTAGAGGCTTGCTTGCGGTACGCAGGGGCGCGGGTTCGTGCTCAGCCTCTGCCCTGTTACAATTAGAAGAAAGAATGTGAGCAATTGAGTGGTTGAGGGGTTTAAACATCTCAGCTGACTGGGCTCATTGTCTTTAGGGTTACAACAAAAGCATCCCCAAGACAGATGTGATTGTCCGGTTCGCATTCCAGGCCTCCATCACAGTGTTGTCTATTGCCTGCCCCTGTGCCCTGGGCTTGGCCACCCCGACTGCTGTGATGGTGGGCACTGGCGTGGGCGCTCAGAATGGAATACTGATTAAGGGAGGAGAACCTTTGGAAATGGCACACAAGGTAACAGTTTCAGAAAAGCAATATGACCCCAGTACAGTACTGTATGTGCAACATTGGGGAGGGGCTATTCTGTATTGTTTGTGTGCAACTGCTCAGTGGTAATGGGGCAACAGTAAACATGCCACTGAAGCTGATAAAGGGTAATAAACTTGATTTATAAGCTTTAGGAACTACACCTTTAAGAATAAAATGCAGATAATTAACTTACTGTCCTGTATAGAGGTTTTGTGCACTGAACTAACAGAGACTTGTTTCCACTGTGAACTAAAGTGCATATTGTTTTGCTGGTGGATTTTAAACATGTTAGAGGAAAGATAAGCAACTCTTTAAAAATCTGTTTTTCTAACTCTTGTTGGCACTATCAACATACTCCCTATGGTTTTTGTGTTAAAGAACTGGGAAAAAATATTTATAATTACTCTCACTCTCTCCAGATAAAGACGGTGATGTTTGATAAAACAGGAACCATCACGAACGGTGTCCCCAAGGTGATGAGAGTGCTGATGATATCGGACACAGCGCGGCTGCCCCTGAAGAAGGTGCTTGCAGTGGTGGGCACTGCGGAGGCGAGCAGCGAACATCCACTGGGAATGGCTGTAACAAAGTATTGCAAGGAGGTGAGTTGCTTAACCTAATGTTTTTAAAACAGAATCTGGGATGGAAACCAGGCCTGCTTAACTCTGTAAATATGGGGGTTCTGAGGCTGCTTAGGAATTCAGGCATCCACTGTCATGCCCTTCATAAAACTTGAGACATTTTACTTCTAGTATGCTATATTGTATTATTATTCATAGCCTCGAGTGACTGTGTTACTTGTTGTGTTTAGGAGCTTGAGACAGACTGTCTCGGGTACTGCACAGATTTCCAGGCAGTACCTGGCTGTGGAATCAGCTGTAAGGTCTCCAACATCGAGTCTCTTCTACTGCAAAGTGAGACAAGCGTGAATGCCAGGAATGAACAGAACTCCCGTCTAACCCAGATCATCGGAGCCACAACCGACGAGAGTGCACTAATTATTGATCAGGAGACTGAGGGTGTGTAGCTTAAGGATGAACCCTGGGACAAACCCCTTTCTTATATATATATATATATATATATATATATTACTTGTAACTAATAAAGGACTCCAAATATTGTATCTTATATATCTTACTGACTTGTGTTTTACAGGTGCTGCAGCTTCTCACACCTACTCTGTCTTAATTGGAAATCGGGAGTGGATGAAGCGCAATGGTCTACATGTTTCAAATGATGTGGATGAAGCCATGTCTAGTCATGAAATGAAAGGGCAAACAGCAATTTTAGTGGCCCTAGATGGTACTTTTTTTTTTTTTGTAGATAGTAGACCAAAGAAAAACTGTTGTCATATGTTGGTATTTCAAAATGAAAATCAGGGTTGTGTATCTGATTAATGTTGCTGTTCACATAATCAGACACTAAGCTGTTGTTTTTAATTTGTGCTATTTACCTTTACTAAACTGAAAAATCTTTTTTTTTTTTTTTGCATGTGATTGATAGGGTTTATTATTGTCAAATTTTGCATAACGTATCATTCTGTCTTTGGGTCTGTGTTCTAATCTTACTTTACTCACAACAAGACACATATCTCCATATCACCAAGTCTTTCATTAAAAAGAAATAAACAATTTTCAGTGTTAATAAATAAAAGGCTATGTGGGAAAATGTGCTAACATAATTCTAACCCTCTTGGCTACACTCTGATTTGGCCAAGATTGCAGACCTGATCTGGGCTTCACAGTCTTGAACTCTCCATGAGCTCTTATGGCTCAACTTCAGCTTGACCTATCTCAGAGTCAGTTAATGATTGGTTAGCACCTCCGCCTGAATCCTACACACCACATTGTTGAATAAATGAATGTACTGTATTGTTATGAATAATTATATTGATAAAATAATGTTACTTAATGTTTTCTGGATGATAACCTGTGCTTCTTCCTCCAGGGATCCTGTGTGGGATGATCGCAATAGCTGACACTGTCAAACCTGAATCTGCCCTGGCTGTCTACACTCTGAACAGCATGGGGATTGATGTGGTCCTGATCACTGGGGACAACAGGAAAACTGCCCGAGCCATCGCTACTCAGGTGAGATTTAAAACACAGTGCAGTAGAATGGGACTGAATGGGATTGAATTGATGATTATGGAGCATGGTATGAGATGAACCATTTGGTCACAAACCCGTTTGGACGAGATGAGAGACCCCCCTGGGGTTAAGCATTGGGGTAACTGAAAAAAGGTGGGGGAGGTGGACGAGTGTGTGTTTTATTACATGAACCATACCTTTTGGGATAAAATGTCAGTGCAAGAAATGTCCTACTTTTCTCAGATTTGATAGTTGTTAAAACCCAAATCTCCCTGGACACTAAAATAGTGAAAAAGTTTCCTTATGAATAGCATTCACATACTTATGGAGCACACTGGATATACAGTACACCCTCGCTATAACGAACCTGTTTGGGTCCATGCCTTTTGTTCGTTATAATGAGAGGTTTGTTACAGCGAAAGGACAATCAAAATGAACAATGAACTGTTGGAGTAAGTTAATGAGATGTGATTGTTAATAACAGTAGAATTACATGTGCCTGTTTGTTTCATGTATGCAGTATTCTGCCTTTGCTTTATCCTATTCGTTAAAGAATTAAAAGGCAGTGCAAAAAGCAAAAATCCCGAATTGAAGCTGAATTTTTATTCAAAATCATTCTGACATGAATCGTTTCAAAGCGCACCAGATCTTAATCCAACATGCAAGAATCCAAACTGAGTTTTTATTCCAAATCAACCCGACATGAAAAGTTTATCAGATTGTCAAGTTTTTTTTTTTCTTTAATCAATTTTGCTTTGCCTCGTGGTTGCTGAACAAGCCAAAAAACAGAGTGCTTTTTGACAACTTATGTTCATGACAGAAATATGCCTGTGTTACTCCTTTTTTCAATCAATATAGTTTCCAGCTTGCAACATGAAATGATTTTCGTTTCGGAAATATAGTTACACAGCGCGTATTTATTAAGATAAGAGTTGCGCAGGTGGCATCCCATGCATACAGACCGGAATGTTGACAATGTATTTATCTTATCTTTTTTTTGTTTTGTTTTTATTTAGGGGCCAGGGGCCAGGTTCATTATAGCTGAAGGTTTGTTATAATGAAGGGCGTTATAGCGACGGTGTACTGTATGATATGTATACAATGTTTTATTTATTTTGTTATCCATACTAAAATGGATTATAAAACCAAATTCTGCATCAGCCATAGCAATATAATGTAATTATTTTCTATGGAACTGTGGATCAGTTCACTGGCTGCTTATGTATTTAATTGAAAAATGCCAATATATCCTTTTGTTATCCTCCCCGTGCAGCCTTTGTGTTATTGTGGTCTCAGTTATAAATTGCTTTCCTGTCAGCATATAAAGATATAAATAGGCAGGTCTGCCAATCTTCAGGGATTTGAGCAAGTAAATATAGAGGTTGACCTTAGTGTTTATACAGTCGTAATCATACAGTGTAAGGTTCTATGTTTAATGTTCAGTATTTAGTAATAGTCTACATGTGTTGTACACGTCATCTTCTACAGAACACCTGGGGTGTATCTTCCAAGAGGTGTTGAAGGTTAATTTTGTAGTCATTTATTTTAAACTCTATTTGGAATCCAACATCCCCAGAGGAAATCTGTGGCAAAGTCTGTTCTTCATAATGACCAACAAAGGCATCACTTTTGAGACCTACTCGTCACTTTTTTCTGTCTTCAGACCTGCAGTCTTGCCCATTGTGACTGAAACTGACTTGCAGCAGGGAGATGCAGTTATGTGTCACAGGGATTCCATTTTCGGGTGTTTCCAGTTGCTTGTCCAACCCCTGTATCTTTTTATATTTACAGGTTGGCATCAAGAAGGTGTTTGCAGAGGTTCTTCCTTCTCACAAGGTGGCGAAGGTGCAGGAGCTGCAGGAGCAGGGGAGGAAGGTGGCGATGGTGGGCGACGGGGTGAACGACTCCCCGGCTCTGGCCAGGGCTGACGTGGGTATTGCCATCGGGACTGGAACCGACGTGGCTATTGAAGCAGCAGACATAGTGCTCATTAGGGTAAGAGCATCAGTATCTGAACATCTGTGTTTGCAAAATCATTAAGTACTGTTGTAGTGTTAGATGGGCTTGCATTACTGTGTTTGGAATATATAAAATGTGTGTTTATTCAATATGCACAATGACAGCCCTGTACCCAGAGTACACAGGCAGTGTTCTTCCAGTAGAAATGACGACCCTGGAATTCAGCACGATTTGTAAGTAGTCTGCCTAAAATCAATGTAAATCTGGCCATGCAGTCCGGTACCAAGTCATGTGATTTTTCTTTTCTAAGTTTATAGTCAAGTATGTGGTGTAAATACACACGTATCCCACAGCTATGGTAGCTGCAGTCAAATTATTTTTACAATAAAATGAAAATGGACACAATCCTTGAATTGCAAGTGCCTGGACAGTACTGAACTGTAAAGTGTTCAAATGTTGATCGGTTATACCTTTTTTAGATACAGTATTAGATTTTACAGTACCTCTGTAATCCAGCACACTGTATAATCCGACAATGTTCCAGTCTCAAGAGATGCTGGATTAGACAGGTTTTAGTGGTACCTTTATAAAACTAATAAGAAACGATTTAAGACAAGCTCCTGAATTAAATGTTTGAGTTGTTTATCTGTGGTTTGCTATGTACTGGCAGACTGAATCCCTGGACTGTGTGTCATTTTAATGCCTGTTAAACATTTTAATGTCTGTTTTTGTTGTTTGTTTTTGCAGAATGATTTATTGGATGTGGTGGCCAGCATAGACCTATCCAAGAAAACAGTCCAAAGAATAAGAGTTAATTTTGTCTTTGCTTTAATTTATAACCTGGTTGGAATACCAATTGCTGCAGGCGAGTACAAGTCAGGTTTGGAAGTCTTTTCCAATTAGCTGTTGTTCAGTGACATCATTGTATTTCTTACAACACTTAATAATAGCTGCAGAGCAAATTAAGAACTATTAAACCACAAATATTTCTCATGTGAAAAAGATAAAGGCAGTCTCAGGTTGTTGTTTTTTTCAGAAAAAATTGCGCTAATGATTTGGAGTGAATAGCCTTGAGAATGTAGCCCATTTTATTTCAATGAGTGTTTGTTTTTATGATAATTTAAAAAGTATGCTGTTCTCTTTCAATGCATTAAGAAATGCAGATCCTTGGCAGTATTTTAAAAACCACAGAGACTATTAGAGTGCTCTATGGTGCGACCAAAAAATGTTGTTGGTCTGACCATCAATGTCGTTTTTGTTCATGACAAAAGTATTGGCACCTTTAAATGTCTGTAAAATGTCATAGAACTAAATAAAAAATATATTGATTGAAAACCATTACACAGTAACTAAACTGCAGTATAAAGTCAATAGGCAGAAATGTATGAGTTCTATACACAAGTGAGAACGTTCTTTGCTCAATTAGGTTGATTTGAGTCATGCATCTGTAGATTGTAGTTACCCACATTGTTAAAATTCAGATTGTCCAGCTAGCAGTATGGAGAAAAAATATGTAATAATGGGGGAAGGGGACAAAGGTAAAAAATACTAGAACCCTCCAAACCTGTTGTGTAACAGCCAAAATATTTGTGCTTCTAGTGTTTACATAAACCCACATGCTGTTTTCTTGAATTGGGGGTTGCTTGCTGAAAAGAGCAAGACTGTGGTTGTGGTTTCTGAGTGCTGCTGTATGTGTCTCTCGTAGGTGTTTTTATGCCTGTGGGCCTGGTACTGCAACCATGGATGGGATCAGCAGCTATGGCAGCTTCGTCAGTCTCTGTGGTGGTTTCCTCACTCTTACTGAAACTGTATGTATCAGTGCGTCCCAATATACTTCATATATATGTTGTTGTTGCATTACAGGTATATATGAAAGCAAAAGCACAGGTCGGGGCTCAAATGTGGTCCAGTTTTTTAACAAGGTGGCGAAGCCAAGTGCTGTTAAACGATGCCAGCCTGCACATTTTGCCAGCCTGCACATTTACAATTCTAAAATTCTAGGTAATGCTAAACTTTTGGCCATAGCTGTACACACTGGCCTCAGCGATCAAAACAGTTTTTAAGTGACCTTTCTGCCTTCAAGGCCCTGCCCTCCTGAAATAGTGGTGTAGTTTTGAAGAATCTGCCGTTAACCATTCACTGCCAGTTCATCATCTTTAGGAAACTGCGTGTTTGATAACATTAGACACTGGATTGTGGTAGTGAAACAGATGTTTTACTAAGTCCTAGTCTTTGCTCAGTAGAACTGTTACTGCCTTAATTAATTTGTTCCATAGTTCACCTGGAACACCATGTTACCATTTTAAAAAGAAGCACTCATCGTATTTACTTTTATTTCAAGCAATTTGTCATACTGAAGGATGGAGGAAGGGCTTAACAAACATGTAGGTCATTATGGGAAGTAGGTTTCTTTACTGTAAGTAACCAACCAGCAACTTTCCCCTGACGACTGACATGCTTTGCAGCCAATAGCATGTTTCCAACAACCATAGAAACCCTTTGCATGACCTTACCCAATGTATCTGGCACGGACACAGGTAATTAACCAGGAAGTGCAAGAAAGGAAGGCATTGTAAATGAAAGTTTTAGGTAGCTTTTTATTATGTTCCAACTTCCAAACTGGAGGTTTCATAGAGCAGTATTTGTACCTTGTGGGATTAATGATTAGATTATTATTATTATTATTTTAGATACAAGAAACCAGACCCTGAAAAACATGAGTGTCACGCTCAGGGTCGCATGAAGTGCCTGACCCCCGACCAGGTGAGCGTGCACATCGGGATGGATGACAGGAGGCGTGACTCCCCAACTCCCAGCGTCTGGGACCGGATGAGCCGTGCCAGCCACATGTCCCTGTCCTCCATGGACAAGCGCTCTGGCCACAGCGGCTCTGTCCGGGAGGGGGGTGACAAGTGGTCCCTGCTGGCTGCTGACAGAGATGAGGAGCACATCATCTAGAGCAAGGTTCTCAATGGCGAGCCTCCTTGCCGGTCCCAGGCTTTAAGAAGACACTGAGCCGGACAGCACTGTATAACAAATTGAGACATAATCTTTTACTAAGTGGTCTTTAATGGCCATGCAGTGGGAATACAATGGCAATGGGGTAGTCCTGCACTCAGTTGTAGCACAAGGGCAGTCAGCATGGTATGATGCAGAATGATTCTACAGAGGTAACAGACAGCATTGTGATTGTTTAAAGCAGTATACTCTGGTAATCTACTGAAGTGACAGAGTGTGGAGATTCTTCTGTGGAGATTTGATTTGAATATTTAAAACTTGCAACAGGTCAGTCTTCAAAAAACCCACGGACACCCCACTGATCATGTTTAAATGTTTTATTTTTTTAACGAGAATTAAAACTACATCAGCATTATCATGTTGGCTGAAATATGCTGTATTTCTTAAATTTACATCTATGTGTTTGTAAGCCCAGTAATACAATCTGAGGTAAAGCTTTTGAAGCTCAGCCAAGTCGCAACAACATTATGGCTAATGCCTTCATCAGTGTGTGCTGGTGGGACTTGAGGTTTAAACCCCTTTGGAATTACATAATGTTCCTTTCAAATGGTTAAGAAAGCTGTTGGAGAGATATTCTGCTCATGTTGAGAAGATCTTATATGAACAATCGTTGTTGTCTTTCAGGCATTGTAGTCCTTACTGTCTTAGAGATGTGTAGTTTTGTCCCTAATTATCTTGTCATAAGTAAAGAAAATAAATATATATATATATATATATATATATATATATATATATATAGATATATATATATATGTATATATATGTATATGTGTGTATATATATATATATATATATATATACATTGCCTATAGTAAGTATTCACCTCCCTTGGACGTTTTCACAGTTTGTTGTGTTACAACCTGAAATCTTGATGCATTTAAATTTGATTTTTTTCCCTTTGATTAACAGAACCTACTCAACACTTTGAAGAGGCAAGAGAATTTTTACTGTGAAACATAACAGTTAATGAAAAATAAAAAAACTGAAATGTCTTGGTTAGATAAGTATTCACCCCCCTGAGTCAATACTTGGTAGAACCACCTTGGGCAGCAATTACAGCTGTGAGTCTTTTGTGGTAAGTCTCTACCAGGTTTACACATCTGGATCGTACAATATTCGCCCATTTTTCTTGGCAAAACTGTTCAAGCTCTGTCAAGTTGGATGGGGATCGTTGGTGGACAGCAATCTTCAAGTCTTGCCACAGATTCTCATTCAGATTCATGTCCAGGCTTTGACTGGGCCACTCTGGCACATTCACTTTCTTGTTTTTAAGGCACTCCAGGGTTTGCGCCAGACATAACGCTTTGCATTTAGGCCAAATAGTTCAATTTTTGTCTCATCGGACCAAAGAATCTTTTGCCACATCTTTTCAGAGTCCCACATACCTTTTTGCAAATTCCAAGCAGGATTTTACATGGGCTTTTTTCAGAAATGGCTTTCTTCTTGCCACTTTTCCATACAGGCCAGATTTGTGGAGTGCCTCAGCTATTGTTGACACATGGACAATTTCTCCCATCTCAGCCATGGAACGCTATTGGTCTTTCAGAGTTGTCATTGGCCTCTTGGTGGCTTCTCTGACCAATGCCCTTCATACCTGGCTGCTCAGTTTGGGAGGACGGCCTGCTCTAAGCAGATTCTGGGTGGTGCCGTATACCTTCCACTTCTTAATGATCGACTTGACTGTGCTCCAAGGGATATTCAATGCCTTTTAAATCTTTTTATACCCCTCCCCTGATGTGTGCCTTTCCACAACTTTATCCCGGAGCTGTTTTGAAAGCTCCTTGGTCTTCATGGTAGTGTCTTTGCTTTGAATGCACTACCCAACTGTGGGACTTTACAAAGACAGGTGTATTTAATCTGAAATCATGTGAACGACTTTTATTGCACACAGATGGACTCCATTTAACTTATTCTGTGAATTCTGAAGGCAATTGGTTGCACCTGAGCTTATTTAGGAGTGTCATAGCAAAGAGGGTGATTACTTATCTAATGAAGACTTTTCAGGTTTTTTTTTTTAATTGATTTGTTTTTTCACCCCCCCATTTTTCCATTTTTTAAACCGTATAATAACTTATGAACAAGGTACTATATATATATATATATATAAAATCACAGTGTACAAAATTGAATGCATGTGAAAGAAAAAGTTTTTAAAAAATGTACACAAAAGGTTTAAAAGACAAAAAAAATGTGTGTGTATCTATCTATATATATATACTATAGAGAGAGAGAGAGAGAGAGAGAGAGAGAGAGAGCGAGCACAAGAACATAAAAACTACCAAAATTCTAAAAAAGGAAGAAACTTGAATGCTTGCATTTCAAAACCATAACTTTTGTTATTTACAATATTCCTGTTTTCAGCTGGCAATATATATTATACATGTGTTTCAATTATTGCTTTATTCCAATTTTCACTAATAATACAAATGGACATACTGTACAGTATACTTCGGAATAATTTGTCATTATTGAATTTAAATAAAGTAACTATTAATTGTTTTTGTTTTTATTATATTGTAAACAGAATAAGCAGGTTTATATTTAATTAAACTGTTTTTTAATCAATAATCAGCAGTGTCTTACTAATCATTATATCTGGTTAATCAGTATGTATTTGTTCAATATTAGCCTACTGTGTATTTGTATGTCATGACAGTAAAACAAAGGAGGCATGTTTGTAAAGTAGGCAGCCATTTAAGCACAATGGGATAGTTATAATTTTGTTGAATTTGTACAAGTGGGTTAAAATTAAGAAAGAAGCATTGCAGTGGAAATCCATTTCTTTTCCACTCAGTATTTTGAATGCTTTTTTTTGTGTGTTTTTTTTATTTTTATAAATACATTTTTAACTTCAGTTTGGAAGGTAAGACTGCGTCCCCACAAACATTACATCACTATCAGTGCATCATTAAAAATATAAATTGACCTGTCATTTCCTCCTCTTTTCATTCAATTAATTCACATCCCTCCACCTCTCCTAATCACATCCTTTCTGCAATTACTCTGTGGTTAATGGCCAGGCGATGGACCCTCAAACCAAGTGGGTTTGAGGCCAGATGTTTCATTTTGTACTCCATAATCATCAAGCAAATACAATTAGGAGATACATGCAACCACTATGAGTTCGCCCTTCACAAAAATGGCCAAGAAGAGGGGCCTTTTTTGTGAGGGGCAATTCAGATTGAATTCCTCACTTCCAGTCCCTGAGGTCGGATATCTTGGTAAGGGCACTGCAGGCTGACTGTTAGGTGGTCTGGCAGTGCCTGATTAGAGGTTTGGCCAGAGGGGGCAGGGTTTTGAGGGATGGATGGATGGATCTTAACTTGAACTTCAGTTGTATTGGGGATCCCTTGGAGAAAGCATTACGCAGGGGTGGTTTGATAAATACACTGAACTTTTGCTCTGCTTTTGTTTTGACACAGGATGAGAGACTTTAGTTGCCCGACGTCTCCTGGACGTACTTTTTTTTTTATTCAAGTTGTTCCATGCTTCCAGCTCCTCCGGTCCCTCTGATGTTAGTAAATAGAAAACATTAATAAAGCACTTTTTGAAACTTGTTTGGACATTTGTTTTTTTTATACAGACCTACTTTGGTGACGTCACTGTCCCATAAATTCTGTGTCGGTGGATTGTCCTGAACTACTGAAGTCTGAAAGTGTTAAAGAGCATCCTGCCATGTTTACAAGAAAGTACATTGGCCATGTCATGTGTTGTAGTTTTACTCGAGTGCTGTTGCCAAGAACAAAATAATTTCTCTGATGAGCATCATAGTGTATCCATAGCATGGTCCCTCCTTCAACAATGCTGGTGCTCTCTTTTAAAGGAATGGGTTATTGTGGAAACAAAGTGATAAACAGCGTTGCAGGAGGCAGCATGATATGAGTGTTCTATGAGGCTTCAGAGAAATTAAACTTAAGCGGACAACCACTCAAACAAAAACTTGAGAAATGTTTTCCCCAGGTGATTTAAGATGACCCATGATGTGTGATAAAAATATGTTCAAAGCAACAGGATACAGCAAAGTTAAATTAATGCTTTTTTTGAAAAGAGATCAATTTAAACATCTGGGATTGTAGAGCACTTAGTTTTTTTTTATGTGCACTATCCATTTTCTTGTGTTCTAAATGAATCAATAAAGTAACCATAGTGATAAATGTATGTCCAAGAGCTGTTTTGGAGCTCCTCAGCAGTTAGAAACTACACTGTATTCTTAATGGACCTATTGGTGAAGAAACGTGAGCCAGATCCGATTAAGCTAATTCAATCATTAAAATAAGCGTTCAAGTGGTTTTTCAGGTTTTAGAAGATGTTAACAGTTAATGTTTGTTTTTACATGAATCTGTCAGAAGAAAAAAACAGCTTTATCCTTAGGGATACTGATATTTATATATTAACAGCTTCAAGCCTCATGCAGCATTCTAGAAAGGCTTGGATACACCCAAACCATTCTAAAATAGGTCAGAACCACCCTAAAACAGCTTGGGTTTTCTATTTGCTTGCAACATATAAATTATGCCCAACACTGGCAAAATCACACCCGCGTCTCTTTTCAGCACAGAAAAATCCTTATTTAGCCTACATGGTAGTGTTGTTGCTTCCCTGAGATAGAACAAAAGAAAATAATTCCAGTAATTATGTTCCTTATGAATTGCAGTGCTTCATTTTTTTAACTGGTTAAACTCCATCAGAAAAAACTAAACAAATCAGCATATTTCCCATTTTTAAATCATCAACTTCTTCAGTTCTTTGTTTTAGAGTAATGTCATGCATTAACAGCTCTGTGGAGCGTAACAAAAGCTTTCTTTTTCACAGACATTGATTAGAATTTTTGTTCTTAGGCTTGCCACATAACTTGTTAAACACCAGTGGGTATACCAACCCCTCGACCTTCCTTCTCTGTAACCTTGTGCAATGCATGCATCATAAGACTAGGACAAAAGACTGAGGTGATGGGTTGTGAGGAGGCTTCTAGTCCTGGAATATTCCTTTTGTTTTGAACCAAACCTGTATTTAAAGGCATGAATCATCTGTCTTTCCACTGAAACCCTGCTGTGAGCCTTATTACCATATATCTCTGGCTGTCTGCCAGGCTCATATAGGTCTCAATTCAGGAATAGTAAGATGTATCAAGAAAGGAATGGCTGTGCTACCGTGGTCTGACTCACCATATCGTATGCACACCATATGTCACCACCATCTCCTTATGTCTATATGTTGAATGTATTCTATTTTACAGTCTGTATGGCAATTTTGTAAAGAGAAACAATATGCTATGTGTAGTATTATTACTGATATTTGAATTATATTTTGTTCTCATAATAAGGTAAGGAACAGTGGAACTGGTTACCGGTAGTTTGACAGTCGCTTCCCCTCACAGCTCTGAAAGCAAACCTCAATCAGCCTCAGGCTTCTTTCAGCAGATTGCTAGTTGTGCCGAACAGTTTTGTGATACAGGCTAATGCCCACTTGGGGCTAAGTTGAGAACAGCTGGATCCAAACCCATTTATTCATGGCTTTGGTTTGTGTTAATTTCCTACACAGTTCTGGTTGGTTTAAAACAGGTCCACTGTCCTTAATAATCTCTTTGAGAAGTTATCAACATGGGAATAATGGTAAAACAAACATAATGAAACATATTTGATTGTTTCCTTAAACAGAATGGAAGATTACCTTGCATATACACTGCTATAAGCAGAATTTTAAAAATGTATTTATATCCTCTTATTGGCTATAGCAACATTATCAGTGGTTCTTGTTTTTTTGTTTACATGATCTTATTTTTGGGCTTGTCTCTTCCTGTGTTGTATGTCAATTCTACTCCAATGGTCTAGCTGCAACCGGACCATGCAACCTATATACCTAAACATTGCAAGATTGTTTGCCTAACACAGCAAATCTTGTGTTCTCATTCATACACACAGCCTTTGCTTCTGTTCAGTGAATTAGGTACGATCACGTCAAAGTGGAAACAAACGAGTCTGTGATGCAGGCTTCTCCAGCCCTATAAGGCATTGCTTTGCTGGGGCCAATAATAATAAATTCATCAGATTTAATTACATTAAAAAAAATCCCTATCTACAGTTTATCGTCAAAGAAAGTGCTTTTCATACAATACCAAACAATTTTCAAGAGGCCTGATTCCTGTCTCAATTTAGTGCCCACGCGATTGCAATTCATGGTAAATGTACAAGATCATGACATACAGCTAGGCATTGCTAATGCCCTATAGTAATATTAAAATCCAAATGCAGTAAATTGTGTGTAGGATTTTAGTCTTATTATTCTGTTCAAGGTTATACAATTCCAATCTTATGCCCTCTGAGTCAGTCTAATATGTTGTACTGTTCCTTGCTGTTTGTGGTGTGTGTTCCTCATGAATCTTCACTACAGGGGCACTTGCATGCATGGAACCTACCATATAATTTATCTGATGTTTTCTTTGAATCCCTGTTGAAAGTTGAATGATAGAAACCTGATAGTGCCAATCATTTTTCATATTTTATAATACCAATCATTTCATTTGCAATTCATATTTTGAAGAAGTTGAAAATTGTGTTTTTGTCAAAATATAGACTTTTTATAAAGACAACTTCATATGCTCTGTTCCAAGTGTCAGCCATATGATTCTCCTCGTTCCAGTTCAGCTGCTTCTGGAATTAGACCTCTGGAATTAGACCTCTGGAATTAGACCTGCAATGCCTGACTGCAAGAATGAAGAAGAGAGCAGGGCCTGCCCATGAAAATACAAAGCCAATATCAAGATCAAACTTGAGGCAACAGGAAAAGCTAAGTAATAGGGATACACATTAAAGAGTAGACAGCTTCAAATGACATTTTCTGTTCCTTTACCCTTACCTGTATGACACTTGCTCACCTGGGTGGTTTGTATTCCAATTGCTCAAATATCTATACCAGACAACTGGAACTGAAGAGCAGCTCCTGAACTAGGGTGAAAGCACCTTAACATAGTCTTATAACAATATAAATACAGTATTTGAGTCATTCCATTACGATGTGAACATCATAAAAAGGTATGGGTACAAAATCAGCTTGTTAGTCTTTAGGCAGCTTGACTCACTACCATCATTCATTATCCCTCATTCCATTGAGTGAAAGAGCTTGACTTGCACTTTTTAAATGCAAGCTCTAAATGAAATTGCAGGACCGCTTTGTACTGGTGTGTCGTTTACCACACAACAAAGAGAGTCTTTTTTTATACATTTGCATATCAAATAAAGTTAAATCGAAAGATATGCAAATGTATTCAATAGTTTTCTCTCTTAAAACATTCTAAGATATCATTTTCTGTAGAATACAAAAACAAATGTTTGCCTTGCATACTGTATGAAGCATATTGTATGTCTATATGGCAATTTTGTTTGACTGTTTGTTCAATGTTTGACAGGCCCTTATCAGCAAGCCATCATTAACTGTTGGTCAATGGTAATAAACCCTGTCTTGAACAGTTATAAAATGTTTAATGAACTGCAAACATTGTTTAATTAATCAAAACAAGTTTTTATAAAAAATAATAATAATAATAATAAAAAACAAAGCATTCCTTAAAAAGTCCTTAAAAGTTTTGTGAATAGAGGCCATAGCCTTTAACAGCCCAGCCAATCACATGTCACTGGCAGGTCAACTTCACTTCGTGTGGAATACATTATTGTAATAAATGCCTATTCAGAGTTTCATCAGATTCAGGAACACTGTTTTCTGATACAGCTTTAAGTTGTACAGTATGGGGCAATGTACCAGTAAAGTTATATAACATTTTCATTGCTATATCTTTACTAATCCACCGTAAACCCTAATACTATACACTACTATAATAATAATACAAAACAATGTGTAATGTGCATTTGACTGCTTCTGATTGACGTGATTATTAAACAGTCAACACATTGACGAGTAATTTGTGTACTGGGAAAAAAAATAATGATTCGGTAACGATCTAGTTCATCAACAGAAATCGTACTATTTGAACTCTAAGTAATTTGGAAACTAACGTGGTAATGCTTAGGATTGCTCAAGCCACACTTTGCTGTTCATTCCCGCAGCGCAACACTTGGAAGGTTCCGCGATAAAGCGCATTGATTTGCATGATTGATGTGCGCTGTTAGGTTCAATGAGTGGGTTGAAACCAACGATTACTGTATCTGTCGTTCATCACTGCCTTAATGACAGCGATACCCTGCTGTGTTCTGCAGAACATTAAAACTAGCAGAGGAGACGGAGAGACTGTGCCGAATGATTTTCTTCAGAATTAGCCACTGTTTTAGTTAATCGACCAAGGTCAACAACTCTTTGGAAGTTAATCTTTTGAAACTTAATTTGATATTTATCCGTGGGTTATAATTTAATTAACTAGAGCTGTAGGACGACCTTTCCTCCTAACATCTTTATTAAGGTAAGTCGTTTCTACTGCAGATATTTAAACTGTAAAATACAATTGCAGCACATACATTTTACATAAATTAATATGTGAGGTTGTTAATAAATTGTCCACAAACATTACCAAACTTCTGTGGTTTGTTTTATTATACAACGTGATGAGAAAAACATCAGAACAGAAAAACACATTTTCCATATTTAAGATGTCAGCGCTGTTTCTTTTCTTTGTAAATATACCAATATAACCAAACAACATTTAGGGGAAAATTGTATTCTTCTTCTTTTATTATTATTATTATTATTATTATTATTATTATTATTATTATTATTATTATTATTGTTGTTTGCTTCCTTGAGATGAGTTTGCAAACACGTTCGTAATAACGCCTTGTTGCAGCTGTATGTTTGTTTAGTTCATAGACAGGCAAAAAATGCTCAACAAGGGAGAAAGCTTGTGTTTCACAACTGAAAACTACAGATGGAGAATGCAAACAAACTGGAGAGCACACAAGCCCCTAGGAATCTTAATCTAGTGCAAATATAAACATGAATGACATATACTGCAGCTTTAATATTGTATTTGACTTAACAGCTGCTGGTAATTATTTATGAATACATGTATTTAAATTGTTCATTTCTGTCTTGTTTTATATTTGCCAAACACCCTGATGTGTAGGTACAACATTTAAAGTCACTGATACAGAAACAAGGCTACTGGGGAGAAAAAAGACAAAAGTGTGAGAAGGAGAAGTTAATACTGCATGGCCAACCCAAGAAATATATTTATTTTTTTTCTGTATTTTGCTTCATTGCATGAAT
This sequence comes from Acipenser ruthenus, assembly GCF_902713425.1. Lineage (NCBI taxonomy): Eukaryota > Metazoa > Chordata > Actinopteri > Acipenseriformes > Acipenseridae > Acipenser > Acipenser ruthenus. The sequence continues at coordinate 35,352,387 of NC_081196.1, forward strand.
TTGAAAATCTCCATTGGTGCCTTCAATCAGTTGTCAAATTCCTACAGTCAAGTAAAGTTGTGGGCAGTATTGTGTGATACATGGCTGTTATGGATTCTGTCCCATCGGTGAGATGAGATGAAGTTACAAGCTCGCAAACCATCAATGCAGACAGGCCTGGCTCTTTTGCATTGTGGTTAGGACTCACTTGTGATGCGCAGGGTTGCCAGTTCGCTCCCAGGCTCCACCCTGTTACACACATCCCTGAACCCCCTAGTGGTCATTTTTATACCTGCCTCTTACAGAAATTCCACTTTGCTCAGTCTTGTCCAGAGACTTCCCCAAAATGTAAAATATTTTAAAATATTGTGTATTATGAACATAAAATGATACAGAGGGTGTATAGAGTATCTTTACATGCAGTTTGAATGCCACATTACAGACAGCCCAGCCGTTAACTCTCAGCAATAGTGTCCCCAGGGGCTCTCAGCTCTCAGTTAATGCTTATACTCTGTGCATGTTAATGATCTCTGTACATCTTTCTGCTGAGTGCTGGTGTGTATTGGTCTGTTTCCGTCCAATTTACAGGTCATAACCGAAAGTATTTCTCTTATTAACATCTAATTTTATGGTATGTGGCCCCCCCATTGTAAAACTGAAAATGTGCCTCCGTACTAAAAATAATTGCTTGCGCTGAGAGTAGCTTAGTTCTAGTTTGTATCTCCCTGTTGTACTCTGAAAATCATTCTGAGCCATTGCCAGATGAAATAAAACAAGTCTCTTATACAAATGTAATTTCTAAAGAACATTACATGTAAAATGACATTCATACAGTTTATACTGCAATTTAAGTTGCAGAACTGGAAAAAAAAAACATTCACAGTATACTTCTGTAGTGTATTTATATAGTATTTCAAGCAGTAAACCTACAGCTTGAAACACTGAAATCTACACTAATGAAAACAAAAAACACATAACAAATATAGAGCACTTATGATATGAGCAGGACTGTTGGCTAGCATTTGCTTTTGTCTTTGCTTAGTAAGTCAACAAATACAAAAAATGGCTTTTCAATTGGTAAAACCTACATAATAAAGCAAAAAACAAAAATATCAGTAGGCCACATCCACAGATTAGTAGTTTCTGATGTGCACAGTCCCACCCTTCCTGTTTGTTTTTAACCCAGGCGCATGTCTTGGGACTGATAAATGACAGTTAATAACTAGTAGCATAGTGCTTGTATAACCAAAAAATACAGTGTCGGAAAATACGTGTGACGGTTATTATGTAGTATTTTATAATAGAATCAATCTGTTACAGCGCTGACCGACGGCTAAATGAGATGACGGATTAATAAGAGGTGGACAAACGGGTGCTGACTGTAGATTTATCCTAGTAGTCATGTCAGAATATTTGTTTTAAAAAAATATTTCTGAGTTGTTAGTTTCACATAAGCATGGTTTTATGTATTAACCAATAACACAGTGCAGGAAAAGTCTCGCAGGTCTTACAATCTCTGCCTAGGCATTGTTTCAAGTGATTAAGTATACCCAGTATGTTTACCCAATTGTGTGTTTTGCAGTATATTTTCTGTACTGCACTGAAGTAAATGCTTGTATGTAGAAGCTGAACTTAGTCTGAGTAAATTACCGGCTGCAGGCGATCTTTGAAAGTCTCTCTGGACAAATGCCTCTCTGTATTCCTGGTTTGCTGCAGTATTTTAGACTCCAAGTACTGTCCCCGGGCAATCAGAATCTCAGTTTGCACTTACCAATTGTGGAAAAAAACATTTTGTTTTGTAGCCTCTATTATAGGATGATTTGCTAACACATACAAATGATACTAGAAATCCTGGCTGTTGGGATTTTGGAAAAACCCTTGTTTATCGAAATCTTTGACCTGGTGGAACTAAACGGCCTACTGATGAGTATTTAGCCAGTCGCGTTGTTTAGAATCTGGGAAGCATTATAAAGCATGGTGAAAACTCTTGTCAGGAAGACTAAAGATACTTTTTACTATCACAGTTCAGAATCCAGTAGGTCCATTCTTTCTGCAACTAAATAAATATATTATATAAAAAATATATATTACAAAGATAATTGTTTGTCTGTTCCATTTTTTTTACTGCTCCTGAGTATTTATAATCTTTCAGAAGGTTTTATTGTTAAAAAGAATTTAAAAAGTGTCACTAAACTGCAGAGCAGACAGCACAGAATTGTTCTCGCTGCAACAATACAAATTATTTAGATAACAAACACCCTGTGGATGAGGTCGTCTGCTGGCTTTTCCAGTGATGCGGAACAGAGGACCCTTTCAGCCAATGGGGTCTCTAAGCAAAGGATCAATTCCCAATGAAAAGTCAAAAATAAGATTGTGAATTGTCACCTGCGGATGCTCCAGTATACCATTAGAAACAATGGAGGTGCTTTCCTGAGTCAAAATGCTCTATTCTGACACAAGGTGAGATATTTTTTGAAAAGTTGGGCTACTAGGTGCTATACAGCTTTCATGGGTCCCGAAATAATCATACAGTATGATGGCATGTGACAGAGAAAATGTCTCATATGAAACCTGAAATATTGTTTGTCATTTCACACCTAGAAACATCTTTCCACAAGAAGTAGAGATGGCAGCCGGTCTGGAAAAAGCTTGGCACAGGTGCATTTCTAAGATTGCCAGCAACGGTGAGCATTCTCTGACAGTAATATTAATTTGAATAAAGCAGAAAGGGGCATCATGGGAGATGGAACTGCTGCTGCAATAATGTCGAATTCAATATGTTCCAATTGCACACTGTTACTTTGAGCAGATTTAACTGTTAACTGGTGGAAATCACAAAGTGTTCTAACGTACAGCATGAGGGAATAATAGCACAGTGTTGCTCTACAGTATAATAGCTCATAGTAATGCTCAGTAAATATTTGGTATTACATTGTGTTGTGAGGCTCCACAAGTATAGCTATTAAAATGCCATTATACATCAGTTCTATAAGTATTCCCTGCCAGATATAGTTTTTTTCTCTGATGGTTTATTTAATAAAAAATGCACCATGTGTGAATTAAACGTTGCTATCTATTCCTGTGTTGTAGGTCAGCTTCACTCTAGTGGCCAACACAAATCAGACCATCTACTGCACAGGTTTCACTCCTGTAAAATACAAGTTTAGGCTTAAATGGAGTGATAGTTGGGTTACTCCATGTACACCTAAAATGTAGAGCATTTGTATTGTTTTAATGTAAATGTATGACTGATATTCATGCTAAAAAGTTCTTACATTTGTGTTTCATTCAGCTTACCTGATATTTGGACTTCTTGCCTTCCTAGCCTGGCCCCTCACTATGGCTTTTGTAGGTAATAAATTCCATAAATCCCAGCCATTTTGCACTTGATTTAGCTACTTAGGTCTGAAATGTGCAGTTTTGAAAGAAACACATGTTATAGCACACTTGTGTTTACATTAAAACATGCTATTTGGTACCACTTTAGGTTTAAGGAAGCACTTTGTTTATATGCCTTATTCTGCTGTTAGCTGTTTGCATTTCCTGGGTCATTTCATCTTAGCAGTGTCTTGTGGGTCAAAGCATTACTGTACTGGCTGAAATCATGTCAGTCAATAGGGGAAATAGCTGATTGGTTATTGACAGGAAAGTAGCCAGTGATTGGATGGGGACAGTTTCACTCTGCAGGTGAAATGACCCAGGAAGTGCAAGGCAGTCTTAAAGCATGGCTTGTAAACAGAGATTTCTTTAACCTGTGTAGTACTAGATATCTTGTTTTAAACTGAAAATACATATAAACTGAATGTATTATGAATTCATATTCATGGAACCATTTTATGAGCTACAATTACTTGCAGTCATTTGTTTTTAATTGCAGTGTAGGAGGGTATCAACACAAGTGATGTATTGCATGGTCTTGCTTTTTATTCTTGGAACCTTGAATACACTCATTTTTACCTTTGTTGCCGTAGTTACAATACTGAAAAGTAGTAGGATATGGTGACATAATCTACTACTGTGGAGCGATCTGATTGGTTAGAAAGATTGTAATGGTGTATCATTTTTTGTTATTCTCAATTACTTGTATATGCAAAATTAATGTCATATAATAGCTACAGGAGGCGTACAGGATACATACAGTATCATTATTATATTATATATATGTAGTTGACATTAAGAGGCAGCACATTTTTTTTTAAATATTATTTTTTTTAATTACCTGGGCACCTCATAACTCTTTTTATTTGTGCATGTCTGTTTGTTTTCAGGAATGAAGTATTTGGAATACTGTCCTATTCAGCCACTGATTCCCTTGTATTTGCTGGTCGGAGGAATTATTGGAAGTTTAAAGGTAATTATAATCTAGACCAAGGAGCCTTGATGTAGGTTTCAAAAACCTTTGCCTTTTTCATTAGTATGGTATTACCTCTGTAACTACAATGTAATATAGTATTATATTACTATTGTAATTATAATATACTTTGGTAAATAAAACTACAGTACATGTGTAATACAAAGCAGTCAGTTGCATTTTTTTCTGTAGCAGCTGATACATATATCCAACACTGTTACTAGTATTTATTAATTTATTGCACTATTTTTACAATTTTAATGTAAATGGATCATCCTGGGCCAGTGGCTTTACCAAACCCATAGTCCTGCAAAGACTGTATAGAATAACAGAACTTGACCTGGCCTATTGGGCTGTAATACTAGACCATTGTTTACTAAGTTTAAAGGATCAAATACAGTGTTTTTTATAGTTATCCAATGGAATTCCTTGTGTTTCCAATTTGTGCTCAGGTGACTGTTACAGTACTGACAGTGATTCTTTTTGTTCATTTGCAGGTGACGTTTCTGCTCTATGACTCCGCAAAGATGAGGTCACTTCTTTCCAAGTCAGTTGTCATAGACGATGACGATGATGACGAGTATCCGTGGCGACAGAATGCCCACAAATACTACATCCACGTCACCCTCAGCCTGTTCCTCTTCATCTGGTTCATTCTGGGAAATTACTGGGTGTTCTCTGTCTATAAACCTAACTTCATCCGTCCGTTCCACCAGCCCCAGGATTACTGTGATAAAACCGTGTACATCTTTGCTGTCTGTGTTCTTGTCATGAGTCACACGGTGCTCGCTCTCCTCCTTCTGTGCACCTGCTGCCTTTACTGCTTCTCAAAACTGACATCCACTGCAGAGTATGACTGAAAAAAATATAAGGATGTGAATACCAAACTATTGTAGGTTCTTGTGGTGATAAGAAACAAAGATACCAGAGAAGCAGTAGTGGAAATGCTGGCATGTTAGGTCATTTTTGTACGTCCTTGAGATCTATAATGGCAGACATGTCAAGAGTCACACCCAACTTTTTTGCTGTCAATTTTAGTACACCTAAAAGAAGTAGTCCCAAAACTTGATCTTATTTATTTGTTTAAAGCTCACTTATTTGGATGGTCTGACCTTTGCATCTTAATGAAGGTCTGACCATAGGTTGCGGCCCTTGTTATATGCCTACTCTCATGCACATTTAATATTATTATTATTATTATTATTATTATTTATTTATTTCTTAGCAGACGCCCTTACCCAATATACTGCATCATCTGGCCTGCTTGTATCCATAGACATTACAAACGTGTGCTGAAAGAAAAGAGATAAGATTATTCTTGAACGATTGCCCTTCCCCCCCCCCCCCCCCCCCCTCCCTCCAACATTTAGCTGAAAGTAAAATTTTTACCATTAATTTCCGGTTTTTAATAACCATGCGCAAATAATGCCTGAGGGGAAATATTGCGGCTCACTGAATAGAAATAACTGCCTAGAAGTAGTTGCTCTGTGCATTAATGATTCAGACAATTGCTTGCATCATCAACGATGAAGGTTCAGGTGATGGAGTTCAGCGGTTTCGGATCAGATGAGACTCCGCAGTCTGCTTTCCTGTTACGCTACAATCCATATTGCAAGAGCTTGTAACTCAGGCTTTTTTTTGTATTTGACATTTTGTATGGTATTATTTCGTGTTGTGTTTTCACACCAATTTCTTACTTACAGAGATTAGGTAAATCCATTTATTTTAGTGGAGTGAAAATGTCACGTGTTTATATATTTTTTAAATGTAGCGACTGTTATTCTAGTGTGTTTCACCTACAAATATGTTCTTTCATGATGTGCTTTTGCACTGCACACTGTAGCTCTAAAGTTTAATGTTTATTTTGTGAAAATATTTGAAATGACAAAACAGTGGACATACTGCAGCAGCGTTGAATTGTATTTCACCAGTCAATAAATATGTTAACTGCACTTCTTGATTCTTTAGCATGACTGTGCTGGGCTCCACCTTTGAATTTTAAGCATGACTAATTGTAAACTTAATCTATGTACTGTGGTAGCGTGGTTTGTGCAGGATGGTAATAATAGACAATTATTCATCTGGAGACTTTGTTCACAGTTCAAACAAACAGACTCTTTATTATGGTTCTTCCAACACACAAAACAAAATTATTATTACTATTTATTTCTTAACAGACGCCCTTACCCAGGGCGACTTACAGTTGTATACAAAAAATACATAAAGAATTACAGTACAATTAAGAGCAAGATACAAAACACAATGACTTCAGTCCTAATAAGAGCAAATACAAAACAGTACGATTTTATGTTGGGGCAGTTCAAGAGCAGATAACAGTGTTGATAGTTACATCAGGGTTAGATACGAGTGAAAGTGAAATACAAGGTACTACAGATCGGGTTAAGTGCAGGATTAAATACAGTAAAATAGGGAGCAGATAAGTGCACGTTAAAGTGCATTAAAGGCAGAGTGCTATATTGTCCAGAAGGGAAGAGTTGAGTTTTACAGGTGTTCAAACAAAACAATACTTAACTTCACTTAAAGTACTTACTACACCATAGATAGCTGTCCCTGACTAACAACAGGACGGCTAAGCCGTTTTCCTGTAACAAAACACTTTACGTTTTTCAAAGTTGTAATTTTCACATCCACACCTAATATTAATAATTTTTATTTGTGTGTTTACATATTCTGACTCCCAGCTGTGTTAAAACTGCACGAAGCTGTGATCTAGGTTTTTACAGAAATGTTAAAAAGACTTAAAAAATAGACAACTTTTTTTTTTCCTGCCAATCAGTGACATTTTGGGTGGCTTTTTATTAAATATGCTTCTGCATGTGTTTATAAATGTATAAAAGAACACGCACAGTAAACTAATGATTTATAGTCTTCTTGACTGCCTTAAGTAGTTTTATTATATTACAGACTGTGTGTAGATGGTACTGTACTGTTGTATTTATCAGTACAAAGAGTATCACTGTTATATGTATGACACACTAGCTGTACATATCAGATAAGACTGGCCAGTGGAGAAGATATGCTATAACTATGCTAATAATACATTTTTCTTTGTAATGTACTGTATTTGTTGTTTTTAAATGTAGAGTCTGAAGAGTTTGCTATGGATGTAAAAATAAATACTTTCATTACAAAACTTTAATAATGCTTAGTTTGTGTATTTGTCACAGTTTGTGTTTTAAAAAATGAGGTATATTGCAGATGCTGCTATTAATATATATATATATATATATATATATATATATATATATATATATATATAGATATAGATATAGATATAGATATATAGATATATATATATATTAAGCGATAACTAAAATATAGAAGGAAAAAATACATTACACTCGACGTGCCCTCTATTATGTGAAAACGGACAACTTTGGACTTCACTTTTCAGTTGTCTGACTGCAACAGAATCATGTGTCATGTGAATGGGAGCCTTTGTGAGGTTTGTTTTTACCGTTTATTAATTGCAGGACAGGATTCTAAAACCCCAAAACATCGACATTTACATACTGCACTGCATTTTATGTTAAATGTTTGGTTCATATACAGTATGTTGGTATATCTTATTTTACATGGGCTGATTCTCCTAAAGCTGCTTGTGTTTACTTATGCATTTCACAACCTGTGCAAAATTCACGCTCAACGGTTGCTTTTATGACAACCCGTCTTTCTATTCCGTGCAGCATGTGACGTCCAACCCATTCAAGGCAAGCTATATAACTCGGGTTTATTTAACCAGTCATCGTTACATATGAGAGAGAGGGAGAGAGGGCGTGTCTGTCCTCACGTGTGTGTTTTTGCGGAAAATACATGGGAATATATGAGCAACAAACTACAGTAGAACCAAACTCTCCATAGAATCGATACGTTACAAGAGCAAAGCATCATGACTTTCTACAGAAACGGTGTGTGGCTCGTTAAAGGACTTAAGGAATATACAAAGTAAGTAATTTTATATTAAAATAATGCATGTTTGCTTTGTTTTGAAAAATATAGGTTGTCAGCTACAGCTAGTGCTTTTCTATCTTCGTTTTTCTATTTTACAATCTAAACTGCATTTTCTTTTTCTCCTTTTTTAAATTGAAATTTTGTTTTAAACTCGTTTAATTGTTGAGATACTTTTTTGTAATTACTGCTGTGATACAGACAGTGTTGACCCGCCTACTTCACATTACAAAATTACACTAGCGCATACATTCAAGAGATTGTGTAACTGGATTGTCTTAAAGGGGCAATAAATACAAGACGAAAAACATTTGCAGTGACATGGTTTTAGATTATACTTCAGTGATTTGAATTCTGTAGCACGAGTAATGAAGGATGGCTGTCAAGTCACAAGAAAAATAGCAGGTGTCTGATTCCTGACGGTTTGACAGAAAACCACTTCCTGCTTGCAGCAGGACATTTCTCAATACAAAGCAATGGGGCCGTTCTGTTTAACGGTAACATGATATAAACAATTTATATTTTTATCATTTGTGTTTTACAGAGCTGGTTACGAGGCTGCTGCAAAACATTTTGTTCCTGGAGATTTGGATGTGAATTTAAAAGGGAAATCCTTTATGATCACTGGGGCCAACAGCGGGATTGGAAAAGCTGCAGCGATTGAGATAGCAAAAAGAGGTGAATATCTGAAAAGAACGGGCAAAGGCAAACACCAACTCATTTACACTTGTCTCTGAAGGCACAACACTGTAGACTGTCCCTCCTTATTGGTCATTGTTGCGCTCCATGCTGGACAAAATGTCTCTTTCAAATACAATATTTAACTGTATCTCAGACAAATCTCTTAAAGAAAAAGCAAATGTATCGGAAGTCACCAATGTATGAAGATAATCAAGGAATAATAACCTTACTCTTATTTCAGTGAGTCGTTCACTGAGGAGAAAATACATGTTAAATTTAAGTTTGTTTACTTTAAAAAAAAAATGTGATGAACAGTTTTAGTGGTAGTGCTAACTTTATCAGAAAATACCAGAGAACACCCCTACATTGCTTTTAATCACCTAACAGAAGAGGTTACTGATTAATAACGTTTTGCAAGGGATGGTGTGTATATACAGTACTTCAGACCTATCTTGAGAACGAGTCATCTCATAATAATAATAAGAATGATGAGTGGCTATGCGAATGAAGGCTATACATTATTAACATGCTCTGAATGTGGACATCTGTTATAATAAGTTATTGATCATACCATCCATGAATGTCACTTGATTATACTTTCTTAGATGGTACAGTGCATCTTGTCTGTAGAAATAAAGACAGGGCTGAAGAAGCAAAGCGGGAAATCATAGCACAAAGTAACAATGAGGTAAGCCTGCAGAATTATATCTTCTCAGCTGTATTGGATTCAGGATCAAGCTTCAGTACACCACACAGATTTGTAGTTTCACTCCAAGGATATAGGCGGTTAGTCCTGCAGAACTCGTCTTAAAACCATAGTCTTTGAAATAAAAACAGGGTCATCCCATATGTATGTCTGTATACTAGCATCCTGCTTTCTGCTACATACTGTAACTGTAATCCATGAAGTAGTGGGAGGTTTTACTTTTTTATTCAACTCATTCCTCAGATTGATTATAGCATCATAAAAGTATATGGTTATACATTTCCAAAATATATAAAAAGCGTGCTATAGAAAACCATAATACAAAACCAATTGGCACCAATCTTGGACTGATTTACCTAAGGTAACATAAATTAGATGCAGATTAGTGGTAATTGGGAGCTGAAACCAGCTGTAAGTGATTAAACGCATTAGTAAATGTAGTTCAAAACTTTCCTGATGTTTCATTTCAGAATGTTCATGTGCATATTCTGGATATGTCGAGTCCACGTCAAATCTGGGAATTTGCTGAAAACTTCAAGAAGGGAAATAATTTAAATGTTTTGGTAAGTCATACGTTTTAAAGCTGGCAATGCTTGCCCATGTATGTGGATGAAGTAAACAGCTACAGATTGTGAATTTTGCTCTTGTTTAAAATGTGTTCCCAGATTAACAATGCAGGGTGCATGGTCAACCAGAGAGAGCTGACAGAGGATGGACTGGAGAAGAATTTCGCCACAAACACTTTAGGTAAGAGACATAAGAAAATGTACAAACGAGAGGCAGCCATTCCAACTGTATCTAGAGACCCGCTTTCCCAATTATGACGTAACCTGGTAAGGACATTCCCTTTTTTGTAAAATTTAAAGTTCTGAATCATTTATTTGACCTGTTCTCTCCCCAATTTCAATGTTGATTTACCGCTACAACCCACAACCTCCTTTCCCGCTGTTTAGCCAGTCACTGCTTTTTTCAAGGTGCTGTTGAACCCTGGAGTTAAGGGTTTGCTTGACTGGTCTCTGCCTGGTCTCGTTTGGCACCGGACCAGTAGGTGTAACTGCAGTGCAGTGAGGGGAACAGACCCCAGCTGTTTTCTCTCCTTAGTCAATGCAGCGCACCCTGAGTCCTTAGCTAAGATCGGCAACTCGCAGAGACCTGCAAGCTCTTCATTGCATGATCCACTTGACACAAATCTATTAATCAATGTATTGGGTTTTGTTTCTCCAAACTCATTTTATTTTACACTGTTCCTTAAAGTTGAAATGATAATTTTTCCAAAAATGGGATTCGGTAGGCCCTTTCTCATTAAGTAATTAAGGCGTTCACTTTCAATAAAAATTCCCGGTTATAAGGGGCAAATAAAGGCGCATGTCTGTCTTTAAGTAGGCATGTCACACATGCTGTGGGTTAAGGTCATGTTGGTCTGCATTTTCATGATACTGCTCTGCTTACAGCAGTAGCAGGGTATATGTATGTTCCTGTCATAGATTATTTGGTTTGATACATAATTATTTGGTGGTGGTTACATGATCATTCAAATGCTATCCTTTATCAACCATGTGTGGGGTGTTTTTCAAGGGACCTACATTCTAACCACTGCTCTGATACCAGCCTTGAAAAGTGCACATGGCCCCAGAGTGGTGAGTACAGTATATGAGATACTTTGAGATGTCTGTTCATTTTCCATTATTACTGTTGGGTGCATATTATTTGGATATATGAGAACATGAAGATCACTTTGGCGATATGCCTTTTCATAGTGCTGATAGCGCTACCACACTTATTCATAGTTGTAAAAATGGGTTGCAGATTACAGTGTCCTCAGGTGGCATGCTGGTCCAGAAGTTAAACATTGCTGATCTACAGTTTGAAAAAGGGCAGTTTGACGGAACAATGGCATATGCACAGAACAAAGTAAGAACACTTTCTGTTTATGATTTCAAAATAAAAGTGTTGCGCAGAATGTATGGGTATGTTTTTGTGTTTCAATATTGCAATCTGAAACACAGTACCAGTTTTTGAATTGTATAATAAATGCCTTTGTCATCAGCATACCCTAAACATAAATTGCATTTTTTTTTATTAATTAACAATATATAAATCTGAGATAATCTTGTATGCATACAGAATACAGTGTATTTATAAACCGCTTCTTATGCACCTTTATTGAACTTCATAAAATCTGTGTTCTGTTCTTTTGGACATAGAGACAACAAGTGATCCTGACAGAACAATGGTCAAAGCAGCACACAGACATTCACTTCTCTTCAATGCACCCAGGCTGGGCAGATACACCAGGTAAAAATAGGTGATTATTTAAAAAAGAGCTTGAACTGTTCAAGATGGCTGGCAAGACAATTGGTCGCTGTATTAGGGGTGTAAAGATACCCTTATGTCACGATACATGGGATGGTCCTGATGGGCTACTTGTATGATTCATAATATGATAAAATGATCATTTAACGATGGACTCTTTTTTTAAAAATACAAAAATGAAGGGGACCTCAAGTGGCTCACCTGGTAGAAGCATGGCCGCGTAGTGTGTAGCATGAGTCATACAGCCAGGGGAGCGCTGGTTTGCGTCCTGTCTGTGTGAAGTCACCCATCTTTGCTGGGGATTCCAGAGGGAGCGTTGCATTGGCCTGACTGTTTCTCCTCATCGTGCTACAGACAACTCGCTGACATCTGCTTTCGAGTCCCTGGGTGTAAGAGGAAATTGGCTTGGTAGTGGGATCGGAGGACGCTCACTGAATCTTCAGTTCTCCTGAGCTGTGTGGGGAATCACTGCAGTGAGGCAACATAACCAGCCATTCTAAATTGGGGAGAAAATCGGGGGTAAAATAATTGGGTGTAATTCTAAATTTAAAGAAATAAATACAAAAATAGCAGGAGATAGGGAGTGTATTTATTCATACCAAGTATAGAACACTGGTGAACTACAGTGAGCTATGTTGTGCTTTTGGTCTCGTATCACAATACAAACGATACATACCTCTGTTACGATATGACGTTGTGTAAAGAAAAGGTCGTAATTCATCGATACACAATGAATCATTACGCCCCTGTATTGTATGTTACAAGAATTGTTTTTCTCATTTGATATTAACAGCTGTGCGGTTGTCCATGCCTGACTTCTACGAGAAGATGAAGAATAAGCTGCGTTCAGAGGCTCAGGGTGCAGACACTGTGGTGTGGCTCGCTGTCTCTCCTTCAGCTGCCACACAAGCGAGCGGGCAGTTCTATCAGGGTAAGACACGTGGCAGGGGCTGCTTGGGTAAGGGGCAGTACACCGCCTTACATGTGGAAGTCTTGAGGTCTGCAGCAATAAAAAGTCATTTCCACTTTCTGGCTCTTGGGGTATTGGTGACCAGGTGAAGCCTTGTATGTACATTTCGATTTTTTTATTTTATTTTAGATATATTTCTCTCATCTCTTATGAAACCTAATAAGACACATATAAAAACCAAATCACTTTACCTTGTATCTCTATTGGCCCCTGTATGCATGTGGAAACTTTATTTTGGGTTCCTGAAGAAAATCATACATTTGACGTCCTAACACCAACCCTCGTTTTTCATATAACTGCATCAGGAATCATATGTTTCTGATACATCACACCAGCAAATTATACAAAATGCAGGTGGTTTTCAGACTGAGGACGCTGCATTTGTTGTTTGGTTCTGGACAGAAACAGAAATGTTTAATGTGCTTCAAGTGGATGAACGTTTAAACGTCTCATCTCAAGTACAACATAATAGACTGGGCACTCTGCTTTCAAGCCTGTTTTGATTCATTAAATACGTTTTGGTATTTATGAAGTATTTCTTGAGTGTTCAGAGTGTGTCTTTGAGTTTCAGATCGATAGCCTCAGAGAACCGTACTGTTCATTACCGTGTTTAGTGAACATGACCTCTTTTCTCGGATTTTGCAGATCGCAAGCCAGTCTCTGCACACTTACCCTTGGCCTCCACCAGATCTTCAGCTGGGGATGAAGAGAAACTGCTGACTGTGTTGGAACAGCTTGCCGAAAAGTTTAACCCTAATACTGCTCAATCATCTGATTAGTAGTCACACTCTGAAATAATTAATACTGTATATTTTTTAAAATGTTTTGCGTTTTTAAACAAATGTAAACTTGTATTGCTTTTATATTATGTTTTTTTTTAAAATAAATTAATAAACCTGTGTAAAGCTTTTGATAGTTGCAGTGATTGGAACATTAATGGTACGTTTTAAAATAAAGCTAAAATAAAATAAAAATGGGTACATTAAATCTCCTTTTATTTGCTTTATTTGGTCATTTTATTAATTAGTGGAAAGATAGCTATTAAAACAGATTGCTTACAGATATACATACACAGCCCACAAAAAACAAAACCATGGAGAAGTAAAAACTTGATTTGAAGAAAATTTTAATAAATGTATATACACACTTAGCAGCTGAAATGAAACCTGCTGGGGTATCTTTGAAATGGGCAGTCAGTAATAATTATTTCCACATTTAGGTAACATCATTTTTACACGGTTACATTAATACAGATTTATAAAAACATACAAAAGACATTTACAAATTACAAACAGGACAGTGAAGCTAACAGGGTGTTTGTACTGTGTGTTGCAGCAGTAACAGAAGTCAAAACAGGACAAGAAACATATTGAACATTTCTTTAAAGTATATGTACATTATTCCCTTATTTCTACAAGGAGCCAAAAACCCAGTTTCCACTGCAATGTATTCATCCCATCTCCCTTGCAAGCAGGTTAATGTAAGTCTTAGTAAGAATGGTAACAAAGATTAATAGGCACATTTTTTGAAAGGAATACAACCATTTTAACTATATCATTGACGTTATTTGAGTGATTTCAGATCATTTTCCTTTCCTTTCATTCAGTCAGACATTACTCTCTCTGCTTCATAAGAATGACCCTTTCGGTAAAAATCATTCATTTGGTGTCCTGGCTTCAGTAAAACAGGATTACACAGAATATGTCCTAAATACAAACGGCTTCTCTCTGATCATCAAATACAGGAAATCTGACTGACGTCAACTAACTAAACTGTATAGTGCATACCCACATAAGACACTTCAAACTGAAGAAGAAAAAAAATGAGCAAATCGAAATTAAAGTTCAACTAAACAATGATAAGGAAAGCAGTGAAACAGCAGAGAATGGTTTCAGCCAATAAGACTGCTGATCAAATTCCGAACCCTGCCATACAATATTTAATGACCCTCAATGCAAGCTAATGAACACACCAGATAACATTGGAGAATGGAAATGTAGCTGGAGAGAGTCTTATGAAGTGATTGACACAAATTTCCTTAGACCTGGGTTTTACTCTTGATTAAAGACACTCCCTTTTTATTAAAATAAATACAATATATATATATATATATATATATATATATATATATATATATATATATATATATATATATATATATTATATTCTGGGTGAAACATTCAATTTAGTCAGTAAAATCTGCAGCACTTTTGCATACAGTACGGCTGAATAACAGTAAAGCTGTGATAATTCTAAAGCTTAAACTGAACACTGATGACAAAAAATTACATTTAAGAATAAATAGCGGGATTCCGAAAAATAAAAAAAATAACGTTACTCGGGCCAACGTGTTGCTACAACTGTTTAAATAACATACCTGTAATTTTTCCTTTTCATTGTTAACATCCTGACAACTTTTTACACTTATAACTTTAAAGTCTGTTTCAAAGCTCTTTTCAATATGTCCGCTCTAGTGCACTGCTAGTGTAAGGAGTATTACCCTTATTGTCAAACAGGTAACAGCAATAATGATCCATGATGTGGTACAGAACAGAAAAGCCAGAGCACCTGTTATGTTTTGTTTTTTAATTGCTCTTCCTGCAGTGATTTACAGGGTAGATCTCAAACCCCAGTGCACTAGAGCAGACATTTTGAAAACAGCTTTGAAACTGACCGAAAAAGTTGTCAAGATGTTAACAATTAAAATAAAATTTTAATAACAAGTCACAAGTACTTTGTGTTGTTTTTCACTGTAAGTAATATAATGTTACTGATACAGCAGTAGCTTGGCAAATAAGGTGTAGAAGTTTAATTAGTAATGATATAAAACTATTAAAAAAAAAAAAACTGTACCAGCACATTGGCACACCCCAACAGATATGTACAATTAATACTAGCAGTGACTTAGGTCTTACATTTACAATTTTGAAAGATACACATTATTGTAAACATGTATTTCATTTTAAAATATGATTCCTGGCACGATGCTACAGTAGGTTAAAGACAGGTCTCATTTTCCATGCCTTACTCTCAGGAGGTCTGTTTCATTTCAAAAGGAAACTAACTGCTTCACTTCCTAAGTTCTTTCACCTCTGCAGTGTCTCCTTGGTTAATGTCTGGAGCACAATTTCACTCTTTGGGTGAATGGCCAAACGCAGTGCAATGCTATCTGAATGTATGTCTTGCAAGAAATCCCAATTTAACATGGAACACAATGTTTACACTAACATGTTTCTTTCAAGAGTGCAAATCTGAGTGTATGAAAGTGCACAACACATCAGAGTTATGAAATCACTTTGTGAGCTGTAAAACCTTGAAGTGAAATAGACAGCTTCAAGTACCATTTTAAAGCTATATGGATTTTAAGTTATATATATATATATGGGTATATAACTGCAATTTGTGAAATGGATCTGTACAATAGACTTTCTGTGAGAAATACAAAACGTAACTGAAACGTAATCCAGTAGCCAATATAAACATATTATTGTTATCATCATTTATACACTGTAACAACAAAAAGGAGTTCCCAGTAAAACATACAGTATCAACGGGAATGTTCACATTCAAATTACCAAATTCATTAAAACATAAAACAAGATACAAGCAAGTGTATTACATTAGGTACATTAATGTTTGAACTAAAACACAATACAGCTCTGCACTGTGACTAGTTTAATGTTTTATAACGTTACCTCTGAAAGGCTTTTTTTAGGTAACCAAACATGTAAACACACAACTAATCTGGGATGAGTTATTAGTCATATAAAAGACAAAAATGGGGATTTGTAGCTATTGCTCAATTTGTAGAAGTCTTATTTAATGTTAAGAGCTAAGAAAGGCTTGTGCCTTCTTCAGTATGCTCACTTACACAAATGTTTGTCTACTTAGTTTCCTATTTTACCTTAGAATTAAGGTTAATGCTACTTTCACTAAAGCACCATGTGTGTGTGAATGCAGGCCAACCATTGTAAACCATAAGCCAAACTTAATACTATACACAACAACTAGGACATCATTTCCAAAGCTTTTTGCTTTAGTGCAAAATTTATAAAATACAACATAGAACATGAATTTAAATGACTGTCAGCGATTTCAGAATACAATTGTCCAAAAAGCTTTGCAAATGTACCTGTAATTGCACATGCCTGTAACTGCCATTTCTCTACTCGCTTAAAACCGATTTCAGCAGTTCAAATCAGTATTCAACATACAGGGAGTGCCAATAGTTATATTGTATGTCCTGGACATTAGTTAATGTGCAGCATAGGGAGGTTACTCTTTTGGAATGGTCTTAGTAAATCACGTGGGTCCCTGTTTTCCAAAGCTGTTTACTCATTTCAGACAATTGTTTTGTAAAAATAAAAACTATGGTGGCTCACTGAGGACATTTTTTTTTTTTTTTTAAAGAAAGAAATAATTTGGTATATCAAAATGACTCAGGATGTCACCAGGTCTAGTTCATAAGTACATGGTAAATATCTCAATTTGGGTCAATAAGCTAATATATATATATATATATATAAAAACCCTGGTTTTAAAATCCGTCTTGTGATGCAAAAAAAAATATTGCAGAAGAGCTTCCTGAAGCTTTTCAACAAATTCTAATTGAAAACAGTTGTAATAAAATTGAATAATATATATATATATATATATATATATATATATATATATATATATATATATATATATATATATATATAAAGTTGTTTGCATTGCAAAGCTATGCCAATCCCCTAAAGAGACTTTAAGTGCCTCTGAGTGGATCACACAATAAAAACTTGAAGAGCAGCAATAGCAAAATAACAGGCATGCCAAATAGGATTGTGCCAGCAACACATGGGTGGCAAAGAGACAGTGTTTACTGGGGGCTATGGGTCTGTGTGCTGTTTTTATAGGCATAGATCCCAAAACCAACCTAATAATAACAACTATTCTTATTTAATAAAAATGACTCATGAAAAAATAAGCCAACAAATTATTTATTTTTTTGGTCACATTACTATAATATTCACACAAATAAAGTATTAATATACTTAAACCCTTACTTTCCAATATCATTTACACTATTCCCATTAGACACCATATAGAAACCTAGGTTATAAAATTAACAAGAAAATGTCCAGTGGGCATGTGGGAACTGCTCACCTACTGTATTTCAAACCAGGAGTTCAGTTGCTTGTTTGTATGGAGTATTACATGGCTCTCGTGCCACAAGACTGAACTTACAAAAGGACTGCAATGCCAGGATGTGATATATAAGTGTTAGAAACTCATGCTTAATATTAAAGAGCATGCAGATGAAGATTAGTAATTCTTTATGTATGATAGGCGAGATATATACGGTAAGCAGCTTCAAATGCCATTTACAGACCCAGTATCACAGTTTAACCTTCATAGTGTTGTACATGCATTCAATTTTACCTTACCTAAAAAGGTTTTTATACAAAAGTAAAACATGTCTATAACCAATAGGCCATTAAGACATTCATTCTAGATAATGAATGCTGCACGTGACACCAGGCATACTGTAGCCTAACAACCTGAGCAGCTACTGTCTGTAAAAGTTAGCCTATGAGAACTCTCAAACGAGAATAATCAACAGATTCATCCACTAACTTTCATCAGCGTGCACCATGCAAAGCACAGAGTTGCCCAAAGTAGTTCATAATACCAGAAAAATACGGAGAGTTATTTCTAATATAGACAAGATACTGGCTCTTTAAATAGACCATTGTCATTGATTTTCCATGAAGTTTGCAATCATTCTAAGTGGTTAGCTCCAAGTTCAGATACTTCATGTTTATGAGTAGTGTCCAGTGATGACCCGAGTGACCTTGCTCTAAACAAGCACATTCAAGCTGTCAGACTAACCAGTATGAGGACTGGTCAGTACATAAGGATTGTATACACACAGTTTTACAATAACACTAGAAGAAATTGAACACATCTGCAGTAAATGACAATTCACCGTTAATTTTCGTTCTTTTTTTCTCGCACTCATAATGTGCTGTCATAGGCAAACGTGAAACCTGGTTTACATCACAAATTATACCTGCACAGCAATCATGATATAAAGCAGGTTCATCTTTATTTTAAAAAAAAGTAATAGAATACAAATGTGCAATGGTTGAAGTAAATAATACAGTCACTCACATTTAAATAATATTATTATATTATAATTGAAACTATTAGCTTACCCCTCCCCCCCCCCCACACACACAAACTGCTACAAATGAACAGAGGACCCACTCCTGAACAACCCTCCCCCAAATACTCTCTGTACAGCTGTCAGAAGTCATAAATGGTGGTTGATTGTAGAATATGTTTCCAACATATGCATTGAATGGGTTTGTGCAATCCAGTGTCAAAATCTGTAAAGGATCATTTTGTTTTATTTATGCTGTTAAAACAATTTTCATATATCAGAAATCATGCCTTAAAACACTGCTGTGTTCCAGAAGCAGTCTGCTCTAAAGATAAATAACACCACCGCAACCGTTTCCTCATGCCGTCGTTCTTACTGTCTCCCCGCTGGAAATTAAACCTGATGAGGGACATTAAAAGGCAGAACTGCATCGGAACAAAAATTATAACATATGCTTTTTAGGTTCACAGCAAGCAAGCAAGCAAGCTGTACAAATACCAGTCAAAAGCCAACCCCCCCTCGCCAATGATGTTTCCTTTTAACCTGTACTTCCAGAGCTTTCAGTCCTTCACTAAATACTGTCTTTTGAGGTCATTGGGAAGCCATCAGGAAACCACTGGCGTCATATCCCAGAGCTGCAAAGAGAAACAAATATAAAACACACACACACACACACACTGCCTAGACACTTAATTAGGGCCTATACTTAATATCAGGATGGGCCAACATTTACCCTGACCCATCTGGACAGGACAGCAGTGTGGAGTAGTGGTTAGAGCTCTGGACTCTTGACCAGGAAGGTCGTGGGTTCAATCCCAGGTGGGGGACACTGCTGCTGTACCCTTGACCAAGGTACTTTACCTAGATTGCTCCAGTAAAAACCCAACTGTATAAATGGGTAACTGTATGTAAATAATGTGTAAAAAATTATGTAATTGTATGTAAAAAAAATAATGTGATATCTTGTAACAATTGTAAGTCGCCCTGGATAAGGGCGTCTGCTAAGAAATAAATAATATTAATAATAATAACATGGCACAGACTCCAGGTGCTGGAAGGTGTCTTGAATCCATTTAGTTATTCATATTTCGTGCAATTTGTTTAGAGACAGGCAGAGTAACATGACAAATGTGTTCACCCCAAACATGCTCAATTGGACTGAGATCCGGAGATTGTGGTGGCCATGGAAAACGCTGGCTAAATTATTCGTGCACAGTTCTTGCATGGTGGATGGGTGCACTATCGTCTTAAAAGTAGCCATCACCATTATCTGTTCAAGGATCCCAAGATATTTACTGAACTAGATGGATAATAAAAATGGACAACCAACTGCCCAGCCCCCAGTCGTTCTCCATATTCATCTGTTCCAATACTTGTAGGATGATCGTTTGCATTACATCAGTAAGTCCCATAGAGAAACTGCACTAGTTTTGAACTTACCTTAATAATCTTATCAGCCCCTGATGTCAACAGCCAGCCTCTTGTTACTTCATAGTGAATGTGAACAATGCTGTGCTTACTGTCATGGAAAGTGGCTGTGGGTGCCCGGCTGAAACAGAGAATGGAGGCAGGAATCTTAGGGCAATGTTACAGAAGGCAACCTTTGTCCAGAAACTGGTGTATGTGACCTTTATCATCATTTCCCCAGACATTTAAGAAACAAAATTAAAACACTGGTGCTTTTGGATACTTTGGAAGAATTGCCTACAAATATCACCTATAACAAGTTACTTCAACTACCTCCATAAAAAGAAAATATGCTTCAGCCCAACACTATTCCTATATACACCATTATCCTTATAATAATCTTCCCTTTACAAAATGGAGATAGTTGTATTGTTGCCTAGCAACAAAAAGCCAAGAGCAACAATAGTAGGCTTACATAGCTGTCCAAATTGTTTTAATTTAGTACTATTACATTGGTTGCAAAACAGTGTGACTAATATATAACGAAATATATGAATGTTATATAGGGAGAAATTATTTTTCGCATGCCACTTTTGGTCAACCTATACCCAGCAGAGTTGGGATTTTGCTTGAGCCTGATTTTTCTGTTACAGTTCCAGAGAATCCACCTGGCTTGCATTAACCGCTTATTTTAAGTTTCAGTTAGGTGTACTTAGACCTGATCTCCATAACCTAAAAGCATTATTCCTTTGCAATACACACCCATTTCATATTTTCATTGGGCTGCAATTGAAAGACTAACCTCCATGTCAGGAATAATGTGAAATACAGTCTGCTATGGAATAATACACCCTGGCAATCAAATCGGTCTATAATCTCCAGCCGTCTTGAGTATTCGGAGTACTGGGAGCCACCACAAGGAAATAAAGAACTGTATATGAGATTGATCATGGTACCCTGGAGTACCCCATACAAACCGTCCATGTATATCAAATCAGTTATTTTTGGCACAGGTCCAAATACATAAAGTAAAACCATTACAAACATATATTTTAAGATGTGTGTTAATGGACTTATGTCAACAGTTAAGAACATAAGAACATGAGAAAGTTTACAAACGAGAGGAGGCCATTCAGCCCATCTTGCTCGTTTGGTTGCTGGTAGCTTATTGATCCCAGAATCTCATCAAGCAGCTTCTTGAAGGATCCCAGATTCAACAATGTCAGATTCAACAACATTACTGGGCAGTTGGTTCCAGACCCTCACACTTCTCTGTGTAAAAAAGTGCCTCCTATTTTCTGTTCTGAATGCACCTTTATCTAATCTCCATTTGTGACCCCTGGTCCTTATTTCTTTTTTCAGGTCAAAGAAGTCCCCTGGGTCGACATTGTCTATACCTTTTAGGATTTTGAATGTTTGAATCAGATTGCCGCACAGTCTTCTTTGTTCAAGACTGAATAGATTCAATTCTTTTAGCCTGTCTGCATACAACATGCCTTTTAAACCTGGCTTCTTTGCACTCTTTCTACAGCAGCAATATCCTTTTTGTAACGAGGTGACCAGAACTGAACACAATATTCTAGGTGAGGTCTTACTAATGCATTGTAAAGTTTTAACATTATATCCAAGCATCTGTTGGCCTTTTTTTTATAGCTTCCCCACATTGTCTATATGAAGACATTTCTGAGTCAACATAAACTCCTAGGTCTTTTTCATAGTTCCCTTCTTCAATTTCAGTATCTTCCATGTTCATGTGACATTGCAGAAGTAAGCTTCCAATGTTGTTACAAATGATTATTACACATCTAGAGTGTGTACTAAAATATATTTCTTCACCTACGTTTTGAAAACTGTAAATAACCTGTTGAAACAAAATCACTTTGAGACGAAGTAGGCTAAGCCACTGCAGTCTTTAGGCAGCATTATAACAGAATCATTATAAAGAAGTCTAAAGTTTAAATAGAAATCAAAATGATGCTTCACCGACAGTGAAGATAATAGCCTTAATACAAGTTATGCTCCTAACTTTTCTGCTGCTCTTTGCAATGCTTTTTCTATTTTTCCTCATGTGTCTGGAAAGTGGAATTACATTTTTGTTTTAGCTGCAAGAATCCATATATGCATGAAGCCGTTTTTGTTTTTACGGGTTATGTGCAACCAAATATTTGCATGATGTAAAATGTGTGGTGTCATTATATCAACAATGTCCAGCAGGTGGCACCAAACAGCTCATTAACTTTTAATGAAAAGGCAAAAGGAAAAACAAGCATAGTTTTTTTTCTCTTCTAGTTCTATTAGAGGTTGTTTCCTTTTTTTGTTTTGTGTAAATGTCACTGTACATGTACTGACCAAAGAGGGCTCTTGTGCTACAAAACTACCAGTGGAGTGTGTTACTAGGCAAATGTAAGCTTTCGACCAATGAGTTGTTTCCATGTGAGTTATTGTGAATTAGTTTACTCCTAATATATGGTTTAATTCTTAACGCATATATGAGTCTTTACACAAGAGAGAACATTTTACCAAAGTGCAAGGTGCAGTGTAATATCTGAAGAAAGCTCAATTATCCTGCAGAACATCACAAATCAATAATTAGTCTTCAAGCATGCCGTGATTACTACACACTTACTCCTCGTCAGTTATTGACTCGTGGCAGCTGTCGCAGACCCTCACTTCAAACTCAAATCCCATCAGCGGTATGGTGGAGCGTTTTGAGCTGCACTTCCCACACATTGCCTTGCCACACTTCCTACAGTGGTGCTGCAGAAACAGGAAACAGGAAACAAAAAACAGAACACTGGCTTACACAGGGGAACCTGCTGCATTCCAAGAAACTGCAATGCTTCCTCATTTTAAACTATTCAAATTGAAATATCAGGATTTCCTCTACAAGCTTATAATATATTACCAATCGAGCTAGTCAGAATACAGACAGAAGTCAAAGAAGTTTATATGTGGCACGGCAGTATTATTTTAATGAATACATTTTCTTATTTCAACACCCATAAACATTTACCACAGTAAATCTGTATGGTCATTTTGCAGTTTTTCCATGCTTTCCAATGGTTATACTATGCCTGTACCATAGTTTACCACGGTTTGCCATGTTTAATATGCTTAACCATACCTCACTGTGCTTTACAATGCTAATATATGTTTTAACATAATACCTCTATGCTTTACTACACCTTTCTATGCTTTTAATATTGGAAACTTTCATATGGGAATTTGTAAAGCAGTAAACTGAATCTCAATGTAGATGGATTTTTTGGTTCTTGTAATTCAAAGCAGTGCCCTTTAAAATGGATTGCACTGTATAACATACTGGAACCTGTTACCATACCAGTCTAAACCTCTTGCAAAGACCACTTTACAGAAGAATCCGTACCCATCTTCTGTGCTGTTTACTGTCAAACACGATTGGTAGGGTTTTTGATTTCATGTATTTGCTGCATTTGTCATTTTGCTTACTTTTCTGAATTACCAGTAGCTTGCTTTCCAGAACTGCACAATGGCCATACAGGCAGAGACTACCTTCCAAACCAGCCTCGTCTCAATTCCTTCCCAATCCCTATTTTTAAACCTTTTTTGGACTGCTGGGATACATGCCAATTTTGTCCACAGTGTTATACTTGACAGACATTATCCATTTTGTATTATTTTTATTTTATTTACTGCCAGGTCAAAGAGAGGAGTTTAGTTTTATTAGCTTTTGTCCTTTTTGTCCTTTTTTCTTACCATTCGAGTTCTACTGTGAAGACAAAGAAGTCTACTATGAGGTTTTTATGCCCCCTTCTGGAGGCCAGGCAAATTACATCTTACTTCACCTCCCATGCCAATACACACCGTTAGTAATATACACTACAACCACTTCCAAATTGAGTTTGCTCATGAGGTTACAGGTGTTTTCCTGTACATATATGGTAAATCTGCATTCATTTGTAAAAAAAAAAAAAATGTACCTGATACTGCCAAATGTAGCTTGCAGGACGCTTTGTTTCTGAATTGGAAATGCAGGATGACTTGTTTATGAATTGAAAATTCATAAACAATTCATTGTGATTAAATGTTAGTAGACAATTACAACAATTTATGTGTAATGTATTGTATTCAGCGTTTGTAACTGGGTTTCTTTGGAACTGACTATAACTTAAATAAGCAGCAGGTGCCCATGCTCAACTTTCACAGAACGCATAACCATCGAAGGCAAGTACCATTTAGCCACTGTAACGTGTTGGGTGTAGAATATCCCGGTTGGTGTTGGTTCTGTTTTAGATGCTATTTATCCAGGATGCCCAACACACAGGGAGCAGTGAAGAAGTGTGACTTATCCAGTACATGCACAGATTGTAAAATACATGAAAATAAATAAATTTAAAAAAGAAATCCTCGGCTTGATAAGAGGAGGTATTACACAAGTGCTGTATTACATAACAGATCTGAGCATTCTTAAATAAATGAGTCATTCACTGGGTGGGGTTATTACAGTAATGAAAGTTTTGAGTTTCCAGTTCTCTGGATGCAGCCTGCAAGCAGTTTCATTTCAGTGTTACTTACACTAAAAAAGTGAACCCTAACCAGTACACTGCAGCACAGAAACCAGGACCAGAGAGCACAGCTGGAAATGAAGCAGAGATAGACTAAGGACACAGGATAGGAGACACTGCTTTGCACAGTGGCAAGGGAATGGAATAGATTACTTAGCAATGTTTTTGATGCTCAATGATATCCTATAAGACACAACTTGACAAAGTTTTAAGATCATTCAGCTAAAAGGAACCCAGATGAGCACCGATGGGCCAAATGGCCTTCTAAGTGTAATTTGCCAGGCATTGAACAGACTTCCGCATTGCATTCAAAGCATGTGACAAAGGTACCTCGACTCTGCCAGCCCCATCTACTCCCCCTCTCTCTTATGTAGGGGGGCTTGTCAGATGCTTTGCAGTTAGGAGAGGTACTGGTACTACTTACCTGCCGCAGTCCTATCTTCTTGCTGTCCCACATCTGCTTAAAGTTCCAGAAGAAAGGCTGTTCACACTTCTGACAGGAATCGCTGTCTAGCCACTCCGGAGTCTACATCGACACCATTAAGTAAAACAAATAGAAAAAAACTTGGAATCTGCTGCGTTGGCGCTCAAAGAACAATGCTGTGAACCAAGCTTTGTCTCAGTTGTAAAGTTAGAAAATAGTTTACAGGTTTACAGTTATATCTAATAACTTGGGGATGCATTAAATCACTCCATCACATTTAATAAACATGTAGTAACCCACTTCAACATGTCTAAATGTCTGAATTCCCTACATAAATTAAAACACAGTAAAGAACTGTGACAAAATAAAGTCACAGAATTCACAGAGAAGGGCTACCAAAAGTAGTGGCCTGCGACCTTCCCTCCTTGTTTGTTTTCCCCACAGGTATGCTTCAAGCTGCCCAGGAATTAAATAAATGATGCCCAAATATGGTGGTTGTGTTATGTGGACTACTCTCTTCTGATGACCACTAAACTAATTGATAGAATCTGGAACCCAGGACTCCAGTGGTGAAAAGCTAGATTATAAAATGCTCCTCTGTTCTCCCCTCTCCTGTATCACAAGCTAAGGTACTTACTAAAGGATAAACAGGGTGCTTAGGTGCCGGCATCCTCTTAGCAGCCCCAGTAACATGCTGTATCAAGTGCCAATAGTTTTAGCGTTCTAACCTCTTGTCTTTTAACATCCATGTTCCAGATGACAATCCCTCCGTCTGAGCTGCACGAGATGAGCTGCCGAGTGTGATGTGCGTAGCACAGGCCTTGAACTTTCTCACTTGAACAAAGAAAACTGATAATGAATTCACTATGTCCAAAACCAGGACCCACCCAACACACCTCTCCCTGCCACAACTGTACAAACCAAATTAAAGCTATCCATGCACTGTTCAGCAGCTGTGTGTCACAGTATTTAATATTCTGCAGTTCAACTTTGAATGTCATGTGAATTGTGTAAGTGGTTTAATGAAGGGGGGGGGTGGGATCTTTAGCAGGAACTGGGGCTGTTTTGATGTAGAAGGTCTCAGTCAGCAGTTCAGATAAGCTGCGTATCTGTCGTTTTTAAGCATAAAAAATTCTGAAATACGCACTAAATTTCAATTGAATGCGTAAAAATATGCATAGCAATTTTGCTGCACAGCTTGTCTGCCTCCCCTTCCACCTCCCGTAAAACTTCCACTAACAGCTACATCTCCCAATACAATGTCTTCAATTACTAGGAAACTGTACACAAGAAAAAAACAGCCCAACAAACATTGTCCAATCTCTGGCTAGCCTTGTTGTCTCTGCAGCCAATCACAGTAAGAATAAGAAAAATTCGAAGCTACACAGGTTGAAGTGTAAACACCCCAGTCCAGCTACAAATCCAACTGGAACCATCGTCAGAGGCAACCGTTAAAAAAGGTGCCTGTAATATTAAACTATGGGGTAGATGTTTCTGGGCCAAACATACTGCAATTTGCGTTTTCGTTGTGACAACTCGCAAAGTATACATTTTGTCATATGTACCAAGAGAAAATTTGTTTATGTAAAAGAGCCGCATTACACTAATTTAAATATTTGTTGCATCTTCTTTGCGAGATCTCTAGCATACATTGCGAGAGTCGTGCCCGAAGGATAACCTCTATACGTGCTAGGGTGCAAGAATCAAAACAACATTGCTTTTGTCAAATGTAAATGTCATCTGTACAATGCATTCTGTTTCGTCTTCATTTTACCTATTTTAATACTGTTATACATATATATATAAAATTAAAGGAAGTTTAATCCCATCAGATTCTATAATGGGGCCCAAACCTCCACCCCTAAAAAGCTTTTCATAATCATACAGTAGCCCCTCGCTAAACCAGACATGTTTGTTTGACATAAGGAGGTGTCGTGTTTAAAAACAATACAATAAAATCGCACGCACATACATTTACAGTTCTCGATGTATTTTAAATATAAATAATTGCGCTGAAATAACACTAATGTGTTTTGGGTAGGCTACACCATTACATTATGTACAAATATAAATCTGTACAGTAGGCCTATACAGTACAGTAGTAAAATCAAATGAATACCTAGCGCACTTTTTTTTTTTTTTTTTTACTTTAGCCTAATTGTAACACAAAATAAATCATGCTGCTGCATTGTACAAACTATAGGCCCTTACTTCTGATGTCACCAGCACATTCAGCTGGAGTAGTTGCTCGAAGTCTGAACTTCAAACGGTTTCTGAGATAGGAGGTGTGGAATATGTGAAAATATACAAGGAACCCCTTACAGGAACGTTTGGTAGCAGAATAGGTCAGGTAACATAAAGCAAACATAGAAGACCATGAAAATAAAACCTCAAATTGACCCATTGTTCCCATTACCACAATTCATTATTTGTATCAGAACACCACAGTATAAGGGTTTGACTGTGCTGGTCAAAGGCAGAGTGGTAGCCAGTGCTGAAACACTGAAGCAGGAGTCAGAGAATGTGGTTCAAGCACAGAGTTACACACTTTTATTAATAGAAATCAAAAACAAAATACTTTTAACCATACCAGCCTGCTAACAAAATAGCTCTATTATAGCAGAGCTCTAAAATAGCTCTATTATAGCAGAACAGGAGAGCACACCGATAGCTAGCCTCTCTGTGGAGTCCAAAACTGAACTAACTACTTGCACAAAGGGGCGTGCTTAAATACAGGAGGCCAATCAATTAAGCAATTCAGCTTGACCAGCTGCATTCACATGAAAATGAACTATTTCCTGGGAACATTTGTAAAGTAATGCATTTAACACAAAATAAATTGCAAAAACACTGTTTACAAGTGAGGGTTTTTCACCTCATCAGAATAGGGGATAAATGGCTGCTCTAATTCCTGAAGATACATGGAGGAACCTGTCCAGCTGTCTGTAAGTCACATTTACTTTTTAAATGCCTACAGAGGATGCAGGTCATGTTGATCTGCTTTTTCAAAGATGGCTCTAATTCTAGCTTTACAGCACTATCAGGGGTATATCTATGGCCCTGTCCTTGGTATCAGTGTACACTCCGCACTAGGTATTCATTTTTATGCTTCAAAAAATCTGTCCGGACATCTCTGTGGGGAAAATAACAAAAGCACAACGTTAAATTAGGCGACTGCAAAAATGAAATGCGAGTTAAAAGTAGGATCGGGGATGAACAAATTACGTAATTTGTCAGATCTGCTTGAAATAATATTAAGAGGACCAGAATTAGGCTCAGGCAAGATATGAAGGTAAAAACAAACATTGTTTTGTAATTAACAGAGTTTAATTCTGAAACAGAATCAGCTCAATTTGTTTAAAGGGACTTCACCTGATTAAAAATAAAACCTGAAAACTTCAAGCCCTACTTGTGTGTGTGTGTTCGGATTTACTTTTTCCACAATACTTGTTATATTTCATTTATGCAATATGGACCTCTGTTAATATGGGGCATAACACATTATTTAAAAATAAAATACAGTGCATGGTGGGATACTATCGTATTAATTTCCACGGTTCGTTGCGCTGCTGGGAATTGTAACTAAACTATTTTAGTGTGTGGATGCATTAAGCCTGACTAAACATGAAACGGTACTTCAGTGTGGACGCTTTGAGCTGTATTAATTAGAACGGTTTCGAGTACGGTTCTCAAGATCGGTTATGTAGTGTGGACAGGGCCTTATACTAACATGCTTGTTAAAATAATGCTGTTTTCTGGAGCAGCTATCACATGATTAGGAAATTAATATTTACTGTTAATTACATGCCACGGTGCAGTTTATATGCAAATCAACACAGTGGGAGAGGCTTCCTAATGTCACTTTTTTTGTTGTTGTTAGTTGCAAGTTCACTGTCTCTAAACTGATCATGCAGAGCTGAACTGCCATTATGTGTTGAACTGACAAGCCATCTGCTGTGCCATGTATGTCAGTTGAAACACACGTTGAACCCTTTTGAAGTTGTTTCCTGTAAATGGTTATCAGCACAACAAGTGAAAAAAAGGCTTTACATTTTGATTGGCTTCCTAAGCTATAACAGAGCTTAAGTACCTAATTTCTAAGCAGTGTCAGGAGTTTGCTATTTTGGTGTACAGAGTGACATCACGTTAAAAGGAAACAATATTACATAAACAAGGTTTGTTTTGCTAAAAGGAGAGCACAGAAGGCTAAACTGTGGATGAACGATGGAACAGAAACCATTACACTTTATATAAAATTATATTTTAGTGTAAAATGGGAAAATGAAGCTGTAACACAATGCTGTGTCCTACTGAAGAGAGTTACCTTGAAATAGTTCTAGTGCTAATTATAATGATTTAAATTGGTATCACATGGTCATGGTTTTGATAGGAATCTTGCTGTTTTATTTTGAGCAGTCTTCTGAAATACAGAAGAGTCCAGCAAAGAAATGGAAAGTATGGCAAGGTATGATAAAGCACAGTGAAAGCATAGTATAGCATAGGTAAGCATTGTGAAGCCTAGATAGATAGGGTAAAGCAGATTACAAAAACATAGCAAACCAAGGTAAACTATGCGTACTATAGCCAAAATGTGCAATGTGTCTGTACTAGTGGAAGTGAGTTATCAGCACTTACTTGTGTCCTTGCAGTTCAATGGCTGTCCCTTTCCTGCCTCCTATGTCCCACATTATAATGGAATGATCTGAGCTGCCCGAGAATAGAACTCTCTGGACAGGATCCCAGCAGAGAGCTGTAACACTGCCTGAAACGAGCAAGAGAACAGACAGCTCCTTAACAGTATTAGCCGAGGGCAGGCCTGCAGCGAGATGACTGCAAGAACACATAGCTCTAGTGTGGTGGTGGTGAGGATGATGAGAAGAGTCTTTTGTTAACGCATTCTGAAAAATCTGAAAACACTAATTCTATTTTTTTATGTATTCAATCTGGCACACAGCGTTCTATCTTTATACGGACTTGGCAATGGTATTAGAACACGGACCAGCCGACAAATGAGAGGTCTGCCACTGAATTGCTATGATTGTTTGGATAGAAACATTGGTGTCTTTTTCACTCTTGAAGGCTTCTTTTGATTTGGGCCTCTGCAGCATTGCTGTTGCTACGGTCACAATACCCTGCACACGACTGTTGCTAAACAGGATGTACATAACTCTCATACAGCTTATATAGAACTATGCACTGAACTGAGCAGCTTTGGATTATATTTCTTGTATAATGCGCACCTCCTATGTGTTATAGACTACCCTATAAAAAACATAGTAAAAAATCATAGTATACTATACTATTCCCCCGGTATACTGCACACCATGTATCAGTGGTGTAGTCGAGGGTATACACAGGAATTTGGACAATATAGCGTTTACCCACTTCTCATATAAGGGATAGGGTTTACTAATTTCTATTCTCCTGTGAGATGCAAATCCTGGGTTAAAGACACGATATTTTAACGGTGAGCGTCTGTGTTGTGTTGCTGCACGCGACACTGACAGCTGAGAGCTCTCAGTCAAAACTGTAACACGAGCATGACTGTGTGTTGTGTTTTTGTGTGTGAGTGTTCTGTGATTGGTTGTTTATGTTCTGTTAATGTTCTGTTGTTAGGCACACTGAGCCTGTAGGGCGGTGTTAGTAGCCTTCATCCTAGCCTGCGAAAGGACGCTCACAGAACTGTTCAGTGAAGCGCACCATCGGGTCTGTGACTGTTCACACGTGAACAGCACCTGAGGAGGGAAATAACTGTATGGGGGTACTCTGGTTGGCTGAGGGCCAATAACAATGTATGTGTTCATGTTTATCTGTTCAATCCATCTGTTCAACTCCATCAAACAGGGGAGTTTACCGACTTTATTTACCACTACACCACTGCCTTGTACATAACACGCAACTTGTATATAACACAAAGACATTCTCCC
Organism: Acipenser ruthenus; assembly: GCF_902713425.1. Classification (NCBI taxonomy): domain Eukaryota; kingdom Metazoa; phylum Chordata; class Actinopteri; order Acipenseriformes; family Acipenseridae; genus Acipenser; species Acipenser ruthenus. The sequence continues at coordinate 35,383,806 of NC_081196.1, forward strand.
AAAATTGGTCAAATACATTTCTGTTATATTGCAAACTCGGGAGCCCTACTACAGTAATATTTGTACTGAAATCTAAAAACAAAAGTAATAACAGATCTTTAAATAATAATAATAATAATAATAATAATAATAATAATAATAATAATAATAATAATAATAATAATAATAATAATAATAATAACATACCTGTATGCCCTTTAAATGTGGTGACAAGGCTGCAGCTCTCCTGCTCCAGCTTGAGAATTGTGACCTGTCCTGAGTGATCCCCAACAAAGGCATGTCTAGTCTCCACATCAAACCTAAGGAGACTGGTCAAGGAGCTTCACATTTACAATTCACTGCATTATATATCACACGTAATACAGTATAAGTCAAAGCAGTACTCAATAAACCATGGTATAATCTTCTCTATATCTATTACCAGCAATATGCAGGACATACTGTTTCCTGGACACACATTCTGTTTGACAAAGATACTGCAGACAAGAGACCCAGGCAGTTGTCCGATAGCCCCCTAATCGTTGCCCGCTTTCTGAACAATGCCAGTTGAAGTTCTTGTCCTGTCCCGTGCTTAGTACCCACTCCATCTCCAATACAAACAGAACCACTGTTACTCTGCCCTGGTGAGCTGCGACACAAAAATGAGCTTGGTTAAAGACACATCCTCCTTTATAACACTGTGGCCACAGAACAAAACATGCCGACCGGAGCACCTAATGAAACAGGAACGCCTTGTTTTTGTAACATGTTGCTACTCTTTCGAGCACTCATTATAATGCTGTATTCTGCTTACAAATCCATAACGTTCTTGGCAATTCAGCAAGGGATATATAGTAAACACTGCCTGCAGATACACAGGGTCCCTCATAATTGCAAAGTACCTGAATGGTAAAAAATATTCAGATGAAATCGAGAATTTATTGTATATCACAGCCAAATGCAATCTGATATGTACATACAGTATGCGGCTAGGACTGAATAAAAGCTTAATAAAAAAAAGGGCAGATACCGTATTCACCATGTAGAGTGTTGCTGCTTGTGATACTGTCAGGAATCCCTACTGCTGCTTAACACAGTTAACAAGTAAAACAGACGAACCTGATTGGCTAACAATAATTCATTGAGGAGTATCAACCCCAACTTTAAGCGGGTAAACTGGGAACTAAATTATTTCCTATTTGAATTTTCTTCCTGATAAACACTAATACATTCTTAGGACATTTTATATTAAATAAAAAAATGAAAATAAATGACCTTGTGTAAGTGTAGAATCTGTGGTACTGAGGTTTCTTTTCAAGCTTTATCTCATAGTAAACCATTTTTTTTAAGCTTATCCTATTGAAAGACCTTCAAAATCAGAAGTGTCTTCTTACCCTGGAAAGTTCTGGAAGGAGTCATTTTGTTGTAATCTTCAGCGAGGACAAATTCCTGAACAAAATGACAAGACAGCATTTGTTGAAAATGGTGTCTTTGTTTAACCTTTGTTTTCTGTTTTCCTACTGGCATCATTTACTGACAATGGTTTGTATTCAGTACCTGTATTAAGTGGCTCTTCAGGTCAGTTATCCCACATTGAATCACCATTTGTAGACAGCAAATAGCACAGTTCAAAAAATAAACTGTCAAATTCCAGTCACACTCTTCTAACAGTTTCCCATGGTAAAAGCATAGCAAAGTGTAATACAGCACTGTGAAACCTTTAGAAGGGTCACAAGTTATGATATTAAGAACTGGGATAACTTAAGAGGTGAACTGCAACATTCGTATGTTTACTTTTTGAAAAAAGAAACTTCTCAAAAAAAGATCAAAACTCCAAGAAAAGCTCTTAAAAAAAATAGAACAGAAATGTAACAAAAAAAAATGTGGTGAGGATGTACAATATTCAACTTAAAAAAACCAAAACCTTGCTATTACTTAAAATACGATATCATGCTGTATTCATATTGTGTTTATTTTCAACCGGCCAACTGAGAGAGGGGTATAGTGCTCCCTTGTTAATTCCTTTAAACTGTGGAACTGGTTACAAAGCGGAAATGTGACCATGGCTTACGTTTGCCCCATAATGCCATTACATTAGCACTTGCATTCTCGTTATAAGGCGGAACCCAAATAGCATGGCCTCCTAACAATGGTTCCTGACACAGCTTTATAAGAAAGAGCACTGTATAATAAATCAGTCACTGCCTTTTACAGGCTGCAATAACATGTCTGTTACCCTCAACTTTACTGTAGCTTGCAAAATGCCAGACAGCGACAGTTTCTCTCTAGAGTTACTTTTCATATGTGAGCTGCACTTACAGAGATGAATCCATTGTCCATACCGACAGAGAGCCGTCTTGTCTCTTGATTGAAAGACATACAGGAACAAGGAGCTGTGAACAGAAAACCGTGTTACTGTAAGTGCAGCAGGCAACACCATTATACTGGTAACACAATACATTTGAGAGCAAAGCTTTCAGACAATGGTGAGCAACTTCATTTCATTTAAAAATTTTATTTGGAAAAAAAGGCCATATGAGCTATAATTAGCTTGTTTACAACAGCGTCCAACAGCAGCAAATTACAATCACATAAAACACCCAGAATACACATTTAAACCACTATACAACATCATATACATACACAGGGCTTCTTCAGATAATGAAACAACACATTTTTAAATTGACGATGGGGTGTCTCAGATCTAAGTCCCATCGGTAATGCATTCCAATATGAACTGCAGCAAAAGATGTCCTTCCAGTAGCACTTTTTACCAACAGTATTTTAAAATATTTGGTACCAACATTTCATAAACTGTAATCACAGGTAAACTCCTGGAATAGATTACTCAAATAAACAGGCTGTTTGTTATGTGCCCCTTTAAAAAGAATCTGATTCCAGTGAAAGTTCATTCTATTATCAGGTGACAAGAAGTTTAACCTGGAATACAAGGTACAGTGATGTCCTAAAGGAGTACACTGAAGAACAAATCTACTTGGTACAGTCCAGGCGTACAATATCATTGTTTATCTTAACTATTGTATTCTTCCTGTGGTTTAGATTCACTTGGTAAATCATTTTCCGTTTCAGTTGTCACATCCAGGTGACTTTTAGAAGGCTCTTTATTTTTTCTCTTTAAGCATGATGACAATAGGTACTTAGGGCAGCAGTGTGGAGTAGTGGTTAGGGCTCTGGACTCTTGACCGGAGGGTTGTGGGTTCAATCCCAGTTGGGAGACACTGCTGCTGTACCCTTAAGCAAGGTACTTTACCTAGATTGCTCCAGTAAAAACCCTACTGTATAAATAGGTAATTGTATGTAAAAAATAATCTGTAAAAAATTATGTAATTGTATGTAAAAATAACGTGATATCTTGTAACAATTGTAAGTCGCACTGGATAAGGGTGTCTGCTAAGAAATAAATAATAATAACAATACTTAGAGACTACAATATCAATAGTAATATCATTAAGAGTACATTATTATTTGATATTTTATACCCAGTAGCTCTTTATTTTTTTGCATACATAGAAACTACAATAGGTTCATATCAAGACAAAAAAAAGACTATAGTATATCACTAAGACCACTACACAAGATGTGCGGTCAATAACATTAAAAAAAATTATTTGGTACAGCACCTTGTTGCTCAAATTGCTTTATAAACAAATTATCACATTCCTTTTAATTTAAGATGCACTTTTTGAACAATGTTTTGCTTCTCAAAAATAGCCTAGGTCTTAAATTCGAGTACAGTAGTGATGCATGTATTAAAATCACCAACAAAAGACATGACTACTCAAGTACACAAACAGCAACATGACTGACTGCTGAGATAAGACGAACCAAAACGTTACTGCCCGATCTCGAATCATCCATGACATACAGGCAGCCATTTTCAAAGAAGTGTCATTAGCTTCCTGAGGAATTCAAAGATAAGCTTTGTACATCATATAGTCTTTGTCATCACAAATATATTGCAAATGTCATGGATATTATATATGTTAACAGAAAACTAAATTGAATTAAATCTTTAACCTAATTTGTCTAGCTTTGACTAGTGATAACGATCGATCTAATACCTCAAATACATCAGGCACTCAGGAAACAAAAGGCTGATCAAACCTGTCTCTGCGATTGAATTACCCAGTCTAGTGAGGTAAGGGGGGGTTAGCACAAAGCCTACAGTAAGGCAAAAGAAAGAAAAAGGAAATAACAATGTAGTTTAAATCAGCTTTAAAGAAAGATTTTAAACAATTTAACATCATTATTGACTTAAATTCACTAAGAGTATAAGATGCAAGCATTTTTATTCTTAAACCGCCTAACAAGCGCAGAATAACCCGGGTAATAAACCCTAAGTAAAGTGAAACTGTTTGCAATGTCTAACCAAAGTCGTAACTCGACATATTTGGTGCGGAAACAAATGTGATTTCTTATGGGAAAAATAACGGGAATTCAGAATAAAATCTGAATGATTTAGCAAAACTTATGTATGTTTTAAAAGTTTCCCCTTTCTAAATTATGATAATGAAATAACCAAGCAAGAGAAAGGGGGGGGGGGGGGGGAGGGACGGACAATCAAGACTGTAAGCCCTATTCAGGCACAAACTAGCCAATGAGAATGTGCAATGGGAAATTTAAACAACGCCTTTGTTCTGAAAAAGTATAAAGCTGACTGTAAACATTAGTTCCTTGCTCTCTGATCTCTTCCTACCTGTTCCCTGATCTCTGGCTACCTGTTCTGCTCCCTGATCTCTGCCTACCTGCTCTGCTCCTTGATCTCTGCCCACCTGCTCTGCTCCCTGATCTCTGGATCTCTGCCCACCTGCTCTGCTTCCTGATCTCTGCCCACCTGTTCTGCTCCCTGATCTCTGCCCACCTGTTCTGCTCCCTGATCTCTGCCCACCTGCTCTGCTCCCTGATCTCTGCTTACCTGCTCTGCTCCCTGATCTCTGTCCACCTGCTCTGCTCCCTGATCTCTGCCTACCTGCTCCGCTCCCTGATCGCTGCCCACCTGTTCTGCTCACTGACCTCTGGATCTCTGCCCACCTGCTCTGCTCCCTGATCTCTGCCCACCTGCTCTGCTCCCTGATCTCTGCCCACCTGTTCTGCTCCCTGATCTCTGCCCACCTGTTCTGCTCCCTGATCTCTGCCCACCTGTTCTGCTCCCTGATCTCTGCCCACCTGTTCTGCTCCCTGATCTCTGCCCATCTGTTCTGCTCCCTGATCTCTGCCCACCTGCTCTGCTCCCTGATCTCTGCCCACCTGCTCTTCTCCCTGATCTCTGCCCACCTGTTCTGCTCCCTGATCTCTGCCCACCTGTTCTGCTCCCTGATCTCTGCCCACCTGCTCTGCTCCCTGATCTCTGCCCACCTGCTCTGCTCCCTGATCTCTGCCCACCTGTTCTGCTCCCTGATCTCTGCCCACCTGTTCTGCTCCCTGATCTCTGCCCACCTGTTCTGCTCCCTGATCTCTGCCCACCTGTTCTGCTCCCTGATCTCTGCTTACCTGCTCTGTTCCCTGATCTCTGCCCACCTGTTCTGCTCCCTGATCTCTGCTTACCTGCTCCCTGCTCTGCTCCCTGATCTCTGGATCTCTGCCCACCTGCTCTTCTCCCTGATCTCTGCCCACCTGCTCTGCTCCCTGATCTCTGCCCACCTGTTCTGCTCCCTGATCTCTGCCCACCTGTTCTGCTCCCTGATCTCTGCCCACCTGTTCTGCTCCCTGATCTCTGCCCACCTGTTCTGCTCCCTGATCTCTGCTTACCTGCTCTGTTCCCTGATCTCTGCCCACCTGTTCTGCTCCCTGATCTCTGCTTACCTGCTCTGCTCCCTGATCTCTGGATCTCTGCCCACCTGCTCTTCTCCCTGATCTCTGCCCACCTGTTCTGCTCCCTGATCTCTGCCCACCTGCTCTGCTCCCTGATCTCTGTCTACCTGCTCTGATCTCTGGATCTCTGCCTACCTGCTCTGCTCCCTGATCTCTGCCCACCTGCTCTGCTCCCTGATCTCTGCCCACCTGCTCTGCTCCCTGATCTCTACTTACCTGCTCTGCTCCCTGATCTCTGCCTAAATACTCTGCTCCCTGATCTCTGGATCTCTGCCCACCTGTTCTGCTCCCTGATCTCTGGATCTCAGCCTACCTGTTCTGCTCCCTGATCTCTGGATCTCAGCCTACCTGTTCTGCTCCCTGATCTCCGGCTACCCACTCTCGGATTCAAAGAAACAACAAAACTACAAAACTGCACCTGGAGCCCTCAGCTCTCAGTATTTATCCATCGAGATCAAGGGCCCTGACACTCGGAGAAACAAGGTAACAGCATGCTGAAACTTGACTGCTTCCCAGGCTAGGTAACAATTCTCTTAAATAATCTATTCAGGTATTGTGCGATTCCTTGTTAGTGTCAGTATGTAATAACATTTAATTGGTAAATTGTTGTTTAAAACTGTAATGTTTTAATGTGATATTAATTGTGTAACTGTTTTGTATGATTTTCAAACGTATTTTGTTGCATGCTTAATAAATACCATCTTTCTAAGAGGAGATTCACAGTATTGAATTATTTACTCATGTTGAACAAACATGATTTATGAACTTTGAACAGTCTCGAATGTGGTCTATTTTTGGCTTGCTGTAACGTGTAAATCCGTTATTGTTTTCTGAGAGCGATATTGAAAACAGGTTTATACTTTATAATAGGATGCGGTTATTGTTTAAAGAATATGAACTGTCTACGATAGCCCCTACAGTTTTAACAATTTCAGCGTTTCTAACAAACAGTGCCAGCTTGGACAGATCGGAAATGCTGATCAGACCCCCATATTTTTCGACATGTCAAGGAATGCCACAGTTCACAGACTGGGAGAAAAACACGTGCGAGTAAACACGACTGGAAACGAGAGGTAGCACATAACTGTAATGCTGTGTGATAGCAGACAGCCGTAAACTGACTCCATATGCACAAATTAGGTTGTATCTTTGTAAATGCATATTTATTTGATGTTTTATTTTTTCCTTAAATTGAGGATGGAAAACTTGGGCTGCATCTTAATTTTGAAGGAATACAGTAGTGTACAGCAGAATGTCTTTTAGTTGTTTCACACATATGCAAGACCTTTTAACACACTGCATTTTTCAGTTATAACAACATAAGAACATAAGAAAGGTTACAAACGAGAGGAGGCCATTCGGCCCATCTTGCTCGTTTGGTTATTAGTAGCTTGATACCAGAATCTCATCAAGCAGGTTCTTGAAGGATCCTAGGATGTCAGCTTCAACAACATTAAAGGGGAGTTGGTTCCAGACTCCCACAATTCTCTGTGTAAAAAGGTGCCTCCTATTTTCTGTTCTGAATGCCTCTTTATCTAATCTTCATTTGTCACCCCTGGTCCTTTTTTTTTTTTTTAATAGAAATCATAGTGCCCAGTGGCCAGGCATGAATAATTTAACTTTAACCCTTTATCCTTTTTAATATGCAGAACTAGCAGTCGGTTTCAGATTAGAACACTATCACTTGGAGCCTTTACAAACTTACTCTAACTGAGGACAGCAGGAACTTACTGTAACAAAAGTCCACCTACCTTGAGCGTTTTTTAACTGTGAAAAGCCTGCACAGTGCATAGCCTTCTGTCTGAGTCACACTTTACACACAGTGAGTCACAAAACAGGAGAACAGACTCCAAACGGTGACACTTACATGGCATGGAATGGTAGACACTGGGCCAGTACTGCCCACTATCCCTCTTCAGCCAGATCCGAATCGTCCTAAAAAATAAAATAAAAAAAGAAACAATTTAGAGCTTGGAATTGTCTATTTCCTAAAACTACAGAGCGTCACCTGAATTTAAAACCATTGTACTTTTACTTAATGACCCATTCAATGCAAACCATTCATCTGTATGAAACTGGTGCAGTCAGTAGGGTGTAGCGCCAACAAGGGCAGCCAGGAAGGCCCTGATTCAGCATGACTGCAAGGTATTCAAATTGTTCTGAATAGTGGGGGCAGAGGCAGATTTGACATTATATATTACAGAAAGCATGTCAGTAATGCTGTTGCATAACATAATCAGTGCTGGAAAGTTTGTGTTACACACTGTAGGTGTTTCTCCGCTTCTTTGTAAAGGGTTTGAGGTTAAAGGGTTAACTGGCACTCTAAAATTTTTTATTAAAGGCTGCTAAAAAGAGCTATTGTAAGGGGGGTGAGAGTTCATACTATAGGGATAATAGACTACAGTAGTAGATCTATTTTAAGGAAATTATCTAGCTGCTTCGGCTGTTATTAGAAAGCAGAGGTCTACCACTTCTAGTTTGTGCTGTGGTAAACTAGAAGTACACTCTCCCTCTGAACGGTGCAGAAAAAAGTTCACTTACTGTACTCAGCATTCTAGTACCACAAGTTTATATAAGGACATAAGAACATTAAAAAAAATACAAAAAAGAGAGGAGGCAATTCAGCCCATCAAGGCTCGCCCGGTTCCTAGTTGCTGATTGATCTCAAAACTGTCAAGTTGGGTCTTAAAGGATCCCAACGATTCAGCATCAACATCATGGCCAGGTAACCCATTCTCTGTGTAAAGAAGCGTCTCCTACCCTCTGTCCTAATCTCATCTTAATTTCTAACTGCTGCTTCTGGTCCTGGTTTCATTTGTGTGTTTAAATTATTGATTAGGTTTAACTTTCTTATCTTCTTTTAAGATTTAAAAACACTTCAATCAAGTCCCCCCCCCATCTAATTATTCTGTCTTCTGGGCTAAATAAATTCAGTTCCTTTCATCTATCTTCAGAGCTCATTCCTTTAAACCCTTGTATTAGTCTGGTTGCTCTTCATTGGACTCTCTCCAGGGCCACAATGTCCTTTTGGTAGAGTGATGACCAGAATTGAACACAGGATTCTAAGTGTGGTCTCACCAGCACGTTACACAACCTCATTATCAGCTACGTTCTATTGATTTATTGATCAATCATTGAAACCAATATGTCTGACTGGATTGACAATCTGGTTGGTGGAGTATTTAACTTCACGTGACTTGTCTGAAACCAAAAGCCATTTTTGTGTCAGCCCACAAACAGCATTACATCAAGTCTGGCAGACCAAGGTCTTAGTTTAATATCTGACTGTTTCTCAAAGCATCTGTCAAACTAAATGAATAATGGTCTCTCTCCGTAGGCTGTTGGGAGCAATGCCATCTCAACCCTGATCATTTTCTAGTTGGCATGGTTTGAGTTTTTTAAAGACAGGTATCTTTGCACATCTAATTGGATTCAAGCTACCTTTAATACAATAGTACTTTGATAAATATCTGTTTCAACAAATTATACAAGGAAAAAAATCAATGGTTCATAAGATTTACTCTGCCTTTCACTGGATTAGCATTCAAGAGCTCAAATTCATTGCCTTGCATAAGTATTCACCCACCTTGGACTTTTCCACATTTTGTAGTGTTACAACCTGGAATTAAAATGAATTTAATTAGGATTTTTTGTCACTGATCTACACAAAATAGTCCATAATGTCGAAGTGAGGAAAAAATCTACATATTTTTCAAAATTATTTACAAATAAAAAACTGAAAAGTCTTGATTGCATAAGTATTCACCCCCTTTGCTGTGACACCCCTAAATAAGCTCTGGTGCAACCAATTGCCTTCAGAAGTCACATAATTAGTTGAATGGAGTCCATCTGTGTGCAATTAAAAGTGTCACATGACCTCAGATTAAATACACCTGTTTCTGGAAGGCCCCAGAGTTTGTTAGAGAGCATATCTAAACAAACACCATCATGAAGACCAAGGAACTATCAAAACAAGTCCAGGATAAAGTTCTGGAGAAGCACCAATCAGGGTTGGGTTATAAAAAAATATCCCAAACTTTGACCATCCCCCGGAGCACCGTTAAATCCATTATTAAAAAATGGAAAGAATATGGCACAACTGCGACTCTGCCTAGAGAAGGCCATCCACCAAAACTCAGTGACCAAGTAAGGAGGGCATTAGTCAGAGAAGCAACCAAGAGGCCAATGGTAACTCTGAAGGAGCTGGAGAGATCCACAGCTGAGATGGGAGAAACCGTCCATGGGACAACTATAACCCGGACACTCCACAAAGCTGGGCTTTATGGAAGAGTGGCGAGAAGAAAGCCATTGCTGAAAAAACCCATATAAAATCCTGTTTGGATATTGCCAAAAGGCATGTGGGAGACACAGCAAACGTGTGGAAAAAGGTTCTATGGTCTGATGAGACCAAAATTGAACTTTTTGACCTTGGCGCAAAACGCTATGTGTGGCGCAAAACCAACACTGCTCATCACCCTGAGAACACCATCCCCACGGTGAAGCATGGTGGTGGCAGCATCATGTTATGGGGATGCGTTTCATCGGCAGGGACTGGGAAACTAGTCAGGATTGAGGGCAAAATGGATGGAGCCAAATACAGGGAAATTCTAGAGGAAAACCTGTTCCAGTCTGCAAGAGACCTGGCACTGGGGCAGAGGTTCACTTTCCAGCAGGACAATGACCCTAAACACACAGCCAAAGCTACACTGGAGTGGTTTAAAAACAAGAACCTGAATGTCTTAAAATGGCCCAGTCAAAGCCCAGACCTCAATCCGATTGGGAATCTGTGGAAAGACTTGTAAATTGCTGTTCACCAACGGTCCCCATCCAACTTGACAGAGCTTGAGCAATTTTGCCAAGAAGAATGGGCAACAATTGCAGGATCCAGATGTGCAAAGCTGGTAGAGACTTACCCAAAAAGACTCACAGCTGTAATTGCTGCCAAAGGTGCTTCTACCAAGTATGAATACTTATGCAACCAACAAATGTCTTTTTTTTTGTTTAATTAAGTTTTGTGTCGCAATAAAAAATATTTTGCACCTTCAAAGTGTTAAGTATGTTGTGTAAATCAAATGGTAAAAATCCCAATTAAATCAATTTTAATTCCAGGTTGTAACACTACAAAATGTGGAAAAGTCCAAGGGGGGTGAATACTTATGCAAGGCGCTGTATTTGTACTGCTTGAATACTCAAATATGTTTTATATGTTCATCCACATAGGGTAGGTTTTGATGGGCATGGAGACTTACGTGGTGGTACCTCTCATTTAATTCGTTGACAGAGAGGTATTGCATGTCAACTCAATCAAAAAACAAAAGTAGATCAGCCTTTGTGCTCAACAGTCAGAGAGCTGTCTCCAGTCTCTTAAGTGTTTTCTGATTGTAGTCAGCATCTACTTCTTTATAAAATAATTGAATCCCTGCTGCTATGCAATGTGTTATCATTTATTTGAGTAATGATTTCATTTAGAGTACCTGAGTTCTCATACTTACCCCTTACCTTTGTTTGTTTTTTCCCAGTACTTCAACATTAACAGTTTTCATTTTTACAAAAACATAAATAAATGGTGGAAACTTAATATGGTGGAAAATGCTTTGTAAACAGGCCATATGAAGGTTCAAGAATGCCGTAGCTGTGGAAACGCTATATTTGCACACAGTGTCTTTGTTCAGTACAATAGTGTGCAAACAATTAGTAATTGGCTTTGGAGCATCTGTGGAACCTGGTTTGGTGATCTCCACACATTAACTAGCATCACTTTTTGCCTTCAGTAACCAAACACAGGACAAAACAAATCAGCTGCAAATACTACATGAAATGGAGAACGAAAAAAAAACACTGTAGTGCTCTATTGTCACATACTGTATTTGCAGAGAGATACTCCTTTTCATTACTTCAGTGTGAAATACAAACAGGCACCGCAGCACTGCATATGAAAGAAGAAAGTGGAAATGGAGGAGAAGCTGTGAACGCACTTGATTGCTTGTAAGACACATACTGTCATTTGTTGTGCAGCAGTAATAAATATGCGGCTCTGCTGATCTAAAATCTGTTGAACTCAAATATGAAGAACATCTGCTTGGGGAAGTGGTTCTCCCCAAGAGACTCTCTTCTGAAATAAGCACCCCTCTTTAACCAGCCTACACTATAAACAATACCATTGCTTATAACAAGCCATCAATTCCTCACTGCCTGTGAGTGCACTTCAACTGCTCTATAGTACTGAGATAAACTTGGAGTTGTGGTCTTGGAATTAGTCCACACTGAACACCAACTTTTGTTTTAATTTAGATGGACAACAACAAACAGATTTTGGTGTAATATAAAAGCAGTTATATCTCCAAACTTTAAACTCGAGTGTCTCTGTCTTCAATTGATGTGAAAGTGACACTGTTGGAGCAGAGAGGCTCTTTTAACACAGACTGAAGATTTTAAAGTCAACGCTTACCAGGAGAACTTTGCCTGCTAGGCCTTGCAGCGTGTAGTAATCAGGAATGTCTTCTCTTTTGTGGTATGTGCACAATGTCAAGTAGACAAATGCTTCAGCTACTGAAGAAGTCACTAATGTGTGTCTGCTTAGTTTCTTACAGATTTACCTTATTTCACAGTTCACCTGCTATACCCTGGAATTTCACAAATCCCATCCTTACAACAGGTTGCTAAATGACATCAAGATGTTTCAGTTAATACAGGCATTCCAGGTGGTTCCTAGCAAGGACTATCTGTTTAAAATCATTCTACTTTTTAACTAACATGTTTGTAATAAAAATAATGCTCCTCCCACATCAGACTCAATACTGAACACTGGAAATAAAGAATAAATCAATGAATATATTGTTTTTACTGAATATCAGCAAGGCTTGTAAAACATATATTTGAAACGTGATATTGGAGACATCACTTCAATTCACTTTGCAACAACGTCTGCAGAAAGGCTTTGCTTAACTGACAACTACAGATAGACGTTTATGGACAAACCGATTAGCATGTATCTTGAACGGTTTACCTGAGATTAGGTAGTCCAAGATATGTGATAATCGGGGTCTGTGAAACCAGCGGTAGATGTCATTCGATGCCTTTAATGTGGGATCTGTGTTTTTTCTAAACTGTAACTAGATTTGCTAAATGTTACACTGTGCATACAAAACGCAAAAGTATAATTATTTTTAGCAACACTTGATGAATAACAATGTATACAATCAAGATGAGCATTGCATAAAGTACTTTCTGCCCGTACTGAGAGAACACTTCAGAATTGTTTTTTGTGCTCTCTTATGCTTTCTGCTTGTTGCATCTTGTCTGTTGCGTATCTGAACAGTTGCATTGTAACAACTGTCCTATGATTTGTTTCAAGTCACCTGACTAAAACTTGTTAAAGGATTGTTAAAGATTACATGAGTTGCCAATACTCGTACATGAATTAAACACAAACAAAAAAACTCCCAAAAAGAGAACGCTAGTGCCAAGTTCACGACATATTGCCGTACACCTTCATCGCAGACCCCAGAATGCACACATGCAGTCATGTTATACTTACTGGATAGGAAATGCAGTGTTGTAATAATATAAAGTATTATTACATGTGCATAGCAATACAAAATAGATCGACATTGTGATTATAATGGCTGTTGCGCTATCCTATGCAATAAACTTAAATGAAAATGATATTTTTGCCTATACTGTTATATCCTTAAATAAATCGAGATATTCTTCATTATTAAAGATAAAGCGGCATGCAAGTTGCAATATGTGCATTCTAGAATGAAGACATACAGACTGACTGTGACTGATAATAAAAAAGAACATACCAATGATATACCCCATTGCCAGACGACCAACAATGCTTTGCTAGTATAATCCACCTACCGATCTTCTGAGACGCTGATGACCCCATCCTCCTTGGGGATGATCACTGCAGTATTCACCACATCCTGCGATCCCTCGATCTTATTGAGAAGGACAGGTCTCCGCGTCAGTGGTTTTGGGTGGATTTCTGCCGCCATTGCAACGCACTAGTATTTTGCCTGCTGTGTTTGTCTGGGTACCAACACCCCTACCCTATTCCTTTTGCGTGTACTCTGTGTACAGTTCAGTGTGGCTCGATGACGGTCACCAATGCTGGACGTCAGCTGACTGTGCTGCTGGTGCTGCTGCGCCCATATTCCCAGATTGTCACCAACACCAAAATATTTACTGCGGCTGCGCTAACCCGCAATGATTTCTAAAAGAGACAGTACAGCATTTTTGTCCTAATGATTTCTGTTTTTAATCACTTTTCAGAGAGAGAGAGAGAGAGAGAGAGAGAGAGAGAGAGAGAGAGAGAGAGAGAGAGAGAGAGAGTTGCACAAAGCACAGAAACACATTTTGCAAGATACGGTTTTACCAAGGAAGTCCTATTGAAATTGGGCGATGTACTTGTACCCTGTCTACAGACCAACCAAGCGCACTCATCCCATTCCTGCACATATACAAGTCCTGCAGTTGACATCAACTCTTGGCTTTTTGGCCACTAGTACCTTTAAAAGACAGATCGGAGACATAAGTGGTACTTCACAAGCCTCTTTTAGTGCACTAATGCCAGTGGTTTTGGACTCCATCATTGCCCTTTGTCCTCAGTACATTCAGTTTCCTCATACTGACAGACAACAGATTGAAATAAAAAGGGATTTTCATTTAATTGCTAGGTTCCCCAATACCGTTGGTGTTATAGACTGCACCCAAATAGCAATTAAAGCACGGACATTGAATGAATTTAATTTCGTGAACAGGGGAGAGTACCACGCAGTTCAAGTGCAGCTTACATAGTGCAGCTTACATTGGACGCCCGACTCCGTCTATTTACTGCTGTTGCTAAATAACCATTCTTCAAAACAGCAGTGTGGGCATTCGCGGAGAAAACTGAACCATGACAGGCGGTATATTCACAATATAAGGCTCTACAGGGGCGTATTAAATGCAAATTCCCAAGTTCGAACAATTTTTGTGACATTGAGATTTACTAACACGTATTACTTAGAAACGTGCGTACGAGTGCTTTACGCACGATTGATAAATAGCCCCAGGACTATGACGTATACACACTAAGGGGCACGGAGCAGGTTTTTAGTCAAACAAAATAACATATACGAAGGTATAATCTACAGGTATATATTTCAGAGATCATCATTCAAAGGCAGTTCTTGCAGTTTCTCGTGATTTAGGAAATGCAAAAATACGGACTTCTTATATTGGACAGCCAGAAAGTATAAATTGTTGCACGGGTTTACAACAGTTAGATTCATCACTTTAAAATGTTATTTTTTATTTGTTTATTTAGCAGACGCCTTTATCCAAGGCGACTTACAGAGACTAGGGTGTGTGAACAATGCATCAGCTGCAGAGTCACTTACAATTACGTCTCACCCGAAAGACGAAGCACAAGGAGGTTAAGTGACTTGCTCAGGGTCACACAATGAGTCAGTGGCTGAGGTGGGATTTGAATCGGGGACCTCCTGGTTACAAGCCTATTTCCTTTAACCACTGGACCACACAGTCTATGGCCGCATATGGCCCCTGATGTTACAGCATCAGGGGCAATATTCACAAAGCATACTGTGCTGTAATCTCCAGTTGGTGGTTTTTCATTTTCCAAAAACATGGTGCATACTTTTTGACTATGACCCTAAAAAAGGTAACTTAAATCATCATCGGAAGATAGAAACCAGCACATTCTGAAGATAACATAGGTTATTATTATTATTATTTGTTATTTGTTTATTTAGCAGACGCCTTTATCCAAGGCGACTTACAGAGACTAGGGTGTGTGAACTATGCATCAGCTGCAGAGTCACTTACAATTACGTCCCACCCGAAAGACGGAGCACAAGGAGGTTAAGTGACTTGCTCAGGGTCACACAATGAGTCAGTGGCTGAAGTGGGATTTGAACCGGGGACCTCCTGGTTCCAAGCCCTTTTCTTTAACCACTGGACCACACAAGGCAGAAACTGAACTGTTTGTCTACTCAATAATTAAAATATGAACTAATAACATCTATATAGTACTCTGCCTCTCCAAAATACCATTACTGACTTCAAGCGGGCATTACCACACTATAACACCACATATATGTCAACATTGTAGATAGATTAAGAAAATGTGTGGTATATTACCATGTATTAAAATATAATAATAATTTTAAAAAAAACAGTCAAAACTCTTCTTTTTTTCTTGTTCTTGTTCCTCCTGTAAACAAAGCATATTGTAACTAAAGAAGCCTATTCATGAACTGCAGCATACTCGATGAGATTAAGACTAACTTGGCCACCCTTTTTATTTATGTTGCTATACCAGTTCCTGTTGTATTTCTTAATGATTTGGTGTACAGTACATTTCACATCACTTTAATGTATTCCCTTTTTGACATGAACATTTTTTTTTGTCAGAAACACAGTCGAACAGGGGTGGCCAACCCTGGTCCTGGACAGCTGCAGGGGCTTCTGGTTTTCCTTCCACCTGCATTCTCAATTACTTAATTGAACCAATTATTTTCTTAGTTGGGCAACACTAACTGTTTTTCCAGGTCTTAGCAATTGATAATTTAAAGATACCCTGTAAATCTGCAGCATTGTGACTCTCCAGGCCACCCCTGCAGTAGAAGCATGAGAAATAACTGAAAAATACAACATAGCACAATGAAGGTACAGCATATGCATAGAGAAAGTTAACATTATTATGAATATTCAATATTTGCATTGTTTTCTGAAAGGAGAACCATTGTAAAAAAACAAGTATATGCTTTAAAGATAAATCTTCTTCAGAATCTTAAGGATTACTATTTATTAAACTTTTTTCTTGTCTTTCAAAACACACTTTCCTACTTTGGAGAAAGTTTACAAACTTGCTTGAGCATGAGTCATTATTAGGAGTAAATGCTCAAAAGCTAATTCCGCATCAGGTACTGTACCTTAGTTTCAGTGTCTAAAGCAAGGGAGTCCAATCATCGTCCTGGAGGGCCATTTCTCTCCAGATTTAACAGGTACAATGATATCATTTACTACAGAGCCTACAGGGTACCTTGGGACATATTTCATGCAATCTGTACTGAACCCCAATTAAACAATTTAGAACAGGGTTGGAACAAAGTCCAGGAGTGGAAGAGTCAGCTTTGGACACCCCTGGTCTAAAGGCTGGTTCATATTGTTCAATCGTGCCACAGTCACAGAGGGTGATTTCTAGTCTCCCTAGTTGTGCGACTGCCTTGCGATTCCATGGAGACTAGTCCCAAGAGTTGTATTTTTGTACACTTTAACTTGTCTTCTTGCAGGCGGTCTTCCGGTTGTCACAAAACTGAAGTATGGACCAGCTTTTATAGTGGAAAATAAATAACATTGGAATATTATTAGAATATGCACATGCATACAGGTCTACAGTGTTAAAAAATAGTTAAGAATTGAAAAAAAAAACATGTACCTCAAAAGATGTGTAATTGAAAGATAATAATATATATATATAGTGGGATGGGAAAACAGTAGTCCAAATCCAGACTTGAGTCATGCAAATCTCATAGTCTTAAGATACACTGCTTGCCAGTGATTTCAACTAGAATATTTACAAGCATATATGCTTTGAGAAAAGAAACTCTGAAACGAAAGGGAACATTCATCTTTTACTAATATGTTTTCATGTTCAGGTTATTTAGCAGATCAGAAGAACAACTTTGAAATATGAGTTCATGAGTCCATATTAATAAGAGAATAACAAAATGGGAATAAAAAAGACAATCATTGTTTTATAGAAGGGTGGTGGTTGACTCCTTCAGAAAGATATTACTGCTATTACAAATCGATCTCCACCTTCTGCATATCAACCTCCCTGCCAGTTACTGTTAAATAGACCATTAAAGAGTAGATCAAATCACACAAAATGAAAACTGGCTTGTGGTTCTAGCCATCATGTGGCTCAGAAAGTTCATGTCATGCGCTTTACAGCACAGCAGAATCCCAGTACTCCTGGACGTACACCGTGTTGGTTAGAGCTACAGACTGATAGCTAGGATTTAAATACCACATAGGCTGCTAAATAACTAGCCGCAACTAAACAGATTTGTTTTGATTATATTTCTTGGTTATTGAAATGCATAGCTTATAATGCAGCACACACACTATAAAGACTGAACCATAAGCAGAAAACAGTTTTAACAGAAATGGCAACACAGTGGATTTGGAACAAATACTGCTGAAATACTGTAGCACACTACTATTGGTATAGCTTATTACATGGTGGCTACCATTGGCCCTTTGTACAGTTCCAGTGTTATCCTTGGTAAATGATGTGTTACTGAACAGTAACATAAATGCACTGAATGGCACAGGTACATTGTAATTACTGTCAATTTGCTTCTTCTTTGCAATGTTGCATTTGCAGGTCGCTGGAGTTCAGACACTGGAAGAAGTATAAAGTGTGTTGGAATGCACCTGGTTGATTAGATTATAATGCACTGCATGCACTGGGTGCCACTGTAGAGAAGCAATGAAACCATCTCCTGCTAACATGACTTAATCAATCCTGGACCAATCTACTGGACAAAGAACAATGGGAAGCAGTCTGGCACAGCCATCGTCAATAGTGGGTAGTATAAATGGGAAGCAGTCTGGCACAGCCATCGTCAATAGTGGGTAGTATAAATGGTGCAACGATCTTGTGTCTTGTAGGAGATGATATACTGTAGTGCTGTACCAAGCCGTCAGTTCAACAGCAGGAGATATGAAGGATGTTTTGCTTTCCTCAAGGGTGTAAGTACAGTTTGAAACTAGACAAAATTCATTTGGCAATCAGAGAGCAAAGAAAGATTTTATCAGACTGGGTGCAGGGAGACTGAACTGCTCTGTCTCCCTTTTGGATGTTTTCATATTATAGGTTGCTGCCTCCATTTCATTACTGATTCCATAATAAGTTCCCCAATTAGACAATTCTGTACTGAAGGTCATGTTCATGGTATACTGTACTATTTGCAGAGGGTTTAGTTCCATAGTCACCTGGTAATAATGCATGAATAATAATGAACTATTCACCTGAACAGCACGAACACCATGCACTGCTAATACCAATCATTGGCTGAAGGAAATCACTTTACTGGGGCAGCAGGATAGATACCTGAAGTGCTGACATTCCTCAACCCCCAAACCCTTTACTGGGGAGTATCTTCCCTAGTGCTGAAGTTAAACATAGTGTTCTACAGATCTATAGCATTTGTTTCTTACTTACTTGCATCCGAAGCACAAAAAGAAATTCCAGTAGACAGTCTCTGTTGAGGTAAACACATCCATCCAGTTATAGGTTAGCAACAGACGATATTGTCAACATTTCAAAAAGGAGGGATAACCAGGTTTCAATATCATACTTTTTAGAAGTTTGAGCAACCTTATTACTGGTTCCCCTTCTCCTTGTGACGAAAGCATGTTTGTTATTGGCTTATATGTAAAGCTACACTTCCATTATTATGTTATGGTGCTGGCAATCACTCTGAATGGCTTCTGTCTGGAAAATTGAGGCTGAACAGCCTTCTTCATTCCATTCAAACCATTTGACAATGTGACCTTTCAGCTCAGCAAACCCAGCCCGGCCTACTGCCTGTCTATATAACTGCATATCAAAGTAAAGAATAAAAACAAGGGGGAAAATTGAGATAATACTGTTATAAAAGTTTACCATAGTGAAAGCAAAGTGTAATAAAGCACAGCATGGTAAAGCATATTAAAAAGCATGTCAAACCATGGTAAACCCATAGTATAACCATGTGACAGTGCAAAATGACTGTATTTTCGTAAGGGTGTAGCTAGTAATAAGAAAAGTGTATATTACATCTTTGGTTATCACTCCTTTAAGGAATTACACTGCTATTGCATGAGATTGCTGAGAAAGCTACCATGGATTCACCCTGAGGGGGTTGGCTGGTGCTGCTGGCAGCTTTTATACACTTACTGTTCCCTGTCTGGATATGTTGTTTGATTGTGGGGCAGGAGGTGGGGCACTCACTGGGCCTGCTATATAATGCCATTTTATTGCACCTTTTCTTGTGCGTGAGGATTAAATCAAACTTTTATGAACAGACACCATTTTCAAAGATTTCTCTTATAAAGGTTTATCATAGTAAAAGCATACCAATGTGTAATTAATCTAAGTAAAAGCATTGTAAAGCCT
This sequence comes from Acipenser ruthenus, assembly GCF_902713425.1. Lineage (NCBI taxonomy): Eukaryota > Metazoa > Chordata > Actinopteri > Acipenseriformes > Acipenseridae > Acipenser > Acipenser ruthenus. The sequence continues at coordinate 35,403,796 of NC_081196.1, forward strand.
AGAGAAGTATGGTAAGGCTTATTAAAAAACATGGCACACCATGGTAAACTATTGTATAACTGTGGAAAAACAATGGGAAAACTGCAAAATTGCTGTGCAGATTTATCGTGCTAAACTTTTCAAGGGTTATTATAGTATTTTTCATGTTACTATACCCTCAGCTTGATCAAATAAATGACAAAACAGCATAGGGAATGCAATTTTGTATTAAAATATGTGGTTGAATCTATTAACCAGTTTTCACTGTAGTTTTATAGGACTATTAATTGTATTTTCATTAGAACACATATAGAGCTGGAGGCATGTCCTGTTAATATAATAATCTGGGTGACAAGGATATAGTGGAGGCAGGCATAAGTCTCAATGTCTGGTATTGAAAGTTTAAGAATCAGTGGGTATTTTGAAGGCAGCTGTCCATCATGTCAAATTTACATTTTCACAGTGGATTTTGCAGTGGATTTAGGTCATAGTGGTAATAGCTTGTAGATGACATTCATAAACTTCAGCTGCTGCAGAGGTAGCAGGCGTGTTACTGTTAGGCTAGAAGAACACAAGCAGGTTTCAAGGTGGAGGAAGCTGTGTCTCTTTGCAGCTAATATCCTTTGGGGAGTCTAAACAAACTGGAATGCAGTATGTATGATGAGATCTATCTACCTGCTGATGAAAAGAGTGCAGCACCCACCATGAAAGAATGTAGAGAAATAAAATACAAAGGACTTGTGTTTTAGTGTAATATCAATAGGCTTTGAAAAAACACAGTATTTAACAGGGAATCCACCAGAATGTCACATTTTTTACATTACACTAAATACTGCTCTGCCTGTAATTTATTTGAACAATATGTTTTAATATGTTTAATATATAGCAATTGAATATGTGTGTCAGTGAAGTTAAAATTAGGTATATTATATTGTATTTATTTATTTGGCAAATAGTTTTTGTTTTAAAAATAATTTATTAAGGCCTATTAGCGGCCAGTTAAACAACACAAAACGTACTTTTTATTCTCATTTTAAACTACTTAAAAAATCAAACGCGTGTCACTCATTAGTAAAAAAAAAAAAAAAGTGTTCACATGTCAGCCCTCATACCCGGCCTTAGTCACAACAGTGACGCCGAGGTGTCTCTGCTCCACGTACCGACAGCGAGACCGGGTTGAACCCTGTTGCTGGGTGTACTTTTTCAAAGCTCAGTTCCTGCGTTATTGTTGCTGTCCCAAATCCAAAGCCAGAATGATCTCAAAAGACGACTGCTATGGATGTATGACGTTATCAGTCATTTCGCTTGTACTTGTTTACAGTATGCATGTGGTGATTTGTTACATGTATATTCAGACAAGACTACGAAGTGTTTATGCTTTCTGATTATTTAAATAACTAAAACAACTACATCGCGTTCTACTAGGTTAACCCACAAACACAACCCTGACGTCAAGATTTTCACTCTTAGACAGACGAACTCGTCCAGACTTGAAAATAGGGCCTTGTAGTAGGTTACGATTATAATTATTGTCTGTGTGAAGTAAATCCATGCCAAAAAGTAGGACTTACTCTGTAGCTAACGTATGTTTGTGAAATTATTCGTTATCATCAGTGTGAACATATTTTCAATATAATGGAAATGCAATATATTGAATTACGCTTCTAAAAAAATATAACAACCACACATAAACCCACTAACTGCCTGCGGATGCTTCCACAAATAGCAAGGCGCGTGCGCCGTTTAACTTTCCAGTACTCAGTCTCGCGCGTGCGCAGGAGCCGAGCCCAACAAGCTAATTTAGGTATGTTAATGAGGGAGTCCTCACCAGCCAACTGTTAGCGAGATTGGTGGTCACATGGTATTAAGAACGCCTCTTAAGAGGCGGTGACAACTCTCGAGCTGGGGTTAAAACCAGTGAGTGAGCTAGGAGCTTTCAGTAGAGGGAGAGCTAGAGTGAAAGTGGTGTAGGACTTTATCAAAAACTTCTGTAAAACTACAGAACAAAACAAAAAAAATCCCTTGTAAATTAACAATTTCCTCCCGGGTTTTGAGGGTTTTAATTTTTTTTTTTTTTTTTTTTTTAAGCAAACGGGGACAGACCATCAACATTCACGCTTTTACACTTTTAGAGTGCAATATTTATCTTTAATGAAGCAGCAGCCAGGGGGTGGACAAAAGAACATTTTGATCTGTAGTTTGGTTGATGCTCTTGTTCAGTCCATGCAGTACGTGTCATCACCAACACAATGCCCGTTTTACTTTTCCTGATAGACACGTCCGCTTCTATGAACCAGCGCGCCCATCTGGGCACTACCTATCTGGACATAGCTAAAGGGGCAGTTGAGACTTTTATGAAGGTATTGTAACGTTTCCCAGAAGGGACAATGAACAAAAACCGTTACCACCGAGCAGGGTAGGCTTGGTTTATTTTCTCGAGCAGACGCTTAAAAATACGTTTAATTGTGTTGTCTATTTTTTATTTATTTCCTAACAGCTCAGATCCCGAGATCCGGCGAGCAGAGGAGACAGGTATATGCTGGTGACTTTTGAGGAGTTCCCCTCTGGAATCAAGGTAAACGCGTTTTTTGATTAATTCATATTTTTTATATTTGCTATCTTTTGTTGTCTCCTGTCGTGACCTGCTGTTATGACACTTAATTTTATAAATGATCAGCGGAGGTCCAGTAGCTTTAATAAATATGGCCGACATTTTGTTCCAATGTGCAGCAATGAACTATGGGTATTATGTATACGAACAGAAAAATGTCAAGGGAGGGGGAAGGAAGAGACGAGACCTGCTAGTTTGCATTAAAGGGGAAATTATCCCAACTTAAGAACTACGATATAAAGTATGTGAGTTTTGTCGGGTCACGTGTTAAACGTTAACCATCAAGCAGACTTGACTAAAGCATTGACATTGTTTATATAACACTTGTGGTGCATATGGTACGAAAGAGAATTTAATATAAATAGTCGCTTGACAGACGATATTTATGAATTGAGAGCTCAAGCGTTTATCTACAATTATGCACTTAATTTCAAAAGCAGAACTTCAATACATTTTCAACGTGTGATCTACTCACGTTATCTGTGTAATGTTATTTCAGCCTAGATCAGTTTTAACATCTAAAGTTAACTTTTTTTTTTTTTTTTTTTACAGGCTGGATGGAAAGAGAACCATGCCACATTTATGCATGAATTGAAAAATCTCCAGGCTGTAGGACTTACAACTGTTGGCCAATCCCTAAGGACAGCTTTTGATTTATTAAATCTAAATAGATTAGTTTCTGGAATAGACAACTATGGGCAGGTAGGTCAATCACAGTAAAAGTAAAAACTAGACTATATATGGCGAGGGCCCCAAGACACCCCTCACACAGTCTTTCAAGCATTACACTCCTAGTCAAATACTCTACCCCCTATTCCATTCTGCTTGGGATAGTTCAAGGAATGAAGGTATGTTTTCTGTACAAGCAATTAGTAGTGAAAATGAACAGTTTGGCATTGAAAAAAATTAGTCAAAATCCAGTTATCAAAACAGAAAAGTACAGACTGATGATTTTACATTCTTTTTTTCTTTATTTGCAAGTGGATCACAGAAGACATGTCTGAAAAAAACACCAAAATAGTATTCTGATTGTTTACTTGGTCCTGGAACAACCCCCCTGAAAAATATATATCATTTTTTTTTTTTGTAAATCATTTTGAAAACTTGCAATGGACATCCCTTGACATTTATTCTTGACAGTTATGTCAACCAACAAAAACAAACTAGCAACAGTACAATACTACAAGCTAAAGAAGGTTGCACTATTATCGTATTCCTTTGAATTTAAGATGCACTTTTTTAACCAATTGTTTCTTTTAAAAAAAAAAAAAAAAAAACCAAAAAACATGTGTCTTAAATTCGAGTACAGTATAGTGATGCGTGTATTAAAATCGCCAACAAAACGTGACTGCCAGAGTACACAAACAGCAACGTGACTGACTGGCAGTTGAAGGGTTCTTTAGTAGTTATCCTGTGGAGCGTACGCTCTCCTCGATGTAAACAAGCTTTTGCTCAGTGCACGTCTATGTAGCTATGGCAGTGGTGCAGTAGCCTTGAACTGGAGTGGCTGCGTTAAGCAGGTGTAGGTTCCCTGGGCTCGCTTCCAAGCCAATCGGGAATTCCTGGTCAGCTCTGCTCCGGGCAAGCCTTGTTTACTACAGCAGCAGTGTTTTGTTATTAGGCTCAGTTCTAATCAGACCCCTGTATTATTCTACTTTCCAAGCAATACCACAGTTCACAAAAAGGGAGAAAAATATGTGCGAGTAAACGCAGTTGAAAATGAGCAGACGCCTGCAGACTGCCTCCATACCTCGTTTTCTTATGAGTAGATGCATCTTTGTAAATGCATCCTGTTTTTTTTTTTTTTTTTCCCCCCTCAAGTTGAGGGTGGGAAATTTGGTCTGCGTCTTAAATTTGAGATTAGATAAAGATTTAGAAGAACAAAAGATAACAAAGTTAAGATTTATGGGTGGATTTATATTTCTTTGCTATCTTGAAATTAGTGTTTATCACAAGTAACATAATTCTTGTATCAGGAGTGTTGTCAGAATCTACTTAAACCTCCAATAACACTCGGTCACTAAGTGGGTGATGCAAGTTTGGAGGGCCATTAGCCTGCAGATAATACATAAATCTGTTGAGCATCCATAACCATTTACACCAGTGTTGCCAAAGTAGTCAATTTTAATTTATGCTCCTTTTTCCTTTATATCTGCAAATGTTAATCTCTGGTAAGTGCTATAAAGATGCCTGTTTTAACAGCTTACCCTTGGTGTTTTACTTCGAAATTGTATCTTAATTCTTCATTATAAATGCCAACAGTTTTAATATAAACAAAAAAATTACAGCCTATAAAATAGTTATCCAATAATGTTTCCAGCTATAACATAAATAGTTTAGCGGTATTCTGTTTTTGCTGCGTCTGCTACCCACAGCACAAAGTATCTGCAGGATAGGAGATACTCAATATTTTTGAAGTTCCAAGAGTTGTGTGTTGCAGAAACAAATCCAGTATTGATCAGGTGATCAATGCTGTAATTCATTAAAATAATTATAGTACAGGTGATAGCTTAGTGTTTTTCTTTATTGGGTGGGTGCCATTTTGGATCCAACTTTTCTGTGCATTTGTATGAGTTTTCAATGCGAGATTCTGAGCGAATGGACGTTTTGCAAGCTGGTAAAAGTTGTGCTGCCTCGGGCTTTTTAACCTCCCCATTCAATACCCTTGTCTGAAGCACGACTGCTGGTTGTGCTCAGAGTTGCTTAATGAGTTTGTCATGTGGAATGATCTCCACTAGGAGCTAGGTTCAGACTAAACTAAACATCACTTGTGACCGTCAAATCCAGTCCTCTAGAGGTGAAAGCTAGTTTTTGAAGGATGTAAACAAACTGGACTGACAGTCTGCAGAGTGCACTTTAGTCAGACTGGAATAATATAGAAAATTGAATTCCAAGGAGTCTGGTGTAAAGTTGCTTGCTTCTGGGTATTTCCATCCATGCTGTGGTCTACCTAGCTGAGCAAAAATATAACAGATAAGCCACAGTATGTATATGTAGACTTTATGCTAGACCTTCATACTAATGTCAAGTTTTCTGTGAATGTGACTGCAGCTTTAGGTTAAAAATATTGGATTGAGATTCAAATATGGATGTTGAGAGAGATGTTTTGGGACTTCTGAATATATATATATATATATATATATATATATATATATATATATATATATATATATATAAATATATATATATATATATAAATAAATATATATATATATATATATATATATATATATATATATATATATATATATATATATATATATCATTGATATTTATTAAATGCTTAAATCTTGAAATTCAGAAATACCACTGGGTGGCGATTTTAATGTCTTTGTTAAACCAGAGTGAATGTTTAATGAGATGTCTGTAACGTCGGTATTCACTGACACTAGGGTAATGGATGTCCGCTCTTAAATGGGTTTAGTGCTTTGAGTACGTGGATCAAGGTCAATGTCTTAAACTGAGGTGGCTACCGTATTTTACAAATATGCTTTAGTGCATATGTTAATCAGTTTGATAGTATAGGGAGTACATATATTGAGTTGATAACAGTATGCATTAATTTACTTCTCAGATTGAAAATGGAATGTTGTTTCCCTTTTTCTCCCTCTAGTTTGCACCATTTTACAATATATAAAGCAATAAAGATTATGTAAATCAATTGCAAATATAGTAAAAGTTAGAGTCTTAATTAAGGTGTAAGATTGTTGTGGGGGTGGAGGAGGGGACCCAATTTTTATTGTAAAAATATACAGTGTAAAACACCAGAACATGCTAGTATGATCTTGCACTATTAGTTTGTTAGCAAAATTAGAACCTGCTTCGCGTTCAGGTGGACATAAGATCAACTTCCACTGCCGCTATCAAGCCGAACAACACATTTCATTCACAGAACCAGGTTATGGTAGTTACCAAACTATTGAATCTTCGAGGAAAGGCACAGCCTGGGAAGTCTGACGCTGAGGCCTGACCAGTAGGGGTTGCTGCATTGCGATGTGGTGAAAGGAGCACAATGGCCAGTGGGTCTGTAGCCAAAATCAGCAACTTTATGCCAACTGAATTCCCACACTTGCATGGCACATCCCCACACCCTTCCCAATATCATCCATAGCTATTAAACACTCAATAGTGCTACATTTGGAAATATCTGAAGAAACGGAATACATTCCATCATGGATGTTTCGACTAGGTGTTTTTCACAATATCTCCCAATATTTACATATGCATTCTCTAGGTAAAACAAGGTCAAGTTCCTTCAGTTAGAAGTTAATCATTTTAATTTTATTTAACTTGGTGGGATCCTTCTAGCTTAATCCTCCCAGACATTCTGTTTTGCACATTGTTGCTTTACTCCTCAAAGTGGACTTTTTTTTTTAAGGATATATTTAAAAAGCAAAATAAATACATCTAAATGTGGTGTGAAATTTAGATCTGACCATATTTAGTTATCTTGCAGTGTTGGCTCTGTATTTTTACACAGTTAAAGAAACATGAGTGTCACTTTAGGCATCATTTTCTTTTGCAGAAATTCCTTGACTCTAACCCTAACTGGAGAAGTCACATGTTTATATAATAAATCATGTTATTTGATTGACCAGTTAATGACTCCTGCCACAAAGTCAGTCTTATCAACATTTGGAAAGGTTTTACAGTGTCAGTTGCTTAACTATTGCTAGGACTTTTTTTATATATAAAAGTATTATTATTGATACTATATTGCTGCGTCGTCTACATTTTCACCTCCAGTCCTGTCAAATCTGCCAGCATTTGGCACTGATTCATCTGCCAGGGAAGTTAAGGGATTGGAAATCTGCAGCGATCTTCTAAATATCCCCAAAAGCTTTTGACTTTGAGGCGTCATTTTTTGAATAGAGAAGCACCTGCCCACTGAGTGAAATCTTCTCAGCTGTGTTGATCATTATGACAAACTGCAGTGATGGAAGTAAGATTGCTAAGCAGTTTCAGCAGTTCCATGTTTTAAAGCTGAATGATTTACCATGTATCATATAGGCAGTGTGAATAGGGTATCTGTTGGTCTAATGAATCTCGCAGTAAATCATGAAATGTTGCAAACTGCTCTTGCTCACAGTAAGATTCTGTATCCCTGTGCTGATTTGCATCTGATGCTACTTGCATAACAGATGACTATTTATGTTCGCATCCCCCTGAAAAGCAAGCAACAGAGGGGTGTGTGCGCTTTTGGTATGTGGTTTATTTTCAGAGGCATGTCCACCTGGATAAGGGAAAGAGTTGTTGTGAGCCAAGAAGTACACTTGAGAGAGAAGTGAACTCTGAGCCAGCAGTCAATGGAGTTTGCAGGGCTTGACACCCAGTTAGTTCTGCATCATCTAGTGTCTGATGCTAACGGACTATTTTGTTTTTGCATGTGCGACTAATATATATATATATATATATATATATATATATATATATATATATATATATATATATATATATATATATATATATATTTAAAAAAAAAAAAAAAAAATTGACATCTAGAATAGTTATTGTTCTATGGTTCGGCCCTAACCCTCAGTTTTGAATAAGCAGACTTTCTACTGTATGTGTGACTTCTGGTGGTTGTATTAAGAATTCACACAAGACTATATATAATTATTTTTCTTATCATACATTGTAAACGTGTTGCTCAAGTTCCTGTAGATTGCATTTTTTTTTTTTAAACTGGCAAAACTAAGATATATCATAAGTGTTTTATAAGTCAACTAGATGGAATAAAGGGCTAGGTAGTGATTTTTTTTCCAGCACAAATCTGTTTAGACGTGCCCATTACCAGAGCCCTTTCAGAGACTGTTACTGCTGTAGCAAGAACTGGGGAATCCAGATGGGGAACTTCGTCTAATTGGGTTGTAATGATATTGTTAATGTGGGCCTAATCCTTTTATGCTTGATTCACACTGCATTAAGTACTGTCAGACCTCATTAGGAGCAATTTTCAGTGTGTTGTTTCAACTGGACTGTTGTGGAGTCTATAAAAAAAATAAAGCAACCACAAAAGAAAAGTGGTCTCTATCACCCTTGGCCAGTATTACCATTGGCCTATTTCATTTACACTGTTTTTAAATAAAATAAATGTAGATATAATGTTACTTTGATACTCCAGGGAGCCACCATTGTAAAATCTTTTGGTATTATGTTTTCAGTGTTACGATGAAGTTATAAATGCAGAGTGAACCATCTTAAAATGGGTAATCCCTAGCTAATCGTAGACTTGATAAATGCTCCTTGTACATGCATTTAAACATGTGTTTTTACAGATTCTTCAGGTCCCTTTTGATATTTATAAACGTAATGCCTGTCCGCATTGGATGTATAACTGGAGCAGAGTCTTAATGGTTCTTTTAAGCTGAGAAGGTAGCTGTATAAATAGAAGTGAAACCCTGATTCAGAAAAGGATGTGCAAGGCAAACCTCCTCCAGCTCTTTCTTGTAGAGGTTTCCCTGAAGTTGTTTCTGCTTACACTTAGTTGAATACAGTGTGACGATTAATGAGAAGGTGTCGTGCAATAACCCAACCTGATTTTGTTTGTTTAAATAATTTTTGTTCATAACTAGTTAAATCGATTTGGTATTGTTTTGTGACAGCCACATATGCGAAATGACTGTGTTGCCCTTAAAATAAACAATTAAAACCATTTAGCAAATGCAGATGTTAACATCAAATGTTTAATTCCCAGTAGGGTTATATTTCCATTTTTTTATTCCCTTGACTTTTTTTCTTTTAAAATCTAAATGGTATGCCAATTTAACATTTATTGATGATATTGTATACTGAGCCCTGTAAAAATATCGAAGTATTTGATTTATAATGGTCTATTTTAAATCATAAATATTTGAAAATAACCCGCCCCTCCTTCCCATATAATAAACATGTCGGGTGGTGTTTGGGGATATTGAGGGGTTTGTGTTTTGTTGGCAGAGGGTCCTGTAAGGTTTAGCAGCACCTGTCTCCAGTCCTCGGAGATCTGCAAGATGAAGTGTAAACTCTCTGGTCCCTCATGGCCAATTATTATGATCTCTCGGGACTGTAGGAGTTCTCTGTACCAGATGTCGAGCCCGTTGGAACCATAAGAGAACCCACTTCAGACTTCAGTCAACCTTGAATCCACAAAAATATGTGTTCATCTAAAGGTGTCAACGAGAAGCACTACTGGTGCCTGAACAATCAAACAGTATTGTTTTGCAATGAGTCAGGGCCCTATTTAGCAAGGACAAAGGCACATTTTCTGAAAGGAATAACATTATTTTGATTAAGATGTTATTTTTTGGAATAGGGATGCACCTGCCAACTGAGTGAAATATTATCTGCTGTCTTGATCATTGTGACAAACTGCAGTGATGAAAGTAAGACTGCAAAGCAGTTTCAGCAGTTCCATGTTTTAAAGCTGAATGATTTGCCATGTATCATATAGGCAGTGTGAATAGGGTATCTGTTGTTGGTCTAATTAATCTCACAGTAAATCATGGAATTTTGCCAACTGCTACTGCTCACAGTAAGGCTTTCCATCCCTGTGCTGATTTGCATCAAGGATGCTACTTGCATAGCAGATGAGACTATTTATATTCGCATCCCTATACTGTTCAAATTGTTTTATTCCTCTCTGAAAATGTGATTTTGCTTAATCTTTTAAATAATCCTATTAGGCAGCCAAGTACAATTTGGGCTATTCTCAGAAGAATGTACTTGTAAATAGCGTTTTTTTTTTTTTTTTTTCTTTTTCATCTATTTGTTCCAGAATGAGTGTTTTTGTATCACTCACTCCACTTTTTTTTCTGCAGAATAGTGGCTCTGCACTCAGTCATGGGGTTGATGTACACGCAGCCATGGATAATATCTGTTTTTAATTAAAATATTTGCCATTTTATTATCTAGGGAAGAAATCCTTTTTTCTTGGAGCCATCAATTATTGTCACAATCACTGATGGGAGCAAGCTGACCAGTAACAGTGGAGTTCAGGATGAGGTAAGTGGTCTCTCCCCCTGATAAAAGCACAATTAAGTGTTCCCTGTACCTGGGCGCTGTCACTGTTTCAGTTCAGGAGTTTCATTCGTTACCTCGCCAGGTTTATAACAACATAAAGTTGAGGTCTTGGGCAGTTTGGTTACGGCAAGTTTATTAAATCATTGGTGTAGTCTTGGCTAGAAAGACAAGGAATATCTTTTTGAAAAATAGCCCAAAAAACAACGGACAACACATTTATCAGAATTACCTCTCTGAGAACTCCATCTACTGCAGAAGCACAATGTAATGGTTGAACAGCTACAGTATAGTAGAAACATTTACATGCCTTCTAACTACCGCAGCCAGCATTTCATCAAAAACTATATCACCAACCACATGCCAGCAAGGAGACACTTTGTATTTAAAAGTTGATTTTTTTTTTTTTTTGGGGGGGGGTCAAACAATGTTGAAAATGTGTTCTGTAGGTGTATTTGTAGTTCTAACAACATCTTTATGTAATGTTGAACTACAGAATTATACACAAAAAGTGAGAGCTATGATAAAATCCATAACTACAAAATGCTCAATCAAAATTCAAGAAAGTGCCCTTTTGGTTCTTCCAGGGTCCTTACGGTTTTTAAAATGTCAAAGAAAGAGGTCACTGCTGAGCACCAGGCTTCTCTCCAGTGCTTGTCGTTCCCCTAAGGGAGCCCAGATTTTTCCGAGCAGTGGTTAGAGTGCTTGTTTGTGAACAGATGGTGTTGCCAGTTTGCTTCCCAGTTAATGGCCACTAATAAATAAAAAGAGGGTGTTAAAACACAGGGGTTGTTGTTGTACTACGGTACTGGTTCCATCTGCACCTTGACGGCTTGTTTTGACACAGTAATGATGACCAGAGGAGAAGAGGTGTTTGTTATGAGATTTACAAGACAGTAGTTTGTCACTAATTTATAAGTGTTGAAAAGAAAGCCTGGCTTTTAGCGGTGTAATGATGACCAGACTGGTCTGGTGTTCATCCAGGCCAGAAGGCAGTGCAAAGAGTCCACTGTTTCATTCAGTAACATACAAGTCAGAGTCGGGTACTGTTATTTACCCACAGAAGTGGATGCATCCGAGGGATGTCTGCACAAATCTCCGCCTTCCTCGCAACTAAGACCTATTCCCAGTAGATGGCGCAAAAAAAACTACTGGTATATACTTTACTTAAAGGTACAGTAACCAGTTAGTAAAAGATAATTACAATGGCCTGAATAATATTGAAATAAGAATGAAAAAATAACATTTAAAAAAAATAAATAAACAATAGTTTAGTATTTTTTATTTGTCAAAGTTAAAAAGGCTAAACTATAAAATTAAGTCTTTAATTAAGTCTTTACTTAAATATTGACCAAAGCAGCATCTGTAATGGAAAAGGGCATCAAGTTCCATAATTGGGGGGGCATCAAAACTAAATGCACTTTCTCCTCTCCTTTTTTAATTTCACCTTTGGGAGGCACAAAAGGCTAGTGTTAGCTAACATTAAAGTATGCAAAGTTTTGTTTATATTGGGATAGAATGTCTTGGGTAATCCAGTGCCAAGACATTTAGCACTGCATATGTAAATCGTCAGATTTTAAAATCAATTATAAAACATAATGGAAGCCAGTGCAGTAAGGCCAACACAGAAGTTATATGAGCCAGTTTGTCCTATATTAGATTATTTATATTAGAGGTCAGGTTGTCCAAATCCTATTTAAGGAATTTGTAAGCTCTAGTTGTTGCTGAGAACCTACCGGTAAAACGTCTGTCTTATCTGAGTTCAATTCCTAGAAATTGAGACCTCCAACTTTTGATAATTGGTAAGAGACACTAGTCAGGCTGAAATATCAGTGGTGTCACCACAGACATATAAAGTTGTGTGTCATCAGCATAACCTTGAAGATTTACACTGTGTTTACGAATGATCTCACCAGTGGTACAAAAAAAATATGGGAGCAAGAATAGAGCTCTGGGGGACCCCACATGTAATGGTAGATAATCCTGATACAGACTCCCCTAAAGAAACAACATACTGTCTGTTCATTAGATGCAACTAGGCCAGTCCAAAATGGATATAGAGTTAGTCCATCAGAAAGTCATTTCAAGTCTATTCCAGTTGACAGAGATCTATTTATTATATCAAGCACATCATTACATAAATAACTAAATACATCTTTTAAGGAATTCAGTTGGTATTGGATCTAAGAAACAGGTGTAAGATTTAATTTGCATCACTGATTTATTCTAACCATCCAGAGGAATTCAATCCCAAATAGTACTCCTTTTATTCTGAAAATAGTTGCATTCTTCACACTTGGTGGGAGAGGCTTCAGTATAAGGAGGGGCAGAAGATGATGGCTGTACCAATCTATCAGTAGTTGAAAAAAGCACAAGTTATTTTTTATTAACATCAATGAGAAATAGCAGCATCTGGCTGTCCTCAAGAGTTTCATTGTACACACATAGACACACACACACACACCTGCCCAACAGGGTGTGCTTTCTGGGGAAAAAAGTGTAATTTGTAAGGAGAAGTAGAAAAGCAAGTCTATACATGGCAGTCAATAGAAAGTCCTGATTTAACAATTTACATAAACTTGTGTTTGTATGGAAGTGGTGGTAGTCAGTTTAATTCTTCTGAGGTAAAAGACTACTGGTTGTCTGCTTGACTGGATTGCTTCTAGTTTTACCTCTGAGTTTGATAGATGGTGTTTTTGGAGTTGTGGAGATTAGTGTGTGTGGTTTTAAGAGATTTAGTCACACATGTATTGGCTCTGATGTAAGGCATAGTGCTTCGTGAGGGGAGGGTTTGGCATCTGAATGATAAATCACAGCAGCATAGTCAAAGCATGCCATAATCCCTCTTGTTGCAAGTTAAAATCGGTCTTTAACAACAAAAAAAAAAAACATGTCACTCTCCATAAGGTCTGCTGATTTTTCTATTTCTAGTGAGGGAAATATGCTTCCTGTCATGTTGATCTTGAGGCACACATACATTTTTAGCATGTAGGTACAAGCTACAAATAAATGTCTTAATCCTGCCTTTCCCTCTGACCACTTAAAGGCACAAAATGAGTAGTCGGTATATTCATACAGTATTATCTTTTGGTGGGTTTATTTATTCTTATCTAGACTGATTATGATTTGGTTTCATTTTGTTATATAGATTTTGAATATGAGTTTTATTATTGTAGTTCAACTAAACCTATACCTTCCTTTTTATAGCAGGAAGCTGAATAAAACAAAATCAGTTCTGGAAATAATTCCCATTGTATTGCAGTTTGATCCCTTCCTGGTTTTGCTAGGAGTAATGACACACCTGAGCTTGTCGCCGATACACTGTGGCTAATTAAGCTTGTATTAAAACCTGGAATGGGTAAAACTGATATGCAATAGGAGTATTATTTCCATTCCTGAAAAGAAATGCGTCTCTCTGAATGTACAGACAACACATTCCAAATATCGTTTAGGATTGGCCTTTTTAAATGTTGAATTGCACCTCAACCACATGTTCATTTAATCAGCTGTCAACCAGGGTGAAAACTGATCGTAAATCCTTCTTGAAAATAATCTGGCCTGTGACGGGTCGGGTGAATCTGCTGCTCATAGCGAAGTGTGGAGTGTAACGTCAGATTGTACAAGCCTGTCCATTCGCTCTGGGCTGTAGGTTTGGCATGAGTCCAAGAGCTTGTTTACTGTGTGTTGATTGTTCAAAACCACACACAGGAATAGGAGCAAATCTGCACATATAAATGTGATCTCATAAACTCCTCACATGCAGGTCACTCGTCGGAAGGAGCAGTATCTGTGCACAGTTACTTTAAATATAAATGTCGCGGTGAGCCAGTGAATTCTACTGTAGTAGTAAGTATGTGTGTGGTTGTGGGAGAATTCCAGTTTTGGTTTCAGTGTTAACTGCTACTGAGACAAAAGAGGAATAGGGTTGCTAGGACTAATTCTGTTGCACATACCTGCCCTCATTTTTGAAAGATGTGTGTTTTTTTTTTTTTTTTTTTTTTTTAAGAAAATAAGTAATACTAAGTGTGTTTTATAGTTCTGTATACATAAAGGTGGAAACAAAGAAAAAACACACACTCCCCATGTATCCACTGAAAAATTTGAATATAATCTGCCTGCTTTTTATTATCCCGCACTGTGAATGAAGTCCCCGCAAAGGGGATATGGTGGAGGCCGTCGCACGTGTGTCACACTTCACATGTTTCCACTTATTTAATTATCGTGGAGATTGATATTCACAACAATTTCCAACTTTGTGTAGCAAGAGAAACGGGCGCGTTTTGCAGTTTGTTTGCATGCCATTTTGTAGCGATGAGGTGCGCTTGTGGAAATAGGAATACAAAACAATTCCGTGATATAACGGCAGTTCTGGAAAGATTTAATAAACCAATCGGTGTCCCTCAAGACACTCACGATGACAAGTCGCTTTTTTACAAAACAGTACTGTATCCATTGTGAACAAATCTCTATCGGTGCCAAGAAGGTGTTCTTTTAAGCAAAGTTCCTGTTCCTTTTTAGCCGGAACATTTACAATGGGGGGGGGAAAATGTGTTTCACCACAAGGGTGTTCTCTTAGGTGAAGTGTTCTCTTAGGAGGTGTTCCTATATGTGGAGCCTACTGTATGTTATGGTCATCAACTTTGACTTCATATGGAGTTTTGAATTTACAGCCTGGCGGGGATTATATTTACTGGAGTTTCATATTTAACAAACTTTAACCAGCTCATGCATTGTGCACCACTTTGTTTGCTTTTCTTATTTATCAGTTGGTGTATTTGTTCTGTGATCATGTTTTGTGTTGATTTTGTTTTTTTGTTGCAATTTTGGTGGAATACATTAAAAATAAAATGCATAAATAAATCTCATCTCCCTACAAGGGGGATTCAAAACTGGCTACATTCTTGACAAAGCCACTACTGTGGCTGTAGCCCTGCAACATTTAGTCATAATCCGTGAAAATTGAGCTGCGCCCGCACCAATTCAAACCAGTGCAGTGCAAGACTTTCAACGGCAGTAACCCTGTTTTTTCCATTTTAAAATGAATGTCACATTTTGAAGTGTAACTGAACCCTGATTTCAAATTCTCTTTTGAGATTCAGATCTTTTAAACATTCTTATTTACTAGGAATAAGAGTTTGGTTTTACATGCATTTTATTTCTCAAAGCATATAGGCCTATACCTTATTCTGTTTAACACGGAACACTGTAAAAAAAAATATATATATATGTATATACAGACGTGCTCAAATTTGTTGGTACCCTTACAGCTCATTGAAATAATGCTTCATTCCTCCTGAAAAGTGATGAAATTAAAAGTGGTAAAAGTGGTATGTCATAGAATAAAGCAAAGAAGCTGTGAAAAGAGATGAATTATTGCTTATTCTACAAAGATATTCTAATAGAAAATAATAGACAAGCATGGTAAGGGTAAAGGCTACAAGACCATCTCCAAGCAGCTTGATGTTCCTGTGACAACAGTTGCAAATATTATTAAGAAGTTTAAGGTCCATGGAACTGTAGCCAACCTCCCTGGGCGCGGCCGCAAGAGGAAAATCGACCCCAGATTGAACAGAAGGATAGTGCGAATGGTAGAAAAAGAACCAAGGATAACTGCCAAAGAGATACAAGCTGAACTCCAGGGTGAAGGTACGTCAGTTTCTGATCGCACCATCCGTCGCTTTTTGAGCGAAAGTGGGCTCCATGGAAGAAGACCCAGGAGGACTCCACTTTTGACAGAAAAACATAAAAAAGCCAGACTGGAATTTGCTAAAATGCATATTGACAAGCCACAATCCTTCTGGGAGAATGTCCTTTGGACAGATGTCAAAACTGGAGCTTTTTGGCAAGTCACATCAGCTCTATGTTCACAGACGAAAAAAATGAAGCTTTCAAAGAAAAGAACATCATACCTACAGTGAAACATGGAGGAGGCTCGGTTATGTTTTGGGGCTGCTTTACTGCGCCTGGCACAGGGTGCCTTGAATCTGTGCAGGGCACAATGAAATTTCAAGACTATCAAGGCATTCTGGAGCGAAACGTACTGCCCAGTGTCAGAAAGCTCTGTCTCAGTCGCAGGTCATGGGTCCTCCAACAGGATAATAACCCAAAACACACAGCTAAAAGCACCCAAGAATGGATAAGAACAAAACATTGGACTATTCTGAAGTGGCCTTCTATGAGTCCTGATCTGAATCCTATCGAACATCTATGGAAAGAGCTGAAACTTGCAGTCTGGAGAAGGCACCCATCAAACCTGAGACAGCTGGAGCAGTTTGCTCAGGAAGAGTGGGCCAAACTACCTGTTAACAGGTGCAGAAGTCTCATTGAGAGCTACAGAAAACGTTTGATTGCAGTGATTGCCTCTAAAGGTTGTGCAACAAAATATTAGGTCAGGGGTCCCATCATTTTTGTCCATGCCATTTTCATTTGTTTTATTATTTACAATATTATGTTGAATAAAAAATCAAAAGCAAAGTCTGATTTCTATTAAATATGGAATAAACAATGGTGGATGCCAATTACTTTTGTCAGTTTCAAGTTATTCCAGAGAAAATTGTGCATTCTTCGTTTTTTGTGTAGGGGTACCAACAAATTTGAGCACGTCTGTGTGTGTGTGTGTGTGTGTGTGTGTGTGTGTAATATATATATATATATATTAAGAAAAAGACGGGGTCTATTCAGTTGATCTAAACTGTGGCAGACCTAAACAAATCTGTCCTTTTAAATCATTTAAAAGGGGACTTTGAGAAAACCAACATCTCTAACAGTATTAGTGAGTTTCCAAAGTGTATTTTTGTCTTTTTAAAATGACAGGTTTGAACGTACAGTAATTTAATATTTTAAACAGTGGCTAGATTTAGATCTACCATGGTTTGTAGATCAATTAATAGACCCCAGTGTGTGTAATTCGCTTTTCATCCCTTGTATATCCTTGGTGAACGTGACAGTGTAGGCCCCCACAGGTAGCTGTGTATGCTGCACCTCATAAATGTAATACTGCACAATAACGCAAGGTTTATTATAAATGGTAATTTTCCTTAAATGTTTGGATAAAACAAAAATATAACTAAGCTTCTAATTTGCATTCATTTTCAGCTCCATTTACCCCTCAGCACCCCTTTACCTGGAAGTGAATTGACCAAGGAACCTTTCCGTTGGGATCAGCGCCTGTTTGCTCTCGTCCTACGGATCCCAGGCAACATGGCTGTTGAGCCAGAGCAAATGATAGGTGTTCCTCAGGACGATTCTGCCATTACTCCAATGTGTGAGGTCACAGGCGGTAAGAAACATATTGAACTGTTTTACCTAAACCAGATTCTGTTCATGTTAAATTAACATACTTTGCAAAGCAGTAAAAAGTTGTTTGTCAGCCAACTTTGAACGGCCTCCCCAGTCCCTGAGATGCAAAAACAGAAGAGTATTTATTGTACTGGAGGCCCAGTTTGCATGAGACTGTTATGAGAAACCAAAATTCAATACAAATTCTGCCAAGCACGCAGTGAATTCAGTATACTGGTACACCATATCAAATTATATTACCTGAACCCTAATAATTGAGTTTTAATAGCAGGCAGACTGATTTTGAAGTTAATAGCTTTTGACAAACCATTCCACTCAAGATTGTCTGTCATTTTATTTTAGAGAACTAGATCATCTTGACTCTTCCCCTTCAAGGGTTAATTACATTGCAATGTTTTCACCTGATTTACTGAGCATCTATAAAATACAAGATATATTAGCTCAAGAGCCAGCTGCCCAACATTTCGATATGTTGTACGTATCTTTCTCAAGGGAGCATGTGTTTAAATCAAAACATTGGAGGTATTTATAGGTTTGACGGCATGACAACTTGTTTTTATATTGAAATCCATATTGAAGTCCATGATTTCATCTTGTATAATGTAGTGGTGTTCTATATATTGTGACTTGGCTTTTACTTCTATCTTTAATTCTGTTAATTCTAATTAACATTAGTTTAGTGAAGGAGAGTTCAGTCAAGGCACACTACAGTAAATGTAATGCATCATGTCGTAAGATCGTGAAACGAAATGATTTCTGTTACAGAACAGGGTTCTCCCCAGGAATTCTGTTCTCTGACTAAATACCACAGTATATTTGCCAGTTTAAATGCTGTTTCAGTTGTATGTTGACATTTTTACCTACAGAAACACTGTTTAGATAATTGTTACTATTAAGGCGTAGTAATATTAATACATCAGGTAAGTAAGTTGGTTTTGTCATAGCGGTGCGGTAAGACAATTATTACTGCACGGTCATGTGATCGTTCAGCCAATCACAGCACTTAATTTATCCAAGTATATATATATATATATATATATATATATATATATATATATATATATATATATATATATATATATATATATATATACAGTTGTATGCAAAAGTTTGGGCACCCCTGGAAAAAATGTATGTTACAATGAATCTTTCGGTGAACAGAAGTTGACCTGACCTCTACATGGTACAAAGTTAAACATGACACCTTTCTGCAAATTTTTAATACAGGATTACTATTTATTTGCATTTATTACAGATTCAAAATAATAAACAAAAGTGAACATGGCGCGTGCAAAAGTTTGGGCACCCTGTCACTTAGTACTTGGTAACACCTCCTTTGGCAGATATAACTGCTTCCAAACGTTTCCTTTAGCCAGCTAAGAGTCTTTTTATTCTTGCCTTTGGAATTTTTTCCCACTCTTCCTTGCAGAACTCTTCCAGCTCAGAAAGATTCTTAGGTCTCCTTGCATGCACTGCATGTTTGAGATCTCCCCACAGATTTTCAATAATATTCAAGTCTGGGGACTGTGATGGCCATTCCAAAACCTTTCTCCTTCTTTCTTGTAAATATTTCATTGTTGATTTTGAGGTGTGTTTTGGATCATTGTCTTGCTGAAATATCCAACCTCTTTTCAGCTTCAGTGTCCTGACTGACTTTAGGACATTAGCTTCTAGGATTTGTTGATATTTAGTTGAATCCATTCTTCCTTCCACCTGCACAATATTTCCAGTTCCACTGGCTGCCACACAACCCCAAAGCATAATAGAGCCACCCCCGTGCTTAACAGTTGGCAAGGTGTTCTTTTCTTGAAATGCTTCACCCTTTTTTCTCCAAACGTACCACCTTTGGTTGTGGCCAAACAGTTCAATTTTCGTTTCATTAGTCCAAAGCACATTGTTCCAAAAAGCTTCAGGCTTGTCAAGGTTTTCTTTTTCATACTTTAGACGCTGACTTTTGTGATGAGGTCGTAGAAAAGGCTTCCTTCTGACAACTCTCCCATGCAGATCCTTGTGTGTAAGGTATGCTGTACTGTGGACCTGTGAACAACTACTCCAGTGTCAGCTAAACTGTTCTGAAGGTCCTTTGCAGTGACTTGTGGGTTCTGTTGTGCAGATCTGACCAGTTTTCGGGCAAGTCTATGTGATATTTTTCTTGGTCTTCCAGATCTTGCCTTGACTTTAACCGTCCCATTTAACTTCCATTTCTTGACAATGTTTCTGACAGTTGAAATTGCTAGCTGGAAGCATTGAGAGAGTTTTTTACAGCCTTCTCCTGTTTTGTGAACGTCAATTATCTTCATTTTCAAGTCCTCAGACATCTGCTTAGAGGAGCCCATGGTTTTTGAAGCCAGGCAGAACAACCATCACAGTCTGACAGATTAGAAGGTATGAAGTTACTTCAGAGTAATAGTTCAACACTGGAATTGACTTCACCTGACTAACTGAAGCCCTAACGAGTGAATCAACCTTTCTGGGCCTTAGTAATCATCTTTTTAAGAAGTAATTAAGAATGGTCCAAAAGGGTGCCCAAACTTTTGCACGTGCCATTTTCACTTTTGTTTATTATTTTGAATCTGTAATAAATGCAAATAAATAGTAACCCTGTATTAAAATTTGCAGAAAGGTGTCATGTTTAACTTTGTACCATGTAGAGGTCTGGTCAACTTCTGTTCACTGAAAGATTCATTGTAACATACATTTTTTCCAGGGGTGCCCAAACTTTTGCATACAACTGTATATATATATATATATATATATATATATATATATATATATATATATATATATATATAAATAAAAAATAATAATTAAGACATAGTTAAGGTTTGAATGAAGGTTCAGTAATATATGGATATATAGATACATAGATATATAGATATACACACACATGATGATGTACTGGAATTTTGACAAATGCTTCACTGCAATTGGATGGTTTCTCATACATAATATCCAGTGCTTAATATGTACACTATGAAATTATCAGCAGCAATCTACAGTTCAGAAAATAGAGTACAGTTTATGTGGAGGGGGTATAGAAGTAGATTTGCATATTTGCTTTGTAAAGCCATAATTTCCATAAGACAAATCGGCATTTAAATCCAAAGTCATTTGTTTGGGGTGTAGTGGTTGTCATGAAAATGTTGAACGTTCTGGAGCTCAAACCCATAATTTAAATTCAGCTGTTTTAAATTAATAATTGTACCTTTTGTGTCCCACTGTTTCTGAAATGCAAGCATACAAGAAGATAACTGAAGGAAGCAGATAAGGCAGGCATTCTAAACTTCATTCATACATAAGACACTGCTAATGCATAGGGATTGAGTCGAGTCACATAAAACCTTGGAGAACAGCAGACTTCAAGATACTGAGTCCTACTAGAAACAGTTCTGGCCTCCTCCTGAGCATAGCAATCTCCCTGACCTATTTCTGTTCATCTTCTAAAAGCCTGGCTTTATTTTCATCCTGACACAGGTTGTGTATTGTACATTGGAAGCTACATGATAAACATCAAATGCTTTTTGCAGATTTGTTAAAAGTAGATATCAGTGTGTCCAGCATCATTTCAGTTTTCAGTTTTGAAGTATTGTAATTGCTTATGAACATCTCAAAAAAGTAATCTGTCTTTTACAATTTGTGATCATTGTTTTTTTATTATCGTCTCATCATTTTTCTTGAAAATATGTTGGTTCTTTTTGGTTTTATATTCATTTGGAGATATGCAGTTATACTAAAGTTTGTGGCTGCTTCCTGGTTGCAAATCACTTCTTGTGTTGTAGTTTTAAACTCTATCCAATGATTTAGCTTCAATCAGACCATGTGACATACAGAGCAGATACTGAAACTATTTAAACTATTTGCATATCCTGATTTAATAAAAAAAAAAAGTGAAGAACTAAAAGGTTCTCGGCACAATAAAAAGAGGAGGGCAGTAATAAAGCTAATTAGTGAAGAAAATTGATTTTAAAACCTTTATCAGCATTCCTTCATGTGGTACTTTTACTTTGTACATTGAATTATATTATTTATTACTTGTTTATTTAGCAGATGCCTTTATCCAGGGCGACTTAAAGAGACTAGGGTGTGTGAACTATGCATCAGCTGCAGGGTCACAATTACGTCTCACCCGGAAGACGGAGCACAAGGAGGTTAAGTGACTTGCTCAGGGTCACACAATGAGTCAGTGGCTGAGGTGGGATTTGAACCAGGGACCTCCTGGTTACAAGCCCTTTTCTTTAACCACTGGACCACACAGCCTCCTAATTGTAGAATGTAAAGCGTGCGAAATGCAATATTCATTCCCACCAGTGACTGATTGGTGTAGATAATCATCTAATTCCCAGGACTGTTGTATTTAGATTATATGAAAACGGTGTCCTTGTTCTTCCGCAGGTCGTTCATACAGCGTCTGTTCACAGAGGATGCTCAATCAGTGTCTGGAGTCACTGGTGCAGAAAATCCAGAGTGGAGTGGTAATAAACTTTGAGAAAACAGGACCAGACCCGCCACCTATAGAAGGTAATTGAAAATGGTCCTGTGGGTTTATGCTGACACCTCCAGAGCCAATTTTACTGACAGACGCAGTCCACACTCTCACAAAGAACCAGTTAAAACCCCACGGCAGAAAGTTAATAAGACATTTTATTTCCTGAAGCGATATAAAATTAAATGTATTCATTTTGAGTTTTATCTTCACTCTTCTAAAGAGCATTTATTGGGAGAAGGCAGACCAAGGCTGTCTGTAAAAGAGGGTTTTTAGAAAGTGGTTTCTCCTCAAGGTTAAAGTATCTGAGCCTACACTGGATCATTTTTGTATATGTTTATCATTAGCTATATTTTAATTGATGACTGTGATGAAGGTGTTTGCCTAATTCATTTATTTGACTGGGGAGTGTTTTAAAAGCATTTGAACCCATCTTAACCTGCATTTTATTTTAAGTCACCAAACAAACTTGGTTTTACAAACGTACAGCCAAATTTAAAGATAATTCATGGTCTCCTTAAGTACTCAAGGTTTTGTGTCTCATTTTTTTGTAATATTAATTTAACCCCGCAGTAAATGCTTTAAAGTATGGGGCTATATATTTCTTATAGCGCTGCCTCGTATTTCATTCTTACTGGTTAACACTTACTCTTGCGTAACCTTGATTTAAAGTAACAATCATTAAAACATCTGTAAACCATTTAGAAGAAATGGCAAGGTTTTTGGTTGACTTCCTTTGAAGAAACTTGTATTTCATTGTACTTTTGTATTTGATTTATTTGCCACAGATGGACCACCCGACACATCCAAACCTGGACCCCAGGTTTGGCACAGCTGTCACAAACTCATCTATGTCCGACCCAACCCCAAAACAGGAGTTCCTATTGGCCACTGGCCGATCCCAGAGGCCTTCTGGCCTGATCAGAACTCGCCAACTCTTGTAGGTGTCTATGTAAGATAATCATTCTCCAGAATGTGTGCGTTTTGATTTATGCATTCATTGTTTCCTGTTGCGCTAAAGTTATCAATTACATCACAGCCATTTCTGATTCTGGTCAGGTCTTCTCTTTCCAGTAACCTTTTCAACCCTTCAAGGAATGGACCAATATATATATATATAGGCTCATTGTATTTTTGTACATCTAGACTGCAATTTGCAATGTAAACAGTTTGCTGTGGAAAGGCGATTTTAACCTTCAGAAAAAAATTCTTTAGCAGTTCTACTGTGAAAGATTTTATCTTTTTATAATAGAACAAGTTTTTAAAAAGGTAACATCTTTCAACCTTATCTGGTTACAACCAACATGAGAAAACAGCTCATCAATAAGGCAGTGTTTTTTCCATAGTTCCTCTTACAAAAAAATGGGCAAAGCGTTAAAGCAGTTCTAGGGGATTTCTGTAGTCTTAGCACTGTATGCAGCCCAGTAAAAAGTATGTTTGCTTTACATAAGCTTGTGTAGTGTTTTGATCTTTCAGAGTTCACATAAGAATATATCTTAACAATATTAGCTGTCGTATGTTGCCAAAGAGGGAAGTGAAAATATTTGTATTTTAAAGAGCGTTGTCCTGATCTGTATTCGCAAAGTTATTTTTAAAAGGTAAAGCCTCATGGTTCCAAAATATTTAATTTTGGGACAGAACAGGTGCTCCTAATCCCAGATGTATGTTGATTTCTTAAAGTACGAAGTTTGCCTGAAGGTAATTGACAGTCAGGTTTGGTGCTTGCCAAAATGAAACCTACACAGCTTCATTACCTGCTGGTGCAGTGGCTTAACGTGAGTGGTGCATTACCTGGCGCTAGCCCATGTTAACAGTGAAGAGCAGTTCTGGTAGTGAGATTTTAGTTGGCTCTCTGGAGTGTTGGTGCAATAGAAGTGAACAGTAATGACATTGGAGCTTTGCCACTTATTCTGCAGTTCCCATTGCTGCTAAGGAAGCCATTTTTGGCAGATGCCTCACCCAGCTGTACTTATCATTTTTTTCAAAATGGCATAGATTTTTATTTTATACAGCATTTGCGCATTTTGCAGTTTTGTTTTCCTTTTTGAAGGGTTCATTCACCAATAATTCCCAACTGAGAAATAACTAGCTTGGATTAAGGTCTTGTTGTGTGTGTTGTGTTTTTTTTTTTATTATTTTATTTTATTTGGCAGTACTGACTGATTGGTGAAACCAATGTGCCAGTCTGGTCATTCCTCCTAAAGAGATTATATTGGCATTTCAGAAATGCTAACAAAACCAAAGTGTGTAACAAGTTTATGCAGCATTCAATGCCAATGCTTTTGTTAAAATGACATTAACGGGCTCCCGAGTGGCGCATCCGGTAAAGGCGATCCGCGTGGAGTGCAGGATGCGCCCTGTAGCCTGGACGTTGCCAGTTTGAGTCCAGGCTATTCCACTGCCGACTGTGGACAGGAGGTCCCAGGGGGTGGCGCACAATTGGCCGAGCGTCGGCCGGGGGGGGGGGGGGGGGCTTAGGTTGGCCAGGGTGTCCTCGGGTCACCACGCACCAGAGACCCCTGTAGACTGGCCGGGCACCTGCGGGCTTGCCTGTAAGCTGTCCAGAGCTGCGTTGTCCTCCGACACTGTAGCTCTGGGCTGGCTGCATGGCAGGCCTGCAGTGAAAAGTAGCGGTCGTCTGACGGCACACACTTCGGAGGACAATGTGTGTTAGTCTTCGCTGCTTCCGTGTCAGCGCAGGGGTGGTAGCAGTGGGCTGAGCCTAAATACAATTGGGCATTTCAAATTGGGAGAAAAACGGGGTAAAAATGAATTGCCTACTACTAAAAATTTTTTTTAATTAAACCCTAGGTTATTCGCTACTGTGACCGACTGGTATTTCTGCATTTTATCAATGCTCTTCAGCTAGGACCAGGAAATCTAGGGCCAGAAAATACATAAACCTGCATAGAACTGACACCATTTACAGGAATGTCAAAGTACCCAATTATTTTGCCCGTGCTCAATTTACAGAGATTTTGTTTGTTTTTCTTTCTTCAGCCGTCCCGTACTGCCCATCCTCAGGTCCGCTTCTCCTGTATCGACTCGGAGCCCATGGTAATCGACAAGCTTCCCTTCGATAAATATGAACTTGAACCATCACCTCTCACGCAATACATCCTGGAGAGGAAATCGCCTCATACGTGTTGGCAGGTAGATAAAGCACCACATTTCCTGTATTACACAAACGAGTACGAAGTGTACTACCCTTACAAACTGTTCTTTTTAATGTGAGAATACAGAAATAGATAAGGAGTGTATTACACTTACAAACTGCTCTTTTTAACGTGAGAATACAGAAATAGGTACAAGACATGCTTCAATTTGCCAAGTTACACAAGGGGGAGGCTGCCATGCTACTTCAAAGAACTCTCAGATCTGATGTGCAAAAGGAAATGAGATGTGCATTGAAATGTGTGAAACCTTATCAGACTACCTAATGTTTGCATTTGTGATCTCTAGACGTATGTCCATATTTACAAATATCTATAAAACCTAATACAAAACAACTAAGTTGCACGTAGGGGCACTTAAATTTTCCTCCTGCATTTGAGGCTTTTTAACATCAGTGCTTTGCTGGGAAAAAAAGCTAATTTGTGAATATGGCCTTCTATAGTCTAAACTCTCAATCCTGCTGGCTATTTTACCACTGTTTGTTGATAATATTTTTAACACTAAATATGTGAAATATATTTTGCGGGTGAAGGGGAGAAAGGTCCATACTAGATCATGTCTGAGTATTATTGTGGTTCAAGTAAGATCTGCTGCTATTTTTAGATTATAAAAATGTGCCTTGAAAGCATACTGCACTTGTTAACATCCTTCTATTAGTGGATTACTATACTTCCCTAGACTGGGGGACCATTTACACACTCTGAGAACATGCGCTAGTTGTAGTTGCGATTTTGCTTCTATTGTCTCTGATTTGTACATATGTAAACTGTTAATGTTGTGTTTGTCAAACCTTTTTTTGTCTCTGAACAATTTTGATTTGTTTCAAAATTGATTTGTGCTACAGGATTTGACCAATGTACGTGTGTGTGTGTTTGTTTTTTTTGTTTTGTTTTGTTGAATAGTGCCTTGGCAATATAAAGGATGCTCTGTTTAAAAATGTGTGTTGCACTTGCAGTTATCTACACACACATACATATGTATGTACATATCTATCTTTAAAAAAAATAAAGAAAAAAAAAACACACACAATTGTAATGAAACTTAGAAAGGTACATTTTACATGGTGAATTACTTGCATACTTTTTCTTAATCCCGATGGCTTGGGCGTTGGTGTGGGTATGTATATTACTGACACACCTTACTGTCACCCTTTTCCTAAAGGTTTTCGTCTGCAATAGTGCAAAGTACAGCGACCTTGGCCAGCCATTTGGTTATTTGAAAGCCAGTACAGCTTTGAACTGTGTTAACATGTTTGTGATGCCATACGACTTCCCTGTGCTCCTTCCTCTTCTGGGTGAGTATAGAATGGGTCTTCTGTGGGCTTGTGTGTAGTTATGCGTTCATGCATGCCGGTAGAAGTTTTATTGTTTCTGTGAATGAATCTCAACAAACCGTGCGTGTTACACAGGCAACATAATGTCTTGCACTCCCTCTGCCTGCAACAGACGACTTACTACAAACCAGAATTTGCTGGTGAGACATGCCTACCAATACAGAAAACATCACCCAGATTGTTTTCAACTGACAGGAAGTTAAGATTCAGAGGATGAAAGTGTCTGCTATCATGTTCTGTCTTATAAGGAGACATTTACAGTTTTACATATGCAGATATGATGCTTTTACTGTGATTTAATCACAATAACGCAAGCTGTGCAGTTCTGGAGCAGGTAGCACTTTTTTAGAAGCTTGGTTATTTTTAGGGGATAATTCATTTTGAGAAGATTTACTACTAAATACATACTTTTTGTATTTTTGCTGACTGAAGGTTTTTGTTTATAAAATGTGTTTTTATATGCCTGATATCCCTTCTGCTAGTTACACATACTACTTCTATGACATGTATGTGTTGCATGTTTCTTTTATTGCAACGATTTTGAATTGGATTTGATTTCTGTGTTTTGGGCATTGATTTGTGCAACTAAACCTACTAAATTAAAATATATATATATTGTATTTCATGTCATTGCTCGATGTCCATGTATATACATGTTGTAATTTGGCTGGTTGAAATTATTCTTGCTTTTTATTTCAGATGATTTGTTCAAAGTTCACAAGCTAAAGCCAACTTTAATGTGGAGGCAGTCATTCGAAGTATATTTAAAGACGATGCCGCCATATTATATTGGGGTAAGACAGTACTTGCATTCTTTTATTTAAAGGTTAAATGTATATAAAAGTTTGCATGGATTTTATGATGTGCACGTTATTTAGACATGATGTACTTTATTTATGTTAAAATGTGAAAAGGTTCTGTTTTTTGTTTGGAATACATTCATATAGACCTCTAATCATTTACTATACTAATGATTGACTCTAGTTTTGTTGCCAGTAGTTGTAGTCTGACTGCTTCACATACGAATACAAGCTATTCAGAATTAAGGCTTAAAGCATTTTATTTATTTTATTTATTCATTTATTTATTACAACAAACTCACAACTTTGGTGTTTGATAAAGGAACTTTATCACTCATATGATCTGAAATGTACAGTAAACTTATTTAAAGGAAGTTTTTGTTAAGGACTCCTTTGTCATCGATTTAAAATGAAGTTTAGGGTTTGTGAAACCTTTAGAAGTGTTAAGAGGGTTTACTAGTTTATTCTCATTTACAAAGCACTGTTTAACCTATGAACATGCTTAAACAGTCCTTAAAGTTTTGTGAATATGGCTTAGTATACGAGAACAGCCTGTTTTAAATAAATGTATGTATTTCTATAAAAGAGAATTGTATTATTTCAAATGTACATATAATAATAAAGTACTAAATTTTGTCCTCTTCATAGCCTCTGAAGAAAGCTCTCCGGATGATGGGAGCACCTAATCTAATTGCAGAAAACATGGAATATGGTTTAAGTTACAGTGTCGTTTCATATCTCAAAAAGCTAAGCCAGCAGGTAACTTATGTCCTGTCCCCCTTTTATTTATTTTATTACTGAATATTTAAGTTGTTTTAAACCAACATTATTTTATATATAAGCAGTGATGATTATAAATTTAGGTGTGTTGGTCTGTTTTTACTTCCTAATTGCTTAACATATTGGGAATCTTTGTATCCAATTGGAAAAGCCCCCATGAGAATCCTTGTTGTTTTGATGTACTACATCATCAATGTGCATGAGAATACAGTTCACATGTACAGATTGTCCATGCACTTTACACAATGGGCTAGATTCTCAAAGCCATTTACATCAAATCGTCATTAGCAAAAATGTTGTTCAAGAAGGGGTGGGGAAAAAAAACACTCATTTACAGTTCTAAAATGAACTAGAAGTTGCAGGCAACTTGAAGGCTTCCAGGCTTTTACAGCAGAACAAGATACAGTTTGAGACTCGTGAAAATGGAAATCAGACGAACATGTTAATTGGAAAGCATCATTTTAACGTGTGTGTTTTTTGCAGGAAAACGGTTAGTATTTTATAACTGTCGATTTTAGTATTCATTTTGATAACTACTTGCGATTCGTTGTGGGAGTGCAATTCGCGCTGTGGAACTTTCAGTTGCATATTTGAAATACCCCGGCTGTCAATTTTCTGTACAGCCCGAGATTATAGTAATTTGATGAAAAAAAAAATTCTAATAATATAAAAAATGGCAATTTTACGCTGTTATAAATAAACTGGGCACAGTATTTTTTTTAACCATTATATAATTTGCTGTTAGATGTGATAATAGTATTAAGCAGTATATGCTTTTCATGGTCATAAGCGGCCTCCTGTGGTGAGATTTCACCGTGTAACAAATTTTTTTTTTTTTTTGGTTCCTGGGTAGTAAGTGTTATTTCCTAATTGCTTATGCCTCAAAAGTATAGAAAATGGCTATTCCCCACAAACTTTGCTTTTGTGACCAGGACAGTGATATTTTGAAATTTACCTATTTCCAATGAGAAAACGGGCGAATTTGTGTCTTTTCGTTCACATAAAGTCAGAAAAAAATAAAATATGAATCCAAATTAACATGTATTTATACTAAAGAAATACAAAAATGACTACAAAAGATTTAGAAGAGAGTAGGTTTTCGAGATTTACGATTATACTGTAAATCACTTTCACGAATCAGCCCCCAAATGTGAACTTTTCCTGAATAACCTTTTTAGAGGACACTACAAAGATAACATATACCCAAGATTCACGTCAATCGGCCAAACGGTTCATGAGGAGATGTCGTTTAAGCGTTTTACGCAAAGTGGCACATAGTTTCCACACCATGTGACCGATCAACTTTTTTCTTGCGTAAAATCAATCATGGAGATGAGTGCATTACGTACAAAAATTGTCACAGCTGTACTATGTACCGTTCATGAGAAGACATTTGAAAATTTCCCAAAATTCATTAAATCCAAGATGGCTGCCACACCATGTGACCAAAAGCCGCCATATTGACCATGGCACAACATCCCATAGTCCTCTACATCCGTGCCAAATTTCGTGAGTTTTGGTGCAGCAGTTTAAAAGTTATAGGCTTTTGTAATTTGGGAGTAAGGAAATAATAATAATAAAAATAATAATAATCAAAATCTTTACAACAACAATAGGCTTCCCGGCCAATAAGAAACAACTTGACACCCACAAGCCACTACATTTAAATACCTGCGTTTTCAAGTTTAATGTCTTCTCAGGTGTGTTTTTTTAACTGTCAAAGTCATGTTAATAACTCTTAGGAGTTAATAGCTTTTGAGAATCTAGCTCACACTGAACAGTAGAGCTGACATCTATTGACATTTTGAAAATGGTTACACATTACGAAAAATTCAAAACGTTGAACTTTTTAAAACTCTAAACAGTTAACATCCCTACCACATATGTGTCCATTTAATTTAACTACCTCAGCCCCCCTCAAACTCACACCAATCCAGTTTGTGCCATTAGGACAGCTCTGTATCGTCCTATGTCCGTATATCTAATCTTGTATAATTCGTGGCATGGATTTAAATTTAGTTGCCATATTATTTTTTATCTTTTATAAAGATATATATTTTTTTCCCCTCCTTCCTTGTTTCCAGGCGAAGGCTGAGTCTGATCGAGTCATTGCATTGGTAGGTAAGAAGCCGGTTCAGGAGAATGGGGTGCAGGTGAAGAACAAGGCCAGCACCCTGTCGCTGGCGCACTGCAAAGACTTCAAACAGCTCCTAAAGGGCATCACCGGGGAGGCTCCGCATGTCCTGCAGGAGCTCAACATGAAGGAATTCACTGGATTCCAGATCGGCATCCTGAATAAGGTACTTTTTGAGGAGGAGAAAATATTGTACAGTGACACTGTACATTGTACAGACAGTTAGATAGATAGTTTTACACTGCTTTATTAGACAGACTCAATAATAAAACAGTTTCTGCCTTAAATGTGGATACCTCCTGCCTTCCTGCTAAGTTGTAATAAGTTCAATATTTTACTCATTATTGCTAGGATTTGAAGCCTCAGAGTTTTAGAAATGCATATGACATACCCAGAAGAAGTCTGTTGGATCACTTGTCGAGAATGAGATTCAATCTTTTAAAAGCCGCTCAAGGACTACTGAAGGGACAAGATGAAGGTAATTTCACTGCGAATTGTTTTTTTAAAATACAAAAGCAATATTTGCTATTTCAGGAATATTAATACAAACATGTTTCAATATGTATTATCCAGACTGATTTTTAAAGTAACATGGGCTTTAATTCTCCACTTTCCCTCGAGTGGCGCTGAAAATTCCCCTTTTACATGCAAAATGGAAATAAATAAATTGTAAATTTTAAAAGGTAAACGTGGAACAGGTGTAATTACATAGTGTGATTTTATAGCATCATACTAACCTTACTAAAGCCATGCCTTGTCTTTACAGCACAGTGGAAAATAGGGCCCCGTGGTCACTTAGTCACTTGGCCACTGTGTTACCCTTTTAAGGTATGGTCTTTCATAAAAAGCCTGTTCAGGTGCTGTACTGTGTTTTTAAATGGTTTCTGCAGTGCAGAGAGGCGTGCTTGACTTCAGCTCTCAGTTGAAGTACACAGGGCTAACTAATAATTCCAGTAAATCTTATCTAATACGTATTACCCTTCCTTCACACAGCTCACATTTTTCCTACATGAAACATGCACACATTATGGTAAACCTTGTATTTGTATTTTATGGTATATTTTTACAGCTATTGGTGAACAAAGTCTTGTGTGTTTTTTTTTTTTTTTTTTTTTTTTTAAATATATAAACACGCTCAAAAAAAAAAAAAAAAAAAAAATCAAGAAGAACTTGAAACATTCTAAATTCCTACTATTTATTTACTTCAAGAACTCAAACTTACCTCCCCAGTAACAATCCCTGTCTTTCCTTTCTGCGTTTCTTCATGTGAAGTACAATGCAGGGACGTGGAAGTGTAGCATTGGAATATCTGCAAGGGGCAATCCATGTATAAAGGATAATGTGAGACTTATGAAATGTTGGCAATACATATTGGCTAAGATTTACTTGAATTGTTTTGATACAGGCAATGGGCACAAACTTTAATGTTCTCTTCTCAGATCAATTGCACAGCATTCCTATAGCGCAGATGGGGAATTACCAAGAGTTCCTGAAGCTGTCACCTTCTCCCTTGCGAGAGGTCGACCCTGACCAGCCAAAACGACTGCACACATTCGGAAATCCCTTCAAACTGGACAAGAAGGTACAGGAAGACAGTAACTCTTCAAATGCTGCAGTGTTTGCTGCTCAGTCGTAGATCCCAAAATCTTATGCAGTTAAAGGGCCATTCCATGAAAGTGTTGGATAAGTCATCAATAGCAACATGAAGCCTTTGATGATCACACTTGTGTATTATCTAGACCCATCCCCACAAAAACCTTGTGCTTGCCTTTAGTCGGATATCAATTACTGTAGGAAGCGCACCATTTTCATATAATGACTCTTTGTGGAAACAGAATATTTAGCAGGTCTGTGATATCCTTTATTCTTTAGCACATCAATGTTACTGTAAAAACACAATAGCTAAAAGGCTATATGCATTCATATAGGTGATCAGATGTACAAATTATCCACAATGAACAAACCAAAAGGATATTTTCAGTTTTATTGTTCATAGGCAGACCTTCAGTTTGCTTATTTTGTTTATTCATTTATTCAACTTTTTAGCTATTCAGTATAAAACCCATTGATATCCTACTTGCAAGTTACTGCCAGTAATAACCTGTAGTGCATGGCAATAGATTATGTAAAGCATTCATTTTAGATGCTGGTATTTGCAACGCTCCAGCAGACATTGTAGTTGGACAAACCAACTACGTTCCGCAAGATAACGATTTCATTGAGACTCTAATCTACCCTAATCAATACTAATCAATACTTTAAGCATAACACAGGACCAGGGGACACATTTCAAAATGAAGTGGAGACAGAGGGTAGGAGACACTATTTACACAGAGTGGCGAGGGTATAGAATGGGTCACTTAGCCATGTTGATGCCACTTGGGCTCCTTTTAAGACCCAACTTGACAAAGTTTTGAAAAGAACCAGCTACCAGGAACCGGACGAGCATTGATGGTCATCCTCACGTTCAACCTTCTCATGTTCTTTTGTAATGTGTAAGCTCACTCTTCGATGTCCTCTCTGCAGGGAATGATGATTGACGAAGCAGACGAGTTTGTCTCAGGTCCCCAGAACAAGAGCAAGAGACCGGGAGACCCCAGCATGCAAGGGGTGCCGAAAAGGAGAAGGTGCATGTCTCCACTGCTAAGAGGGGGCCGGCCCCTCACTCCACCAGCTGTCAATAACCACATAGGGGGAAAGGGCCCCCCATCCATCCCTGTAACACTGGCACATCCAAACCTTGTAAAACCCATTCCTGTCTGTAAAGGTAAGCCTCAATCATTCACCATTTGCTTAGTTCATGCAGGTCTCAGGTGAATGATAATGCTCTATGAAACTTGCTCATTCAAGACTGCTTATCGCACTTCATTAATGTGTTATTTAGTGAGTCCAGATCTGAAGTTTAATCAATCTCCCCCCCCCCCCCGACCCCCGTCCCCCGCCCAACAGTTCTAATCATGTGTGATTTATTTTGTTGCAGATTGTGTTTGTAAGTCCAGCGTTGCATTGATTACAGTAGTGCCTCACTTTACCTTAGTTCAACCAATATGTGGTTGAACTGTTTTTGTGCGGTCTAAGACCAGAAATAGAAGTTTCAATTAACTTCTTGATTATGGTATCAATTCGTTTTATTCTCTTTTCACATACCCAGATCAGTCTTCTGGAGTTTCATCTTGTTTAACCATATGTCCTACAATATATAGGGGGTGCAACATATATTAAGTAGTTTAAACAAATGGATAACCAAGAACAAGGGTGATGCAAGTCCATTCTTGTTGTGAATAGTGCTTATGGGGGGATAGGGATAGTGTACCGTGCATACCCTCAACAATTGTTTAAAAATAGGTCCCAAATAAGGAAAGTGTCCATCTGAATTTCTTTTTGTGTGGAAAGCACAATGTGATTTGTAAATAGCTGTGAAACGTATGGTGATGCTCGTAGCCATCACTGTATGTTGCTACTGGCAGGTTCTGTTACCATTTCTCGTTTTGGTGCCTGTAATTACCAATTTGTAATGGGGTATTCCTCAGATAGACTGCCCTAGAATCCAGTTGCCCCCCACCTTTATTTGTATGTTTTTTCTGACACAATAGCAGGCCTGTTGCTGCTGACCTGAATGTTTTAGTGCTTGCACTCACCAAATAAACTTTGTTTCTGTTGCAAAAGTCTCTCATGCTATCATTGCTGTCATGGCATCCCTGGTTGCCTATTCTAGAAAATGAAAAGCAGTAGAACACGTAGTCCTCTTCACATGTGGAAATAATCTGGTGGATTCTGCAAACATCAAGCCTACTGCAACAATCTCATCTTTATTGTTTTATGACATGACTCGGCTTTGTAAAGCCCCAGTTTCAGACCCCCACCCCATTCAACGCCTTGTATTCTCCATATTCTTGATCACCCTCTAGCTCTTATTCAAATGTTTCATGTCCTCAAGTGCCAGCCTTGGCAGTCACCAACCTGTTTTCTGTTCTCTCTGTCTCTCTGATAAATATAGCACCTCAATAACTTCATCCACCTGAAGTATTGGTGGATGAAGTTATTGATACATTGCCTGGTCTCCCATAGATATGTTTCACCAAGATCAATCAAATGTGTGTTTTTTTTTGTTTTTTTTAAATCCATGTTTCCCAGTAAATGAGCCCCTTATACAATGATGGGTTCAGCCATTTGTGATTCCCATTTAATCATATGTCCAGAAGTTATGTAAATCAGTCAATTAACACTCTCTTGAAAGTGAATGGTTCAGGAACTTTGGCATAAAGATTGAATTGCAAAACAGGTAACATGGCCTTAGTGCTGCTTGAACATTCTTCCACAAATTGTACAGAATGGAATGAAGCTGCTACAATTACTGGCCAAGCCAAGGGATAGAGACACTTACAATTACTCTGGAAATTGCTTTCTGCTGCAAGTTGCCCAGTGTCTCTGCCCCCATCTCACCTGGAATGCAATGTGTATGCCGTTGTGTGTAGTCTTTGCTGGGGTTGGGCAGAATGTTGTAACCAAGCACCCTGACTTTAAATGTATTTACATTTAATTGTATTCAGTGTTTATACAAGCCTAGTGGCTACTTCATTGTTACAGTACTGCTATGTTTCCAGGTAATGCAAGTTACATTGAAGAGAATATTCTGACCACATTTAGCTTCTTACTGTTCTCACTGAACCAGCACCCATTTTTTTTTGTACTGCAGCCGTACATCAACAACGAAGTTCAGATGAAATGTATATGGCACACTGCAAGTATTGTCTTTTTTCATGTTCAGATCCTTGCAATCTGACACCACAATTACACATTCCTCCACTAGGTGGCACTTTATTCTCTTCAGATTATATAAAAAATACATATTAGGACACCACTGTGTAGCAAGTAAAAATGATATTTACACTGCGTTGCATTGAAATTAGGTGGTTTTAAATGGCATATATTAAATCAGTTCATCACATGTGCTTGAATCCTTTTATTTATTAAAAGAATATCAAGGTGAGATTCTTACCACTGTTCGGTGTAATTGGTAATGACTTTACTTGGGGAAACTGTCTCTGTCTTGCAGCTCCTGAAGAAAACTCTAATGTGTTCACAGACGGTGTGGTTGAAAACCACATAGGGAGCCAATATTCACTTGAAACTTTACCAGACCCTGTTCCAGACCTGAATTCAGACACTGATCCTTTCAACATGAAGCAGCTTCCAGCAGGAGCGGAGAACCACATAGGCGAGCTGGGAAACAACCGTTCAGGGGTCGATGACCTTTATACAGTGAGCCCCACGGGAACCCATGAAGACAGCGAGGAGGGGGAGGCGTGTCTCATGGAGGGTCTGCACCAATCACGCAAAATGAAAAAGCTGAACAACTCCAAGAGTGAAGAAAACAATGCAGAGCTTAAAGTCCTCATCACCAGAGAGATCAGAAAACCAGGCAGAAGTATGTATATGAAACCAGGAGTCAGAATAGGATGTTTAAAAGTGTATTTTATACAAATAGGTCTATGTAACCCTGGGTAAAATGTGGCTAAGTTGGTGTTTGTTAATGACGAATGATCCTAACAATGTTCATCCATTGCTCAAATATTTTAACACTAAAGTTTTTTATAAGCTAACAAAAAATGGAATGTGTTTGAGCTGAAATTGCTACTTTCTTGCTTATTTTACAAATGTGTATTCCTCATACCAACAAGATGCAAGTGTTCAGATTGGTTGTAGGAGTTAATATGGCAGGGATGTTGGACAAGAGATATTGCCCCCGCCACCCAATTTATCGCCAAAGGATGCTTAAACTCAGGTCTCTTTGAACAGCCAGAAGATCCCCTTGATTAATGGAAATATCTGATCTGTCAATGTGAGGGATTGTACACACGTTAAATCAAATGCCTATGCATGAGGAATTTATGATTATTAGCAGATTGCAGTGAAATGTATCTCGAGCGGATACCACTAATGGTTTCATTCATATAAACTTACATTCTGAAGCTTTATCATAACATGTTTTTTATTCTAGATGTGTAATGTAATAGGAGGATAGAATGACTTGGCATACATCTCCCCAGTTTTTTTTAAATGTGTTTATAAAACAGTAATTTAAAAATGGAATAGGCTTTGAAATAAGCAAATAAGTACTTTTAAAAAAAGTATTAAACCATTTCTCATGATAGTTCATTGCTTGAGAGATGCAATTAAAACCAGATGCTTTTATTAGGCACACAGATATTAATTTTTATGTTTGATCTGCAGCTCATTGGCGAGCTTTCAGTATCTATCTAACATAATTTCCCTTCTATGTTAAGGATATGAAAGAATCTTTTATTTCCTGGAACAAGTGCAAGGCAGTTTACACACAAGACTCCTATTCCTGCAGAATGTTATCAAAGAAGCAGCAAGGTATGTACAATTCAGAATGCCATGCGCTCATTTTTAAAGTGTCACCAATTGTAAATGTTTATTTAATGCAGACGTGCAGAATTATTTATTTCAACCACAAAGCTAAACTGTGTAATCAACTTAGGACAATCCAACTGCAGTGGTCTAGTCAGACCATGGTGTTTATTCAATTGATATAAATGGTTACAGATCTAAATATTATCCATGTTTTAAATCATTAACATATACATTTGTGAAAACCAACATGTCTAATGGTGTGTGTGTGTTTGCTTTTTGAAAGCAAGTAAAATACCAGGTGTGTGCTGTTTAGATCCATTGCATATCATCCCATGTGATCTACAACTCCTGGACATGCATGATTGGATGCCTGGAAGCAATGGCTTTAATGTATGCAGCAGCCCAGGAGCTCCAAAGGGATTTAGACACTCTATAGAATTGGACAGAAACGTGGCAAATTACATTTATATGTTAACATGGTGCATGTCAGTAATGAAAATGTAGAATTCAAATATCAAGAGGTACTGAACTAGAACAGGCGTTTTAGTGAATAAGTTGAATGACCTGAAGTAAGTTTTAAACAACTCTGATCTTGTATCTGCAGGTTTAAAAAGCGGGTGCTTATAGAGCAACTGGAAGGGTTCTTGGAAGAAATCCACTGCCGATATAATCAGATGAACCACGTGGATAGCATATAAATACACTGCTTTAACACTCTGGATATGAATGCATTCAAAATAGAGTGCACTTGACTACAAAAGGCTGCTGCAAACTTGTTTGTGACACAGTAGTGTTCATGTTCACTCCTACCTGCATTGTGAGGCTGACCCAGAACTGAAAGTCAGAGAGAAGCAAATGGTAAAGAAACCTGCCGTTCAAAATGCACCAATGACCAAACAATATTCTGCTCGTTTATTTGCGGTTGTAGAACATTTTAAACCCCAGTTTTAACCTCGGTGACGGTGTTAATGAGGGTTAACACTTTTTTGTAATAATACTTTCGGACGTCTCCCTTAGTAAAATAAACCTCCCAAGCTGTGGAAGTGGGGAGAACGCTTTGTCTTTTTATGCTGGTTGTAGGCTACTGTCCATCAGGTTTTACCTACTTGGCCAAACATTGTGGAATATGTTTGGGGGGGAAGCACATTACATAAAGGTATTTTGGATATAATGTATAATTGTAAATAAGCATATTTTGAAAAAATATTTAAAGAAAATGCACTTTTTGTAATTATTTCCATCAATAAAGTTTCTATTTTACACGGTGGATGGTTAATGTAAATAAAAGCAAGAGGATTTGAAATTAATTGTGCAGTTAACTCTGGAGTCTTATTCCCCCAAACTTCTATGAGACGGTAAGATAAGAGAACACTGCTTATCATGGTTTCAAATGCCACGCTGTATTGAAGTCTATACAAACTCAATTTTATTTGAAAACTATAAACATCTTGTAGCTTTTTTGGTTTTTTTGAGGTGCCAAGAATAACAATGAATTCCACACAAACCTTAATCGGTGTTGGTTTTACTCTTCATTGCGTGAGTTGGACCTGATACTGTGCTTCTCTTGAATTTGGCACCATCGCGAAGGTCCTGAGTTGCAAATGTAGTATAGTTTACTGCTAATGGATTCTGTGAAGGTAGAAGCTGTAAAGCCACTTATGTGGTTTCAAAGTACAAACTTGGTATACTTGTTTAGTCAATGAGTATCAACTTTGAAATTGTATTTCCATACTTTTTGTTTTAATGCAAATATACATATATAGGTACTTTTGATCTTGAATACAAGATGCTGTCGGTGCCACAATTGTTCTTCAAATGCAGCTTGATTTTAGGTTTAAGGTTTTTAGTTGTCCAATGTCATGAGGCATTGCGAACTTCCATTCATATGTTCTGGTATAACCTAAAACAACTTGATAGTCTAGTAGTAGATGCTTCATAAACAGTGCCTTTTTCAATGTCTTGTATTTGGAAATATGTTTCTTTTGTTAAGTGGCTTTTTAAACGGACATGCAGCTTGAGTGTGAATCTTTTTCCTGCGGAAAACAAATTAAGTAATTTGCTTAAAACTTGAGCATAATAAAACACTCCAATTAATCCTAACTTCCCTCAGTGGAATAAACTGCTCAGCAGTGTCTCCAGCAAGAGGGGTCAGTTGCTGTTGGAGAGGAACAGGACTTGTGTTGTTTTTATTACTATTATTACATTTTGACTTGCATGACTTCATAATGCTGCAACATGTAAAAAACGATTTCTCTGTACATATAAAAACGTCCAGTAATTCATATATGTTAGTCTGCTGGCAGGGAGGGATCCATGTGCATGGTAACAACAGTTTATTGGGAAGGAACGTTACTTTGTTTTAATTGTGGTAGCAACATCAGTAGATTTATTTAGAACTAACCGTTACTTTCAGCATTAAAATAAAAATAAAAAAAAATGCTGTTTTGAAAAACTATTCTAATTTTGTTTTAAACGGTCTATTTATTAGGTCAGAAGAACATAATTGGTTTCCTGAACCTGTAGGAACTTGAGTTTCAGCCAAACCTCTACTGGAAATAGGCTTTTGAAGGCTCAGAAGTGGTTTAGGATATGGAGCAGATGGCCCTGTAGCAGGTTTTCCCATACAATCGTAAAGATTTAACCATTTAAGGAGTTTCGGCTCATAGCAATACTTTATGTGAGGACAAGGCAAGACAGACCATAGTCGGTGCTTCCAAAACATGTCACGTTTTGACACAGCAGCAGCTTGCACATGCAGGGACTTATTTACACAGACGTGTGGTGTTCTCTCCAAAGATAGAGGTGACTTTTAATAAATTAAAAGTGAAGGAATACCATAAATACAAAATATGTATTCACATTTTATTTACAATTATTTACAGAACATGGTCCCTAAATTCCAGTAGGTCCAATATAAACAGGAATTCGCTATGCTCCTTAGTCTGCATTGCATATGTGAAAGCAGGGTTCAGACCCTGTCTATGCCAGTGGGTTTTGAACCCTCCCAACAAAGAGAATAGAACCTGTCAATAGAAAACTTCAGGTTAGAATCAGAAATACATGAAATGGAAATAAAAACAGGTTGTACACCAAATATGGAAATTATTAAAATTGGAAATGGTATACAGTATGATCGAGTTATACCGAACCAGTTTTACATTAAACACCATCTGATATTTTCAGCAAGCGCTTATAATGCAACATGCAGTATGTAAAACAAACAAAAAAACAAAACAATCGATACTTACTGTGAAACCATATATGATTTTCACCTTTAACATGAACTGCAAACAAATCAAAATCATGACACTATACAATATACAGTAAGTTTGATTTGTCCTGTAACAGTTTAATTTACTGTACATAGGATGCAATTATTATACTGTTTTTAGATCATGTATTACTTCATGATAAACAGAAATGAAATGCGGCTTACCTGTATTGGCCTGCCGCAGCAGAAAGAAGAATGGCCTGTCTGCTTTAAAAACTGGGGCCCTGGATCTTTTGAGTAGCACCATGGCTGCAACCAACATCGACAAGAGATATTATTAATCACTGCGACTGTTATAAAGCAGGTCTTCCATGACTACAAAACGTGGTAACAGTTTAATTTAGAGAGGTCTTACACTGTATCTATAATGTAGTGTAGGGGTCTGTACAATACAAGCTGATATCCACTCTACAAGAGGTCAGGGTGGCTACCTGTGTGTGGATTCCCTGACCCTGACCCTGGGGGGGGAATCAGCTTGGATTTAACAGCACTCTATACTATACATTTTATGATATATACAGTGAAACCCCTGCATTAAGGCCACTCAAGGGACTAACACAATGTGGTTTCAACGGTGGGGTTGCCTTAATATTGAAGGTCTATTAACACTGAAGTCGGTGGAATGGGGACGGTAAAAATAATGGCCTTAGCGTGGGGGCCTTTTTACCAAGGTGGCCTTGAAGCGAGGTTTCACTGCAGTTAAATAGGGATAATGAAACAGTAAAGCTAGTTTTAATGTGCCGTCATTTCTATCTGATGCAAAGACATTTCAGATGGCTGTAACAAATCATATTATTACAAACGGTTACTTTTTATATGGATTAGGTAAATATTTGATTTAATTCTTATAACATGTATTGTCATTCAGGGTTATTCTTTTTTAATCACAATTTATAACTCTTAACAGCATAACTAATAACATGATTTGAAATAACTTTATAATGCATCCCTAAAGTATTACCCAAATTATGTTCCTTCATTTTTTCTCTAAGCTCATAATAATTTAAATAATCTATATTGATAAGAAAGTTGCAAGCTATGGTACCTATTCAGGTCAATAAACCATTCTCTTAGTTTTTCCTTCCTAAAGTCAGGTAGAGCAACATTTGTCTACCTGACTTAGTTGCTTGTGATTGAGCCTTTTAAGTTATGGATTTTTTTAAACCTAGCTGGCACCCATAATAAAGGATTTATTAGTTACACAACTTTGTTATCTTCATTAGGATATGCACTTTATTCTTACAAATGTCTGTTTTCATTTTCTATTTAATTTGGTTTTGTGTGCATGGGGTGCAAGTATGTTGCTACTTTTTTTTCACAAAGCAGGCACACATAGATATTGATTCAATATTGAGTCTGATATTTCCTCAGTACAAAGCAACAAGTGTTGCACTGTGGCCATAACTACCTGTAACTGCTGAAGCTTTGGTCCCTTCTTCGGTTACTTCAGTTTTTGCTTCATGTATGGCTTCTAAAACAAAGGCTATCCTGTTCTGAAAGAGATCATTTGTGAACACATGTCAAATACTGTAAATTACTTTATTTTTTATTAAAATGATGTTAAAGAAATCCAGCAGGTCTCCTTACCTGAAATTCCCCTGAAGTCTGCCTTGTCAGGATCAAATAGATCAATGATTCCCAGCGCAGGTAAGACTGTCTTCAAATTGAATTTATTTTGAATTTTAAACCTATGACGACAAGGAATACTGTATTTAAAATGATATAATTTTACATGGGATGTATGTCTACTTTATTGGTACTTTGTGTATATTTCTATATATATTTAGGCTTATCGTATCAACAGAAAATAATCAATAGCGCAATAAAAATGACATTAAATAAAAAAATCATATGACATTAGACATAACATTTCAAAGCATTTCAGTTCTCAGTACAGTTTGCATGTAATTCATAGAAACCAAAATCATCACATTGTCCACTTAAAGGAAAAAAAAAAAAAATTGAAATACATTTTAGAATAAATAAGTTTATACTACATTTTGGAAAAGTTTGTATTAATGCTCTTTCACCAGAGTAAAAAAAAATACTGTATGTGCTGGTGTTTGTTTAATTCTCTATCAAACATTCTCTGACCTTGGTAGGAAAACATCCATTTTGATCTTCCTCAGGCTGCTTGCCCACAGTGCAATCCCTCGTGCAGTGATGTATGGCTCTATAAGAGAGGGAGGTCTTCCTCTCACTGGGCAGGACTACCAACATGCTGACTGCATTGCCGAGTTAAGACAGCTCCACCACGGCGAACCTCTGCTCGAGTTTTAAACTGACCTGCAGGTCAGAAAACAAGCACCTCAAACGTATCACCAACCCAAGGCTGTCCAATGGATGGATCTTGAGCCTCAATATGGCTCTCTTGAAATATTCAAATTTGTTTTGAATGGGTTTGAAAAGACAGGAAGGACAATCTGTTGTCTTAGGTAGAAGCAAGTTGTTTCATGAGCAGTAAACTGGGATGTCTTTGTGTAGTTGATACTAGTGTGAGTTTTTGTTTTTTGTACGGCTCTATAAAAACTACCTTGTAATCGGGGTGTCTATTTTAGCTTTTAAAAAAAAAAAAAAAAAAAAAAAAAAAAAAAGGTTGGACAGCTATTATTTGTTTGGAGTACTGTAAATAAAACAATTAAAAAGAACACATCAAGCTAGAGCATGTTGCATGTGAGAGGTCTGTCAATAGAGGGTGCTGTTGAGCTCTAAGTACTTTACCGAAGTTGACTTCAGCTGCTTGGTACTTTTTTAAGGTGGATACGTCTGCGATGGTAAAGGGCAGGTTCTGAGTCTGTGAATAAGAACTGCTTCTGCCAAGTGCTCTTGAAGAACACGGTGTTAACCATGGCAATCTGAGTCAGGGTTGAACCTATCAGGTCACAAGACATGACGTCAGTGATTTCACCTGAGGAAGGAAACAAGAGACAGAGTTAAGCCAGTGAGGCAGTTTTGTAAGGCTATCTGACACATTGTGTCTTGGAAGTAAAGCTTTTTTCATCGGGCCAGTAATCGGAAGCCCATATTAGTAGAAAGAGTCTAATCACATCCCAGGTATCTCTTAACTGGGTGAACTTGATTCGGGAGATGTCCAACACTGAAGACAAAGACTTCAGGTTGAAACGAGTGTCATTCGATTTAGAGATGGAAATTCTACAGTATATAGTGTGTCATGAAAAGACTACAGAACACCCTGTAGCATTTATAACAAACTCATTACCTTTGCTGTATCCTGTGTTGTGTGTATCACCGTGATAT
Organism: Acipenser ruthenus; assembly: GCF_902713425.1. Lineage (NCBI taxonomy): Eukaryota > Metazoa > Chordata > Actinopteri > Acipenseriformes > Acipenseridae > Acipenser > Acipenser ruthenus. The sequence goes on from NC_081196.1 coordinate 35,447,294, forward strand.
CATTTTCCAAACACTTACAATTCAAAATGTATTAATACATTCTGGATAAACAAGTCAGCTAGGGAGGTGAAACTGATTGTCGCCGTATCCAGTGCTTATTGTATCAACGTCAATGTGCAACTCTGATTCTGTTTTTCCATTCAGTCAGAGCATCAGAGTTGTTACAGCCATGGTTAAGTAATGAATGTGTCCTTAACACCGCAGGAGGTTCCCTTGTGTGGTTTCACAGAATCCCTCTATGCATTTTAAACTTAGGGCAATGTGTGGGGTTTATACTGTAGGTGTCTGAAGCTGAGGGGCATGGATCTTGACACTCACTAAATGGTTTGCCATGTCTAACAGCTGCTCCTCTGTGTTAAAATAGACTTCTATCCACTGCATTTAGTATCAAATGAACCGATGAAAGTCTTTGGCCCCAATATGTAAATTAAAATTATACAAATGAAAAGCCCAAACACATTGTAGCATTGTTTCGCTTTACTAGAGTGTAAAAAAATTCTGCTGCTTTGCAAAGAAACCTAAACACAGCAAATTACACAAGGTAAATTACAGTCTCAAACAGTGCAACATCAGTCCTATTTAATGACCTAAATAACGATAGCATTCAGCTTGCTGACATTTCAATCAACTGAACAGTCCTCTGCTTCCTCGAGAGGATTTCTGTTGCCTGTTGAAGCCATCAAGGGCTCTGTGGTATTTGCACTGAATTCCCAGCACATGCTTACCTCCGCTCTGACTGTGGACCCACTGGCTTATTTGGGTGCGTGTCCGGTTGGGCTCACTGAAGTTGGCCTGTTGCAGGCTGCTGTTCACCGAGGATGAGACGTACTGAGCAAAGGCAGGCGAGAGCTTGGTTCCGTTCTGCACAAAGAGGGCACAGGCCAGCTGGAGCACAGTGCTCTGACTCGAGTTTGTCACATCCTCGTACATTCTGTGGAGGAAGTCTTGTACTCTGTGATCTGGAAGGGAAATAATAAAGGTAACTGCAACAGGTTTGAAAAATTACCGTTTGAATGGTTCTCATTAAATAATGGCTTTGGAATTTCTGTTTTATTAACTGTATAAATGCGGCAGTCTTTGCTGTTCTTCAGTTGCAATTGGATTTTAAAGTAATGGAAGAGCCTCTTAATGCCGTTTCTATGGAAACAAAGGTTTGTTAAAGTACAAGATATTCCACAGTAGTACAGTACTGGCCAAATTTATTCAAAACGTTTTTAAAATACTGCATTATACGCACTAAGCATCGTTCATAACAAGACATTCAAGCAATGATACTCGCACAGATAAGGACCTGCAGGGGCATCGTTGTGATTAGAAGCTAATAAAAATACTGAGCACGCTGTCTGTGTACTTTGTAATTATATTGTTTGGTGGTTATGCATTTAGTAGAGATTTTGTTTTAGCCAATATGGTAGGCCATTGCTTTATAATTGTACATATCTCAAAGAAAACAATCATTACTTTAGGAAAGTCCCCCAGCCAGTCTTACCATTAACTTTATATCCCAGAGCACTTTCTAGCTGGGAGAATGTGTTTCCTTTGTCTCCAAACTGCAGTAACCCCAGTGTCACAAACGCTCGCCGGGGACACTATCAAGTTGCAGTCGTTTCCAGTTTCTGCTAATTTTTGGTAGAAGCCGAGAGCAAATTCCGTGTTAAGTTCCTTGAGCGCGTCCTGGAGATGGCTGCTTCCCTTCTTGACGACCCACAGGCACAGAAACAGTTTGGTCACAGCTAGCTGCCACATGACGTCAGTGGAAGCTAAATAATTCAAAAGAATGGTGTCTCTGGAAAAGAAGAAATATATATATATATATATATATATATATATATATATATACAGTACTGTGCAAAAGTTTTAGGCAGGTGTGAAAAAATGCTGTAAAGTAAGAATGCTTTCAAAAATAGACATGTTAATAGTTTATATTTATCAATTAACAAAATGCAAAGTGAGTGAACAGAAGAAAAATCTACATCAAATCAATATTTGGTGTGACCACCCTTTGCCTTCAAAACGGCATCAATTCTTCTAGGTACACTTGCACACAGTTTTTGAAGGAACTCGGCAGGTAGGTTGGCCCAAACATCTTGGAGAACTAACCACAGTTCTTCTGTGGATTTAGGCAGCCTCAGTTGCTTCTCTCTCTCCATGTAATCCCAGACAGACTCGATGATGTTGAGATCAGGACTCTGTGGGGGCCATACCATCACTTCCAGGACTCCTTGTTCTTCTTTACGCTGAAGATAGTTCTTAATGACTTTCGCTGTATGTTTGGGGTCGTTGTCATGCTGCAGAATAAATTTGGGGCCAATCAGATGCCTTCCTGATGGTATTGCATGATGGATAAGTATCTGCCTGTACTTCTCAGCATTGAGGAGACCATTAATTCTGACCAAATCCCCAACTCCATTTACAGAAATGCAGCCCCAAACTTGCAAGGAACCTTCACCATGCTTCACTGTTGCCTGCAGACACTCATTCGTGTACCGCTCTCCAGCCCTTTGGCGAACAAACTGCCTTCTGCTACAGCCAAATATTTCAAATTTTGACTCGAGTCCAGAGCACCTGCTGCCATTTTTCTGCACCCCAGTTCCAGTGTTTTCGTGCATAGTTGAGTTGCTTGGCCTTGTTTTCACGTCGGAGGTATGGCTTTTTAGCCGCAAGTCTTCCATGAAGGCCACTTCTGACCAGACTTCTTCGGACAGTAGATGGGTGTACCAGGGTCCCACTGTTTTCTGCCAATTCTGAGCTGATGGCACTGCTGGACATCTTCCGATTGCGAAGGGAAGTAAGCATGATGTGTCTTTCATCTGCTGCAGTAACTTTCCTGGGCCGACCACTGCGTCTACGGTCCTCAATGTTGCCTGTTTCTTTGTGCTTCTTCAAAAGAGTTTGGACAGCACATCTGGAAACCCCTGTCTGCCTTGAAATTTCTGCCTGGGAGAGACCTTGCTGATGCAGTATAACTACCTTGTGTCTTGTTGCTGTGCTCAGTCTTGCCATGGTGTATGACTTTTGACAGTAAACTGTCTTCAGCAACTTCACCTTGTTAGCTGAGTTTGGCTGTTCCTCACCCAGTTTTATTCCTCCTACACAGCTGTTTCTGTTTCAGTTAATGATTGTGTTTCAACCTACATAATGAATTGATGCTCATTAGCACCCGTTTGGTATAATTGTTTAATCATACACCTGACTATATGCCTACAAAATCCCTGACTTTGTGCAAGTGTACCTAGAAGAACTGATGCTGTTTTGAAGGCAAAGGGTGGTCACACCAAATATGGATTTGATTTAGATTTTTCTTCTGTTCACTCACTTTGCATTTAGTTAATTGATAAATATAATCTATTAACATGTCTATTTTTGAAAGCATTCTTACTTTACAGCATGTTTTCACACCTGCCTAAAACTTTTGCACAGTACTATCTATCTATATATATATATATATATATATATATATATATATATATATATATATATATATATATATATATATATATATATAATATCATTTATTTTATTTTTACTTGAATAAGCAGATACCAGTGTTCAATTCCTTTAGTGACCAGCTATATAATTCAGGTTTCAATGTAATAATACTTATAAAATATTAGGGATAGTAACCTTAAGTTGATAAACACTTGTATCAGGCATTTATTTATTTATTTTTGTATGTCATATATGGAGCAGTCAGAAACCAACTTATGGGCCATGTTACAGGAAAATACATAAATAATAATTGTCAATAATTGGGTTATTGATGATTGCTCATTTGTTTAATTGATTTATTGTTTATCAAGTATTTCCATCTGAGATGAATAAAATAAAATGTAGTAAACAGCTTACTGAAACACCTGCATTCCAGAGCTAATTGTAATGTAGACTTTCTTATTTTACTGATTGTTTTAGGGGAGACCATATAGGCACGCAATCAATCATCCTTTACTCCGATTTATCAGTTACAATAAAAAAAGAAAATTAAGATAAAACCACAACAACTCTAATAATAATACTCTAGATCAGGGGTCTCCAACCCTGGTCCTGGAGAGCCCCTATCTAGCATGTTTTATAGGTGTCTTTACATCATCAGTGGCTAAAGATCTGGAACACCTGTTAATCTTGACTAATTAAGCCAATAATTGGTTCAATTAAGCAACAGAGATTTGGTTGAAACCAAAACCAGCAGCCACAGTAGCTCACCAGGACCAGACCCCTGCTCTAGATGGATATATTCCAACATCAAACCAGTCATTCTAAAGCAGGGCTTCTCAAACCCGGTCCTGGGGACCCCTTGTGGCTGCTGGTTTTCATTCCAACCTAGCTCTCAGTTATTTAACTAGACCCTTAATTAAACTGATAATTTGCTTAATTAGACCTTTTTACTTGTTTTCAGTTCTTGAACAGTTGCATATTTCAAGTTAGCGATAACATTTTATGAGTAACTTGAACTGCAACTGTTTAAGAGTGTGAATTACACAACAAATAAGTAGCTACAGTACTTACAGTTAGTGATTGGTGTAGCAGTCGAAGTGCTGCTCCCAGTTCCTGGTCTCAGTCCTGACTGCGCCTCTGTGTCCCCGTGTGTTCCGATCGCTACTGTATGTAAGCCTGTCCGACTCTTTGATGCGCTGCTGATTGAGGTCTGCAAGTTACAAGACTGTGTTTAAAGGGGATGGTCAGTGTTTGCAGTCTCTATCGGCGATGTCTGTACCACTCTGTCCAAATTCCTGCAAGCGGGGGCTATATAGAGCCAAGCAGAGAGGCAAGTCACTGACCAGAAAATCCAAACCCATGCTAGGAACAAACACAGACACATGTACTTGCTCTTCAGTGAGTACGAGACTTGCCTTTCGGTTCACCAGTAGCCAGCTCTAATCCTGTAATAATTAAATAAATGAGGCTGTGTTTCTGTCGCAGGGCAAGTTAACACATTAACAAAATAAATGAATAATTTACATGACCTTTGTGCGGTTATTAACGTGGTTTTACTAACCCTATTTTTTAATGAGACATTGTAAACTGCTGTGGTGCATTTCAGTGGCAGACTGTCAATCAATTTTTAGATTTAATAATCTTCCAATGCTACAACAAAAACACATTTTCTTTAGTTTTAAAAAAGAAAATATGAAGTTAACTGACTAGCATTATAAAATGTGTTTCTTTGTGTTTTTCAAAGAAATAACTGTCCTGGTGCAAACATCTCTTGTATCTTGTATCATTTGTTTTAGATTAAAATAATAATAAATACATAATCTACGAATTACAGTTGTAAATAGTGGCTGCTTGCTTTAATCAAAATGCAACTAAATCGTTTTTTTTCCCCCACAAATCAGTAAAGTCTGTTTAAAAAAAATAAAAATAAATAATTACTATACAATTTTACAATTTTTAAAAATTAACTACATCAATTCATAACATGAATAGTTTTGCGCATTCAGTAGAAAACATCCACATTTAATTGCAGTGGCAAATTTAAAAAAATTTTCCTGTCAGGGAAATACTTTAATAATCCCAATCACTTCATTTCATTAGGAAAAGGGGTGCTTAACAAGAAAGCCATCTTTTGTCCCAGGCATCAATTTAAACTATTATCCTTGTTCACTTAGCCGAAAATTACTTGGAGTCGCGTCTTCGGATTCTGAATTCCTCGGTGCAGTACTGATATTAAAGTATGTGACGTCTCTATTCAGCGCTGCTATGTGTTTCCAGTTAACACACCAGGGGATGGAAAAGAAACCCCTACAAAAACAATGGAACCGAATACCTGATTCCAACCAATCGCATTGCTGCAAAGTACAGCCTGGGAAAAAAACATGTCTCTAAATAAGGTTCTATATTGAACAATTGAGCTCTTAAAGGTTCTTGATCCTCATTAGCTGTACATGCACATGCTAAGAAGTGGAAGGCACTACCGACACTTCCTTGAATTCACAACAGAGAATAGCCTATGCATTATAATCTGGCTATATTTAATCTCCAATTCTGTAACTGCTTGTCACACACACATTCCCTGTTTTTTATATATATATATACATACATACACAGGCCGCCTCCGTAAAATTCGGCTAGGTACATTTTCGGAAAAAACAAAAAATATATATTAAAAAATTTGTTTTTAATAATGTGCCCACTTTCATTTCGCATAATCGACATGTTTTTTATACATTTGCCATTTCTTCGTAACATTCCTTTGATTTCAGGCTGTATACAAATTAACCCGACCTAACCTAACTCTTACTATTAAACTAACTGTATGCAATCAAGTGGTTTGATTAATAAAAAAAAACATTGTACCATAATAATGCAAATATAGACTAATCCTCACCCTTAACCTAACCTTAACATTACAAATATAGACTAACCCTCACCCTTAACCTAACCTTAACATTAGAAAAAAAGGCTTCACTTCAGGATGCCAACAAAACATGCAGAATTTTATGGGATACAAAATATTACACAACCGGACCTGCTCTACCCGTTGGGCGGCTCTTAAACAGTTGCAGATTTCAAGTGTTAAATAACATGTTTACACGAATAAAATAAAATAAAAGGAGTCTCGCTTTCATCTTGGCAAATTTGTCTACACCAGCCTCAATTTGTAAGTAATGTTTTTGCTTGTTGGGCTAGCTCACAATAACCAAAAGATCGCTGAATCTCTTCTCCCCAGTAGCGGTGTATTTTTACCATTTTCATGCATTTTCCATATAAATGCATATTTAAGCAATGTAACATTTTAAATCCGTAATTATAACGGTACATTTTAACCAGAGTCTGTAATACTGTAGTGCAGTGTTTCCCAATCCCCAGTCATTTTATAAGCACAGTAACTTGAAATATGCAACTGTTTAAGAGCTGAAAAAATCAAGCGGTGTTGGCACCAGTCTTACCAGTCCCAGCACTGTCAGCACCAGTCTTACCAGTTCCAGGTGTAGCATCAGTCTCACCAGTCTCAGCATTAACTTCAGTAGCAGTGAACCAAACTCATATCTCGCAATGAAGGTATAAACCCATCTACATATTCATATTTATAAGTTCTGTTCTTGTCCCTTTTTAATATCACATTTTTGGACATGTGAATAGAGTAATTTTAGGTTGGTATGGTTTTGCTGGGAGACAATTTGTTTTAAATGTGGGTCATGAAATTTCAATCGTCCAAGGCGGGTCACTGGTTAAAGAGTTAACGACTTGTATTGTTTTGCAGTTTGCATTAAGTCTCCAGATTTATAAGATGATAACTTTCACCTTCTTTTCACATATAGAAGATATGCAGGAGTCGTTCATTTGCCCCTTAATTACCTCAGTGCAATTATAAAATATGAATCTGTCAAAGGGTCGTTTTTATATTAAACCCATTTAACCTACTATATTACTTGGAGTTTTCTATATCAGTGGCGGATATTTAAAAGCTGCTGCTTGAAGAAGGCTTGAATCTGTGAAAAAAAGGGTTACCAATTCTCCTTATGAAAGTATATCAATCTGAAAACCCAGTAGCTTTTTGTAAAATTATGAAACAAGGTATTTATAGTTATGTATCCTTTCTAACTTCTGGTGCCCTATTTACACAGAAAAAAAGCTGTCAACTGGAATTAATCTGATCCTAAGTAACTGCAAACGAAGCATGCACAGAAGCATGCTGTCAGGTATGCAGAAGTAAAACAATCTGGATTAGCTACCGGAGCATGTGCTGTTTCCTTGGGATGTGAATCGGCGACAGCCCGCAGAAAATAGGATATACACCCAGGAGAAAGGGGAAGCTGCTGTCTGTGCTTGGACAGTGTAGGTTAGGCTTCCTAATAATTTCAGAAGGGAAAGCCTCTGGGATAAAAAAAAAACCCAGTTCTTTTAAAAAATGAAGGACAATTGTTTTGCAAGTTGGAAGTCAAGCTTTAATTAAACCCAAACTCAGGGTTGTTAAATCTCATGTGACTGGAAACTGTTTAGAAGTGTAATCTTCAGGAAACTTTGGAAGGAATGTACCCCTCTCGACATTTCTAATAAACAGGACACATTTCCAAACACAGTACGACAGGAAATTACTAAAAGCTGTCTCAAGTTTTGGTCATGCAGAACATTCCTTTGCACATACAGTTCTTAATTAAAATGTCTTTACCTGGACGCTCCCGAAGGAATGGGATTTTTTTTTTTTTTTTTTTTTTACAAGCAAGACAGCAACAGTAACACACCATTGTGTTCAAGTAATAATCTCAGAATGTATTGTATCTTTGTTTAATTGGTGCATCATATTGTACACTTGCACATCCCACTGCTGATAGACCATAAGCTAACTTAGCAAGTTAAGGGCAACAGAAATTGATTAGGGATGATGGCCCAGCTTCTGAGTCTCTGTCTCGCCACTACCCTGCAACAGATGAGTCCAGATTCAGTATTCGGGAAAAATTTTCACCAGAAACTGGGGCTGAATTCCTGGCCCCTAAACTAAAAGTCTCACCACTTTAGTTAACTGAGAGAAAACTAGACCCAGAGCTTTATGGCATATTTTGCCACCTAAGCACACCCCTTACACCTACAATACAATGCAATACAACTTACTTTTTATATAACACTCTTCATGTGAAGCATCCCAGGGCGCTATACAATAAAATAAAAAGAAAGCCAAGCAATCCAGCTCAAAAATAAGTGAACTCAAACAGATACGTTTTTAAAATTGATTTATAATGTGACCTGTGCCAGCGTTCCTGATCTAAAGGCAGGGAGTATAACTACTAAAAGCCCTCGCCCCTCCTAATTTCAGCCAACTTCTAGGAGCAACCAGAACCCTTTATCATTTGTGTGCTAGCCCCGTTTTACATGCATACTTCTTTGTGGCTGGTGACTCTGTAAAAGGACATACACGGTTAACTACTGTAAAATGAGTGCAGTCACCTTATTAGAAATTATGGTAGGTGTCCTGAATGTGCTTCCTTGTCACCTAGGGTCCGGTTTTGATCTCGTTGTGAAGTTGTTGCCTTTTTCGGTGTCTCAGCAAAGCAAGTTTAACAGAGGCCGTTTTAAAGAGTCAGGATCAAAGTTTATCCTATGTGTTGTTCAAGAATGCTTTTTTTTTTTCTCTGAACAATATTACTTTATTGGAAGAAAATAAAACTGTAGGCTAATCCCGGGATTGCAGCCAAAATATAAATACAGTCGCCATGCTTTGGAAGAGATGGCAGTTATACAAAGCTACACAAAAGGTTAAACTTCTGAAAAAAAATAAGCTTTACTGCTCAAGTGAAGATGTTACTATTTAATGATGAGACGGAATAAGCATCAAACAATGACATTTCACAATACATCCAGGATACATTTTGCAAGCCAAAACATATCTGGTTACATTTTTTTTTTCTTTAGTCTTGCACTAAGACGGTTCTCATTTATTCTCTTTAAGTACATTTACCTTTATAACAACAAAAATTTGTTGTTGTTTTAAAAAAAAATTCCAAAATAAACAGCCAGTCATAAAATAACCCACTGAAACACCTGCAACAAAATTGCAGTCTGGTCCTAGGTAGCACTTGTACTACAAAAAAGGTTTTTGATTAAATGACTCCAGAAACTGTCACTGTGGCTTACCATAAATCACTCTAAAAGAGAATTAACTAGATTTAACTATTTTTTATTTAATGTATACCTGATGGGAAGTACTGTACATTCCAATAAAATTAAAAAAAAATAATTCAACATAACGTGTGTGATCAATATACTTTGAGGAGAAACAAATCTGTAAAACTGTCCTATCAAATGACCCAGTTCTATATTAAACATTGATATTATGTTAACATTAAACCGTTATATTAAGTACATTATGAGGCAAGAGCAGAACCACCTATTTGAAACACGTTCATTGTCCACAAGGGGGCGCAAATGAGCCAGTAAATAAAATTAAGTTTGTTTGTTCCAGATTTGGGGAAGCAGCATTAGTTTTTGGAACTGTTTACCATCAACCTTTCCTTTTGTAAAAATCCTCCAGTCATTAAAATACCCCTTATTAGAATCCTAGTAAGCAGTGAATTACCTATTTTTTTTTTTTTTTTTTGTGCAACCATGCAATCCAATCAACATTAACCATAACGCTGTCATAGATTCACTTAAAGTAATTATATCATGATGATGGGATACATCATGGCACTAATTCATGAAGTTGTATTATCCTTTCTTCTGATTCATTATGTTTTCTAAAGCAGGGCTTTACGTAAAACTGTAACTGATACAACAATTTTATTGCTCAGCGGCACAATTTGACTTTATTTATCAATTAACTACTTGCCTTGAAACAGTTCATTTGAAAAACTAATGCAACTTAAATATACAAAGCACACTTCTACACACCAACTGAAAGTAAGAGAGAGTATGATGTATGACACCAGAGGAATTTAGAAAGCATGCGCATTTGGTTTTGGAGAAGGTCAGCTGCTTTACATTCCCTAAAAGCTACAAAGTGTGTGTGTGTTAAAGAATGTGGAGCATTGTATGTGTAAGAGTGTGTATGTAAAACAATGTGGAGCATTGTATGTGTAAGATTTAGAGGCATGAATCCTACCCCCAAACAGTGAAGCCAGGGCTTTAACTTACAAAAAACTAAAACCGCACAACAGAAATGATCCCATAATCAAACCCAAACTTCCTGCCTCTCTCTGTAGCCAGTGTCTTCCTCCATCCTCCTCATCCATTAGCTCTCGCTCAGCTAAATTCATACAGAGGATTTCTTTATTTACTCAGAAGTACCCAAGCTATAGAACTGATTCCTTGTGCATGAAAGCATAACATGCACTGTACCCCCAGAAGCCCAAACTGCTACTCCACAGTACTGCTTGTTTGTTTGTTTATTTATTTGGTCCAGACCAATTTGCCCTCTTCTTTACAAGCTTTCCAGCTGACCTTTCTGAGTTTCCTGCTTGTGATTCTCCTACGCTTTTCACACTGACCGTGTTGACTTGTTTCTGCAAGTGAAATAAATCATGTGATTCCTGCAGGTTGTGCGAGCCACACCCTCTTTATTTCTGTCTGCAGTGAGCAGTCTCCCCCATAGCCCTTAAAGGGATACTTTACATTTGTATAGAGCTTTCCCATTTACTAACTCCCAGTTTCCACAGTTGTAAGCAGGGCAGATATTACAGCTGCACACACTACATGTGTGCACACACAGCTGCACACACTGGCGGTTTTATTTCTGAAACCGCATCACTTCAGAAATTCACAACTGGTTCAAAAGAAACATTGTTGCTGTAATAGTCATTATAAGACATGTGCCCACTGGAACCTATTAGCAGTAACTACACTTATAATTTCACTGAGAGTGTAGATCTGTAGGTCCATGACAAAGCATTTTAAAATGATTAAACTGCAACATGTTCTATAAAAACAGATGGAAGTACATTAATATCAGGTTTGTCTGTTTTTTTAGTTAGATTTAGACTTTTATGTTTGTAAGTTTTCAGTGGCTACTTCTACTCAAGTTGAGTGTACTTTATTATTACAATATTATTTATTTAATTATTTGGCAGACACTTTTATCTTGCAGTCTTTGTATGACAAAGCAGAGAGTGAGTGAGAAATACACTCTCAACTTGATTAGACAAAGCCACCAAACATTAACAAACATACAGTTAAGGAATTCCTTTAGTTTACAGTAAGTATGCTCTGGCAGCACAGCTTAGAATATATTTATTTTTAGTGCTGTAAAGATCAAATAATCAGACTGTGTTTAAACCCTAGCACATTTCACAGCTTGTCTTGTCTTCAGTTCAGTTTTGCTCAGTTTTGTGGCCAGGCGACACTTGACTAAGGAGGGACAGTCACAGAGCTGCGGTTTGATCCCTAGGTCTGAGCTTTTTACAACAACCCATTCATTAGTGACAGGTCAGCATTCTAGATGTAGAATTCCTGCTCAGGATCCTCCTCTGGCAGATTGTGACTTCCGGCTTGTTGTCGGAGGGTGATGCTCTCAGTCTCTGTGCTGTGTCCACTGTCTCCAGAGTGCCTGAGGGCCGAGGGGGTCAGTCTGTGCGAGGGGTTGGACGCACTTTGAGGCCGCTGTGGTTTGAGAGACGAGGGGCAAGAGGAGCCGCAGAAGGAGATATCTGAGAGAGAAGGGAGAGAGCCGCAGGAGAGGCCGGAGTAGGAAGGGAGAGGGTTGTTATGCATTGAAAGAGGCCGCGTCCGAAGGGGTATGGCTCTCGGCGGGTGTCTGTAAACCTTGTCGGGAGAAGAAGAAAATGACTGGAAATTAGCAGCCAGCCTGGTGTAGGCAGAGACCACAGACATGTCAGAGCTGGTGAGCTTCAGCCCAGTGTCCACGTCTGTCTCCTCAGCATCCTCCAGGTCGTCAATGTTGAAGTGGAAGGCCGCAGTCCTGTCAGAGAAGCTGCTGGAGAGCAGCGAGGGGGCTGGGAATGGGGAGTGTCTGACAGTCGGCAGGCAGTACAGGGAGCAGCTCCTCTGCACCGTCCGGGAGGTCTCGGAAGTGCTGCTGCTCCTCTGGCTGCTGTCGTCGCCCTGGCAAGAGCTGGATAAGTCCTGCTGGGAGAGCCGGTGGTGCTGTTTGGAGCGGGAGGGTGGCTGCAGCTTTTGGTAGCGTTTGTTTCGATAGGAGGCAGGCCCCCGGCTGCGGTGAGTGTTCGTGGCAGGTGCCGTGTAGGATGACTCCAGCTGGGGGTCGAGCTGAGAAAGAATGGGCCTCCGATGGGAGTTTCTGGATGAGCCTCGGACCTGCAGGAACAGCAAATGAGAAGTTTTGGGTTATTGTATCAGTATTTTAAATTAATTGCACTATTTCAATAAATCATCAGTTTCATAAAGTCCCCCCTCTCACACAAAGTTAAAAAGTGACAGAACAGCTCAGCTCTTTGGTTGCTCTCTTCATTCGCCAGGTCCTCAATATTTAGCTACAAGTGCTTCTTACTGCCTGTGGCAGGCATAAGCAAAACTGTTGAATAAGGTCATATCAAATAATCAAAATCTCCACGGAGGACTCCCTGAATTAGGCAAGGCTGACGCCTCACAGTAAGAAGCTGTTACTGGTACAGTATTTTCAGAAAGGGAAACCTAAATCACACAACTGATGTTTCCAAGGATCTGTTACTGATGTTTCCCTTTAATTTCCTAAGTGTTTAAACTTGCAATGTTTAAACGTATTAAACATATTGGGAGTGTTTGTGAAAATCAGAAAAGCCATTATCAGATGCCCTCCATCACTTCAACATGTATTTGTGTACAACTCTTAATATGTACAACATGTAATTGCATATGGAAAAGACTGTGAAGAAATATCAAATACCAAATAAACTGGCCTATAGTTATATTTTTAACAGCTATATTTTGGACAAATGTATACTTTTAAGCAAAATTCTAAATGTTTAACACATGGCTCACTAAATACAATATAGTCTAGCGTAATCTGCAATATAGCACATGTATGAATTTCAGAATAACAAATTTAATCCATCAAAAAAATGAAAAAGTTAAAACTTTGTGAATAAAGCTTTATTTTTGAGGGAACAAGTGAGAAACATCCGTTGCGAATCTAAGTGCACCAAGGTCAGGTATAATGATGCCACCAGAGGGCGGTGTAAGACTGCAATGACCACTTCAATGTACAATTATGCTCAATTATACATTTTAAAATATAATGTATTGCTGTCTTCTGTGCTCTCTACTTTATCACAAAGCAGTCTGGTATATTAACAGTCTCATAAAGGTAGCTCTGCCTCCTAATAATAATGCATTTACAAAATGCAATTCTCTTTAGTTATGCAGCAATGACATCATCAGAATTGGGCTTGCTTTTTTGGCCGAATGACCTTTCCTTGTGCCCTTATTCCTTATTTTCTTAAAAGCAAGCTGGGCGATGTCATCTAACTTTAGTTTGGTGACCTCTTAACAAAATCACATTACACAGAACGGGCCATTTTAATGAAACACACATTTTTCACATAACTAGCCCTCTTTTCTCAGGCTGTTGTGCCAGACACTTTTCAGCACAGTGACCTGCAGTTTAAGAGGTTTGTTCTGCCTCAGTGGGTAGGGCAGTCCTTAAACTGGGGTCGGCCCTGTGATCAATAAGGGTTGCTGCCCTGTGTCTCGCACCCAGCAGGACACGGCTGCCTGTTTATTAATCATGGCAATGTTTCAGTACAGGGTCTATGAAACCAGCCATTCAGCCACAGGTGACAAATAGCGAAACACCATCATAAGAATGCATGTTAATAAAGCAAGCCTGCCTATCTGCAGACTGTGACATGTTTCTTGGGTCCTAATGAAATGTCTTAATACCATTAAAGGCAATCCTCACATTTTTATATAGAGGAAGAAGAGTTACTTTTGAAAGTAAATGTATAAATGGTAAAGTCTAGGAATACTGAAGAATTACTATGCAAAATTGTGTTACATATTTATTAGGGAGAGTCAATGTCTGACTGATTAAATTTAAGTGTATTTGTCTAAAATAAATACAACATTAAAAACAAAGGTAGAAATAAATGATGATGGTAATTTATATTCCCACTGATATCTACACACTCCTTATTAGTTTTGTAACACTATTTGTTTGTCCTTTTTGAAACTTTTGCGCTGAAGCTACATACTTTTTATACATTTGTTTTTATTTGACCATATTTGAAAATCGGATATGGAAATCATAATCCCAAGAGGTTTGTAACCCCTTAATACCAAAGACAAGTATACTGGGGATACTTGGAGGAGGCTGTGTGGTCCAGTGGTTAAAGAAAAGGGCTTGTAACCAGGAGGTCCCCGGTTCCAATCCCACCTCAGCCACTGACTCATTGTGTGACCCTGAGCAAGTCACTTAACCTCCTTGTGCTCCGTCTTTCGGGAGAGACGTAGTTGTAAGTGACTCCGCAGCTGATGCATAGTTCACACACCCTAGTCTCTGTAAGTCGCCTTGGATAAAGGCGTCTGCTAAATAAACAAATAATAATAATAATTCCATTACACAAAGGTACCTGTACTTTTAAAAACACATGTATGGTGCCAGATTCAGTTGTTGAAGCAGTGGATGATTAGCTGTACTTTGCTGCTCGTTGTCTGTGTGTGAAACATTAGCCTGGATTCCTCCTGGTTACCTCATTTCCACTTTGCTAGGCCCTGTCTGACATCTCTCATTGTGCCAAAAACAGAATGCTCTGGCTGGGCTGAAAACTGCTGTCTCCTGACTAACAAAGAATTTGTGTGCTGAATGGCAATTTATTCATGCAACATTAAGCAATGCGAGCGAGGAACCTCATTTACCAACTCATCCCGAAAATCAAACCAGTACAAATTAATATTAAAATAATCTTTTTGCTCAAAAGAGCCAGAAAAAATAGTTCTGTAATATATCATCCCAAGTGTGTAAGCAATAAAATACAAATAAAACGGTGTCCCAAAGTCCCAGCTAACCCTTCAGCAATGCCATAGTCCAGTACATGAAAAACTATACTGGGTATAATTTCCATTTAAGTGTAGGTCTCACTTTGTAGGAGTGCTCGTATTACCTGTGAAATAACTAATCTAAACACAGAGCAAAATCCTAAAGATCTTCGTTTTAGTGGCCATTTAATGCAAGTTGCTACCATATAGGGGACACACAACATATTGGACCATATTTTCAAAGTGTTTACTGTAGACTTTGATTTATTTATTGAAAGATAAAGATTCAACATTAATGCACAAAACTCAGAAACAAACAAGTTGAGCGTGCTTAAGAGTCCTTCAAATACATTAGACTTAGATGTTGGTTATGTAAAGTCAATTGGTGTTTTTCTCCTTCCAAAAAATAGGGAGTTAATTAAAGACTGGAGTAACTATTTGAAAATATAGCCCATTAGCATTAAATATAATTGTGAGTAACCCAGTGTTTTTGTAAGGGTCCATGAAGTAGTTGACAAATGTAGTTTTGTAGGCAGCAGGTATCCAATTACAAAGAGAGAAAGTTCCTTGCTGTAACTAATGCCACTTAAAGGCCAAACAACTATTGACAGTGTAAACCATACAGCAGTATTGATTTCCAAATGCAGGCACTGGTACAATCCATCTCTTTTAGTTATAATATGATTATTTTTTATACTTCATTTAATAAATGCAGTGGTACTTAGTCATACTGAAAGTGACTTACGTCACACAGCTATGAAGAAACATTTATATTAAGACTTTTTGGAGACTTTTTTATGTAGCCCTCCATGACAGGAAACTAATAGTAACACTAAAAAGACAGAGAGAGAAAAGCTGATTTCCTGGTATTGTGTGCGGAGAAAAAGCAGCCATCAGCACTGGTCTCAGAGGGGAGAGATACGTTTCACAATGCCTTGTTTTTACAACAGGACTGCATTTGCAAGGCTAGCTTCCAGCCAAATATCCATACATATTCATTAACCTAATTGTTTCTAGTAAACTGATGGTGCTTTTAAAGTATACCTGGATATCATGACAAACATATGCAATACCCATGTAAACCTGATGCAGTATACAGGGGGTGAGATTTTGAAGACTGGTCTCTTTCTGGGAATACTGGAAGGGCACTAAAAGTGACAAAAACAGGCAAGTCAGCACTTGAAGGGGTTGACGATAACTGGTAAGATGTAATGATTTTGTGTGTGGCTGGTCCTGCAAAGTACAATAGCCTGCTGTGGTTATTTACTGTGTGCAGTGACTCTGATTGTCCTTCCCGTGGTAAAACAAAGGCAGCCATGGGAAAGAAGTATCATTTAGGCAATGCTTTGCCATTTGTTAATCATAATATAGCATAGAAAATGCACAGCATAAGCTTGGGAAAAGCATGACAAACTGTAAATGTATTAAGCAAATTTGGCATAACTTTTGTGAGGGTTACCGCAGAATATCAGAAGATGCTTATACCTGTAAAAGAATCTTGTTTCCATCATAGTCTTCCGTCTGCCAACGGATATCGCTAATGGGGGTGCAGGGATTGGGAAGCAGGGGGACCAGCTGGCCGATCTCTTTGACGCGGAACTCGATGATTGCAGACTCGGCGGGGGTGGGGTACTGGTCCTTGGGGAGCCTCTTCAGGGAGAGCTGGATCTCCATGTTCATGTTGGAGTAGACAATGAAGAAGCAGAAATCCCCCTTTTTCTGAGACACCTCCCTCTTGAGGATCAGCTGGTACATCTTCACCATGTCCACAAAGTTCTCGTGGCTGCAGTAGATAGTGAAGCGCACAATCTCCTTGCCATAGTGCACCTGACGGATGGCCCACAGTGGGGTGCTGCCGGACAGGGTGAAGAAGTCCTGGTTGTACGGCATGTAGGGCAACATGCGGCCATTCACTTTCTCTGTGTGGTGGTACTGCCAAGGCGGGCGTCGGAGGGACTGGTGGAGCTGCTGGAACTGCTCCTCTCCGTACTCCTCCTGCAGGAACAGGATGATGGCCAGCGAGGGCTGGATCACGATTCCAGTCCTGCACCTCTCTGGCTTCTTCCAGCAGCCTCGCTCAGAGACACGGAAGAGCTGCAGGTCCGGGCGGATCCAGGCCAGCACATTATCCATGGCTTTCTGGAGGGTCCTGCCGTTCCCCGGGTCGGTGATGATATGGACGCTAACCAGAAATGGGTCCTGCACATCGCCTATGGACAATTCACCTTGGAGAAAAATAAACCAGATGTTAATCCAAGTTTAAATACATATATGTATGATTTTTAAATTGTTGATGAGCTCTTCATATTCATTTCAGTAGGCACTTTGTGCAATGAATGTATCAGAAGCCCACAAAAAGATTATAAACTGTGTACTAGTATTGCAGTATATTGTATACAATACAAGCAAACATTACTCTAGTTGATGACATATTCTTGTATTGCTTTTTTTTTTGCAACACTGTGTCAAGGCAAGATACAGCTACTGTAAGTTGGGGGAGGGGGGCATGGATGAGCTATGGCTTTGCGGTTATCACAAGTGCACAAGCCAAACAACTGTCTCTGCTAAACAGTGCATGCTTTGAACTCCAGGACTGGTGCTGGGAGACAGCGAGTGTGCTGCCTCTTCTGTTTTTATATACTTTGCATTGTAGCATAGGGAGTGAAAATAGGAGACTAGTATTAGCTCCTGGTGGCACGTGTGAACAGATAGTAATAAGACTATTGTGAAGGACGGCTACTGCATTCTAAAATCTGTCTAAAAGCCCAGACCAGCTGCTTATTACAGATTGAGAGCTCTGAGTATTTGGTTTTGTTAAAATGAATTGCAAGTGTCTGGCCATATGTGAAATGAAACCGTGGTGGTTGGGCATTCAGAGAGCAAGCTAGTGGTTTGGTCTGGTACTATTTCTTGTTCAAGTCATCATCAATGCCTTTACTCCTGCTTTGGCTCACATACATGCCTGGTATTGCTCTGACTTTCAAGTGACAGTCCCTGTGATGCTCTTAAACCTACATTGTGATAGGGGGAGGTTTGTTGGAGATTGAATATTAAGTCCCTCTCTGCAGACCAGTTTGACTTCCATGAAAAGTGTATCAAGGTAAATGCTGATAATCAATGTGATGTATGGTTTATTAGGGACACTCCATTCAACAACAGTGACAACTAAATTACCTCCTTCATTTTATTTTAAAAGATTAAAATCAAATTTTTTACAAGAGACACATGTTGGTGAATATCAGAAAAAATGGGGCCTGAGCAAAGGTATGCAATTTAGCAAGTAGTGTTTAACATATAGCTGAGGAGCCATTAAATCCGGATTTCAAGGCCATTCTAAACAGTGTTTTATATTAAAAATATCTGTCACACAATGAAGTGTATATCTATTACATATGGGCTGTGATTGATTCTCATCTCAACCAACAAGAGACATCCCTCAGCTATCCAGGGTAAAGAGCAACGCAACATACAAAACAGCAATGTTTATTTCTCAAATGGCTCTGACTGCCCTCTCACCAATCCACCCACACACTCAATTAGGGTGATCATTCCTTTATTAGTCCAGTGGTTTTACAGAACATTGCTGTTGCCTTTATCGCTCAAAATGAGTACATTATATCACTTCCAAATGAAAGCGCAATATAAACAATGAATCCAGAATCCCTGTTCAGACATATTAGTCAGAAAAACAAAGACAACTGAGGTAGGCTAGTCTACTCAGAAGGCCCTGGAGCCTGGAAAGCTCGCGCATTAGGATTCTATAGTTGTCCCTGAGTGTGCCACAAGGACTCCAAAGTGAAAACAAGCTGCCTCTAAAGACCACCAGCGCACCCTCATTAGGATCTGAAGTTACGTACACGGCGAACAAAATCTTCTTTTGTTGAGCAGGAAGGAGCTAACAGCTAAGCTCCAGGGGGAACAGTGCAACTCACAGGCCCTGAACCAAGCCTGGCAACCCCCCTAACCTTTGTACAGAGCTGCCTGAACCTAACCTCCTTCCCTCTGTCTCGTGTATTGCACTCTGCAGACTTAACATGACGTGAGATGTCAGGTAGAACAAATGTTCAAAGTCTGTAAATAACATACAGGCAATATATGATGCACAGTTTCTAGATGTTTATAGTGTATGCAGTGCTTCTACTGAGTTAAGCCCATACGCCTCAGAGACACACCCCGGCTGATTCCAGGTTGAACACATCCTCCTCACTATTTCACTTCACACCAGGGTGACAAGAGTTTTCCCCTTTGAGATCACAGTAGCATACGGCTGCTTAACAGCAGTCAGTCATAAAAGTTACAGGCATGATGTGATAAAAAAAAAAAAAGAAACCTGTTGATAAGTATGAAACAGGCGGGGTAAATAATTAAACAAAACCACTGATTTAAAAAAATGTGTTTCAAATCTTAAGATAGGACTGAATAAGAATCGGACAGGGAGGATTACTAGCGTAAATGCTGTCAGTGAAGTATTAGTAAGCTGTTAATCTGTATCAAATGTCTGATCCTGTCTTTGAAACAGCTACTGGTTGTAAGATGTAACAGTAGGCAAGTTCAGTAACGCAAACACTGAAGGCTAACATTTTATATACACAAATTCTATAAGAGCTATTTTATTGTAGTCTGTAGTAGGCTGGACTGGAGAACCCAGGTGTGTTACAGATTGCGACCAGTCTTTCTGAAAGACTACCCTGACTCCTCTCTTTAACAATGCTGCTGACAGACTATGCGGTGAGATCAAATTCAAAGACAGGCATTGCCCAGATTGCCAGACAGACTGAAATTGTTACACAAATTGAACCCCCGAAATAGAGCTCATATTCTTCTCTGGATGGGCTTTATAAAAAAAAAAAAAAAAAAAAAACTGATAAATCTGATATGGAGAGCTATTCTGTAGGACCTTTTGTATAAAGTAAGATTTTTTTATGAATACAGTAAGCTAGCGTTCTACCAAAATCAAAACCTCCTGTATGTATTGTATGGATGTATACCACTGAAGCTGCTCATCAGAAAATCTAATACAAGATTTTGCTGCTGAGGCATTATTTGTAAGGGATGAACAATTGCCAATGCACATGTTTTTAATACATTCCACGTTACATTACTCAAATTAAACAGACACATCTGTTAGTTATAACTGGCACGTGCCCCTTCACTCATTTAACTAGTACAGTAGTGTGTGCAGATCCTAAGAAATGCAGACTGAATTCAATGCACATGTTCATAAAGCCTTTTTTACACAGTAACTCACTTTTGCACCTGTAGTTTCAGCAACAGTTTGTAATTGACTCCCCCTTATGGCATTAAGATATTAAGATGAAACAGCCCCGGGAAGCAGATTTTCTAAGTGTAGTGTTCATAAAGGGAGGGAGTTTTTCAGTGGCTCTCTTTAAAAAAAGGCTGGTGTGGTAAATATCTTCTTTCCACATGTTATTGCATGCAAAAACACAAGGAGGGCACAGCTTGAAATCCTGTTGTAGATAACCTTGGATAACTTGTATTCTTTCAGTAAGTTCCTTAGGAAAAATGTATAATATACTGGATGAATACCCCCCAAAAGGGGCTTATTATTTAATTATGTTTTTTTATTTTTATCTTGGAGAAATTCAGTGGTTTACTCCCGGTTCAAGTGAAGACAGGGCCGGTTTGAATGGGAAAGCTCCATTTGTGTTCTCCTTCCTACCAGATAAACAATGTATCAGCTATGAATTGTGTTCTGCAGACAGGATGGATGTACCAGTCAATACAACGGACTGTCAGCACATTTCCAGGGTGCATGTTATGAAAACACGCTTTTGCCCATTTGAAAAAAGACAGGCACCACAGATAGCTCCAGATATGTGTCTGTGTTTATTTGGATCAACCTCCTTTCTCCAAATAAGCACAACCACACTGACACTGATAAGAATGACAGCTGAGTTACCTCAAGGGCAAAGGTCAGCTCTGGGTGACAGAACTATACTGCTATGCTAAACAAACAGAGGTCCTTCAAATACATAAAGGGACAGCTGTCTGGTTCAAGGGCAAGGCAGGCAGTGAAATAAATACAAAAACATGTTTGTGTAGGTATTTCTTTTACCACTAGTGTGGCCTTGGCAAGGAAGCAGTAAAAACCTGCTTATGACGACTGCTCAGGGGACTTGAAGTGGGGCATATAGACAGGCGCTCTTTATGCATTTATCATGGCAAATATACACTATGAGGATTTTCCTTTTCTTTCAAAGCAGGTTTCTCAGGTGATCTTTTTAAAAACAGTTACTGTTAGTACACATAGGTAATACAATAATCTGGGGTTGTATTGCAGACATGTACATATGTATGAAGTGTTTAAGACTTGTGTACATTATGAACAAATTAATGACAAATGCAAGTGGTTTGCACTACTAATTACAAAATGAGGGGTTGGTCTTAACAAATGGAAAATTATGAAAAGGGTGCTTTTCGTCCTTTATAAAAGCTTCCCATAGTAAAAGTAGAGCAAAGTGTACTAAAGCACAGTGAAAGCATGGTAAAGTATAGGTAAACGTTGTAAAGAATAGTGAGGCGTGGTAAAGCGTATTAATAAACATGGTAAACTATAACCATGAGAAAAGCATGGCAAAACTGCAGAAATACCGTGGTAAACTTTTATAAGGGGCGCTCATACTGGTGTATTCTGAAAATGTAAACTAGGATCCGTGGATAAGGTTTTTGTTTTCTCTTTTTTCTGTGAAGCAGATTTAAAATGATAAAATATTTGTCTACTTAGTCTTACAGGCAGCATCCTAAGGACTGCTGTCATTGATCTACCTTCAACACAAATTTCTTTCATGGTCCATTAAAAACATTATCTGGCAAGGAAAATGACAGAGCTAAATATGTAAAGATATTCTACATGCGTAAGTGGCCCCAGCTGCAGTATATATTGTAAACAATCACATACCTCCTGTGCATCTGGGGGCAGCATCAAATTATGTGCAAATGCACCACACTGCCCACTACCTATTCACTATTGTTCAAGCACTGAATAAACAGATCGTTATAACCTTCCTTTCACATAATCTGCTGTACCCGTGGAGGATATTTGTATGTAACAGTTAACATAGTGAGTATAAAGCACACAGCATGCATGACTGATCTTCCTTACGTTACATCAATTGTGTAACACACACCTCTTGTATAGTACCTACCAAAATCACCACAGGACACTACACAGTTACGCAAGTATACTGTGCATATTGTATATAACTCTCTACCTGTGTTTAACATCCATCACAAATGGATAAACGAATCTCTAAATGTGTGTAAAACTTTATAATGTACAGATGGGCACTTCCACCAATTCTCTCCAGCAGGAAGAGAAAAGGCACTACTGTGCACCAGTTAGTTAGGCTAATTCCGTTTCCCAGAGCAGAGATTAATGGTCTAATATTGGAAATAATCTCTACATTGTGATCTACTTGGGAGCCTGCTGCAGCAAGGTCATTGAGCACATGTGTGCTGTGCAGTGTGGGTTTTATAGTACAGAAGTTAAACTGCGGAAGGAACTGTTAGAGGCAAACCCATCCCCTGTGTTTCTAAATGTAGCTTTGCATAGTTCTAATTCATGTTTGGGGAGGTATTTGTAGCGTACAAATACATCGAAAAGGCATGTGCTGTAATTAGAGAGAAAAAGAATGGAAGTTGGACCCTTTCAACTTTTTTTAATAAAAGTTCAAGAAACGATGTGTGGAATTCCAGTAGTTTTGTTAAATTACCAGTAACTGAATCATCGGATGTTACAGATAGAGAGGGAAAAGGTTAGGGTTAGATATGAAATTCAGAAACTGTATACAGGAACTATACTTACTACAAGTAGAAGACATGGGGCTGAAGTCAGACCTGCAATGAAAAACGACACAAGATTAAAAATGAAATCAATAAGGCTGTAAATCTACAATACCAAGATGTTTAAATCTTTTGTGTAAATGAGTTCAATAAAAAAGCACCCACAGAACACATGTATACACCACCACACAAAGAACACATCTTGGATGACTAACCTTGGTACTGCACCAGCCTCTAGATAAAAGTTTTGAGAATAAATTTGAGCGAGTGATTATCTATATCAAATCCAGGCCTACGCTTTTGCCAATCCTCATTAGCATGCAAATAAAAATATATCTGATGCTCCAAAGTAAAAGCCACCAGTGAGGGAATACCTTCAGATAACAAGCTAGGCATCGCTCCTTATTCAGTGATTATCACTTCTGGCCCAGTTCTCCTTTGTGTTGTTGTAGATCAGGGGAATCTGTAGCACCACAGTCCCGTCCAAGTGGGTGGGCCCTGGGGTCAAACTGGGTTCCATCATGGATGAGCTTCAAAACACTTTATATCTCCATACTGGAACCAATTTTATTCCAGTTACACGCTCTCGGTAAACCTATCCGCCAGCGTTCTGTAAACCCAGTTGTTGCTTGTTGTATGCTGACTTGTGTTTTTCCATGTAACAGAGGGGCACTGCTCGAAGCCGTCTGACTGTCTAAAGGACATTAAGCTCTGGATGAGCTGCAGCCTTCTTCAATTCAAAGTAAATAAGACTTGATTGGGGCTCATCGCCAACTGGCATAGCTCCAGTTGACTTTAATGGATATTCCTGAATGAAGGCTACATCTCCCCTGTCGGGAGCCTTGGTGTCTAGTAGAATGCTTTGAGGTTCACAACTGAGGAGGTCTACTACTATTACTACTACGACTACTATGACTACTACTACTAATACTACTAGGCTACTATTACTAATAATAACAATAACTACTTCCTAAAACACACTACCTACATCCTAAAAATAGGATATATTTCAGAATAGCCTACATTTCAGAAATCATCTTTCTTACAATATAAATTCTCATATAAGAAAGGTTACGAACGAGAGGAGGCCATTTGGCCCACCAATGCTTGCCAGGTGCCTTGCAGTTGATTGAAAACCAGAATTCTGGCACAATGATTTCATACGTATTTGTATGTGATTGGCATTTGTTGTTTCAATAACTTAATGTTAAGTGGATTTTCATCTAACGATGCACAATTAAATCCATTTTCATGTGTGTATTTTTTTGCCTATTTCTGTGGCTTGTTTTTAATCCCAAAAATACTCTTCTAGAGTTTTGATGTGCTGAGGCAACTGCTCAAACCACAGTGCATGCTGTACCTTGAAACGAAACACAGTAAATTGGTAGCAGTCTCCTTCTACATTCATCATTTTTTTTTCTTTCGGGGGTATTTACTGGTAAAAACCTCTTAGTCACAAACCTAAACTCACCAGTACAGTTTTTCAGCAGGAATGTAGTTACAGTAGTACAGTTTCATGAAGACCTTCAAAGCTCCTCCCATTCAAGATGAGAGCCCTGAGCAACAGCAGCAGCCGTGCCTCATGTCAGGGCCAGGGGCAGCTGTCAGCCCCTACATCATCACCATGCTACAAAGGACCATCTGGGTCAGACCACAAAACAACATATTCTGTTTCCAGTTTCATGGTGAATTTGAAATAGACACCAGACATCCGAGGTGGGTTTCTGGGGTGTGCTAACTTCCTCTCCCCCTAAGCAAGTGAAAGCAATGGGCATAGGTAATATGACACACACCCTTGAGTGCCTTTCTTGTGAGGGCCGCAAGCAGACCTCTTGGCTCTGATACTGGAGATGGTTGACCCTCCTTCTCACCATGGGAAGATGGTCTTGTATGGGGTGGTGATCCCATCCACCCATTCAATTCTTTTCCCATTTCCCAAACTCACATACCAGCTCTGTTGGTTCATGCGCTGGAAAGAAGAACTGTGACTAATCAGATAAGTGCTGAGGAGAACAGAGATGAAATGGAAGCTGTACATTCCTCCACATGGTGTCTTCATTCACTGCACTCTTTGCTCTGTCACTCTAGAAAGTATTTAAACCAGCCTGTACTAAATCTATTAAATCTTCTTACAAGTTCTACTCATGCAATCTTGAGTGGTGGTTTTATGATTTGGACTACTTTCCACCGAAAATGCAGTTTATTACACATGTTTCAATACTTAGTAATGATGAAATACAAGTGCTGTTACCACTTCTTCACTTTATCCCCTATAGCAGGGGTGGCCAACCGGCGTCTCCTGAGCCGCATGCGGCTCTTTTGTGGTCGAAATGCAGCTCTTTGAACTTCCCATATATTTCATTACACAATGAATGAGTTATTAGTTTTTTTTTTATGTGTATTATTTTTACAATAAGTCTCAAGAGTTTTTTAATTAATTTTTTTATCACAAGCTGATCCATTTCCAACCTTAGCCAATCAGCAGCAACTAACTAGCAAATCACATCCACCCTTACTTTACTGTGTATTTGGGACTCGAGTTACAGAAGCCTGGAAACCGTTAACTTTACTTTGAATAGGATCTGCTTCTGTTTTGTTCATAATGGCAGAAACAAAATAAGCGAAAAAGAAAATATGACGATGAATATTGAACCTTCTTACTGGAGTGGGAGAGTATTTTTTGTTGAACACAATGGAAAACCTATGTGCCTTATTTGCCAAGTCTGTATGTCGCAGTTCAAATCTGCAATGTCATTTCACTACAAACCATGCCCACATTGACAAGGAATTTCCGAAAGATTCTGAACTTCGGTCTTTAAAAGTTAAGACCTTCAAAAAGCAAATGAATAAACAGACGCAAATATTCACCAAATTTGCCAAACAATCTGAGACTGCGACTACAGCCACCTACCAAGTGGCTTGGAACATTAGTGATGTTATTGCTATCCTATGTCCAGAAAACAATCAACTGCAAAAGCAAATTTCAGACCTGCAGCTCTCACATCACACGGTAGAACGTAGGATCTCCGATCTAAACAGTGACATTGAACTACAGCTAGCCTGTATTCGGAACTTCGTAAGCATCGCATTGGACGAGTCGTGCGATGTTCAGGACAAGCCTCAATTAGCTGTGTTTGTGTGAACCGTGTCAGACGACTGTACCGTAAGAGAAGAGCTGCTTGACATCGAGCCACTTAAAGATAGGGTGACCAGATAGCAAGAGTGAAAAATTGGGACACTCAGTTGGTGAGGGGAGGAAAGAAACCCCGTAAACTACTACACAAGGCAAACGACGCAAACTACGTATCTTTCTTTTGTAGATAGTTTTTTTTTTTATTCCTTTGCCTTCCAGTGTGCATTGCACTTAGGCAAAAAAACTAACTTAGAGAAATATAATAAAAAAAATACTCCAAAGCGGTTAAGGCTGGTTTATACTTCCGACTGCGACTCAATTTTTGGTCTCAGTCAGTGGTCTCCGATGGTCGGAATGACATCATCCGCACTGCAGCGAGCTGCGTCTTTTTTGAAAAGTCGTACGGCCTTTTCTTGTGTGTCTGCGACCGCAAAACGCACAGGGTCGGATGATGTTGAAAAAAATCCAACATTTGCTGTATGGTTGCAAGCCAGTGAAGTGCGATAGAGCACGTTTTTGAGGAACCCAATAAACATGAACAACAGAACAGGATTTTAAACTTGCCTCTAAACTGAATGAAATTAAATCGTAACTTTCTTGTTTATAGTTCAGATGACAACAATGTTTTAATCAACTTATCAGTGCATCTGTACTGGCTTTTCTGTGACCTGCTGTACTGTGCATAGCAGGTGGGACAAAGTCAGTGCTGCACTGTTTTGATTTAGGTTGCTAAAATGTAGTTTTCAGCATTGGACATAAAATACCAAAAATGGATGACAAAGCAAAACAAGCAAAGTATATTTCGGCTGAACTGTACATGCAGATGGAGGTAATTGTTTTGCACATCTTGTAATGTGACTTAAAGAAAATACGATCGTTCGCTATAACTTCAGAATCACACATTAAACAAAAGGCTACTACAGAGGCTGCTGAACAGAACTTAAAATAAACAACAGCTTTCAGAAAACAAACTGGAAAGTCAGCGCAGACAAAAAGTATTCCTGTGTTGGTTGTACCCAAGTTAAATCAGCACTACAGGTACCTCGGTTCAACCAACCTGCTGTTTACTTTGTAAACGCAGTTAGAATTTTAGACTCGAATAGGCACGTTTTCTTTATTTTGACTCGGTACTGATAAAATAAATTCCTGGATGGGACAAATAACATGACAACGAACATGCTGCATATATGGACTTTATTAAAGAATGCCAGACACCTTTGGGTAACCGAGTTTTGGGACTGTTTCTAATTGATTTCCACATCTGTATAACTTGCAAAGCTTTGCCTTACACTTCCAATCAATTCAGTGGATGCAGACGTGCAGTCTCAATGTATGGGCAAATCCACACCAGACAGAGAATGTCGGCAGCAACTGTTGGGAGATGTTGCCTGCGTGCCTTTTAACAAATGACAGCACTCTGTTTTAGTATGGAAGGAAGTACCACTATTTTTAGGCTTTTATAGTGCTCTGAAATATTAGGTGTATTTAATGTTTAAACAGGTCCACGAAATGTCAGTGAAATCCTAATTATTACCCTATTTCTAATTGGATGACTTGACCATGCGTTCTGTACTTGCACTGTCTTTTTTGCTTTTTAGTGACAGGCTTGTCAACAACACCAGTCATCATGATATTTTGCCAGTAAAACCGGACGCACAGGCGCACGCTCCAAGAAAAAAACACGAGACGCATACCGCATGCCCTAAACCTCTAGAGTATGATGTTGCACCGCGACACAGCACAGCAGCCACATATACAAAATTTCCTAACGAGAAAATCAAAATGAAACATTTTATGCATAGGTTTTCAATGTTTACTTTAAAAATCTGGACAAATGGGTTCCCGACAGTACCTCGATAGGGACGCGGGACAAAGCCCCTAATATCGGGACAATCCCGATTTTATCGGGACGTCTGGTCACCCTACTTGCTATTGAAGCTGTTGTTACTATTAGGCATTTAGGCAAAATCCATCTCAATGATCTCGATCACATTCCTAGTGGATCTGTGTGTCCTTGTGCGCCTGTTCTCCGTTCTTGTGTGGATTAGACACAGGTGTTAAAATCCAAGGACGCATTGGAAATCTGCAATCACCTAAGGAAACTTTATCGTAATATCTAATATGACATTTTCTATACCAAGATTTAATTATTTACCCTTAGGTTTTTATTTGTATAATTCAAATACAATCTACAGTAAAGGTTAGCTGTCACATAATGTACGCATCCAGATTGCATTGATAATTTCTTGGTAGTAACATTACACTGGGTACAAATAACGGTATATCATTTTAGCAATACAACAAACATTCCGTAAGGTTACAAATGGTTAAAACAAGTGAATACATCTCATTCATAACCACCAGTATAGAAAAAGTATTTTTATAACTACAAATATTGAATTATCCCGGTAGTCTGTAAGAAATTAACTCTGGTTCTGCACACTCTCTCTGTATGGTCGGCGTCACAGCCGCGGTCTGTTAAATTTCTAGTCTTTCGTTAATTAAAACCCTCCTTTTCCAAGTTCAAATTAACTCCTCATAAATTATGCCAATTAACACAGATTTGCTTTTAAATTTCCACGCATACAAAAGAAATAGTCGCAAGAAGCACCGCTCGTTAAGATATTTTTTTATAACATTATTTCATAAATCAACATAATTTTGGAAATCACATTAGGACAATTATTTAATAACAAAATAGGTATAATGACCGCTTGAAAATGCCAAAAATCAATGCTACATACCGATTAGTTGATTAACACTGGAGTTATCATTTACAACCTTTTGAAAATCCTGCCCAAGGTGTCTTAGATGTAATTATCCTGTATTATAAAATGTTTCATACTAAAGCAATCAGCTCAGAGAAGGCTGAGAGAAGCCTGCCTTCTGATTGGACTATTAACACTGTCTCTGGCTTAAGTTACTTTAGGACTTTTTTTTCAACCTATTCTATAACATTTTCAAGTCAAACCAGTGTATCCATTTGCTTTCCTCCTGTGTTTTAGAGAACTGTGTTTTAGATTTGGTTTGTTGCAATTTGATTTACATTTCCAAGGGTAGGTAGGAGATTTTTTTTGTATTCTATTTGTTTCCTCTGAAAACCTTCCTAATCAAAGAATGATATGTATATATATACACATATAGTATATTTGACTAAACAATTTACAATGTTCACTTATGATTAAAGTAGGCCTTAGTATCTCTACATGCATTGTTAAGCATATGCAATTAACATACAAACACTCATCTGATTTTGTTGCCTTTGTATATGGAAAGTTACTTCCAACTGTGGATATTTCCTAAAAATAAAAACAATCCTACTCCATGCAGGTGAATGTGAAACACTGAAAGGAGCAAACGGTGCTCTGATTCTAATCTGGAATCACTTCCGTCTCACAGGACTAGCAGATTCTGCATAATCAGGGTTACATCATGGATAACAAATGACAGTGAGCTCTGTTCTGTGATTGTAAAGAGGATACTGTGCGGAGAGCCATCTGGCCAAAGCTGCGCAACACTGTGACAACATGAATGATGACCGGGCCTCTGACTCTGACAACCAACGCAACCTTAACAACCCATCAATCAGGAGGTATACAAATAGTTTGGAAAGGTAAAAGGGTTGACGATCTAGACAAGTAACTTGATCAAAATACAAATACACAAAGAACTACACCAAAATGCAAATATTCCATAACCAAACAGCGCAGGCATACCTTTGAGTCTTTAATTTAACCTTAAGTTTAATAGCTTTATTTTACTTGTAGAAAAAAATTAAGGAAATGTAATTTGGGGGTTGGCCTTATGACTTTTAGTGGTGACCTCTACTGTAGGAAGAGTGATAATGTCCACTTAGAAAGTATCTGCTGATTTCAACTTCAAATACTCTTTCGGAATGCTCCACCCCTCACGCTAAAAAATACAGTAAAAGCTAAGGACAAAACAGCCATGTCTTGCTTCCAGGAACTAAATGATTTCAAGCTGCAATTACTTTTCACCAAACGTTAATACTAAAACTACACTTGCATGGCACATGATCACATCACAGTAGAATAGCCAATAACACAATATTTACTGTACTACACATTACTAGCATCATTAGCTGGCATCTACATACCTAATAGCAACCCTGGAACAGTCCCCTAGATTTAATAATTTCTGCAGAAGAGACATGATATAGTTGTCAGGGGAAATACTACTACAACTACAACTACTACTACTACTACTACTAATCTATAAGTTCTTTATAACTGTCAATTCATATTTTAGTTCAAATTAACTATACTGTATTCAACCACATTATTTAGACACATTTAATACTCCCCCAGTCGTTACTTATATAAATGGCACTAATCTGTTGTAAAGAATGACTTTTTTATAATTCACTACCACACTAACTTCTATACTGTTCTAACACCGGGTTAGTGTTACTTATTACTATTAGTTACTTGATTTGACAGTGCTTTCCAGCTGTAGACTTACCTTCTACACCAATCAGATTCGACTAGATTCCTCCTGGTTCCACTCTCAAACTCTCAGGATGTAAAGATTACTGTATCTATTGTGCTGATTATTGTTTAGCGTTGAGCGCAGAAAACTTGAAAACGAAGTCTGTTCTAGCGTTAAAAACTAAGCGTGTCACTCTGAAACTCTTGCGATGTCACAACACGACAATATACAGGAGGTGAAGGTGTGACATTGTGCTTTTGACGACAGCCACTTCTGACTTCCCCAGAGGTTAACGGTCACAAAGTAACCCAGCAATACGCTACTGTAGCAATCATGTTTCTAACTACCACAATAACAACGCGTAATGTAATCATTTTAAATCATCACATATTATTTGCAAACACAATTGGAGTTAACAGACATTATAATAAGTAATTGTAGTTTATTTTAGTTAATCCATGTATAATTTGTGGGAATGACATGTGTTCTGTAATAGTCTACAACTCACCCTGCTGTTTCGGCTCCCGAATCCACACACTCATCTTCGGTTGGCTTCTTTTCCATTTCAGATGATAAAGATAGGTCTTACGCGCATTCTATACAACTAACAAACGCTTTCCCATAAACAACAAAATGTGTCTTCTTTGTGGCGCCCCAAAGCAGTCCGGGCTGTATTGAACTACTCACAGTTATTCTCTGCAGCCCTGCCCGTGCAACAGGCTGGTTTTCAATGCGTCATCTGCAAGAGGCGTCGACGCTTTCATTCCAAGGCGGAGGCATTGTCTGTTCCACACACACACACACACACACACACACACACACACACACACACACACACACACACACACACACACACACACACACATACACTTCACAGCATACCTCTGTAAAGCGCTTTGTGATGGTGGTCCCCTATGAAAGGCGCTATATAAAGATAATATATTATTAACATTATTAACATTTTAATAATTATTATTATTAAAATGTGATTGCTTAGATTATTTAGCTTAACATGCTAACTAAGTAAATACAAATGAACTTTTTGGGGTAGAGAAAAAACTAACAAGCCACACGTTCAAATGTCTACAGTCTACACCGACCCAACACTAATGTACAGTGCATGAAAATATAAGTGGGCGTGTGCATTTCCATTGTCCATTACTGCCTGTTATATAGTAGGACCACAACTGCAGTGCATCTTGTTCACCAGCAGATGGCTCTACAGTCATTTCCTTATTTGCATGCAGGCTCAATCCTATCTATTTGAATTGTGTGGAGGGTCGGCTTTAATAACAGATGTTTCCCCTCTGATAAAAACGGGGGTGATATTTAAGTCTTTGAACCTATGTTATAAAATCTACTGTGTACCACAGGCACTGCTTAATTTGAAATTCTCAACAGCGAGAGACAGACGCTGCCAGGGATGTTAATCGTGCTTTTACTATTTCAGCTACGTCACGCGCCTTAAAGATGACACTGGCTGCGAATGATACACTGTATCTATTGTCGTTTTTTATACACAAATAAGCTTACTTGATTTGAAAAACGTCTTAAACGATACAAGCAGATTCGTACACTACTTGGTTTGACTGAATGAGTTGTAAACAACAAGATTCAATATGAAAGCTGAACATTTCAATAAAGGAAAAAAAAAATATTGTAGCCTATTTCACTGAAGTAATAACGGTTTTCTGTTATTTTCAAATACCACTGCTTCAGATTATTACTACTGCTTAAAAACAGTAACAACGTTTTAGTTAGGGTTGGTGTAAGCTCTGGCTGTGAGGGAAGAGTGCCCCCTATTGGGCCACCAACAACACTCACTGCAGCACTTGGTTTCCTTAGCGAGCTGATGATCCATTTCCATGGTGTGTGGTAATATACTGCAGTGAAAATGTGATGATTTCCCAAATGTCCCGTTTATTAAGACGAGCACAGTAGACCACTAGAGTTGCATGCAATTCATTAAACAAACTGACACTATTTCTGCGATTAGAGGGTTTATTTATGTTTGGGCTTACGAGTCTAGGTGAGCTCATACTTATCACACCTAATGTTATTGTCGTCTGGAACTTGTAATGCACCAACCAGAGAGACAGTGCACCCATTCTTATTAATACACTCTTAAAGTGACAGAGTCCTGTGAAAGGGCACAATCGTACATTTATATTACAGTACTGTACATGAAAATACAGCACTATGAGTTTAGCAATACCTGACTTCCCTGACTACAATTTTCTTAATGAAGTAGTATTTAAACATTTTACAGTTTTTTTCCCTTTTGCTTGTATCTCCTGGACATTCTGGTTACTGTTTGAAAATTTCCAAAGGAGCGTGTAAAGGTTTTCAGACTTTTTAGACCGTGGCCCTCTTCCTCTAGTCTGTGGCACTGGTACTTGATGCACCAACCCCCTCCACACACATACACATACTGGTAAAAGATAAATCCAACATGCCACTTTCACTAAATATTAAAAACGGTAGTGTATCACAGGTTCAAACAGACAGACATGTTAGTATACACTCAGTAATATAAATTTCAAGTGGGATACTGCTTACCTATGATTATTAGTGACATGGGTGCGTCTTTTGGAGCAGAGCAGTTGTATTTGACATGCTAGGATGTGTCAGCAATAGAATTTTCTTTAAGTTAATATATATATATATATATATATATATATATATATATATATATATATATATATATATATATATATATATAGGTAAAGATGTGCACAGTAATAAAACAAACAAAATGTTTTTATTACTGTGCACATCTTTACCTATATATATTAACTTAAAACAAATTGTATTGCTGAAGACAGAAGAGGCGGAGGGGTAGCGCTATACATAAGAAATAGTCTTGACGCCAAGGTGGTAAATCTGGACCAAGAAAACAACGCAGAATCACTATGGGTCAGAATAATGGATACAAATTCAAAGGGCATAATAATAGGAGCATGCTATAGACCGCCAAATTCAAATGCCAAGCAAAATAATCTGTTATACAACGACATTAGAAATGCGTGTAGCAAAGGAGAAGCCATACTAATTGGGGATTTCAACTTCTCCCATATAAAATGGGAAAACCCAGTGGGGAGCATGACAGATGAAATTGAAATGGTGGAAATGACAAATGACTGCTTCCTAACGCAATTTGTCAAGGCACTGACTAGAGGGGAGGCATGCCTTGATTTAGTCTTTTCAAATAACGAAGACAGAATAACTAAAACAAAGGTCAGAGAGCCATTGGCAAACTCAGACCACAACATGGTCTCATTTGAAGTGATTTTTAAAACCCCCAAAGTAATGACTAAAGCTAAGGTTTACAACTTTAGAAAAACAAACTATGAAGGTATGAAACAAAGACTAACAGAAGCAGATTGGAGTAAAATAGAAAAAACATCCACAGAAAAAGGATGTCTGTTTTAGTAGTACTAGAGGCGCAAAACAATTACATCCCAAAAATAGACAAAGTAGAATGGCCTCCTCTTGTTTGTAAACTTTCTTATGTTCTTATATATTATATACATTTGCGCGCCCCAGTTTGAGATCCACTGTTATAAAGCAGGGCTGTCCAATGGGTATCTCTTGTCATATATAGCTCCCCAATATGACTTTTTTGATTTCAAAGTGGAGTATCCCATTCAAGGCTCCGAATGGGTTTGAAGAGTGCAATTGTTAGTTGATATTTAGAGACTTTAAGTGGTGCAACTGTGATCATATGTTATATACAAATTGTATATCTGTGTACATATCAAATTAATTGTGATGTTAAAATATTTTGTTGGATTTGCTGTTTTACCTGGTCACATCCCCCTCCTTTATGCTGGGCTGTTGTCTAAAGAGACGCATGTGATACCACAGAAGACCACAAGAGGTAGCTCATTACACATCATGTGCCTGGAAGTCAGCTGAGCAGGTGAATGCTGTGTGTTAAATAGAAACATCCATTCATCAAATACTTTGAGCTGAAACTTTAAGAAACACTCATTTGTTTTAGCTTATCCTATATATAAATCATGATAAATGGAAACTGATTTTAGCCACAGATTTTTGTATTATATATATATTTTTTTTTTACTGTTTAGCTCCTAACATAAAAAAAAAGAAAAAAGAAAAAAAACACCTGCCTGATGAAACCATTATTTCTGACATTACATTATTGGGGCATATTATTTCATTTGGTGAAAGCATGGTAAAGTATAGGTAAACATTGTAAAGCCCAGAGAGGTAGGGTAAAGAATATTAAAAAACATGGCAAACCATGGGAAACTATGGCAAATGCATAGGATTGTCATAGGAAAGGTGTGGGACAATTGAGCACTGGTTTGGTTTGTTTTTATCTCTGTGAGATTACCAATGCCTTAGTGTTTCACCTAATACAAGAAGAAGATCTGCTGCTAACAGCATCCAGCATGCATTCCTTTTTAAGACAGGGTCCCCACCAAAATGGACAGTCATTGCCCAACAGACTCTAAACACATGTACAAAACTAGATGAGAGCTGACAGTACTGTAGGCATCTGTATCCAAGACTGCAATCCAAGAGATGACTGTTGAACAGGAACCTCCTCAAAAGTGATGACTCTTTCATTCTGGAAATCAGATTGCAAAATTCCACCTCCAGGAATTAGGAGTGGTAACCATTGAGAACTCTCGAAGAGATCAAATCAGTGCTTTCCAAGGTTGCCTGGTCACACTAAACCCTATGGTGTGGCGGGTGTTTGACCAAACCCTATTCATACCAAATCAATGATATGATATGATTACCTTCTGTGAAAGATGAGAAGCTAATTTAAACACTGAGGGGATACCAGTGACCTAATATTACAGTTGTGTCAGGACCTAGATTAATAACTGACACATGATATTTACAGAAAACTTCAGAATGTAAAAATAAAACATAAAGGTGACACTAAGACTCCTGGAGAAGCCTAATGCAAGGTAAGGGTGAATTTCCAGTCAGCAACATATCACAACACAGACACCTGACTGTAGCAGAGGTCCACCTGTTGAAGTGGGCACAGAATCAAAATGTTAAAGTGCGTCAGCTAGCTCGTGTCTTTGGCAAAGCCCCTGCAGTTTAGACAGAAAGGGGATTGATTTTCAAGTGGGTCAATAGAGAATGCTGTTGGTTCTGTCCGAATAGTGCAAAAATAAACATTTGATGTTCATTGTTTATTTTCAGTTTACTCGTGACGCCTCTAGACAATATAACAACGGTCAAAATGAGTTTGGTGAATTAACAATCCAAAAATGTTATTACATAGACTGCTATATTAACATACAATGTGAAGTTGTTCATGCTAGTCACAAAAATGTAGATTTTAAATATAAAATGGATGACAGAACTAGAACAGGCACAGCTTGGGATTGTAATGTTCTCATCGCTGTCAGCAACAGTGTGGGGAAGCAATTAAGTAGGAGGCAGTGTGGTCCAGTGGTTAAAGTCCAGGGCTTCTAACCAGAAGGTCACCGGTTCAAAGTTAACACCATTTTTTTCTAAGACGAAAACAAAATGTTCATATTAAAAAGCTTAAAATAAATAACTCAGGAGGATTATTTAAGAGCTCCTACAGAACATGAACCTTAGTTGTTACAAGTTAGTTCTGTAGCATTAGCAGGACGTCAGCTCTGCATTGTGGTACAGTAGATGCTTTATGAATATGACCCCTTGTCTGTTGCAAGGAGCTGACAAGCAGGATAAAGGTTTGCTTGATGACTGGCATTTACATCAAATTATTAATCAACCTACTAGGAGGAATAATTTGTCAGGAAATCATTCTACTATTGACTGGATTATGGTTTCAAAAACCCAGACAGCAAAAACAATATTATCAGATGAATTTAATGACCATTGTCCAGTTTATTGTGTTTGGAAGACAAAAATGATCAAAGGTTCAGTTAAAATTATTTTATACAGGTCCTTCCGTAAGTTTGATTTAAATGACTTTGTTAATGATATAATCAATATAAAATGGGATAGGTTAAAACTAATTCCTGAATTTACAGTGGTATTTAATAAATATGCCCCGTTTAAGAAAATGCAAGTTAAATCAAATCACTTACCATGGGGAACACCGGATTTATTAGAGTTGTTTCGTACTAGAGATTATGCTTGGCAGAGGTTTAGGTTAACTGGAGACCATTCTGATAAAATATTATATAAACAATTGAGAAATAAAAGTACAGCTTTAATAAGAAAAGTGAAAGCTGAATATTTTTTAAATTACATTGATACAAATGTAAATAACCCACATAGTTATTGTTACTTGTGTTTATTTATTTATTTATTTCATTTATATAGCGCCTTTCATACCGAAGTATCACAAGGCACTGTACATAAATATAATTATAATTATAATGTGCATAAGTAAAGGGATAATCAATATGAATTAAACTGGATGTAATGCATTTTATTTTTTATTTATATATATATATATATATATATATATATATATATATATATATATATATATATATATATATATATATATATATATATATATATATATATATATATAAACTTTGATATATATTGTAGCGATCTCGGTTAACGCAGGCAGGCACATCACACAGGTTGAGGCAATTCATACTCAGAGGGAGGACGGGTGCAAACCCAGGACCTCATCTACTAAAGCATAGCGCCGATACCGCTGTACAAAAAAGTCGGCTCCCTTGCAAGGAGCGTGTATCGGGCTTATGTCTCCGTGTGTCATTACGTCACCTAAAACATAATTCAGGTACAGGAAAGGGGGAGGGTACGTAATCTTGAGTGCTTTTCTGTAGGTTTAATGACATCACTGTAGCCTGTTCATCCTGAATGGTGTTGATACTTTTACTTGTCAATGTATGGGGCCAGGCTGTCCAACTGAACTTTCTAGCAATTGCTAGTTAACTGATAACAATCGGTTAGGACTGTTTTTTTTTCTGTAATTCAGCTTGTGTGTGTGTGTGTGTGTGTGTGTGTGTGGTGGGTATGGCACATGGGTGGGTGTGGCTCCAATCAGTAAAACTGAGTGTGGGAAATTTTAGGTTTGTTTTCTTAGAAACCCACAGTAACCAAATTTACCATAGAAAAACCATAGCAAAGTGTAATAAGTGAAAGCATGGTAATGCATAGGTAAGGACTGTAAGCCCAGAGAGATCTACAATAAAAAGCATGGCAAACCATGGTTAACTGTGGTTAAATACTACATTTTTATAAGATATTTGAAAAAGAGAGAATAACTCTGATTGTTTCACTTGATATCATGACAGATGTTTCAGTGCAAAGGGTGAAAGTACAATACACATACTGTGCACAGGTCATTCCTTGGATCAATTGAATTGCAATAAAAGTGAGTTTCTTTTGCATTCCCATTGCAATGATAAGTGAACTCAAGTTCTTATCTCCAAACAAACTGAGACAAATCTCTTGAGGTGCTTTACAGAAATAAGTTGCGGACTACTTAATCTAGTTTATTGGATTATGGCCAAATGCAATTAAAAAAGTGCAATCACTGCAGGTATCCTGTTCACAATATAAAGAGTGTGACAGATGGACATAGTGGTCTACATTTTGAAGAAACATAGCCCACAAGTGTACAAAGGCCTTACAGATACTGACTGTGCTACAGAGCTTTTCTAACTCATTAACCAATTTTACAATCTTCATATCCAAATTCTTCTTCTTATTATTTGTTTATTTAGTAGACACCTTTATCCAAGGCGACTTACAGAGACTAGGGTGTATGAACTATGCACCAGCTGCAGAGTCACTTACAACTACGTCTAACCCAAAAGACAGAGCACAAGGAGGTTAATTGACTTGCTCAGGGTCACACAGTGAGTCAGTGCATGAGCCGGGGACTTCCTAGTTACAAGCCCTTTTCTTTAACCACTGGACCACACCACCTCCAAATGAAGTGACACATATTTTTTTCTTTTTCAAAAACCGAGAATCTGGAAGCATTTCCTCATAAATCAAGTAAAACGTTTTCTCTTGGTAAAACAATCATTTGAATAATGTTGTCTTAGAAGAAGAAGAAGAAGAAGAACCCTAAACAGTCCAGGAGCCAAGAAGCAAGTGTGTTACTGATCTGTGAAAATTAATGTTTAGAATAGCCTACTTTTAAAATATATAAAGGGACAAAGCTAGAACTGGTATATAGCAACGGTTTTCAGGAATACATGAAAATATTATTTTGAGCATGCACTTTTATTTCAAACAAACTGTAAAATAATAACCACATTACAAAATTAAGCCATAGCATAATATTACATGTATTCATTTTGTAAATTAAAAAAAAGAACTTGCACTTATTGGCACTGTAGTTTTAAACAACACTGAGGAGGTGAATGTTTTCCCCAGATAAGAACCATCAACCGAAATATTTTTTTTCTTTATAAGAAAAAACATCATTGAAATGTTTTGAGAAAAAGTTCACCTTGGAGTGTTGCTTTGCTCTTGAAACAATTTGCTCAGCTGTTCAGACACAAACACAACATGTTGTTACAGACAGAAGCACAACCTGTTAGTAAACTGCAGTATACAGGCTTTGACAATGCCACTTGTGCATAAAGACAATGGGTCTTTCCAAAAAACTTACGGCGTGTGTCACTGGCAACGCAAAAGCTATGTAAAACATTTATAAGATCTATATAATCAGTCAGATATTTATGAACATGGAGGGCGGTGGTTTAAACACTGTTCAGTTATAGATAGGGTGGTCTTTTTTATGGTAAAAATGTGCTTATTTCCATTAGAGCAAACAATTGGATATATCGGATAGGATAGTGTGAAAAATAGTCCAGTGGGACCATATTTCACTGGGACCAAAATGTGCATAAGGTGGGGACATTTTTTCATAGGGGGACTAGATTTCATAATGAAATTTAGTCCAGGCGGACCATTTTTCATGGGGGGACCAACATTTTGTGTGACAGTGTTAGTTAGGAAAACGTTTGGTGTGTTTATTTTTTTTTAAATATGTATATTTACTCTATTCTTTCAGAATGGCAATTTTCACGAGAAACTACATATTACACGGCAATGGGTAAATTTCACGGAAATCGTGAAATCTGTGCTAACTGTGAAAAAAATACAGCATTAGTCATGAATGATCGTAGGTATATTTTCAGCCGTCGAAGAGCTGTGCTCAGCAGTTGCATTAGACATCGGGATAGTTAGGTAGGTTCTTATAGGATATAATCAGCACCTTGCTTTGATTTAGGACTGTGATAGAGAGAGAAAGGATCAATGTTGTAAATCTCCCTCCCAACCAGAAAGGACGCTGTGTAAGGGGGAAGGTATGCTGCCTCCTAGATGTGCCACCTTGATGGTAGGTGGAAACTGGAAGGTAACCATATTAGGAGGAGCACATAGCTGCAAGTACTCAGGACGACTCCATTGCAGTCAGCTGTGGGGCAGCCCTCTATTGGAGAAACCATGGCGACGCGTTGATTGCAGGGAGGAGTTTGCTGGGTACAAAGGGGAAGCAGCTACGTCAGTACCTCCCCTTGCGCTGAGATACTGAGAGCAACCGGCCGGAACCGATGTGTGTTTATGTATTACGTGTTTTGTTTTGTGTATTGACAGAGGAGCTGGAGGACGGGAGGCTGTAGCCAGCAATCCAGCAAGCCAGCACTTACCCCAGAGCACGCCCCTCATCGCACAGCACTACACCGCACAGCACACGCACCACAAGCCCCAGAAGAGAAGACCACATTTCCGTGCACGGAGGACTGTGTTTATCGGAGTGTCTGTTTGTTTTGAGCCTGGACCCTGCCGTGTATTGCCCCAATACCATCGCTGGTAGCGGGGCTTCTTATTATTTTTCAATTGTGGATTATTTTTGTGATATTTCTGTTTATTATTAAAAAGGATTATTTTTTGGGAAACAACAGTCTGGACATTCTACATCTCTTGCACTGCACCATTCATCCTGTCACAAGGACACAGAGTATAAATCCTTCTTTTAAAAGTGAGGGGTCCATGCCCCCCCCTCCCCCTGCCCAGGCTCTGGTGCCCATGGTTGTGGTAGGAGACAAAGTAGATAGGAAAATCAATATTGCCATCGGCCCAAATAGCAACAAAAAGAAAGCATAATAGCAGAGCTAGCTTATAGACACTGTTCTGAAAAATATAGTGTTTTTTTTTTTTATAGTGTTTTACACTTATAACTTTAAAATCTGTTGCAAAGCCCTTTTCAAAATGGCCTCTAAACCACTGCAGGAAGAGCAATAACATAAATAAATAAAACATAGCAAGAAGTGCTCTGGCTTTTCTGTTCTGTACCACATCATGGATCGTTTTTGCGGTGTTACCTGTTTCACTATGTGGGCGATAATCCTTACTATCAGTGCACTAGAGCGGCCATTTTGAAAAAAGCGTGAAAACAGACTTTAAAGTTATAAGTGTAAAAAGTTGTCAGCATGTTAACATTGAAAAGAACAATTGCAGGTAGGTTATTTAAACACTTGTAGCAACATGTGGGGATATGTAAAGCTATATTTTTCGGAACTCTGCTACTTACTCATTAAGGAAATGTTATTCTGTAAAATGAGCAACCGTATAACGTTTTTGTCAAAGTGGGTGAAATGGACTGAAATTGCCAATAAAATGAATGCTGCTAGCGAAGCGAAGGCCATAACAGGGAGGGGAGCAAGCAAAAGAAGGGAACAGGCTATAGCAGCTTGACCCGAAAAAACACAAGCAGTGGAGACGTGAGTGTGACAAAGCAGGCGGAGCAGCCGCCACCTTAGTACAGAAGAAGAGTGTCATCAGTCCTCCCTCTTCAAGCGGTACTTCACTATAATGTCTTGATCAGAAACCATGTCAAAGATACTGCCCTGTGAGCCAATGCCCTCTGTCGCTGTAATTGTCTCTTAAACACACAACAGCAATTAGAGCAGCCGTGTGTCTCAAAGTTTAATGTCTTATTTATAGGACAGGTAAATATGTGCAGTGGAATACGACAGGTAATACTATCTAGTGTGAGCAACTTTCTATAGGAACGCTATTTCTATTATATATTCTGCTCCCGACATTGTACCAGCCTGATAAGACATTGTATATAGAAACAAGTGTAGTGCTATTTTCAGGTATGCATATAAAAAGTGGTGCGCCGCGCACTGCTCGCGCATGCCTAAACAACTTCTAAACAACTTAAGAACATAAGAAAGTTTACAAACGAGAGGCCATTCAGCTCGTTTGGTTGTTAGTAACTTATTGATCCCAGAATCTCATCAAGCAGCTTCTTGAAGGATCCCAGGGTGTCAGCTTCAACAACATTACTGGGGAGTTGGTTCCAGACCCTCACAATTCTCTGTGTAAAAAAGTGCCTCCTATTTTCTGTTCTGAATGCCCCTTTATCTAATCTCCATGTGTGACCCCTGGTCCTTGTTTCTTTTTTCAGGTCAAAAAGTCCCCTGGGTCGACATTGTCTATACCTTTTAGGATTCTGAATGTTTGAATCAGATCGCCACGTAGTCTTCTTTGTTCAAGACTGAATAGATTCAATTCTTTTAGCCTGTCTGCATACGGCATGCCTTTTAAACCTGGGATAATTCTGGTTGCTCTTCTTTGCACTCTTTCTAGAGCAGCAATATCCTTTTTGTAACGAGGTGACCAGAACTGAACACAAGGTCTTACTAATACATTGTAAAGTTTTAACATTACTTCCCTTGATTTAAATTCAACACTTCTCACAATATATCCGAGCATCTTGTTGGCCTTTTTTATAGCTTCCCCACATTGTCTAGATGAAGACATTTCTGAGTCAACATAAACTCCTAGGTCTTTTTCATAGTTCCCTTCTTCAATTTCAGTATCTCCCATATGATATTTATAATGCACATTTGCCCACTCACGGAAGTGCACACTCAAATCTAGTATGTTATGCTGTTTTTGGTCTTTTTCACCTTTTTAAATGGAATTTGTCATATTTTTCCACCATTAAGAAAATAGTATGCGAATATTTATCATATGCAAGAAATTGGGTCTTGTACTTTTTTTTTTTACTTCTGCAACTTTGAATTGTTTCCAGTTCAAGTTTGCAAAAAAATAATTTATAATTAATGGTTTGCAAAAAAATAATGTAGAATTAATGGTAAATATACCTCTGTTTGACAATAGGAAAACACATCACAATTGATTGCACCTGTACCAAAATCTCATGGGTCAAGTTTCGGTAGGCGTACCACATTGTGACGAAGTACCACTTTATAACACTACACCTGTTCAAACTGTTTTGGATTACCGAGAGATTTCATTTATTATTATTATTTTTTAATTTAGTAGTCGCCAATTATTTTTATTGTTTTCTCTCCAATTTAGTAATGTCCAATTTTGTGCTGACTCAGGGGGGTAAAGACGAACACACGCTGTCCTCCGATGCGTGTGCTGTCAGCCGACCGGACACGCAGCCACCTCAGAGCTACAGCATCGGAGGACAACTAGCCCTGGGCAGCTTACAGGCAAGCCCGCAGGCGCCCGGCCAGACCACAGTGGTCGCTTGTGCGCGGTGAGCCGAGGACACCCTGGCCGACCTAGCCCTCCCTCCCCCGGGGGCGGTGCTCGGCCAATTGAGCGCCGCCCCCTGGGAGCTCCCGTCCTCGGTCGGCAAAGGACTAGCCTGGACTCAAACCGGCGACGTCCAGACTGGACTGTAAAAACACTGCAAGAATGTGAGTGTGCTAAAGGGGTCTAATGAAAAGAAGAGTAAAAAACTAGAGAATGGACTTTCTGGTAGAGATGCAGAATAAATATTTAACAACTACCCAGTTAAATAATAAAAAGACACGTATATATTTTCTCATTCCAGTGTTCAGTATTTGTCTGTATAATACACCAAAGTTTCATAAGTACATGTATTCTTTTTATGCAACAGCATGAGCACATTTTCTGAGATGTAATTTAAACTAGCAAGTATTCAAAACAACAAACTGTTCCTTCCCGCAACGAAGTTGTTACTTGCTATATTTGTAGACTGTTACATTGTTCAATGTCTTAGTGTTTGCTTCGTATAACCCATAGGTGTATAAGGCGGGAATTTTGCCAACAAGTGACGGCCAAAAATGAAATATTTTCTGTGAGATGTTTTACCTTTGAAGGAACTAT
Source organism: Acipenser ruthenus (assembly GCF_902713425.1). NCBI lineage: Eukaryota > Metazoa > Chordata > Actinopteri > Acipenseriformes > Acipenseridae > Acipenser > Acipenser ruthenus. The sequence continues at coordinate 35,491,146 of NC_081196.1, forward strand.
ACTGACAGGCATTACACATTTTAGAATGTGGCAATAGCTTAATTTTTGCAAATGACTGTGTTTTTTGAGGCCAAAGGAAACGTCTCTACAGCTTTACTACTGTGGGGAATAGAAACAATTAAACTCCACAAGGCGTGGTTTCAGATAAAGACGACTACATGCACTGCTGCTTTGTTTGTAACAGAGACCACTGAATTATTTTAAGTGTAAAATTGCACTTGGCCAGGGGACACTGCACTAGTAATCTATTCACTTGTTTAAACTGAGTGTTCCAGGTTTATATGTATCAATAAATAATGAACTGATTAAGACTTGGACAAAGGCTAGTCTTTTGAACTACAATATTATTACTAAAAAAAATAGAACGATCTGGTTTCCTGTATTTTATATATATATATATATATATATATATATATATATATATATATATATATATATATATATATAGGCTTTTCTGAGGTACGATAAGACACGACTTTCAAAGATCTTAATAAGTTGCTTCGAAACCAAAACAATTAATCGACACCAAAACAAACTGGTATTCTAAAACAATCCGTGTGTTTTTGCCTTTCACATACTACAAATGTGTACATCTTACCCTGGAGACAACTTTTTGAAAAATAGAGACCCCAATGTCCACGCACTGCTTGGTCGTGACTGATAAGCACATGCTCAAGATACATTAATGGGCAGACACATGACAAACAGGTCGGGTCACTCAGTTCACTGTTTGACACTGAACTCTTTTTCTTGTGATTGGTGGAGAGACGGCCAGCGCCTCCGAACACTCCCTTCACCCGGATTCTTTGCCTGCGTCACTGCGAGGGAGGCGTGCTTGGTTACCGGTTTCCGCCGGTATGGCAGGATTAAAGTGTCAGTATGGAAGACAGTCGCTGGTGTATATAAAGCCGAAACACTTCTGCATTCCTAGGGTATCACCAAGACTTGTCTATAGTATCACTGGAGAATGGCAGCATCTGACAGAATAATGCTGGGGCCGTTGGTGGGAGCTATTGACCAGGGGACAAGCTCTACTAGGTTTTTGGTGAGTCATAGAATTGTATATCGTGATTTATTTCGTTTGCCCTTCGATATAAATGTCAGTTAATTACACATTTTTGCAGATTATTCCTGTAGTAGTTTACTTTAAGTGCATATCACGTCAATTTATGCATTAAGAATTAGTAGCCCATTAACGTGCTTGCACGTAGTGTGTATGCTTGTCGAATCGTATCTGTGTTTTGTCCTGGTTATTACGTTTGGTTTGGTGAGGTGAACTGCCTGAACCGAGTTGTCAGGTTGCATTCACCGTCTCTACATCTGTAATGTCACAGAGTTACTAACGATTAGTTAATGTTGACAGCCTTGAACTGTCACTGACTTACTGTATGTAATTCCACAGAAAGTCCGTAATGCAATAGGGGTCTCGTTTCCATCCCTGGGTTGTCTATTCAGTTGTTCTAAACAACAAATCATGAAAACTACTGTAAATATTTATTACAGGGTAGGAGTAAATAGTTAAAAATATAGCAGTACTACTGGTAAACAGGAAGTGAAGTGGGTGTTTAGAAAAAGAAATGCAACTCTAGTGTACATAGCGTGCGCGAAACCATACCTTCTCCCCCAATATACACACCCACAAATCTACATTGACAGTAAAAAGGTTTGCCACAGCTATATTTAAACAGCCAATTTAGTGTTTTTAATGTTTTTTTTGTTTTTATAATTAGGCCTATATATTTAAGGAGAATGCCAAGGTTGACTTTTTTGTTTGTTGAGAATAATAACGTTAACCTTCGTTCAGCTTCTAATAAAACGTAGAGGAACACCATGTATTGTAGGCACTGTAATTCAATGACTATTTTTATTTATTACTACTCCTTCATTGGACAGTAGGCCCTCCAACACTGAACAATTACATTTCAGGGTCAAATTAACAAAGCCATCGGTGCCCACAGCGGTCCCTTTAGTTTTAATTTCAGCCCTATCTCTGTTCACTTGCATTCCACAGAAACACCCTTTTTGCTTCCCTCAAGGTCGTTTGAATGTTCTGGATTCAAGCAAGCAATTCCAGTTTCTTTTGCCTCCCCGCCCCCCCCCCCCCAAAAAAAAAAATAAAGTAAAAAATTTGCCTGTGTAAATAAAACACAGATTAGAATGTTAATAGATAACTTACTGAGTTCATAATTGATGTATTCAAGTCCAAAGGACGACACTTGTTGGCCACATGATGTCAAAGTTCATCTCTTGTAAAAAAAAAAAAAAAAAAAAAACAATTTTAGCATGATGTCGGGCATCCAAATTACTTAATTAATAATTTCACTGTGTAACAAATTTTTTTTTTTTTTGTTCCTGGGTAGTAAGTGTTATTTCCGAATTGCTTATGCCTCAAAAGTATAGAAAATGGCTATTATTCCCCACAAACTTTGCTTTTGTGACCAGGACAGTGATATTTTGAAATTTACCTATTTTCCAGAAAATTCCAGATTGATTCAGTGCTGAGTAAACTTGGAGTAACTTCTAGAACTTTCTAGAACTTTCCAGTAATATAAATAGTAGTATAAATACAGGGGCCTTAAGCACACCAGTTCAGTTTAGTTCCAGCTGCCTAAGTGGATACATATCTGCATTTTTCTGAGATGGCATCAAGAGGCTGCAAGCATCCAGCAGGCGCATTTTGCTATGTCTGCGGCCAATTTATCAAGAAAAGAGTGAAAAAGTACTCAGTGGAAGCATCTGCTAAGATGTGTGAGGCCTACAAGGCATATTTCGGCATGCCTGTCAGGGATCAAGACAAACCCTGGGCACCTCATTTCACCGGCGAGCACTGCAAAAAAACTCTGGAAGGTAAGATGGACAATTGTTGCTTGGAATTTTATGTTATAAAATTTGTTAATTTTTAAAATGTTTTACAATTTTCAATGTTATTGAAAAAATATCATATATGAAAAATGTTGCGAGAATGTCTTGCACATAAGTCATGGGTGAAATAAATGTATTTTTGTAGGATGGTACAGAGGGGAAAAGAGAGCCATGAAGTTCGCTATCCCAAGAATTTAGCGGGAACCCACTGACCACTCAAGCAACTGCTACTTCTGCATGGTGGACCCTTCCAAACGTCGGACTGGCAAGAATGCACCTGCTATCACGTATCCGGACCTTCCTTCTTCCATTGCCCCGGTGCCACACTGCTGTGAGCTCCCTGTACCCACTCCTCCGGAGAGAGAGCAGCCGTCTTTAGAAGAGAGCAGCAAGTCAGAGAGCGAGGAAGACGTTGTAGATCCAGATGACAATTTCAGAGGTGGAGCTGAGGAGAGAAACCCATATTACCCCAACCAAAAAGACCTCAACGACTTGATTAGAGATCTTGGTCTCACCAAGTCCAATGCCGAGCTTTTGACGTCTAGGCTCAAGCAGTGGAACTTGTTGGATGAAAGTGTGCAAGTCGCAGATCAGAGGAAGCGTCACCAACCTTTTTTCCAGCTTCTTCACCCGTCAAGATGGGCTCGCTTCTGCCACAATGTGACCAGTCTGTTCGAGGCAATCGGAATCGCCTGTAACCAGAATGAGTAGCGCATCTTCATTGACAGCTCATCCAGGAGCCTCAAAGCCGTGCTGCTTCATAATGGTAACAAGTACCCGTCTCTTCCCCTGGCTCACTCGGTGCACCTCAAAGAGGATTACAACAGCATCAAGACCTTGCTGGACGCCTTAAAGTATGATGAGTACGGACCACAGATAAAGAAGATCCTGGAGTGCAATGAATTCCCCAAGAAGCTCACTAGTAAGGAGAAAGCGGCTTGGAACAGCTTTGTTGCAGTGGTTCGGGGCTTCCTCGGCAATCACAAGGCCGAAAACTATGTGGAGCTGGCTGAGACTCTGGTGAAGAACTACGGCACAATGGGCTGTAGGATGTCCCTCAAAGTCCATATCCTTGATGCTCATCTTGATAAATTCAAGGAGAACATGGGAGTGTACTCGGAGGAGCAAGGCGAGCGCTTCCACCAGGATATACTGGACTTTGAACGCCGCTACCAAGGACAGTATAACGAGAACATGATGGGAGACTACATTTGGGGGCTGATTTGTGAAAGTGATTTACAGTATAATCGTAAATCTCGAAAAACTACTTACTTCTAAATCTTTTGTAGTCATTTTTGTATTACTTTAGTATAAATACATGTTAATTTGGATTCATATGTTGTTTTTTTCTGACTTTATGTGAACGAAAAGACACAAATTCGCCTGTTTTCTCATTGGAAATAGGTAAATTTCAAAATATCACTGTCCTGGTCACAAAAGCAAAGTTTGTGGGGAATAATAGCCATTTTCTATACTTTTGAGGCATAAGCAATTGGGAAATAACACTTACTACCCAGGAACAAAAATTGTGTTACATAGTGTTTTCTGTTTCAGTCATCCCATGCTGGTTACTTTCTCAAGCTTGGAAATTTCAACTCATTATCACATGACTTGTGGTGCAATAAGGCTAAAGCAAACACATTTCACATATTTCAAAAGAAGACCTTTAATAAGAGAGCCTGTCTTTCCATTTTATCATTGTGTTGAAGTGGAATGATGCACATGTGTCTTAGACAGATGTTGCTGCTCATATACTACAGAAAGGTACTTTCACACTCCTAAGAATAGTGTACTGTTTGTCAGGAAGATAAGTCACAATTTCTGTTGAAACAATGATCTTTGATGAAAAAGCACTTTCTTTTTTAACACTATAGTTCTTTGTAGTATTGGGCTTCTCATTTTAAAAGTGGCATGAATAGGCTATTTTGGTGATAATGATACAATATACTGTAGTGGAGATGAGTGTGTTAGTATGCCACACTATCATTTTCAGTTATTTGATTACCATTTGCATTGATATTTATTATGATCTGCTACTGTATGTCTTCTACTTTTGGTAACCTATTTGCTGACTTACTTTTATGTAAAATAAGTAAGAGCAGGAATGTTCTTTATATATGCATGGCAAGCGATTTCTATATTCCTGACAATCCTTGTAAGCTGATGTAGAACTAGACTGTAAACTATTTCCTATTCTTTAGAACAGTTCGTAAACAGTAGTTGCAATAGGATTAAAGTAGGTTGTCAGTATTAGTCCTTTACCTGCAACTCTTTACCTGCAAAGCTAAAATAGTGACATACCATTTTATACGAATGCACCATCATAAATATACTGCAGGAAGGATGTAGTCTGATATAAACAATCCTGAGCCTTGGCACTTTTTTTTTTTTTTTTTTTTTTTCCCCAGATTTATTAATGTTTATGGTGTGGTCTGTGTCCCGAGTGTATTGCAGCAGGATTACGTGCTGTTAGACAGACTTACTTGCTTTATCTACAGTATGCTTGTACTTAATCTGTTTTAAATGGCTTAACCTTGACTCTTATGAATTGTTATGACTCGCAGGATATGAAAGCATCATAAAATAAGCACAATTTGCATGCCAAAACCATGACCGTTGAAACACCTGACATGCTATGTCCTGCTGGTATGTATGGGGGGGGGGGAAACCGCTACTGTGTGTGTATTTTTTATATATAAAAAACACACTGTAAACAATAAATGATGTAAAGTGATACAGCGGTGTGTATTACTTCATGTATAATCCCTGGGTTTGACCGGCAACCAAAAGTTCTGTTCTTTATACACCCACACGTAACACAAAACACATACACAGTTTGTTAGTGAGTAAATTAGTGCTCGTGGTGCAAATACAGTCCTCCGTGAAAACAAGTGTAGTGATGTTGTCCGGTTTAGTGCTGTCCTTTGGCGACAGCTCCGGATCGTGTTCGCTATCTAAATAACAAACAAGTACAATTTGGACACAACAAACCAAACACTCACAGTTCACAATACAGGTCTCCATTAGGTCTGTTCTAACCATTTACAAAGGAACAGATCACTTTACTACGTCCCCTTTTTATACCCTCACTCATGACCCCTTGGTTAACGAGCACATCCGCTCCTCCAATCCGCGGATGCCACGCAGTTTCCTGTCTGGGTCATTGAGTTCGTGTACCATAGCTCCGCCCCCTTTCTAGATGGCTGACTTCCACCTAACCCTGGTAATAAATTGTCATGCCATTTAGTCCAGGGTACTCTGTTCCCCTTTACACATCACCCTTGCACGTCGGGAATGAGATCTAACACCAAGAATCATTTGATCTTTGTCAAAGAAAGTACATAGATAAAGTAGGTAATGGGTGTAATTATTTGGTTACTCATTTGTATTTTTAAAAGCCTGCCCTTGGACTTCAATTGGAAATGTCTTCTGTGCTTCCAGACAGTGGCTGGAGTCATGTGTACGGAAAACATAATCTGGCAGATTTAAATTGGAAAAGGAATTGAACCTTATATATATATATATATATATATATATATATATATATATATATTATATAATTATTATTATTTTTTTATATTGGCTGCTTGGTGAACTATAGCTTCAATTCAGTGGCGAGACCGTTCAAATTACATGACACATGCATTGATGCAATAAGTAATTGCAACATAAAATCTAATTTATTATAATTTAACCTTGGGGGCATGGGCACTGTGGCTTCAATAGGGGTGGATTGAAGACCACTTCCAAATACTAGTACAGTTGTCTTAACTTGAACTTCTCTTTTACTTTAAGGTTTTTAATGCAAAAACAGCAGAATTATTGAGTCACCATCAAGTAGAGATCAAACAGAAATTTCCCAAAGAAGGGTAAGTCAAGCAGACAAATGTTTTGGGTAATGCCTTCATTAGGCCTTCTAGTGACCATGGGTTCATGTTTATCTTCTCTATCTTTCCAAGTTTCAATAGTTGTATGGTTTCTGAAGGCACACCCTTGAAAGATGATTTTTACTCCGACGTGCAATGAACTGTTTGACTGAACCCTTTGTTGCCTAGTTATGTTAAACCAGCAATAAAGGGTATAAGGCTAAAAAAAAACCTGATCTTTAGAAAGCAAAGCATAAAAAATTAAGGCTTGGTTTATATCCGGCTAACTGTGATCTATGTTCCATTAATTATTTAGATGGGTGGAGCAGGACCCCAAGCAGATCTTACAATCTGTCTACGAGTGCATGGAAAGGACATGTGAGAAACTCTCCCAGCTTGGTATTGACCTATCCAACATCAAAGGTATTTCAAGTTAAATAGCTTCATATTATAGTCTTATTGTACTGCTTCTAGTTTTATAATTTTACAGAAAATACTTGCCCACATTCCTTGTACATAAACAAGTTTTAGGGGGAAAAGACAAGTAATCACTCTATTTCTTATTTCAAGCAATTGGAGTCAGTAATCAAAGAGAAACAACAGTTGTGTGGGACAAGATAACCGGAGAACCTCTCTATAATGCTATTGGTAAGCAACTTCTATTTATTTTAAATTTACAGTTGCAGTTTTTGAAGAAAGAATACCTGTTGATGTAGCAACTACAGTATATTTGCAGTGAACAGTCAAATGTTTGTTGCTTTAATATCAATGTACAGTGCTCCCTCGCTATAAGGCTCTCGGTTATAACGAGCCTCGGATATAGCGCTCCTACAGCAGGTCCCCCAATTCCCTATACTAGTGATTAATGCAATATTTCTACGGTAAATACAGTACCAGTGTTCAAACTGTAAACAACTTCTCGGTCTAACTATCGTTTCTGTCTCTCCCTTTTGATACAGTATCTGAACTGAAGAAAAGCTGCGCTGGCACTTCATAACAGAGACATCTTATTCAGTATTAGTTTTATAACTAAATAAATACTAGGCCTATTACGTGGTTATCTTTCCTAATGTATTAACTTTTTTGCTTCGAGAGGAGCTGCGGCTTTCTCTGGGAGATGAGATGCTTCAGCTTCGCTTCAGCCCCACTCTGACAGCCGAACCTGGGGCGAGCCCATTCCCTCTTCCCCTCTCCCGACCCGCTCTCCTTCTCGCACTTGGTTTGCTTATATGTCGCTTCAAACTGAACTCCCGACCGCCGTTTAGCCTGGCTATTTATAGTTTAAAAACTGCTAATTAAAATGATCCACGAGTAGGAATGTTACTTTTTTTTTTTTTGGAAAAAATATAGCGTGAATTACATGGTGCTTTATGCATGGTTAATTCACAAAGTTACATTTTTAGTTCACTATATGTGCATTTATAGAGGAGTTATTTTATTTTGTATTTGTCAGATGTGTGTTGTGTCCCGCGTCGCCCCCCACCCCCTCCCCCGTTTATAACTCTTTGGTTATAACGCTCATATTGTGTGTCCCCCCCCGTCCCCCCCCCCGAGATCTGCGTTATAGCGAGGGAACACTAATTACCTATAAACCAACACATGGGTTTTTTCAACACTGCAGACCTGTATAAAGATCTACAGTAGGAAAGATAACTCCATTCAAAGGTACACCAGTAAACAAATCTTGTTTGCTTAAACTTAATTATCCATTCTTCAGTTAATGACAAAACCACTTTTGGATTTGGGTTTAAGAAGTGTGTAATGTATCTCTTAATGCTTACTTCATACAAATGTAAGTGCACTGCAGTAACTAAATGTCAGCCTTGTTAATGAATCTTAAATACATTGTGTGTAATGTGCACATGCATGAAGAAACAGTGGTTGTTATAATAACACAATGGCATGACTTAATGTCTAAGTTTTTTGGAACATTGGTTTTGCATTACTCAGAAATGGTCTAATAGTGTTGTATGCTATTCCTAATCTACATTAATGATTTAGATTCTGGTATAGTAAGCAAACTCATTAAATTTGCAGACGACACAAAAATAGGAGGAATGGCAAACACTGTTGCAGCAGCAAAGGTCATTCAAAATGATCTAGACAGCATTCAGAATTGGGCAGACACATGGCAAATGAAATTTAATAGAGAAAAGTGTAAAGTATTGCATGCAGGCAATAAAAATGTGCATTATAAATATCATATGGGAGATACTGAAATTGAAGAAGGGAACTATGAAAAAGACCTAGGAGTTTAAGTTGACTCAGAAATGTCTTCATCTAGACAATGTGGGGAAGCTATAAAAAAGGCCAACAACATGCTCGGGTATATTGTGAGAAGTGTTGAATTTAAATCAAGGGAAGCAATGTTAAAACTCTACAATGCATTAGTAAGACCTCGCCTAGAATATTGTGTTCAGTTCTGGTCACCTCGTTACAAAAAGGATATTGCTGCTCTAGAAAGAGTGCAAAGAAGAGCAACCAGAATTATCCCGGGTTTAAAAGGCATGTTGTATGCAGACAGGCTAAAAGAATTGAATCTATTCAGTCTTGAACAAAGAAGACTACACGGCGATCTGATTCAAACATTCAAAATCCTAAAAAGTATAGACAATGTCGACCCAGGGGACTTTTTTGACCTGAAAAAAGAAACAAGGACCAGGGGTCACAAATGGAGATTAGATAAAGGGGCATTCAGAACAGAAAATAGGAGGCACTTTTTTTACACAGAGAATTGTGAAGGTCTGGAACCAACTCCCCAGTAATGTTGTTGAAGCTGACACCCTGGTATCCTTCAAGAAGCTGCTTGATGAGATTCTGGGATCAATAAGCTACTAACAACCAAACGCGCAAGATGGGCTGAATGGCCTTCTCTCGTTTTGTAAACTTTCTTGTGTTCTTACAAACATTTAATTGAAGATATACACTTGGACTGTTGCAATGAAGGGTAAAAGGTTCATGTACATTTATTGTAGGATCCCACTATTACTTTTACTAGCCCTTCAGTGAGAGGAAATCATTAACCTTTTATTATTTTTTTGTATTGACTGACCATCATAGTTTAACAGTATCATCTGGATGCAGATAAATTTAGGCACATTACACAAATGTTTTGGCTATTTGTTGCCTTTAGTGTCTTTTCCTATAGTTTACGATTCAGTGTTTTAAGGCTGTGGTTGGACAATCTGATGTACTCCAATAGTATGGTGAATAAATGACTAACAAGTAAGGGCTATTCAAACAATAGCCATGAATCCTTAAAATCAGTTAAATGCAGATTTGGCGTGTGGTGTAAGCTAACATATCCAAGAAATTTAGTCTCTTTGTAAAAAGCTCCATAAAATATCTTCACAATAGTGTTTTTACTTGTCATTCAGGAGTGGCTTTCTGGCTACAATGCGTCTTTTAAATCTTCCACAGGTGTACTGTTCTTTGTGAACCAGCCCAGACCTGTGCTCCACTTGGTCTATATAATTTCCACTGCCTGGTTCTCCTGGATACGGCTGCCCAAGGCAACAAAACAGGGTGTTTCTACGGCTCGCCCAACAGGATGAGCACAGCTAACTGGTCAGGTTTTGCATCTCCTACTCGATGTAGCCAAACTACCTACATAGGAAGTGCGTCATCACCGACCAGGAAATCACTACCATTGTGGCTGATTTTCATTCATATAGGTAAAGCACGCATATGACATTTTCATTAGTTGTCTTTTTTAAGCTCTATTGTTAAATTGAACAATGTTCATCCAGCTTCGGCACACAATACAAGTTTGAAGTCTAATTTCGCTTTTTTTTTTCTAAATTCATGATAAACTCAACGACAAAACTTGGCTATTTGGCTGTGCTCTCCTTAACCAGATAACATTTTTATTGGTAATGAGCCTATGGTTAAATGCGTTTCTTTTAAAACACAATACAATCCCCCAGTGACCTTTGACGCATCACAATTTCGGCGCCTAGCTGTGGGCTGTAGTGCCAGGCAGTTGAAACAAGGCAATACACTTCCCATACATGCATTAACATCCATTAATACTCGCAGGACAAGTCCTCATTCGACACAACGAAATCTCTGCAAGAAGGAGGTGCAGGTTGTTGAAGCGCTGGCCTTTGACCAGATTGAGAAGTCTTTTGGACATATTCCAAATAAAGTCCTGCACCCTGAATAACTGTAGCTAAAGAATTAGATTTTTGTGAAAATCAAATGAACTGGTACATTTAGTTACCAAGAACAGTAATAAAGTTGCAACAAAGTACTCAACAATTTCTTAGAACAGACTTTCAAATGGCTGTTTGTGATGCAACAATCTTTTCTGACTTAAAGTTCAAGTTTACTAAACCATTTGAAAAAAGGAGGTCCTTTTGGTATTTGGAGCCTTGAATCCATGCTTTCCCTTTTCCAACAATACATTCTGAGTGATATTTAGTGATGAGCCCTAAATCTGTGCTTCCTGGTGTAAATGTATCTTGCTCTTGCTAGTTCAGTTTGTCTCTAATGGAACATTTGTATGCTAAAAGGATTTTCATGAGGTAGAATACAAAGAATCATTCAAGTACCCTTGCCCAATTAAAATGTTAAATATTGTATTGTAAGCTGTAAATTGTATATTTAACTCTGGAGTGGACTGTCCCCTGAGATTCCTGAAGTTAATGGGTTTATTTTGTTCACCCTGGAATCAACTGTTCCTGACAATATATAACCCTCTCCACATGTTTCAGTGACGGGGAAAACATTAACCTTTTGATATGCATAGTTTAGCGATTACTATGTAGATTAACCTTTCTGTGATCAAATGTCAAACAAAGGACCAGCAAGCAGGAACTATGAAACGGTAACAAAGCTGCTGTCTTTAAATTCTGTACTGTTGGCAGTTAACAGAAAATGAACCCGCTTGGATTAGAGGTGCTTGTTTTGTGAGGAAGCTGTGTTTGAAACCAAAGAGCAGTATCCAAATACGGGGTTTGAGTACAACATGTTAATAATTCAGATTAGGGTTTGGCAGGTCGTCTTGTTTACTCTTAAGTTAATAATGCCTAGTGTGTAGACCAAGACCTGATCAATGTGTACCAGCTACTGTATGCTAATGTTTAAACAAGCATGAATGAGATTGTAAACTGGTTTGGGGAGGAAAGAAAATGACCCATGGTGAAACTTTTCATATACTTAAACAGCAAAGTCCAAAAGTGAGATGAAGCCTCCTTTTATCTATAAGCCTGTTAAAATAAATAAATAAATAAAAAATTCCATTGCTTGGTACATTTTCATGAATGATTACATTAATAAAATCCATTGTGAATTCACATATGGTACCATTTTTTTTTTTTTTAAATGGTGACATTTTTAAGAGCACACCAGTATGTAAATATCTAACAATTACCTGATCCATTGTTATATAGTTTCAATATATATTTAAAGTTATGTTTGTTCATTCCCTTTCAGTTTGGCTGGACCTGAGAACTCAATCCACAGTAGAGCGGCTAATAAACAGAACACCAGGGAAAAACAAGAACCACCTGAAAGTGAGTGACACTGTCATTACAGCATATGAATACATAGGAACTGTAGATCGTTCTCGTAGCACTTGATCCAGGATTTCGGTGTTAAAACCTCAACAAAGCAAGATATTGCAGCAACAAGAGGTTCTAATGTTTTTAACTTCAACACTAGAGTACTAAACAGTGCTCCCTCTTATTTTATTTTGCTTTCTGATTTACACATTAAAAAAATAAATAAATGAAATGTTAAACTGAATTGAAGTGCTCTTGTACAGTATAATGTAGCACTTCATAGTTTGTCAAAACAGCTGAAACATGAATTATCGAATCGTGAAATATCAATCGACTACAAATAAGTACTGTGTGTTTCAATCCTTTTTAATTAAAAATATGTGTTACTACCACATTTCAGCATCTGTTATAGTGATATGTAACCTAATTGTTAACTGATTGTTAACAATCTATTCACACCCAGCATCTCATTTGTAAATGTACTATTTTGATGCATGCTTACTGCTGTTTTGTCTGCGTTTCATCCCCATCTTCCACTCACCCCCTCTTAATAGCACAAGACCGGCCTCCCCATCAGTACCTACTTCAGTGCTGTGAAGCTACGATGGCTCATGGACAATGTGGATGAAGTCAGGAGTGCAGTTCACAGCGGTCGTGCTATGTTTGGTACTATTGATTCCTGGCTTATTTGGGTAAGAACATTTAGTATCTCTAAGAGTTGACGTCTATGACGATTGTCTTCTGTAAATATGGCTAAACTGGTATAAAGAAACAGGGAGTTTGTGACTACCCCAGCCCATGTTACAAGACGATGCCAGACCGAGAGATGACGGGAGGACACAGTAAAGCAAACAGTGGTTTATTTTAAAAACATAAAATGAATACATTTAGGGATTGTTAAATGTGTTGCAGTATTCATGGGCAATTTGTTTTCTCTGGTCCTGATCATACCATTTCTGTAATGCCAACAGAGCTTAACAGGTGCCAGGAATGGTGGTGTTCACTGCACAGACGTGACCAATGCAAGCAGGACAATGCTGTTCAATGTTCACACATTAGACTGGGATCCTGAACTTTGCCAGTAAGTGCTTGACACTAATTCCTTAATGTATTTAACAATATATAAGGTCATGTACATTTCCGTTCATTGTATCTTAAACATATTTAACGCTACACTTTTTAATATGTATGTAAAGCTATTTTACAGTTGATTTGTGCTTTTTAAACAAGCTTATTTAATCCTAAATTTGAAAAAGGTACTCAAATATATTTGAATTTTCTGAAGTACATTTTCCTAATGTGTTGTGCTCTTTAGATCACATTGTATTAACGTTACAGCTGCAGGACCAGTAGATGAGCTCAATACAAACATTATTTTGCACTGTGCTGCCTGTATTTCTTCCAGTACATCATGCTTGTTTTCCCACATTATTCAGTATTTCTCATACTCCTCTCAGATTTTATATTCTGTTTATAAAATGTCATTTTATTGCACCCCTCTTAAATTAAAACTTTTTTTTTTCCAAAATAGATTTTTTGACATTCCAATGGAAATTCTTCCAAAAGTGAGAAGTTCCTCTGAAATATATGGCCTAATCGTAAGTTTTATTTCTCCCAACAATTGTATATTCTTTACATAGCATTAATGGACGTTTTCTTTTTGTAAAGGGAGTTTAAAAATACTGAATTACTCCCCACTTCCATTATTACAGTATGTAAAGATTTTTGTTACCTTGAAATGACATCCCATTGCAAGCCTCATAACTTGCAGTGTCAGTTTTAAACATTGAGTTATGCGCACACCCACTTCAGTGTTCCTTGGGTTAGATCAAATCTATCCACCCCTGCATCAGAGCACGTTATTTCTATAATAAAATGAGTTGATACTATAATGTTTATACAGCTTATATCTATTGTGATCTTAACTAATCTTGGAAAGGGACATTGACCCTAAAAGCTCTACTTTCTTATGGCGTCAACATGCAAATAAGTTTTATAAATTACAGTGTTCTAGATAAAGTAGTTCACTAGTAACTTTTTTATATATACTAGTGCTCAAGATTAACAATTGAGTTTCTGGATTTTTTGCAAACCTTATACAAGTGAATCGTCCAAAACGTTGCTTAACATGTTCTTGTATAATTCACAATCGGCAACATTGCTTTCTTTACATTTCATAGTAATTTGTGACAAATTGCGTGCGCTTAGTTATGGAAGTACTGTACCTTTGTACTATTTTATTTGTTGAATTACTATTGTTTGAGGGGTTGTATGTTTGCCTGGCCATTTTTTGCTTTCAGTCCGGGAGTTATGCCAGCGGTCCTTTTTTAAACTTTTTTTTTTTAATAATTATTATTTCTGCTGACTCTCTTGTAGAAAATATGTTCTAGTATGGTGAGTAATGGTGGTATTTATTTATTTAATTCTGGCTGTTCCACTTGTGATTTGCCCTCACCTGTGACAAAACAATACAGAGCATTTCCAATTGTCTACAAAAAGGATCTGCTTGATAATACTTATTGTGTTCAGAGATGAATCGATTTTACACAAGAATTATTAATAAAGAAGTTTTAAAGGATTTGTTTTGATTCTTTTTATGTAATCCGGTATTATCCTCAATGTAAAGTCACGACTAGTTTTCAGTTAAATATTTTACTCAATACTGTTTATTTGTGTGTATATATATATATATATATATATATATATATATATATATATATATATATATATATATATATAAAATATACGTTTTGTTCATTTACAAAATGATTGTGGATACAGGTTTTGTGTTCCAGTAATTGGAAATGTGCTGCAATTATTTTCTCATTGTCTGCATGTTTCATGCCAAGAGACCCTCAGTATAAAAAAGGCAGGTGCTTCTGCTAGGGTGAGCACGTTGGTTGTAACCTTTCCTCCATATAAAAAATAGACAATGCACTTTGACTCTGAAGCACAATGGGGTGGGGGTCTTGCTTTGTGCTTGCATAACACATTTTTATGTTTGCAGCCTCTTGCACTTTGTACGGCAGTTTAAAATGAAAGGCTTCCAATTGATTTTAATCTTGAGTTTGTAGTAGAACAATAACAAATATATTGTTCTTGGTACCTAATCACTGTCTATGCTTAGTCAGATGTACTCCAGTGGTCATAATGCAATCAAGGGATTCGGTACAAGGATGCAGAGATCCTGAAAAATACTTGACAAGAGCAAAAAGATCTTCAGAACAAATAGTTGCTGATGTTAATATGTGTTGTGTGTGTTTTTTTTTTTTTTGTTTCCCCCCCAAGCAACTTTTTCATAGTGCTTCAAAATGAAAATTTCTGAAGCATTCTCTACTTACACTACACATTGGTTTCAAAGTGATATAAAGAATTAGGTGGTTACAGATGCACTGTATCACAGCACCCCTGAAAGCCATTTTAGATCAACCCAATAAACTTTATCGTGGGCACTTTGGTGTGTTTATTGGCTTCTATTAAAGGTGCTCTAAAATGGAAAAATCCATAGAAATTTAGGGCACATCTCGGTATCTGTGGATTTCTTTGAAACATGTCCCTTGTGTAGCTTAAATGTGCTTTTCAGTGTGTGTGCCTACCCGTTGAAACAACCTGAAAATGGTCAACGTTATTTCGTTTAGTTAGGAACATTTTAAAAACTCTACTGTAGCTACTGATCTGAACACGATTGCTTTGATGCATAGTGTAATGGTATTTAAGTACTAATTCCATAGATTTATCAAGTCTTGGACAAGTGTCAGTTAACATATGTAATGTGTAAGAGAAGCTACACACTGTAGGGTTTTTTAAATTTTTTTATTTGGAATTGTTGAACATTTTGATTCATTGCATAGAAAGTGTAAACTAGAAGTATACATCCGTAAGTATTGATAATATTTATCAAGAGTGATCTCGACATGATTATTATTTTTTTTTAAATGTAGTGTATTGGAAACGTGTTGCTTCTGGCATCCATGCTTGTTATAGATCATGTATTTGATTTTTTCTTTTTTTCAGAAATCTGGTTCTCTTACTGGCGTTCCTATTTCTGGGGTAAGCACTGATTACTCACCAAAGTGTGTAATAATGCACCTAGATGTTTCACAATACATAAGCACAACAGAAATAAATCAGGATTTCAAATTATACTAGCGGCTAGTTTCACAGACCATTAGTATTAATGTTGGACAGCTTTTGCTAAGGTAACACTAACTATTCCAGGATTAGTACTAATCTGGGTTTGTGAAACCAGAGACGCTGAATGCATATAATTTAATTTTGAATTAATATCAAACAGAATTTTTATGGAATACTGTTATCATCCACAGGAAATATAGGGATATGGAGCCACCAATATGTACATACCTACTGTATCTAATACCTTGGCACAAGCTTCGCTTTGTGTTTGGACTAATTAAGGCTATATCTTCAGTCCTGCTGAAATTGATGAAACTTTTCCAATTATACTGACTTGTTTTCATGGTACAATGTGTTAAAATTGGTATAAGATATTTGTTACACTCTTGCAGTAAAGTGTGTGAATATTAAAGAGGTGTACTCTTGTATTGCAGTGTTTGGGTGACCAGTCTGCAGCTTTAGTTGGGCAGATGTGCTTTAAAGATGGACTTGCAAAAAATACGTAAGATTAATTGCTTCTAATTTACAACTTTGACATGACTTGACATTGGACATGACCTGTTTCCCATTTCCTGCTTTCCTCTCGTATGCCTTTCTCGAGTAACCCAATCCAGTTCTCTCTGGGATACAATCATTGTTCCAGTGGCATTCACTGTTAACCTATTTCACATGTTTATTACATGTTGTGTAATAGGTTTTTCAGGGTTAAGTTTATTTCATGCAGAAACGATGAAATATTTTATTTTTTTCTGGTCAATTTTTGATGAGACATAAACCTCCCCAGGTTTCTTTCCATGTCATCCTATACCAAAAAAGTATTGACTTTTTTTTGTGGCATATCCAAATATTTGACACATCTGAGTATATATCTGAGTAAATCCAAATGCATGTGCTGTGCAGCATTTAATGTGATTTAATACAATTATTTAATCACAGAAGCCTAGAGAGTCTGGTTAGGGATACTTTTAAAGTCTCCTTTCTTTTCCAGTGTAAACTTATCTTCCCTAACCTCTCCTCATACTTTAGGTCCTTGAGACCAAGTTTCATGTTGATTGCCATGGGCTAAACCCTCCCAAGGGCATATATATCCTTCCAATGTTAGTGACCCCTTCTGTCCACAGTACACTAGGTGAGGCCTGTAGCCATGCATTAGGATGATGGTTTAATGCTTCTCCCTTAATAAACCCCATATCCCTTTCCTCATCCGTACAGTGTATATAACTGTTCCATTTAACACAGTCCCTGTCTTGGCTTTTTGCAACCAGTTTTACAAACTTACATTTGTATGCACTAAACTACATTTTGTCCTCTACTAATCCAGTAGCCTAGAAGGACATGGATCATTTGAATTGGACTGCACAAATTCTCATTTGCTATACCTCCAAATTTAGTATTACAAGTGTGAACTTCTCATTTAAAACCATCATCCATATTCAAATGATTATAAAGTCACGCCACGACTTCTGACTAAAATATGAATCTGTCAAGAGGTGGTGTTAAGCCTTGTGAAAATATAATAAGACAAATGGTATCCATATACACCCGTTAATGCTGTGCTGTAGTAGTCTGTCAATCTTGTTTCCCATGATTTGGTGCTAACAGCAGCCAAGGCTCTGTTCTGCTGTGAATACTTTAGCTGCAACAGCAGAGCAAAGCTGTCTGGTGACTGTATAAAAATAGAAAATGCGGGGCTCCCGAGTGGCGCATCCAGTAAAAGCACTCGCTAGAGTGCAGGATGCGCTCTATAGCCTGGACGTCACGAGTTAGAGTCCAAGCTATTCCACAGCCGACCATGGATGGGAGCTCCCAGGGGGTGGCGCTCAATTGGCCGAGCATCGCCAGGGGGAAGGGAGGGCTAGGTTGGCCAGGGTATCCTCAGCTCACCGCACACCAGCGACCCCTGTAGTCTGGCCGGGCGCCTGCAGGCTTGCCTGAAAGCTGCCCAGAGCTGCGTTGTCCTCCGACGTTGTAGCTCTGAGGCGGCTGCACGGTGAGTCTGCAGAGTGTAAAGGCGGGCGGCTGACAGGACAAACTGCATGTGTTCATCTTCGCCCCTCCCGGGTCAGCGCAGGGGTGGTAGCGGTGAGCTGAGCCTAAAAATAATTGGGCATTTCAAATTGGGGAGAAAATAATAAAAACTAATTGGCAACGACTAAATGAAAATGCATGGTGTTGCTCCAAAATTACAAAAATGTGCTTCTAGCTATGCCTATACTACAGTTACACCCTCCCCCACCCAAAAAAAAACACCAAGGGTAATGTCACAAAAGAAGATTCTTAAGTTTTTATGCCCTGCTCCTTCTTAGAGTTCCAGAGTGACACAATATAGATGGCCAGATCTTCCCTTTGAACATGAGATGCCCTTGGTGGTATTCACATGTTAATGTGGTGTGTGTGTGTATATACCGTATTACTTTGCATTAACGCTGCAGCGTTTATTTAATTGCTACAGTGCTTATTCAAGGGCGGTGGTAATTTTTAAAGTAATACAGTATACATGCATGTGTGTGTTTATTTGTTTCAGGTATGGAACTGGTTGCTTTTTGCTTTATAATACTGGCCAGAAGGTAAGCATATGAACAAATATTGCATTCATACTTTTTTAAAATATGATATTGCATGTTGTCTTAACTCCCTTTGAGTCTCAAACTGAGATTATAGAAGATGTTGGCGTGTGTTGTAATGTTTCTGAAGCACTCGAATGCTGAGCTCAAGCAGTGTAGTGCCCATGAAACCCTCTTCACCTTGATGGAATGCATCACTCTGTCATTTCAGTGCATCTTTCACTGAAAACCAATTCTTCTTTCATTCTTTTAGCCCGTGATGTCTGAGCATGGACTTCTGACAACTGTTGCATACAAGCTCGGGAGAGACAAGCCTGCCTGTTATGCATTAGAGGTTTGTCTTTCTTTGTATTCTCCATTAGAGCTGCATTAACCAGTTACACAGGTGAGGGTCATTAGTGTTGATTAGACTCATTTATCATTTCAGATAAAAAACAAAAACGGCTGCTGGGATTTGTGTGGATTGCTGTTCTCCACAGAGTAAGAAAAGCAACAATCCTCACAAATCGAAGCAACTGTTTCTTCACTTTTTCACTTGGAATGGTACATTCGTCCAATCAATACCAATGGCCCGCACCTGACTTCTGTGGAGAACTCAATTCAAATAGACTGTTTGTTTGTGCAGCACTGCTCTCCATAGCCTTTAGAAAATATCTCAATTTGTCAATCTACATGACAATTCTTGGTAACAAACTATTAATTATGGTTGTCTGTTCAGATGATAGAAAGTGAACAATAAACCAATGCTTCACTTTTTTTTTTTTTTGTTTCGTTCTGATATTGAATGAATCTGTTTTCCTAGGGATCTGTGGCTATAGCAGGAGCTGTGGTATGCTGGCTGAAAGACAATCTAGGAATTATTGAGTCTCCAGAAGAAGTTGGTGAGTGTTCAGATTTTTAGTTCAATGGTGAACATAGAAGCTCTGTTCAGAGACAAGATATAACATCACCAGTTGCGAAACATTTTTTAAAACCATGGCATTTGATACTTTTAAAGTGTATTGGAATAGAAAAAGTCGAAAAAGGAGGGGTGATAATCTTAATACATTATTACAGAGAATTGTTTTTGATTTTCTTATTTAAATCTGTGGTACCCAATGGATTAAATGGATAATATGATTTGGTACCTTTATGAACTATACCTAATTTGTTTTAAGAATGACAGCTTTTATGTAAGCTTGATTAATAATTAAAATAATGGGTTAGGAGATTGGTTTATTAGTATATCTATATAACTTTGTTTTACGGGTATTTAACGGATCAATGCTGGATAATTAATGTCTGTAACTCAATTGAGGAATGTTTCATTTTGTATGTAACTTACACTGAGAACAGTTTTAAAACTTTGAACAAATATCTGTGATAAACCAGGTGTGGCAAATCAATTGGTAATTTGTGTTGAAGCTGTGCATACACACTGATGAAGGCTTTTTGGCTGGAACATGTTTGTGATTTTTCTTTGCGGATTAGAACTTCAGTCTGTTTGTCCTTCAAAAACTGAAGCTGTGAAATGAAGAATAAATAATGAAAATGGCTTTTTTGAATTAATTTGCTTTTCCTATGAGTGCAGACCTTTTGTTATGATGTTCTGACTTGATATTCATTTTTGGGTTGACGCACCGATGAGTTAAAAGAGAAATTTGGAAATTGAGCGCAGTGGTATTTGTTGTATAAATAGCTCAGTGGTGTTGAAATCTGGTACAAGTTCTCAAGGGTCCCAGTACCCTTTTTATGGTACTAACACCTGATTTATTGAGCTAAATGATATAAGACAGAGAGTAGAAAATGTAGAAGCCTGCAAAAAAACTTGATCTGTGGCTGTATCTTTTTGTACAGTTATATGTCTTCATTTGCTTTTTTTTTTTTTTTTTCCCCCATGTTCCAGAGAAACTAGCAGCTTCTGTGGGTACTTCCTATGGCTGCTATTTTGTCCCTGCATTCTCTGGTCTATATGCACCATATTGGGAACCCAGTGCTAGAGGGTAAGTCCATGAGTGTTGACCTTTCCTATATCGGGATGAGCAATTTTCATGTCTTTGTCATTGTGCATGGAGGGCTGGTATTGTACATATTTACAAAGGTGTCAAAAGAGGATTAGCATACAAAGATGTTAGTTTGAGTCCCTTGGCATCCTCTGTAGAGTGTGAAATAGATTTAGCCTTGCTGCTGGTTTAGCATAACGTCATTGCAGCCACTGTGCTAGGGCTACTTCTGTTGGATAAGATCAGAAGCAGACGGTGCAGGCTTGCTGACACCCTACCGAATCTGTCATCTCTGACAGGACCTGCTTTGGCATCCGGGGCATGCATTATGGCAGGATGGCATGCTGGCCAAGCAGTGCAGTTGGTGGAGGTGCTGCTGTGGTGTGGAACTATTAGTACTAGATAACCTGATTTACAATGTATTGGCACCACTGATGCCAGAAGGGAAATGCATTATACTGAACATCTTGGTAACTAGCACCACCTGTGTGTGCAATATGGTTGATCATAAGCATATGCATTGCACCTGCTGGCTCCATTTGAACAATGTGGTCTTTGGAATTCTTGTAGTGAATGCACTCTGATGTACAAAGAACATTCAATTATTTTGCTGATATATTCAACAGTCCATTTTGAATGTAAACATGGTGAAGTGTAGAAGAAACAATAGCTGCCATTGGTTATAACTTGCCACCCATATTTGTAGGAATTACCTTTTTTTATTGTATCTTTTGTCCTTCACATCCATGCAGAGGAAGTAATTTGTTTAGCAGTTATCTAACTATCTGCATTCACTTCATGGCTTACTGTATTAATGTCTTTTTAAAAATTTATTCCCCCCCCCCCCCCCCCAGCATCATCTGTGGCCTTACTCAGTTTACCAATAGAAGTCATATTGCATTTGCTGCTTTAGAGGCAGTCTGCTTTCAGACACGAGAGGTGAGGACTGTTTTGTGCATTTTCTTAATTGCTGAAATAATATTTATGAAGCTGTCTGGGTCTGTGCTTTTTGGGGAACAAAATTATATTCGTCCTCAATTTACCAGTCATAAGTTTATGGTTCTAAACAAGTGTTTACTTGGATTCCTTTGACACTGTCTCCAGCTCGGTCCACAATAGTTTTCTATAACTGGGAAGGCAATTTCCAGTCCAGGTCTTTATTCCAACCATGTCAGATTGGTCCTTTAAACCAATAACCCTCTGACCAGATCCTAAAGCATATAAATAATTTCAATATACCTAATAAAACTGGAATGGAACTGCATTCCAGAACTGGAGTTGTTTACCTCTTGTCTAGAACATTATTCCCACTGTGTTCTGACATCACTCCTGTGATACATATTGTATCTTAGTATTAAATTGATTTATCCTGCATGGGTCTCGCTTTCCTAATCCCTGCTGAGTCTTCATTCACTGTTGGTATATAGCTCCTAGACAACTGAGCAGCATCAAAGCTTCTTACAGTATAGTGTCGCAGGCACCTGGTTATACCAACACTTGTATTTTTTTAATTGTGTTAGCTAGTCACTTTTTAAACTTGCAGATCAATACTGGACACATCATAGCCCCAATTCTGCTGCTACATATCAACCACCAGCTCACACTTTTCCTGTAACTGCTGATCATCCTCTGGGTTCACCCACATCCACCTAAAAAAAGAAAAATTGAAATATAATCAAAATAATCTCAACAAGTATGCTGTCTATAAGTGATATTAAAATAGTGTTTTAAAGAACAATGCCATTCCATTTGGAGTCACTGTGGCAATAGCTTTGCCATAGGGTTTGGTACTGTTCTAGACCCACAGCCTTCTGTCAGCTCTTGCTATCAATTTCACAATTGATACGCTTTAATTGTAAATATTGGGGGTAATACAATGGGGTGGATGGATGAAGCAGCTCATTTACTTCTATTTTCTATGAATGCTAACAGCCAGTGTTCGTATGACGCTGGTGACGTTAACCTGTAGTGCAACCTACAGTGTAGCTAAAGAATAACCTGTGACTTTCAGTAAAAGTTAAGTGTATATATAATGTGTGTATATATATATATATATATGTATATATTTTGTCTATAGAAACTGAAAATAAAGGGCCATGCTACCTTTTCACTAAAACAGATACATAAGTTATTGAAACAAAGCCAAAACATTTGCCCTTGTGTTTTTCCTCGAAATATAACTCTTTAATATTCACCATAAATTAACTTTTGGTCTTGAATTTTGAAGAGGGTAATGTGTGATGTTCTGTTGTAGATCTTGGATGCTATGAACAAGGACAGTGGGATTCCTCTGAAGCAGCTTCAGGTAGATGGAGGAATGACAAACAATAAGCTGCTGATGCAGCTGCAGGCAGATATTCTCTGCATCCCAGTAGGTAAGGAACAGTTGGTCTTGTGACTTAACAGCACAACTATAAATAGACCAAATACTGCAGACATATTAAATAAGGGTATTAGAGATTTTAGTGGTGAGAGGTCTTGGTATGTTCTGCCAAGGTTGTTGGTGGTGGGAGTTTTTTTTAATGATTTATTTTTAATTTAAGGGATTGTGCACATATGTGGCAATTGATTGCTACAATTGGATTGGTGAGGTCACAATCTTATCAGTATTGGAGACACAGTAACCTTCAGTCGATTTGAACGTTACTAATATAGCAATTGGTAATGCAGCGATTGTACTTGCTATCATGTGCTCTAAACCTGTGTAGCTCCTACCTTACCTTACATTGTCTCGCAGTTTTGTTAAAAATGACTGTAAAATGTATGACATATTCACGTCCACCAGCAGTTTATCTGAATGCAGTATTGTCTGTTGTAGTGAAGCCATCCATGCCAGAGACCACAGCCCTCGGTGCTGCTATGGCAGCAGGAGCTGCTGAAGGGGTCCGGGTGTGGAGTCTGGAGCCTGAAGACCTCACCGCAGTGACCTGTGAGAGATTTGAGCCACAGATTAACCCAGAAGGCAAGGGTCCACCCAGTTTACTTGAATGGGGATATCTGGGCCTAGTGCAACTGAATCTAAGTGTTTGTGTAGTTGTTTCACACATACATGCTCTGTAGGAGGCCATATTTTATGCTGAATCAGCAAGTGAGGACATTATATTGGTTGGACCACAAAAAGAGAGACGTGTGTTTATTTTGTGGGTGGGGGGGTGGTAGCATGTACCACATTACATTTTCTACTTGTATCTGAAACCCAACATGATGGGACATAAGCAGATGAAAGTGTTTTCAGTAAATTCAAACTGCTAAACAGGGATCAGGTTGGGTCTTCATCAGCATTTACATCTGTCAGGGCTGCATTCAGGCTGAACAGTGTCATCATGTGTATCGGTAGGCAATTTTCAGTGTTTATTGGACAAAGTACAGTACAATTTTGATATTTTGTCATTATTAGTCTGGTACATTTTGAAGTTGCATGTATATAGAACAAAATTGGTTTTGCAACACCGCTAGATTCACTGAACATACAGCTATGGCTTAGTTTTTCATCACCTACAATTTTAGGATTGAGGCATAATTTAAAAATAAATTACAAAAAAACTATGCACGTAATTTAGATATTTTCAACATGTCAAACTACAAAATGACATGTTTAGATTTTGAATTTCAGATTTTTTTTAGTTTTTCATTAAATTATATGGGGAAAAACTACAAAGCTGTATGTAATTCAATGTTAACGTAACATTATTCAGCAGATTTCATTTGACTTGCAAACCAAAATTAGTTAATTCTACAGCATGATTCAAAGCATTTGGTCATCGCTGTACATTGTCAGTCATGACGGTTGCTGTTAGCAGTGTTAACCCAGAGCTTTAGTTTTGAAAACTTTAAGAAAGCAAATATGGCATTATGCATATGACATTAAACATGCAGTAAAAATCCAGTTTCACTTTAACACTTATGCTTGGTTTTCAGAGAGTGAATTTCGATACGCTCGGTGGAAGAAAGCTGTAGCAAAGTCTATGAACTGGGAGACCACAGAGCCTTTAAATGGCAACGGTGAGTAACTCAATTTTTAACTTCTAAATTAGATTTTAATGAAAGTGTATTTTACAATATGCATTGGTAATGTAGTATTCAGCAAAAAAGTATTTGGTGTTGCAGGCATTAGATACTTGGGAGACATTAGCTACCACATTTTCTTTTAGTTCTATAAATACTAGGAAAGACTGATGCAACACTTTTTTTTTTTTTTTTTACATTTTAGGATATTATCTCCATATGGGCACAATTGGGTAGTAGATGCTGCTTGGACATACTTGCAAAAACATAATACTAGAAAGAGTAAATTAACTTTCAAATAAAGAAATAATAATCTCGCCTTCATTTGGACATGTCATATACAGTGCCTTGCATAAGTATTCAGCCCCCTTGGACTTTTCCACATTTTGTAGTGTTACAACCTGGAATTAAAATGGATTTAATTAGGATTTTTTTGTCACTGATCTACACAAAATAGGGAAAAAAAATCTATATATTTTCCAAAATTATTTACAAATAAACTGAAAAGTCTTGATTGCATAAGTATTCACCCTCTTTGCTGTGACACCCCTAAATAAGCTCTGGTGCAACCAATTGCCTTCAGACGTCACATAATTAGTTGAATGGAGTCCACCTGTGTGCAGTTAGTGTCACATGATCTCAGATTAAATACACCTGTTTCTGGAAGGCCCAAGAGTTTGTTAGAGAGCATATCTAAACAAACAGCATCATGAAGACCAAGGAGCTATCAAAACAAGTCCGGGATAAAGTAGAGAAGCACCAATCAGGGTTGGGTTATAAAAAAAATATCCCAAACTTTGAACATCCCCCGGAGCACCGTTAAATCCATTATTAAAAAATGGAAAGAATATGGCACAGCCGCGACTCTGCCTAGAGAAGGCCGTCCACCAAAACTCAGTGACCAGGTAAGGAGGGCATTAGTCAGAGAAGCAACCAAGAGGCTATTATTATTATTATTATTATTATTATTAGTTTATTTAGCAGACGCCTTTATCCAAGGCGACTTACAGAGACTAGGGTGTGTGAACTATGCATCAGCTACAGAGTCACTTACAATTACGTCTCACCCGAAAGACGGAGCACAAGGAGGTTAAGTGACTTGCTCATGGTCACACAATGAGTCAGTGGCTGAGGTGGGATTTGAACCGGGGCCCTCCTGGTTACAAGCCCCTTTCTTTAACCACTGGACCACACAGCCTCCTAGTAACTCTGAAGGAGCTGGAGAGATCCACAGCTGAGATGGGAGAAACCGTCCATGGGACAACTATAACCGGACGCTCCACAAAGCTGGGCTCTATGGAAGAGTGGCGAGAAGAAAGCCATTGCTGAAAAAAAACCATATCAAATCCCGTTTGGATTTTGCCAAAAGGCATGTGGGAGACACAGCAAACATGTGGAAAAAGGTTTTCTGGTCTGATGAGACCAAAATTGAACTTTTTGGCCTTGGCGCAAAACGCTATGTGTGGCGCAAAGCCAACACTGCTCATCACCCTGAGAACACCATCCTCATGGTGAAGCATGGTGGTGGCAGCATCATGATATGGGGATGCTTTTCATCGGCAGGGACTGGGAAACTGGTCAGGATTGAGGACAAGATGGATGGAGCCAAATACAGGGAAATTCTAGAGGAAAACCTGTTCCAGTCTGCAAGAGACCTGGGACTGGGGCGGAGGTTCACCTTCCAGCAGGACAATGACCCTAAACACACAGCCAAAGCTACACTGGAGTGGTTTAAAAACAAGAAACTGAATGTCTTAGAATGGCCCAGTCAAAGCCCAGACCTCAATCCGATTGAGAATCTGTGGCAAGACTTGAAAATTGCTGTTCACCAACGGTCCCCATCCAACTTGACAGAGCTTGAGCAATTTTGCCAAGAAGAATGGGCAAAAATTGCAGGATCCAGATGTGCAAATCTGGTAGAGACTTACCCAAAAAGACTCACAGCTGTAATTGCTGCCAAAGGTGCTTCTACCAAGTATTGACTCAGGGGGGTGAATACTTATGCAACCAACAAATGTCTTTTTTTTGTTTAAGTTTTGTGTCACAATAAAAGGTATTTTGCACCTTCAAAGTGTTAAGTATGTTGTGTAAATCAAATGGTAACAATCCCAATTAAATCCATTTTAATTCCAGGTTGTAACACTACAAAATGTGGAAAAGGGGGGTGAATACTTCTGCAAGGCTCTGTATATGGTAGGGACAGACTGTAATATAGATTATGGCCCATTACAGTTCAAGGTGTATTAAGGAATGTGTAGTCTGTCACCTCAATAATTTATGATGCTGCTGTGTGTAATTTATTTATAATTAGGTTATGCTGTGTGTAATCTCCAAAGTGCTTTCAATTAAAAACAAATTGTCACCTTTTAATTTGTAAACGGGTGAGTTTTGCGTGGCCGATGCAGAGCCACATTATAAACACACAAGCATAACAATAGTGTGGAATGTCTTGTGTCGGTTCAGTGAGACCTTAAAGGAAAATTATTCGAAACCGCTGTATTCATCCCATCCCCAATAAATATAAATATATATATATATATTAAAAAAAATAATTGTTACCCAACTAAAACCAGTTTGTTTTTGGTCTTGGCTATTTATTTTTATTTATTTATTTATTTTAAACTATTTTTAATAGGCAAGCCATGAAAATAGTTTCTGTACCTGCCGGTCTGCCACTATTCCTTATTATGAGTAATTTAAAATCTGTCCTTTTCAAAGAACATGCATGTACAGGTTGTATGCATTTGGTAATTCCTGTAATTGAATACAACGCTGTTAACTATGCTTTCCTCAATATTGGTTATGAAAGAGCCATACTCGGTTGGAAAGGTTTATTTAATTTTTTTTTGGTTTCCTAGTTGCTTGGAATCATGTAACTATTCCAGTGGCTGTTTCTCCTCTGCCAAATTATTTATTTTTTTACTCCATTTCTAACAAATAGTAAATCCATGGAAATTATGACCAAGCATTTAAGATCAGCATAGTGATTAGCATTGTATTCAATCAAGGTAATATATACTGAATTCATCTATTGGCTGAATGCTCTCCTTTTTTTTTTTTTTTTTTTTTTTTTTAAACGAACACTGATTTAATACATTGTGTCATTCTGTTAATTCCCTTATTTGATATATTTTGTTCTCTTCCTTGTTCTGCTTGAATCGGACCCCTGTGCTCCTGGATGGCTGCAGGTGAAACTAGTATCTTCAGTAGTCTGCCACTGGGTTTTTATATACTGGGTAGCATGTTTATGTTAATTGGAGCAAAGTACATTTCAGGTTAGTTGTTGTTCCAAGGCCTTGAGTGCTTCAGTGCCTGTGTTGCATTTTCATTTTCCTCCCATTTGACGTTTGTTTGTTTGCTTCCTTGTGTGTGGATTTTTAATACTAATACCGTGATCCTCAGATTGTAATTTGGATAAAAATCTAGAATAACACTTTAAAATATTAGCCTCAAAATCCTATGCCCTCAAATTTTGTAAAAACTTCAAAAAACAGTTTTGTTATACTGTAACTTTAAAAAATAGCCAAGAATTCATAATGGATTCAAACAATTTCTTTGAAAGAGTTATTCAATTGGAATTGCTATGCTTCTGTAAATTTTACTTTGAACAAAATAATAAATGTTCAGGTAATTACACAATTATAAACCTGACATTTTAATGGGGATCACAAAAAAACAATACTAAACCACTGTGTGAGTGAACCATTTTAAAAAGTACAGCTGGCATGGTGTCTGGTCATTCTGTGCAAGTGTGGATACTTTTTGTTCACTCCACCAACTTATTAAGCACTTCCTTTTAGAACAGTGTGTTTATCTGACTCTGGTTTTTCATTGAAACAGTTAAAATCTGAGCAGTTATCCAAGGAAAACTAGATGTTAATTGTATCTGAAACCCACCATATCTGACTTGGTTATTGCCAAATCAGAAAGACGCAATGTGATCTTGTCCTGTATGATTCTGGTTTTCTGCAAGTTTAAGTATAAAGCAACCAAGCTCCTATTTGAAACTGTTGGGACATTTTAAGATTCTGCATTTAATTATATGGAATGTTTAATTAAACAATTGAATAGAAAGCAAATATAAAATGGCTTTCTAATTTAACTCCTTTGCAAATGAGACAATTTTCATGCTATTTCAGTGAGGAACCCTTGTCTGCTCGAAACAAATACGCTGTTCTGTAGGGTGGTTATTTTATTAGGGTGTTTTGTGCGGACCTCAAAAAAGAATGTGAGGGATACCATATTCATTATTGCACCATTTCCATAAGTGTTTGCAGTGGTGATGTTGAACTCCTGTACTTGCATGCATTCCTACACTGCCTGGATGTTGAATTAGGTTCTCCCCTCCATATTTTGTTGGGGCCTAGTTTTGATGTAAAGATTATTGATGCAGTCGTCTTGATTGTAACTCTATAAAGTTAAGGACGTGTTTGAATAAAGATCAGCTCCTCAATATGGGCAGTAATGAGTTACAGCCTGGGCTGTATTTAATAACATTATGTTTTCTCCATCGGTCAATTTTATAATTTAAAAAAAGACCCCAGACATGTAAATTGTCCCCTTGTACTATACATGATCGATCTATCAGAAATATTTCCAATCAGTGATGCAGCTGGTGTTTTAAAAAAAAAAAGTGCAGCTCTATGCAATGTGTTCAGTGTTTTACCAGAAGCAAACTAAACTGGCTGCCAGGTTCCTACATGTGGCAGTAAAACAAACTTTTTGCTAAATATGTATATTTACACTATTCTTTCAGAAATAGGAATTTTCGTGGGTAACTACGTATTAGTTGGCAATGGGTACATTTCATGGAAATCTATGCTAACCATGAAAAAATACAGCCTTAGTTATAGCGGACTTGAAGGCAAATTCTTTATCTGCAGTTTACCGTGCACAGCTTTCAAACACATCCTGTAAACTTACCAACAGGCTTGAACTGGGGCAAGCCAGCAGCAAGGGAAGTCGTGGTGCTCAAACAAATTATCAACATGGTTGTGTTATAATTTTAGTAGAACCATTTGCCAGTTTGCTAAATGGTCCATTGTAGATGTGGGTCATGTACCTTCCAGCTGTCACACATACATTGAAGATGCTCCATGATATATCAATTTAAACCACAACCCTGTCTGCTGCTGCTTTATTTATTTTAGGTGAATTTGTGGATAAATACTGTCAGTAAAATTGTACTTTATCTCCATACATGTTGTAGTCTGGGATTTATTTTATCTTCCTCTATTTCAATATTATGCTCAGTTCCTAGAACGTCTCGACATACACAAATACTGTAATTTCCCAACAAATGGCCATGCACCAGTTCAGAACTCTATTGGAGACAACAATAAATATAACTGCTTGTTGTATAGTGTAATATACGGAAGTATTAACTTTAGAGGTTTTTTTTTGTGGTACCTTAAAAAAAAATTCACACAACTTCATGGAAGCCAAACAATTCGCATTGCTTTAAAATCGCATCAAACCAGTGTGGCCAGTGTTGCTGTAAGCCAGGGGTGTACAAACCTTTGCTTGTGCCAAGAAGGACCAATACTGAACTGATGGCGTGTATCATTTTAATCCACATTACACATTATGATAGAGGTTGTGGATTGGCTGCCAATTGAAGTGACTGGCCCAATGCAACAAGGCTTAGCTGAGTGAACTTAAGTCTGGCCTGGGGCTTGAGTTTGGATGCCCCTGGTCTATGCTATTGTCTTTGTTTTATGACCTATGAAAGGAGAGTCCTAATCAGGTTTCTTAAAGGAAACCTCATTATTTGAGTATTTTTTGTGGGTTGCCGCCAATTAACAAAAATACTCCAACTCTAGAATGTGTCAGTCTATGCAGTTGAATGAACTTCCTCCTGCTTGGCATCAGTCTACTTAGTGGGCCCACCTACAGCCCAAGTTCAGACTAATCAAATGCCTAATTCAACATCCATGGAGGCTACTATCGCTTTCATGTAAAGTATCTTTGTACTGTAACTGTACCTGAATTAATCTCTCTTTTTTTTTTTTCTCTTCACATATAGGGTTAAAAAAATAAGCCACGGTTTGATGTTTTGCTTGTTTGAAACCTGCTTTCCATATGTCACGGACCCAGGTTTGCCTCTGCATGTGATGAAGCCTTCTGGGAAGAAACAAAACCCATTCCAAGTTTACAGACCATCACCAGCCCTCCTTAACACTTCCATGCTGAAGAAGTGTGTTTGGACTTTGCACCTAATTATTGTGTCTTACTTTATATTGATACTTAAATAAATTAATTGTTTGATAAATGATTTTGGGTCAGTGATGGCAAAATACTTTGTTTCCCCATTTCAGAAATATTTGTTAGCAGTGGAGGCAACTTTACTTTAAATATAGAAGCATAAATTAATTGTAAATATGCTTTTAATAAGAATATATATTTTTTAGCTTTGTGTTTTTAATTTTGTATATATTTAGATTACAATTTTTTAAAATGTGTAGTAGTTTCAGTTGTGTGAATTTTAAACTAGACAGAGGGCTGGTACTAAGCATGAAGGATGCTACATATTGGTAGTGCTAATGTATTATCAAATCCATAAAAAAAAAAAAAAAAAAAAAATCTGCCTTGACATTTTTAGGCGTATTATGATCTTTACTGTGTACCCATGTAATAAAATAATGTAAAAGGAATCTTGAAAATCTAAAAAAAAACAATGCGCATTATACAGTTTGCAGGAAATCTGCTGTAAAATACACTACTGTTTTTTTTTTTTTTGGGTTGGTAAAACTAGTATTTCACTGTGTATTTAATTTATATTGCATATTTACATTTAATAAATGTTGATTTTAAATAAAAAAAATTCCAGTATTTCTTAGTCCATCCTCCCTGAACTCCATCACCTAACAGTAGCGGCAGACTCTAAAGATTGTCATGTTTTTGTATAATTGCTGTTTATTAATGCATCAACCTCCAGTATTTCCCTGACCGTAGAATACATACACAGCCTACAAATTTGTTCTTTAGTCAGAGATTTAAAAACACCTCTTGCATATATTCACCGTTCTGCCAGCCAGCAATCCTAACGGGGGCTTACAGATCCCTAACTGAAATCGATTTGATCATGTTTTTGCTGCTGATGGAAATGAACAAGTCTGATTTGAAAATGCTTTCAAGTGAGTCCCAGTGGCAGATGGAAATGTGGTATGGAGTAGTACCTACTATCAGCCCTCTTTGAAGGAGGTGTCCCTACAGCTAATACAAACAAACTGGACAAACTGGACTGTTCTCTGATAAAGTAATTGTTGACCATTGTTGGTGTATAACACAAATATATATATATATATATATATATAAATCCAAGACAGTGAAACATGTTAAGGAATCAACACAATGTGGCCCCAATAGTGAAGATCTAGTTTAAACACTGAAGTCAATGGAATAGGCACTGTAAAAAATGTGTACAGTGCAGTATATGAACTGAAACTAAAGAAAATTTCCTTTCACTGCAACCCAATACACAGGCAAAGCGGGTTAGTTTTGTTAAATGTAATAGATATGAGCCAAGCCGGCAGGTCCCAGAGTGTTTGAGGTTTGATCGCCATTGTCTCTTGAGTCGCAAAGCACTCAAACGTTTCTAGGACGTACAAACTGTCCCAGCCACAACAAACAACAATAAACGACTTGCCCTTCAGCACAGTATGACAACAAAATAACCAGGAAACACGGGTATGCGTTATTATACCAATATATGTTAATTTGCCTCGTATAGATCCGGAGTGATAAAAGGTAAGTTTGTTTTTCTTTTGGAACTGTCTTGTATTATGTTAAAATCGTTATATATGTGTGCACACATGAGATTTAACTAAACACTTACCAAAAACTAAAATTTTCCCCCGTGTTACTTACAAAACACATTTTGTTTGCGTCAGTCATTCATACATTTATAGTTAAAAAAAAAAAAAAAAATATAGAGAGAGAGAGATATGAATACCGTAGGCTTGCTGTTAAAAAAAAAAAAACATAAACAAAACCTTGAAGCTGAAATCTTTTGAATTGAAGACGTAAGCAGAGGGGGAAATAAATACATTTGTGTAGGAGTATAAAGTGAAAATAAAGTGACTGTTACAAAAGTTAACAGAACGCAAATAATAAACATGCAAAGTCTTAAAACGGTAAAAAGGTTGCAAGTTGTACCTTTGTCTAAACCATACATTTAAAATGTTTAGTTTACCTTAATCAAATATTTGAACTAACTGTAATGAAAAGCGGAGCATCGCAAATCGATAAGGGTTGAGATCTCCCAATTTATTTGTATGCAACAGTTTGAGCAATTCCTTCTGTACCCTTGGTGGTAAGCATAGCACTGGTGGTAGAAAAATAAATGCAATGCAAATGTAATTCTGTATTTATTAAGTAATAATACTATGATACAATAAGCTACAGTACTGTAATAGTAAGCCTACAACACATTTAGGACTGTTTTAAGAAGTTGATAGGACTGATTTTTGAGGAGTATTAAAAACAGTTATTTTGAGTTTGAAACAATTCTTTCAGAGTGAAAAATGTTGAATTAAAAAAAAAAAAAAAAAAAAAAAAAAAAAAAAACTTCAAAAGATTGCAGAACAAAAATGATGGTCTCCTTCACCACGTTTATATACAAGGAGAATTCCAGTTGTATTCCGAATAGCTATTCCATGCCGTGTAGACAGGATATTACGAATACATCTGTGAGTATTCTGGACACGTGATCTCGAATTCTCCCCTCATATTCGGGTTACTACTGGAATAGTAGTTAATGTAGACATCTTATTTGGAATAACAATATTTTTATACTTATGTGCATGTGTGTGACTTTTCAACTATCATGTCCAGCATGCTCAATTTTAACGTTGTTGTCAGAAGCAGTATAGATGCAAACACTATAGGGAGTTATATACCATACATAATATTTTATAGGGATGTGTTACAAAATGCGAATTTAATGCAGAAAAATACGTTATATAAAATATCAATTAGGCTATAAAATATTGGTCTCAATTAAACACAATCACAAATAACCAGACAGGGTATTACATACGGAATAATAATTTGTAAAAGAAGATCTCATTGCCCTTGGTTCCTCTCCAATAATAATAATAATAATAATAATAATAATAATAATAATTTCTTAGCAGACGCCCTTATCGAGGGCGACTTACAATTGTTATAAGATATCACATTATCTTTACATACAATTACATTATTTTTTACACATTATTTTTACATACAATTACCCATTTATACAGTTGGGTTTTTACTGGAGCAATCTAGGTAAAGTACCTTGCTCAAGGGTACAGCAGCAGTGTCTCCCACCTGGGATTGAACCCACGACCCTCCAGGCAAAAGTCCAGAGCCCTAACCACTACTCCACATTATTATTATTATTATTATTATTATTATTATTATTATTATTATTATTATTATTATTATTATTATTATTATTATTATTATTATTATTATTAATAATAATAATGATAATAATAATAATAAAGGCTATACATACCAGTATTTGTCGTCAACAACACCCTGCAGTATGAAGGATGGCCAGTCCTCCTTATTCACAAAATCCTGATAACCTTGGGATGGGGCTGGTATTGGGATGTGAGTGCCATCTATGCCTCCCATAACCTGTGGCACTCCATAGCGGGTTTCACACCATCGAGCTATGTCATGTGTGCTGCTTTGTCTTCACAGGGTACTTTTATGAGTTGATTGATAATGTGATGCACAAAGCCTTTGCAAGAACTGTACACAAATGTATGGACAGTTCCTTTATGGGCCCCAGATTGGTTGGCGACCATCCAATATTCAAAGCAGCTTCCCAATTTGTATAGAACTATTGCTATCCACATATTCAGCGGTATTGCCTCACGTAAAACCACATTTTCAGGAGACATGTAAAAAGCAACAGTATCACAATTTCTGAAACGAGGCACAGCTCATTCTAAAATATTCCCACCAATCTTAATATTCCCACCAATCTTTACTATGGATTTTCATCCATGTGGATCTCTTACTAATAAAAATATTAGCAAGTGGAATTAAAAGGGACATCAGTGCCACCGTGCAGAACTGAATATCATCTTCTGCAAGTTCTCGTTTCAGATGAAGCAATACACAAAACATTGCTAATTGTTGCTGTTTATATGCACTTTCAAAGGAAACTAATGTTTCCAACTTTTAAAAATATCAGATGCCACTGTATACACTCCAGACAGGTTATCATATTAAACCTGCTGTTTTGGGTTTAAACACCCTAAGAACAATTCATACCCGTTTTTAAATTTCAGATATCCTAAATCACCAGTCAAACAGACCTTCACACAATGAATTTCAACACAGCAAAGAAACAGCTCGCTAAAAAATCAAGTATAGCTTCTCAAGACACTGACTTTTTAATGAATGAAGCTGCGCACTGCAATGAAACCCTGCAAGCTGCAGATGTGCCTGTAGAGGAATCCAAACAGCTCCATGTGACCGAGAACAGATCATCCAGAGCACCAATGCAGAAAGCATTGAGCCAAGGATCTGTGCTTTGCCCTCACGGCAAGGAGAAGTATTTCACAGGATGTATTGGCGGATCTTCTGAATGTCTGGCCTATCACTGCTCAGTGCACCTTACACAGTCACTCAGTGAGAAGCATTCAAAGTCTCAGCGTTCAAGAAGTGTGCCGGGCCGCTCTCATAGTTTGTCACATCGCTGGAGGGAGCCAACATGTTACCCCTGAGGGAATGGCTGGAGATGTAGTAGAGGACGTAGTTGGCGATGAGCTACTCATGAAACCATCTTCAGGTTTATTTCATCAGTCTAGCTCAGTCACTGCCAGGGCAGCATCAACTGAGAAAGTGTCTTCAACAGCAGAACCTGATAATGGAACTCAGGAAGAAAGGGAAAATGAAGTTCACAAAGCTGCAACTGTTTTAGAATCAAAGATGCCCAATAGTCCTAGCTGTAGTCTAAAACTTTTGCTCTGTTCTCAGATTATTATTATTATTATTATTATTTATTTCTTAGCAGACGCCCTTATCCAGGGCGACTTACAACTGTTACAAGATATCACATTATACATTATTTCACATTATACAGATATCACATTATTTATTTATTTATTTTTACATACAATTACCCATTTATACAGTTGGGTTTTTACTGGAGCAATGTAGGTAAAGTACCTTGCTCAAGGGTACAACAGCAGTGTCTCCCACTGGGGATTGAACCCACAACCCTCTGGTCAAGAGTCCAGAGCCCTAACCACTACTCCACACTGCTGCCCTATTGAGAATACAGCATCGCATATCTCCTCTAGTCTCCTCTAGCAGTAGCACAACAGGGTCCAAGATGGGTGCTTTTGACTACTCTGAGGTAAATGTGGATTTTAAGCTTTCTCTGTTTTCACACATTCTGTTGGTTTTTGAGTAGCTTGCATGTGTTGGGGAAGGAGAGGGAGATGTTACGTTTTTCACACAGATTGTAGTGCATTATTTCTGCAGGTCAAAGTTGCAATGTTGTAGCTGATAAAATCTGCAGTTCTATCAATTACATTTCACAGTGTGTAGATACTGGGACTCCAAAGACTGCATGTGGTAGGTTAAGAAATTAAACTCTCCCTCTAGCGCAAACTACAAAGAGTTTCCATAGCAACACTATTGAAAACAGAACTATCTTCATGCTTATTTCTTGATCTTGGCTGGGGATCCATAGGGAGCAGAGTACTCCAGTGCCCCCTACTGGACAGACACTCTGAATCCAGGAGGAGACTGCCCAGGCTGGGCCCTTGCCTCCAGGGTTCAGTTGCTTAGTAACATCCATGGCTTAGGATCAGGGGGTACAAATAGGTGATTGGCTTGACAGAGAGAATGGAGGTCAGAGAACAAATGCTTAGGGTAAGGCTTACCTTAAAAGATTATTAAAATAATATAAAAACTAAAAGTAAAAAAGATACATTCCATGCATTTTTTTCTCTTAAATACATATTTTAAATAATTGTGTGCTCAGAAATGAAAAGGACAGAAATAAACAGAATTTTGAAAAGCCTTTTTTTTATCTTGATGTTCATACTGAGTAAAGAGCAGAAGACCACATCTTATGTAAGACTTGAGACTGGTCTACAATAGAACTGATTACACCAGTGCTCTCTCACACAGCCAGTAAATAAGCCTATTCTTTTTCTTGCATGTCTGTTTGATTCAAGTACTTACATCTTTTATCCCAAGAATAAAGGTGCTGTACTTAGGCAAGCTAGCTTGACAGCTGCTGCACTGAAACAGCTACCAGTCCCTGGTTTGACTGGACAAGTCTGCAGTTTAACTAGACTGGACGGGAAGGTAAGATTTATTTTCCAGTCAGTATCCATCACATGGGAAAAATTCCAATATTCCACTCCTTTAAAACCAGATATACCAGGTGAGTTAATAATGGTATCATATACACACTTTGACTCAGCCATTCAGCATTGAAAAAAGAGGCACTATAAAACAGTCACTGCCTAGATAGCTTTGCAAACATGCCACAAAAAATATTTACAGTCAAATCCTTTTATTATCACTTCAGTGGGATTGAGCAAGAATTCGGACAATAAAACGGAGATGATTTTATCAGGACTTTACCCATGACTTGGCAAAACAAGCATTTCAAATACAGAAGACGTGTTGATACAACAAGTATGCCTGCTTTGATGTGGAACACAATACCGTTTTTTAAAACTTTTAGTGTTCTAACTTTATATCTGGATGATTTCAATACAGCTTTCTTGGACGTAAACCTAATGTTACTCAATCCCAAAGTGGTATTAAATGTGGTGGAAATCAGCGAGAAATAGAAGTGATATTAACCAGAGTGTGACAGTAACTGAAGTGATATTATCAGGAGCTTATTCCCATTGACTCCCAGTAAATTGTGACCAGGACAGTTCAATGTGGTGATAACAAGCGGAGGGTGACATTAACAGGAGTGACTGTATTTGTAAAGAATGTTGCCAGAATCTTAAGAAACGCACAAGCTAGATTGTAGCCTACCAGGTTTGTATGCACTGAGATGCATTCAGTCACAGCACAGCGGGGGTGTGTGTGTGTGTGTGTGTGTGTGTGTGTGCAGCGTGTGAGATGAGGATTGAGTGTGGGGGGTTGTGATTGGAAGATGAAATGAAAAGTGCTGGCGGAGGTAATCATGCATAAAGCCTGCCTGCCTGCCCTCCAGCCTCCGAGTGACAAGTGAATTGTGAGCCACAAAGCATCTGGCGTAGTCAAAGATCAGAGCTGATGCTCGGTAGAGGAGCTCAAGGATCAGGGCGTCCGAATACTGAGAGCTGCTTCTGTAACAAACCAGGCATTTGGAATCACAGCCACCATTACAAATGTATGCAGTGTTTAGACACGAGAGGACATGGGCTGGAACTAGCAAGGTAAAACAGAATCATCTTCTATCTCCTGTTTCTCATTTTTAAATCGGTCCAGATTTATTGATAGGTTGCTTTACCGATTGAATTGATTGGTCAATGAGCATTTCATTATCTAGATTGGAACTGACAGTCATAGTGTTGTATTATTGCACCCTTTTGTGTTCGGAAAGACTACTGAACAAAAGGAGTTTTGATTATTTGATTATGCTGGAGCTAGCTTAACTTTGCATTGTGCCAAACACCTTTCGGTTCTCGTTATGCAACAGGCACAGACAACAACAATTAGAACAATGCTGCTTCTCTCAGGAGCATTTAGCAAGCCACGGTTTGTTTTTTGTATATAGGAAGTGGGGGAATTACAGTTTGGCCATTGCTGAATAGGGATTTTAACTAAACTGCTGCTGTCAGTGAATGAAATTCGGTTTTGGTACATTTTATTACTTTTTTGCTGAGGTGATTTTATTTTTTGCTCATAGATCTTTTGTTATACTTTTATTGGATCTATCCTGTCTCTAAAACAAATAATTGAGTATTTATATCCAAATTATATCACTGTTTTTGTTTTTTTTGTATGTCGTTCCTGCTTTTCACCTTTAGCATGTCAGTAAAAAGAATGGTTTAGCATAGCAGTGAAGCTTGCAGCCCAACACTGGGCGACATGTGTGTTAAAGTGATTGTCACCAACAAAAGTATTTAATTTCAACTGTCGTGCACTTCCATTTGCTGTATAGGTAAGTTCAAGCTATTCTTTCTGGATAGCAACACACCTAGCCAAGCAGATGTACATACTGCAAATTAATTGTAGACTAACCCACTCTATGGCCTTTTTACACATATCCTTAGAAGGCTGTGTGATCCACTGGTTAAAGAAACAGGCTTGTAACCAGGAGGTCCCCGGTTCAAATCCTGGTTCACTCATTGACTCATTGTGTGTCTTCCGGTTGAGACGTTGTTGTAAGTGACTCTGCAGCTCATGCATAGTTCACACACCCTAGTCTCTGTAAGTCGCCTTGGATAAAAGCATCTGCTAAATAAACTAATAATCCTCTTTTTTTATTTTATTTTTTTAAAACTGTACCGTGTCACTAATGTCCTGATAAAAAAAAAAAAAAATCTTTGGATTGCTTTTATGCAGTTTTTTGTAGTCATTTCCCCGTCTTCCCCAGGAGAAGAAAGCTATTGAAGAGCAAGCCAGAGGAAGAGAGAGTGAATCTGACCAGCTGGCCTTTAACCCATGTGCTGCTTCCGTACTGCAGCGACAGATAGGTATGTCCAGCAACGAAAACTAAACTGCAGGTGTGCTCCTGTTATTTGGCGCTCATCCTTGTTTTGCTATTGCTGGTAACTGATCCCCCCCTCCCCCCTCCCCTCAACATTGTATTGGCACATTTCTTATTACTTTATTGACTTGTCAAAAAATGAGTTGTATGTAACTAATCAGCAACAATCATAAGAAATGAAAAGGATCTCAGTGACTTTACTGAAGGCATGATAGTGGGTGCTTATTGACCAACATGTCTATCCTGGGTGTTCCAAACCCTGGTCACAAGCACTACAATCAGAGTAACAAGAAACAGTGGCCCAAAATCACACTGGACAAGACACCCCTTTTTCCACTCGGACAATGCACTGGGAGCAACATGGTCCTGCCCACACATGTTTTTTGCCAGTCAGTGTAGAACTACTGACTGTTTTGGATCAAGATTTTCCAATACTTCAGCTACTAAATCCATTTTAGTATTTGCTCAGTGCTGTGAGCCTACCGTATATCAACATAATATTTAATAAATCAGGAGGTTCTGAAAATTGTAGGCACACCCTTTGCTGTATTTACACTTTTTTAATGACTGTTCTCTTTAAAGTCGATTTGAAGAGTCATATCAACGATTTACAAGAGGCCAATGAGAATGTTGTCCTTGAACTAGCCAAAGCAGATGAAGAGATCTCCCAGCTAAAGGCTGATATGGCTAAACTGAAAACTGAATACGAAGATAGACTGCAGGACTCCCTACAAAGACATAGCATATTCAAAGAAAAGGTAATTTAAAGCTGCTTTT
Organism: Acipenser ruthenus; assembly: GCF_902713425.1. NCBI lineage: Eukaryota > Metazoa > Chordata > Actinopteri > Acipenseriformes > Acipenseridae > Acipenser > Acipenser ruthenus. The sequence goes on from NC_081196.1 coordinate 35,531,520, forward strand.
AGAAAATGACACATTGCAGGTAGAACCAGAAAATGTATAGAAGCTTATAGCCCAGACAAAACCGAACCAGGTAACTACAGACCAATAAGCCTGACTTCTATTATATGTAAACTTATGGAAACTATAATAAGATCCAAAATGGAAAATCACCTATATGGTAACAATACCCTGGGAGCCAGTCAGCATGGTTTTAGGAAAGGGAGATCGTGTCTAACTAACCTACTAGACTTTTTTGAGGATGCAACAATGAAAATGGATAATTGCAAAGCATACGACATGGTTTATTTAGATTTACAGAACGCTGTTGACAAAGTCCCGCATAAAAGATTAATTCTCAAACTGAACGCAGTAGGGATTCAAGGAAATGCATGCACATGGATTAGGGAGTGGTTAACATGTAGAAAACAGAAAGTACTGATTAGAGGAGAAACCTCAAAATGGAGCGAGGTAACCAGTGGTGTACCACAGGGATCGGTATTAGGTCCTCTGCTATTCCTGATCTACATTAATGATTTAGATTCTGGTATAGTAAGCAAACTCGTTAAATTTGCAGACGACACAAAAATAGGAGGAGTGGCAAACACTTTTGCAGCAGCAAAGGTCATTCAAAATGATCTAGACAGCATTCAGAACTGGGCAGACACATGGCAAATGAAATTTAATAGAGAAAAATGTAAAGTATTGCATGCAGGCAATAAAAATGTGCATTATAAATATCATATGGGAAATACTGAAATTGAAGAAGGGAACTATGAAAAAGACCTAGGAGTTTATGTTGACTCAGAAATGTCTTCATCTAGACAATGTGGGGAAGCTATAAAAAAGGCCAACAACATGCTTGGATATATTGTGAGAAGTGTTGAATTTAAATCAAGGGAAGCAATGTTAAAACTCTACAATGCATTAGTAAGACCTCACCTAGAATATTGTGTTCAGTTCTGGTCATCTCGTTACAAAAAGGATATTGCTGCTGTAGAAAGAGTGCAAAGAAGAGCAACCAGAATTATCCCGGGTTTAAAAGGCATGTCGTATGCAGACAGGCTAAAAGAATTGAATCTATTCAGTCTTGAACAAAGAAGACTACGCGGCGATCTGACTCAAACATTCAAAATCCTAAAAGGTATAGACAATGTCGACCCACTACTTGCTTTTACCCAAGAAATAAACAATGTTTTTTTGTTTTTTTTTTTAATGTGAAAAATGCATAATACTAAAATACATAGTTGGTCCCAAACTTTCACACTACTGTACTTAGAAACCTTTGTATTTCCTCATAGGTTTCAAGTTGACATTGTAGATCATTTCTTTGCTAAGATCATAGTGTCATACAAATGTTCCAATAGTGCAACAGAAAAGCAATTTTGTTATATTAAAAGCTGCAGTCAATTGATGATTCACAGTGAACTATAAATCTGTAAAAATCGTATATTAAGTAACAAGACACTTAAAAAACACTGATAACAACAACACGATCACGAAACAACATTAAAACGGCAGGTTCTCGTGTGAGTTTTGAAAAATAAGTACAAGGATGGGGAACTCAAATGCTTTGTTCAGATTTTTGTTGGTTTTAGTTTGTATTCTTTTTTTGCACTAATGATGAACGAGAATAACAGTGTTTGCCATCTCTTTGAAATGCTGGTTTACAGGTCAGTAGAAAGCACGGAGAGCCCCTCAGTCCTATCAGTCCTGGGAACAGCTTGGACCTTCATGGAGAGGTCTGTCAGCTACGCAGCGAGTCATGGAAACTCAGAGAGGCCAATCACAGGCTGAACGAGGAGAACCACTGGCTGCAGGAGGAGCTGTGGGATATGAGGAGACAGCACGAACGACTGCTGAGAACAATACTTAACGGAACAACTGACAGTACAGAGAGAGGTAGGACAAACACACTGAAGCATGTATTCTTATACAAGATGTTACTGAAACCAAATGCACCGGCATCCCTTTGCAAGCTACATTTATAGCTACTTTAAAAGATCTCTACACGAACAATTTGAACACCCCTTTGAAAAACCTGCACCAACGAAGGTATAATGATAGCCAATGTCAACAATTTAAAAGACTGGATGGAAAAATGTAATGTTTGATATGTTTGTAATATTGCAATTCAAACTAGAAAAAAAAATAGATACGTTTCTAAGTCATTCATCTTGTTATTTCAAGGCGACGGTTCTTCACTAGCTCAGATAATTGAACACAATGTGGAGCACAATGGGAAAGTGGATAGAGTGACAAGCCTGCAGTCAAAGTTTGAGAGAATGCCATCCCCAGCACACTGCAGGTAATGTCTGCCAGTCCAACTCACAATCCACTGGTATGCAGAGCTTCACTTCATATTTGTCTAGATGGATGTACCTGTCTAAAACAGGGTTCATCAGTTGTGACTAGAGTTTATAAATAATGTACTCACCTGTTTATGCAACAAGCGTAATGATGCACTGTATGTGAGGACGTTCATCACCTACATCTACAGTACAGAGGTGATAACATGTTGCCATTGGTTACTATTCATCAACTGTCTACCTCTTGAACAGAACTAAAACCAACTAAAAAAAGAAACGAAATTAACTAAACTAACATATAATCGCAAACAAAAGTATTGGCACCCTGGGGTCCCTGAGTGGCTCACCTGATAGAAGCGCAGAGCGAGTCATACAGCGAGGGTTCACGTCCTGGCTGTGTGAAGTCGGACGGTCTTCGCTGGGGACTCAGAAGGAGGTTCGCATTGGCTGTAGCGCTCCCGTGGGTTAGGGAGGTAAAACCGGCAGGGACTGTTTCTCCTCATCGCTCTACAGTGAAACCTGCTGGCGGGGCACCCAGTGATCTCAGAGCAGACACCTGCAGGTCTGGCCTTTGTCCCCCATAGGTCAGTAGCTCGCGGACATCCGCTCTCGAGTTCCTGGGTGAAAAAGGAAGCTGGCTGGTCATGGGATCGGAGGACACCCACTGAATCTTCGGGTCTCCTGAGCCATGTGGGGAACTGCTGCGGTGAGGGGAAAAGCGATTGGGCATTCCAAATCAGGAGAACAAATTATAATTGGACACACAATAAAAAAAAAATCCAAAAAAAAAAAAATCATTGGCACCCTATGTTTATTATACCATAATTCAAGGTAAGAGATTAAGGACAAACATTCAGTAAACTTTAAACACTTTTTAATAAAACAAAAAGCAAAATACACAATTTCCCGTAATTTAACAAATAATCTTTACCAAAACACAAACAAAATTATTTCATTTAAAGTATTTGTTCATGACAAAAGTATTAGCACCCCTGCTGTAGTATTTCCTGTGTACTATTTTTGCTTTTATTATGGCTTTAAAGACATTTATGATAATTCTTAAAGTATTTTACATCTTGTTGGTGAGATTTTTTCAGGTCAGTCCAAAGCATCTCTATTGGATTAAGAGCTGGTGATAGCAAAGGCCATTCCAGAACCTTTATCTATGTTTTCTTCAGGAATTTCGGCCAGGGTGTCCTCGGCTCACCGCGCACCAGCGACCCCTGTAGTCTGGATGGGCGCCTGCGGGCTTGCCTGTAAACTGCCCGAGAGCTGTGTTGTCCTCCGATGCTGTAGCTCTTGGGTGGCCGCACGGTGAGTCTGCAGTGTGAAAAAAAGAGGTTGGCTGACGGCACACGCTTCAGAGGACAGCATGTGTTTGTCTTCGCCCTCCCGAGTCAGCGCAGGGGTGGTAGCGGTGAGCTGAGCCTAAAAAATAATTGGACATTCTAAATTGGGAGAAAATAATTGGCAACGACAAAATTTATATTTAAAAAAAAAAAAGCAGTTTACAACATTAATAATGTCACTTCAACATACTTTGCATAAATTATTTTACAGACCGTGTATTACATTATTGGCAAAAAACACATATACTAATTATGATTGACATAAAACCGTTTAAGACAGTTTAATTTGCTGTAAATACAATACCACTTACCTGTGGATGCTACTGGGTACAATTAGATACGTGATTTTGTTTTGTAGTTCAGTCTATATGTAATAATGGGATGCCGTGTCTCATGGCATACAAAAAACAAAGCTACACCTGGACAGTTAATGAAAATCTGTAGTCTAAACTGTATTTTTATTTTAACATACCAATTGTGCTTAGTTTCCGATTTCCTCATATTTTCCAGTAATTTCTGTTTGTATTCTTTATCGAGATTTTGTGGTGCTTATCATACAGAAAAAGATATTCTGCTCTGCTATAATCAGATGTTCCACTGTCTTGCCTGTGATATTTGACGTGCGGAAAAAAACGCAGCGAATAAACTCGACAGTGTGAATAGCCCTTTAATTTTACTTAAATAAATGACTAACAAATTCTCTACACATGAAACGTATCTATTTAATAAAAAAGGAAGCAATTCAGCCAAACTTTAATTCTGGAACCGCAAGGTATGCTACATTATTGTTTTGACAATTTGACAGAATCAATGAGAATATATAACATGTTTACACACTTAATGTTAAGATGGAAATACTTTTATCATGAACATATTTGAAATAACATGTTTTTTTGTTTGTTTTTTTAATAAAGATTGTTTGTACCAGAAATTGTGTATTTTGGTCTTTGTCATAATTAATTAGTGGCTAGTGTTCACTACATGCTCATATTTAACATGTTTCTTGAATGATCTTATAAGTTGAGGGGGTCAGTACTTTTGTCTGCGATGATAATACTGCAATATTAAGCATATTACATTTCAGAATTCTGTTTATTTCTTCTCTAATGCACCAGGTATAGAAATGTAAAATCAGAACCCAACAATGGACTGGCTGAGATTGAACTGCCATCCTGGGAAGGTAAGACTACATGTACAGCATATTATAAATGACCGTGGGCGATATTTAGGTTTACTTACATTATTCTTTTGTTGTGTTCTACCTTATTAATTTCCTTGTTACCCGGTTTCAAAATCTACCAGAGCTCCATGCAAATTAATCACTGCTGCAGTCTCCAACATGTCCAGCAGAGGGCAGCAAAAGAACAGATATTTAGGCTTGCATACTGTAATTATGGAAAAGCGTTAGTCCCAGGTTTCAGTCCATCACAGTTCACACTGGAAATTACTTTGTAGTCTCAGAAGACTTCCTAAAAAAAACAAAAACAAAAAACACAACAAACCCACAAATTTAGTTAAAAAACAGCCAAGTGCATTACACTGTAAAATGCTGCTATGTTGTTTTTTTAGAGAGAGAAAGGGAACGTGCACAACACAACAGCTCCCCTCTTTCACTGGACAGTGATGGCACAGACTTCCTGCTAGTGGGCTTCAACAAAAGGAACTTTTCCTCCAAACATGTGGCTTTTAAAGGTACACATTTTAATTCAAACAAACAAAGAAACAAACCCTGTGTAGAGATAATCACACTCTTCATTTGACAGGTTATTTGTCACTTGTTTTCTGTTTGTAATGTCTGTAGATGTCCTGAGGAAGCAGATCTCTCTGACTGAGGACAGGGTTCTGGGGGATGCCCCCACTGAGCTGCCGTTATCCTCCACCCGTCCCCCCAGCCCAGGCAAAGAAAGCAGACCTCAACCCCTGGGGCTGGGACGTCCTGCCCAAGAGACACTGCCAGGTAATCCAAGCAAACGGGGAAACAACTACTGAAAATCAAAGGAGCTAAATCTGGAACCATTTTATTCAGTTTCGTAAGTTTTTATCCCTGAATGTTGGAACAATAAATCGATATCACAGTAACAGATACTCCACGATACACACAATACATAATTTTTATACTTAATATATGATTTATAGGTTATCATGGTGCTCGTCAGTATCACCATATTATTAAATACATAGAAATTCAAAGCAGCACAAACATGCACAGTACTATACAAGGACCTTATCATATCTACCACAGTGCTACTGTACCAGGACAACTGGGCAGTAATTGTTATATATCTATTGCCATTACTGCTGATGCTGGGGTCTGCTAGAGTTTTGTCAGGGGAATACACAGTACATATTTTTATATCTTATCATATAAAGGGGAACATGACCCACTCCAGAGAAAAGTAAATACCTGCCCTGGATATGATTAGGCAGGAAGTAGACGTCTGAAGTTTCTGTTCTAATCTCTTTGAGGAGGCCTGCAGGATGATTCAGATGAACTGAGTGATGACGACATGTCTTCAGTTAGTCAGATCACCAATGGCCTTCATTCTCCAGTCCACGGCAGCGCCAACACAACTGCAAGTAAATCTGCCATTGGACATGCCCCTGCACCCTACGGCAGCCAAGCTGTCCTTGGCCAAAGACGGTAAGCTAAAAGAACCACTCGACCAATTGTAATGAAACTTAGTACGGGCATTCCCTGCAACAAGTTAAATCAGGGTAAAAGATCTGTAACTACTTTTGCATGAGTTCTTGTCTCTGATTGGTTGTTCTAATCAATGCATTATCCTCAGAAACACTTGTCCATATTTAATTAAATGTATAATAAACACTGGGAATGTAACTTATGTATTCCAATAAAACCCCCTTCAACAGTACTGCCCTTATCCAAACTGAGGACAGCATCTACTCCAGGTGGTATAAACTCATGTATGCATGTCCCTAGATAAATTCCTATCAAAGGGGTACCCCTGTACTGACATCTGTTTGGCTATTCTATTGAAGGCTATATAACCAACATTTTAGGAAACTTTGCATGGCAACATGTTATAAGGTGCTATTTTATTGTACTTCTTGTGGGTGTAGGTCAGGATTACTGTTAATAACTATAGAAACAGAAACTTTTTGTATGTGCGTCAGATCCCCTCTCGTGGTTCTGCCCAGACGGCCCTTTGCACCACACAGCATTGCGGATTTGAAGGTTGGGAGTCTGGTTAAGTTCTCCTGGCCTGGAGGGAAGATCAGCAAAGGAACCGTCAAGTACCTGGGAAGTCTCCCGGGGAGGCAGGAGATCTACCTGGGAGTGGAGCTGGAGGGCAACGAAGTGGGAAAGCATGATGGGACCTTTGAGGGGATCCGCTGTTTCCTGTGGTGAGAGAGTGAGGGACTGTCTTGCTCGTGGGTGTATATATATATATACACACACACACACACAATGTGTAATATAGAGGGCAGGGAATGAGTGAAGTGTCCCTGGTCATTGGGTGAAGTTTAGTCAGGCAACTGTGGGATGATCTATGTAACCCCTTCCCACCAGCACTTTTCTTGTCGTAGTGTATCATCAATATTCAAAGTGGCCAGTTCTTAATTTGCAATGCAAATAAAACATTTCTAATGTTATTATTCTACAATATAGATATCGCCTTATTACCGAAATTCACCCTGTATTCAGGAATGCCTGTATTATGTTGTTTTCTCCCTCATATACATGTATAGGCCTACTGCATATATACACAAGACAATGTTTTAAATTAAACATATGTCTATACATTATATGTAACACACACGTGTGTGTAATATGCAATTTATATATATATATAAATTATACACAAGACAAGTAAGTCAGCAATATATGTTAATTGGGGAAAAAGTACATCTATCCCACATTGTATTTTGAATTTTGTTGATTTACAGGTTTACTTTAGTCAATGAAATATATTTCTTAGAATCTATACATTACTACATGTAGCCTGTCTTTCGATGTGGCTGTATTGCTATAATTCTGCAAGAACAGAAATAACCAGTGAAAAAGAACCTTATAATGTCACATTGTCCTTACAATTACATTAGGAAAATGGTTATTCATTCCAGTCCACATTTGATGGTATTTTGACTCTCAAAATCTGGTATTTTTTTCTGGCCACATACCTGAGTCGTAAGAGTAACCCAAGTCACTCGTAACATTTTGGAGATGGACTGTCACGGAGTTGTCTTCTTTTTCCCCCCGTGTTGAGTGACTGTCCAATTCCAACAGAGATAAAGCTACGTCTTTGTCCAGGCTGTTGGACCTGCTGTTAAATTCTTCTTGTGCAAGGTCGTCATTTTTGGCTTGATTTACAGGAGTTAAATACTTAAGAAGCTGCTCGTTACTCAGTTCTGATTCCTTTTTTTCTTTCCGATTTTGAGAGCCAGATTCATGCCGATACATTTTGAAAAGCCGTTAACCTGCAATAATACCTGACCTTAAGTGCCCTGCGTATGTGATGATGACCCTACGTGAGGTCTGTATCGGGCACACTGTAGCAAACCTGTTCTACATACGTGATGATGACCCTATGTGAGGTCTGTATCGGGCACACTGTAGCAAACCTTGTTCTACATACATGATGATGACCTGTACGTGAGGTCTGTATCACACACACTGTAACAAACATGTTATGCACCACATCTATTATCAACGTTCAGCATAATTATTATTATTTATTTATTTATTTATTTTTTTAAGTTTAGGGTATGATTTTAATGCAGACAAAATCATACCGTTAGTGAACAAATATTGTCAGAACTTCAAAAGGACGAGTGTTTAGACAATATTCCTGGTTGTCCCCCTGCAGACACCGTCACTGTAAATATGTGTGTGATATTTATTTATTTATTAACACATATTTACAAAATACATTTGACATTCTAACCTCAAATAAACTTACCAATGTTTCAGACAATACAGATGTCCCAATCCTGTGTGTGCAGTGTCTTCAGAACTGGCAAACTTTCATTAGTTGCCTCCACAGCTGGGCATCTTTTCTCTGTTAACTGGTATTTTTCTTATCTAGTCTGGCCAGCTCAAAACACAAATCGACTTGACTTTTGAAGTCACATAATAATATCCCACCCTGTGATACATTAAATAAACACAGATCTTGTGCAATGCACCGACACCACTTTTGTGGTAGTCCAATATGTAGAACTCATTATTGTTATCTGTCAGTTATTGTCATTTGTCTTACCACCACCCCGAACATTTAATATTAAATTCAGGGGTGTTACATTAAAAACAGCCTGCACTATTTTTTATTTTACCACATTGCCAATGACGTACCCACCCTAGAAGGATGAATTAGGACCTAGTCTGTCTGAAAAACACAATGTGAAAACTATCTCTACTGGGGGTTGAGTTTTTTCAAAATGTAAAGTTTTTTTAAATTTTTTTTATACAGATTATTATTTGTTTATTTAGCAGACGCCGTTTTCCAAGGCGACTTAGAGACTAGGGTGTGTGAACAATGCATCAGGGTCAGAGTCACTTACAACTACGTCTCACTCGAAAGACAGAGCACAAGGAGGTTAAGTGACTTGCTCAGGGTCACACAATGAGTCAGTGGCTGAGGTGGGATTTGAACCGGGGACCTCCTGGTTCCAAGCCCTTTTCTTTAACCACTGGACCACACAGCCTCACAGATGATAGACTGCTAACACTGAAGTACAGTTCAGTACAATTTACTATCAACATGGCCTGACCAGATTTGTGAATTAGTTATAAATGTAAAGATATTTTCACTAAATGGCCTCAATGTTTCTGATGAGTGTTCTCATTACATTTTAGTGAAATAAAAAGTTTCACGGTCAGTTCATTGATTTTCCTGCGGTTCACACATTTCAACTTGTTTTCACTTGAAATCAACAGTCACCTCTCACTCATACAATCTAATACTTGCTGGTTTTCATTTTATTACAGCAAACCCAACAAAGGAGTCTTTGTGAGCTTCAGCAAAGTGATTATGGCTTGGGAATGAAGACATTCAGAGACTGCAGTGGTCGATCACCGAAAGGCTCATACTGTTCTGCTCTATTGGATAGCTACTTCATCTAGAGTTTGTTTAAGGAAGTCCTTCATAAATTACAGTAATCTATGCTGGTCCACATACAAGAAGTATAAGGCTTTGTTTGTCACTATAAGGATGAGCTGAATACACATGGTGGTGGATACTTCTTGTTTTCCTTTTGATATTTTTATACTGTGAATAAAATTTGATTGGGTGGTGGTGGGGGGGGGGGGGGGGGTGGGGGATTTAAAAAGAAAAAAAAAAAGATCTACACTGGAATACATGACCCTTCAGCAAAGGAGCAGGTAAACAGAGGCTATCTTCCACCATTTCTTTTATTGCTTATAACAAAAGCTTTGCAAACAATTAGAAATGTCAACAGCACAAAAAGTGATCTATATTGAAATTGAAAATCATAAGCCCTAATTATTGTTATTTGATGTTTTTATTGCCAATTAGATTCAAGGCACCAGGAAAACAGGGACAAATCCACTTCAAGATGTAACAAGTCTTGTAAACTCTCCCAGCCACCCCTAAAACATATTCAAATGCAATACTCTCTGTGGTGAAGGTATCACAAAAAACATCAATGCAAGTAAATCACAAAACACAGCATGCCAGAAATGAACAGCATTTTGAACAATTAAATATATTGTGACTTTTTCTAAATACAATACATTTCAGAAACCATGATGCAGTGTTCATACAGCAAATGGCCATATAGGTAATTCAAATCTTTAAATGGATGCAAGAGAACTAATTTTGCAGCTTCAACTTGATCACCCCTGCTGGTTTATTGCATAATTATATGGAGGAAAAATGTGACACAGTTTATGTTATATATTATATATAAAAATAAAATATTAAAAAGCGGATCAATATAAAAATAAACCCAGCCTGTTTTCAGTCCAGATGGTTAAATGCAACAAATCAGTATTTTTTCATGGTTAAAAAAATAAAATAAAAATATATTGTGTCTAATTTTTATGTTGAATTTTATTTTCTTGGTTCAATTTACACTTGGAAAACAGAAAAATGACCATTTCTTACTTTGGTTTTTAAATATATATTAACATTTTATACTGTATCGATAGTTTTTAAAAAGATCACCTTTTTTTCTAATTGCTGTAAGTCAATATTTATGTATATTGTGTAAAAAATGTAATGTTTAAATGTGATGTCACTTTCTAATTTGAATATGCTTTTCAGATTTGTGATAAATTCTTGGGTGTTGTATTTGTGTGAAGGAATGAACTAGTTTTGTAAGGTTTATATATTAAAATGAGTGAAATACTTGAACAAGATGATTGAGGGGGCTTTTGTGAACAAAAACAAGCATGCCTGGGAACACTGAAAATATGAAGTTGGCATCACAAATAGCTTAGATATATTAGCAGTTGTAGTAGTGGCGTTAGGTCTTCTCATAAAGAACCTTTAATACACCAACAGTGTTCAACTAATACAAAATAATGGGTGCTTTTCCTTATATTTCACTCCATAGAAATAAATAGCAATGCCTCTACAGCAGACAATCAAAAGCATGTATTTATATAGAGAACATTTACTTGCACCTCAGTTTCTCAATAAATTATGAAAAAGACAATTAAGCTTAGTTTTACCAACCTCTTATTCTGCTAATTCACTGCGCATTAATCTTGGTAACAATAATAAAATCTAACCTCTTGTGAAGGTTTCAGTTCAAATCTAAAATTACACATGCTTGTATTACAGGCATTAAAATAATAACTAGAACTTCCTTGATTTAATAAGAAATTCAGGGAAGGTTTTGTCATTAATATTAAAAATCAGACTAAATTAAAAAATAAACATGATATACTGTGCAACTTGAATATTACAGTACTGTTTATTGTTTTATATTACAGTATTTACAAATCAGTTGAACAGGTTGTGCTGAGTTTTCCCACAAGGCAGCTACAGTGCAGGTCTAACATGTAAAAGGTCTACCAGCAGAGCAGAGCAGCGAACGTGCAAGAAGCATACATGTGATCAATTAGGGGTTTAGCCAAATGAAAGCAGCAGGTTCAAGTACAGCTGAAGAGTTAAACACATTGCACTGCAGTCCATGAAGCGAATGCTAAAATCAAAGCAATGTTCTACAGTCAAACAGCTCTCTCGTTTTCACTTTATTGAGGAAAATAACATCACCACCGGTGTATTTCTACTTACTGAAAGTACCATACCTGCATTGCCTTTGCTGCCTTTGTACAATTCAATGTCTCGCAAAAACAGAATTTACAGTGTAACTGTGAGACAGAAAAATGCATGAAAAAAAATAAAAAAAAGCAGAAGAGTAACATTCGCAGAGTAAATTACACATGCTGAAATGATCATTCTTGGGTGGAATTAAATAAGACAAATAGTCGCATAGCATAAAAGACGGGGGCCTATTTGAAGAGACAGTTTAGAATCATACCTACAGTAAAGTGCAGAAAATGAACAACTGAACAGGTTAGAACTAGTGCTGTATCCCCTAGGTTTCCTTGTTTTGACCAAACCCATCTAAGAATGTAAAGCTCACTCAAATAGCAGAAACCATCCGATTGACATTCTGGGAATAAAAACAGCAGCAGAGATTTCAAATGCAACTCATTCTACTGTATTTGTATTATTAAGCTTAATAATGGAAGTCAATATTGAAGATCTGCTGCCGTTTAGTTTATTAAAAAGGTCAGGAGAGGCCTGGGCTGAACCCAAGAGTTGTTTGTTCCATAACACACCCAACAGTGCTTGCAAGACAGTTCCTGATCAAATGTTACAATCACATACGGTTTTGGTTCATTACATTATTAGACACCCATTTATATTTTAAAAAAAAATCCTTAATAACAAACAGATGCACAGAAATTGGATCACACTCATCTTCATTGTCACTGTTAATAAACATTTTCTTCAGGATGTTCTCTTTTTGAGCAGCCAATTTTGAAAATGTTTTTGCAAGGCCCCGTTTAAACAGTTAACAGCTTCAAAAGGCCATAATGTTTCTCTTTCACCTTTTTATGTGTTGCTTCTGTATTAAGATTTAATAACAACATTCACCTATACTTGGAATGCAAATATCCAGTTGTGGAATGCAAGGGAATGTCTCATTCCGAAATGCAGACGACAGCATCACTGGACACAATGAAAGACTGCAGACAATGGGATTGAGCTGAAGTAAGATGGATTCAGACTATTCTATAGGGAAACTTATTCATGTTTCTGAATATTGGAGACCCACTCATAAAACAGTAAAGAAAACACTTACATTTGAATCTGTTTAATATATATATATATATATATATATATATATATATATATATATATATATATATATATATATATATATACACACATACATACACAGACGTGCTCAAATTTGTTGGTACCCTTACAGCTCATTGAAATAATGCTTCATTCCTCCTGAAAAGTGATGAAATTAAAAGCTATTTTATCATGTATACTTGCATGCCTTTGGTATGTCATAGAATAAAGCAAAGAAGCTGTGAAAAGAGATGAATTATTGCTTATTCTACAAAGATATTCTAAAATGGCCTGGACACATTTGTTGGTACCCCTTAGAAAAGATAATAAATAATTGGATTATAGAGATATTTCAAACTACTTAGTTTCTTTAATTAGTATCACACATGTCTCCAATCTTGTAATCAGTCATTCAGCCTATTTAAATGGAGAAAAGTAGTCACTGTGCTGTTTGGTACCATTGTGTGCACCACACTGAACATGGACCAGAGAAAGCAAAGGAGAGAGTTGTCTGAGGAGATCAGAAAGAAAATAATAGACGAGCAAGGTAAAGGTAAAGGCTACAAGACCATCTCCAAGCAGCCCTAAAGTTCCTGTGACAACAGTTGCAAATATTATTAAGAAGTTTAAGGTCCATGGAACTGTAGCCAACCTCCCTGGGCGCGGCCGCAAGAGGAAAATCGACCCCAGAGTGAACAGAAGGATAGTGCGAATGGTAGAAAAAGAGCCAAGGATAACTGCCAAAGAGATACAAGCTGAACTCCAAGGTGAAGGTACGTCAGTTTCTGATCGCACCATCCGTCGCTTTTTGAGCGAAAGTGGGCTCCATGGAAGAAGACCCAGGAGGACTCCACTTTTGACAGAAAAACATAAAAAAGCCAGACTGGAATTTGCTAAAATGCATATTGACAAGCCACAATCCTTCTGGGAGAATGTCCTTTGGACAGATGAGTCAAAACTGGAGCTTTTTGGCAAGTCACATCAGCTCTATGTTCACAGATGAAAAAATGAAGCTTTCAAAGAAAAGAACACCATACCTACAGTGAAACAAGGAGGAGGCTCGGTTATGTTTTGGGGCTGCTTTGCTGCGCCTGGCACAGGGTGCCTTGAATCTGTGCAGGGCACAATGAAATCTCAAGACTATCAAGGCATTCTGGAGCGAAACGTCCTGCCCAGTGTCAGAAAGCTCTGTCTCAGTCGCAGGTCATGGGTCCTCCAACAGGATAATGACCCAAAACACACAGCTAAAAGCACCCAAGAATGGATAAGAACAAAACATTGGACTATTCTGAAGTGGCCTTCTATGAGTCCTGATCTGAATCCTATCGAACATCTATGGAAAGAGATGAAACTTGCAGTCTGGAGAAGGCACCCATCAAACCTGAGACAGCTGGAGCAGTTTGCTCAGGAAGAGTGGGCCAAGCTACCTGTTAACAGGTGCAGAAGTCTCATTGAGAGCTACAGAAAACGTTTGATTGCAGTGACTGCCTCTAAAGGTTGTGCAACAAAATATTAGGTTAGCGGCCCCATCATTTTTGTCCATGCCATTTTCATTTGTTTTATTATTTACAATATTATGTTGAATAAAAAGTCAGAAGCAAAGTCTGATTTCTATTAAATATGGAATAAACAATGGTGGATGCCAATTACTTTTGTCAGTTTCAAGTTATTACAGAGAAAATTGTGCATTCTTTGTTTTTTGTGGAGGGGTACCAACAAATTTGCGCACGTCTGTATATATATGAGAATAGATTATATTACAACAGTGTCAGTAGTATTGTATTTCATAGGACACAGTGGATTTCATGTATCCACGAGACAAAGACATCATAAACAAAGCAGTGAATGACATCTCCTTTTCCAATCCCAGTTTCCTTTTATACAATTCCAATTCTATTCCATTTTACGGCATAGTCTTTATCAGGTTACCTGACAAGTTCATTAAGTTGTACACAGTATTTGTTTGCTCAATAGAGCCTTTGTTGTAAAATGACTGGAATAGGAATTTTAATTGATTAAAAGGGAATTGGGATTAGAAATGGAACTGGAATTGAAAAAATGCAATTGACCCCAACTCTGTAGCCTTGCATAAATAGATGTATTGCTTTCCATACTATAGTATGCTATACAATTTAAAAATAATAATCATATTAAAAAAAACTGATAGGAATTTATATATATATATATATATATATATATATATATATATATATATATATATATATATATACACACACACACACCATACAGTAGGTTAGGTTTATCCAATCACAGTGCAATCTGTGCAAGAATTATTGGCAATTTCATACACGTATTTGTACCCTGAGCAAAAGAAAAACCAAACAAACAAACAAACACACACCACCAAAAGCGATCAAAGCATCCTTAATGCCATTAATACATAACAATGTAACCCCTCTCCTTAGACACATATAGTAACACGTACACTCAGAGAAGGTATTATTTTCTTTTAAAAAAGTACGTCACTCTCAGATTGCATCTCCCAACATAACCAAGTCCAATTTACATATTACGGCAAGTATAATACCATTACATATTTTTTTTTTTTTTTTTTTTTTTTTAAATAAAATTGAGTGATCAATTTTTTTTTTTTAAATCCCCCACCCCCCCCAATTCGAAATGTCCAATTATGTTTTTTTGTTCTCCTCACCGCAGCCAGTCCCAACACAGCACAGATGTTCTGAGGGCGTGTGAGCGTCCTCCGATCTCAGAAGCCTAAAGCCAGAATCGCTTTTACCCCGAGCTATCCAGAGCAGGGTGGGCTGGCTACCGATCCGGGAGAACAGAGATCAGCCCTGCTTTTTATCCACTCTGAATATGCTTGGTGTCTGGCCAGTAGGGTTCGCTGTTGCGCAATGAGGAGGAGTGCCTGCCGGTTTCCCATCCCCCACCTGGGAGCGTCAGGGCCAACGTGACGCCCCCTTCGGCGTCCCCAGATGTTCGGCCTCTTTGCACAGCCTGGACGTGAACTGGCACCGTCCAAGCAATACCATTTTTTCAATAATACATTAAAGTGAAGTGCTCATTTGCGTGTTCAGATTGAATTAGTGCACAAGGTTATACACCAATTTCAAAGACCATTGGGAATGGGAAATGTTGGTTTTCATAAAATGATTTATTCATTTTATTTCAGGGATACTGCACTATTTAAACCAACCCAGACTCCTCCAGACATCAACCCACAATGACCTTTCCTGTGCGGGGCATAGGATGGAAATTTGGTCCCCATGAGATCATTACATTTCTTTGTTTTCAATAAAATGACTGGTTTATTCCAATGAAATGTAGATCATTTTTACAAGTTTTATTTAAAAATGCCATGCACTGGCTAAGCCCTTTGAAAAACATTAAGTGAGCTATACCATATATAGTCATAACATAAATTAAGGGGTAGAAAGGCTAGCTTATATCATGGCTACCCCCACCTCTTGTCTATACCCTATAATAACCACAGAGCAGGGGTTGGGGGAAATGTCAGTTTTATTCCCACATGTCCTTATAAACCACAATTACAATATTTATGCAGTAAATAGAGAGACGTTGAATGGATATGCAGTATCTAGTCAAGTGGGAAGGAAGTGTTAAAACCGGGTACC
This sequence comes from Acipenser ruthenus, assembly GCF_902713425.1. Lineage (NCBI taxonomy): Eukaryota > Metazoa > Chordata > Actinopteri > Acipenseriformes > Acipenseridae > Acipenser > Acipenser ruthenus. The sequence goes on from NC_081196.1 coordinate 35,548,070, forward strand.
AAAAGATAGATGCTTGCTTTTTTTTTTTTTTTTTTCTCTCTCTCTCTCTCTCTCTCTCAACTATGGTATTAAGTACAAACTGAGGTCATGTAGTTTACCACAAGGCCTAAACAACAATTAAAGATACAACTGCTTCTGAATTCTACAAAGGCAGGGGCACCATCATAACAAGAACACAAACATTCTTATATATTCTCTCACAGACGCACATATTATTCATACTTTATACTCACTCTGCATCAGTTATTTCACAAAGAACGAGTGCTTTACTATTACAGCAACCTGAAGCATCTGTGACAAGACATTACCCTTAGAATACAGAATAGCATACTATGCATGAAAGTACCAGTTATAATATTTTTGCAAGTCCTTTTGTGATCTTCATTTTTCTTACAATACTATTGTTATTATTATTGGAAAACGCAATGTGCAATATATATTTTTTAAAATGTAATTTAAGATTTGCCTTCAGCGTTTTCTTAGACTGGTTTATTATTTATGTGCAAATAAACCCATATTTATCAAATCAGCTATTTGCATAACAATAATTGTCAGCTATATTAGGTTTGGGTGCACAACGAACCTTCTATGCTGTTGTAAACATTACAGTTTTTCTTCACAAAATGGAAGCTCGAAGGCCAGAGTAACAGGAAGAGGAAGCAAATGTTTACCACATATCAACATCATTGCTGAGCTCAGAGACCTGAGCAGGATTTGGGATCTTCGGAATTTGGCATAAGTTTGCTGAAGCACAGTTTAAAAGTTAAAAAAAACAAACAAACAAACAAACAAAAAAAAAAAAACACAAAAGGAAACCTCATTGTAAAATGCACACTATTATTTATCAGAAGAGCATGCTGCAAAATTCAGATCTGTTATGATGCAACGTATTCACCAGTGTTATTGGTATGGTGGATGACATGGTGTAGTACAAGCACTAGGGGTTGTTAAAGAACCTCCGATTGTACATTCTGTACACATAAGGCAAGGTATACCTTTACACTTTCATCAACGTGAGAAATAGCTTTACTTTATAATTTAAATCATACAGATTGCAATTACCCTGAAGAAAGCAGCAATTACGAATATCTTAAGTCCTCTTAATTATTTTATATGTTGCTCTTTGCAGGCTGTGCCAGAGTTTGATCAAATGGTGCAGTGTCAAGTGTCACACAATCCGGAGACAACACCTTAAGAGTTTCTGAAACCTACTGAGGGTTCTCCCCCTCCCAATGTAGGCCACAGAACGGACACAGTGGATGACTTTCATATGAGGAAAGGGTCATGGAGCAGAATCCCAATATTAAGATCCTTCTGCTATGGAAAAGTAGCAGCTTCCTTTATCTTGGGGAAGGGGAAAACATGCATCTGTCATTCTTTCCGATACGCCTGATCAGGACGGATTACCATAGTTTTGATGATGGTGATTCAAAAGAGCTTCACTTTTGCCCCTGCACCGAGAAATGGTAGCAGTTGTACAGGTCAGCCCTCAGTCACTCCCCTGTGAGGTTTCTGAGGCAGCTCCCCTCCCCTTCACCCCGCCATGCTTTGGGTTCAGGTGTACCTCGGCATCTCGCACTGCTCACAGCGGATCAGGGCTGGGTGGTTCAAGAAGGTGCAGCTTTCACAATTCCAGTGGGCCCCTTCAAAGTCCTCGTCTCTCGGTTGACGTCTGGGCTTTGAGCTTGTCCTGGGCTCTGCAACAGGATGCAGAAAAGCAAAGACATTCAGACACTAAGGATATGAAGACAGCACGTTATCAAATGCAGTAAACCAGCTTGCTGTTGAGACAACTGTCAGTCCCTTTCCATTCAGAGTCAATATGAAGACTTATAGGACCAGCATTTTTTTTATATTTTGTACATCCAACAGACAGGAGGGATTTGTATAGTACGTTTCTCAGTACATAGAGGCATCACATCTGAACATGTCAGGACTGCTTTTCCACATGTTTTTATGGTCTCTGTTTTATACCATGTTACTTATCTGTGGGACAGAAAAATGTCTGCGAATATTTGGAATTCTTTTTGTTCATTACTTAACATAATAAAATGGAATACACGTTTACCATAATCTGCACCATCATTCATATTGGAAAATGTGAAAACTACAAAGTTATGGTGATTTTAGTTATGTATCATTTACTTGAATTATTAGCTCCATGTTCATTAACGGTATAAACAATGTCAGCAAATTTCATACAATATAATACAATAATAATGGTTTCACGTAAAAACCATGAGTTCCTCATGTATATCTAAATTATTAGGTGGAATTTATTTTAATTCGGGAGGACCAGCACAATACTAATACATATTTGTTAGAGTTAAAACTTTGTGTCAATTTTACATCAACTCCAAGAATTGTGAATGATTTGAACCATCAGTAGGACTACCTCCACTAGAGGGCACCACAGAAATCGAACAACAGCAAATCCCATTGGGATGTCCACACAGTATTCCTGTTATAAACTGGAATACAATTTAGATTTCTCCACCAAATCAAAGAGTCACAGATAATTGGAACCAATAGCTTTCCAGAACAGCGCACCTTGTTTACTTGGCTTTGGAGGAACTACTGGACCAGGCTGAATGTGGTCATAGAAGTTGTTCATGGCTTTTGGATCAAACTTCCCTGGAAAGAGAACGATAAATTATATTATAAGCAACACAGTTCAAATGTGATACAGTTTATTTTATGTATTTAAGTCCTTCAGTCTAAATTCAGCTTGAACATAACAATAAAATTACCACTAGTCAGTCACTGGCTATTCGCTAAGCTGTCCTATACACAGTCCCTATTTGATTCAGATGTTACATGATGTTTGATTGAGATGTTATTTCTATTGCAATCAGGCAACAAGCATTTTTTTTATACCGCTGTCAATTTCAATAGTTTTATTTCTTCAACAACAGCAAGTTCAAACCTAAAGAAGGAAATCGGCCCTCTGGAAGATTTATGGTTCCGAGGGGACGAAACACACAGGCAGCACAGGGAGTACCTGTCCCGAGCTAAATCACAATATACATCCTTCCTCGGCTGGGGCAACGCTTCTCTAATTCAGGGCTCTAGTACTTCAGCACAAAGGCATCGAAACGTGCAAGACGACTTGCAAAAGCTCTGTGTTCTAGCTACAAAAGGAGCAATTTTCAAAACTCTACTGCTGTAAAGGATTAATTTGAACCTTTTAAACATCTACAAGGATGGAATTAAGACTCCCATTGTATAAGTTTGACCCATTCATGATTTCATTATGAAACACACCCGAGCTTGTTACCCGTACATTGGCTAATAAAGCTTGTAGTAAAATCTGCTATGCAATAGGAGCCTTTCTTTATGTCCCTGATCTATCAAAGTTACATTAAATGAAAATCAAATCTCTACATTAAATGTGATAAATTTATTAAGTTTATTAAGTGACTTTCTTTAAAAAGAAATATGATAATAAAAAGGTAAAAATACACAAAGTATTTGAAGTTTAACCATGCTTCTCCATATGATAATGCTATACATTTACCATAGTTTGTCATGTTTTGCAATATGCTTTACCAAACCTCTCTGGACTTTACAATGCTTTATTACACTTGGCGATGCTCTTTCTATGGGAAACTTGTATAAAAGGGTACTCTCGAGCAAGTACCAGGCACAAACATATACTACATCAGATATTGGCTGCTTGATATCAGAATGACCCGTGTACAGATGTGGGTCTTAAACACCCCTTAGAAGGTCTTGATTATACTCAAACAATTCCTTATAAACAATAATCCAGTGAACTTCAAAAATATGATTTGATGTCAACACAAACATAAAATTAGAGATTTAAAGATGGATCACTGATTTACAGACCTCTAGATTTAAGGAGGTCAATTTCTTTCAGTGTACAGTCAATATTGATTTGAAGCTGTCTGTTCTGGCTCCTTAGTCTGGTCATGTCTTCTGGCTAGTAAGAGAAAAAGAAGGAAAACACCAGGATGAATCAAATTCACTGTTGGGCTTTGTAGTTCACTTGAGACCGAGGATAAACTGACCATCCAACTCCTTAAAACAACAAGAGACCGCTGACTGAAGCAGGAGTGTTGGTTTCATTAAAATATATACCCGATATATGGTGCTGATTTGCATAGGGTTACCCGGGAAATCCATTCAAACATAACAATTATCAATGATTCACTAATGCAAGTTCTTCGTCTACTTAATAATGCAATTTAGAGCTGTTCGAAATGTTTAACCAATTCCAGAAAGAAAAAAAAAAATTCTAAACCCCCTTTTACACTGGCATGCTCTACCCGGTCAGGCCCGGTGTCATGCAGGTCAGGTACGCGATTTCACACTGCTTTTGATAAAGCAGGGTTGACCTGGATGACAGACTCAAATACACAATGCAGGAATCAATGCCCCAGAAGCAGCTTGTTACTGACGCTTCCATCCAAGCTTCTCTGGATTGAACAGACGGCCCAAATGTTGATTAGAGCAAATGTTTCTACATCCCTCCTACAATCTGGCTCATGCTGTGTCTCAAATCAATAAAAAAATATGGCTAAAATAGAAAAAACAGAAATGTTCCTTGCGGAAGTGAAACCTTCATGTAGGCGTCGGCTCACGAACGGCCGTCAAGCATTTTGGCTTGCTCAACCCACGTCAACCCACATCCTGAGGTGGGTCGCTGGGACCCAGGTCAACCCAGGTACGACTCAGGTACGTGGTTTCACACTACGCGGGATTGTGACCTGGGTAGCCAGTACCAGTGTGAAAGGGGCTTAAGGCTATATTTTTACAGTATAATGATACATTACAAACTTGCATTAGTTGGTCACCTTTTAAAAGTACATTATTTCTTCTAGCCTAGGTGCAGTTTTTTCATAAAAAGTCGTTTCTCACTTTCAAATTCACATTTTATATGGGGCAACACTTGTTTAAATACCAGTTGGGTGGTGTCATATGGGTATACTGTAAACCCCTCAGCTCTTCTTTAAACTTGGAAATGGAACTCGGCATGGATTTAGAAGAAAGCGGGTATCAGAAAGCATATACTCCCTCTGCCCCTTTTAAGAGGACCTTTTGTACCTGAAGAATTCAATGTTATATGCAGAAACTAAGTGTATAACATTCAATTCTCAGTTCAAGGTCGGTCGCCCCCCCCTCCGGGGTGTGTTATGCGCCGTGACTGTTTGCTTCCTCTTGATTATGGGGGAGCTTCACACTGTGGAATGAGATATACACTAATGATGTCCCTCTGTGTTCAGCAATTAAAAATGCAAGTAAAGCAAACACTGCAATGCAGCACCATATATCAAGCATGTCTAATGTAAAAAAAATAATAACCCAGTATTTACAAAATCTAGAGGAGAAAAGGATACCATGCTTTACATTATTTATATATGATAAACAGCAAAACAATAGAATTTGTTGTAACACTGAATACTCCCAATGACAATACCCAATGAACAATGAGTACTCATTCAAAACAAATGTACTGGACAGATTTGAATCCCCAATGTATACTATATTGTTGTTATGGCAGAATGACCAGCCCTGAGAGACTGACCACTGGAATCAGTGAGGTGGTGTTGACTCTGTGGAAGCGTCTCTGCATGAGGTCATACTCCATGCTGTTGACATCAGTCTTGAGCTTCTCCAGTATCTGGTTCTCCAGGTGAAGCTCCTTTACCAGCCTCTCCATGCGGGCCCGCTGGTGCAGGAGCAGAGCTGAAACCACAGCGAAACAAGCACACGGTGAGACAACCCTGACAAAACCAGTATGCATTCCTGCAGCTCCAAACCAGGACACGGTATGGCGCTAGTGCATTACAAAACTTTGAACCACAATTTTTTTTTTTTTTTAAGACTGGAAAGGGGACGAGATTTGTAGCTATCAAAACAGCAGCATGCAATTCTGAATGGGAAACAGTTTATTTTGTTTATATTGTAAATGTTATAAATGTATTTTGTTCCCAATTAAGATATTTAAAACAGGACATTTTTATTGATTGATTTCTTTTTTTTATTTTTTTAAATGCATGTTTGTTTCTTCTTAACAGAGAAGTGAAGTCCTTTGCTTCATGTTGTGAAGGTAGGCGTCTCAAAACAAGAGTGCCTAAACACACCACCCTTACTTGTAGGCACAACCCTTTCACGCAGTCTGTACCAAGGTACTTATGACACTGCGTTTTTGGCTGCAGGCCAGTGCACTACTTTATAACCAATCACAAGGTCTACAATATTCAAGTCAAAACCTGTATTGCAGCTTTCAGGTCAGGCATTCCATAATGCTACTCAAAATACAGACTTCACCTCTGAGGCACTATAAATGTCAATTACAAAGTAAAAATAAAATGTTTTGGGTTTGAAATCAGACACCCAAAACAAGAAGCAGTTTCATTCAAGCACTCTAAACTGATTGGATTCACCACACTAAAGAAAATTAGATAAGTACACAACAGACAATACTTACCACTAGAGTAACTATTTATGGTACTCATGATAAAGGTTACATAATTCCCCTTGCACTTTTTTTTTTTTTTAAAATAAAATTTCCAGGAAGCTGTTTCCACTAAACCAGGTATAAAACAGCTCCTACTTCAATAGAAGGCAGGTTTGTGAAGGAACGCAAATGACAGCGTTTATATGAAAAGAAAACAGAACAAATATTGACGTACAATTAAATTACGTATCTTTAGACCCTCTGTTAGATTAAAAACACCTTCTGCTGTGCAGAATCTTCACTCAGCTACACCACAGACTGCATTTTCACTTTTACTTTTAACAGGAAACCATGCCTTGTGCTAGGATTGTTGCACGTTACACATCACTGGATAATAGTAAGAGCTGCAGTTAGGGACATAAATCAAAGTCCACTTCCGTACAGTAATGAATAATGAAATACTACTGAACTGTTTGTCATAGGAAATGTCATTTCATATATTACACACCGAGTAAGGTTTCATGTTTTTGAGAAAAGCAAAAAGATGCATCTGCTCCCATTTGAAGTTAAATAACATACCAGTAAATGTATTGTTTTTGGAGACAAAAGTGCAAGTACTGTATCAGTACATATAGTAATCTTGAAAAGCAGCTAATGCAAAGTATACTACACACTTGTTCCAGTGCCAACATTTTTAAATGTTGGCAAAATGCAGCCTAAAATGGCCCGGTCTATGTAATAAGACATGGGCAATTTGCCCGCAGTGGGAAAATGTCCTGATAGCTGTTAAAGCTCTAGTATCCCATAAAATTATCCCTGTGTCACAATTTTTAAATTTTTAACACCTGTTTTTATGAACTCTGTGGGGTACAAGATTTTCTCTTTCAAGACTTTGAAAAAACATATACTGTATGTATTATAAAATACAGCATATAAAAATTGATAAACCTGGTACAATTTGACATTTGACCAAAGGGGGGTAATATTGTATTTAAGGTTGTTACCTTTATTAACCTAGTATGAAAACAGCGTGTCCTGCAAAATTAGAAGCATGTTTTGCTTTCCTGACTCCCAGCCAGGCTTCTTTATGGAATATTGAACCCCCTGCTACAGGAGAAGCATGAATGCTTTCACCAAGTGTGACAGACTGGGAGAGGGGGCTTGTGTGCCTAACTAGACAGCCTTCTCTGGCGATGCAGCAGGCACAGATGCCCAAACTACAGAGGTATATTGCAAACCGTCATGCAAGAATCATATTTCAGTATACCATCTGAACACTATTATGGAAGATTGCAGCTTTGATGTTGATTTCTTGTAACTGACCTCAAAAATGGCAAGGATATTAACGAGGTACATTTCATAATAAAGTTGAAATCCTTGCAGGCTTTTTGTGATTTGATTTGTCATGTCACTACCTGCTTTCAAATCTAACTTGGAGCACCTACGGAATAAGGGAGACACTGCTGGGCAGCGTTTCTTAGCTTTAGCGCTGCCGATGTGCATTTTTAATTCACTTTACAAAGGCGAAATGTGTAACAGGATCAACCAGAGCTGCCATGTCTCACTTCACTTTAAAAGCAGAGCTGACTATGATAACCACTTAGCTGGAACATACTGCACAGTAAAAGGCTGTTCAATTCATTGCCTCACGTCATAACTATAGATCAGCAGTAACAAACCTTGGATTTGGTTTTATAGCAGCTCATTGAATAAACTAGGGCTGTGTTAGAAGGTTTGTTCGCTAACCAGGAATTCAAAGGTAGTTTTAAACCTTCGAAGGTTCGTCACGTTGCATTCATGCACTGTATGTTTTTTTTTTTTTATGTATGTTAACAGAAACCGTTTGACAATGTGTTCATACTATAAAAATCACACATTAAAATGTAACTGGCATGCAAAATTCAAGCTTTTGATTTGTATAATGCATATTGCGTAAACAAAAGTTGTTGTATTAAAATCCACTACCATTGTACCAAATCGTTATATGCGCTGTAGCAACTCTATATGGTGCTGCTGCCATGTATGGAGTAGGGTATAGTATGCCAAAGCACTGGGGCACTAACTATAAAGTAAAATATGCACTGAATATCTATTGTACAAGACAGTGTAAGCGAAGTGATATGGTAGAATATATGTTTGAAACATACAAAATATACAATAACACTAATCATTTTAATTTAAAAAACTGAACACTGTCCGCCCCTCCCTGTCCAGCTCATGTTATCCAGAGGCAAACCTTTAATTTCTTCATTCACCATCTCGACAGCAAAGCAGTGTAGCGTAAGCTGTATTGAAAGAAATGTCTCGAAACCCCTCTGCTCTTTGGGATTTTTTTTTTAAATGCCCAGACAAAAAAAAAAAAAAAAAAAGTTTAATGCAAACTGTGCAAGCGACTAGTATTATGGAGGCATAACCAATCTCTGGGGTCACTTGACAAGTGTAAGTTCATACTATTATTAGTATTATTAATATTTTTAGTAGAAGTAAAATATGACTGTGACCGATAATCTGCTTGGACTAGACTTAAATAAAGCTTTGTTTTGTCCAAATCAGCTGCAGCTGGTGCAATGCAAGCTTACTGTAAGCATCAACTACATGTAAATAAACATGTTTTTTTATTTAAATGATAAAAACATGATTATTTTTCTATAAAACATATTTTGTTAAATACATGTGAATGTTTTATTCCATTTATATGGATTACCTGTAAAATAAAAGGATTTTCAATAGTCATCAGTAAATTATGCAAATTGGTGCCATCGAAGGTTCAGACCTTCCTTCGGTAATGTATTTAACCTTCAAAGGTCAAAATGTGCGCTTTGTTGCTGCCCTAGAATAAATTATACAACATATGATGATAAAAATAATACGTAGGCTGTATCCAAGCAGGGATTGTTAAAATAAGAAGCCAATAATAATTCAAATAAAAGTTGATACCCCTTTTATTGGTATTGCTGTTTTCTTTTCGTAACCAGCATCTTTTAACAAGGCTCCTCTTGATATGGCCATGCCTCTTATGAGCCTGTATTTGTATTGCTTCCATATTGTATCAATACCAAACAAACATTTGGTGCAACATGAATCCAACTGTTACATGCACTTTTTGAGGTGCAGGTAATTTGATCAATTCTTTTCATTAGAGCCGAGAGAGGGGTTATAGATAGATTGAGGACCAAAAAAGTGCAGAGAACAAGAATGTAGTAGACAAAGTTGTGATCAAAGAATCACAATACAGGGTAAAACTCAAAATGATTGTGCAGCTTTAAAACCTTAACATGTCTAACATATAACGCTAAAGGGCCACCAGATCATTACCTTGAGTGTAAGCATAGTCGTCAGAGCCCGAACTAAACTTCCTGCAATATTTATTGCTGCCCCTGTCTCCAATCGTGCCGGGCAGGGCAGAGATGGGCTGGATGGGTTCGGGAGCGCCGGGGTGCTCTCCCTGCTCTACCAGGTTCAGGATGCTCTCAGTCTCTACAGTGGGCGACTCCACCTGCCGCTGTACTGGCCTGCCAGGAGACACTTTGATCTTGAAGGTGTAGGCGGAGTTGCCAGGCTGCGTGACCCTCACCCGAGGCCCGCCGGCGGCCACAGCTGCCTGTCCTCCCCCTGCTCCTCCTCCACCTCCCTGCTGGGGTGAAGGAGCCGGCCGGGAGTGCCCCTGGTGGATGTACATGCCTGGGTGATAAGCCGCCACCTGTGCAGCGCCGCTCATGCTCATCTGGCCTCCGGACATCCCTCTGGAAGGGGAGCTGGGTGCGATATACAGTGTGTTCTGGCCTCGCTGCTGCTGCTGCTGGCTGGTGACAGGAGAGGAGCTGCGGTTGAGGGACCGTTGGGGAGACTCCAGAGTGATTTCTATCTGGTTTTTGATGGAACTCTTGGACATCACCGGTGATAGGTAAGGGATAAAGGAGACAGGCTGGCCTCCTTGCTGATGGTAGCCATGCTGCTGCTGGTACGGTAGAGACATCATAGTCGGGGGGCTGATTGGCATGAATACGTGGGAGGTCTGGTGGCAAGGCTGGCTGGGCTGGATCTGGTGCTGAGGAGAGCTGTAGGGAGAGGGGAACTGGGAAGGTGGTGGGGAGTGGAAGGCTGACTGAGGCATCTGAGGCTGCTTGGAGGAATACTGAGTAGGCTGGTAGGGCGAGGGCTGGGTTTGGTAGACAGGGATGGCGTGAGGCTGCTGATTGTAAGGTTGCATGTGACACTGCGCGGTGGGGGAATGCCAGGGTGAACTCTGGGGGGTCTGCCTACCCGAGGGGCTCTGGGAGGAAGCAGACCGAATGAAGACTGCGTTTCCAGCCGTGGCATAAGGGCAGTTCTGGATCTGGGAGGGAAGGTGCAGGGCACGCGGGGTAGCAGGGATGTTCTGCGACAGAGTGACGGTGATGGGGTTCATGGTGTAACGGGGAATGGGTGTGTAGGTGGGAGAGAGACCCTGCATGGCAGAAGCACTCATCCCGGGGGGGAGAGAGGTGGGGGGAGGCGTGTTGGCTGTGCAACCCTGCTCGTTCATGAAGAAGGGATTGTAGACAGGCGAAGGGGCCACAGTGGCGGGGGCTGAATGGGGCTCTTGGAGCATGCACACCATCTGCTGCTTGGCCCCTCCTCCTCGCTGTGGGTCAATATGCCCGTCGCTCGAGCTGTGCACCAGCGTCCGCCCCCCGTTGGTCTGGGCCCCATCCCCTGCTTGGTACCCGGTGGCAGAGTGGATGCCCAGGTTGATGTGAAGCATGTGGTTCCTGTTCATCCTGGTGTCCTCTGGACTGTGGTACTCTCCATACAGATACTTGCTGCTCTCCAGCGCAAGGGCTCGGCAACAGGCTTCCAGATTGTTGTTATTCTTAGTGGGGGGAAAAAAAAACAAAACAGAAAAGTGAATACAGTTTGTATCTGATTTGTCACGATGCATCAGTGCAGGAAAAATGTAGGCACACCCATGCATATCTGAAAAACCTTTCCTGTGTTTGTTTTGGATACAAGAGATTTAGCTGCTGCACCTACATATCTGATCAAACCCTGAATACTACATTGGAAAATCCAAAAGCTTTTTCATTAACTAAAATAAAACTGCTTTTCGTTCAGGACTGGTAAATCTCTTCAGGGCATTCTATAGAGCAAAATTAAATTCTACACAACATGGGTCATTTATATAGCTGGAAAGGTTGGCAATCATATGTTATACCACTAATGTTAAACACCTATGTACAAAAAGAAAGAAAAAATGATAGAAATGGGATATTTATATTTTATTATATATATATATATTATATATATATATATATATCCCCATCTAGATTAATTTTTAGAACCCTGAAATCTTTTTCTGTTTGGGTGGGGTTGTCTTGCGAATGACCCCATTGGGATGCAAAAAATTCACTTGACCCCAACCTGATCTGAAGATCATTTGAAAACACAATCAATGAACAGCAACATCACAGTGCGTGTCGGTCTTCTAATTTAAAGCTACAGCACGACATTAGCTGCGCAGTACACAACACAACAGAATAAAATTAGCACATCAAAATAGCAAACTAAATATTCAACATCTCTTTAATTCTAACATTAATAAAATAATCTGAATAGTGCAACTGGTCCAGAATGCCTCAAGACTACTGACAAGTACAAAACAAACTGGATATATTACATTGTCTTGGAAACTTTGCATTGGATACCTTTCAAATATTGGGTTATTTTTAAGATTCTTCTGTTGACCTTCAAGGCTGTCCGGGGAACTGGCCTTAAATGTCAGCTGCGCTCTTTAAGCTCAGAGCTGCTGGCTGTTCACATGACCAGATGTGTCACTCTGGGAGGTCAGAGTTTCTCAACTAGTGCTCCTAAAAACTTTGGAACTCGTTGCCACTAGTTGTGAGAGGTTCTCATTCTCTTGATTAATGTAAAGCACATTTGTTTTTCCTAGATTTTGCAAATTACATTTTTATATGGCATTGTTAAGAAAGGTGCTATATAAAAATACATTAATTCAAACATTGTAATCTGGCCAAAACAGAAAATACATTCCAACAATACGCTAGTTTGAAATATTCTCGGAGTAGCCCAAAAATGTGCCAAACTATGCTACTTTGGAAATAAAATAAAATAAAATAAATAAATAAATAAATAGAATTGCAGCCCTATGCTTTCAAATAATTATTAAACTATCTGATTTATTTATTATTATTATATGAAAAATGACAATTGTGTATGAAGAGAAATAAAAACTAAACTTACTTTAAGGAATGTGCTTATTGTATTTTCAACAGTTAACCCACAATTTTAAATCTTACGTAAAACTATGAAAGAAAAATAAAAACAACCACCGCCACTACCACCTGTGTACAATTCTACCCATAGATCAATTTCTAATTTATCATTAACTCCTTAATACTACGTACTCAGAGTGATTTATAGTTTTTTTTTTTTTTTTTAACTTGTGTTGCCATAACATTGCTCTCTCTACTCTAATAACAGGAAATTGTAGATTCAACAATGAGTGGACAAATAAATATTTATTTTACCAACTGTACCGAATGCAAAGCCAATGTGTTTATTGTGCAATTAATGTGTCAGTAGTTAAGGAATACAATATGAAAAGGCATTTTGAAACCAAACTAGGAGCTTTCAGAAATACGTATCCAGAGGGCACAGTAGTTAGAAGCTCAAAAGTAGAAGCGCTGATCTCTTAACAGTTATACTAGTTGAAGAGCCCTGCTCTAACTAAGGCAACTATCTGTCCAGGTATACGAGAAACACATGCAAGCAGTTTTACAGTAAGTACAGCATAAACCAGTCTGCGTTGTTGCAGATGAAACTACAGATGGCAGAGAAGTGTCCTGAACATTGTATTTAATTTGTAATTTTGTGAAAGTTGTATATTTTTGTAATCATGCCCCTCGTTTGACTAGTCTGTATATTGTAACGCCAGCAATAAGCTGTTTTTTCAACACCTTTATTTGTTGACCGACCTACAGTACATTGTTACTAGTGGACTGCTTTAAGAAATATATTTCCTGAAAACTACAGTATCTCAGGGACTTAAGGGAAAAAAATTAATTCAATAGATTTTTAATGTAAAAATGTTATTTATGTTCAAATTATGTTGTTAATTCTTAATAAATTTGTAAAAACGGAATTGGTCATTTTGAAAAATGGAATTTGCCATTCAAGAATGGAAATTCAGAAGCCCTAAACACACACACTTGCAGCCAAAAGTTTACATACCCCAATGGGAATTTAATTTCTAGAAATTTCTCAAACAAAGAATTTGAGGAAAAATCTTTTGAGCAAAAGTTTTGATTCAGTGGATGAGGGAAAAAAAAAAAAAAAAAAGTTAGAAGAAATCGATTTACAATCGTCTACAATGATTTATTTCAGCAATTTTTTTTGCAAAACTCCAAAAATGCTAATTTAAAAATACATACCCTTTGATGCTATGATAGTATTGTTTACAAGGTGCTAGAAAACTCAATATGATAATGCAGAACTTAGAAAAGTAAAGTCTAGAAAATGCTGGATTGTAGGTGAACATTGTTAGAGAGTATAAAAGGGTTGGGCATAGGATGATTGCTGTCATTACCAATAAGTCAACATGGGAAAAAGAGCTATCTGAAGACCTTAGGCAGAAATGTATTTATTGTCAAAGCTGGAGAAGGATACAATAAGATTTCCAAGCATTTGAGTATCCCAATTTCAACTACTGTTTCTATTATCAAGAAGTACAAGACTCATGGCAGTGTCACAACGCTCCCTCGGTCTGGAAGAATTGCGAGGAAGGTTAACCTCTTGGTGTGCTACGGACGTACCTGCTAAGTCAAAAAAAAATCGCTTCCCCAGTGCTAAGGACGTACGTGGTACTTCCAATTGAAATACAAGGCCCCAGTTGTAGCATTCAGAGAAGCTAATTTAGGTGATATTTTAGTTCACAGTAAACATAAAAGAATAATTGACAAAATAGGTTCTACGAACATGTGCGCTAGTAGATGTAAAGTGTGTAAATATAGACAAAAGTAAAAATATAATTAAACATAAGAACACCACATATCCACTAAAAACTAATACCTACTGTAAAAATAGCAATGTTGTTTATGGAATAGCGAAAAAATGTGATGAAATCAAATATGTTGGAGAGACTGGAACTACTTTATATAAAAGAATTCAGAACCACCTTTCATTAATTAGAAATAAAAAATGAATGAACCAATAGTACAGCACTTCACCAGTCAGGGACATGACATAAATGATGTAAAGTTTGTAGTATTAGAACAGCTCAAATTAGACAATGCGACATACAGAAGAATAAAAGAAAGTAAATGGATAAATAGACTGAACACGATTATGCCAGAGGGACTCAACAGAAAAGAATGAACTAATTAACTTCAATAAATATATAACATTTAAATAAACAAAATTAATTCAAAGGTTGTGCATGCTGATGCGCTGGGGAGGCCAAATCTAGACTGATCCTCAGAGCCAGCATTGCAGGATATAATAAAAATATAAGTTTATATAAAGTAGTGTTGATTAGAATTAATACAGATTCAAAGATAGAAGTAAAAATGATGTCACAATATATAGAACACCATTACATCATGTAAGAATAAATCATGGATTTGAATGTAAACAATAACAAGTAGTTGTCATGCCGTCAAAAACCTATAAATACCTCCAATGTTTTGATTCAAACACAGGCTCCCTTGAAAAAGATATGTACAACATATCGAAACGTTGGGCAGCTGGCTCTTTGAGCTAAAATATATATATTATATTTTTTTTTAAAAAAGAATAATTATCTCCTCTGCTGTCACAACAGAATAGGCTGTTGCTGACCTCCTAATTGAGTCAGACTCAGAGAGAGATTTTGTGCCCGATGACTCTGGTAATGAATATGTACCGAGTGACGCTTCCTCTAGCGAGAAATCCAGCAGTAGTGAGGAAGAGGAGCCAATGGACATTGAGCCTGAGTCCCTCCTTCTATTCAAGGGGAGGCTCAGTATATTCCCATGAAGCGTGCCCGTTATGGGATTAAACTGTACAAACTGTGCGAGAGCTTCACTGGGTACACTCATCGGTTCAGAGTGTACACATGGAAGGACTCAGATTGAGACACCTGGCTGCCCCCCATGGTTGCAGACCTCTGATAATTGTATTGGATACGGTTTTTCCCCTCCTAAATTTGGGCTACCATTTGTATGTAGACAACTTCTACACAGGAATCCCTCTGTTTAGGGTTTTGTACACATCCCAAACAAGGGCTTGTGGCACAATAAGACCAAACCGGAAGGAATTTCCCCATCAATTGGTAACCAAGAAACAGAGGTGTGGCAAAATCTGCACTCTGCGCTGTGAGGAACTGCTGGCAGTGAAATACAGATAAAAGATGTGTACCTCCTCACCACCATTCACAATGAGGCCATGGTGGCAGTTCCTGTGCGAGGTCGGGACACTCACAAATAAGCCTGAGTGTGTGCTGGACTACAATAGACACATGGGAGGTGTAGATAATTCGGACCAAATGCTGGAGCCGTACAATGCTGCAAGGAAGACCATGCCATGGTATAAAATACTTTGCCATGTACATGGTCCAGATTTCGTTATACAACAAATGTTGTATACTGTAGCTCCAGAAAACAAGCTTACTTTTCTGGCTTTTCAGACTTCTGTCATCTCCAGCCTCATATTTGCTAGCCAAGAAATGCAAGAAACAGTAAGATTAGAGACAGTGGCTAGACTTACTGAACATCATTTTATATGGACACTGCCACCATCTGGGAGTAAAGCAAGGCCGCAAAAAAAGTGCTGTGTATATGTTCCCGCAAGGGCATGTGGAGGGATACATGGTACTATTGTCTGCACTGTCCCTCTCAGCCAGGCCTCTGTTTGGAGGAGTGTTTTGAAAGGTACCACATGGTACATGAGTACTAGAATGACTAAACCCCAAAATAAACCACCACGACCAGTAACAAATGTAACGAAAGGTATCAAAAAAGTCACTTCTTGTCATGCAGCAACATTACCTTGTGGAAGGGGAAAGTTCAAAGTGACCTAGAACCTATAAATGCCTGACAAACTATAGAAAGGTGCACATATTTGGTATTTCAGGAAACTCAGGGCAATCCAGAAACACTGTGTTTTTAACAGTGGAACAGAAGCTGTTAGATTCACAGGTCCAAATACAAGGAAAAAAAAAAGTGACTTTTATGATATGCAGTGACATTACCTCAAAATTGCAGAAGGATTATGGGTAACAACCCAAAGACGCACAAGGTCATGTTACCTATTTATAAAATCCTTTTCTTGTGCAGTTTCAGAAAATATATACTTATATATACTTATATTATTCTTTGGTGGAGTATTGGCCATTTTAAATCAGGGTGGGTACAATAGACCATGGGCGGCGTTTTTCAAAGTGGCAAATTCAAAGTGGCCTGGTATCTGTAAACCCCCCCCAAAACCAATGAAAAGATTCACATAGGCACAGGCACATCCAGCATCTTAAAAGTTTCTACATTCTTACACCAAACATTAGCATTTAGGGACCAAATGTGATGCAGGTATAATACAGTTTATGAAAAAGTTGCATTTTGTTTACAATAGCAGCTGTATTTTTTGGTCACATGTCCAAATAAACCACAAACACTTGGCACCAATAGAAACTTCAGTCTGACAAAAAAAAGTTAAAAAAATGCCTGTAGCACAGGGTGCTACAAGGGACTCAGTAGAGAAGGGGTCAATAACAATCATAGGTCGAGTATTGCATGGTGAAGGTCTCAATGGTCGCAGGCCAAGGAAAAAGGCACTTTTAGGAAAACGTCACAAGGACAAATCGCTTAAAGTTTGCAAAACAGCATTTGAATGATGGATAGGAGTTCTGGTCTAAGGTTTTGTGGAGTGATGAAACAAAAATCCAACTATTTGGTCACGGGGATTGTCATTACGTTTGGAGAAAGTCTGGTGAGGCGTACAAAGAAAAAACTCCTTCTATAGGGCTGTTTTTCCTCTAATGGACATTTAGTTTCAATACATGGTAAAATGGATTTCATAGCATACCAAAAGAATTTGGCCAATCATCTGAAATTCACTGCTACAAAACTTGGTTTAAAGTGCAACTGGATGTTCCAACACGACAACGATCCAAAGCACACAACAAAATCTACTTCAGAATGGTTAAAGAAGAAGAAAATCAAGGTTTTGGAATGGCCTAGTCAAAGTCCCGATCTAAATCCGAATTGAGAATCTTTGGTATGAGTTGAAGGCGGCTGTGTACAAGAGTAGTCCTCGGAATTAACGAACTGGAACAATTTCACATTCAATAATGGTCAAGAATCATGCCAAATATCCTAATCGTTTAAAAGAGGTTATTATTGCTAAAGGTGCCTCAACTAGTTATTAATTTAATTTTCCTTGTCAGGGTATGAATACTTTTGAATTAGCATTTTTTTAGTTTTCCAAAAAAAAAAAAAAAAAAAATGCTGAAATAAATAATTGTAGACATCTATTTCTTGTAACTTGTTTTCCTCATCCACAAACTCAAAACTTAATACAAAAGATTTTCCCTATAATTATTTGTTTTTGAGAAATTTCTAGAAATTATAAAATTTCCATTGGGGTATGTAAACATTTGAATACAACTGTGTGTATATATTTATATATGTAATGTATAAACCACGACAGGCCATGCAGTTCCCATGATATATACCACACCTTTAATTAAAACACATTTTAAAATAAGACAAAACCAAAAACTTATATTGCGTCTACATCCGCAGTATAATATAGTCCCACATTTAATTTATTGTTCACTTATTAAAAATAAATTGCACGCCTCGGTTTATTGTAAATTTATGCATTGAAAGTAGCATCTTGAAACTAGAGGACTGAGCACAAGCTAATGATGTTGATGGTCTGGGCAGAGGACGGAGGAAGGCAGGACAGCAGCTGCGATGGATGCTGAAGCCGGAATTTGAGCTGAAAACTATATTGATTGTTTGAAAAAAAGGAGGTTGTCAAAAAGCACTATTTTGGTTTGTTCAGCAACCATGCAGCAAAGCAAAATTGTTTAAAGAAACAAAATAAAACAAACCTTGAGGATCTGATGAACTTTATCAGAAACTTTTCATTCCCAGGTTGATTTTGAATAAAAGCTCAGTTTGGGATTCTAAGATTTGGAGCACTTTGAAACGATTCATGTCAGATTGACTTTGAATAAAAGTTTAGCTTCAATTTGGGATTTTTGCTTTTGCACTGAGTTTTAATTCTTTAACGAATAGATAAAGCAAGGCAGAATACTGCATACATGAGACGAACAAGTACATGCAATTCTACTTTTATTCAAAATCTCATCTCATTAACTTACTCCAACAGTTTATCGTTTGATTGTCCTTTTGCTGTAACAAACCCCTCATTATAACGAACAAAAGGCTTGAACCCCAACATGTTTGTTATAGAGAGGGTGTACTGTATATAGTAGAAATTTGCCCCTAGTGGTGTACTGAGGACAATACCAGATGAAGGACACCAGGATTGTTTTGAAAGTACAGGTTTTTATTGCACACTCAGTGTAGCTCCAAAAAGAAACAAAAATAAATCATTTTCACACAGTACAGAAACAAACAAAACCCTTGCCATAAAAGGCTCTAACTAAACAGGATTTCCATACCCAACAAGGAGGGCTATTCCCTTTACCTCTAAACAAAAAGGTGAACACTCTGTTCAAACAAAAGCAAAATAAAACAAAGTAACATGAACCAAAATTAAAGAACACTGACCTGTTCAATGGTTTTCAGTTTAACAGTCACTTCTCAGGCCCAGATATTTGAATCGATGCGCAATCTCCTTGCAAAAATTAGTGCTTTTGCACAAAAAAATGATAATTTTCCAACACTGCACAAAACAGTTGCGCGAAGTTGGAAAATAGGTTTTTTGCTCAATTCACAAATGTGTTTGTGCCTCGCAAAACCACCTGAGCATTCAATACCAATATAGCAGAAATGCACAAGAGCTACGCGTGAATGCACAGAATTGGAATGCTACACGACAATGTAAGCCTGTCACACTTATCGCAAAACTTAATTTTCATTCAAATTTGGCCTTCGAGCAATTCAAATATTTTTGTGCTTTAGCATGTGAAAAAATGTGTATCATTATCACAGGTATTAGCATAGCGAATAAGCTAAATATTTAAAGGGCCATCACAGATTCATCATAGAATTTATGATTTCTCTACTTTTGTCTCCATAATTGACAGGTGTCACACAAATATGAGTACATGAGTACCTATTCTAATAAATGTACATTTTTTGACTCTTGTTTTCTGTTACAGTACAAACAGTTTCTTTTTTTTCTCTCAGTATTAGCCGTAATCCCGCTTACCAAACCGCTACTGCTCCCTGTCTGGACTAATCTGATTTTTGTAATGTGTTTTTTTTGTAAGAACTAAGTCGCCCTGGATAAGGGCATCTGTTATAAGAAAAGTAAAGCTTTCCTGCATTAAACAGGTAGTTGTTTAGTATCTGTCGGCTCAGTCTATGTTACATACCGACAGCATGTACTATAATACCGTGCTGTAGCCTACGCTTGATTATGTTTTGGGAGTTATTCTTTCAGCACCAGAAAGCGCGCTTGGGAAAGGGATTAGTTTTCGTTCGGTCCTAAAGAACAATCATGATCGCAGCTTCCCTGTTTATTTTTTAAACGTGTTAACACTAGTGATGCTGCTATCACAATCGTTCTTTTGAATATAATCATTATATAGATCTGGACGGAAACTTGTATGAGCGATGGGTGTTTTCCGTTGTTGTAGTACCTTGGAAAGCACCTGCATTTCACTTAAGTGATTGGGTGAGAGTGCTAAAGTGATGTGCGCGGAGTGTAGGCTTGCTTTTTAAAAGCGTTATTTTGTGCCTCGCAAAACTGGTTTTGTGCTTGCTGCATAGTTTTGAACATGGCAGGATCTCGCAAATTGTCAGCCACTCCCACCAAATTGAGCCACGCATACATTATATTTGTGCACAGTGCAAAACAGATAGTGGCACGCAAAAAGACATTTCAAATAGGATACATTTTGCGCATAACGGCCATTTGTGACGCACATAACCCTCTGTACGGTGCGCAAACCTTTCGAATATCTGGGCCTTCTCTCCTCAAACTCTCTCCAGCAAACTGCTGGCTCTCCTTTAATAGCATGTGGCTGAGCTTTAATTGATGCTCAATTAATCAATTAAGCACCAGCCACATTCTGCATGGGGATTTGGCAGAGAGAAGATTTTAACCCCATCTCTGCCAAACAAATTAAAAATATACAAATTTTCATTCACAGCACTACAAAAACCACACCATTTACATGTGCAGGGCACCAAATTATATTATATATAAAAGGAGGAGAGTACTGCGATTTAGAACAGGGGTCTCCAACCCGGTCCTGGAGAGCTACTGTGGCTGCTGGTTTTGGTTTCAACCAAATCTGTTGCTTAATTAAACCAATTATTGGCTTAATTAGTCAAGATTAACTGTTCCAGATCTTTAGCCACTGATGATGTAAAGACACCTATAAAACCTGCTGGATAGCGGCTCTCCAGGACCAGGGTTGGAGACCCCCAATTTAGAAGCTAAATAATGTAAGACAGGGGTCTCCAACCCTGGTCCTGGAGAGCTACTGTGGCTGCTGGTTTTGGTTTCAACCAAATCTGTTGCTTAATTAAACCAATTATTGGCTTAATTAGTCAAGATTAACAGTTGTTCCAGATCTTTAGCCACTGATGATGTAAAGACACCTATAAAACCTGCTGGAAAGGGGCTCTCCAGGACCAGGGTTGGAGACCCCCAATTTAGAAGCTAAATAATGTAAGGCAGGGGTACTCAACCCTGGTCCTGGAGGGTCGCTGTCCCTCTTGGTTTTTGTTCCAACTGCACTCTAAATTTCTTAATTGGACCAATTAAGTGCTTATTAGAAGCTTAATTGGTCCAATTAATCAATTTAGTGTACAGTTAGAACAAAAACCAGGCGGGACAGCAGCCCTCCAGGACAAAGGGTTGAGCAGACCCGATATAAGGTGTCGAAGCAGCGAGACCATTCAGAAAGCATTTGTAGTCCAATTTATAACATAAAATTTGCTTTACATATACAACGTCTGTGCCGTTAAAGAAAATGGGCCGCACACACACAAGTATTTTGACTTAAGCTGTTTGAAAGGGTTTATTAGTTTATTCCAATTTTTAACCTAAGTAAATCTGTCCTTTAGAAAAACAAACAAACAAAACATTCTCCTTGCCCCATGGTGAATTTACAACTGAGCAGTATTAAGAGGAATAATAATAATAATAATAATAATAATCAAGCAGACCTGGGCTCAAATACAAATTTGTCATACTTAATATTTTCAGAGTTTCATAAACATGCAATCCAATGCATACCAGGATAACTTTGCTGAATGACAATTACCACTACAGCAGCATTGTTAGCTTGATATTAGTAGCTTAAGCAAATCAAATTGTTTTTAGCAAACAATAAAAGGAATAACTATATCCAGAATACTAACTGGAAAGCTTCTTGATAGACTTCTTTATATTTATTCTGTTGCCAGTATATTTAAATGGATTGTGCCTGTCTGCCTTCACTGGGGAATCAACCCAGATGATCTGCACTGGATTGAATGGGCATGGAGACTGAACTATTCCCTCATTCCTCAAAGAGGTTTCATCCTGGGCTGGCCTGAGGCATGTTGTGGGGTAATAAAATCAAAGCTCACACAGAGACCACTAATGTCATTCAGCTCCCTGGTGCTTCTTACACAGCATCTTCCGTCAGAACAAATAAATACTTTAAAATGTAGATACTGGTAGTATTCATTAGGAGAATTGACATCAGTTTTCAATAATAACACAAGACGCACACAAACAGCCTGAAAAAGTCTAAAGATGATGCACTTTACATTAAAATTAAATAAACTAAAAAATAGCCTATTTATTGTGCCGTGCTTGGTAATGATTCTGTCTTGGGAGTTTGTGATGGGTCAAACTATTATAAATTCAATGTTAAACAGCACGCAGGTTGCAAGAAATATCCTTCAACTGGTGAGCTTATCAAGTGCTGGTACCATGAAAAGGTTATGTGACCTATAGTATGTGGAAGATCTGAACTGCTCCCTCAATGTTCATGTAAAGTCTTATAAAACATGGGATCAGACTGATGCTTCTCATTTCAAATTTTGATCAGCAGTTTCCAAGATTTAGGTGTCACACTAGTAAAATCTGGGATAGAATAGGATTGTCTAATTACAGAAAAAGGAGATCTGTAGTGATGGTTATGCTGTGCTATACAGCTATAACCAATACACACACAATATGTTTCACACAATGCTTTCCTAACTAGCATTTCAAAACCGTGAGGTTATTTAATTCATGCAACACGGTTTATAACGAACAAATATTTGCCGAACTAAATAAGAGGTAATCTTATTCTTCCATTACAAACAACTTCAATAAGTAACAAAAATACACTAGAATTGATCTAGCGAGACTGACCGGATACCTGGTTAGCATTAGACAATAAAAGTACTGTAACCCTTTATTGCTGTTGTTATCATTGCAGAACAAAGCAATGGTAATACATACAATAGAATGCATCAATTTATAACATGGTTTTAAAGGGACCTGTATGATAAACAAGATTCTTTAAGTAGGCAGTGGTGTAAAGGGGTTAGTCCTTTTATCTCCTAGCAAGAGACAGCATGCCCTCTTTGTTAAATGTCTAGACAAGGTAAGCAACTACATATTATAAATAATATCAACAATAAAAAAATCAAGTGTAATATTAATTGTCCACTGAGCCAACCTTCCCAACCAGTAGACCATAGAACTGGTAATGACAGAAAGCAGTAAGCAAGCGCAAATTGTCAGGCCTACCAAACGATAGAGCACATTTGTAACAGATAATAGTACTAACAGTTTGATTAGGATTGGCAGAATTCTGCTGTGGAACTAATACATTTTTTCAAACAAGAATTGCAAAAGACCAAACCACGTTTCAGAAAACGCTTTTTATTATTATTATTTATTTTTTTACATCTACAAACAGCGAAACTTCAATTTCACTGGTAAGCATAGAGTCCGAACCTGTTTGGCTACTTATTCCAGGTGCCTGTGCCATTTAATAAATAAATAAAATCCATTACAGTTAGAAATAGTTACTTCTCAGGCACAGTTTAAATTTCACAAATACATATTTTTCGGTTTGGTCAGACTGCAGCTCGAAATATTTGAAGGTATAGTTATCTAACTCACTTGTTTCCTCCTCCGACTCCATTTTCTTGCAACAGGATATAAAAAGCGTGTTCAAGGGAATTTAAGGTTTGACTTGCGCTGTTTTAGCGCTTTAGGATTTCCACGTTATGCATTAACTGTAGTCCTCTTTTTAAACGCAACTAAAACTACATTATTTTTTTCAGATCAAACTTAATATTTTACCACATTTTGTCTGAAAAAGGGAACCATTACTGAAAAATATAATCAGATTACAGTAATGCATTACTTGTAACGCGCTACTCCCCACCAGTACAGGTTTTTGTACGGTTTGGTAGGCCCTATTGTGTGGTCCCCTTCGTTGAACAAGGCAGTTCTGAGGTGCCCTCTTGTGGTTAGTACCTGGAGCATGCACTGAGACACCACTCCCTCAGGGATCTCGGGGAAGCGATGTTTGAGGTCATGCAGGATCTGGATGTCAAGCTGTTGGCTACCCTGCGCCATTCCAGGACCGCTGGTTTTTCCGGACCACTTACAGGGGGTGGGAGTCAATGGGCCTGCCAATGGCTACAGTCCTCCGACCCTTCTTGCATTTTCTAAAACAAGACAGGAGAGAGAAATGGTCAAACCTAAAAACTCTTAAGCATTAATCATAACAGCCAAGAAGATAAGCTTGACAGTGTCGTTCAAGGTTTTACCAGGACCTTAAAAGTGTTTGCAGGAAGCAAAATAATTTCCATTTGTTTATCTGCTTTAAAGTGTGTTAATAGGGCAAGCAACTTGTTGCTCAGAACAGGAAAAAACAGAAAGCTTTGAAAGGGTGGGGACAATTTCCCTCCCCAGGTGAAATGACCAAAGACAACCTGGAAGCAAAGCTTACACTGCAAGTAGACCTTTTAACCTTTTATAATACCTGAGATTTCATGTTTTTAAAACAAAAATGCAGATTTAGAAGACCTATATTGTGAATGGAAGTGCATCTCAGGGAAGATTTATGGAATTTTGTTGTTGGCTACAACCACTTTAAATCAGTTACACCTGACTGTATTTGGAATGGACCAAACTTCTACGATACCACTGTATTCAGGGATTTTTTCAGGTAACACTTCTCACAATGCACAAATATGAATGAAGACGTGCCATGACGTTTGACACTGGCAAGTATCTGGAAATATATTCTGTGGTCTGGCATAACCCAGAACTCACTCATTCACTCTGCATTTCACTGAGAGCACCCTTCAAATTTGGTTCAATGAGCTACAAAGATTTATTTGGAGACAGATTTACACTTAAATATGCATTTATTTCAGCTTTAATGAATTAATAAAATGAGAAAGAAGAAGAATCTCAACATATACAATGTGACACATGCCTAATTCAGAGTTGAGGAGCTAGTAGTGGCTAAGCTGAAAGCTATAATCTTCTTAAGCAAACATGCCCTCTATTAACATTATAAAAGCAAGGTTAAACAAACATTCTTCTGACTTCACTGTTCATTTTAACTATTAAACTTGTTGAATTCTCACTAGGCGCGAGTACAGAACTCACCATACAGTAAAAAACATTGCCTAGACAGACATTTGCCTACACAGTAACTGCTGTAGTTCACGGTGCATTCAAATGATTTAATTCCCATTTCCATTCTCTTTTAATTAATTCCAACACACTATTGCTCAAAAGTTGCAAGTAGCAGTATTCTGCTAAAATTAGCTTCTTCCAAATTAATTAAATTGAAGCCACTGTTAGTCAATTAAAATGGCTTCAAATTAAAGCAGTTCAACAATCACAATGATGTCTAAAATATCAATCCCTTCAAAAGGAACTGGATATTTAAAAACAGGAATTGACCCTTAACCCTGGATGTTATACAGGGAGGACGAAACAAGCAAGTGCATTTTTTTATTGTGCTGTTCTTTCCTACAAGCACACTACTCCCTTTTTTCTTTAAATTGATTTGATAGGAAAACTACCTCTTGGGATGGGAAGAGTTAATTGAGGAACAGTATTAGGTCAAACAATTGATATTTCTAATATGGTATATCATGCAGATGACATAACTGATAAGCGAAGCTATACATCTGCCATTTAAACTTATTTTTGATGTATTAATACAGTGGAGTAGATTTAAAAAAAGAATACATCTCATTCAAAATGACTGTTTGAGACATCCGTGTGAAGTATGTGATTTTTATTTAAATCAATATTGCAATATCATTAAGCTGAAAAAGCTTGCCATTTCATTTTCCACTTTAGTAGTTATCATACTGTACTGACAGTGCAAGAGTCTCAAAACCAGGTGCTAGATAAACTAAATGAAATTGTCAAGTCCAGATTTAATCATAAGTACACAGGTTTGAAAGAGAATAGGTGGGAAAAGACAGCCAAGGCTTTGAATGAGAGGACTTCTCTTCTTGACAATGCCGGGGTATCTCTACAACCTAAACATGTTACTGTACATTTGTGGAACTGCAATTACATGGTAGTGAACTTGATGGCCTCGAAAGACTGAATGGCTGAACCGGTTTTGCAATTCCACATTCCTCGCTAACCGCAATAACAGTACAGTCTGCACAACAAAACATGGAATAATATTTGTGTAAAAATACCACTGAATTTATCTTTAACACCAACCTTAACTGCGTGCCCTAAGGGTTATCCTGTTTTCACACATACTTTGAGGACACATATGCCTGTACACATTGTTGTGCTCATTTAAAAGAAAAAAAAAAAAAAATTACATTTAAGTACAGTAAACTTCTTTCTGAATAGGATCTGAAAATGAATGAAAGTCTATGGAATTCCTAGTCTTTCGATTATTTAAACATTCATTTGTAATGGAAGCATCCCATATTGTTTACAAGCATACCCCAAGAGCATATGAGACTTGAACATAAAGGTGGTGCATCCCACTAGTACCATGAACAGAATGTACGTGGTTGTGAACCGGCAACCACCATACAGTACAGCATATTTTAACCACTATGCAAGAACTGGGCTTGTCTGCATTTGAGGTCATAGAGCTTTGAACCTCGTCTCACCGACAGAGGACAGAATGCATAATGGCAGCGCATCACACAACACTGCCCGTTACATCAGCATATGTTTTAAATCTATGTCTGCAGATTCATCAGCCATAGCACATCCTTAGAGCTTTAATACAGCAGCATTTGACAAGAAAATTCACTTACAAGTTTAACAGAGCAAACAATTTCCTGCATGCATGCAACTGATACGCGAATCTATACATCTGCCATTTACTATGTTGGATTACAGTACATCCGCCTAAGCACTACGTTGACATTGAAAGTCAGGCCTTCTGACAGTGCTGGGGTAAAAGTCAGGACAGCATTCTGATTCTGCTCAGCGACACTCACTTCAGAGCGATTTTCCCTTTTTATGCCTAAAATGATGCTTTTGATGTCCACACACAAACTTGTTAAACCTCTGCAACATACTGTAGGTCATTCCAATGTGGATTTAATTGTTTCTTTTTAATTTTTTTTTTTTTAAAAGCAACAAATACTGTACTGCACTTAGTGGGGCCTTGTCAAATCTTTGACAAGTGAAATTGGAGTTATTTTTTCTTGTTGTACAGTATTTCAAAACAGGGAACAATCACTTTCCTCCCTGGAAATACACTGACAAAGTTGTCTTAAGAAATTCCAATTAAAAGATAAGAGAGAGTGAAGTGAAACCAAGCAGAGCAAATTGTGCACAATTGAATGTAAGGGGTAATAACGCCTTGGTAACGTCAGGAGAAAAAGCAACAGCTGTAGCATCATGCATTGCATCCTGTTAATACTATACCACCTTCACTATCTGTGAAACACACAATGCAGAAATCCCTGCCTAAAACATAATAATAATAATAATAATAATAATAATAATAATAATAATAATAATAATAATAATAATAATATACTTACCACAACATGCATACCCACTATAGGTCAAGCTGATCGTTACTCTAATTGCGTTAAACATCACTGATTATTTTTTTTTTATGTTATTGAATATTGTTAAATATTCATTATGTAAAAGTTAATTTTGAAATTCCGAAGAAACGCAAACTATATACAGTCAGTGTTCTTCAACGTGCACAATTTATTTACAGACTGTTTGCCAGGATTCTAGGCAGTGTGTTTTTTTGTTTTTTTTTAAGTTTACAAATCGATGTATATAAATGAGGAATCTAATTGATCGAAAAATCGTTTTTCGATTTTATCGTAGCAGCCCTATTGTGAACTCCAAGGCTGGACCCCAATTTAAACACCAGAGAACCACTCCCCTCAGGCAGGTGCCGACGAATGAAACATCCACCCCGAGGGTATGTAAAATTGGAGGAACATGAAAAGGGTTCTGAATCCCACATGGAAAGAGCCTGCTGGGAAAGACGCTCCGACACTTTAGAAATCCTGTTTTCAATGGATGTGATGATTTTCCAAAACTCAGTAAAAGCCTTGCTGAGGCAGCTGCTTGACAGAATAAAAAGTACAAAATGCTTTTAAACCCATTAACTCAATCATGGTATGAACAATGACCATACAAGAGCTATACCAATAGTTCCTTTTACTTGTAACCTTTACACAACTATACTGCTTAATACCAAAATGAACAAAACACACCAAGTATACAGTACATCACCTACAGCTGCTGTAAACATAATAAACTATTAGCAAGATGAAAATGACCCATATTCACCTGCAAAAATCTAAGGCAGCTGGAAATCAGCGCCAAGGTTTGCCATTTTACGGTTTAAAAATAAATAAATAAAAATACATTTTTTCCCCTCAAACAAATTAGCACCCGACAGGTCACTAAAAAAAAAAAAAAATCAACATACCCATCCACAGAATAGCTTTGCCATGATTGTTAAAACTATTTCCTTACATGTGCTTACCAGAGAACCATGGCTTTGAAATCAATGTGTCATGGATAGTTCTATTACCAAAGCTGAGAATGAATTCTCCATAACACACACACAAAAAAAAAAAAACACACACACACACACACACACACACACACACACACACACAGTTTTACCATCATACACAACATACTCTTTTGCTGTGGAGAAGGCATTCACACCTCAATTTACAGGACATCAATGTGGAAATGGCTAAAAACGTGTGACCTATGGTCCTAGAAGCTTGTTTCTTAGCCTCCACAGCAGCTTTGCAACGTGCCAGGTCATTCCGAGCTGGAACACCACACACGGAACTGTTTTTTGTTTTCTGATTGCCTCTGAAATGCATACCAAGTTATTTTCAAAAGAGCAGGTGCCCGTCTTTCACAAGCTGTGTTATACATTTAGCGAATGCAAGTCAACTGATCTCAGGGAAAGACACGAGAATTAAATATCAAACCAAAAACATTTTGGTGATTCTGTAGGTTTGGAAATTCCAAAAGTAAATTCTGTGGAATCAACAAGACCTTGAACTTTTGTTTGTTTAAAAAAACAAACACACACCACACTAAATGGTGACACCCTCAAATCACTGAAACATTCTTTTAAAAAAAACACCCTACCTACCCTTCTGCCAAGCTCACCAACAGGATAAAACACAATCAATACGGTTCAGTTATCACTGAAGAAAAGGACTGAACATGCATGGTCGATTCTTCAAAAGTGACATCACTGATTAGTAAAAACAAGTGACCTCTAGGGCATATATTTTATATATATATATATATATATATATATATATATATATATATAATATATATATATATATATATATATATATATATATATATATATATATATATATATGGGGCACATCTGGCTTGAGTAAACTGAAATATCTGTTTTTCCATCTTGCAATTACTGTACTGAAAAAAAAATCTTTAAAAAAAGCATAGCCTCCACAAGGTGTTCCGAGAGATGTTAATCCAGTCATTCAATAATGTTTCATGCAATTAAGTGTAAAAAGGTACAAAGAGGATTGTGATAACGAATTAGTCATTCAAGTTCCTCCCAAACATGTTCAATTAGATTAAGATCCTGGGAATGTAGGGCCTTGGGAGGTGCCTGAAGTCTCTTTTGTTCTCCTGAAACCATCCACCCCACTTCTGACATGGTGGATGGGTGTATTTTCATACTGAAAGAAGCCATCGCCATCAGTGCAGCACTGTTGATCCACAGCAACGCTTAAGTAAACTATGGCATGTTTTCAGACTTCCAGAGTAATCAAGGGACCCAGCTTATACCAGGAGAACGTCTGCCAAATCCAACCAGGTACTGCCCAGTATTAGACACATTCAGAGAGGATTTACAGTAACAGATCAGTCCACATACAGTAGAGATCTGCCTTAATGTAGCATAACAAACTTATCTGCTCTTTCTAATTACGACATACTGCCTGCCACCCATTCCATGCCGAGTCAGTCTAAAAAACAGATACAATATTGGTGCACTTTTATTCTTCAGCAAGTTAGAGCTAAATTATGTTTGTCATATTTAAAAATGTGTCATTTCACTGTTGATTTTTTGTGGGTTTCCAAATTCAGTGTTCTGAATACTGCCTCCGATTCTAACCAATTGTGAAACAACTCATCTAAGGAGAGTTGAGAGAAGTGCATTTGACTTTTGTTCATAACAGTTATCAATTAAGTTACATTCTAGGGCAGAGTGGCACGGAGAGTCGTATTTGTTGGCATGCCTAGTGAGCAGCTATATGCTTTTTTTTTTTGCCCACCCCCTAAGAGCCGAGTGGCACTTTGGAAAGCCAGTCAGTTTGATTTGACATACAAACTATATTATTATCTGCTACTAAACTCTTTAAATAGTTTTAGCTGTAGATATGTTTTATGTAAGTAAATATAGCATAGTTTGAAAAAAAATGACAGTACACCTGTAATGGCTGCCACTGTGTGCAACTGCAAACAAAACAATTATGGCCTGTGTTACTGATGCAGCGTGCCAAATGAGCAAACTTCTTATATTTATTGTACGAGGCATTGCGATTGTTTCTTTTACTGTAGTTAAACATTAATTCTTAAACTTAAAGCAATGTGATTTGTTTACTGTAGATCAGCATTAGAATTCTCAAACTTAATGCGTGATGAAATGTGATATGTATTTTACTGTAGTTTAGAAAGCTATAGTATATTTATTGTATGATGCCGTTATACTTTTACTATGCTGAGAAGTGCTTTGAGATGGTGTTACACTATGAAAGCCGCTATATAAAATTGATTGATTGATCTTACTTGAATAATTATTATTATTATTATTTATTTCTTAGCAGACGCCCTTATCCAGGGCGACTTACAATCGTAAGCAAATACATTACAAAGTGTTACAATACAAGTAATACAATAAGAGCAAGAAATACAATAACTTTTGGAATAAGGATTAAAGATTCTCATTGTCCAAAATAAGAGGGATGCGTCCCTGTGAGGTGCACTATCACTATTGCTTTTTTATGTCTGTAAATTTACAATATAAATCAGTGAGCAAAAATTGAGTGCGGGATGGAAAGAAACTGCATATTTATAATGCAGGTTCCCACTGGTCCACAACTTAGTAGTCCTGCCTTCTACCACAGCCACGCTGATGATTGTTCTCAAGGACGAGTGGAAATTATGGTAGGTGAGGTGAGATCAGCATTAAGTGACCTGAGAAGTATAAAAGGGAAAGAGGAGTGGGACGGGGTTGAAGACAGCGAGAGAGTGTATGTTTGGCCTGGCAGTTATGATAAGAGGGGGGCAAAATGTGGTGTGCACTATTAACTGTGGCCATTTTTTGTTAGGTATGGCACCCAGCAAATATTTAAAATAGTGGGACAGCTGTTCATGCTGCACGCTGCTGTTGTATAGAGACCTGTCCTGGAGAAGATAGCAAGACCATTTGTTTCACCGTGCTTTTGGGGGGAAAAAAAATAATAATAAATTGTCTGTTAACTGAAAAGTGAGATGATGTTTAAGAAAATGATCACTATCAAAAAAGCTAAAACTTCAGTCAGACAGTGGTAGATCCTTCCAGGAGGGTTGGACATTTGGAATGATTGACTGTAAAGGGAAAGCGTTGTGTGTTACTTGTAATAAAAGTGTTGTTTAATCGAACCTCAAGTGTAAAACGCCATTGCGACACCAACCACAAACATATTGCAGATCTTAATGAGTGAAATGAACGAATTCCTTGAAAGGGCAGTGAGGAAGTATGAAAACCAGACTGTGTAAAAAAAAAAAAAAAAAACAAAAAAAAAAACACAAACAAACAAAAAAAAACCACACAACACACACACCACACACCAATATTTGGTGGTTGCAAGCTTCAAATTATTTCATTGCATTGCAAAGCATGGCCAACCCTTATCAGATGATGAATATATCAAGAGTGCCATGCTAGCTAGTGCTGGTTCTTTATTTCATAACTTCGCTAACAAAGACAAAATTGTGGAGCTCATCACAGACAAAAAGTTAGTTTAGCCGCCCCAAATTAATCATTGGCACTTAGTATGTGTGTAATTACATATAAAAAAAATCTGACTTTGGGCACCTCATCTCTGTTTAGGGTACAGTGATAAAAACATTCTGTTTTTATTTCTAAGTACAGTAGCTCCCCAATATTCTCTAAAGAGGAACAGCATGCAGCTATTTTGAAACTGTTTCCTTAAAAGCAGTCACTCCTCGGTCTCCTGATTCCAGACTATCAGCTGACAGGCGGTTTCTGTGATGGATGAATCACCATGCCTGTGCTGCTACACAGTTTTACTGTGGGGAGACCAACATGCAAAAGAATTCACACTCGTTGCACCCGAAATAAAATACACCGAAATCATAGTTAACAGCTTTGCGTGGTCTAGACAGCTGGCACTTTCCCGTGGTCCAGATAGAAACCTTATCTTTGTTTGAAAATCACTGAATCTGTAGCTTATCTAAAAGGGTTTAGGGACACCGTTTTATCTGCTTTAGCCATCACTATCTAAAGCATTTACGTTTTCTTAGAACTTTGTCACATAAGCAGCGGAATTAAGAACACTGCTGTAGGAAATGGTGCTTCTGACTGAAATCCCACCAAGGAATTAGCCTGAAGGAAGTGGGAGGGATTGTGTTGGAGTTTTACATGTTTGTAATCTATGAAAAAATTGCTCTAAATTGTAGTTTAGACTCTGACTGTTCAATCTATACAAAACTGTATATTTGAAACAAGGGAGCAATTCTGCCCAATTAACATAGCAGTGTGTTATA
This sequence comes from Acipenser ruthenus, assembly GCF_902713425.1. Classification (NCBI taxonomy): domain Eukaryota; kingdom Metazoa; phylum Chordata; class Actinopteri; order Acipenseriformes; family Acipenseridae; genus Acipenser; species Acipenser ruthenus. The sequence goes on from NC_081196.1 coordinate 35,580,933, forward strand.
CACTGTACACAGCATACACACTTAACTGTGGATTTTGTTTATTTACCCTGGTGTGTAACACTATCTAAGGTCTTTTTATTTGGCATGCTCGAACAGGTCATTAAATAACCAGATATGCACTCTCGCATGTGGGAAAGTATGTGTGGATTAAGGGTCATATGAGATCCTAGAAAACAATTTTATTAGTGGATGCTATTATTATCTACTACGGTTTAAAGGTCTTTTTGTCCCATGTGTTGCAACTTTAGTTTCAATAGGAACCTTTGTTTATTTTATGTTCATTTGTAGACACAATGATGAGCTAGGCTAAGCATTTCTTTGTGAAAGTCAGTCTTGGAAAATATCAAGTTCAGACAGGGATTTCAATAAATCAAACAAACATTTTGGCGCAACTCCCAATGAAAAATCCCCACAACCTGTTGGAATATTATTGACCCTTGAAAACCAATGAATCCCTGCATATAAAACACACACACACTTTGATATTGGGTGCTTGCTGTTCTTTACACTTAACCCAGGGCGTGTATTCCCATTGAGGGTCCCTGACTCTTTACATTAGTTTTTTTTAAGCAAACACTTTTCTGTATAACAAAAAAAAAAAAAAAAAAACACACAACCCCACACACACACACACACACACCCCATAGCAATAGAATCCACAAAAGCAAAATTCCATAAAGATCAAAAGGACAACCAACCATTCTATGCAACCAGGCACCCCCCCCCCCCCCCCCCCGTAAAATACAGCCCTACCTATTAGGTTTTTTAACAGCTTATGTGTGGAAAGTAGTCAGCAAGAAAGCCTAAAAAAGGATTTTAGCAAAACACACAACCGTACACAGGAGGTCAAGTGAAAGTGGCGCAACTCAATATAGTGTTCAATCCGGTCCAACCCAAGACACACGGGTCCATGTTTTCCAGCAGGATAGGCCACTACAAGCTACAAACTGAAAGGTTTGAGACACTCTATAGACTAGCTAATAAATTCAGCACAGAAGCTTTACCCGTTTATGCAACAGTAGTAGCATCTGTTTAGGCAACTTGCAACAACCCTTGCAAAGTGTGCTCAGATAACTCATGTCTATTTTATAAGAGATGATGAAGTTGCAGGAGCAAGACTACTCAGGTGAATAACACTTCTCTACAAAGCTTGGCAGTAACTTCTGGATACTACAGGATTATTGCAAGTTTTGCAAGGTGTAAACTGGGTATCAAAATCACCCTCATGATACAGCAATATTAACATAAACACAGGCCTTCCACACACTCCCTCTGGGAGTCTTGAATTGTAAACTACAAGGTGAGTTAACCTGAACAGAATTTGAACCCCTTTTTATACTACAGTACCTCTGATGTTAACTGCACAAATAAACCTCCAAATCACTTATTATTATTATTATTATTATTATTATTATTATTATTATTATTATTATTTATTTCTTAGCAGACGCCCTTATCCAGGGCGACTTACAATTGTTACAAGATATCACATTATACATTATTTCACATTATACAGATATCACATTATTTTACATACAATTACCCATTTATACAGTTGGGTTTTTACTGGAGCAATCTAGGTAAAGTACCTTGCTCAAGGGTACAACAGCAGTGTCCCCCACTGGGGATTGAACCCACAACCCTCCGGTCAAGAGTCCAGAGCCCTAACCACTACTCCACACTGCTGCACAAGTACTTCTCTGCAAAGCAGCCTGCAACAGCCATTTGCTGTAACCGAAATGTAAACAGCAATTATTTCTCAAGGGAAGCCTGTGTGGTGGCAGTTTAAACTTGGTTCTTGAAAATATGTTTACGGTTTTGTTAATTGCTTTTCAGTAAACTTACATAAAACTACAGTAGCTTGAAACAGCACATACAGTATGAGCGGTTGTGCCCCGTTTTCTGCACATGCTGGATCACCTGACACACACACAATGCAATCCAATGGACTCATACCAGGAAGTATGAATTTCTTATTGTTCTGTAATTCAGTCCTTTACCTTAACTACCATTGTTTAATGCTACTCAAATAAAAGAAACTCCTACAAAAAGGAAACTTTCTAGTTCAAAACTGCAGTGCGAGATTTAAAACCTGCCTTTCAGAGTCCTTCACATTTTACACTAATTAGGTAGCTCCCACCACCAATGAGAGTTGCAGGAGGTGCCAGCCCGCAATCTTAAGTCTTGTTGATTGATGTGCCACATTGGGTATTGGGGGTGCGGCTGGTTGCATTATTTGCGTCCCCTACCTTGCCTATTGCAATCATCAGCTATTAGATTAACTAGCACCCCTTTCCCAAATAAGTACTGCAACAAGTACCACAACTACAAGGAGATATGTTTTTGGTCTTTTGTGAGGATACAAACAATACATATATCTAGTGCGATACAACAAATGTTAAGAAAGTATCACGATTCATTGATACACAATGAATCTACACCCCTATTGTACATCTGGGGTTCCCCAGTTAATCCAGTGCAGTGTAATTCCCTGTGCTCCACCGGCTGACACAGCCTGCTCACTATCTGCATTCAGTGTTTGGTTTATTGATTGACTCATATCAGATGTCACAATCCTCTGCAGCATTCTGAGCTAAAAATGGAAACACTGTTTATTTGTAAAGAGGCGGTATTGGGTGTATCCATAGATTTAAATATTCGATCATGAGACACAAAAAATGCAACAAGACAAACATTTCAACTAGAAGTCGAGTGGGTTTCTACCGAGTACAACAATACTGTTTATAATTAATATGCTACCAGTTTAAAGTATGCCTACCAAGGTTTTAAAAAGCATTTATACAGCATATCTCATCTTTTTAGGGAACTTGCTTGTACTTCAGTTTTGAATATGCAGTTAGACAATGCTTTAGATGAAAAGTGTCTGAAGCTGCTTATTCCGTTGTGTTGCAGTTAAACCTCGCTCCAGTGGTCTTGCTGCAATCAGACCATTCGTCTTACAGCAAAGGTACAGTATGGTGGTGGACTTGAAATCTTTCCATATCCCAAATTCAATAAAGAGGTACCGATGATACTTTGAATAAACCTAAAAATTTTAAATTACATTGATCTGTTATCTGGTTATGTGCACAAGTTTGTCACTCAAGGTGTTGCACAGAATTAGCTCTACAGTGCAGCATCTACAAATAGGCCTAAACAAGCGCCTCTTAAACCACACACCAGCTATCTCTGGTTTTTACAATCTAGCAAGCTCCATCCTGTCTACAACATTTTTTACAAATGTGCAGCTCGTTACCAAGACAAGGGAGTCCTGCAGCCACCTTTCAGAGTTTCAACGGGGCACAAAGTAAAGACGTTGTAGACATGGAGTGTCTTTAAGAACACAAAGAAAATATAAAACAAACAAAAAACTTCCTTCATGGACTCGGGTCCACACAGGTCCTTCCTGCAGCACAACCAACTCTAGGTTTGTTTGCGTGCCCTTTTATACCTGCCCTGGTTCCATCAATTACCCACAGCTGTCTCTAATTAACTGATTGTCTTGTTAATCAGTTCATCATGCCTGCAGGAGGCATTGTGGTGAAAATGTAGTTCTTTAGCTCACTTTTAAATGGTAGAACTGCAATTTTCCCTCTCGTTTCAACCCATCTTAACCTACAGGATACAGACTCCACATTATCCGGGGTCCTACACGTACCTTCCTTCTACCACTTTTCCTCAGACTATATAAAGTGCTGGCTCAATGCACATTGCTTTGCTCAGCCCACTGAACTGATAGAGAAATTAGATTTATCGGTCTATTATACAGTATCAGTCAGTGATACAGTACATGCATTATTACATTTGCTTTTTACAAGTTCATGTTAATTATTTTTTTATATTTATGTATACAGTATTAACTTCCGTAATTGGCATATTTTAACAAGAATATTTACAACACTACATTGGACATATTTTAATAAGATGTTAAATGTACTGCTGGCTATATTGCATAAAACAAACCTGTTATCCCAATAAAATTACTTAAAGAGCGGAGAGGAACACACTTTGGTACAGCAGATGTATGGTATTTATTTCAGAGCTCATTTATGCATTGCTTTCCTTTGCATTACATCTTTTTGATATTCTGTTATATGAATGGATGCAAACATTTTTGCAATACATTTCAAGCAATGTGTGTTTGAATATGAGTATTTGTCCTAGAACTACTTTAATGTCCAGTGTGTTTTAAGGAGTTTAGGCAGCAGTAAGATGCTTGCCAACATGCGGCCCTTATCTATTGGGATTCTTCCGGTCTCGAGAGATGGAGGGGTCGAGCTCTTATTTCAGCACATCTGGAGGGAATGGATTGGTGGCAGCATTAACGGGTACAAAACAGAGCCCAAGTGTGTAATAAAGAAAGAGATAATGCACACCAAGTCCATCTGTTGGAAGACTACATGAGGGCGTTCTATAAACATCACATAATCATTTAGATTTCTAGGGTGAGGGTCCCGACCATCTATCACTGTCGAAGCAAGGGTTATCCTTTGCCTTAGAGAAACTTGCTATGGGATGAAATATCAGTTATCTTAATTAATATATTCTTGTTTTGCTTAGCTTTTTATACTACGTATGTGGGTGTTCAAAAGGGTATTGTTCATATTTCAAGCACCTGCTTGCAGTAGCTCCACCAAGCTTTGAATTCAGAGCTCCCCACAGCACTGGAAACGCTTAATCCACTAGAAAGAAAGAAATGGCTTAATGAAATCTATCATCATAAGTAAATGGTTATTAGGCATGGAATAAATAGAAAACACAATGGCTCTTCAACAACAAAGATAGATAAACTACTTGTAGGGACTATCAGCCCTCTGTGTTCATCTCTCCTCACTCATTGTGTATTAGTCGTTACTCACTTAGAACCAGTGTGCATCTTCTCTGCAGATCATATTCTGTTTCAGTCATCGCATCCTGGTGACTTTTAAAAACTCAGAAGTTTAAAATCACCCCTGTGGCCTCGGCTGGTACACGTACAGGCTGTGGGATTTAAAACCCAACACATTACTTCCCCTAACTTTCTAGTTTGTTGTACTGTACATATTCCTGCAATATCATTTGACATAATGTTTTGATATTTCACATTCACATTTCCCTAGTCATAAACCAGTTTTGACTAGTTATTTGTTTTACACCAGTTGTGCTTCGGGTCTTCCCATCAAAGATACAGAAATGTACTGTATATTGTATATAGCCTTTGTACAGCATGATTAGGGACCTACCTAATTCGCGATTTCGCGGAAATCAGGAAATTGAGGGGTCACCGCGAAATTCACCTCTTAGGGGCCAATGCATACAAACAAGTATGGAGAGGAAAAAAAAAAAAAAAAACTTGTTTAAATGAACTACTGCACAACGCAAGCGACGTAAACTACGTTTCTTCCTTCTGTAGATAGCCCATTTTTATTCCTTCGCCGTCCCGTGTGCATTGCACTTAAGCAAAAAACAAACAAAAAATGTCCACAAGTAACATTTACAAAATAAATTCTCCAAAGCAGTTAATGTTCTTGTTTACTATTCAAATGACAACATTTTAATCAGCCTATCTTTACTGCTTTTATGTGACCGGTACTGTGCAGGAGGGGGCGGGACAAAGCTGGTGCTGCATTGTTTTGATTTAGGTTGCTAAAATCTAGTTTTCAGCATTGGGGGTAAAATAGAAGAAATGGACGACAAAGAAAGCAAACTATATTTCGGCTGATGATCGTTTCAAGATATTTCCCAAATAAACTACATGCAGACTGAGGTAATTGTTTTCCATATCTTAATGTGTATTTGGAGAAAATATGATCGATCATTATTTAGCTTCAGAATCACACATTAAACAAACGGCTACTACAGAGGCTACTGAACAGAATGTAAAATAAACAGCTTTCAGAAACCAAACTGGAAAGTCAGCCCAGACAAGAAGTATTCCTGTCTGCAAGTTAAATCAGTACTAAAACGATCCAGCACAGCCACCTCGCTTCAACCTGCTGTTACAGTTGGAATTTTAGACCCGAATAGCCACGTCTTCTTTGTTTTGACTCGGTACTAATAAAATAAATTATTGAATGGGACAAATAACATGACAACGAACGTGCTGCATACATTGACTTTATTAAAGTATGCCAGATGCCCTTGGGTAAACGAGTTTTTGGGCTGTTTCTAATCGATTTCCACATCTGTATAACTTGGCAAAGCTTTGCCTTAACTTCCAACCAATTCAGTGGATGCAGAACATGCAGTCTCAATGTATGGGCAAGTCAACTGCAGGGGGATGCTGCATACTTGCCTTTAACAAATGCCAGCACTCTGTTTTAGTAAGGAAGCAAGTACCACTATTTTTAGGCTTTATAGTGTTCTGAAATACTGTCTACTTAGGTTCATTTAATGTTTAAAGATGTCCGCGAAATCCTAATTTTATTCCGCAACATATCCGTGAAAAATACGTAAATTTACCGCGATTTAAGTAGACCCCGAAGCATGATGCTTTGAACTTGCAACAACAAAATCTATTAAATAAACTTAAGTTATGGTAGGAATGCACTACAGCAGATGGCAGTGGCGTGGCAATGGCTTTTAACAATCCATAGACCCTTTTCTTGATCTAGTCCAGGGGTTTTCAACTGGGGGTACACAGGACGACTCACCTATACACATACGTGATTTTGATTGAGTGGTTTTCCACATCGATAACGGGTGGGTGAAGCACGGGTGATGATTCTGCCTCTGGAGAGCACTCTGTGCTGCTCATTAACTTTGTTGTTTTCAACTTGTCGTACAATTAAATACTAAATCAGTGACGCACACGGTTTCTAAAATGTTTAGACGTATAAATGCTCCGGTAAACATACATAATAAATCACAATACTCATACTTTTATGCTTTCTGTTTTATTTTTAGTAACAGCAATAGCGGCTGGTTGAATTTGTTTTCGGTGTTTGAAATGGAACCTGCGCTGTATGACTCACCCTGCTTTTAGTAGGTAATAAAAGTATTACATTTAAATGGCACACACAATTATGCTGAAATGGGAAGTAAATGGTAATGTGATAAACATTTACAGTGCAGATTATTTTGTATTGTTTGTAATAACTTTGTTGAATAGAAAGCAAATACAAGTGCTTCCAAAGAGATTCCCAAATACTGTCTTAATTCTGTGCACCCAAACTGAAAACTCCAGACAGAAGGGATACCGTTTCAAAAAATCCTTATCTGGTCCATTTGTGTCCATGGGGATTCTATTAAGAACAGTGAACTCAAGTGTGAGGCATCCTGAACTGAGAATTCGAGTGATTTTCATTTTTAAATATGCTAATGAAACCTAAGCTTACACTGTAAAGTTCAGACTCCTCAAGTTACCAGTGTTAAGCAGGGTTATACGATGAGGAGCAGTCCCTGCTGGTTTTGCCTCTCTAACCCACAGGCGCCAATGCTTGGAATCCCAAGTGAAAACCGGCGACTCCGCACAGACGAGAACCTGCTCTGTATGACTCGCCCTGCTTTTAACAGACGGGCCACTCTGGTTTTGGACTTTAAAAGAATGTCATCTCCAACTGTCTAGCTGAAGTTTATTTTTCACCCAATTATTTTTTGTATTATTTGTTCAGATACAGCTTGTCTGAAATAGCCATCTTTCTTCAAAACACAGATAAAGGGGATTTGGGTATTAGCATAGAGGTGCAATGGTTTTGCAGCAGTACTGCCTGCACGCAATGGCAACCCTGATTTTTAGGCATACCAAAAGAAACGTAATCAATTTAATGACAAACATTTTGACTAGAAGTCTCTCTCACTAAAGACACTGAGAAAGACTTCTACAGTAGTCAAAACATTTGTCACTGAAAAGTTTTTTAGGATTTCTAAATTTAGGACTATTGAAAAATAAAGATAGCACACAATAAACATATTGTGCCATTGTTCACTTCACAACAGCAGTAACTCTTTCTGCAGCCCATGCAAACAGTGCAAAAGCCTGGCTGCTGTTAACCCAAAACCAGAGTTCAGCTTGAAGCAGAATGTTCTCTCAGGCACTAAGAAAAATGATCAAAATTTGCTTTTAATAGGGGGCTCCCGAGTGGCGCATCCACTAAAGGCGCTCCGCGTGGGGTGCAGGATGCGCCCTATAGCCTGGAGGCCATCGGTTTAGTCCAGGCTATTCCACTGCCGACTGTGGACGGGAGTTCCCAGGGGGCGGTGAACAACTGGCTGAGCGCCGAGCACCACCCGGGGAGGGAAGGGCTTAGGTCGGCCAGGGTGTCCTCAGCTCACCGCGCACCAGCGACCCCTGTAGACTGGCCGAGAGTCTGCGGGCTTGCCTGTAAGTTGCGTTGTCCTCCGATGCTTTAGCTCTGGGTTGGCTGCATGGCGGGTCTGTAGAGTGAAAAGAAGCGGTCGGCTGACGGCACACACTTCGGAGAACAGCGTGTGTTCGTCTTCGCTGCTTCTGAGTCATCGCAGGGGTGGTAGCGGTGAGCTGAGCATAAAAATGCAATTGGACATTTCAAATTGGGAGAAAAACTGGTTATAATCAAAAATGGCTGATTACTAAAAAAAATTAAATAAATAAATAAATAAATAAATTTGCTTTTGAGTTTTTTGTTTCCTTTGAACAGCAGAATGTTTAATTATTAAAAAGAAATCTTAAAGTGCTTACAGAACACACAAACACAACTGAATAGCTGAAAATCTTATGTGCAGAGGATACACATTTTTGTTATTTCCCCAATTATTTTGATGGGTTTGGTTACTTTTAAGAAGCACTACATTTTACGATATAAAGGTTAAAAAAAAACTACCAAGAAGTGTCGGCGCCTGATGGAATGTGACTGAAACGGCCTCAGGATAAAAACGTGGTAGCGACTGGAACTTTCCTCATTACAGCTCAAGTCGATAAAATTTCTGGAAGTTGTTTCCTCCATTTGTGGTTGATGACCCAAAAACCGCTGGCAGGACAGGTGCTGCCCGCATGCAAAACAGCTATGCAACACAGTATCTGAAAGGTGGTAAAAACGCTGATTTTGATGACCTTTGACCTCATTTTTCCCTATGTGAGGGGTGACCTAGTCAGATTAGATTTTTATCGACTTAAAAGCAAGTTTCAAGAGCTTTCCAACAAAAAAATTATACATTGACGCAAGAGGTCAACCACGGCTGTTCCACATGAGCTGGAATGACCCAGCTTTATATCAATATGTGAATCATGCAGAAACTTAAAAAGAAAAGTCACATGATCTCAATGTGCCATATGGGGGACCCAAGGTCAACCATAAATGTAGCCAGCAAATAGGAAGTCAACATCTCAAATGATCACCGATATGAGATCTCAGTGGAACGATGGCAGCTTTACAGAATTACTTTCAAGAACGGGTTGCTTTTTCTTGCACCCACAATCAAAAATAAAACATAACTGTACGAAATGTGAAGCCAGTATCTCAAAGCTTGGTTCTTTATCGTTCAGAAACCAGAGTACCATGACCACAATATGGCAGCTTTATCAGGTTGCAGGTAAAAGTGAAGGATACTGTTACATTTTGTAAAATAAGTTTTTATTGCAATTAAAAAAAACATCTCAAATGGGACAAGCGACTCAGAGTTAAATATTTACTCTAAAAAGGTAACGCTGTCCAACACAGACAGCAGAGGGGAATTTGCATACTGTTCTACATAGGCAAGGGCTGCTCTATAATGGGCACCTGAGATTTAAAAAAAAAAAACACAACACACACATCAGAGAGCCTCTTATATTGCCCACACTGCATGTACTATATACACACAACACCAGAGGAATGCACTGCAAGGACAGTGATATTTAGAGAAATGCAGTGCTGTACCTGAAGAGCTACTGCAGATAAACTTGAGTGGAAAAGCAGGAGGGCCACGAACAACACTAGGATGAAAGCTTAGAAGTTTTTTTGAGAACTTTTTATCTCATATGAGAATTAAAATTGTACAGATTAGTGAATAAATCAGGACAATTATTATAACTGTGAACATAGTGCACTGTGTGATACAGTTTTCAGGGCCTATGTATTAGATATTTATTCCTCAAAACAGTGCTACACAGTTGGCCCAGGGATGTAGCAACAATGCTTTTCAGAGAAACTTTGTGGCCAATCAAAAGTGCACACTAAAATGGGCTCTATGCTACCTATCACACTGCTTCTTTAATCAGTTCCTCCAGTTCTGTATTAATCTGACTGGAATACCACTGTTCCAAAACTTACACAGAGGTTATACATCAAATCACATGAAAGTGAAATGGAACATGTGCCCAATCCAAGTACATTTAGGTATGGTACCTGATGTGTATAAATAGGTTGGCTTTATTTTGACAAGTATATAAAACATGGAGGGAGATCCTAATTATGCCAGTTGTAATCACTATTAAATACTCAGCTCCAAAAAGTGTTATTGCCTGCCTTGTAAAATTAATTGCTACAAACCAAACTTTTCCTAGTGTTCTTTAAATAAAACAGAAACAGAAATACTGTTGGTGGAAACTAGTAATTTATAGTAATTGCAATTAGTGCTGGGACGAACACAGGATTTTAAATGTTCGGATATTTGCTCAATTTAAATATCCGTTTGGCTATTCATTCGTTTTTCAAAAAGTAATAAAAGCCATTATATTGCTCTGAACACAGGCAGACAGCATAGCAGTAAGGGCAGGGGGCGTGGCCGTGGCCCCTGTGTGTGTGCCTTTATTTTACAGCAAGAACTTACAATATGATACATGTTAAAATAGAAACATATCCCAGGAGTAAAGAATAAGTTGTGTAGGACTTACTTTACCCCAGTGAATTAACTACAAAACAAAATGCCAAATAGCAGTTCAAGTTAAACGTTGTTTGTTTATTCCCAAAATAAATACAGGGGATTCACATATCACATTTTCATTTGCCATTTTTTGAAACTGTTGCGCAAATTCTGGTGCGATGGTAAATAAGTGCAAGGTATTTTTGCATCTGTAGCGAATACGAACATCTGATTTTTGTATCCGAACACGTCAAAAAATATCAGTTTGAATATTTGTCCCAGCACTAATTGCAATACATGCTGTAATGCCCTGTATGGAGTGTGCAAAATGCAACTGACTATTTGATAATTATTGTTAGAAAGATAACACATAATACCCTTTCGAAACCTATTTCTTATTTTTAGTGTCAACTTTAATACCATCAAATGGCTGAAGGATCTCTCAGCATCAGCACTCTTTCCAGGCAAAATCCTGACAGCAATGCTGGCCAATATTGGGTATTATGTATTCCCTACTCCAGTAACCAAGCATGTCTGTGCCAGCTTTCTACAGAGCTGCTGGGTTCAGCATGCATGCAGCAAACACTGATGTCTCATTAACAGCAGTTCTAGCAAGTTAAGATTACTGTAAACTGTCTAACCCAGTTGCCATTTAAATAGAATATGCAATTATCAAGAACAGATCATTTGTGCATTTTCAAAAAAGACGTGGGCTTTACACCCAATGCAGTTAACGGGAATATAGATTTATCAGGCATGTAATGGAAGCGCAATACTAATGTTAATAGACCGAAAAATGGCCATTCAGTAAAAAAATTGGTAATTGAAAAAGATAAAGTAATTTTTGATGTGTGGATATACTTACATATAACTCCTATTACATGTACAAATAAGTATTGCAAAAATCTACAGTACTGCACCTTTAAAAACATGTATGATGCTATTTGTCTAGCAAAAAATGTGTACAGTACAAGTGCAAGACATACATGTTTAGAATGATGCAAGACAAGATGGTAAGATACTCAAGCCGATTACAGGTCACACACTGAACAGCTTTATAATTAGAGTAACACAGACTTGGGTTAATGCAGAAACAGCTGGAATATATGATTAATCAGCCAATTTATTTTTGTCCCCATTAATCTTGGAACAGATTAACATAACAATATTGCAAAACAGGCATGATTAGCACAGATCAAAAGGTTATAGGTTTTGATAAAATGGCTAATACCAAGACTACTGGCGCTCATGATGATAACTTAACTTAATCCTATTTAGCAACACTGCAGCGCAGGTATGCAAGAACACACTATTTATTTATCCAATGACAAAACCTACAGTCAGGTGGGAGTGCATTGGTTGTGATGAGACAAAGACATTGCACTTGATATTCATGTTAAAAAAAAAAAAAATCATTACCCTGGGGATCACAGTTAGCACTATGGCCAACTAGCTAGCTCCTGCTGGAGACTACCCACAACAGCCAATGAAATACTGGGGGTGCTGCACCACTGAGCACCATGGAAACAAAGGAATTGCTACAGTAACCCTTGTACCACAAGCTCAACACTTTGATGAGTGTATTATTTATTATGAAACAATTCAACAGGAAATACAATTAGTAAAATAATTAAAGGGCATCTCTGGTACGATATACATACAGCCCCACGAAAGCTAAAAGATATTTTACGCAAGTAAGGCTACTGAAATAAGATTTTAAATTAGGCAAAGGAAAAACTGATACTTTTGTGAACAACCCTAGCAGTTGTCAAATGACAACCAAATGATCACTTTAGTCAGTTTTACTCTACCATCCCACTCTGAATATAAATAATACAATCAGAAAGGTTTACCAATAAAAATTATAATGCATCGCATTCTGCATTGTATTTCAATCTTCCCAGACCATTCTGCAAGCACCCACATTCAAGAAATACCCCTACAATAATTTAAAAATCTGCTCCAACAGTACTCTGCAACACTAACTAAAACTGGCTGCACAGGTAAAGAACTGTTTACCTAATCAAATTAAAGCCATCCTTACTATTGCAATCCACTTAAAAATGACACTTTCACATACCACAATGCAAGTTATTGACACTGTATGCAGACTATCTTGGTGCATCAGTGGAGTGTACTAAAAGACAGGCCCAACATCCAAGACTTCAACATCTGAAACGCCTTTAAATTCATCACACAGGTATTATTCCTACACACTGTACTTAAACGTATTACTATTAGCTGTCCCATCATTAGTAACTAAGTAAGTTTGTCAATCGTTCATCGAAAGGCAGGCTATTTTACATGTCAGCTACAGACACAATGTGGCCTGGGTAATTCTAATGTAGTTTGCTAGTGTATCTGCCCATTGAAAATAAGACAAGCTGCCCACGTAATAAGATACATTTGCATCATGGTTTATGTCAACGACTAGTACACTAATAGCTTTCACAGTTTGGACTCGGTTGTGCAATGTTGAGCTAGCTACACCACTACGATCACCGCCCGTGGTATACTTATTTAGACAAAGGTGGGTCTTATTTAGAAGCCAGATAGTGCAGTGGTGTCGGATTTATACCCAGGTAGACAAATCATGTAAATAATACAAGTCGCCTCCCTCAAGAAAAAAAACTGCTGTCACTTGTAATGTGGATGATAGTAAACATTATGCAGCTCTGGATAACCACAGACCCCTAACGACAATAGCAACAACAATACAACTACCAAAAAGCAGCGACTCGTACACCCACCATGGACCCAGCAGTGAGAAAACAGTACTGTGCAATGTAATGCTGATGTCTAAAAAGGCGCAGATAATCACTGTACCCCCCCTAGTACAATGCATTTCCTACTCTGTCAAAAGTAGCCTTGTTTCTTACCGTCTGCTCACTCTCTCCCGCCTGGCATGGCTCGATGTCGCCCGCAGGCAGTTCACAAGAGGGTGGGTTTCCCCCGGTGCCGCGGCGGCTCTGCTCTGTTGTTGAATCTTTCCGGTTCGGCTCGGAACTTTATACCGGTTCCTGAATCCCTTAAGGCCCCGAACCAACATCAACCAGATTACAATATGGCGACCGGGAAGAGGGGCACTATCGCGAGATGAAACAGATAACCCCGGAAGACAACAAAAACCTGTGAGGATGGTAAAAGAAAACTGGAGTGAGACCGTCTATCACAGACTTGGCTTGTAGATAAAAAGAAAGTGATAAAAGGGTGCATTTTGCCCAAACATGGGTGTGTTTAAATCACTGACATATCCAGAAGCACAGGCGGTACTTAAGTTAACACAAGTGCAGAGCGTCTTATTTTAAAACTACGGGTTTAAACATATTAGTCGTTGATAGATTAAATGGTAGCCGTATTAGTCCAGAGATGGTAGACAAAGAGGAGATGTGATACCTTTTTATTGGACTAACTAAACAAAAAATAATCACACGCTTTCAAGACCTCAAAGGTCACCTGAAGACGAGACCTTTGTTGAAAGCTTATGATACATTTTTGTTTAGTTAGTCCAATAAAAGGTATCACATCTCATTCTCTTTGTCTAAACACATTTGTGAAAGCTTATGAAAGGCCATTAGAGCTCCTTCTTCGAGTTTTTGTGAGTTACCTTGCAATTAATTGCTGGAAGTAGGCTTGCCACTTCCCAGGAATCAGAAACTTGGCAACTGAAGGCTGAGCTAACTCATACGCAACAGCGTTTTGTTTAAAAATAAATAAATAAATCTTTCTTTGATCAGCCTACATCGTTCGGTGATTGTACCCTGCTTTCTAACCTCTGCAGCTTGCTGCACGTTCTTTCTGTTTTTTCCTCTGCTCTTTGAAGCTGTGAAAAAAAAAAAAAAAGAGAGACAGGAGACACGACCCTCCAGCGAGTCCAGCCTCGCTCTGCAGCCGCTGTTGACTTGAGGGCTCTGGGCGACCTCAGTACGCCCACTCGGTGTGTGCGGCCTAGCACCCCTACAGACCACCGATTACTATTGTTTTTACTGTCAAGTGTCTATTTCTACTGCTTTTCCGTTTTAAAAATAAATAAGTAGCCGCATGCTTCCTCTATTAGGCCTTGGCCTTACTGTTGAGCAGACCACGCGCATCACCACTCACCCATAAGGTGTGTTAGTGTGTAAAAAAAAAAAAAAGAGGGAACAGGTGTGTTTTCCTTTTCCTTCTTCTGTCTCTCTCCTTTGTCCAGGTTCGTGACTGCACTACCCCGCTGCAAACTACGCACTACACTGGTTGAGGGCGCCACGAGATCCGGGCGCCATCTTGGGTGCTCCACGCCACGGCAAGCTTCACGATGCACTGGTTGTGTGACTGCACTGCAACTGTCTGCAGGCTACGATCCACACGGTTGCAAGCTACGTGCTGTTCCTGGTTGTGTGACTGCAAGCAGCCCAGACACAGACATGCAGCCCAGTACCTTGGTGCTTTGCCCTCGGTACTTGGTGCTCGGGTCCTCAGTGCCTCAGAGCCTCCATAGCCTCTGCGCCTCGGTGCTTCAGCACTTCAGCATCCTCGGCGCCTCAAGAGCTACACGCCTCGCCGCTTCGATGCCTCTAGGCCTTTCGAGCCCTGTGCAGCGGCATCCTTGGTGCCACGCTGCCCCAGGGTCTCGGTACCTCGGTGCTTTGGCATCCTCTGTGCCTCGAGAGCTACACCTCTCGACGCTTTGACACCTCAAGGCCTTTCGAGCCCTGTGCAGTGGCGCCCTTAGTGCCACGCTTTCCAGAGCCACGGTACCTCAGTGCCTCGAGAGCTACACGCCTCGGCGCTTTGACCCCTCGAAGCCTTTTGAGCCCAGTGTTTTGGCGCCCTTGATGGCCTCTGTGCCCTCGATGGCCTCGGTGCCTCAGTGCTTTGGCATCCTCCGTATTCCCTAACGGCCAATGCAGGAACACAGAAGCTCACCTGAAAAAGGCTTAAGCAGCTGAAGCACAGGTGACATGCCTTGCAAACACAGGAGGCCTCTTGACGGCCTACCTGGATGGCATGCTGTGCTCTGTTACCCTTCCCGAGCCACTAGCTTCAGAGCTACGCACAGTCCCTGGCACTTTATTGCAAATATCAGGGTTCCAAGGGCAAGCCCTGGGCAGAAGCCTGGCAGGCTTAGTGGTGGCGCGCAGACAGCTGTGGCGAGGGTCCCGGACACGGACAAGTCCGCCTTATTGTGAACAAATTATGAACAGGTTGATTTGAACTAAGTAAACTGAACAAGTGTTAATGTTAGAAAAAAAGATTGTCTATGTGCCTTTGTTATTAGTGCACATACACTCTTGGAAGCTGGTCAGACTATTGCACGTGGAAGCCTGTAACCTTGAAAGAAGCAGGCATCTGGGGGAACTAAACACTGAGGCTAGGTATTGCAAATTAGTAAAAACAAAAGGGTAACCCTTTCTAGACAGAGTGATATTTGAAACTAAAAAGATCTATTTGATTTTATTTGATTGTGTTGCATAGAGGTTTTAAATAAAAAAAAAGTATTCTGATCTAATAATAGAGTGACAAAACTCTCTGAAGCGAGCGAGCATTTAATTTAATCAATTTAAGAATTAGTTCAGTTTCTTTCTCCAACTAAACAAAAAATATTTTAGACATTACAATATACATTAAATTAAAGAATATAAATGTTTAGTTTATATAAAGGTTTTACTGCAATAAAAAACAGGAACTGTTAGGTTGGAATATTAGACAAATAAAGTGTAAACTGTATTCAGTAATTTTAGTACACGATAAACCTACTGAAAAATTGTCCTTATCTGCTTGCAAGCAGAGCGGTGCTAGATATGGAAGGTTCTTTTTGGAAGTCAAAGTGACATTTGCTTGTAGTCCACAGTTTTAAATCCAAGGTTTTTCTATGATAAGAAAACATGGCAGTCATAGTGAGCATTCCATGAATTAGGGGAGTTGTGTCCAATATCAGTTCTTATCAAATAAGTAGCGACTTTCTTTGGGAGAAAACTGACTTCATGCTGTGAATTTGGAGAAGTGCTTACAATGGTGTTTCATATTAATCAAAACAATAGTCTTGGCAAGAAAACAGGGTGTCTGACTCCTGCTTGAGCAGGCAACTTTTAGAAACAGAGAGAGGTCAGGCACAGTCCGAGAATGGCACAGTTAAATAAGGCTACTATACTTAACATGTTCATTATAGTTTAAAATTTAAATGAAAATAATTGAACTGACCACTGTATGCTTATTCAAAGGCAGTCTTTGTCCCATACTTTGTTAACACACATCTGTATATGAAGTTAAACTGGCCCAACACACTGAAAAGGTAACGTAATATGCAGCTAAGAGGGACATATATTTTTGACTCAGCTTAATATAATCAAATAGAGCTGGTGTTACATATTAAAAACATCTCTCATATATACACATATACTTGTATTATATTATAGCAAGGATTCTGTGAACTTTGGTCCATCTGACTTTTTAGAAAAAGGAGTTGGAAAAAGAGAGCGATGAAATCATGTTCCAATATTTTTTAGCAAGAAGTTATATCCAGTCAGTTTTGAAAAAGCAGTTGACCAGGCCTTCTTGAATGTATCATTAACTTAAAGATAAGAAATGTCAAGGCCGAGTGATGATTAGATTTACTTGGGACTTCTGATGTATTCAAGGGAGGGAAAATCCTATATAAGCCCAAAGCAAGACCCCATTCAATATCGCTCAACTTGCTCCATGGTGATGTGATCCATGCTCTGAGGATCTCTGAAAAACTGATTGCTGTTTGGTCGAATTTAGAAGTCTCTACCTTTTGAAGACAGTTCTTATTTTTCCTGTCCTTATATTATATTCTACACTTCCATATATTTTGGAAGGTAAAATACTATTTTGAATTTATATCCCTTTTATATTGATGCATTACTGTAAGGTATAGAAATTATGTTTTAGTCTTGAGAGAGTGAACTGAGCAGCAGTGTGGAGTAGTGGTTAGGGCTCTGGACTCTTGACCTGAGGGTCGTGGGTTCAATCCCAGGTGGGGGACACTGCTGCTGTACCCTTGAGCAAGGTGTTTTACCTAGATTGCTCCAGTAAAAACCCAACTGTATAAATGGGTAATTGTATGTGAAAAATAATGTGATATCTTGTAACAATTGTAAATCGCCCTGGATAAGGGCGTCTGCTAAGAAATAAATAATAATATGTTGAATATTCTAGAATTTAGCGGTGGACTTTTTTAGGTTTATGCATGCATAGCCTGAAGGCTAAATATATGATAACCATATTTGTATTACTGTATTGAAGTATTAATGCTGTTAAACCTGTAAAGCACTGGATCGCCCAGACTGTTTTTACTTGGGATTTATGGTGGTCTGCGTAACCAACCAATCCAATTTTTAAAGCATTTAATAAACCAAAGGAGTACTGCTCTGATTCATTAAAACTTCAAATTACACAAAATGTGTGATTTTCTCGATTGTTTAAAAGTCACCTGGATACGTTGTATGCCCAGTGCATGAACAATCCACTTACAGGAGTCCGAAACATCTATATGTCCTCCTAAACGTCTCCCCTGAATTTAAGAGTGTGCTCAGAGCATATATATATATATATATATATATATATATATATATATATATTTATAAATAAAAAAAGTATGTGTGAATTCTGACAACGTGGTAATAGAGACTCTCACGAAGGCCCCGTTTGAGCCCATAGATACCATAGAGCTGAAATATCTCTCTATGAAGACAGCCTTTCTGTTAGCTATCACCTCCACTGAGCGGGTCAGTGAGCTACAGGCACTGTCCGTGCACAGTTCCTGTATGCACGTTTGGGACAATGGAAACGGTATCATTGCGCATGAACCCTGTGTTAAGGTGATTACAGCGTTTCACTTGAATCAGTAAGTGGAACTAGAGGCTTTCCATCCCTTTGCAGAGGAGTCGGAGGGAGATTATTATTATTATTATTATTATTATTATTATTATTATTTGTTTATTTAGCAGACGCCTTTATCCAAGGCAACTTACAGAGACTAGGGTGTGTGAACAATGCATCAGCTGCAGAGTCACTTACAATTACGTCTCACCCAAAAGACGGAGCACAAGGAGGTTACGTGACTTGCTCAGGGTCACACAATGAGTCAGTGGCTGAGGTGGGATTTGAACCGGGGACCTTGTGGTTACAAGCCCTTTTCTTTAACCACTGGACCACACAGCCTCCCCCCATAAATGCAGAATGTCATTATGTTTTATTTTGGTGTCAGACTCAGCATTACAATAATACAGTCCTCAGCCAACCCAATCGTGCAGTCAAAATAATCAAAAAGATTAAATTCCCTCTGCCCAGTTCGGGCATTGAGATGCTATGTGAATAGAATGAGAGCGCTGCGTCAGTCTGACCAGCTCATCGTTTGTAATGGTGAACAGACCCGAGGTGCCCATTGGAGTGTGGGCACGGTTTCGACTGCGTATACTAATGCCGGCCTACCCCACCTGGGAGGATGGCCACACACTCAGCCAGAGGCGTGGCTACGTCATGGGCCCTCTTCAGAGGTGCCTCGTTGACTGATTATATGTACTGCGGCTAGCTAGACTACCCCATATACGTTTACCAGGTTCAACCAACTTAAAGTCGTAGATCCCTCTATGCCTTTAATAGGCAGTAGGTTCCTTGAGGTTGCACACTCACACCACCAAAATTAGATGGCGGTAGCGAGGTGTCCCTCAGATGCTGTCCACTCATTCTCCCTCACGTTGGTTCTGGTATAGTTTCCCGAAAGTATTAAATTTGGCGGTCATCTTGGAATTGAAAGGGAACTATAGGTTACGGATGTAACCCCGGTTCCCTGAAAGAGAAGTTGACTGCCAATCCTT
The DNA here is from genome assembly GCF_902713425.1 of Acipenser ruthenus. Taxonomy (NCBI): domain Eukaryota; kingdom Metazoa; phylum Chordata; class Actinopteri; order Acipenseriformes; family Acipenseridae; genus Acipenser; species Acipenser ruthenus. The sequence goes on from NC_081196.1 coordinate 35,600,492, forward strand.
GTGAGGTCGCATCACTTGCATTCGTGGGTTCAATGCAAAAGAGACTGAGATCTCCTCTCAGTGACTATTTATTACCTAAATCCCCAAAGTATTCAGTTTGGTGGTCATCCTCTCTTTCAGGGAACTGGGGTTACATCTGTAACCTATCGTTATGTGTCTATTGTGATATCGAGAAATGTTTAACCAAGTGTCTCCTATTTACGCTGTAAGGATTAAGGGACCATTGCAAAAGCCATTGTCCATACATTAAATTACCTTACCAACAAATAGAAATACGGAAAACCTCTTGTTGAGGAAAGGTCATTGTTATTTGGCATGACAATTGCTGTTGCTTACCTGAAAATGAGTAGCCTGGCATCTGGTGGCTAGAAAGAGTGGTGCATACTGTGATAATCCTTACACTACAGCAGTTGTTCTCAAACTTTTGTGTTTGCGGACCACCTGAATTTTTAATTTTTTTTAGCTAGGCGGACCACACATTAAACAGTATAGGTTACTGAAAAATATGCACATAAAAAAATCATTATAATACTGTAGCCTTAACTTTCTTTGTTTCAATGCAAAATACAAATCTCCAGCTATAATCTTTATTTATAAAAAGGAATGGTTGGATGCTGCACGCTGATTGGCTGTTGAGGATTTTTTTTTTACCGTGCAGAATAGTACAATGCACGGCTTCGGCAGCTTGTGTTTTTATTGATTTGATGAAACATAAAGACATGGTAATCAACTTAAAAAGTTTGTCTTGAAAGGGTCTGCTATGATAGGGTCTGAAAGGGTCTGCTATGATAGGGTCTGAAAGGGTCTGCTATGATATGCTATGCTTCAGTATGTAATTCTGCTTCTCAGGCGTACTCAGATTTTGCTATAGTCTCTGTGCTGGTCTCAAACGCTCCATAAACAGTGCTGCTGACCAGGCCCGGCTCCAGCGCTTTCAGGATGGGGGGGCCAGTAGAACTCTTAGAGGGGCCATCATTTAGACACATACTTTTAAATAAAAACAAAGAAGCTCTGTCTCTTCAGCTGTGAAAAAAGTCCGGATGCTTCTGTACATAAGTCTATGGAAGCAATATTATCCTCTGAGACTTCTGACAGTATATCAAGAATAAGATCCTGATTATCAACAACACATTTGGTCACTTCAAAATGGTTTGTCCAGCGAATTTCTAGCAATCTCTTTAGTGAAGGGCCATTGTACTTTTGAGTAATGTAGTGCCGATGAAAGCATGCATACAGATAACTACAAAGAGCAAAAAATCTCTGCACATGGTTCACTTTGAATTGCATGCACTACTACTAAGTGCAACTGATGGTTATAACAATGTATGTACGGTATGTGCCTTCCTAGTTTTCTTTGCAGCAAAGCCTGCACACCTCCATTAACCCCACTCATCAATGATGCACCATTGTAGCACTGGCTGATGATGTTGTCAGCATTAAAACCTACTTCAGAGAGGTGTTGAAGTATTTGAGTTGTAATGTATTCTGCATACAACTGATGCAATCCAAGCAAGCCAATCAGATGCTCCTCAGGTATTGAATCAGTAACAATTTTTTTTTTTTTAATGTAGTAGTCGCCAATTGTTTTTTTATCATTTGCTCCCAATTTAGAATATCCAATTATTTTTAGGCTCAGCTCACCGCTACGACCCTCGCACTGACTCGTGAGGGTGAAGACGAACACACGCTGTCGCTGTCCTCCGTAGCGTGTACCATCAGCCAACTGCTTTTTTCACACTGCAGACCCACCATGCAGCCACTTCAGAGCTACCCCTCAATAGACCGGACCTGCCACCGAATGTTCACCAGATAAGGATCATTATTCTGCTCCAACTCAAAGTCAACATTATGGTCCCAGAATTTCAGTATATTGAACAGGGCTACAGTAGCTTGAATTCCAATCCCTTCCCCCTGGCGTTTGCTAGACATTGAGGAGTCCCTACCAAATGCCAACCTTGTCTTATTGATATTCACCCCGGTGATGCTGAGTCACTGGAGAATTGCCAGCTTGACTTGGTCATAATCCAATTCAGCCTCATCTGCCATAGCTTGGTACGCCTCCTGTGCTTCCCCGATCAAGCAGGGGGCAAGTTGAGTGGTCCACCATTCCCAAGGCCATCTCACCACCATTGCCACATGCTCAAACGTGACAAGAAAGGCCTCAGGATCATCCTCCAGGGACATTTATTCAACAGTGGTATCCCCGACGTCCCCACTGCTGGGTCCCCCTTGCGGCCAGGCACGCATAGTTCCCCCATCCTCTCGACGAGGGGTGGCATACCGCTGGGCCATCTCCTCCTACTGCTGTGCTTCCCTGGCTTCTCTCTCCTTCGCTCCTCCTCATTCCTCTGCTGGTCCATGGTCTCCAGCAGAGCCGCAATAATGTTGGGATCCATCCTCCAGTCCGTGGGATCCCATGAAGACACCATGTATCAGGATGTGAGTGGTGTGGGAAGAATTGAATGTCCAGAACAACAAGTGTTACAAATAAATAAATGATCCACCCCCTTTACCAGCAAGGGTATGGGGGTAAAATGGCGGGTTTACAGTCCCAGACAAAAAGGTTTCACAAAACAAACTACAATACAGTAATCCAACAGTGCACGGGTTGAAAGGGTGTGTAAGAGAAGGTGTTCTAGGTGCAGATTGTAGGTGGGTGGAAGTTCTGGCTGGATAGTGTTAGCTCCCGTGGTCTCTCTCTGCCAACTACTGCAAAACTCCTACCTCTGATCACTGCGGCACCACGCTCTATCCAATCGCCGCACACAACATAGCTGATTACAATAGAGTTGTTCCGCAGTCTTACAGCTATGCCCTTTCCCCAAGATGGACGATTTCTGGTTCTGTCCTACCATTGAGTCAGCCCATCCTTGTGAAGGTGTACCATCAACCTACCTTAGCGCCTTTCCTGGTCGGGAGGTAGATTTGCAGCTCAGATTCCTTCTCTCCCGTTAACAATATATATTCCATTTCAAGTTCCATCTAATTGAATAACACCAGTTAACTTTAACGTTATCAGTGAAGATTTATCTCGGTCTGAATGCTGTGCAAATAAAGTCTCAAAAGAGTGAGTCATAGCATCAGACGGACTAGTAGAATCCTAGTTCAGCACATCAAAAAACATTAGCTGTCAGATCATCAGGAATGAGTCACCTTTGTGCACTTTTTACAGCAAAGTGTGAAGATTAAACCTCCACAGTTGGGAAGATAAGCCCCTCTGTCCTCTGACATCCTAAACAGAAGCTCAGAGAATCCAAAGCTTACTCTTTGTGGGTATTGTCAGTGTAATCTATTTCTAAAATTGGGAGGATTACCTTTATATATTCCACACCTCCGGTTTTATTAGCCTATCTAACAAAGGGTACTTTGAACTAAATCATTATATTATACTATGCTAGCATTAAAAAGTATGTATTCGTATTCTATACTGTTCTGTACACACTGTTGAGATATGAACCACTCAGAATGATTACAAACAATGCTGAAGCTTCTCACTCATTACTTTGCATGTATGTGTCCTGCATATCTAAATAAAGTATTTTGGCCAAGCATCTGCATCTTAAATCATCTGTGTAATTGGTATTACATATTGTGACAAGCTGTGTAATAACAGTTAACAGGTGTCTGCTCCTCTTGCTCATAGGGGCTAGATAATGTGCCTTGATGTTTGAAATGTCAGGTCTATGTCTCCTATTAATCAACTCAAAATAACATGGGCTTGCACGAATTATTTCAAATATGATTTTTCATGACACCTATTAATTCCACTAGTCATGTGAATCAACTTATTTTACTACATGGTCTGTGCATATCTGCTTTAGTTTGTACTAGCTGAAGTACCCAGCATTGCCCGGGGAAATTCAATATTTCAGTATTTCATGTATGACAAATTGGGGAACGGTAGCCTTATGGTTTCCTATAAGTTACCGATCTTGGGTGTCGCACAATGGTTTTTGCCATTTTTAATTTTTTTTAAATCTTGTTCTTTTTATTTTTTTTGTTTTGGTTTTGTGGGTTACAAAATAAAGTACCCGGGGGTCAAAATTTTGGATCCAAACATAGCCCTTGACCTTCCCCTGGATGAAAGAGGAGGCCATGCAAAGTTTGGTTGCACTGGCTCCTGTGGTGTCCGAATGCATAAAGGAACAGACAGACAGACAAACTTTCTTCTTTATATATTAAGAGATTAATGCCACAACCAAAAGGCACCAGCCATCAGTAGTCCACAGATTTCTTAAGAATTTACCAAACATTTTATGACAAGGTCTGTCTGTGTATCCAATTAGACTGTGTTATGTTTATAATAATATGCTATAACTGAAGCTTAAAGTTATTGGATTCGTCTCCACGGATGTTGTTAAGTCAAGCCAGTGTCTTAAAGAAATACCAGAAATAACATCCTAGTTTTTCCAGTGGTTATATTATAGCATCTTGATGTTTGCTTTTTAAATTATTAAATAATGTTCTCCAAAGCATTCAGTAAAAAAAGGAGAACTTTTTTACTCTAATTAAGCTTAACCAGATAAAGACAGATGCTTTAGAAAATGCATTTGAAACCGATAAAATTTTAATTGGATTTGATCAAATAAATCAATTACAGCACACAATGAATGAATCTTTCATCAGTTAAAACCCCTATCTAATATCAATGAACATGTGCAATACAATGTATAGTACATACTATGATTTACGCCTCCTCTCTTTTAAGATGTGTTTTTTTTATGTTTTAAATTGTAATTGTACATTTAAGAAACAGTCACACTTGGTGGCCAAAACTAGTAACTGTGGTTTATTTCTCTTAAAGTGAATCATGAAACTCTTTGAACTTCAAAATAAAGAAATTACACACAATTGTTATTTAAAAGTTCAGTACAAGGCATGACTAGTCATGCAATTACTATTTTAATAAATTGAATTCTTACATGGTAACTACTGTTTAATTACATGTTACCTTGTGTAAATACATGGTAACACCATGGCACAGGTCATTTCTATTTAATGACACATTCCTTCCATCAGTAGTTACCATGTAAAAGAAGGAAACATTAGTTACCCAGTTATTACCATGTTACTACTTGGTCTTGCATGCCCTGTCACCCAAAGTGATACCAAAAGTTCTACTGGAACATTCAATCATGCTTTTTTTTTAAATGTAGTAGTCACCAATTGATTTTACCCCATTTTTCTCCTAATTTGAAATATCCAATTGTATTTTTTAGGCTCACCGCTACCACCCCTGCACTCGGGAGGGGTTGTCCTCCGAAACGTGTGCAGCCAACCCAGAGCTGCGACCTTCAGGCTATAGGGCGCATCCTGCACTCCATGCGGAGCGCCTTTACTGGATGCGCCACTCAGGATCCCCAACCATGTTGTTAGCTTTGGAGCTTCCCTGTTGGAATTCCGTCAAATGTAAAAAAGCAAAGAATGATCCTAAGCAGAAGAAGAGGGGAACAACAATAAAGTTGCTAGTGCGGTAATATGAGGTGAGAAATTGATTTTAAAGCCTTGGGTATAACTCATTGTAGAATAAAATTGATAATCCATGCCATTTTCCATTATTACAGTGAGTTATTTTATAGCCATGTTTAGTGTTTATTGTCTAAAAATGCAGTTTTCATTTTGATAATGAAATGGTTCACTTTGTCATATGGAGGTGAATCCATAATGCATTAGCATGACGACAAATGCATTGCAAACTCAATGGCCCTTAATGTACACACACTAATGTGCTATGCAAGAAGCCTTAAATTATTCTAACCACAGCTCTGACACGAATGCTCTTGAGCAATATATTTATCCATAATGCTATTTCAAGAAAGACCCCTGGCTATTTGACCAGGTTAACAGTTAACAGAACCCCCTGCACACTGTGCTTTGATGTCATCTGATTTTATTAGTACTAAGAAGGTCCCCGTGACCTGAAAGTGGCAGGAATCTTTTTTGTTGCCAGGATTTTGATTTCCAGAGCAATTTAGAACTTGAGCTAAGGGTCTCCAGTTTTCAAATTCAGGATTTGCCCTTTGCTGTCAGTGTTGTATCTGAAATACAAACTGTAGAGTGGCACAAATAAAACGTATACTGAACTAGAAGTGGTACGCGGCCTCTTAATAAAGATACCCTTTAGAAAAGCTAAAATGGTGGTACAGGGTGTATGCTTCCTTTTCCATAACAATCTTATTTCACTTGCATTCTCATAATAAAGCAAAAAAAAAAAAAAAAAAATAGAAAAGATAGTCTACAGTGTGGCCTCTAAACTATGGGTCCCTGCTACAGAATTAAAAACTGTTATGAAACCCTTAGATTGAAAAAATGGTCTGTTGTTGAACGGTCTGTAGTGCCCGTGGTTATACTATGCTTTACCATAGTTTAGCTTTGCAATGCTTATCTATGCTTTACCATGCTTTCACTATGTTGTATTGCACTTTTCAATGCTTTTTCTATGACAAAAATGTCTAACGGAACAGTTTTCCACTATAAGCATCAACTCCAGTCATTATTTGTATAATATTTTTACCATGTGCATCCATTTGTTTCAGAACTGCCTCAATACAATGAGACGCTTCAAAACAATTTGTACCACTGCGGTAACATTGTGCCAATGGATCATACCAATGCAGATACCCTGTTACTGCACTTTAATACATAACCATTGCAGTGCCACTTAAGATCATTTGCTAAGGGTATTTTGGAGACTAAGTATTGAGAGATAACATAGAAAGTGTGGGGACGCGGCGATTGTTAGTCAAAGACAGAGCTCAATAAAACTGCTAGCTTTTAAATACTTGAAATAAATATTGACTCGACTTAGTAGGACATTTTTCATTCATGTTGCGTTACTATGAATATTTCTGGCTGTGTGCAATACAATAGTTCAGGGTTTTATTTTAGCCCTAATTCATATGTGAAGCAGCAAATGAAATGTAATTGTAACATTAAATTAATGTTTTTGGTTTTTTTTGTTGCTCCAGGTTGATTGTCTATACTGTCACTATGAATCCCATTTACTAATCAGCAGCGTTAATTGAGAACTCAGAAGCAGGTTTGTGCTTTAGGAAAACCAAGGGAACTGCAGTCTGTGTACATCATAAATGCAGAATGTCATTATGTTTTATTTTGGTGTCAGACTTAGCATTACAATAATACAGTCCTCAGCCAACCCAATCATGCAGTAAGTAGTAGCTCCCACAATTCATATCAAGGCTTACAACATGTCAGATAAAATCTCATTTGACTACATACATTAACAAAGGATCCTGAGTTGATTATTTACAATATGTACTGTTGCCTCTGTCTCTTCTGGTGGGATACTTTTTGGTACTTTTCATTGAGAGAACTAGGCAGAGACTCTTAATGGTGTGGCCCCACAATTTACTATGATACTGCCTATGATGCTTGACTTGTGGGACATCCTGTAGAATTCAAAGTTGCTGCTGCTTCCTGGTACCAAATCATGTCCTGAGCTGCAGCTCAGTTTCACTCCTATGGTCAGGTCATGTGAAAAGCCAAACAGGAAGTGCAGAGACTGGTTAGGAAAAGTGACCTTACGTAACATTGAAAACCCAGACTTCATTTCAAAATGGTGGTTATACTATGCTTTACCATATTGTTACTTGTATTGTAACACTTGAATGTATTTGTATTTGCTTGCGATTGTAAGTCGCCCTGGATAAGGGCGTCTGCTAAGAAATAAATAATAATAATAATAATAATAATAAAATAAACATACCCACACAATGGCACAAAATGCTAAAACAATTTATGAAAGTAACAAGGCAGGTATTTATTTACCCATTATTTATATTTGTGTGCAGTACATGTAATGCTCGGCTGCAATGTAGTTATTCACCATAATAACACAACATTGGATGATCAACAACTTTCTATATTAAAAGGAGCAGGACAATGAAGATAACATTATACATGGTCTTAGTTGTAACAGAGTCCTGCGTCTCTTATTGCACAGCATGCTTATTACAGTAGGGGGTGATATCCCTCAGAGATGCTGGAATAAATTGGTGGCACCCAAACAGGCTCTGACCAGACTGCCATCTAGTGGTAGTGTCTGCTTATTACATGAGGTTCTGTGTGTCTGAATACTGAAGAACTGACTGTTTGGCTGGGTTGTTGATGTCTCTGGAACTGCTTGGCTGGTCTAAATGGATTGAAACCAGGAATGAGCGCTGTGTGATGCTCCACATGTTACAGTATTTTATGGTGGTGACACTTCATTATTTAGTCAGTAAAGTGTATTTGTTGTTAAAAGTCTTTCATATGTTTAGATAATCATGTGGCCTGTATTGAGGTCTGATCACTTACTGAAACTGATAATTAAATGTTTCAATAGTAATATATCATAAAAGGTATTTCATGTCATTGCTATCAAGCTATTTTTTAATGTCAATATACAATGATATATTCAAACATCCAGGTAATAATTAAAACTCATTTCTCAAGGTATCTATTATTACAAAGCAGTACACATTCTACTGCCAGTAAGAACCACCACAAAGACTGCAGCCAGTGGTGTAATAGATAGATAGATAGATAGATAGATAGATAGATAGATAGATAGATAGATATTTTTTATTTTAAATCCCTTTATTTCAATAATTAACCAACAAAATACAATCCACAATAAAACATACATGTACATTCATACTTTATAATTCCCCCCTCTACATAAACATTTTTTATTTTTTTCCCCCTTCACAAGTTCATACACAACTGCCCCTCCTTTACTGCACACACCACCTCCCCCACTCCCCAAACCTTCTCAAACATGTCCAGTTTGTGCACAAGTTTGTAATACGTAAAATCATCTCTTACTCGGGAGGCAACCAATACCTTAAATACCAACATCACATCCCCAGTCAGTACCCCCCTCTCCCGGTTCTTACGACTCTTTAAAATGGCCATCTTGGCCTGACCCAGCAAGAAATTTGCCAGCTGCAAACCACACTTATATTTTCCAACATACTTTACACCAAAAATAAAAACAATGGAAGAAAATTCGATGTTCAGCCCTTCAAATAACTCTTTTAAAACCCCAAACAAAGGCTGTAATCTGGAACAGTACAAATAGCAGTGGAAAATAGTTTCTCGGTTATTACAAAAACTACACTTATCAGAAACCCCTGGTTGAATTACCGCAAGAAAGGAATTAGTAGCCATAACAGTATGTAACACCCTCCATTGTAAATCTCCACCACGTTTCTGCAGTGGTGGCTTATACAGAGACCTCCAGGCTGGAACTATGGCCTCATGCACCTGTTAATTTTGCACGCCAGTGTGTGTCGAGACTCCCTTTAAGGTTTTGGTAGTATTTAATTTTAACACACAAACAATACAATTCTTTCTTATCAGTGGCCCTAAGGTTTAAGGTATAACTATCTCTAAACTGCAACATTTCTCCTGGCCTGTCCTCAATCTGCTCCACAACTGGACTACACTGTAGCTCAAAATCTGGGGGCTCTGACTCTAAACCAACAGCACCTGTAAAATCTCCTCCAGTACAGATAGCCCATCCCCTGATAAGGCAGCACGCATTTGCATTAGAAAAACATTAATAAACCGTACTGACCTCACTCCCATCTGACCTGCCAAGAGCTCAGGGCTTTTCCAGTCTCGTCTATCCAAGTTTAATAGATGGGACACTTTAAGCACTTTACTAGAGATTAAAATCTTAATAAAACTCTGAGATTCAAACACGGGACAGGTCAAGGCTTGATTATAAATCAAAGGCTCCTCTAAAAGCCAATACAATCCATCTGTACCAACCTCCCACTGAACCTTAAACCTTCCCTACATTTCCAGCATCCCTTTATAGAAATTTGGCAAAACAGCAAGATTAAGTTTTTGTGAATTTATTATAAATATTTGTCTGTCAAAATCCAGATCTTCTACCTTTTGCAGGAAACCAAAAGCTATAGCTCTCCAAAGGAGAGACTCTGCGTGAAACAGCAGCCTCTGTAGACTGCAGTCTAAAAGCTGCAACTCTGCTACTGACATCCACCAAACCCTGCTCCCCCTCTGCCACAGGCAGAACCAGCACACTCTGCTTAACCCAGTGAATACCATCCCAGAAGAAATCTATCAAAAGCCTTTGGATCTCCTTAACTAGGGACTGTGGAGGGTCAACACATCTGAGTTTATGCCATAACATTGAGACAACCAAATTATTTATAACTAAGACCCTTCCCCTAAAGGATAATTTCGTTATAAGCCAGCGCCAATTTTGAAGCCTACCTCGTACCTGCTCAATAATCCCATCCCAATTCTCTTTAGCCACCCCCTCTCCTCCCAAAAAGACACCCAAATACTTAAACACTTTTTGATTCCACTGCAAACCTGCAGGTAAATCCGGGGGCCTAACACCTACCCAATCCCCCATTAAAAAAGCATTACTTTTAGCCCAATTAACTTTTGCAGAAGACACTCTTTCAAACAATTTCTGACAGTCATCTAGAACTTGTACATCCTGGCTATTCTTTATAATTACTGTAATGTCATCTGTATAAGCCACCACTTTTACAGGCTCCATTAGCACACTTGGAATAACCAGACCACTCAGTAAAGTGCGTAGTCTATGTAAGGGGTTCAATTGAAAGAGAATATAGCATTCCAGATAAGGGACAACCCTGACGAATGCCCCTCAACACTGGGAAAGGAAAACTAAGACTGCCATTAAGTTTCAATACACTATAAATGTTATTATAAAGCAACTTAATGTGTCCTACAAACTTCGGACCAAACCCAAATGCCTGAACTACATTATACAAATAATTATGGTCAACTCTATCAAATGCTTTCTCTTGATCCAGCATAATAAGACCTGCTTTGAAACCAAACAGTCTGGAGGCGTCTAAAAGATCTCAGACTAAAAAAAATATTATTAATTGACCTGTTGGACACACAAAAAGTTTGTTCTGGCCGCACAACAGTATTCAATACAGTACCTAAGCAGATTGTCAATACTTTAGACATTATTTTATAATCCGAACGCAAGAGACTTACAGGACGCCAATTCTTTATATTACACAGGTCTCCCTTCTTTGACAGTAAACTTATGACTGCACGATGACAGCTCAAAGGCAGCTCATGTGTTCTCATACTCTCCGTAAAGACCTCCAACAGATCTTGTCCAATCTGTGGCCAAACAGTTTTTAAAAAATCAACAGACAGTCCATCAATTCCTGGAGCCTTCCCCATATTTAATCCATCCAGAGCCTCTGTGAGCTCCTGCAATGTCAACACTCTTTCAAGCAACTCCTTATCCTCTTCCAGAACCTGAGGCAGATCCTGGAGGAATCGCTGAGCCTCCTCCGACACATCCACCGCCTCATCCCTGAACATTTCTGAGTAGAAATCCACTGCCAACCTCCGGATCTCCTGAGGCTCATACAACAATTGTCCCGTTTCTGTCCGCAGACAGTGCATCATTTTTCCCCGAGTGTTTTTCTTTTCCAAGGCAAAGAAATACTTTGTAGGTGCATCCATCTGGGCAATATTCTGAAATTGCGATCGTACCAACACCCCCTGTACTTGTATGTCCAACAGATCAGCAAGCCCCCTCTTTTTCAATCTCAAGTCCTCAAACAATATATTACTGTATTTGGACTCCAGAGCTCTATGGAGCTCAGTAATATCCTCCTCCTGATCTTTCATTTCTACACTAGTGCTCTTTGTAACATTTATAGTATATTGTTGACTCAGCATTTTAATTTGAACCTTTGTCACATCCCACCACTGTTGCAATGAAGTAAAACCTATTTTTTCTGTCTCCATCTTTCCCAAAAAAACTAAAACATTTAAAAAAATGAGCATCCTGCAGCAATCTATTATTAAAATGCCAATAAGAAGAATGAACATTTATTTTAGATACAACCATATCTAAAACACCCATACTATGGTCTGAGAAACCCGTAGGTAAAATGTCACACTTAGTGAAAAGATTTAAAGAATGTTTAAAAACATAGAACTTATCTAACCTGGCTAATGAAATCCCCCCCTGCACTACCTCTAGCCCAAGTGTATTGTCTGACATTATTATGAATTGATCTCCAGATGTCTACAAGTTCATGAGCATCCAACCCTGTAACCAGTTCCCTGACTGCTTGAGGGTGAGGCTCAAGGCTATTCCTGTCAGATTTAGCATCCATGGTGCAATTAAAATCACCACCCAATACAATCACTTCTTCAGGCTTACACTGTAATTCATTTAGTATTTTACCTTAAATTTTTCCCTCCCATCATTAGGAGCATACACGTTAATAAAAAGAAATGTTCTGCGTCCCACACAAGCCTTCACTTGCAATAATCTTCCTTGTACCACTTCAGTTATAGTAAAAGAATCAGGTTTAAAATCTGGAGCAAATATACAGCAACGCCTGCACTAAAATTTGTACCATGGCTTAAAACAACCTCCCCTTTCCATTCATTAAACCAATCTGCCTGATTAACCTTATCTTTATGTGTCTCCTGAAGGTAAGCTAACTTAATTTTCTTCTGTTCCAAATACTCAAAGCAAATTGCCCTCTTTATTGTATCCCTCCCACCATTTACATTTAAAATGCCCAACTTAATATTCTGCATGGCGATATTATATAGAGAGAAACATGAAATTATCCAAATAGTAAACAAGAAATAATCAGGAAAAGAAAAATGCATTTTATTTGAGTTCATCACTGTTACTCTTTTTAAGGGAAACACAAACTTTACTAATCCAGTACTTTAATTGATCTTTTTCTTTTTTCTCAAATCCTAGCGCCGCCGCATCTCTCATCACCTGATTAGCGGGTCCTACAAACAGTATGACATCGGGAAAGTGATCCCTCACATTAATCCCTCTACGATCTTTAACAAACTCTAAAAACTTTTGGATACTCTGAGCGCTATAACCTCCTCTTGCCTGCTGGCTCGCTGAAAGCTCATAACTACACAAAGAATCTGTGTCACTTCCTCCCTCTTCACCGTCACTGTCTGCACTATCATGCTCTAGAGCAGGGGTGGACAATTCCGGTCCTGGAGGGCTGGTGTCCCTCCTGGCTTTTGTTCTCACTGTGCCCTAAATTACTTAATTGGACCAATTATTACCAATTATTGGTCTAATTAAGTAATTTAGAGCACAGTTGGAACAAAAGCCAGGAGGGACACCGGCCCTCCAGGACCGGAATTGCCCACCCCTGCTCTAGAGCCTGAGGTGCAACGCCTTTCTTTGGGACTGAACTTTCCACCTCCGTCACTGCTCTCTCATCGCACGCAACATTACCCAAACTCATACCGCATTTAACAGGACTATCACTATGTTGAACTTTCCTTATTCGTTTTCCGTTTAGGGAACTTAAAAGCTACATCTTCATTACTTCCTACTTCTCCAACCCCCTCTCCTTCAATCACCATTCCTGTTCTTGTCTGTTCACTAATCTGGAGCTCGTCCCCTCCCTCACTCCCCTCCCTGACTTCACCACATACCTGTTCTCTATCCGAACCCCCTTGACCTGCAACCTCAGGCTCTGCCACAGCCTCTGTAGTTCCCACAGTATCAAGCTCAACCCTCACACTCTCTGCTGAAACCCCTGCCTCTGAGCTGGCCGGCTCAGCTGCGTCTTCTTCTGTATCACTCTCAACCACATCACTTTCAGCAGCAGATCTTTTAAAATTTTTCGCAATATGCCCCACACGCCCACACATAACATTTCATTTGTTCAGAAGATGCAAAAACGATATATTCACTGCCATCAACACGAAACCTAAAAGCAATATTCAGTTCGGTATCTGGATTATTTAGCAACATATACACCTGTCGTCTAAATGAAATTACATGTTTCAAATCTTGTGCTTTACATCCCAACGGAATCATTGTGATTTCTGACATTATTTTGCCATGGCAGCTCAGCTCATTAAACAACAGCTCATTCTTTAAATAAGGTGGTACATTTGAAATTATAATTTTTCTCGCAGGAAGAGCGAGAGGCAAAACCGAAACCAAAACCCCCTCAATGACTAACCCCTCCTGAACAACTCGATGCACAAGCTCTTCACTACTTAGAAATACAACCACTGCCTTGTTCATGCGAGAAGCTGATTTTATATTCTTCCCTGCTACAACTTTTGCCAACTCAGTGACACATTTCTCCACACTAACGATGGAATCGACAATGATTTTTATACCGTGTTTTCTAGTTAACTTATCAAAGGAGGAATCGTGTCCTCTTGGGACTCCCTTTCCCGGAACCATACTGACTAAATCAACTGACAATTCAGCTTTTTGTTAAAACACACCCAGTAACTCAAGAATAAAGTGAAAACTTTTTAGAAGAAACTAACAGAAAAAAAGGGGGAAAAGGAAAAAACAAACTCCACTCACACAAGACGCTCTCTCTCCCTCCAGCTTCACTCCCATACACTCCCGACAGACAGCAAGAGTAGATCGATCGATAGATAGATAGATAGATAGATAGATAGATAGATAGATAGATAGATAGATAGATAGATAGATAGATAGATAGATAGATAGATAGATAGATAGGGTAGCAGTGTGGAGTAGTGGTTAGGGCTCTGGACTGTTGACCAGAAGGTCGTGTGTTCAGTCCCAGGTTGGGGACACTGCTGCTGTACCCCTGAGCAAGGCACTTTACCTAGAGTGCTGCAGTTTAAAAAACCCAACTGGATAAATGGGTAATTGTATGTAAAAAATAACGTGATATCTTGTAACAATTGTCTGTCGCCCTGGATAAGGGTGTCTGCTAAGAAATAAAATAATAATATATATCTTGGCCTTAAGTTTAGAGAAAGGAAAATGGGTAGTTTTATTTCAAATGTGTTTTCTATCGCTACTGACAACAGCAAAATCAGCTGCCTTATTGCCAGTAAAAATTCTACTGCGAAAAACTCCATGGAAAACCCTATGCAGTTGTCTCAGTACAGGCTTCTGACTCGGATCTCATTAGGGTCTCCTGACACTACTATTATTATTAGAATATATTATTTTATACTTTAAAGGTAATTTCCTAAGGACTATAACACACAAAGGCTTGTGATTATAGTGAGACAACCTATTCCTCAGGTGTTGAAAGTACTTGTCTTATTTGATAAACCTAACTTGTGGTGGCACCAGGAAGGTAAGTTATATTAATCATTTATTATTTCTAATGAATTTGGACCTTGAATAAGCAGCCATCTGCCTTAAGAAAAATGTTCTGTGACACTAGTGACCAGCTAATTCAGTAATGACACCACTGGCATTCATATTATTCATATGTTCAAAATTCATTATAATAAATTGGATACCTTATCTATCTCAGAAAAAATAACAGGGCTGGAATAGCCTTAGAGAACTTAACCTGATCTTTTATGCAAAAGCCAATACAATTTTAAAGTGCAGGAGAATTATTTAAAAACTAAACAAAAAAACTTATGGGGAACTTTTGTTTCCATAGTGGTAAATAATGGCTAGTCCTATAGGGAAGATAAATCTAAAACTGGCTGCAGGCAGTGGGTTGACGCTCGTTGAGAATCAGGAGATCCATCACTTTAATAAACTGACACCTTCTGGGCAAAGGCTTAGGAGAAAACAGGCTCCCAAGGAGATTAACAGCAAAAATGTAACAGTTATATTTATCACTTAGAAATTACATATTGATTATGTTTCATACGCTGTTAGCTTTTTGCCATGTTATGAAGCCCAGCATTTTTAATGATGTTTAACATTAAGAAGGTGCCAGGGAGAGGAAATGCAGAACAAAAGGGCAAGCAAAAGACTGCCTAATTAATCATTTACTCCACTCTGGTTCTCAACCCCATCAACTAAATCAAACAGCTTTTGATTCTGAGGCAGGCAGCACTGTCATTGTCTTATAACAAAAGGTTAAAAGATACTTTAATTTTATTTATCTCCTCTAACCAAGAGGTCACACCTTTGTTTTACCACACAGGATATTGCTATTGAACACATTGTTCAAACCCCAACAGTACAAGCAGCTTACCGTGATTGACCTTGGTAAAAACATAACAAAGTCTATTACAAAGCTGCAGTGTACCACAACCATTTTTAATGTCATACTAAAACTACTACATATTCTCATAGTTTAGTCATCTGTGCAGCTTAGAAAAAAATACAATAGAACCCAGCACAATTTATTGTTAAGTAGCACTAAACGATGGAAAGTAGTTTAAAGTTGGCTTGCAGTATATACAAATATCCCCACAAATTGATCACCGCCTCAGATCTTAAACCATTACATCTGTTTTTTGGCAGTGCAGGAGTCCCAAACTCTCTATTTACTTTATTAATTATATAATCAATGTGTTCCCAAAGTTGAAGTGATCAATCTAACTAAAGTCCATAATATGGTAGTTCTGTTCCAGTCCATAGCTTTAGGTGTAGATAAAGCCTATATGCTCTATTGAAGGCTGGCAGTAAAACTAACAGTTGGAAACTTCTCCTACTGCTAATTATTTGATTTCAAAGCGTTTTATGGTTTTGGCATGTGTGAACAGGACATCAGAACAAGGCTGTTAGTACCAGGCAGGAAGTGAGACACAGAAGCTGCAAGTTTAAGCGCTAGAACACCCTTTTAATAATAAATAATAAAACAACAAACAAAATACAGGAACAAAATAACAGAGGCATGGTGGCCAAAATAAACAGTTAAACAAAAACAATACAAACACTTTAAATCCCCTGTGGTTTCAGGCTGAGCCGTCGCTTTCAATAAAGCACGACACTGAACTCCCCCACTGTTTATATTGCTTTTTCCTATTTTGGCCATTATTTTTATTCTCCAACCCAGTTAGATGCTTTACCTTATATTTTAAGATCAGGGAAAGTGTAAAAAGTGCAGCTTTAAATATAATTTTAGTAGCATTTTGTTATTTATTTATTTATTTGTTTGTTATTTCCTTACTATTGTATGGTGTTTGCAATCATTCTGAGTGCTTTGGGGTTTTGTTGCTCCAATATCCAATATTGTGGTTCTATAAACCTGTCTTTACCCGGCTTTGAGATGTGTCAGGGCTGAACAGCCTTCCTCATTCCATTCCAATCATGTGACAATGACATGGCAGCTCTCCCTACTCTCTCTGTCTATTTATATGTAGTGTGCATACCAACTGACTTCATTGTTTTCAATATTAGTTTTTATTCCAGAAGTGGAATTTGAAAGTATGCATCACTGTTTTAATTGGCTAGCTTTTTTATTCAGTCCAACCGCCCCTCCTCCAATGTCCTTAGTACATAAACAGCAAGTTAATGAATAGGACTGTGCTGCTTGCATTCAATAAAACTTTTCAATTTGGAGATTTTTCCTATTTTCAAGTGAGGGCTGGAAGTCCCGACATGCTGCTCAGGTTCAAAAGAAAATTCATTAAGCAAAGTGGCTGCACAAAGCAGAATTTGGAACTCTTTCAGATGTCGTCCCCTTACCTTGTCACAAAACAAGGTAACCTAGAGAACTGTGAATGACTGGGAGGGCTGTGATTAGCCAGACAATTGTACAGCTCCGCGCAATGATTCTTTTACTCCACTTCCATTATTCATTATGCCAGCCACATATTCTGCAATGCAATACTATTTTCTAGTCTTTAAAATAAACATCCGTTCCTGTTTCTGTGATTTTCACAGACGCTTAACCTTGTCTCTCTCCCTGCCTGCATCTTGTTTCTGTTCAACTGAAACCCAGCAGAAACCCCCCACTTTCCCAGAATTCCAAAGATGTATGTATTTCTGCGGCTCGGACTGCAAACTCACCACTAGTAAACACATTGGGACACATCTATGAACATCTAAGTTCAAAATGCAATTTGCACAATTCTTCATGAAATGAAAATAAAACAGATACAATGCTTCCTTAAATTAACCTTTCAAGTTTATTTATTTATGTATTTATTTATTTATTTATTTATTTATGAATCAGGAGCCGTTTTCAGTTAAACACTCACAAACCAGCTGCAAGTAAGTAGGTTTATAATAAATGAAGAATACTATACAAACAGTAACAAATGAAAACAATCGCAGCAAATTACAAACGTGAACCAAGAATACATTCAGTAAATGCTCCAAGGCCATCAGCTACAGTGAGCAAGATAGAAAGCACCTCTCCTGGGGGGGTGCCTGTGACAGGGTTCTGGTTGTGGGTAAAGGGGGGTGCAATGTTGCTGTGCTTGTGAAGAGTCGGACTCAGCTACCCCTCTCAAAGGAGCTGCCCTGTCTGGAGCAGCCTGCTCGGAGCTCCTCTATAATGAAGGTGAAGCTCCTGAAGACTATGGTCTGCATGAATGGCACACGTTGTTGGTCTGCAGACACTCTATTAGCTTCCCCAGTCTGCAGCCCATGATGTCACCCAGTTGCATGTGTTGTACTGGTTACAATGTATTATTTGGTATATCCAGTCAATTATTTGTTTGTTGTTTGTTTGGTATACTACAAACATTTAAAAAACCTGTTTGACACATTTAATACATGAATTACCAGACATACAGTTACACAAAAGTCACAACAACTGTTTGGCAGGACAAGACAAGCGAAAGAAATGTAACAAGTTAGATAATGACAGATACAGTGCTACTTTTTTTATTAAGTAATAAGTTAGAACATTATATTAGTTTTTTTCTGAAGAAACGAGTAACGAATAATACGTTACTTTTTTTCAGTAACGTGCCCAACACGGGAGATTAGACATGTTTTTGAGAGCTATATTGAGGCCACATGGGTGCCTTATATTTTTACCAGGATGTGATGACTTAAACAGAAAATGATGTCATCAACAAGAAGAATACATTAGTTAACTCTGATATTAGCTTAATTGATAGATTGGCTTGATTAACTAGGGAGGAGCCCCTGCACCTTCTCTCCTAATAACACCTAAGGGTTACAATGAAAGCTGTGTTCAGGGTTTCCAAGTGTTCAAGGAAAATAGCAGTTACATCTTTGAGAACTGCCGTAAGCTGAGTTGTTAGTGTTTCCGGTTTGACGGCGTGTGGGGCTGACTGTAAATACAATAAAGAACAGTTCACAATTACGGTTACAACTGAACTGAAATGTACTTTTAATTAAAAAAAAAAAAAACACATGTAGGTGTATAACAGAGAAAAGGCAACAAGACAATTCATGTGGCATATTACCCATTCAAAGTAGTAGGTGTGATCAAAGTAGTTAAAAACACAGTTGCTCTAGCTAAGGCCCTTTTAGGTAATTCAACATGTTAATGACTTCACTATTCATGTTTCTGCTGTACAATAACTTATCCATTA
The DNA here is from genome assembly GCF_902713425.1 of Acipenser ruthenus. NCBI lineage: Eukaryota > Metazoa > Chordata > Actinopteri > Acipenseriformes > Acipenseridae > Acipenser > Acipenser ruthenus. The sequence continues at coordinate 35,619,740 of NC_081196.1, forward strand.
TGGCATGTACTGCTATGTTAAAATACAATGTTTAAGTACATGTTAAAATTTTAATCACTCATTTAGATGGGAAAACATGAACATGTCTTGGGTGGAAAGTGATACAAAGTGACAACTTTTGCTCTTTAAACAATGCTTATGGAACTCCAGGGAGTGTAAATAGTGCCAATTATTTGGAGGAAGTGAAACCTTGGCAACTCAGTCCTAATAAATGAAAATGAGGCTTATGGCATTGGGAGGAACACACAAATGAACAGTTAATGGAGATTTACACTCAGAGATACAGGTTACATTAAATACAAGCAAGGTGAAAACTGTACAGCAATTAAGTGCCCTTATTAAAAAAAGTGCTTATTAAAATAAACCAGCTCTTTTAATTGATACCAAGAGTAAATGCCACCTTCATTCTCCTGAGATCACGGGAGCTGTTGTGTGTGCTAAAATTATAATAATTTAATGAGATAGCGTGTTCCACAAATTGCCCTGCAACATAATGATGAGATCAGGATTTTTGATAATAGACAATAAAACAGACCACAGACCGGCCATTACATTTTATTTAAATATGATTCCAATGATTAACGCAATGGAGGAAGGAGGCCGGAGTGGAAACTGTTTACAGTTTGACAAAGGAAGACCTCTGTGTTTGTATTGTCTTGAATTTTGCATCCTGAGATTTAACACAGAAACAATTTAAGTCAGCTAAAACATTAAGAAAATGAACTTGACTGTCAACAAGGTTTGCTAAAGTGAAGTGCACAGAAAGCTGTACAATGGGACAATGAAGTAAACGTACACCAAGGATTTGTATCTTTGTGTAAACATATTATTTTTAGACGCTGTAGCTTAACCAAAATAAATATCTGTGTCTAAATGTCATTGAAAAAACAGATTACACTGCATTTTCAAGTAATTTGCCTTTGTGCATATAAATGTGTTCATACAAAATAATTGCCAAGTTGCTAAACGACGTAGGCCACTGGGAGGTTAGGTGCTGCATCAGCACACATTCCACAGAAGGCTAGATTTATTTTACAATGATTATCTGAAAATGAAAACAGACTACTTTGCTTTGTCAGAGAGTCTGACACCAAGTAGGCAACATACAGTAATATTTCAACATTACATGCTTGAGTAACATGTTGATTTTCATTAAAGGTTTTGACACTGGGTAGGCACATCAAGGTTCTTGGTCTATGGCAAATCCAAGAGGCTTGTGAAAAAGACTTCCTTTGAGCTTTGGGTTGTTGAACCAGATATGCGGTGAACAAAATTATAAATGAAGAAAAAGAAAGAAAATCTGATTGAATATTGTTAATGGAACTGAATCATTGAAAATCGCCTGTGAACCTGGCTAGTTTCAAGGACACCGATTAGCACTGATTTTAGTCTACCTGATGGTGGTGGTCCAAGATTAATGCTAATCTGGGTCTGTGAAACTAGCTGTATGTTAAAGTGTGTGGTCTGTATCATTTATATGACTAAAGGCTAATATGTTGCAGTTAAATGGATGATTTTAATGGTTGATTTTTCTTGGACAACATTGTTAATGGAACGGATGGAAGCAGAAGAAGGGTATGTTCAGATCTGAGGGGAGAAGCCTTTTCACAGGAAGGGTGGTGAACCACTGGAACAGGCTGCCGGACAGAGTTGTTGAAGCAGACTCAGATCCTTCAAGACTGGATGTTGTCATGAACAATATTGTATAACCCTCTCTGTGACCATAATAAAACCTTTAGCTAGCTGCCTGGAGGAAGGGTGGTACGTCTTTGATGCAAGATACCCATTGTTCAATAGCACCCTCTGTTTACCAATAATGGAACTTTTTATTACCCAGATAAGCCAGTCATCCATCAGCCTTCACACTGGTCCACTGAAACGAATACATACTATCATTAATTTGTACACAACTTGGATGGTTTGCAGATTCATGGCATTTTACTGTTGTGTTGGTTCTTGACAGATGACTACAGAGGTTAAGATGTGAAAGAGGTAGCTAGTCTAATTAGCAATAGGTCTAATACATTTTGAATCCGAGAACCTTCTCTCGACCGGGAAAGCAGATATTCACATTCAACACTAATCACAAATCCAGAGTAAAGACAATCCAATGTAACATAATTGCGTGCTTTATTGATATACACATAAAGCAATTCATAATACAATAGTAAGGCATATATTTGGTGGAATTTGATATGTTGTGAAAACAAAATGTAAAATGAGTTGTAAAATTAGTAGTAGATGACAATTTTTGGGTTAAAAGAACACGATATCTAAGTGATTAAAAATGAAATAACATGCTGCTGTGATACATAGGTGGTCAGTTTGACTGTTTATGGTTTAAATTTAATACTTTGTGGTTACACATATATATGAAATGAAATTTCAAAGCATAATACATAAAGCAAAAAAAAAAAGAAACTCTCAAACCTTTGTTTTTTAATAAAACAGACTCAACTCCCCTTAAAATAATAGAATAAAAGTAGCTTAAAACACAACAGTTTGATATAGAAGAAAAAAAGCACAAGAAAAAAATAGTAGTACCTTAACTGTGAGAGTATAAAAGGCTTAAAATGCATGAGGCAGGTGTTCATTCTCAAAGCATGGTTCTAAATTCATCTGTTTGTAAATTGATTTGTTGATGACAGAAACTACATTTTTCGGGCAGGGGTCATGTCACATTAGTAGAGCGTACCATAAAACAAAACTGAGGTAGAAATTGCATGATTAGAAAATGACTGGTGTTCACATAAAAAAGAGCTTCTGTCAGTCAGTAAACGACCAAGAATGCACTAAAGCATAAAGATAGTCCAAAATGTGAGCTCTAGTGGTTAACCCTTGAAACACAGCTCATTGATGCAACATTCTACTTATTACACAAACTTAAAACTAGAACTGGGACAAAGATAAAAGATAAGTTTAATGATGTTCACAATCTATATATTCATTAGTATGTTGTTATAGTCATTATTATTATTATTATTTTTAAAACCCATTAAAAAATAAGGGTACTAGAATTCCATTGTCACGCTTGCAAAGAATACAATTATAGTATTTCCCTTTGACTACCTTTATATAAAAAAAGGCAAATCCATGCTTGAAAATAAGTATTCACAATTGCAATGGTTAAAAGACGTTACTTAGCAACATACCGAAACACCATGGTAAAAATAAAAAATAAACTTTGTAAGTACGATTGCATTATTTAAACTTCCAAGACTCTGATAATTGCACAGCAGCAAGAATAGAGAGACACTTCTGGCCTGCCACTAATTATGAGCCCAAAAATCTTTCATTTTAATCTGGCACTTTCCTTGTGGAAGATGTTCAATTTTGAACCTGTCCCAAGCCCTAGGATAATAATGATAAAATGATGAAAAAATGACAGATGACCTGATGAACAATTTGGTACCATTATAGGATAACTTTTCTTTGATAAGTAAGAAAAATAACACTGATAATGTATACTTTACACAATTACAGAACTGTAATGCAGCAAAACAAATGCATTGCCTTTAAATGTTTACTCTCTTTTCTTTTTTTGGTTTTTATAAACAATAAAATATGTATTTTATAAAGCACCCTATAGTTTACAATCTTTCTTTATAATGGTTACAAATTTATTTTTAAACAATCCGAAACGCGTTCCATACAAAATGGCAAGTTATTCAACTAACAAGATTTTACATGTAGTTCATTTTTTTCTTTTGTACAATTGCATAGAAGTGTAAAACCTGCCATTGTTAACAAAACAATATCAGACTTAGGAAACTACTGAAATCTACAGTTTTATTACCACTATCCTTCACAAAAATATAGATCATTTTTTTTCTTTGTAAACGTTTACAATCCGATCCTTTTTTCGTTGTATGAACTATTATAAAAAAAACAAAAAACAAAAAAAGCATGCTTGATATTCAGAATTCAGTGTTGCAGGAAAATTCTGTTAATCCAACCCCTCGTCGTCTGTCATTACTGTCACCAAGGATTCCATTGCTCGGCCCAAATCATCTGCCATGTGAAAGAGGCTTCCTACATTGTTACCTATATAGAAGAGAGAACACGAAAAAAAGAATAAGTAAGTATAGGCCTATAACAGAAAACCAAAGTGCAAACCTAGGGAGGTAGTTCTCATAGTCTTTCTACTGGACCGTTATGGACACATGACGTAGCTTTGACAGGGTCTGGGACAGGAGGAGAAGCAAATATGTTGGTAAAATATCAGAATGCATTCCTGTAATTCACCAGCCTTACTGGAATCACAAAAGCCACTGCAGTGTCTTCTGGTTTTAATACAAATATTAAAAACACTGAGCTGCTTGAGTGAAAAGTCGGGCTAAGATGAAATGCTTCAATGTTAAATCTCTTCATGTGCAACTTGGTTTTGTTGCACTTGCTTCGGTTGGTCGACATCATGTTATGTGGTTCTGATGAACAAGCACAGAATATGTTGTATCCCATAGCTGTCCGGTAAAAGGCGCTCTGCATGGAGTGCAGGACGCGCCCTATAGCCTGGATGTCGCCGGTTCGAGTCCTGGCTATTCCACTGCTGACCGTGGATGGGAGTTCCCAGGGGGTGGCGCACAATTGCCCGAGCACCGCCCGGGGGGGGGGGGAAGCTTAGGTCGGCCAGGGTGTACTTGGCTCACTGCGCACCAGCGACCCCTGTAGACTGGCCGGGCGTCTGCAGGCTTGCCTGTAAGCTGCCCAGAGCTGCGTTGTCCTCCGACGCTGTAGCTCTGGGTTGGCTGCATGGCGGGCCTGCAGTGAAAAGAAGTGGTCGGCTGATAGCACACGCTTCCGAGGACAGCGTGTGTTCGTCTTCACTGCTCCGGAGTCAGTGCAGGGGTGGTAGTGGTGAGCTGAGCCTAAAAATACATTTGGATATTTCAAATTGGGAGAAAAACAGGGGAAAATCAATTGGCAACTATTAAATTAAAATAAAAATAAAAAGTTGCTTATTTAAAAGGATAAATCTTTCCTTACAGCTGATCTGCACTAATTCTGCTCCAATATGTGAAGCCTCCTGCTCATTGTCTAATGGGCCCTTGCTGTGAATCGAAAGTCAAACCCTCTGAGATAAAACAGCAAGATCACAGAATTATTTAGAACCTGCCATTTCAGAAATCGTGAGCTAAAACGGGATGCTTGCAATTCTGCACATCAGGACTGCTGCAATATGTCCTGGTGCACTATTCTGCGCTACAGTTCAAACTCTACTGGAACACTGCAGTCGACGCAATGATTTTAAATTTTGATTGTAGTTGTGCTGATGTTTTTCATTAATAATGGTTGGTTAAGATTTACAATGCTGTGTAAAATTTGCACTTGAAGGTCTACAAGGTGCTGCACTGGTTTACCTTGTGTTCTGCATAACAAGAACAAAACTGTAAAGCCAGTATGAATCACCATGGACTTACTGTATGTCTTTTAAATTTAGATACTTGCACCAGCATTAGGCTTTTCAATATTTGTAAGTTATCTTTATTGAAAATATCAACACAGAGAGAGCAGACTCTCATGCCAGATGTCTCTTTCTTGTGGGGTCTATTGCATCAAGCAAGCTGAGGCCACATTAAAAAGGATCTAACTACACAAGCGGAAGCCATTTCAGCATGCATTTCTGAAGCAATGTCACTAATAATCTGATCCCTAAAGCACTGCAAGCTACTTCTTGAAATTGTGTATAATGATGCATTTAAACATATGGCTGTATGCAACCAACAGCACAACATGTTGCAGAGCGCATTTAAAAGGGAACTTCGAGTGAACCAGTGCAGAGTAGTAATAAAATGAAAATGATTTCTTAAAATGGAACAGCATTGTTGCTTGACCACCTACAGTTTTTAGGAAAAATAGAAACTTGTTACCTTGGTGATCTAACACAAGTCAACTTTGCTATTCAATGCAATTCAGTTTAATATAAGCACCACTTAATTTTTGATACAATGTTCTTTGATAATATAAGGGAGCTGATTAATGTGATAATGTGCAGTACTAGGTTCAACTGCAAGTAGTTGTTTCACAGCAGGGAAGTATCACTTGTGTAAAACAGACTGGAGTCAATAACATTTAGCACCTTCCGCAGCAACATGACGAAACCCACTTCTAAGAATACTGCATCTATAACTGGCCTTGATAAAAAGAAAACAACCAGCAATCCAATCAGGAACTAAAACATATCTGCTTTAACATGTTCCACAGTGTATACATGGTTACCAGCTGCCAAGCAACACTTTTTACAAGACTATACAGTTGTCTTATAATAAAAAATAAAAAAAAAAATACAGATGAATATCAATTTCAGTCAGTGATGTAACAAAATCTTCAACATGTTTTATTTATGCCATTTAAAACTTGGCAAACTTCCTTTTCAGTCCTTATTCTAAAAAACCCTCTTAAAACCTCACCTAAACAGATCTGAAAAATATGCATTTACTTTATGCTTGGCCATGTATCTGCTTTATCAAAACCAACCCAGTTACAAACAAAACAATCAGGCCTGATAGCCGTTCTTACAAGTGGGTGCACGCTGCACATGAAAGCAAATGGCAGACAGTAAAGCGCACACACACACACACACACACACACACACACACAGGGACAGGATGCTAGTCAAGACAAATTCAAAGGACAGACGCGGAAAAGCAGAGGCTGTGTTAGGGTGCCTGTCAGTGAGCTGGGCTCTCACTAACCTCTCTCATTGGTTTTCCAGGAGCACTCCTTCCTTTCAGGGAGATAGAAAGGGAAGAGAAGACAGGGAGGGAGGGAAGAGAAGATGGAGAGAGGGAAGGAAGAGAAGACAGGGAGGAAAGAGAAGACAGGGAGGGAGGGAAAGAAAGAGAAGACAGGGAGGGAGGGAAGAGAAGATGGAGAGGGAGGGAAGAGAAGACAGGGAGGGAAGGAAGAGAAGATGGAGGGAGGGAGGGAAGAGAAGACAGGGAGGGAAGGAAGAGAAGATGGAGGGAGGGAGGAGAAGACAGGGAGGGAGGGAAGAGAAGATGGAGAGAGAGAGAAGAGAAGACAGGGAGGGAGGGAAGAGAAGATGGAGAGAGGGAGGGAAGAGAAGACAGGGAGAAAGGGAAGAGAAGATGGAGAGGGAGGGAAGAGAAGACAGGAAGGAAAGAAAGAGAAGACATGGAGGGAGGGAAGAGAAGACAGGGAGGAAAGAAAGAGAAGACAGGTAGGGAGGGAGAGAGGGAGGGAGGGAAGGGAAGAAAGAAACAAATAACACAGGTAACTAAACTTTCACAAAAGAATGAGAACCAGGCATGCTCACAAGATGGGTAAATCATATTGAATGGTTTTAGGAGTCTAAAGATCAGAAAAACAGATATGGAACTCTTTTCAGTACCAATTTGGACAAGTCTCGTCAAGGTACTGGTTTGTGGTCCGTATTCAAATTACATGAAAGTTGTCATTTTTCTGGTTACCTGGGGTTTGTGTTGATATCATTTGTCATTGAAATCCACTGAGATTTTTGTGAACAAGTTTGTTTCAATGGAGACTGTGTTTCAGTTTGTTTCAATGGAGATTTTGTTAAGATCTTTTTTTTAGGTCAGAATCAGACAGGACATAAATAAATTGAAAGACATTTTAAGCCCTCTGAGTTTGCATACTATTTCATTTTTTGTCTATCCCGTGATGTGTGTTCTTTATCACTGTCTCAACACTGGAGTCAGTATAACAATGGCCACTAGGGGGTGTGCATCGGTAATTTGTAACCTCTGAAAAAATCTGTTTGTGAAAAGATTTGCCAACGGTAATAAATCATGATTAACGGAATAATAAATTATATATAGAATATCGTATAGGGTGTTGTAAGAGACAAGCTGATATCCACTCTACAGACACCGACTACTGGCTCTGAATTTGTGAGGGTGAAAAATTAGCTTATATCTTTCACAGCAACCCTATACCATTATTTTTTTATATCTGATATAAACAAGCACATTTTCACCCAGAGCAGCCAGTAAGCCCACTTGTCGCAAATCACCCTGTGCAATGCTCTTTATAACCCTGTGCTCTGAACACAGAGCAGGACGGGGGATGGACGGACTAAAAAAGACTGGCAACTGGCAACTTAAACAGCAGAGTTCCCTTCAGTACTTCACGCTTCATGTTGGTGCTAAATAGCTGTAAAGCATTTTTTAAATTTCAATTCAAACTCCAAAGGCTTGGTGCCACATTCCAAAAACCTTATAAAACAAATTCAGGTAAACAGCAAAAAACATGGAGGCTGGTACTTTTTCCTAACATTTAAGATGTGAACGATGGGCTTCAGGAGAGACAGCTTTGTAATGTTTTTTAATAACAGTTACCCTGGGTAGGCAAATGAAGTATTATGTTTGGAGAACTTAATGCAGCTGACAGTCTGGGTGAATTTATGACCTTGCCTGCACAGAACAGTCACTCTTCCATAGATGTTATGCATCACAAAAATAAATGGGAATTTATTTTAGAGAGTCACACAAAATGATCTCAATAATGTGCTCTCCGGAGTATGGTACTTCATCCAAGTCACCTGAACCGAATGAATTTCAGTGCTCAAGAGCCATGTACAATTTACTGCACTGCATGCCCGGATACAACTCTTGATTATTATAAAGCGTTGTATGCTGACATGCACAGTTTACAAAACAGACAAAGGGCACTATCTTGAAGCAAGTGTAAACGCAAAGGGTTTCTGGAATAAAACAATTGTACAGACAAAGTATAATACATTAAACGTTAGGTTATTATCATAACCCTGGTTCCCTGAAATAGAAATTTACCCATTACCAAAAGGGTAATGTTTACATTTTGTACTTGAAAGGGAACTGTCAAAATGGAGCCTTAGTAATATTTACTGCAACTTTACTTGATTAATACTTACAAACCAATTTAGTTAGTGTGTTTGTTTACTGCCCAGTCTGCACTGTACTTGCTAGAGCAATAACTGACAGAAACTGTTTTAGAGCAAATTCTGAGGGGTGAAGGGATGCTACAAGTGGTAATGACAAGTGTAAGACAAATTAGAAGTCCAGGCAAATTTGATAAGGTCAAACGAGAGAAAAAAACCCAAAAAAACCTATAACACTTAATTTGAGCACCAGCACTCAGAACAATTGTAGAGATCATAAAAAGGAAGAAGTTAAAAAAAAAAGTTGTCTGAAACTACTACTTTAATTGCTGTTCATGTTCCATGCCCCCCAAATCCTTAAAAAACATAAATTCCCACATATAATACATGCACATGAGGAAATCTGCATCCAAGAAGATACAAATGGATAGTCTGTGAGGGAGTGAAAGCTCAGTCTCCTTCAGTCCTTGGTTCACTTCCAGTTTTGAATTAGAAACCAACCATACGATATGGCAATCTACTGTATTGTTGTACAGTTTATTTCTTTTTTATAGTCTGTAAAACCGCAGCCAATTACAAGTGTAAAGTAAGCTCAGTGTTGGCATTTAACAGTACATTTCCCCTGAGTGTCAGACCTTTTGACTTGCACATCTGGTTTGAATTAGCACAGCAGCTGGTTTATTCGGCTCCAACAGCTGTGGAATGCACCTCAAACACACCAGCCACAATTGCTGCAAGGTTTCACTGAGTAACACTGCAAGTTTAGATGTCCAGGAAAATGTACACATATATACAGTAAGTGCTCTTTATCACTTGCCTATTCAAAAACAAACACCTGCCCACTTCTAAAACGCAAACTTTGTTTTCAACAACTCCTGTGAGAAATGAGAATCTGCTGTAAATTATTTTGAACAGCTGCATCCAAAACGACGATGCTCAAAAAAAAAAGAAACGTGAACAGCTGCTGTATCTTTTTATATAAAATAAATACTCCTGATATATAGTTTTGTAAGCAGTATAAAACAGTGCTCAGTGATTGAAGGAGACAGAAGCACTGTGTGTGTCAATGGGATAATGTAGATACACCACACATAAGATGCAGTGCGTTACATTTCTAAGTGCCTACGTTGTTTCTTTAGCTTGCATTTATTTATGACAAACTTCTAAACTTTTTTTTAGGCTCTGGATAATTTTGCCACTCATAAATCACTGCGAATGTTCCCAACTGAACTGCACAGTCATAAATCAAGAACAGAAACAAAAGGATCAGCAGTATATTACGAGCAACTGAGGCTTGCAAACAGATATTAAAATCTCCATGCAGTCTGTGTGTTCAGATGATAGCATTCCCTACTCTGGCTATTTAGCCTTCTCATGAACATACTATTAGCAGTGGAGAGCCAGCTGCTGCTTTAAAATCACTGACCTCTGGTTGTGGGGAAAGAGTTGTTGAGCTGCTCCATCACCTCCTCGAGACCTGTGCTTGCGTCCTGGGGTGGGCTCAAAAGGTCGTCATCACCTTATGGAAAGAAAAGCCGACCATCTCAGTGATAACGCAACAAAACAACTCAGCGAAAAGCAAACAAAAACAAATAATTTAAAATCATATTATGTGGTGCAGAAACAAAGCATTTATTTTTATTTTTTAAATAAATTCTCCTTTGTTTTACAAAGTCTGAAAAAAAAACAAACTTTAAAATCAAAAGATGATGCTATGCTCAGTATGTCTAAGTTAAACACACAAGGTATGTTTTTCTCCTCAACAGAAAAAGAACACGTGCCTGCACATTAAATATGCATGTTGTTTTACAAGAGAGATGCTTCTAGAATCTCCTGGGGAGCATCCTTTGTGGATCCTGATTTGAGAATCACTGTACTGAGGCACCTTTTAGTGACCAACATCGTTTTCATCTTTGTGATGCACTTAGCATGGAGATAACACACCAGAAGACATGGCAGTTGAGTCTTACCAGGTTACAGTGAAACTCTCACCAATTGCTTTTTTAAAAAACACCCTTACAAATAATAATTCTACCATTTATCTTTCTGCTTTAAAAAAAAAAAAACAACAACTATATAAAATCCTTTGTACCCACTTTTAGAACACAGCTGGCCTCCCCTAGCTAAAACACTGCTAATCCCAAAGAGATATCTAATCGCGTTTAAGGTATTAAAACTTCACATGATAAAACTGCTCCGATATTATTAATGTCTTCTGAGAACCAAAACATCTATATGGTTAAAAAAACGATTATGTGTTGGGTTGTTGTTTTCATTGCTGGCACCTAAATTCTTTACTAACAACTAAACCTGTCTAGATTTCTGCGATATAGGATCATAAACTGGCATCTCGCAGATTTTGGGAGTACATTTTTGTAAACAATGAGCTTACCGTTTTATCTTGAAACTTGCATTCCTTACATTCTGTTTGTGTGAGAGTCATGTTTTATTGCTTTCCTTATTAAAAGTTACATACAAAAGCTGACTAATGGAAAACAATAATGAAATGTAGTATAGAAAGGTTTTAATGATTTCTGCTGGTGCAAAATTATACAATGCATCTCGCAAAGTGAAATTCTCTTCTCCATCGAGGTCCGTGGGTGCACCTAATTTCAACAGGACTGTGTTCTTTTACAAGTTCAAAGTATGGGGTGAGAAACCGTAGACAGCAGTTATTAAAAACGTTATGAAAATTAGTAGGCCACCAGATTTAATTTCTTTAGATCACTGAACTAAATCATAATTAATTATAGTTTTACCAGCTTTTCATTTTCTGTATTAGAGAGGTGATATAACTTGTTACCCTAATCTGCGAAGACACAATATAGCGCCTGTATGCTTCTAGTTAAAAAAAAAAGTATACTAAGTGTACAACCACTGCGTTTATAGACTGAATTCAAACTTGCAGTAGGGATGAAAGAGCTGTGCAATTTCAGCAGGTTTTCTGTAATTAGGTCCTGTTTCAATCTGCTATATTCTTGAAAGTTCATCAAAAAACACTTGTTTCAGAACACACTTCTAATAAAAACACACCTTTAAGAATACACCTGGATGGCTTCTAATTGCTCCATGTATTGCAACACAAAATATATTGTCTTGTCTTTTTTTATATTGTGTTTCTTAAAAATCCCCAGAATATGAGGCTGCAGTTAAAGGGAAAGTAGTGGGGTACTGGAAAATATGACGTTACACATGGTATTGCTACAACTCTTATAAATAATGTAATGTACCTGTAATATTTACTTTCATTGTTAACATCCTGACAACTTTTTACACTTATAACTTTCAAAGCTCTTTTCAAAATGGCCATCCTAGTGCAAGGATTATTGACCACATTATGAAACAGCTAACACAACAATAAGATCCATAATGTGGTACGGAACAGAAAAGCCAGAGCTTTTTCTGCAGTGATTTAGAGGACAGATCTCAAACCACAGTACACTAGAGCGGTCATTTTGAAAATTCCTTTGAAATAGACTTTAAAAGTTGTAAGTGTAAAAGGTTATCAGGATGTTAATGAAAAGATAAAATTACAGGTACGTTATTTTAACAGTTGTAGCAACATATGGGGACGTATAAAGCTAGATTTCTTTTTGAGCCCCGCTACTTACTCTAAGGGTTTCACTTTTACTGCATCTGGTCAGCTCCCTATGTAAATATAGTTATCACAAAATCAAGGGAATAGTTCATACCCATGGTTTCTGTAGTCTGGCTGCCAACTACACGGAGCAGCATTGGCTGGCTGCTGTCCGATCGCTGGGAGGAGGTAGAAGGAGAGGAGACTGTAGTACCATTGACCTTGGCATCTGCATGGGGCTGAAACAAAATGAACAATTACTATCACACCTTCACTGCAAGTCCATTATAGATAGGCTAGATATACTGATCAGCAGGGCAGCAATGTGGAGTAGTGGTTAGGGCTCTGGACTGTTGACCAGAGGGTTGTGGGTTCAATCCCCAGTGGGGGACACTGCTGTTGTACCCTTGAGCAAGGTACTTTACCTAGATTGCTCCAGTAAAAACCCAACTGTATAAATGGGTAATTGTATGTAGAAATAAATAAATAATGTGATATCTGTATAATGTGAAATAATGTATAATGTGATATCTTGTAACAATTGTAAGTCGCCCTGGATAAGGGCGTCTGCTAAAAAATAAATAATAATAATAATAATTTGCATAAAGTACTGGCTTATAAAGATCAAGCAGGATTCACCCCAGGCCTTTTCAGACAGATGGGCTGCCCAGCAAAAAAAACCCAATCCGCCTGTCTTGCAGATGTTACTGTGCCATTAACAATAAGGATTGATTGTGCTTCTAGCAGACTAGATCACTTGCACGTTGCTGGGTGAAAAAAAAAAATATTGGAACCACATGACAGCTGTGTTACGTCTCGACACAACACTTAACCAATCAGAGAATTGAAGGGGCGGGTTTTCTGTGTTAAGCACTTCAAAAGGCTAAAACGTTAAATGACTGCTAAAAAAACAATTAATGTCAAAGCAAAAGTAGTGACAATAAACGCAGGGTTTTCAAAATAAGACGGAGATCAGCACAATCCACGCCTACTACTATATAGCTATACATATGCACCAAAAAAAAAAATGTACCCAGGTGCTTGTGAGAGATATTGGGGGTTCATGTATAGAGGCTGTATGCCTTTAAGAAGAAAGGCGTGATGGGATATCAGATGAAAACTGGTCAGCTGACATAAAAATGCCTAAGTGCAGAGGTGCTGGATTATTACAGTCCGATTTCATGCAACAGTTATACAAACGTGTGCGAGTACTGTTGTGTAAAAACAATTAAATGAACAGTTGCATTCAAAAAATGTAGAACAGCGAAAAACAAATAGATGTGCATTAACAAAATGCCCTGAAAACTTAAAGAAAACAATTTAAATGAAGCAATAAGCTCAATAACTAAGCTAAAAAGGAAGTGAAAAGGTTACCGGTTTTTTTTTTTTATGAACTCCAATAAACCTAAGTTATCTTTTACCAGTCAAATCACAGTGTGCCTACATAAGCACGGTCAATTTACCATAATGAAAAAGAAAATGTAGAACATAAAAAAGTGCAACCAGATATAGTCAACGAAAGCAACACATTATTCAAATTCGTTGTCGTATTATATATTTAAGGTAAGGCAAGTTTATTTTTCCGTTATAAGTTCTCCCGGCTATAGTGTTCTGCCGCCCGGCTGTACAGAACTCCTGAGGAGAACCCTGTATTCCACATCTTTATTCCTTGGATAAACCTGAAGTGTTTTGTCTGCTCGTTCTACACATATTGATAGGGAATCACAAACACTGAATAAAAAAAATAAAATTAAAAAGACACTGACTATAGCCTAGGGCTTTGGTTACAAGCAGGTGCAAAAAGAGCACTTTAAAATGTATATTACTTTATAGTGCACATAAAAGGCATTGCTCACGGCCATGGAAGGCTTTATAATAATATTACATATAATATATATCTCTTTCGCTTCTGTCTGTAAAGTATGAAACCACCAAGAAGGGATTTGTTTGATCGGCTGCTGCTCAGATCACCGTGCAGCAGTGGACACTGTCCCGCTGAGTTACACCCGGTATAAATACCTGTTCCAGCAGCTGTCTCAATCTGTGCAGCTGGGACTCAAGCTGCTTGTTATGATCCTCCAGGATCTGCATCCTGGCCTCCAGGCGGCCCTTATGCTGGCGGAGCAGTTTGGCTTCTGCAATGAGCTCGGCATCTCGAGGGCTCTGGGGGGAGATAGGCATCATCTCAGGAGGGGAAGGCAGGGGGGAGAGGCCCTTGTGATCGTGCGCCTCTTTCAGTCGGTCATACTCGGACTGGAGATTTCTGTTGGAACAAATGAAAAGAAACATGTCAGTGTAGTCGGTTACAGAAGAACTCTGTTTGGCATGCATTACTATCTGAAATTGATCAAATCCAAAGATAATGATAAAGGTTTATCAAACAAAATATTAGCAAAATATTATTCACCAACATTTTTTCTTTGCTCATTTTCTTGTTTGTTTTCAGTTTATTATTTAATGACAGTTCAGGCAGTATACTTCATTTCTTTTTTAAATGGCATCCTTTTATGTTTGTTGCTATTGAACCTGCTCTTCAGAAACATTTGGAAATGGGTTTGAAACCTTAATTGCCGTCTGTGTTGATAGTTTTTGAAGCTTGTCTTTCTTTTTGATGAGATTGTAAGTGCTTGCTGAGCAGTTTGGAAGGAGATGTATTATTTAACCTACTAAGTTGAAACAACTTTCTGCACCTACTGCCACAAGCAGATCACAGACACTTATGAACATGCTATAGAGATTCAAAAGATATAAAACCAGCCATTTAAACCATTTGAAATAGCCTCTTTGAAACAATTACATTACAGCAGCCCGAGTGATTTTACCATTCCTCTGAACTGTTGGTCAGTTCAATTTTACACCAAATTAAAGTACAGTAATATAAAATCCTAACAAGGCTTTCTGAACATATAAATGGGTATAGCAATTAAATGTTTAAACTTCATTTGAAATGCATTTCCATTCAGATTTCTTGATAACTATCTTGTTCCAATCGTGCAAGTAAGGCACTTACAGTAATTTTCTGAATAAATCAGCAATCCTTCATTTAAAGAACCTCTGTGTGTTACACATGCTGTACATTATATAAAAGGCATGCAATATACTCAAATAATAGTATTCTATATAGCAGTCTATATGATGCGCTATGTTAGTTATTTGATCATTATTTCATTTTGGAACTATAAAACGTATTGCTTTTACACTTGCTTATTCATACGGTCCTTTCATCGATCTGTCAAGAACCGGAAAACCAGCTCTCTGTCTCAATCATTTTGTCAGATAATTTATTAATTATAGTGTACCTCTGTAGTGATCTTAACTGTGCTTTACAAGATTATAAATGATCTAGCTTGCAATACATAGTTCTACATGGTCAAATAAATCCTATGCAACAAAATCATTTAATTTGACAACAGAGAGCAAATAATCCTCTGCAAATACTGCCTTTTATTTAGACATTCACACAGAAACATTTAGACTTGAGAACTATTCTGATATGTGAACAACTACGGATACTGGCGGTAAAACAGGAGCAATGGCCCAGTTGAATACTGATCTAGAATTTAAAGAAAAAAAAAAAAAAGAAAAATAGCAATAAAGAAAATATGAGCACTTGGAGGTAAATAGACCTTGGTGTGTGTTTGAGGGGTGAAGGGGGACAGAAGTGAATGGCAGCGAGCCTGACCTGTTTTCTTCTTCTAGGTCATTCAGGACCCTCTCAAGCTCTCCTCTCTCCTCGTTTTCCAGGGAGATGAGGATCTGGGCCGGGCTGCGAGGCTGACTCAGTGGAGACTCCTGGTTCAAACTTTGGCAGTAGTGCTGGATTAACAAATGTTCATCATCGCTGAAAAGAATGAGAAAAGCAAATCAATGAATTCACCAATTAACCCCGCCCCCAAGCATGTTTTACCCCCACAATATATAAAGTAATATTTTTTTTTCTTAAAACTTGCATGCTATTAACTCTCCATTTTCCTTTCAGTTGTCTACCATACACACTAAACCAAGTGTTGGCATTCATCTTTTCTTCTCCATCTGCCTGCCCAAAGCAACAACTATGGACATATGTTTTGCCTTTCTAAATCTCATCCATGTGGTGTAGCTGCACTCAGGGCATAGCATGGATTCCTTAGCCTTGTAGTCTGCTGTTTATTCATAATACATGTGGGTGCTTCATTTATTTTAACCCCTTGTTCAAAAACTGCTTTGACAAGCCATCCTACCAGCTACCTAGTTTGGAGGTAGTCTTTGTCGGCTGTTTATAAACCAATCCCTTACCTAGTTTAATAAGAAATGTAAAAGGTAAATCATTAAATTGGTTTCTTTAAACGACCAGTTGCTAATTTGCATTTAAACTCTACCATTACATCACTGTCATGAGGAGCTAAGTGTTTGCTATTGGATTTAGCTGAGAGGCAAGTTCTACCATCAGAACTGGTATCAACCGTAGCTGTGTAACAAGACAAAATACTGATTAGATAGACGGTGTGTCCATATTACAAATAGTTTCTTCCTCTTTTTCCATCATGTCCTAAATGACAAAAACTTTCCTTTGGATCATTTCAAACACACACATTTTCGCTTTCCAGTAAGCACAACGAAATGACACACACAAAAAAATCCCTAATTCTAATTAAAACAGCTTATTAAAAGCATACCCTGCATGTGCACAGCGTGTAATGCATGAAAATGCTAAATCTTTCAAAACTGCTTTGTCACAATTTTTTAAACTTCACAGCACAGCCCTATTTGACTTTGCTACCTCTTAAATGTTCCTTTTTTTATTATAATAAAGGCATGCTTGACCTACTGGGTTAAACTTATTTCACAGCTTAGTGTTTCAACATAGTATACATTGTGTAATTTATGAAAATGTATGATTCAGGGCAATAGTTGCTTTTATTTTTAAGAATTTAAAAGATAATGAATGATTTTAATATATTTTACCAGGAATTAAAAATAGAGGTATCTCACACTTTTTTGCTTCTGTGCTGTTTCCAAGAAGTAGATAAAACTAGAAATAGATTAGTTTAAAAGGCATACCGGAAGTAGTTTTATTTGTTAGAAGTGCAACTTTTTTATAGTGTGAATGACACTACATTTTTATAAAAACAAAAGGCTGAAAAATCTGGTTTCTGTTTCTACGAGCAATTGCAAAGAAAAGGCATGGGATTGTATGACTGACTGTGCCCTTCAAGTGCAGTCAAAGGCCTAACCAAGTAATACATAGATCTGAAATGATCAACGAGATCCTTGTCAGCTAAGTATTGAAAACATCCAAGCAGACAGTAACAAGAATGCAAACAATTTCTGAAGAACCTACATGCTTTCGTTGGGCGAGATGCTGTCATTGAGATAAGATCCGTTACGGTTCTCCATTTCTGCTAGCCTGTGGTGGAAAAAAAAAGGCAAAACGATTAATCAGAAGAATAAATTAAGACACAGTTACTGTGTGTGTATGTGTGTGTGTGAGAGAGAGAAGGAATGTTAAGGACATGCATTTCCTTTCCTATATGCTGCCTGATCGACTGGGCTTGAATTTCTCAATTTTCAAAAGCCGTTAGTCCTTAAAATAGCTCTCCAGCCTACAAAAC
The DNA here is from genome assembly GCF_902713425.1 of Acipenser ruthenus. Classification (NCBI taxonomy): domain Eukaryota; kingdom Metazoa; phylum Chordata; class Actinopteri; order Acipenseriformes; family Acipenseridae; genus Acipenser; species Acipenser ruthenus. Next base: position 35,637,750 of record NC_081196.1, read on the forward strand.
CATACTCGGAGAGGCCAATTTGGCAGTTGTTGAAAACCATATCTCATAAGCTAATAAGCCGTGTGTGTCTCTTATTGTCTAACACGTCATCTTGTGCAGTATCAAAACTGTTCCCCAGGTAAGTCTGATAAGTCTCAACAAAAAGCCTTTAATGTATGCTGATAGCATGATCGGGCATTCTAAACACGATCGGGCATTTTAAACCTTAGTCAAGGTCACATACTATAGAAGCATGGCACACTAGAATGAGTAGTTTATTTATTTTCTTTACTGTGAATTTTCCCTAGATGTATCTCTGTCGGTAACATCTGACTTTCTCAAACATTTTTTGCCTTCTAGCTAGCCCCCCCCCACTCCTCCCCCCTCCATCTCGTAAATGTGCCCAGCAGGTTAAAAACAGTTGCTTTCTGTTACGTTTGCTGTATAATTTCATCTTTGTTGGCAATACAAGAAAAAAAAAATCTTTGATTGTTACTGTCACCCAATTCCCTTTTGGAAGGCTCGAAATGTCAGTTTAATATTTGTATTACAAACATGAGGCCCTGGAACACCTTCTGGCTAGGATTGTAGCGTTGCACATAGCAAACTCATAAATCTGACTTTCAAAAGGTGCTGTTTTTAGTATATATCTTATTGCTTCATATGGTTATTCTCTTTAAAAGAGCTGACAGCAATACAATAAAAGTAGCTAAAAAAGGAGGGCACAGCACATTAAGAGCATCTATTTTAAATGTAATTAAGTGGCTCATATTAATACACTTTTAGCTGGATGTTGTAATTTTTTTATATAAATAAACAGTATAATGGAGGAAGAGGTTATTTTTTTTTGCCTTTGATTGCTCTCCCAGCTAAAAAAGTGCCTGGAATGAGTTTAAGAATAGCATTAAGTAGCTTACCTGCTAGCATAATGCTCAATTCGTGAATGCGTATCATCGTGTGACAGCTGTGGGGAAGAGGCAGGGCTGCAAAAAAAACAAAAAGAAAGAAAAATAAGTCTTTGAAAATGACAAGGAGGAAGAGAATTCACATGTGTTATGGGTTTTGAAATCACATTGCACCGGGTCTTTCCTTTGGATTCAGCCTACAGTAACATGATTATTATCTCCAGAGTATCTACAAAGCAGCCCACATTGATGGCTTTCTAATTGGTCATCTTGTGATACACTCCTGTAATAATGATAATACATATAGTTATTATGATTTGTTTTCAGATGAAGATGGAAGCACAAAAGGTTTGCGATTATGTGTGTGTGTGTTACCTACTCCGGTGCACCAGGCTGCTCAGTTATTTTTATTGATTGACTGGGTAATTTGTGGCTGATTGTTAAAGGGGTGCTGAAATAGGTCCTTGGCAGCTGATATTTATGCTTTAGGTTCCACACACCGAAGCAATTCATTCACATACTTGAAACACCCTTGTGCATATTTACAACAAGAATCAAGGTGAAATACTGCTTGAATTGAAAGGACTTATGTATTCGCTCTTTGACTATGGACATTGTCTATTTGTCTGGCTTGACTACTTTATTTAGAATGGACTGAGCAAGCACCAAACCGTGCCTGCGATTGAGACCTTTCAGATACCAGTAACATTAAAATTGACATGCATTTATTTATTATATTTTGATACACTGAAGATAATATTTCAAGACAGCATTTCACTGCATATTACATATTTAAAGCCTTGGTTCCGCAGCTTTTCTTGTGTAACACAACAGATTCCAAGGTCAAAAATCCTGGACAGCAATCAAATCTACAGTCTATTTACCATTTTACTGACACTGGCTGTCAGGTGGCTGGAAAACCCAAACACGGCAATGTAAGAAAAGCTACTGTATTTTATTCCGAGTTACTGCAGACCTCCTGAGCCACTCCATTATGGCTACTTAAAAAATGCCCTTATAAATTACTTCTTAAATAAAAATATCATATGTAAAATAAAAAAAATACATCCCTTGGTAATGATTCCTTCTAGTTAACCATTTCAGTTGTTTTTGCAATTCCATATTGTAAATAAAGTTTGTTGCGGGATGTAAAAAATACATGGCCCTGGCACAAAAGAGCAGTGAAAAAGATTGGTTTCCTTGACAACAAACTTTATTCATAGTATAGAAATTACACAACAGCACTGGAAAATGTTTCTATACCTTATTAAATTAAAATAAATAAAATAAAAAACAAAAACAACAAGAGAAATGGCTACACTAATATTAATGTTACCGAAACAATTATATTTACATTATATATTATTTCTACAAGGACATTATATATTACTTCTTACAAGGACTCTGCATCCCTGGGATTTGTTGACCCCTTTAAATCTTAAAAGACTGTAGCACAAGTTACTGCTATTGTTCTGCCATGAATGGGCTCTTAATAAGCTTTTTCTACAGCTTAGGTGTTGCCATGACAACTAAACAGCGATGAAAGGGTTCATGCCCACACAGTTCCCAATGGCACATTTTCACAAAGCTACTTCTACATTTCAATAGCACTTCCAGTAATAACCATGCTGCAATTGTGTCCCAAGGTTTTCTTGCTGTACAAACAGCACTGCAGTCCCTGCAGATCCCAGTTTCAGGGTAGGGCACAATCAGTTCAACCACCATCTGGGCTACATCAGGACAACAGGATTTGGTGTTATGCATAGAAATCAAACTTTTATGAGTATGAAAAACAATCCAATTTATTATTACTTTTATTTTTTAAAGGATAGGCCTACCAATCTGAGGACTGTCTTGGGATGAAAAACTACTGCACTATTCCCTGAAATCATTCAACTAAGTCGCTGACAGGTTCTTGAGCTAATGCCTTCATCAGTGTTATGAGTCATAGTTAATATCCCATTTGTAATAATAAAATGATGTCATTTTAGGGGAAAGTTATCCCTAATTCGACTCCATTTGCTTTGTGTAATTTCTCTATTTTATCACCTTGCTGCAACTTGTTAACCAGTGCGTTAACATATTAGTACCTTCTTTATATGGAGTCCCTTTAAACTGCTGAACCAGCCACAGGGCAGCATGGTCACGGCTCTGATTTGCCCCATAATGCCATTCCACTTTCACTTATGTAACTCCCGACTATAGCGTATTAAAAAGATAAACTGTACTATTCAGATTTAGAATGGTTTTTCTTTCCTCTTACCCCCTCCACCTTGATATACATTATCTCCAAAAAAGGAGGACCAACATTTAAAACGTTATTACAAATACCACTAGAAAACTGCTGAACTCCCAACTCCCTGATGAAGGTGTTTGCCAAAACATTTGTCAACGTCAAAAAAAAAAAAAAAAAACACAACATCAAATATGTTTTTGTACAGTGTGTCCCAATACCAATGTTACAAACACCTGCCAAATGAATCAATATTCATGAAAATATATAAATTTAGCTACCAAACCAATTTACTAATGGCTACAAATAAGAGTCAAGAGAAACAGCAGCATACTGCATTTTTAAAATATAAAACTCAAAGGAATGAAACCCTGCTGCTGAGATGCACTGGTTCAGTGTAAAGTTTGCAACATTTCTATTTGGTTAAAAAAGTTATGTGAGAGCTCTCAAATTATCATAAAGAGTAATTTAATTTTCATTTGCAAATAAATACATAAATGACAGTAAGATGGTGCAAACATTAAAATGGATTATGTTTTTCTAAAATAAATAAACACACACGTCTTTTTTTAAATGAGTAATATGCACCACCATACAAGATGCTGACCCTTTATTATACAAGGGCACTTCAGATACATTATTAGCTGGGAAAGAAAATGCCAGGTTTCACTGTAAATGTCATTCATAATCCAACCTGGCATTTCAGACACTTCAGTAAAAACACCTTTCAGCTAAAACTGGAACATGGGAGGCTTTAGGAAACCAAAGATAACTTAGGAAAAAAAAAATATGTTAAAAAAAAAAAGAAGTAATAAAATGAAAACACATGGTAAGGGATAAGCAGCTGCAGGTCAGCAGAAGTACTCACGCATAATCTACCGGCCAGAAGTTGATCAGAGTAACAGGACTGCAAGACAAAAAATGGGGAGATGAAGACAGAGGTAGTAGAAACGGAGTCGAAAAATATTTCAAAAAGGACCAAATCAAACAGCAAATGTGAATGGTCGTGAGAGCAGCCAAAAAAGGAAGGAAGGATAAAGATCGGCAAGCTAAGTTTCAATTGCCCTTTAGGGTTATACAGTTACTGTAAGTTCTTCCAACTGCTGCTGCTCTTTACATTTCTATCACTTCCTTATGTATGTACAAAAACAGTATGAAAAAATATCACAACTAGATTTATTTTTTTGTACATATTTATATTAGAAATATTCTAAAGTTAGAGACTGATTTATTGTCAGGCCTTTAACAAAATACCAATGGAGACAGTACAGTGCTGTCGGTCTAAAGGAAAGTATGCCCTTAGGATTTCTTACAATGTTTTTCTACAGACAGCTTGTGACTGATACCAATCACTTGTCTATATCTTATTTATAGTTTATGTTCATATATTTACAAGTAAATGAAGCACATTTTTATAGTTGCTAAAGTTATGTTCAAGTCAAGAATATGATTGGCCCTGCTTCAATGAAACTAAACTGGAAACCATTGAACTTTCTACTGTGTGGGTTTCAAAAGTAGTCCTGATTACGAGGATGGATTTTCAGTAACAAGTTGATTCACAACAATAATCAAAACTTCTGTAACAAAAGTAATCATATGTAAAAACGTGCACATAAAAGTACACATGCAAGTAAGAAACCTGAATCTCAATTCTACATTAAGAAACATATATATATATATATATATATATAGAGGATTAAGTAACAGACTTCTGTGTTTGAGGAAAAAATACATAAACTCTTAAAAACAGATAAAAAAACAAAACAAAAAAACACATTTACAAAAAAAACCCAAAATCTAAACATATGGCAATTGCATATTAGCTTGCATCTCCTTTGAGCAGAACCAAAAACAGAAGGGCAAAAAAAAAAAATAATAAAAAAAAAACCTCATAAAGGGTTACACTAGAATTGTGTTTTGTTTTGGGGGAAAAGTTAATCATGTTCTGGCTTCACTCACGTTTCCATGTTGTCTCCCTCCAGCACTGTCTGCACTGGCAAGTATCCCATCCGAGGGTGCTTTGCAAAATATCGCTTTGTTCTGAACTTGTTTTTCAGCACCTTGGCAAAGTCTCTCACATCTTCTCCTGAAGTTGTCTGGGGGGGAATACATTACAACAATCAGCCATTGTTTTAAATGGAAGACTCATGGAAATCCTTACTCAGCTCCATTAAATGTTGGTTGGAGAATGGGTGCAAAGGTCATGTATCGATTCTCGAAATTCAAGGTCTCTTCGTCTAATGTTGCTGACAAAACCATACACTGTTTGCCCACAGTCCCAGAATGGATTCAGGATGTTAATCTACCCATAAAAAAGTGTCAAAAGTTTGCTAAAATGAAAAGTTACTGTATTAATTATAACTAAATGGTTCAGGAATTGACATATTATAACAATACAGAAGATATGAACACACACTTGCAAGATTTTACTCTAGTTTTAGAGTAAAGCTAATTCTACAATGGAAAAGAAATATGTGGCAAATTTCACAAAGAACTTCTGGTACTATGCAGGCTGCTAGCTAGCAAGTTATCTACTTTTACCTGTTTTTCAAAGCATACTTCAAGACAGAACGGCATAGTCTTGGAGAAACCTGCTCGTAGTCTAAAAGCTAGAAAATAATTTTTTATTTTTATTTTTTATATATATATAACTGAACCAGATTTAGCACACTTCTTAAACATGTTTTTTTGTCTACATATTAAAAATAGCACAATAAGATCTTGTTTACTTGGTTCCATCAATATACATTTTCTATAAATTACTGATAGTCAACTATCAGGCAGTAAAGGGTTCGGATGCTTTATGAAAGAAGTACAGGGGCTTAACTACACTATTAACTTTAAGGGTGTATATTCCCAGTCATACTCAAGTATGACTTAAGTATGTGCAGATAAAATATGTAAGAAAGTAGGTGTCAAGTGAACGAATTAACAAGAATACAGAGTCATGTTAGTAATGCTCTTCCTTCCATTTGATTCCACTTTCATAACTACTTTAGAGTACTATTTCCCCCCCGTGTTAGAAATGTTTCCTCTTTCTTTTTTTCAGATGCTTTATTTGTTCATTTTAAGAAACGTATGGTCGAACATAAAAGCTCTTTTACTTATTTTACCCTCAGGTTTTTTTTTTTTTTTTTTAATGAAAGCTAGATTTTGTTTCTCATTATCCCATCCTCTCTCAAAAAAAGCTAAAGTATGTATTCTTCACCATGCCAGTATCTTTATTCCCTCACAGTGTGCATCAAAAGGCTTCATTATTTTCCTTGACTCTACCACCTACAGTAACTTACAATTCCTGCTACAACTTCACCAGCAGAAGTTCAGAGAATACATACATAGTCATACTAAGTCAAAACAGCTTTGCTAAACACTAAAACAACAGTCCATTCAAATGCAGACATTGAAAAAGCCTTCTAGTCGATTATTTCTTGACACTACTGAGGGTATAATAGTTATGGATGATAGATCATAGTAAAGATTTATTCCATTGTGCAAGTTTACCTCTTGGTACAATAACTGTTTTAATCATTGACATGAATACATTCATGCTGCTACAAATCTATTTTTTTATTCACAACCCCAAGTTAAAATGCTAACTTTTTGGGTAGAAAATAAGAAGTGCAAACTTAGCTGAAACATATTTTCAGTCTTATAATGGTTACATTTTAAGATCTGTGTTAAAAAAAAGTTCTATATCAGATAGAATTAAACTGAATGCTGGCATCTGTGCTGTGAATTCCTCCCTAAACACCAACTATTACATACTGCAGGGCTGTGACTTGTATTATTAAATACAACAACAGGACATGAACACAATACACAAGAGTTTTCTTTTTTTTTGTAATTACGAGCAAATTCATACTCAGTTTACTGCATTTACACTTCCTTACAAGTCTTGCATAACTAAGCCTTTGGGATTACTGTTGAATTAGCTGGTGACATGAAGCCCAGCACGGATTAAAGCATGTTAATCTACCTGCTAAAATACCCAGAATTAGGATTGTGAATATGAGCACTTTCCATAAACTTTAAAAAGATTAAAACATCCAGCCTAACCTTGTGGATATGAGCATTGTACAGAATATACCTTAAATGTGGCTTTACATGCAAAAGGTCTGGATATATTTAGAACAAGGGCAAAATGTACTTGGTGATCATAGTCACTTGATACTTCTGCTGAAGAACCAGGAGCAATGGAACTTGGCAGATGAAAGAACCTAATAAGATCTTAGAACTACCACTGCTGGTCATAGTGGTGTTCTAGTGGTAACTTGAACAGCTGCCTAAATAACCACTCTGAGTCCCATTGTTAAGACACCTCTTGATGAACAGCATCCTTCACAGGATACTTAAATATTTATTTCTTACCTGTTTGGTATTCTTTCATGTGTGTTCTGTATGGTTTTAGAAATTACCCCTAAGGGGTGTGCACCTGTAATTTCTACTACATCTACCACTGTGACAGCTTGCTGAATTGGACCATTTTTTTCCAGGAATAGTTAGGATAGCATATAAGCAGATACATTAGAGAATTATACAGAACACACATATCCGGTTATTATTAAAACGGGTAAGAAATGAAATATTAGGAAATGTGTTTGGCAAGATTTCTTTCAAACTGCCATATTTTTTTAAAATTTATTTTTTTATTGCTGTTATTTGTTATACAAACCTGCATATTTAGTGTCTTCTCCAGCACTCATTACTCAAAGCTGACAGAGCTGGTTGATACATTAGTATTCCTGTGCTGCTTTCCTTATTTGGGGCTTAACATTTGAAAATGCAGCTTTTTACAGCTGTAATGGGAACAGCCATTAGCTCAATTTGATTCAACAGTAGCTTCTCGTATAGCAGAGAATGAGCATGACCCTGTAAAAAATTAGAACTTACCGGTGTGCAATATTCAACCATGGGGTACTGCATTTTATGACCTTTTGCAACACGCCCAGAGAAGAAGCAGCTTTGGCAGATGTCGTAGTTAAAGTGCTTTAAACTTCGGTACCTAAAAAGTAAAAGCACAAAACGAAACACTTTGTTAACTGTCTGACCCATCTACAGTAACAACATTAGCTTTACTATAGCTCAATACATTGTAGAAATAAATGGAGCTCCATGCTAATACACTGCTGAAGATTTCCAACTGTAACAGAACAGGAATTCTCTGCCATTTTGTGTGTAGTATGATCTAGCTTTTCATATACATTTTCGCACGCGAGTATGTACAGTTTTTACACAAATAAGTATAGATTGAATACATAGTGAATATATACATGGTGTTGTTACTCAATGAAACCTGGCACATGGAGGCACCAGACATTGGGTGATAAGACGTGGTCAATAGTTTTGTGACACAGCTTTGTTACTAAATTACAGGAAACCTGTGTGTGTATTCTTTGTCCAGTTACATCATATAACAGTGCCAATTACAAATTTCCACAGAACAGAATTATTTTTTAATTATCATTTTTTCTCTCCAACGATTTGTTATGCTAACCATCACATTCAATCGCTCTGAAGCAAACAAATACGATATGAATCAATGCGGAAAACACAAAACGCTACCGGTCTCAGTTTTCTGGTACGTCTGTTTGAGCGTGCATTGCTTCAATTATATGTATAGGGGTTTGAATGCACAAAGTCACATTTCCAGGGTTATATGTGACTCCTGTAGTCATCCATCCATCCATTATCTGTAACTGCTTAATCCTATAGAGGGTTGCAGTGAGCCAGAGCCTAACCCAGCAGACATAGGGGAGCAAGGCGGGACTACACCCTGGACGGGACGCCAGTATTCAGCTGACAGTTAAACATCCATGTCTTAGATAAGAAAGAGTGGCATAACAATGTACCTGAATCCAATAATTGGACACTCCTTGCAAATGTTGCACTTGGCCTGGTGTTTGGCGGTCTCGGCTGCTGCTACTCGGTGCAACACAGGCAACCAGACCATGGACTGGGGCTCCAGCCTCATCCAGTCGAGGAACATAGCAGCTTCAATTTCTGGTTTGTTATTGGCCTATGAAGAAAAGATACATCCATTAAAACACTGAAATCAGTCATTTTCAGGACAACACAGGACTTGCTCACACTGCTTGAGCTCAGATCGCATCCCTGAAATGTACTCAACACAACTCAAGTAGCGGCAGAGATCAGTATTTGTTTGTCTACTGCTACTGGTGGTGCAACAACGGTTATTGCTTTTGTGGATGACATTTTTGATCAAATCAGCCAACAAGCAGAGCTGCAAGTTCACAAGGCTCCACCTAGTGACAGTGCATCTGACCGAACGCTCGGATCCATCAAAAATATCTAGTCACCCTTCTGTGACGGCAAGAACACAGCTCAGTGACTGAGAAGTTTCACATTGTTATCACATGGTTTTCTATGCTTTTTTTAATGAATTGAGACATTTGAGTAAGATCAGACAAGGGTTTGAGTTTAACTGTTTGCCAAAACAAAAAACAAAACAAAACAAACAAAAAAAAAGAAACCATCTACACTGACATCTTACATTTTTCACAGCTCTCCTGTTTTAGAAGTAACTTCTGCCATTGCATTGTTATAGATCATCAAAAAGCTTCTAGCTGCTAAAAGTGATCATTATAGGCTTCAACCAAGCAATTTTTATAAAGAGGGGTTGGGGGAGTGTAATGGAATTTTATAACATCACACTTGCTTAGCTTGCTCAATAGCAAACAAATAGGTTTTAAGATAACAATATAGGTTGTAACGTTAAGTTCAAGTTGAAGCCTGTCCCAAGTCAATAGGACTAGCAGGACATGTAATAAGAGAAATAATAACTTTATGTGTAATAAGTATAAAAAGTATAATTTGCATTATACTGAACTGGGGGGGGGGGGGGGGGGGGTGAACCATCCCCCACCGACAGGGGTGAACCATCCCCCACCGACAGGGGTAGCAACAACCAATCAGAGACTTACCATTAATCTCCCCATCCGGACGAACCAATGAGTATCTAAAAGTAAACAACTTTGTGGGTAACAAGGAGCAACCAGTTTAAACTAGTTTTAGCTGTCATGCTAGCATAAACTTGTTTTGATAGACAGCTGTCTTGTGACTGTTTTATGATTCTCCAAACATGGAGATAATTTCCTGTTCTATAACCTGACTGTGACCCTATATGGTCCCCACTTCTTTTTAAGCTAGATAACCAATCCTTATATGGTTACACCGTTTAATTTCCTCTTTTATATGTTGATTCAGAAAACTATATAAGCTGCATAAAAAATTAGCTGGGTGTGCGATTCTGCGATTGCTAACAGAGTCTGTGTCACTCTGTTGAACGCTCCAGTTTGCAAACTTATTAAAAGGTAACTTCTGATTATTTTACATTGTCTCCTTGTTGCATCTTTTCGGGGTCTAAAAGAAGAAATATAAATTTCTACTACAAAGGGAAGATAAGCTTTCTACCATTACTTTGGTTCAAGTAAGGCTGATGAAATTTCCATAACAGGAGGAGGGATAAAGGGTTTATGAGGTGAGACAGCCAGTTGCTATTAATACACCACAGATAAATGTCATTGTGAATTTATTATTTTTTTTTTAATTTAGATTAAGTCAGTAAAAGAGCAATTTCCTTCAGTGTCTGGACTGTAAAAGTTTGGCATAAAACTTTTTTTTTTTTTTTTTAAAGGAAAAAGAGAGCAATACATTTACCCACACTTTTTGAAATACAATAAACCAATATATATATATATATATATATATATATATATATATATATATATATATATATATATATATATATTTTAGTATTTCTAAATGTAGCATTACCGAGTGTTTTATGAGCATGGATATAATGCACTTGCACTTGCAAATCCAGTCAAATAGGATCACTGAATTAAATGAAAGTCTGCATACTGGATCCCTAGTTTCTACAGGGATGAATCAACTTCCTCCTCAGAAGGATCCATGGAATTAGAAGGAATGTGTTTTACACATTATTAAGGCTTACTCTTTTCATCAAAAAGAAGGGCTGGCATTAAGCTGTGGAGATTGGTCCTGAAAGGAATCTCTATCAATTGATGTTAACTTGAAAGTAAATGTATTCATTCATATGTTACCAAGTTTTCATTATTTTGTACACAGTGAGCCAAGAATGACAGGCATATACTTTTTCATCAGAGGTGGCACTGTAACAATACGGCATGTTTTTCTCAGTCAAATTAAATTATGGGTATGGCACAATGCAAATGAACCCTGCATTGGAAATGGTTTCAGAGATAAGGAGTTGAAAGTGCAGCGCTGGCTCTGGCTTCAGTCCCAGCTGCAGAATGATTGACAGCTTAATTATGAATGGGATGAGTTGGTCCATCTAATATAATGGTTTCATAATTCATACAATATGCCATTTTTTAACAATATTAATTATGCTACTTGTATCATGAACCTGGACCCGCAGAGGCACCTCACAAAAATTAAAACTTGACCAGAAAGACATTTTTATCAATATATTCTTCATCACTGGTACATTGGATGACCCTAAGAAAATGACATGCCCGCTCGTTAAGGGCAGTTATTCACACACTGGTGTTAAAACAAATTCATTTGAATAGGGAATCCCTACACATCACTTACAATCAGATCTTCCTAATGATGTGGCAGGATTATAGTCTGAACCTGCAATCCTCACACCCGCAGCAGCAGCCCTAGCCTGCTAAGCCACCAGCTGCCTGACTCCATTTGCATTTTTAGTACTATAATTCCTCAGTAATGAAACTCTGCAAAAAAAGCACAAACCCTTGAGGACATGAAGCATTAGAATAGCCATCTACAAAATCTTCTGAAATCAGGCATTCATGATGTGCTTGTTTGCTATCAATTTATAAACTAGTACCTCTCAGGTTTACACATTTTTTCAATTGTAATGCCACGTAAGTCACCATAGTTTTATCTAGAGACAATTTAATAATATTAATACATAAGAATGTAAGTCTATAGGACAATAAAGGATACATTTGCTTTAGCAGTGCATTAAATCCAATTGAATAATCAACTCTTATTCTCCACCCCCCCTGACAATACTGAATTTAGATGAAATTCTTAAATACTTTTTCTTCCTGCTTTAACAAATGACAAATTAAACATGGCAAAGGATCTAAGAATGAAAAATAAATCTCACGTTCCACTAGGAGGATCAGTTCTAAATTACTGCAAGTGATTCATTTAAACACTTGGCTGATTTCATCGCTGTAGAACAAATACAAAAAAAAAAAAAAAAAAAAGGCAAAAAAGGCAAACTTAACGAAGAAAATGTTCTCTAAATGTCAAATGGCAGTACTGGGACGTGCAGACAAAGAGACTTCCACTTAATATAATTTTTCTGTTAACTGCACACAATCGTGAGGTTCACATCTTCTGTTCCTGATAATTACATATCCTGATTAACTGTATATTATGCGGCTATGTAATTTGCACTGTATTCATTAAATGTTTAATACATGCCTTCATGTCTCGCATGAATCACTGGCTTTATAGGTCGAATATGTGTAAGGGGCAGAAAGGTTTAATGGCTGAAAAAAGCTCATTTTAAGCTTAAGGCCTCAGCTGACATTCACAAGTGGTTTTCTATGTACTTGTGTGCTTACAAGTACGTAAGATGAATACATCCATCCCTCACTATGGCTGTAAAACACAAAATTACAGTCCTCTGTAATTCAATAGTAAATGACCGTGACCTACATCCACAGTGTGTACATGTAAAAAATGGATTTGAGACACACGGTATGGTAAGTTTATCAGTTGTATATGCAGTTATGCATCACCAGCGGGGTATAATAAGCTGTAAAGACCTGAGCACATTTTCAGGTCAAATTTCTAGTTGAACAGATAAAAGTGTGCTGTATAATACCAGATGACGTTTAAATAAATCATTAGGACACAACTATAGTTTTAACTATCTCTGTAGTTTCAACTTTGGTTTCAGGAAGAAAAGCCAGGATAAAAATAATTAAAAAAAAACCTATGTAAGAGCTGTGTAAACCTGGTGCCAGTGATAATGCGGCCGCTGTCACTTTTTATCTTAAATTTCATAAAGCCAAAATGGTTAATCACTAACTGATTGATTGTGTTCAACTGTTAAATAAAAGCAAAATCCTATTCTACTTTTTTTGTATGTGTTTTGTGCTATGGGGAGAGGACAAGTTGTTTAAAAAATAAATAAATAAATAAAATTATATATATTTAAAAGGACAAGTAGATTTTTCTAGTGTTTTTCAAACATTGCACACCACTGGTATGTGTTTATTATTTTAAAAAGAGGAAAACTTTATACACATTGTAGCTAAACAGCCCATATTTCTGGCATTGCAGAATAACTGGCATATACATTAATATGGTACATGGTTACATAGGTTAAAAGGAAACATTTTAAAGTATTTTGGCTAAAGTAAACAACGTTGTCAGGTGTGTTCAATATGTTTGTTGTTTGACAGATTTAAGTACAGTTTAAAATTAATCAAATAAAAAATAATGGTTCTTATGCTCAGTTTCATAGCGGTCTCAATGCACTTTACAGAGCAAGAATTATACCCTCACCAAAACAAAGACAGGAAAATTACCTGTCAGCTGAACCACTATTCATTAGACAAGCCACAACTATCATCACACGAAATCTCACACGTCTGTAGGTCAAGAAATAACAGTATTATAAGCCGTTTTTTGATCCAGAGAAAAAACCTACTTGTTTTTTATTACAAAGTTGAGTCCACCAATGGAGGATCTATAACTGGGCACACACTGTTATTAAAAGAATATCAAGAGCTAAATAGATCAATACTAAGCTAAAGGAAATCAAACATTCATAAACTGGACAGTGAAAATTGTATCTGGAAGGTAGACATCTTTAAGTGACATGCCTTTTAAATGAACCAAACCAGCAATCACTACATCAACCATTTATTTATTTATTTTGGATTCAACCGCATACACCGATGAAAGGGGGGAAAATATGGAGGGATACAAACTGTCAAACATTTGTGCCAAATTCCATTAAAAAGTGAGCTCGTCAGACAGAGAGCACTAGTTGAATTGACATGGGTTACACAGTAATATATATATATATATATATATATATATATATATATATATACATATATATATATACATATATACACACACACACACACACACACACACACACACACATATACATACAGCTCTGGAAAAAATTAAGAGACCACTGCAAAATTATCAGTTTCTCTGGTTTTACTATTTATAGGTATGTGTTTGGGTAAAATGAACATTTTTGTTTTATTCTATAAACTACTGACAACATTTCTCCCAAATTCCAAATAAAAATACTGTCATTTAGAGCATTTATTTGCAGAAAATGACAACTGGTCAAAATAACAAAAAAGATGCAGTGTTGTCAGACCTCGAATAATGCAAAGAAAATAAGTTCATATTCATTTTTAAACAACATAATACTAATGTTTTAACTTAGGAAGAGTTTAGAAATCAATATTTGGTGGAATAACCCTGATTTTCAAGCACAGCTTTCATGCGTCTTGGCATGCTCTCCACCAGTCTTTCACATTGATGTTGGGTGACTTTATGCCACTCCTGGCGCAAAAATTCAAGCAGCTCGGCTTTGTTTGATGGCTTGTGACCATCCATCTTCCTCTTGATCACATTCCAGAGGTTTTCAATGGGGTTCAGGTCTGGAGATTGGGCTGGCCATGACAGGGTCTTGATCTGGTGGTCCTCCATCCACACCTTCATTGACCTGGCTGTGTGGCATGGAGCATTGTCCTGCTGGAAAAACCAATCCTCAGAGTTGGGGAACATTGTCAGAGCAGAAAGAAGCAAGTTTTCTTCCAGGACAACCTTGTACTTGGCTTGATTCATGCGTCCTTCACAAAGACAAATCTGCCCGATTCCAGCCTTGCTGAAGCACCCCCAGATGAGTCCAATTTTCAGCTGTGCCCAACACCTGGTCGTCTAATGGTTAGACGGAGACCTGGAGAGGTCTACAAGCCAGTGTCTCGCACCCACTCTGAAATGTGGTGGAGGATCGGTGATGATCTGGGGGTGCTTCAGCAAGGCTGGAATCGGGCAGCTTTGGCATGAATCAAGCCAAGTACAAGGTTGTCCTGGAAGAAAACTTGCTTCTTTCTGCTCTGACAATGTTCCCCAACTCTGAGGATTGGTTTTTCCAGCAGGACAATGCTCCATGCCACACAGCCAGGTCAATCAAGGTGTGGATGGAGGACCACCAGATCAAGACCCTGTCATGGCCAGCCCAATCTCCAGACCTGAACCCCATTGAAAACCTCTGGAATGTGATCAAGAGGAAGATGGATGGTCACAAGCCATCAAACAAAGCCGAGCTGCTTGAATTTTTGCGCCAGGAGTGGCATAAAGTCACCCAACATCAATGTGAAAGACTGGTGGAGAGCATGCCAAGAAGCATGAAAGCTGTGCTTGAAAATCAGGGTTATTCCACCAAATATTGATTTCTAAACTCTTCCTAAGTTAAAACATTAGTATTATGTTGTTTAAAAATGAATATGAACTTATTTTCTTTGCATTATTCGAGGTCCGACAACACTGCATCTTTTTTGTTATTTTGACCTCTCTATATTTGTCTTATTATTAACTGAATTAAAGGACTGACATGCTGAGGTTAGGCTGACAGGGAATTAATGTGTTTTCAGAGAAAATCCAGTAAGACTCCTAAACAGTCATTAGTTGTAGAAAAACAAAACAGTGGTCTTCTGTTTGGAGAACCTTAATTAGTACAAAGTACCGGATTCTGCTGGGGGGGGGGGGGTGGGGGGGGGGGGGGAGTTGATTCGGCACAATCCGGTAGTTTAAGTTTAACACTGACGCTTATCAACTGTAATTGCACAGGTATGATCTGTTTTATTTTAAAATGTCTGTCATGGTAACTCAGTGTGAATGTGAGCTGTGACTCTTACAGATTAGATGCAAATGTTTGAATCTCAACTGCTGGAGTTTAGAGGCCACCTTCTTCTGAGGCGGGGTGAGAAGCTAGAATGCCCGCACAATGAGTGGGGAGTGATGCTGAACCAGAAGGAGACAATGAGAATTTTCAGATCTTTAAAACTCTAAACTTAATTTCAAATCAGTTTGGCTGCTTTGTGTCGACTACGGTTCACTAGAGGCTAAACTGAGAACACTTAAATCTATTTCCTTTTAAATTGAGATAGATTGCGGGTTTCAGTTCCAGCAATGGACTACTAAGCATTCAACCTACTGCACCTCTTCGACTCCCACAGGGACACATTAAAACAGTTTAAAATCCCATGAAGCATTAAAACAAAGCAAAAAAAAAAAAAAAAAAACTTGATCAGTTTAAAGTGTCTCCCAGCAGTAATATTTCTAGGCAAGATTAAGGGAGCAAAAATACATAATATATAATATATCTATTTTAACATCATTGCTGAATCTCAGAAAAGGTTGCTCAAACTCACAACACCAAAGTGGCTAAAAATAGCCCCAAGCGAAATGACTGTAGAGGAAACTCTTTTAAATGACATTTAAAGCAGTGCATCATTTGAAAGGGCTTTAGTAGCTCATCTGGGTCATAAGAGTGTCAAAAAGAACAAAGTTCTGGCGAACAAAAGGAAGGAATAAAAGGAAGCTCCAGGTCACAGGAGAATTCTATTACCATGACAAGGAAGTGCCACCACTACACAAATTAAATGCATCTGTTACTGTCAGCAGACATGGTCCCTCACTTTATATATTGCTGCTGCTGTTGACGCTGCTTACTGAACCAACCTTGTCTTTTAGTTTGTTTGTGGGGTTGACAAAGGAAGTTGCACAAGTTACTTGATATATTTTTATGAATAAAATGAAGTTTGATATTCATTAAAGAAGCCAACAACCGAACAGTTCCACGAACAACAAGGGTTTTTAAATGTTGCAATTCTTGATTTAAAACTTCTGCTAAATAAGCTCCCACTCTTTTCTCAATGGTCATGGAATCAATAGGACTAGAACTAGGTGTAAAAAAAAATGACTAAAGACAGCACTACTAGAAAAACAAAACCTATTATGAAAGAGAGGTGGAGATGTTGGCAAAGTGAATTTTTGCTACCAAACTCAACCCAATTTCCTGTACAAATGGCACAGCTCCTTGAAAATGCACTGCAAACAGACAACTCCTCTTTGGATGAAGAATGTGCTTGTGGAGCACATTAGTGGTTTGTAAACATTTGCAGTCTGTAACTTGACAGTGGAACACTACTTTTCTAAGGCTTTTTCTCAGTTAACAAAAGAGCAAGGGAGACCTTGTATGTCTATTTCAAACACCTCTCACTGCTTGAATATAGGACTCGTTCCTGTAGGCACATAAAGGGTTTTAGGCTCAAGGAGAAAGTGACAACTGTTTTTTGAATGGTAAAGATTAAGCTATCATCTACTTGTAGTAATAATATGGTTCATAGTGATGAAAACAGTGATGACTCTATAGGCAAAACAGTTAAACAAAAACAATCCATTTTCAAAATAACAGCACAGCAAACAGAAGAGATCACTAGAATATAAAGCCTTTGCAGCAGTCAGAATTCCTATGAAGTGGTCAAAAGTCACGGATGCAGTTTAAACCCATAGAGTAATGCTCGGTGTAGGCATTTTATATATGCCATAATCATGGGCAACATATTGTACATCTTCAAAGCAGATTGTGTACTTATCCTATTATTATTATTATTATTATTATTATTATTATTATTATTATTATTATTATTATTATTATTAATAGTCGTAGTAGTAGTCGTAGTAGTAGTTCCATGTTACAAAGAAACCATGTCAGAAATCAACAATGCCGATCCCTAGGATGTCAAAAGTCATCAAGGTTTTGGAAGTAAAAGAGCATGATAGCTCTGGCTAACATCCACTATTACAAATCTTCATATATTTCGGTCTCGTATCATTCCCGGACTACTACAAATCCTCAGTCTTTTGACAGAGTAAAGTTGGTTTTGCATTTCACAGGAAAGTGTTAGTCTGCATAATCTCTCTGTGAATTTATACTTGAATAGACAATCCAGATACAAGTTAACCTACATCATAGAGATGTCCTATACAATTTAGCATGCCACACTGGGTTCTGGGGAAAACAAAACAAAACAAAACAAAACAAACTTTTGGTAATACATATTACATAAAAAATTAATGGCAAATTCTTGATGACTGTCCTTTTCTCCTTCAAACAATCCCTATTTTCTCACTCACCACAGCTGTTGCTAAGGGGAAGTGGAGGATAATAAAAATTAAAGTAGGTTCCCAGGACACATTTTGCCAGGAAAGGCGATTAGTGGATTAATGAAGTCCTTGGCAAGAAAGCAGACTGCTCGTCCTGCCAGCAGCTCAGTCTCTGTAACCTCTGAATAAAGGAAGCAATGTTGTTGCAGGGGGTGGCTAGTTGGGACCGCAGTGCTTAACGACTTACAAACTGGAAGCAGCTCCTGACGCTGGGTTCGATGTTGCTGCCGCCGAAGGAAGCCACCTCTCCCAGCTGCCGAGGAATCTGGATGGAGTCGTGCAAGAGGAGGCCTAGTCTTCGCTGGTCGCAGAAACCTGTGGGGCTGGCCACCTGCTTAAACAAGTCTGAGGAGAACCAACCGAGTCAGCGGAGGTGGGCTGACGAAGTGCAGCTTCCCTTATTAAAGTTTACCACAGTCATTTTACAGTTTGCGCATGCTTTTCTCCATGGTTATACTATGCATTTACAGTAAGATTGTTTTTAAAATATGCTTTACCATACAGTACAATATATATTTCAAGGGAATTGTCTGTATTTTAATTCAGCAAGCCATAAATAAATATAAGTCGCTCCCAATTAGTCTGGAGAATATAAGTTTTACTAGAGTTGTGTGTTCGAGTCTGTGTGCACGCTGTGTTCGTGTAAATTCTTATTTGTTTATTTAGCAGACGACTTTATCCAAGGCGACTTACAAAGACTAGGGTGTGTGAACTATGCATCAGCTGTGATAGATAGATAGATAGATTTTTTTTTACCTTACAAAAAACAAACAAACAAAATAGTAAGGCAATGTCAAGACCGTTTCTCCAAACTTACCCTCCAGGCCTTTTTCTGCATACATTAATTTGTAGTAAGAAATTTAAACATTATTGAAAACGGAGAGCACAGATTCAGGGAGATCTGAATAAGTTTAATTATAAACAACGCAAGGTCTATAGCAGTTAAGCAAATATTTAAATATTCTCAGTGGCATAAGTTTTGGAAAATACTTTATTCTTTGCTTTTATATGTCTTGATCATATACAGTTTATAGGTCAGCAATTTGCAATTCATTTTGTAATTCATTTTTATAATAAAGGTTTTTTCTGCCTTCCCCTTGATTAATGAAATTGAGTAGAGCTCCATCAAGTAAGACTTTTGAAAATTAAGTAAAAGCATGCAATTCCTTTGAATACCTTTTGATTAAACAATAGTAAGTCCACATTCACTCAGGTTCAACCTCTACTTCTAATGCAGAGCTCTCCAACCTTTTTGACTAAAGGAGCCATACCGATGACCAGTGTTCTCTTGCAGAGCCAGAAAATGGCAAACATGTGAACTTTAATACTGAATGTAATGTTAGGAAATGTTTACTCAAACTAAAAAACTTTGTAAACTGTTACACTAAGCCTCTGCATGTTTGTGTTTATTAAAACAAACAAACACACATTGACAAGTATAACACAGCATCAAAGTTGTTGCATTAGGACGTTACCTACTAGGCCTCTGCTTCGACTACAGTTTGCCTCTGCAAATATATACTTTTTTTGTTGGGCAGCCCTCTTAAAAACAAACAAACAAACAAACAAACAAACAAACAAACAAACACAAAACCCAGATTAACTTACATCTGTACTTGTCCTCCAAATGTGCTTTACAGAGTGAAACCATGCCGGTTTTGAACGACAGAACACGAATCTTCCCTGTTCTGCCCCTGTGAATGGCAACCAAGGCAGGGCATTAAACTCATAATCCTAAACTCAATGGCAGTTTACAACAAATAGATGCACATAAACAGCACTGCTTATATAAACAAGGCCACTTCTTTCCTATTTTAATCAAATACACCAACAATTTGAGACAACCCAGCTTTAATGCAATCATCTCCTAGTGAAATGTACAACATTGCAAATCAATTTTAAGCAATCAGCCAATTCAGTTAGCACAATTAGTTTTGTTAAAGAATCCCTGAAGAGTTATTTAACCTTTTACTGTTGAAAAATCTGCTTAGTATACAAACAGCTTTAAGCTTCTAGAGAAGTTTATTTTTAGCTGTAACTGGAGTACTCAGGTAATGCAGCTGTGCAGCTATTGAAGAACACAATTATTACAAAACCGGGAAGATTCCCTTGATGGAGAATAACCTGCTACATACTAACATAGGACTGAAGGAAGGGTGAAGAGTGCTGGGATTAGAGTAGCCTTTTAGTGTTCAGATGCACAACACTGCTCACCACGTTTAAGTAATCAGCCAATTCTAATCAAATCCGAAACAAATTTGCAAAAGTACATAAAAAAAGACTCCTAAAATGTTTACTCATTTATTTATTTTTTGTTCAATGCGCTTTGTAAATAAGGAACATAATGCATCTCTCATGGCTCAGATTATGGCCTTAGGGTTTCACAAGGGCCAAGAAACAAACAAACAAAAAAAATCCTCTTACAGAACAGCTGAGACTCAAATAAGGCCCAATCAAGATGCAAGCCCATTGTTTCACATAAAGTGGCATCGCCTCAATTAAAAAGGATATACAGTACGCTGTGTCCTTAAGGTTTTCTGCTGCCACGTGCACAAAACAAAAGTTGCAAGGCACTCAGTGGAGAGACAGGATTAAGGTCTTAAAAACAGCTAGCAGATACACAAGATGCATGGAAATATCTTTTGCAGGATTCCCAACAATTCTCTAATGGAAATTTGAAGCATGGGACACTTAATCTCAATCCGAGGATGCTTAAAACATGGGGTGTGAATCCAGCATTTATCTTCAGGCTTCCACACGTTTTTGGGTAGAATATCAGAATCTACTGGACAACAGCAGTGTCAGACCTAAACAGGTTAGGTCAGGAGCAATATCGAGAAACTCTATCAGCTGTTGTGAGACTCCAGGTAAGTGGCTCCACAAGTCAAGTACACTTAGAAAAGGCTCACTAAAAGGCTACTGCAGTGCATAGTCACGGTTAGTTACCGCTACTACTGGGCTGCGTTTTAGATAACATTTTACTTTGAATTAACCTGTACTGTATGTTCATGCACTGCAAGTGCTTTTTCATAGTAGTGCCCAGTAATCTCCCTTGTGGATGTTTTTTATTGATTTTTTCTTTCTCCAAGAGTTTCACCATTGTGAAGACCAAAGGTCATGTCATAAAACTGTGCTACCTTGTGAGCAGTTAGCGTGGAGTAGCAGTGTTTATACACGTCTTATTGACTTCCTGGGTTCAACTAATGGCATATCAATAAATCTTTTTTCAATCTTAGCTTTTTTCCCCGCTTAAATTGACAACAGTTCATCTTGCGTATTGTACTACACAACAAAAGTGAATTAATTGAGATGACCGCCCCTGCATCTATGTGGTCACAAAACTAATGATGTGCCATGGCAGAGATTTCTATCAGTGATCAGGTCCGACTCCCCACTGTAACAATCCTTTCCTCAAGGAACATCAACTCCCACCGCAGAATAAAATTAGGTGGCTCCCAGGTTTCAAAATAACATTTAAGGTAAAACTTAGAAATAGACAAAGTAGAAAATGTTTCTGCTAGTGCCTTTGTCAGGTTAACTTAGATTTTTTTTGTGCTTCTTTTTCTTTCCCTCATGAAAAGTATGCAAATTTGAACACCAAAGGAGACCTGCAAGAGTGGGTTCAATGCACCGACATATACAACATTTTATTAACACAGTAGTATAAACAGGATAGGTCATAAATTGTATTTTACTCTCAATATTCTTTATTCTTGTGTGTGTGTGTGTGAGAACCAAGAGATGAATCTCCCAAGACTTACGTGTCATAAACGTTGAGCAGCCAGTTGAGGCACATGTCCACACACAGTGGCACATTGACCAGGTTGTTGTGCTCCTGCTCTAGCCGGTCATATATTGTGGTCAAGCAGTTAATGATCTGGAGGATGTCCATGAGCTGCTCGTTCTGTTTGAGGTTGTGTTGGTCAAAGGCCTCACACGCTGCCAAAAGGCCCAAGAGATCCACTGCATCAAACAAAATGACATGGTATAATACATTAGAAGTCCCGTCCCACTGCAACCTATTAGCAGCAACTGTACTTAAGGCTGAGGCCCCCTGTGAGTGTTTACTGATGGGATTGGATCTGTGCAGGAATCTTCAAAGTAACAGAGCGAGTTAAGAGCGTTGTGCTAGAATTACAGATACTGTATCGCCCGAACTGCAATGCCTTCCGATGTTTGACAATTATTTTCTAGACGGCAAGAAAGAAAAGTAAAGAAAGTAATGTTTGGGATAAAGACAAGCTTACCATGAAATGTTATCTTTTGAAAATCCACCAATCCCACCGTAAAAATCAGTGTTGTAGAACATGTACCAACGTCTCTGCGGGAAGCTGTCAACATCATAACTATTCACAGTTTTGCTGTTTAAAGATTCTTTAAATTATCCTTTTAGCACCCAAGTCCAAAATGACGTCTCCAAATCAAAGTCTTAATTCTCAGGAGCTTCCATTGAAATTGTAATAAGTTTTAGATGATACTCATCTGCATTTATTCATTTGAACGACCCCTGAGTAAAAATTAATAACAACCAAGATCGTTCCAAAAGTTGTATCTTAGGTCAGAAGTATTAAGCATCCCGGCAACATCAGTCCCCAGGTATTCTTTATAGCTAGGCAGATTGTAAGCAAGTGCCAGTGCCTTTTTTAAAATGTGTTTTTTTCTCTTGATTGGTTGTTACTGTGACTTGTTATGGATTTAAACAACTTTTTTTTTTTCTGGATTTTGCTTTGACCCCCAACTGGTACAAATCAACACAAATAAGGTAAAAAATATATTTAATTACTACTGCATATGCATAAACTGATGTAATCAATTAATATGCATAATAGTTTTTAAAGCGTTACTTGCCATGTTGCATAGTAATCCACAGCTCCACATGTATTACTGAGTTTTTTTTGTTTTGTTTTTACCCTTTCATAACGTCGATGAATCGATGCACCAGATTTTTTCGTGAACGATACATCGATAGTAAAAAATTAGGCATCGCCCCAGCCTTAGTACTTATAATAAATTGTGGAGAGTGTAGATCTCGACATAGCATTCTAAAATGTTTAAACCACAACAGGCTCTATAAAAAATACATTAAGTATATTAAAGAGTACGTAGCGGGGTTCTGAAAAATATAGCATAATATGTCCCCATGTGTTTCTACAACTGTTTAAATAACATACCCGTCATTTTTCTTTTCATTTTTAACATCCCAACAACTTTTTACACTCTGTTTAAAAGCTCTTTTCAAAATGTCCGCTCTAGTGCACTGATCCATGATGTGGTACGAAACTGAAAAGCCAAAGCACTATACATATACACATATATACAGTGCCTTGCAAAAGTATTCAGACCCCTGACCAATTCTCTCATATTACTGAATTACAAATGGTACATTGAAATTTCGTTCTGCTTGATATTTTATTTTAAAACACTGAAACTCAAAATCAATAATTGTAAGGTGACATTGGTTTTATGTTGGGAAATATTTTTAAGAAAAATTAAAAACTGAAATATCTTGCTTGCATAAGTATTCAACCCCCACACATTAATATTTGGTAGAGCCACCTTTCGCTACAATAACAGCTTTAAGTCTTTTGGGGTAAGTATGTACCAGCTTTGCACACAGTGTCGGAGTGATTTTGGCCCATTCTTCTTGGCAGATTTGCTCCAGGTTGCTCAGGTTGGTTGGACGACGCTTGTGGACCGCAATTTTCAAATAGTGCCACAGATTCTCAATGGGATTGAGATCAGGACTTTGACTGGGCCACTGTAGGACATTCACCTTTTTGTTCTTGAGCCACTCCAATGTTGCTTTGGCCTTGTACTTGGGATTATTGTCCTGCTGAAAGGTGAATTTCCTCCCAAGCTTCAGTTTTTTAGCGGACTGAAGCAGGTTCTCTTGCAGTATTTCCCTGTATTTTGCTCCATCCATTCTTCCTTCAATTTTAACAAGATGCCCAGTCCCTGCTGATGAGAAGCATCCCCACAGCATGATGCTGCCACCACCATACTTCACTGTAGGGATGGCGAGTCTTGAGGCATGGGCAGTGTTAGGTTTGCACCACACACAGCGCTTTGAGTTTTGGCCAAAAAGCTCTATCTTGGTCTCATCTGACCACAAAACCTTTTCCCACATCGCAGCTGGGTCACTCTCATGCTTTCTGGCAAACTCCAGACGTGCTTTCAGATGCTACTTTTTGAGTAACGGCTTCTTTCTTGCCACCCTCCCATACAGGCCAGTGTTATGCAGAGCTCTTGATATGGTTGACTGGTGCACCATTACGCCACATCCAGCCACTGAACTCTGTAGCTCCTTCAAAGTGCTTGTTGGCCTCTCTGTGGCTTCTCTCACAAGTCTCCTTGTTTGAGCGCTGAGTTTTGAGGGACGGCCTTTTCTTGGCAGTGCCTGGGTGGTGTGATGCAGCTTCCACTTCCTGATTATTGATCCAACTGTGCTCACTGGAATATCCAAACACTTGGATATTATTTTGTACCCTTTCCCTAATCTATGCATTTGTATTACTTTATCTCTAACTTCTGTAGAATGCTCTTCATTTTCCTTCAGATTCACAGCCTGACCAATGATCCTTCAACAGTGGGGTTTTTATCCAGAAAATGTGACAGCAACTTTAATGGTTCACAGGTGGAGGCCAATGGTAAGGTAATTGTGTCCTCGTTAGGGCAATTTCTTTCATCGGTGTAAACTGGGAGCTTCCACAGCACAGGGGTTGAATACTTATGCAAGCAAGATATTTCAGTTTTTTATTTTTCTTAAAAATATTTCCCAACATAAAACCAATGTCACCTTACAATAATTGATTTTGAGTTTCAGTGTTTTAAAATAAAATATCAAACAGAACGAAATTTCAATGTACCATTTGTAATTCAGTAATCTGAGAGAATTGGTCAGGGGTCTGAATACTTTTGCAAGGCACTGTATATATATATATATAGCATCAGTTCTTCTAGGTACACTTGCACACAGTTTTTGAAGGAACTCGGCAGGTAGGTTGGCCCACAATTATTTTTTTTTAAAAATCGCTCTTCCTGTCATTTAGAGGATGTTAACAATGAAAAGAAAAAAATGGCAGGTACGTTATTTACACAGTTGTAGCAACACGTGGGGACGTGTCATGCTATATTTTTCGGAACGCTGCTGCTTACTCCAATATCAGCTTTTCATCTGTTTCTTCTATTTAGATTATGTTTAAGTGTACAGTGGCTACCTGGAATAAAGTTGAGTGTACTTTCTCTTGCACTCTTTGTATGACTGACACAGCAAAGTGTGCACAAGAAATACAACTTGATTAGGAGTTAGCCATCGAACACTTATAAACAAGCATTAAAAACATGGTGTGGTTATGAAGTCATGTGACCTGTTCGCTCTGCTGTTGTTATAACACAAGTTAACACAGAGCAATGGACAAGCGGTCAAGACGGCGATGCATCCGAAGCTTTAAAGTGTTATTGCATTAACTGCCGTTCTGGAAATAAATCTTTTTTTTTTCTACAGCAACAGTGCAGAAGAGGCCTAGTGGCTTTATAAAGCTTGTTAAACATAACCTGAACAATGAAATGTCCATTCACACTAACCAGCAGAGGTGAAATTCAACTTACAGTAAAAAAACTAAATTAAAAAGACCATCATTTTTGACTGTTAAATGTCTTTTTTATTAACCCTTTACGACTGATTTTTAAATGGACACGGTCCAAACTCAGAATGACCTCGCATTTTAAAGTTATAAGCGGTTTAAACAAACGTATAACCACCCTTTAGGATCCAACTAATTTTGACAGTTGCCCAGAACCAAGTAACAACAATAACATACCAATGCAAAGCTCCCAGCACCCACTTCAACAAGGTTTCTGAGGAGTATTTCTGATGCAGTTTATTTATTTATTTGACTTTCAGCTTTTAGAATTGTGTCCAGATTTTAAAACGAGGAAGTACTGGATGTCTTATGTGAGTATTTTATTCTCTTAGAATGGATGCTTTACAACTTTATCTTCCTGTGGTCCCACTAAATCCCTAGTAGGAAATCTCTGTGAAATGTCAAATAATCTGTTTATAGACTCTTCACATCAATATAAGAAAACTGCAATCTGTTTTCAGACATTTCCAGTCCTGAATACTTCTCCTTTAATATATCAAAATCATTTCAGACCTGTCTTTTACCACTGATGTAACTGTAACTGAATTTAAGTATATCTCTAAAGGAGTTTGATACTCAAACGCCTGTCATGCCTGAAAAGTGAAAACAAATATCACTGCTAAATCCAAACAAATGACTACATTTCAAAAGCCTTTTCTGCAGACTACTATACCAGCCTTTTTTTAGGGGATGCAAGTGAAAAGACTAAAAAGACATAAAAGAAAGAAAAGTCTAACTTGCTTTATTTCTGCCTAAACAGGGAAATTCCGGGAGAAGATTTACCTTGTCGCCAGAAAATTGAAAACACATCCTCATTTTTGCCATGTATGCGACTCTGGCTGGAATCCTCCAATGAGCACGTAAATCAAGTTAAGTACTTGATATTCTGCTGATGTATCCAGTCGCAGACAATCTTGTGTCTTTCAACAGTGTTTATGTAGTCATTTAAAAAGAATGCTTACTGTTACCTTACAGCCCTATTCAACAGCCCCCCCCCTCTCCTCCTCTTCTTCTTTACCCCTTTTTGCAGATCCTGGTACATTAATTTGCTGACAAATAGAAATGTAACTGTTTCAAGATCTGTGTCTTGTCCAACATCAGCAAATCAACAGCCTATTTGTTAATACATTTCCCACGGGGCCAGAGAAAGATGGTTCTTCTAATATCAATTCGTTAGTAAAACTGGTAATGCCCTGGTGGTTTCAAAACACCTCCCATCTCGGGGGCGCTCAGCTGAAAGCTCGGTTGCCCAGAGAGCAGTGATCAATAGTAATTAAGTGAGCTCCTAAAGCGGTCGGGTAGCACTTGAGTTCTACATGCAGCTTCATAATGAACCTCTGTCTCTCAGTATATGGGAAGGCGTTCTTGCTAAGTAGATAACGCTAGCATCTAAATGATGCCATTTAGAATGAACTTTGTTTTCCTGTCTAGTTTGGGCTTGCCTTGTTGTACTTGCATTGTTGTTCGTGCCAACGCAATACAGTGTATGATGTCTTTGTGCATTCTCATTGCAATGCATTTACTGCAAATTCCCTTAAAGTTGTAAACTCAGAAAATCATGCTTTTACTTTACAGTCCCTCTCATAAGAATAAGAAGGTTCTTAAGTCTCTTCAAGAGGTCAATTTTCCCGCTCCACCACTTCCTGTGTTACAGGTAACAGGCGACTTCATATAGTTTCTTTAATGCTGCATATACAGACACTTAGCAGGACCGTCTGTCTGACTGAAAAGGCCTTGGGAGAACCCTGTACATACTAATGCAGCGTGTGCTGCTTTGTTACATCCCTATGTTGTCATTTGCAAGTGCTTAACACCGACCATTCTGCTTTGATCATCTCTCTGCAGAAATGTTGTATAAGGGTTTGCATGCTAGTGTATTCATTACATGGAACTCACATTGTAAGGTCATGTTAAATGGAAGCAGATGAACACTTTTTATGTGTACTAAAATAAGGTCTTGTGTTTTACGTGCATGTCAGTTAAATAAACTCATGTGTTAGGACACAGTCCTGTCCAATATAGTAAATGAAAAAAACAGGTCATTGAATCTTTTGTTTCTGCCAGTGGGTGCTTTGAACTGGTATTACTACAATAACTATTGCACTCACACACACACATAGCCTTCACCACTGTCCAAATTTAAGACATTACTCTGTAGCCCTCTGGATGAAATTGTCAGCAATTTTATTGAACTCTAGATCTTTGGTAAGGTCTCGATGAACATTAAAGACAGCAACATGATTCTTCCGAGTCTGGAGAATGATTATTCTGCAATAATGAGGATCAAAACGGCCACAGTCAGAAGGATTCCTAGAACTTTGCAGTACTCAAGGTAGCATAGTCTGCAAGTATAAATTTTCAATGAAATGCAATGAAATCATTCATGAACACTAGATATTGGGATATTTTTTCTGCTAAATTATATCCAAAAACATGTCTCGAAGTTTTATCTCTACACATCTGTCATTTGTATAAAACTCCATTACTTGTTTGACTTTAGCATTTTTGTTTTTACAGCTACAATAGTTCAGTTTGATGGAACTGTACCAGTATGGTCTGAGAAATGTATTTTCACTGTGCGGGAGCTTTTCATTTCAGCCATTTTTTTAACGTTTGATTTCTGGGCAATGTTTTTAGCAAGACAGATCGTTAAATGACCTTTATCACAAAAAACACAAACTCGTGGGGTGGGTGCTAAGCACGCGCTTATTTTTCCCCCCCATGGGTGCTTGAGCACCGCAGCACCCATGGAGTCGGCGCCTAGGATTGAAACTTTCAATTTTTTTTATGCCTTTAAAAGAATTCTGTTCGTGTTGACAATCTGGATAAACGTAATGCCCTTCATGTGTACAATGTAGTGTATGCAGTCACAAGATAGATAACAGTAGCAGGCATTGTATGGAAAAACCAACAATACTGTTGGACTTGTTCCAAATTCATAGTCAAAAGCACTTGTATCCTGCACCCCCCTACTACAGATGAGACAATAGCCTACACACAAAAACACTGCTGACCCAATGATGTTCCAACACTGACTACTATAATGGGATTAAATGACTAGAAAGGCATTATCTGCTCATTACAACTCTTGTCTTTGAGAAACAAGCAGTGGTAAGTGACCTCCATGGAATTGCATGACAGGGGCAAGATTGATTTTCAGAAGAGGGCCTTGGCAGAAAGCTTTCCAGCTAGAATGAAATGTATGCATTTAACATAGATGAAATCAAAGGTCACTACTGTAAGTGTGATGGTTTGCCATCCATGTGTTCTGGGATGTACAGCTAAGAAAGTCACTCCAATTAACCTCATTTAGCAGGAAATAGGGTTTATGTAGGTAAATATTTGGTCTACAAATATAAAAACTAAGCTATTTTGTGTTAATTTAAATCTTACCTGTCTACAATGAATCACTAAAATTACCCCTTATTATTACTTAAGTATAGCTTTCCCATTTTATCTACTAATTGAATGTCAGTGTTTTGTAAAAAAAACAGTTGAGAACAGTGTCCAACTTGATCATATTTTCCAAAAATACATTTAAACCAGTGCTGCAGTCCCTTTTCTGATGCACTACTTGAAGAATTTGTAAATTAGATAACCACATGCCAAAATGAATGGTTTTATCCCAGTGTAAAGATATATTTTTTTAATAGTGAGTTTGGTTAGTTCATTTTGGCATTTGGGTATCCAGTGAATTAAAGAAAACATTCAATTATGACATGAGGTTGTAAGGTTCACTTTGTATGAGAGTTCAAATGGTTACCACACTAGCACAACTGGTATTGACATGGTTACCACAGACTGGTACTAGCACAACTGGTATTGACTTTACCGGATGTGAAATACACATTGTACATTAGGCAGTTTATTTAGTTTATCTTTCTTCAGCCGGCTTCACCTGAAAACCTATTCTGTTTCGCCCTAAAGACTACTGAATTGCCAAACATGCAACTGAGGTCAAATTCCAATAAACAAAACTGCGCCCATCACTTCGCATTTAAAGTACCGTCTTTCAGGCCAGTCAGCAATATAAGAGTTTGCTCCAGGCAGGTAATGAAATTAGATCTCAACCCAAGTGGGTCATACTCACAGCAGAGAGCTTTCTGCAGTCTTCGAAGCTTCATGGCGGTTCTGTACGCAGAGAACCTGACATTGTTCAGGTCAGCTGGAAAAAAACAAAAAAAAACAAAAGACAGTCTTTACTATAACACCTTCCCATTTATGATAACACACAACATCATACCTTTATTAACAGACGGTTTATTGTTAATGTGCATTCCCATTGTAAAACATCACTGGAGGCATCACTGCTCGACTATTTCAATGCTGAAGAGCTGCAGCTCCACTCAAAATAGCTGCTCTCATAGCACTCTGTACCAGATACCCTTGGTCTTGGACATTCTTTTCATTATTCACTGACTAATTTCCATACAAGGCAGTGAAACTATTTTACTACAGTAGCAATAGTAGCATTGCCTTTAAATGCAAAATAAAGCAAACCAATTTCAATTTTGCATGGAGTCCAAACCTGAAAGTGGCACCCATGTCCTTTATGCACGCAGGTTTTGTCGGGACTCTCAGGTTTGCAGTTGTCTGCGTCCCCAGGACACACGTCTGTCTGTCTGACACAGGCAGCCCCATCATAGATTATTTATTTTTTTTTTTTTTTATAAAATCATGCAGGTAATACAGAACTGGAAAACACGGACCCAGGATCGGAGCGGACTGAAGGACTGAAGGACTGAACACTATACCGAGTTGCGCCCCTTTCACGTGACCTCCTGTGTACAGTTGCGTGTTTTGCTGAAATCCATTTCTGTCTTTCTTGCTGACTGCCTCCAAAGCATAAGCAGCTGTGTTTGAAAGATGTTAGCAGCTGCTGACAGAAAGAAATGGCTCAGAGAAGTTTAGTGGACTTTTTTCACTATTTAGTTGCACTGTAGTTACAATACTGCTAAGTTTAACTTGTCTACTGGTTGCTTGTTCATTCCTTGCAAAAGAAGTTCTGATGTTTTGTACCGGTAGCTAGATATATAGAGAAAAAGAAAGAAATGCGGTCATTTAAGTCTCTATACTACTAGCCGATCGTATAAAATATGTTTTAAAACTGTGTGTTACATTTTATATTAAATAAGTTGATTCAGTTTTAAGAAATGCAACTAAAGCAGGACTTCACTTCCCAATTTCTTAGAGCTTAGTGTTCTGTCACTGAGAACAAAGCACGCACCTTTTGCAATATTGAATAAGCAAGTTAGTTAGTTTGGGGAACTCAGTAGAAAAATGACAAAAAAATTATGATTTATGAATTTGATTCTGGAGCATTTGGTCTCCTTTAATGTAAAAACAGTGGGGGATGCCTGATTGAGTATAATGGTTAGTTGTCCTTTGATATTTATGGAATTTTGCTTTTGTGGGTTATATTTAGGGCTTCTGATTTTCGGTTTTAACCGATAAAACCCGATAAAACACCCCCAATACAAAAAAATGAAATCGGTGGATAGCCAATAAACACCGGAAGAACTGTGGAAATGGTTAATCAATTCACGTTGACTTTACCCTTTTCCCATTAAAAAATAAAACCTACTACAATAATAATAAATACATTTCCCAGCGCTGCTGGGCAACGTCCCGCCTTCCTGATTCATTCTAAATACTTTAAACCCGCCCTAACTACTGAATGACAGCACATTCCTACTTTTCTATTGGAGACTCTGCTTATAAGATTTTAAACGAGATTACAATCAGGATGGAGGCTTGTTAGCGGGATTTCAAGCTGTAGGAGGCTGTGTGGTCCAGTGGTTAAAGAAACAGGCTTGTAACCAGAAGGTCCCCGGTTCAAATCCCACCTCAGCCACTGACTCATTGTGTGACCCTGAACAAGTCACTTAACCTCCTTGTGCTCCGTCTTTCGGGTGAGACGTAATTGTAAGTGACTCTGCAGCTGATGCATAGTTCACGCACCCTAGTCTCTGTAAGTCGCCTTGGATAAAGGCGTCTGCTAAATAAACAAATAACATAAATAATTACAGTTAAGATAGGATTTAAAACAGAATTGTGGCGAAATGTACAAAAATGCCTACACACAAAAACCCCAGTAGAATGTGACCATAGGGATTTCGTTGTGAAAGACTGCAATGGAAAGAAGGTACAACTTAAGTGTGCAAGTACTGTCGAGTTACTACTATACATATTTTGACAGAAAAAATAAAAAACGCTGATGCATTTTGAAAAGTAACGAAAAACACTACATTTCATAAAGTATATCAAAAACGAAAGCCCTGAAAAAAACGATTTACATAAAACTAGAAAATAGCTAAAAATAAGCACCGAAAAATACAATTAATAAAACCCGAAAAATAGTCGCCCTAGTTATATTTTAGCCTTTTTGTTCGTTGTTCTTTTAGTCAGAAAAAATGTGTTTTTTTTTAGCGCTTGCTTCTTATTGTTAAATTGTCAAAACTTTAATAAATGAAGAAAAAAAAAATGTTTACCATAATATTTAAACCCTTGTACTTTATTGGGACCCCCAAAATTTCCTCTGGGACCTTCAGTTTTTTTAGTTGAGAGTCCTGGACTCTCAATGGGAAAAAGTTTTGGAGAGCCCTGATCATGAGATAAATAAGTAGGTAGATTCTGTTTGTTGACTTGTTCTGCTGCATTTAGTGTTTTGGGGCTTTTGGTAAAACTATAACACTGTATGCGTTCTAATGCAATATGTGGAACAAATCTAGAAAAATGTGTCCATGAGAATTTTTTCCTGCTTAACTCCCACATTCAAAAATCACACTGCATTACAAGAATACAGATTCCAAATTATATGTCTGAACTGCAACATCCAGATCTGCTATGAAATATGACATTAATATTAATACAACATACGGTTTATTATGATATTTATATATCAAAATATTGTTAAACACAAAACAAAAGGTCATAATAGTCAAGGTTTATGATAAACTGATAATGTACTCTTGGAAACAGTAATCAATGCACCGTCTTACTTCAAAATGAATCTGGAAGTGCATCTGCTCAGACTATATTGAGTAGATAATGCTAGGCACGAATTTGCTAAGCATGGCTATGCAACATACTCCAGATTGGGATTCAAAGGTTTCAATCTCATCAGGAGGAGGGTGTTTTGGTGGTTCATAGTTTACTTTGGATTCACTTCAATGCAATTAAAAAAGCCTAAATACCATATACTAATCTGCAATGTCTAATTAGTAGACATATTGCAGGTTAGTAAAAAGTAGAAAGACTATTTGTTCACTAGCTACTCTGACAGGATTTATTTTCTCCACCGCAAATTGTTATGTTCTGCGGTTCCCTGAGCTGCTGTACTAACACAGTCACCACTCTAATCAAGCTTTCTGT
Organism: Acipenser ruthenus; assembly: GCF_902713425.1. Lineage (NCBI taxonomy): Eukaryota > Metazoa > Chordata > Actinopteri > Acipenseriformes > Acipenseridae > Acipenser > Acipenser ruthenus. The sequence continues at coordinate 35,671,139 of NC_081196.1, forward strand.
ACAAGTAACAAGGTAATCCTCTAACAAGAAAAATCTCAGTGTGAAAAGAAAAGATCATTCTGAAAATAGCACTGAAATGTTCCCCACTGAATTGCAAAACAAAACATAGATGCTACATTTGTATTCTTACTTACAGGTTGTCAACCCTACAGGTTTGTTTAGAAATCAAAGAAAAGCAGCTCATGGATCAACATAGCACAAGCTGCAGGCAATCAACGCTAAATGATCAGCCTAACATTAAAACATAGCGTGATAACACTTTTGTCTGAATTGTTACAAATTATGTTCTTGTCGGTTTCTGGTTTCTTAAACGCAAGGTCAAATATTCTATTTGGATTCATGGATAGAGAATTTAATTGGAGCCTGGGTGGAGAAACTATTTAGCTTTTAACTATAACAGTAAAGTATAATGAATGTTTTCTTCAGAATGCACAGATTACAGACAATGTGTGTATACTGATTAAGTCTGTAACACTACAATAAACAGATTACACATTTTCACTGAAAAAGGTAGACCAGTAGAATTTTGTCATCTTTATATTTTTACGTTTGTATTCATTTCAAATGTCACATACAGCATTCAATTACAGTTACGCGTTTAATACAATTCCACGTTAAGGATTTTCATATTGATTACTTTTCACATTTTAACTTTAAAGCCTTAATAATGATTGCAGATTGTATCTCTAGATTTACCCAAAGATGTATTATGTAGTGATGAGCGATTAATCGAAAATATGGTTAATTTCTGATTATTAAATTAAACACCGAAACCGACTTCGAACGATTAATAAACTGCACAATTTTCGATTGATTATTATACTATAAAACTTAACGTTTTCTTTATGGTCACTCATAATAAAAGTTCTCAGCCACTTTCAATTCCAGCGGTTCGCTTCAGATAACCACTGAAGCTGCTCTCACTCTGGGATCTGTAGTCAAGGCAACCTCAAGACCCACCCGCCTGTAAAGCTCCCATAATGCATACAAAACGGTGTCACGAACAAAAACACAGGGAGCGTAGCGTATCAGAACTCTTCATTATAAATACTTGTCAAAGAAAGAAGGTGAGAGGGTGTTTAAATACTGTAAGTTTTTACAGTATTACTATTTGCATTTTCTTTACACATTTATCAAATCACCTTATTAATGACATTTCGTTCCACGAGACAAAAGCGGTGGACATTAAATTATATAAATATAGGGTTAGTCCATGTCGGATCAGTCACCCTCGAAACCGAAGCGAAGGTTCATGGATGTTGATATAAATATGTATTAATAAGTGAGATCCCCAAAGTTATTACATGGATGAATCTGTTATTGTTGACTTGTTTTCTCATTTTAGTTTAGTCAGCGAGACAGGTGAATAAATGACTTTAATTTATTTTATAATAAACAAAAATGTTTCAAATTACTATTTTTATATTACGTTTCATTTAACAATTATTTTTTATAATCTTTTGTTTCAGGTCACCATTCTTTCTTGCATTACGTTATATTTAATGAGTTAATAAACTTCCAGCCATGGATTATTATTATTATTATTAGCTTAAGAGAAAATTTCAGGCAGTTGAGAGCAAGAGAGTGCTTTGTGTGTGTTTTTCTTCTTTATTTAAAAATGGTTTCTGTAGTGGATTGTTTATATATTGGATATGCTGCTTTGCTACTTGTTGCTCATCACTAGTATTTTGGAATCAAGCAGAAGTCCAAGTGGAATGGCTTGCTTCAATGGGGTTAGGATTTTAGCCACAGGCCAGTTGTACAAATTGGTACAGGACCTCAAACAGGAGACAAAGTCAGCAATAGCTAGTCAGCAAAGATAACTGAGCAGTGGAACCTGGATGTCCGGCTTCTGTCCAAGTACTTATACAGAAGTAGCTTGTTAGTCTTGTTACATAAAAAATGCCATTTTAGATAAAAAGCAGCTATATCAATAGGATTAGGAGCCCTAGAATACACCATTCATTCCTCAAGAGACCATCAAAGACAGTCTGAAGGATATGTGTTTCTTAATCAACTTTGTGTGTGTTGAGGGGGCATGCAGGCAGCTGTGTAGAGTGTACGCATCCATGTATTTGTTTGATTTGCTACAGTGTGCGTTTGCTAAGGCAGTGATATTTGGAAGCAGGGAGTCACACAAGAACAACATTTATAAAATATGTAACCGTCTAATAAAAATAATTAAAAGTAACCCCATCCCGCCTGAAAAAAAAAACAATGCCATGAACAATGACCAAACAAACTCCAAAGCCTATAGGTCTTTTTCCATCCAACTTTTAAGCTTGGAAAAACTTACGCGAATAAAAAAAATATATGCGACAAACGCTATGGAAAATGGTTTAAGGTCGACTTTTAAGAAGTTTTTACTCGCATGACAAGCTCGCTCGCTAGAGGTGGTTTTATTTTTTACTCGCAGCGACATTTTATTCGACACTTAAAAGGAAAACCGTAACGAGCGTATTACAGACATTACAGTGACGTCAGATTGTTTAATGCGCATGCTCTGATGATAAAAACAAGTTGGCAGACGTTGAGCAAAAAAGAAACACAATTATTTTCACAATTACTGAACGAATATGATGATGTCTCAGCACTTGATTTGTTTACATTTTAAAGTTCAAACTACTGATAAATAAAATGGTAGAAACTTAATTTCCTGGTGGGTGAGTTGTATGAATGTGTTATGTTATTAAACTGTACTTTTGAAATCATGAATTTGTTTTCTAAGAACAAGTAGTGACTATTTTACGGAATCCTTCTGAATCACATTATACGTTAATTCAAATCACGTGATGAATACTATCCATATACAGACTGTATCAGGGTTTTCCCCAAATATAAACCAATCAGAAGTATTAGTATGTTTTTTTATTTTTTCGTGTCACTGCCAAAAATGCGCTGATTTGCCTGACAATCACACAAGCAAATCTTATTGAATGCGTCACCTTTTGCTAAAGATATTAATTTAAAATAAATTACTCAGTAATTTAACCCCTCCTCCACCCCGACTGCAATTTGTAAATGGGAGAACTGTCAGCATTATTTTGTATAATTTCAGATGTACGCAATAACACAAACTGAGAAATAATGTCGAAATGTGTTAATCTTTTTATTCTTTATTCAGTAATTATTTTCTCCCATTTTAAAAGTGAGCTTTTGATTGGCTGACACACACACACACAGTATACAAACACGTACTTTTTAAATGGCTTTATAATACAACTGTTTTTTTTTTCTTTCTGCTTATGCAGTTTAGTAGTATGCATCCTAGTAGTCTACACTGTGCTACACAAAATTGGAAGACTTCTAACAAAAGAACAGAAATAGAATAAGCAACATTTAAACTAGTGGGAAAATATGAAAACAATGCTGCAGGTTTTATACCTTTACCTTTGTAAATACCTTTTACGCATGCAACACTTATTTACATCATTTGACACCTTCTGCAGGTTCAGTTTTCCCCATGTGGGATGTACATTTTGTTGTTGAATTTGTGAACTGCATTTGTGGAACAGGGCCTAGGTTCATAGAATATACTCGCTAGACTAGTGAGAGAGTAAAAAAATGTATGGAAAATCATCTAGCAAGTATATTTCTTGCGAATAACCTGAAAACGTAGCGACACATGCAAATTAGGCTATGACATCAAAAAGTCACAAGGAATTCCCTTTGACTCGCTAGAATTTGAAGTGGATGGAAAACCATTCTTTCACCCTTGTGTCACTACTATTTGTTGTAGCAATTTTACCGAGTAACTTATAAACTCGCTCGATAAATGGATGGAAAATGCACTTCTGATAACCAGAACATGTTAGATACAAAAAGTTTTGTTTTTTTTTTTTTTTTTTTTTTTTTAAATCTAGTGTCCCAGCAGTATATCGACTTCCAGAAGTTAGAAATGGAGACCTGTCAATAAATAACAACAATAATGTATTTATATTTTTGACTTAAGTTCAAATTTCCTTTTCAATCAGAATAAAGGCCTTTGCGACAGAACTCTCAAACTCTATGAAAACCAGTGACAGTTCCATAAGCCTTCAGATGTTTTGAGGTAAGATGTGTAACTCAAACCTAGTTACTTAATCTTGGCTGAAGGCAAATTAAAAATTGTATTTCCTCTGGGCTCTTTGACTTCAAGTTTAGTTTAATTTCTCACATATTGAATGAATTCAACCACAGTAAACCTAGAGCACTTCTGAGATTACACGGCTACATCTTGGTTTAAATGTAAATTCATTTCGGCAACGCAAATAGGGGAACGCACGAACGAGAGCCACATCATTTAAAATTAGGCTGATCTTCGTAATGTGGAAATCCATAACTAAAACAATTTAGTTTAACAATGAAAGCTACTGTATAAGATTATTCCCCCCCCCCCCCCCCCCCGGTGATTACAGATGTCATGGTTCTACAAGTTTCATACACTGGGACTGTGACAGGGTCAAGATCCAGCACAGTCTAAATACTGTTGTGTGCTTTTTGCTACTTAGAAACAAAACTCCCTGCAAGGAAAATATTTTGTATTTCCCCCTTCAACCGAGTAGGCCAACTGTAGATGTAAAAATGTACTGGTATAAATTGGAGGACTGTTCTAATTGGAGGGGGAAGACAAACAATACACTGGAGAACTGATTGCCAATTTACCCTGGCCACAAACAACCTGTATTTAGGTAGATTGTTTATTTGCTTATTATTTTTTTATTAAATAAATTTGTGCAGAAATTGCCTAAACACAGTTTGTTGTAATTCCTGCTATCTGTCTTGACCATCGCATGCCCTGTTAGTAATGTCTAATCATTTTCAATGTTAGCGTTTGCCCAACATCGATTCAAGCATACAAAAAGTACATTTGTTCCAATTCTGTATGACATGTGGGGGAGTGCAGTGCTAAGTTATCTCACCAATGTAAAATGTTTAGCCTGGGTTTCCATGTAATCAAACTAATAAACCATACCTGCTCTGTTGGATTGAACAGCCTCCTAAGTATGTTACACAATGCACTCATTTTAACTTTTAGGAGCTGGTAAAAAGCAGTGCTCTATAAAGGCAAGATATAATATACTGTAGCACTAGTACTGAAGTGAAATGCTTTATCATGCATTTTTCTGCTGCAGCACAGCATTAGCCTCCTTTTTCTGGCAAAAGGCTATATAAAAAAAAAACTGTATGATTCAACATTGTGTCTTGCTGAGCACCTCAAAAAGAATACTTCATGCAAAAGCTGTAATCTACAGTACATACAAGAAACCACGACACAAGCTTGTCGAAAAAAGACACTTTACACATTTCTTGCAAGCTTCTTTCTAGTTAAAAACAGTTTCTAACCTGCGTTACTTATCTATGGCAAGTTCTCTTCAGAGTGCTTTCTAGTTGACTGGGAGTCCAACAGCGATTGATTTATTGCAACAGTGTGTAAACTTGGACAGTTCTCTCTGTATTTTCAAAAACACCATTATGTATCATAACATACCAGGAGGGATTGTACCACAAGAGAGTAGCACAGAGCACTAAAACCACTACTGCAGGAATCTGTGATTGTCTAAAAAGCAAGCCCACTACTACAGCTATTTACCAGAATGCAAATGAACACAAGAGTTTTAAATTGCAGGTATAGATGGTGTTCTTGGAGTCTTTCAGTCCAGGATTCATTGCACTGTAGACCAGTAAGGCAGTGTTCACAACATTTTTCAAACATTCATACCACTAAATTCACACAGGAAAAACTATCACTGAAGTAACAGTTCTCATACAGTATGAAGCCATATACTTAAATGAATTAGTCAGGCACATTAACAGACTATGTACATTAAAGCACTGAAGCACAGTGCATATTTAAAATACCTCTCAGTTGTTACAAGGCGGCTCTTTACACCACACATTAGGTTATAAGTAGGAATGCAACAGTTATGATTTTTCTATGGCAAGCCAAATTATCATTTAGAGATATCTCAAACTGCATTTTAAGATATCTTGAAATATTTAGATATATCTGTAAAACATTTCCAGATATCTCAAATTGAATTCCAGATATCTTTAATTGTGCAGTTTTTAAGATATCTAAAATTAATTTAAAGATATCTGTAAATCAATTTGAGATATCTAAAAAGGTTCATTTAAAGATATCTCTAAATCATGTAAAGATATATTAAAATAACATCCTGTTCATTTAAAGATATCTTTAAATAACTTCCTGTTCATTTAGAGATATCTCTAAATCATTTAGAGAGATCTCTAAATAACTTCCTGTTCATTTGAAGATATCTTTAAATAAACAGGAAGTCCATTAAACATAGAGCATTTTCACAGGAAGTCATTTCCAGATATCTCGAAATAGCTTCCTGTTCATTTGAAGATATCTTAAAATGATTTACAGATATATTTAAATGAACAGGAAGTTATTTTAAGATATCTTAAAATGATTTAGATATCTTTAAAACCCTCATTAAGATATCTCTAAATGACAGTTTGGCGCACCATGCTAGCCAAATCCACATATTATTTAAAGATATCTGTAAATCATTTAAAGATATCTTAAAATAACGTCCTGTTCATTTAAAGATATCTGCAAATCATTTGACGATATCTTTAAATAACTTCCTGTTCATTTAGAGATATCTGCAAATCACTTAGAGATATCTTCAAATAGCTTCCTGTTCATTTAGAGATATCTCTAAATAACTTCCTGTTCATTTGAAGATATCTTCAAATGATTTAGAGATATCTCTGAATGAACAGGAAGTTATTTGAAGATATCTTCAAATGATTTAGAGATATATTTAAATGATTTAGAGATACCTTGAAATGAACAGGACATTATTTAGAGATCTCTAAATGATTTAGCAATATCTGAAAAGTATTTCAAGATATCTCAAAAACATTTAGAGAGATCTTAAAAAATATCTCATTTAAAGCTCAATTTAAAGGTATCTGTAAATCATTTTGAGATAACTCTAAATGTATTTTAGATATCTTAAAAAGATTTAGAGATATCTTCAAACATTTAGAGATATCTCTAAATGAATTTGAGATATCTCTAAACGATAATTTGGCTTGCCATATTTTTCCAAACCAAAACAGAACCAAAAGATAAAACCGAAACAAGAGTTTTTTTTTTTTTGTACAATGAAAATGCGTTGGCAGTCTCAGCACTAAGCTGCATGAAACTTTAATATGGTAACATAAATCAAACGTTACGACAAGACTTACCCAGTTGATTCTGACTGCCCTCAGTAGGGATAACCACAGATTCATACTTAGCCTGGGTGTTCAGGTTTGTTGATAGCAGGTATACCCAAAAATTTGGCCTGTGCACCCTAACCTAAACCTTTTGTTTAAAAAAAAAAAAAAAAAGCATCCAAAGAAGTGAAAAGCTGAAGCTGGATGTTTAATACTATAAGGACCGGAGATACACTCATAGCTAGAAGCCCTGCAGCAGTCTTTCTGACGGCAGTATTCAAAACACTGTAAATAGCATAAAGGAGAAACAGTCGGAGAAACAAAGATCTGAAGCATATATTATATATACTGTGTGTGTGTGTATATATATATATATATATATATATATAAACATTTATTTTACAAGTCAAACCAAGAAAATGTAAATAAACATTTGAACAGACATCAGTTTACAACATACTGTACATATTTATAAAACTGAAACGATAGCAATACATTTAACTTTTCAACAGCAATCGGTTTATTATCAGATGAGCAAAAGCAACTGAACAGCGTAGATAAATAAAAACTTAAAAGAAAACATTTCACAGAAGCGCACAGCACAAGAAGTTATAAAAAAAATATATATATATATTTTTTTTTCACAAATGGGTATTCCTTTACCTTGAGTCTAAGGCGGTTCACAATCAACACAGGTAATACGCAGCCTTTCTGCACAGGGCACAGCTGTCCGAAGTTTTATTTTTATTGCACTTGCCAACCTGGCATTGGCGTCTCTTGTGGCTGTCAACGGGGTTGCCAGCTTCAGCTGTGGGTACACGCTTGGCAGTCTCCCTCTGTTACAAATGCTTCTTGCGAAGTTCCTGAGCTAACTGTAAAATATATTCTCTCCTTGGTAAATTCTTTTCTGTGCATTTTTTGTAAAGTACCCAGGAGTTGATGGCTGCTAGATCCAATACAATGTAAAACACCTGAACAGACCACCGTCGGGAGCCAGCTTTCACGGAATACTTCCGTGCCATCTGATCCAAAACATCAACTCCGTATTTTGTTGCGTTGTAAAACTCCACAGTCTCTGGTATTTATTTTCACTAGTCCCGATGCTAATTGACTGACCAAAGCAGCGCAGGTGGCAAGCAGGCGCCAGCCTTCAAAAGGATGATTGAAAACAATAGACTGTCAGTCATTCACTCAGACAGAGAGCAGAGACTAATCTGATTACAGCTAAACACATTGTGGACTGGTAAATAAAAATAATAAAGTAGAATACCGTTCTGTATAATCAAAATACAATTGTTTTCTGTGTGGCCGTCAATGTGACTGCTCCTGGGGCTTTTAGGTATAATGTAATATATCTCCTTTATTTCTGCACTCCTGCATGTCATACTTTGTGAGAATATGCAATACATACAGACAGAAAGGTACACGAACGCACAGCCCCATATGTGTTACACGACTGGAGAAAATTACAATTTAAAACCAAAAACCGCCAAAATGAGCACCGCGGGGCTTCTAGTGTTAATTACTCTGTATGACCTAATAAAAAAAATGTAAAAACGTACACACATCTGACTAAATAAAATAACTCCCCTCTATAATGCACATATAGTGAAGCAAAAATGTAACTTTCTGTGAATTAACCATGCATAAAGCACAATGTAATCAATGCTATATTGTTTACAAAAAAAAAGGTAACATTCCCACTCGTGGATCATTTTAATTAGCAGTTTTTAAACTATAAATAGCCTGGCTAAATGGCGGTCAGGAGTTCAGTGACAGACAAGCAAACCAAGGGCGAGAAGGAGAGCGGGTCAGGCGAGGGGAAGAGGGAATGGGCTCGTCCCAGGTTCGGCTCCAGGAGTGGGACTGACGCGTCTCGTCTCCCGGAGAAAACTGCAGCTCCTCTCGCAGCAAAAAAGTACATACATTAGGAAAGATAACCACATAATAGGCCTAATTTTTTTTTTGTTAAAAAACGAATGCTGAATAAGATGTATGTGTTATAAAGTGCCAGCGTAGCTTTTCTTCAGTCCAGATATTTTATCAAAAAGGAGACACAGAAATGGAAGTTAGACTGAGAAGTTGTTTATAGTTTGAACAACACTGTATTTACTTTAGAAATATTGCATGAATCACTAGGGAATTGGCGGACATACTGTAGGGGCGTTATATCCAAGGTGCGTTATAAATCGAGAGCCTTATAGCGAGGGAGCACTGTATATATAAATAGATATGTTAGTTGAGGTGATTTGTAAACTGGAAAAGAAGCAAAAAAGTGATACTGCTGACAGATATCTGGAAGCTGCTTTAAATGAGATGTGTATGGGAGCAGGTCAGTTTATTTTTTTAAAAGGTAGCTTAATTTACTGTGCATGTATTGAAATTAGTTTTGTTTGACTCATTACTTTGTTGCCGCATTCTATCAGCATATTGATTGAATTCCCGTATAAGGGCCTTATCCAGTCATATGTATATATAGTAACATGCTATACTAAACAAGAACTTTGTGTATGCTTTCTGGGGGGCTGACAGCAAGCCTGAGTTCTGGCTTTAGTTTTTTTCTGACATAAATCTAGGTGTTTCCTCTTCAGAAACTATTATTTAACTATTAAAATGCTGCCACACATCTCAGTCACTTTGAAGTCAACACGTTGGTTAAACAATTGCAATTTGCTCAGATGTGATTTGCACGCAATTTGCCATTATAACTGACCACAACGACAATGGGGGTACCACGAAAATTAAAAAATGTTGAATGTCTCAATACATTATGCTATCCTTTCTAAGCTGTAACTAACTTTCATTTCAGCTGAAATCATAACCGACTTCCATCCCTAGTTACAAGACAGAAAAGTCAAGGCTGCTATTTGCTACATGTCTTTCCACTAACACTTACATTCTTGTTTTAAGGCAGAACACCAATTGCAGCCTTTTACCTATAGTATGCCTCCTGATTACAGTGTTAGAAAGGGGGAGCACAGTGATGTTAGGCCCTGTCCATATAAGCACAACCGTTTGAGAATCAAGCTCGAAACCATGTTAGCTAAACCTAGCCCAAAAGTATTTAGATTGCAGTGATGAAACAGAGTTAGTTCAGCCTGGTTGTTGTTGAAACATACTGCATTGTGGGTTAGTCGAGGATGGTATCCCAGCAACGCTGGCATTTTGGAAGACACTGTAACCAAACTCGCACACTTCACGTTCAGATTACAGGAAAACCAGGTTAACTCACCCAGTTTAGCCTAAAATTGAGTTTGAGACTACCCCAAGTAGGTATCAAACATATTTTTTTAACACGGTTACAAATCATGTTTAGTGTGGATGCAAATGGTGTTAAGGACTTTAAAACTGTTTTTGAACAGTGCCTTACATACAGACCAGTGAACCTGAACCTTGGTTTCAAAGGTTGAAGAAGAGCACCCTCAAAAACTAACATTCCTATTCCTACTCTAGTGCCAATGAACCAAACAAAATGGCATTCATTAAAGAAATGTCCATAAACAGCAGATGAGACCACATAAGACCAGTACTGGGTCTACCTTACCTAAAGACTGGTAGAGTTCAGTCATCTTGGGATGATCCCAGCATGTCGTCTGGGTCTGGTGGCTAAAAAACAAAGACAGATAGAGGTTAGACATTGCCAAGAATGGAAGAACTCTTCAACTCCACTGTGGAATATATTACATTTATCTAAAGAGAAATCAATATACCCTAACTGGAATCATTAAAAGAAAACAGTGCCTGTGAGCTTCCCTGGGGAATTGCCTTTATCCTTTGCATGTCATGGCTGGTATAGTAGTAGATAATGGTGCATTTTTATTATTTAAAAACAGTGGCAGTATTTAGAAATGCCATTTTTGTTTTAGATCACAGCGGAGCTCAAAACACATTTTGCAACACACTGGAATTGTTATTTGATTTGTTGTCAATATTTAGAGATTTCTCTCATCTAGGACAACCCACTGTTCTTTTGAAAACCAGAGAACTTGCCATGAAACATTCATGTAATTCACAGGTTTCTTTGGTAGCACAGTAGAGGTCTGCATTTTAATACCTTTTTAACAGAATTGTGCATCCACATGAAAAACTTGCATTGATCCTGGCTGTAACAGGTAACACCATTGCTGCATTTACAGTAGAAAGGCTGCTTGTACTATATTCTGGAACACAATACTCTTATAAAAATATTACAATCACAAAACAGTCTACAATGTGTGCAAACTTCCTTTAGCTTGGTTACAATTACTGGTAAAGGAAAATCTAAGCCATTATGGCACAAATAATTACAAATAACCTTCCCCTTTCAAACAAAAAAATAGTCCATAGTAAAACTCATTAAATAAAGCCAATTTCTCATGCAGAGAGAGAAATGTTGAAAACGGTAGCACTGGAGCATTACTATGCAGAACGCATGGAGGCTGCAGCTATTTGCCTCCATTTGAACAAATAGTATAGACTTTTTTTTCCCCTCGCTAGTCTCAGAAAACCTTGAATGTTATCAACAAGGATAAATGAAAGGTTAGTGCCCAAGGAAACTGTTTCCAATACCCCCCTGCCATACTTTGACAATCTCAATTTGGTGTGAACTGAAGAAGTGGTGAGAGAGCACAAGGAAATCAACACATGCCAGCTCAGCGTTTTTCAGGAAACTCCCAAACCCAGCGCTTCAACACTACAGAATCCATAACAAACAGGACAAAGGGTGAAGGCGGGACAGAAAAAAACACATGAAGTTTAAGTAACACCAAGGTCATACTTTTCATTTAGCCCATCAGCAACATGTCAATTCTGTAACCTTCTAATACAAGTAAATATTTCTAAAGGGTGACCAGAAGGTCAACAACTTGCCAGCAGTTTCTTGAAAAAGTTTTTTTTTTTAAATAAGTGATTATCTAGCCTAGAAAAAAAAGAAGAGAAAGAGGAGACTTCCTTGAAGTTTTTAAAATCATTAACCCAAGCCACTACTTCAAATTCAGCACAGAGAGAACAAGAGGCCATAAATGGAACTGATTAAAATTTTAGAGTTTAGAACAGAAGGTAGGAAGCACTTTTTTTACACAGAGAATTATAAATGCACGGAACAACCTACCAGGTGAAGTAGTAGGATCTAAAACACTGGGAATAGTTAAAAAAAAGACTAGATTATGTGCTTTTAAGTTAGTGTACTGTACAGTTCGGTACAATACCTCCTTTGCTTGACAAAAACAAAACTTATATTAAGCAAGTAAATTGATTTGAATGCCTTTGTTCATAAAGTGTTATAGACATTTTATTCAAACTCAAAAAACATGTCGGCTGCCTTGGAAGAGAATCAGTGTGTAGAAAGAAGTTATGTGGGAGGAAAATTATGTTTAATCTGTGTGATTAGGATGCATCTATGTAACTAAACTTTTCCAAATTGAACTGAGAAAAATACATGACTTGTTTTACTGTCAAATTTATAACAATGTTCAACAAAAGAGAAATCAACAAAAAAACAGAAGGGAGACCACATCAAAACAACAGTAACAACTCAGGTAAGATAGCCATTAAATGTATTTATCTAAATACTAGAAGTATCAGAAACAAATTGTTAGAACTTGAAGCTACTGCACTAACAAGTAACTATGATGTGATAGGTGTTACAGAAACTTGGTTATCCAGGAGCGATGGAGACAAATATAATATTAGTGGGTATATACTGTATAGGAAAGACAGGCAGGACAGAAGAGGCGGAGGGGTAGCACTATACATCAAATATAGTCTTGAAGCCCAGGTGTTAAATCTGGAAGAAAAAAAAACCATGCAGAATCAATATGGGTCAGAATAATGGACAAAAATTCAAAGGGCATAATAACAGGGGCATGCTATAGACCGGCAAATTCAGACACTTAGCAAAATAATCTGTTATACAATGACATTAGAATGCAAGCAGCAAAAGAGAAGCCATATTAAATGGGGGATTTCAACTTCCCCCATATAAAATGGGAAATCCCAGTGGGGAGCATGACAGTCGAAATTGAAATGGTGGAAATGACAAATGACTGCATCGTAATACAATTTGTCAAGGCACCGACTAGAGGGGAGGATTTAGTCTTTTCAAATAACAAAGACAGAATAACTAAAACAAAGGACAAAGAACCACTGGCAAACTCAGACCACAACATGGTCTCATTTGAAGTGCTTCTTAAAACCCAAAAAGTAATGACTAAAGCTAAGGTTTACAATTTTAGAAAGGCAAACTATGAAGATATGAAACAGAGACTAACAGAAGTAGATTGGAGTAAAATAGAGAAAACATCCACGGAAAAAGAATGGCTGTTTTTTAAAAATGTAGTACTAGAGACGTAAAACAATTACATCCTAAAAGTAGACAAATCTAAAATCTAAAACAAAATTGCTAAAATTGTTTACTAGATCAATTTAAAAAAAATACAGAAAAAAAGCACTTTACAGTGCGTTTAAAAGGGGCCAAGCACAAAGTACACAGAAAGAGTACTTGGAACTGCAAATAGAAGTCAAAAAGGTAGCTAGGAAAGCCAAGAGAGAGATAGAAATGAGCATTGCTAAGGGGGCTAAAACCAATTCCGAAATGTTTTTCCAATATTATAACAGCAAGAGAACATTCAAGGAGGAGGTAAAATGTTTAAGAGATACAAATGGCAAAATCATAGATGAAAAAATAGCAAATATATGAAATTATTACTTTTCACAAGTTTTTACAAAAAGGAGGATACGGGCAACGTGACCCACATGTCAACCTGTTCCTATCCAGTTTTAAATAACTTTAGCATAACAGAGGCAGAAGTGTTAAAGGGACTAGGAGCTCTTAAAATAAACAAATCCACTGGGCCGGTGTACCAGGTAACCAGTGGTGTACCACAGGGATCAGTATTAGGTCCTCTGCTATTCCTAATGTACATTAACGACTTAGATTGTGGTATAGTAAGCAAACTTGTTAAATTTTTGCAGACGACACAAAAATAGGAAGCAGCAGCAAAGGTCATTCAAAATTATCTAGACAGCATTCAGAACTGGGCAGACACATGGCAAATGACATTTAATAGAGAAAAGTGTAAGGTACTGCACGCAGACAATACAAATGTGCATTATAAATATCATATGGGAGATACTGAAATTGAAGAAGGAATCTATGAAAAAGACCTAGGAGTTTATGTTGACTCAGAAATGTCTTTATCTAGACAATGTGGGGAAGCTATAAAAAAGGCCAACAAGATGCTCGGATATATAGTGAAAAGTGATTTAAATCAAGGGAAGTAATGTTAAAACTTTACAATGCATTAGTAAGACCTCATCTAGAATATTGTGTTCAGTTCTGGTCACCTTGCTGCAAAAAGGATATTGCTGCTCTAGAAAGAGTGCAAAGAAGAGCTACCAGAATTATTCTGGGTTTGAAAGGCACACCATATGCAGACAGGCTTAAAGAATTGAATCTATTCAGTCTTGAACAAAGCAGACTATGCGGCGATCTAATTCAAGCATTCAAAAATCTAAAAGCTACTGACAATGTCGACTCAAGGGACTTTTTCGACCTGAAAAAAGAATCAAGGACCAGGGGTCACAAATGGAGATTAGACAAAGGAGCATTCAGAACAGAAAATGGGAAGCACTTTCTTACACAGAGAATTGTGAGGGTCTGGAACCAACTCCCCAGTAATAATGTTGAAAATGACACCCTGGGATCCTTCAAGAAGCTGCTTGATAAGATTCTGGGAACAATACGCTACTAATAATGGCCTCTCGTTTGTAAACTTTCTTCTATGGGTTTTACAAAAGCCATTTTTCTACTGATTTGTATCTGGAATTTGGCCCACCGATCAGAAATACAAATAAAATACAGACATAATTTAATAATAAAACTTTTAGTGCAACACAAGGCTGTCTAACAGATTGCAGTACTGATACAGGTTCACTAACTTGGTCACTGTAAAGTAGTTGGTACTTACAGTGAATAGAATCAAGTGAGCTGTTTTCTTTGACCCTGGGAAACTGGGTAATTATTTACACTGATTTCCACAGCAACTGACATGTTTCTGAAACATTCTTCACATCATAAGTCAGACCTTCTACCTCAAATCTAATGTATTGTGTAAGTTATAAAATATTAATTGTGCTTGTGTGATGGGGTCAATGGGACGGGGGATTTCTACAGGTATTCAATTTGTAAAATGTTTGTTCTCTATGTAAAAAACTAAGTTGTGTTGTGTCGCTAATGTACCAGCTTTACTAAATTCTTCGCTACCCTGTTATCACACACATGGAATGCAAATCGAAATAAAACAATTCTACTTAAAAAATATTTTTTATACAGTCTAGTTCGTACATCCAATTCCAGGATTTTAGGGTTTGTGATATTATGATGTTCTGCTACTACCCTTCATTAATTAAAATGGAATTAGAAAAATCACCTATGATCAGTCACATTTGTTCTATACAGAAACAGGAGAATGCATCCTCTAAATTAATAAATGAACAAATAAATAAACAAATAAATAAATAAATAAATATACATCTCTATATAGTCAATGAATACTAATCCTGGTACTAATCAAAGCACACGCAATTATTAGTAAGCAGCTTGCAAACATCACAATATGCCACACAATGTACACTACCTCCAAATAAGTGTTGAAACTCTCAAAAATGTTTTCCACCAAGAAAAGCAACTCTGGTTCGATATGACTGACTGGTCTGATATGTACATGCAGAACACACACCTATGTTATCGATTTTGGGCAATAGACCTACTAATATATAATGTATATATTAATCTTTTTTTAGGGGTGTGAAACATAAGGAAATGAAGGACCTCCCATGACTCTGTTTAGACTAGGCCAGCAATCTCTGCAAGGCCTTTATTTATTATTATTAGTTTATTTGAAGGCTGGTAAAGAAACCTGGGCTAGCAGGTCCACCACAATCCCCATTGCTCTGTGTTTGCTTTTTGTAGCTGTTCCCCTCCATCCTTGTTAAAGCAATTACACTTCAGAACACACAGATCAAACACAGAATATTGAAACAATTCTCACCAATATGAGATCACACACCTCGGACAAGTATGTTAATCTCCTGCAGAATGAGTACAGGAAACATGTCCACTCACTGTGCACAGTCACTCACCTTTACTTACTTCGTTCGTAGCTTATTTTCGTACCGTACCGTATTTTCAATGCAGTATTTCCTTTAATAAAACAAACTGATTCATTTGCGGAATATAGTGATTTTGTAACAATAATATATATATATATATATATATATATATATATATATATATATATATATATATATTTCAAAAGAAAAACAAGAAACTCTCTAATATCGGACATCATTTTTGAATGCTAGTCAGATCTACGATTTAGCAATGCAACATCCTAGCGCATCTGTAAAATAAAATGCCCATAAAGTTTACAGGTACACCTGCTCCATCACAATTCAGAAAAAGCTCACTGATGCGATAAAAAAATTTGAAATAATAGACCAAGCAACAGGTGGAAAAGTATTGTAAATCAAAAAAGGTACACCAGCATGTGTATTCACTAATCAGGAACAGCGTTTCACGTTAGTCCCAAACCATTGCAACATGGTGAAGTCTAGCACACAATGTAAAATAATAATAAACTAAAATACTGCACGCATTTTGCAAAGCTTTCTTTTCTGAAAAAAATGCAAAGGACTAACCTAAGTAAATTCTCCTTAATTCAATAAAATCAACACCTTTCTTTTATTCGGGCTGCGTTTCTTACAGCACATACTGCCTGTAACAACAATGTAGCACCATCTCCAACCCGGTCTTAAAACGCGATGGTGCCGGGATATTTATAAAGCAACTGGAGTTGTAATTGTTTAAAAAGCAATGGACACCTGCTGCGGTTTCCTACTGAACATCTGCTGCCGCTGCTTGCGCTCCCGATCCTTGCCTGTGATTTTATTTTCGTCCGTTTTGCATGTAGACCACAAGAAGTTACAATTCCCTCACTTATCTGGATGATTTTACAAACTTACCTCCTAAGTTGCTCCCTCATTGTTGCAGGGTCAGTAAATCCTACAGTAAAACTACCGGTTTCAAAGAATGAATCCAAACTGAACCACAGCCCCACCACCACCATACAACTGGTAAACCGCACTGAGGTGGCACTTGCAGTAGCTCGATTCGAGCACTCAGCGGTGAGGGAGGCGGCTGGCCAGACTGGGAGGAGCCAGAAGCGCCTCTCGTCCCGTCCCTTCCCCCCAACCTATTGAACTGAACAATATAACTCGAGTTTAAACAAAAAGGAGAAAACAATTGAGATTCAGGGAAAAAAAACAAACAAAGAAAGAGTGGAAGAGACTCAAAGAGGATTTAAGGTGGACCGAAAAAAAAGCTGTTTTTAAATGCGATTGTTTAGTATTGCAGCACACCTGGACAATTGTTTTGGCGAGCCTGTTCTTTTTACTAGAATACTTGTAGTACAGTACAGGCCATCATTTAAAACCACATTACATTTTATCACGTTTTATTTATTTATTTATTTATTTATTTATTTTTTATGAAACTTGAGTTTAATTAATAGGATGAAATAGAATTGCATTAAGAAAAACAAAAACAAACAAAAAAAACAGTGGAGTAATTTTTACACACACTTGAGAAGAATATTTTATGAACGATAACATTATTATTATTATTATTATTATTATTATTAACACTGCTTAATTCAAATGTAATTAATGGATGGGAAAATAAATATTGTAGTAATCTCGGTTAACGCAGGCAGGCGCATCACACAGGGCGGGCGAGGCAATCCACACACAGGCAGAGGGTGGGCGCGAACCCGGGACCTCATCTACTAAAGCATAGCGCCGATACCGC
The DNA here is from genome assembly GCF_902713425.1 of Acipenser ruthenus. Taxonomy (NCBI): domain Eukaryota; kingdom Metazoa; phylum Chordata; class Actinopteri; order Acipenseriformes; family Acipenseridae; genus Acipenser; species Acipenser ruthenus. The sequence continues at coordinate 35,689,161 of NC_081196.1, forward strand.
TGTACAAAAGAGTCAGCTCCTTTGCAAGGAGCATATATTGGGCTTATGTCTCTGTGTGTGATTATGTCACCTACCAGCCCTGCTGCTGCCTTCCCCCGTGCACGCTACACTCTCCCCTGCCAGCCTCAAGTTCGCCCCGGACTTGCTCACCAGGCTACAGTCCGACAATTGCGTGCCGGGGTACCTGCATCCCACTCTGACACCAATGTAGCAATCTCAGTTAACACAGGCAGGCGCATCACACAGGGCGAGGCAATTCACACACAGGCGGAGGGCGGGCATGAACCCAGGACCTCTTGCACTAAAGCATAGCGCCGATACCGCTGTACAAAGGAGACGGCTCTTTTACACAGCGGTATCGGTGCCCGTCCTCTGCCTGTGTGTGGATTGCCTCGCCCCGTGTGATGCGCCTGCCCGCGATAACCGAGATAGCTACAGTATAAAGTGATCACAAAAACACCTTAACATTTTTTTTGTGGGAACTGTCAAGTTAAGTTTGACTTTTCAACCAGGAAAGCACCCTGGAGACAAAAAACACAGCAATCGATGAGAATAGAAAAAAAAAAACACGCACATACATAATTGAAGCTTTGAGCAGTTGACAAGTTGTGTGATTATTGGTAATGACATTGGTCTCTAGTTTCTCGAAAGCCGCTGACAGATATATCATAATTTTACTGCAGACAAATAAACCATCCAATGGACACTGCATGGAAACATATTACTACAAGACAAATGCTTGGTGTCTACAAAATAATTCCAGAAACAGGACAAAAGAGTAAAGTAGCCTCATATGTCATTTCAATTGCTTATTTGCATTTTCCAGCTATTTTCTGGTGTTTGCAATCATTCTTACTGGTTCTGATGGTCCTATATCGAACATATCATTTTTCTCTACATTTTACCTGGCTTTGAGCTGCTTTGAACATGTCTGTAGTACCAATCCTTTCAAATCATGTGACATTTTTCAACTCTGCCAGCCCCATCTGCTCTACACAGTCAGAGAAAGTAGGTGACATTGTTACATGATTTGAATGGAATTTGGAAGGCTGTTCAATCCTGGCACTTAGGATTCTCCAGACAAAGCTCCATGCCAGATAACGGCAGCTATAAAGAAAATGGATAACAACTTAGTATTGGAGCAAAAGACCCCAGAACCAATCAGAATGATTGAAAACTGCGTGAAATGGTACGGAAAAAAAGAGAAAGAATTTAATTACATTTTTACTTGACATTTAATATTTTTAACTGGTATTAAGTATTACTATAGATCATGGTTCTTCAATTGCTCATCCAATCAAGTGTCAAGCAAGAGAAGGCCACCCAATGACACCAAGGTTGTAAAAAAACAACAACAAAAAAAACAATAATCTATAATTAACGAGAATTACACTCACAAGTTGATTGTTTCTCATGTTGTATCAGGGGGATTTTCATTTAAAGGAGTACATACTTTTAAAATATGGCAATTGTTTTATGCATTTGTGCAACTTGAGGTCTGATTGTACAGTAATACAGCCTCACTTAGGCTCTGCATTAGTCCAGAAATATCTGCTTTTATTTGCAAGACTATATTGAATCTAGGTTGCAAAAAATGTTATAGATAACCTTACAGGTGTCAGGCCCATTTCAACAAGCAAAGGAGGTATGACTGCTGAACTGTAAATGGTCCTTTTTAATTTTTTTTAGCAGTTGAGGAGTGTAAATACTGCAAACCTTGATCTGATCCTTCAATGGAGAGACACAAAAATAAATAAATAACATATTCATTATTTTTCTCCTAGCCACCCCCTAATTTATTACAGCATAAACTGGCTGTACAATAAGAGTGTTCAGTACTTATTTAGTGTTTTCTACTTCTGTGTGCTGTGTTTCTACACAAAAACAAACTGGCCAGATCATTAACTCCAGCAGTTTCTTTTATCTATGCTGCAATCTCAAGAGTACAGCAAGGCACTCTTGAGTGACGCGTCTGCTGTACTCACTCAGCGCTGAGGGGACTGGACGTTGCCAACAGATCAGTACACACAATGTCAGGAATGCTTAGTAACAAGCAGGCATTTATGAGCTTAAATGATACCAGTACTCTTGGAATTTTACATTGATCTGAGTGGGAAATCCTCATGCAGTTGTATAACAAAAATGCTAATGACGGCAGAGTAAAAATACATAGCTCAGGCCAAACAAGCTTTTACTTAAAAATAAGGCAGAACTTGTTCACAATGTTTTTTTTTCATATGCTTCTGTGTACTTTAAAGTAATGTTGCGTATAAGCTACTGGCAAAATGTCATCACATTTGCTTAAAAAATGCAAACATTTTATGAAAACATGTGGGCGATGTTTTATCAGAACACAAATCAACAATCCACAAAATTTCATGAACACGTAACTTTTGTCATGAAAAAATGGCTTGACCTTCCACTTTCTGTATAAAAACCTAATGCATAACACACTGTGTATACAGTAAATGGTGTTGTCAGCAACCAGCAAATTTAGATTGCTGCATTTCAAACAGCATGTTAGTCTCTTGTGTGTAATTATCCTGGTTTCGTGCAAAAATTATAAATAAATGTGCAAGAGGAATTAAAAAATATATATGAAGTTTGTCTGACTAAATATTAAACACAGCATGCAGACGTAGAAAACACCCTTATTGGTGTACAGCCATTTTATGCTATATAAATAAATAAACATGCAAATCAATAAAAACAATACAATTATTAATCCTAATGCCTGGTTTATTGAGTTTCAGAAACCCAGAGGCATTAAAAACACTTCCCTCCCACTGTGAATTTGACACAGTTATCTGAACCACAACACATGCATACTGTCTTTCTGATGAATTGAACTGATTCGTGAAAAGGGCTTTACTGAAACAAAAAATCTGTAGACACTGTGCTGGAAAACTATCTCGCAATGAATTCAATTCGCTGTCTCACCCCCCCCCCCAATACTATTATGTTAGCATGAATAAGCCATCTGCAAACATGTTGAGTTTGCACCAGGGTGTTTTTCTACTGCTTTCACAATTTTTTTATCGCACCATTTTCTAAGAAGGTTACGCCCAAACAAGATTCATCAAGATTATTGGTTCAATTTAATTTTGTAACAAGAATGTCTGTATATATCATGCCTAAAATACACAGTAAAGAGATTTGCCTAACCGCATCTAAAATGACTGTTCTGCAGCTCTTTACATTCTCACAGCGAGATGTCACCCTAATTCATCAAAAGCACGTTTTATAATGCTATTCTGTATGAATACATTTTCCTCTCATAAAAATGCATTCTAAGCCTACACCTTTACATATGTAATACAGTGAGAATTCACAGTAATTCATCAAAAACAAGTGTATTAGGACACTATTCTCTATGAACATATTTCATATAACCAACATCTTTATATATATAGATGCTAATATTAGATAATTGCACAACTGAATAGTACAGTGGCTATATTTCTAATGTTGTTATGCATCTGTTTCAGCGTCTGTGGTTTGTATTGGAAAACACGAGGAACCAAAGAACCAAAATTCAAAAAAGCAAAATCACACAATTGACAAACAAAAAAAAAACTGTTGGTAGGCAAAACAATAAGAGCAGACAAATGTCTGAGGAAAAGTAAACGATAAGAGCTGTAAAATATTTCAATTTTCTAAAGCAGCAGTTTTTGGCATAATAAACGTCTTGATTAATGAAAGTCCAATTACAGTTTACTACAAACCCTCTCAAAACAACACTTGTTATGTCCTTAATTGTTTGTTGGACCGTAAAACTGTCAATTTGTTGTGCAATTTATATTTATCTTCTCTGTTTCATTGAGTTAATTAAGATCTTTAGCTACTGAAAAAAAAATAAACTTAATGCACACGTGTGCTAGGGCTTAAAACTTCCTGTCTTCCTTCCATTAAAAAAAAGAAACAAATCTAGCTTAGGAAAAAAAAAATATATATTCTAGTAAATTAATACATTGATCGTGATTGTTTTAAGAATAAGAAACCAATTTAAGTAAGCAGCCATGTATTGAATAGAACACAGTTAACAAACAGTATTGCTAAAAGAAACTAAGGGGTCAATTTGATCAACCTATACACCACCAGGATGAGACACAGATAGGGTTCTTTTTTAAGCATTTTACAGCACTACAGAGTAATCCTGGATTGCATCAACCGCATTTAATTAATTGCTAGATATTGTTCCAGCACAGTGTCTACTGATTTTGTGTTTCAGTAAACCCAACATCATGTGCATCCTAGATTGATAACTATTTCTGGTTATCCCAGGATTACCCCCCAAAAAAGCCTTGATGATGCAATCTAGGGGGATTCTGTAGTGCTGTAAAATTCTCTAAAACAATCCAGCAGTGGTTTATCCTACCAGGATATAAAAGGGTATTGATTTAATGAACTCCTTTAGAAATATTTTGAACATGGCATACCTTAAAAACATGCTTTATTGTAGTTTATGTAATAATAATAATAATAATAATAATAATAATAATAATAACAACATAAACACCCATGCACCAAGACACCCACACACATCAGCACTTTATTAGCACTACTGGATTTATTGAGAAGTCTACAGTCCTCTGCAGTATTTTTCTCACCAGAGTTCTTGATGAATCATTTATGCAGGGGAAAAAAAATCCTTTTTTTAAATATGCAGTTTTATCAATTGCTCTCCATGGCGAGTTTTTGTGGTTTAAAAAGCATTAGCAAGCTGTGCTGTGCTCATTACACTCTATGGGTCCTTGTTTTATTAAAACAGTTTCCCATTATGTGGATGCAAAATGTTGTCATTACATTTTTTAAGCTGCAGCATCCCATAATTCTGTTCAGTTTTCCTCAGTAATATATGGTATGCAGTGTCTTCCTAGTGTAGCCTTCTGGCAACATCAGTGTTTTTTCAGAAAGCAGACTAGTCCAGTTAATTTAATTTCTCCAAAGAGTAAACTGTAAGGACATTTGAGAATCACATTTTGATTTTTAAATGATGATTTCAACATGGGTTATCTTCTCAAATATACAATGATACACGTCACCTTGAATGTACAGTATTTCCATTTTTCTTCATTCAAGTATTTCCGCATGGGAACAGAAATGTCCAGTGCTCAGCTTCTGTAAAGTGTTTACTGTTAAACACAGTTGCATTGCTCCGTCACTTTGATTCACCACCATATGCAATAAATGAAGCTTTCAGGGCTGTTCCTCCTTACAGTAGATGGGTGTTTAAATGTAAGAGGCATGAAGTTAATGAAGCATACACTTTACATATAAGGATAAAGTGCTGTTGTTTTGTGTACTGTACAGATATCTATAATTGTTTTCTATGTTATACAGTAACAAGTACTATAGTACTAATAAAGTAACACAGTATCAGTTTTAAGAAAATCTGCTTGGTGAGATATTTTGTACTTGTAGATAAGAAGTGATGTTTTCTTGGTGCTGGTTCTTAATCTTCCATTCTTTCACACTGATTGACCTAATATTTTTGTGTTCTTGTGTTTTGTATTTGTGCATGTATGAGTGAGGTGGTAATCCTCTGGGTAAATATTTTGTTAGGGTCATTCAAGGACAAGAGTCTATAAATTGCAGTTTGGTTTGCAATGAATAAAATAATAATAGGAGCCTATGAGACAGCACATTCTGTCTGGCTATATAGTCATTAGTCTGTCATAAAACTCATTAAATTCCATTAAAATCATCCTTATAACATTGCACTCAAATAGGGATGCTATCAACAATTTCCCCTACCTTTCTTTTTCTTCTGTCCTTGTGTGTGTCAGAGGCCTTTTTCCTTTTTCTTTTCTGCACACAAAAATTGAAGATTTTTTTTTTTAACACTTCCAAAATGTTTCGACATGTACTTTAAACTCCAGACATGCAGTCCATTTCCTGTCATGTGCTTTTTGCGGTTAGCATGGCAACACTGTTTGCGGGCAGGATTTGTTTTGTTAAACAGGGACGTTAAAATCAAAATCACAAAGCAAGGCCAGCACAGATATAGTTAGTATATGCACGCACACATGCTTACTGGAACATGCCCCTTTCAAACGTCACAAAGTTGATCAGACACCCAACAGTTTATTTTGAGTTGACTTTGCAATTACCTATTTATGTTAATCCACAGTCAATAGATATGCATTAGGGGTGCTTGTGTGTATTCACGATTACCACTGGAATGTTGTGCTCATATTCCACATCTATGTTGTGTATGTTTATTAAGACAGCTCAAACAAATATTAAGGACATATATGCTATGTGTTTATTATGTTTTGCAATAATACTGATATATTGTAATTTTCATAAGGTAACAGCTCCTTATTTAACATATGATGACTGTTTATTATTATTATTATTATTATTATTATTATTATTAGTATTATTTATTTATTTATTTCTTAGCAGATGCCCTTGTTTAATAACTGAACTTCAATTAATGTGTTAAAAAAAAAAAATTATACAGGAAGAAAAGTCCATAAACATGATGCAGCTCTGTTTAAATGTCCATAGGGGCATGTTTAGTCTCCATGCCTATTCAAAGGCTGGTCACTGAGAGATGAACAATGAAATATGGCATTTCAGTGTGGACTGTCCACATCAACTTGGCTGAGAACTTGTTTCAACCCAGTCCTGGTATGAGATGGAGATCTCACCACTACTGATCCTGGTTTAGAACTGAACCCAAGGATGAAATGTTCCTAATCTTATTTCAACCAATTGAGTCCCTTGCATAACGTAATAATGGCAGGAGAAATTACATTCTCAGTAATTGGATTTACATGGATGAAAATATCTAATTGTATTGCAGCTGCGTTCTGTGGCCTGACCTGGCAGATTGTCAATAGCTGTGATGGTTTGTCAGTTCATTTTCTTGTAAATGAAACACCAAGATGTCATCTGAATCAGCAAAGTTTTAGATCAAGAAGAAAAGTTATGCAAATACAACTTTCCCTCCTGTCATATTAATTTAGTCTGTAGTTGATGATGAGGTCTTCAAAGATAACAGTACTGCTGCATCAGAGGCTAGCAAAGGCAACCCTAAATGCTTCTGCTTACTGTGTTTAAGTTGTCTATAACGATCATATTCCCATTATAGTTTATAATGAAACGCAATACTCCTTTCTGACATTTTTTAGATACAAACTGCAATTCTGCGTAGAAAGGGTTGCTTTTCGCTTCTTTTCCTATCCTTTCTGAGATCAAAATTACCAATGGAATTTCCTCAACTAGGAATGAAACTCCTCAGCATTCTCAGAAAAAAATAATCTTTTTTTGATGACTGTCTGAAGTTATGCAAATCACATCTGATTAACTTGACTAATCCCCTGCACAAAGTCACTTATTAGGTGTACATTATAACCTTAATTGCTTTTATGTGCTGCAGAGCATTTAACGTCTCAAAATATGGATCTTGTCTCAGCCATGATTATAAATAAAACACATCAAGGGTTCCGGTGCGGATCGTGAATTCATCCATTTTTTTCTTACTCTAAATGATGCATCCAGTCTGATGAAAACAGATTGCAATTTATTCCCTAGCATAGCTAGTGGGACCCTTGTGGTTTGTAAGCATCAAGCATACATATGCGCCAGGGGTTTCTAAGGAGTCTTAAGTGGTGCAGCAGTGAAACCATGGTGACTGCAAAAACAGCAGAGATCTAATGTAGCTCTAGCAGTCAGACCAGATGTGTTCACATCTTTTCTGACTAGTATTGGGTGACAAAACACTTGTCTGGAATTCAAAGTTTTTATTCCTTATGATATAAAATGAACATTTAACCTAGACCTACCACCTGGGCCCATTTCATCACTGCTCCTTTCACCCTAAACCTCTGTTGTAAATCATAATATGACTGGATGATGCAACAACAGCAATATTTTAAACAAAATCATATAAAGATTTGACCTGAAATGTCATGAATATTTTTTGGTGTCTCTGCACACAGGTATTGTGGTTAACAAACTCAATATTCTGTATTAGTTCAATATTTTCTGCAGCTACAAAAAACGTTTACAAAAATGTTACAAAACATGCAATTTCTTTTTATTTTTTTTATTTTAAAGTTCTAAGTTTCTTTTAGACCTCTCATATGAATCATTATATACAGTTATTATATTTAAAATACAAGAGATAATCCCCTAAGTGTCTATCTTGCTGTTTGTTTTAAATCTTCTGCTTCAGCTGTACTTCCTCTGGCTCACATGGTGCCTCCATTTACAAAACACACCCCTGTGCAATAACAACATGCAGGTAGAAAGGAAGGCTATCAATTCATTGTAACTCTTTACTGTATATCCAAGGCCATCTTAATTAAAAAAAGCACCATAAAAGCTATAAAAGGACCAACATGATTGCATAGTTTACAGAAAACTGAATGATTACTGTAGCATGAATGGCATGTAAATAAGTAGACATTTCCGATATACAGAAAATTACAAAGACACAAACCAAAAAAAACATAAAACCTTTTTGTCTTAGCTTCAGATTGCAGACTGGACTGAAATCAGCAGATGGAACTTTTGCCACAGTTTGATAATGGAACGAGATTAATGGTGCAAACGGAAACACAACATTAAACATGTTTCTTGAACCAAACTCCTTTCCCATTCCAGATGCACCAGCCAATGGTAGAATAGTGATTTATCACAGACTCTTAAAAATAACTCTTCAATAGATTCTCAGTTGCCACTGCAGGGTTCTACTACCATAATTACAATTTTAACAAATGATTATTTAATGATTCTTAAACAAGAGTCATTAAATAACCATTTACCATTAATTAAAAGTATTCTTTGTGACATTTATTTTATGACGAGAGAAAAAAAGGCTTAACATCACTAACTGGAATACATTAAACAGGTAACTTGCTTCGGAATCTATATATATTTTTTTGTTATTTCATAATGAATGAAAACAATGGGGCATGAAACTCAGATGACTAAATGCATTAGTTGCATTTTAAATCATGATACCATGCAGTACATACAGTTAAAGAAATCTCTGTTTGCAAGCCGTATTTGTAGACTGTCTTTGCACTTCCTGGGTCATTTTACTTGTAGAGTTAATTCCGTCAGCATCTTCTTTCCTATAACTGACCAGCTGCTTCCTGTAATTACAGACTTGCTTTGACCCCAAAGACACTGCTGGGGTGAAATGATCAAGGAAGTAAAGCAGTAACAGACGTCCTGGTAGGCAATGCCAGCAAACCTTCCTTTAACCTGGTATATTACTGGATTTCATGTTTTATAATTGAAATACACTTTGCTATAACTGTTTTTCTTTAAAAAAAAATACACATTTGAGACACATAGTGAATAGAAATGGATGGCAGGTAAGATATCTGGAATTATTTTGTTAGCTACAATCACTTTAATGATGTGGTCAGGTATTGGCTGAAGGGCCCTGAATTGAATCAAAACTTGAATGATAACATGCCACTATAATGGTGCTAACATTTCCTAATGCAAGGTCCAAGCCTTAAGGAGCAAGCAGGAGGAGAAAAGGAACAAGTGACACAAATTCTTAGGAAGTCATCAGCAGGGATATTGATATACTTGGGGATATGTGATTGGTGATTCCCTGATTGATCTATAGGGGTAGTTCCCTTTCCTGATTCAAATACGCATTGCCTGCAGAAAGTGATAAAAAGGCAGGTGACGAGTGAAAGACTAATGAACAAGCCTGCCATTGTACTGAACTATTCTTAACTGTAAAGATTCAGAAAGAGTCGATTTACTTTTTGCCTTACAATATAAATAATGCTTTATGATATGGTCAGGCCCACGGAGAGGGCGGGGAGGCCAGTGATATTTCCCCGGGGCATTCTGCCACCAAGGGGGCCCTGGAGAAGACAAAAAAAAAGAATGTAAAAAAAGATTCTGGTCAATCAATACTGAACATTTCTACATTACAAAAAAACAACAAAAAAAAACAAGTAACTGCGCCCGTCCTGTCCTGTACTGGACCAACTGCGTTTGCGCCCACCACCACACCTTTTTGTTTTTCAGGGTAAGGTCGCGCTGCACTCCACTATAGTACTGTACCCTGAACCAATGTGATTCTGTGATACTCTAATGTATTTGAAATATATAGTGAGAATCAATGGATGTTTGTTTATGACTTGTCGCCTCAATCTTGCTCGGCGGCCCTGGATATGGTGATGCTTTACAGGTAAACTTTGTGACAAATAATAATCATAAAGACATTGCAGGTTTTCAGTAAGCTGTAACATTAATTTGATCCTACACACAACTATCTTTGGACTTATTTACATGAACAACAATAAAATAAACAGCTCCATCAATCCACTCTATGTGTTTGTCTACAGTATTGTCACACTGACGCCAAGCTTAGCTGCAAACGTGTAAATAAAGGAATTCTAGTATAGCTAGATATTTCTTGTTTATTTTTCTCCTTACAGTAAATGAATTCAAATCTCATACTATTTGACTCCACCAACCTTGCTGTGAAAACTGTTAGATAACCTTTTTTTTTTTAATAACCATGTATATAATATGAACTTTTCTATAACAAATCCAAAATAGGGGGAAGTGGTTCTACTAGTCCTGCACCCATTCCTTGTTACTTGTGTCAAAATGATCAGGTGCTAGCCATCGGGCCAATACTTAACCCCTCCATAGTTACCTGTATCTTTTCCTTGTATCAATATAGTACAGTCGCCGCCAACTACTCGGGATACTGATAATCGAGATTTCTGCTTAAATGGGACAGAACACTAGGAGACAGTTCTTCTCAATGCTATTTATGTTGTTCAATTGGGACTTCATATCATTTCATTGGAATACAATATTTTCAAATGATGAACACATACCTGTCAAGGTCCCAGGACACATGACCAGAAGATTTTTGTAAGGGTCAGTGTTAAGCGAGCGAAGCAGCAAGAGGGAAGGTGTTAACCTCCTCCTACAGGGAGGGGTCTGTTAATGTTTTAAAATATAGATGCTTAGAAACTAAACTAGAATACAGCATAAGAGTCCTTTTAGTGTAGCCTTAGAGATGATGGTGTTGAATCATGGTTGTGTTTTGTAGTGCATCTTATATGCCCAAGTGGCAGACTTGCAATCTTTCAAGACTCTGTCATGGAATCATAACAGCAGCTGTCACTGTTCACTGTTCGTTCATACTCACATCCTGGTGTCAATCACACTCACAACATATGTTGCGCTAGTCAAGCAGGTAGAGAATAGACTGGCCACCAGATGGTGTGTGAGGGAGCCAATCTAAGGAGAAATAACTACCTGGCCATTTTGAAAACACCTCTTCAAAATGAAGTGCTGATACCCGTGAGTAGGGGAAGAATAAGTGAGCCCGTTCCCTACACTCCAGATAAAATATGAGGGACATTTCACTGGATTCTGACTTGAAATAAGGTGTTTCCATTTCCATTATAATGTCAAATGAAAGAAGGGGGACATTTCCTCCCATATCATTGACCTGATGATGGACAGACAGTCACAGTAATGGACAGTTGCTCCTTTTCTAACCTGTACAGCCTCTGGTCCTGTAGCACATTTACATTGTTTATACAGTATATGGGGGAAGGTTGTCTAACTGGAGGATGGAGTAAAGTATGACCTCTGGAGGAAGAGATACAGTGTCAGGGCTGATTGTAGTTCTCTGTGGAATACATGCTCCAAAGGTTAGGAGTCTAACCCACCAAAATCAAACAACACTGTGAGCACCTGATATCTTTCATATTAAAATAATATTTTAAACTATATTAATACATGTGAAAATGTACAAATGTGAATACAATGCTACAGCTGTACAGCATCCAACCTATTTGCTCTAATAAGAGGACAAGTCTTTAGGCAATTTAGATACACATAACATCTATTTTTATCATTCCACTTTAGTTAAAACTGCATTTACAGGATATGTACATGATACTGATCTGTAGAAAAAGCCTTAGCAGATTATATCTGTCTCAGATACAACTGTAACTTTCTGCTATGCAAGACTTGTTTGTTGTTAATGTATCTCTGTATGTGTTATTGTGATTTATATATTTTGTTTTTATACATTACTTACAATCAAGATTCCTGGTAACCACTGCAAGCTATCAGCGTTTTTCTAATCCAATTCATGTTTTTGAAAATGGGCATGATAAATATTAATCACTGTTCCTAATAAGGCAAACTGCATAATTAACCATACCAAGGTTTCAGAGGCTGGCAGCATGCAAGATCTTGTTTGTAAAACGGCAAACATTGAGAACGAGTCTTGTGCCTGACAAACTTCAGTGGTGAGAAGCCTGGTTTATACAATGCAACCCTTTACTGTATATGGGCAAGGACAAGCATAACCCACCAAGCAAAAGTAGCAAGAAATTGCTATTTAAATAAATGCAGTCTCTGTATATCGCAGGGATCTTTGCAGACACATCAGTGATTCCGCACCATCCACTGCAGACAGCCTGTGCATTTAAAGAATATATTTCAGAAGGCAAGCCTATGTAGGTTCAGTCAACAATATCACAGAACCCTCCAAGTTTCTTCTGTACTGTTGTGAAAGGGAAACTTATATAGACTGTGTACTCTCCTCATCAAGACAACAGGAACATCACTAATACAGCTTGAAAAAAGGGCCTGGCTAATGCTAGAAGTGTCCCCAGAGGACCCTCGAATTTAACCGGTTCATAAAAGTGACCCTTATATTATTTTTCACGTATAGGCCTTTAAATTCACATCCAATTAAACTAAAAAGGACAACACTTATAGATACTGCATAGTCTTGTTTTTAAAACCACATTTCCTAAATGCACTTAGCATGTATTACTCATTCAGAAAGCATACACAAATGCAGCAATTAGTTTTGAACAACCATGGTTAGGGTAAAAACAAAAGGCAACCAGCAAGTCCATAAACAGTAAAGATTCTTTGTTTTCATTAGCAGACACTGTCATACACATACGTATCAACACCCCTAGTAATGGTTTTAGCCAGGGTGTACGTTCTTTTAAGAATTTCAAGCAAATGGTTAAAAAACTACTACAAAACCATTCAGCTTGTGATTTCAGCTTCAGCTGCATGAGCACCAATTTCCTGAGCAAGGTAATGATTATCGAAAAGACTAGGCTTGCCTCACATAAATACTGTTTTTTAATAATCGCAGGAAGGCCCATGGTATACTCACTTGATGTAGTAGGGCACTTTGTTTGGTGATATTGCCCGTTCCCAGGGACCCTGGACAGAAGCTGTAAACAAGAAAACCGCAGACATGGAGGTCAAGTTCAAAGCAAACAGGAAAGACAACATTAATCTTTGGAATTACAATTTTGGTACTTTTACACTCAGCCTGCCTGATATGGGTCTGTTTGCTCAGCTGCCCGTGAAGGCAGGAAGGATTAACCTGCTGCTCTGAAGAATCTGTCCTAATCTGAGAGAAATTAAACTTGCTGAAGCGTAAAGATAAATGCAAACCTCTTCGACTACTTGCACTTCAACCACCAGATAAAGAGCTGAACAAGCAGCGGATCTGCCATTCTGGCTTTTTCCCTTATCAAGTCAAGTTTCCCAAATGTTTTTTTTTTTTTTTCTTCAGACTCCTCTCTTATACTGTCGGAAAAGTGAGAATGCGTGGCTTTTACAGATCCTGACATACTTGGCCCCATTTTGATGATGTAAACAGAAGCTTATCTTAATACCATTTAGATTTATAAACTAGGTCTCGTAGTGTTTCAAGGTTATAAAAAAATGAAATCTCTTAGTGCATGCAAATGTACAGTACTTCATCCATTACATATTACAGGGACCACTGTCTTTGGTTTTATTAACGCTGGGTAGTAAGTAGCCTTTGGCTTATTTTAAAAGGAGTCACCAGGTTTAAATGGATGACTATCACCAGGGCAATGCTAGACCGTCTGCATTGAAAGAGAGATCCTTATCACCCACACAATAGTGGGTGGGATATTGGCTTCATTAACTGTAAAAAGAACATCGCTTATGAAAGATCCAATAAATGCCAAGCTGAGGATTGGTAAATGGAATATATTCCTGTTTGTCCCAAGGCAGGACTAAACTTGCGGACCTCAGGCTCAGAGGTCAGCATGCAGGTCAATTTTATCCTGTGATAACACTGGAATCAATGTTCCACAGACCTCATGAGCAATTTAATTGGCTCTTGACAGTCCATATAATATCTTTTCATATTTTTACCATGGTACTGATTTCACATAATAGTGTGTGATGTGGCACCAGCTATTATTTATACAAGGGAAACATTATTTAATTGATTAAGTGATGTAACAAGACTGTTTCCTTCTGTCCCCCCAAAACCCAATGAAAATGAGATTAAGCATTTTATGGGTCGTTATAGCAGTGAGTTTGCATTATCAACAGATATTACGATAATAAGTATACTACTTACTGAGCCAGTAACATCACAAGATCTTACTGGTAATGTAACACCCCAATCTAGTTCATATTACTAAAAGCACCTTTACATTTTCATTTTTTAAACCCAAGCAGACCAAAAAATATATAAAAAGCTTCAATAAAAATATTGTGTGAGGTAATACAGGTTGCTCGCACACATTTTAAACACAACATAATTTGTTATACAACATTCATGATCTTTCAGTCAAATGTATGATTACTGTTATTTGCATAGAATCTTAAATTAAGATGAAAAGCCTTTTAACTGTTGGCCAATTAATCCCCAGTAAAACCTGCTTTATGAATACATCCCACAAATGATTGTCTAGAGTGATTATAGCTACCAGAATTGTTCTATAAATCTTAACTATTGTTTTTTTTCTATATTCTCATTTATGGAGCTTTGAAAGAAGCACTTGTTTTTGTAAATATGCATTTTAATTTAAAATGTATATCTGGAACCATATCCAGTAAAACAACGATGTCTTTGCATGTCTTCCTTTCAGGTAGTCCTGCACTTCACCTGGAGAGTACAGGCTAGATTCTCAAGGTTATTTACTTCAAATCATCATGAGCAACTCAAGATGACTCACACGACTGCTTTATATCTGGTTTGGTAATTTTTTTGGGTGTGTTAATGCTTTGCGAAAATATCATGCTAATGATATCTTAGAGAAACTAGCTTTGAGAATCTAGCCCTGAATGTCTTTTTTAAACGATAGTGATCGTCGAAGGCTCTACCGTGTTATAGTGGACCGCAACTAGAGTTATGCATCCTGAGCTGATAATCCTCATTATTTTCTTTAAACAAACATTTTAAAATCATTATAAGCTTGAGCTTATAATGATTTGTCGGGTACCCTTCTGCTGAGCAAACTTTAAGGAAAATAGTCCTGAAAAGGTTCATAAAGGATCACATACATAGTTAGAGAAAAACAAATAACTTTATTAAACAAATAACTTTTTTTACTTATCAACCCTACTTCTAGTTTATCTGGACAGTGCCAGATATCTGAATGGAGCAATATTACTGAATTGTCCGTGTCTCGGTTTGTTGTTTTTGAAAGATGCTGTCTCAACTCCAGTTGAGCTCACAAGCTGTGATTGGCTGACTCGGCAGTTGCTAGTACAGGATTGGTTGCTGCCGTCAGTGCAAAGTATTGATTGGCTGGTTTTGGTGCTTAATAAAATTTGGACCAATTGTGTCTTTGGTTAGTATTTGCTGTCCAATAGACGTGAACTGAGCTTTCATTAAGGCAAGTCAAAATGAAAAAAAACGCACTTGCGTGGTTTGATTTTAGATTTGATTCAAAGGTGACGTTCCAGCAGGCATCTACTGTCTATTAATGCCTGCTAGAGCTGGAAGCTGATTGGCTGATGATACTAAATAGCTTTCTAATTGCTATTATTAATCAACCAGCTACATCCCTTAACATCTGTAATCAAGTTCTGACCTGAAAGACACTGCTGAGCTGAAATTCTAGAAAGTGAAACACGATTCCTGAAAGTAATGTATGCAAACTGAGAACTTCCCTTAACATAGTATGATACTGTGACAGAAATACAGTGATTCTTGGTGGTAAATCTTCCTCCCAACCTGAGAGCGCTAAGTAGCGAGAACAGAGTACCTTGGACGGGTTGGCCCGACAGTTCTTTCCCAGGGTTCAAGGGAAGTCGGCCAGCTAGAAAGGGGGCGTAACTCCGGTGCATTAACTCATCGACCCGGAAGGTAAACATTGTGGTAGTCGCGGATTGGAGGGGCGGCTGCACTTGTTTACCAAGGGGTCATGTGACGGCATAAAAGGGGACGGAGAGACGCAATCTGTTCCTTCGTTTATGGTTAAGGAAATGACCCGGAAGGACCACTGTTGTGATATCGTACGTGAGTGTTTGTTTGTTTTGTCTCGTTTCTAATTGTTGATTATTGTTATTAGTAGACTACTAACACGTTCCGGAGCTGTCACCAGAGGCCAGCGCGTACCTGGACATCACTACACCTGTGTCACAATAATTACTGTATTTGCACCACGAGCACTACAGCACTCACCCATGACTGGTGTCAGTGTTTGTGTATTGTGCGTGTACTATTTACTGTGTTTATTATTTGGGACTGCAACCTGTTTATTTATTCCAGTGCATTACACATTGCTGTGTATTGCCTGGAATTATTGTTTGGTCACCAGACCCGGATTATAATTAAAAACCTGTTTAACGTGGATTATTATTATTATTATTATTATTTATTTCTTAGCAGACACCCTTATCCAGGGCGACTTACAATTGTTACAAGATATCACATTATTTTTACATACAATTACCCATTTATACAGTTGGGTTTTTACTGGAGCAATCTAGGTAAAGTACCTTGCTCAAGGGTACAGCAGCAGTGTCCCCCACAAGGGATTGAACCCACGACCCTCCGGTCAGAAGTCCAGAGCCCTAACCACTACTCCACACAGACAATTGTCTGTCTCCTGAATATGCACTGCATCACTCCTGCACTGCCACTTTGCCACAGGTACAAAATATAATTTTAAATGAAAATACATGTCTGCATTCAAAACTACATTTACAACATCTACATAAAATAGAAGTTCATGACAGGTAAGATATATGGAATTAGCTATAAGCCCTTTATGACCACATGGAATTGGCACCATTTTATTTGCAAAAAGGAAAGTCAAACTGTTCAACTTTTATAATTTACTCATGGAAGTACACTCCTACTTATTTAATGATGTTGTCTTAGTCATGAAGCAAAGATGGTCTGTGATGGCATTTCTTAGATCTCTCTTATACTGCAAATGCCCTGCAGAGTCAAGGATGAGTCTAACCTACTTAATTCTCCTTCGGGGATATAATATCTGAACTTCCAGACCGTGGCGGAAGAACTGAGGAATATGCAGATGATTTAATTAGCTTTTTAAGATCAAGATGTCAACACTGTATCATTAGTCAGCCTTCAGAGACGTGAGGTCACAATGTGACAACATTTTTTTCCCAAGAATCTCTGTTTTCTAGAACATTTTTAAAAAGCTGTTAAAGAAAAAAACCTAAACAAGTGCTTCGTTTTAATTTGGAATTATGACATATTTAAAAAAATGTTCCTGTCATTACTCTCCGTTCAGTTCTTAAAAAACAGGTCATTGGCCATACATATTTGCGAACAAAATATTTGGCGAATAAGATAAAAAATACTTTCTTATGCAGTGTTGCTTTACTTGCAGTTTTAGTTAAGTTACTTCAGGATTTGTCTCGCCCTGTCTACACTGAGTATTACAGAATTACAATAACGATACAGTGTTAGGATAAAACTTCCAACAGTAGATCGTATAATACAGATGAAAATATTTACTGAAGTAAATAAAATAAAAAAATACAACATAATAATATTTATTAGAAAACAGCTGTTTTATAATGCTGGGTAACTGCAACAAACACTGGCTATGGCCAAAAGTTTTGCATCACCCTATAGGATTAACACATTTTGCTTCATAAAGTCGAATAAAACCTGCTGAATAATGTTACCTAACATACTGAATTATATACCGATTTGTAGTTTTCCATATATTATATGGCAGCTTCCATGTATTTGTATTTTAACAGTGTTTTTCCCTGGATTTAATGTAAATCGTGTATTTATTCCTAGATTTAACCAAAAAAAAGTTATGATATAGCTTAAAACATAAATGTTAACAAACACATTCTTAAAAGTTTTGAAATGTGTACATTTTGTTGGCATTGTAGTATGCAGAGGAGGCGGGGAAGCAGAGAAATTGGCTCTCTGAGGGTAACAGCAGCTCTGCAGCACACCAAATCAAGAGCTTCAATGGGCTCTTTTAGCTTCAGATTTAGCTGGTAAAATAAACATAAGCTCCATTTTCAGATTTAATTGCTGAACGATCTATGTTTTTCAGATTTATCTGTTAGGTAAAAGTTGAATCGCCAAGTGTAAAAAATGGATTTCATTTCACTGATTTAAAATGTATGCTAAGTGTAAGGGGGGTGGCATATAAAAAGCCTACTCACCACTGTTCTAGTACGTCCTTGTATTGAAACCCTCTCTCATTCACACTCACATATAATAGGTGCATTTGAGTTTATTCAAAGCTGCTTGTGTCTGTGAATATTAACTGTAGTGGAATTTACTTCGTACTCCAAAAAAACTGCTGTGATGTGATGAAGGTAATGTCAACACACAACAATTGGAATTTCATTAACCTCTGGGTTTTACGATAAAGAACTGATTAATTTTTTAAAAGATCAATCAATTGCAGCCAATTAGTTATAGTTTCACCCTTGCTTTGTAAACCTCCCCCCTGAGGCTTACACTGTTGTATTCCATTGAAATTAGCATGTGTAATTTAATAGAATTACACATCCTGCTTGAAACTGTGTTGCTGATTGGTACAAGTTATTGTTTTATCCCAGTGTAAAAACAAGCACTATATTGGCAACACGTTTTAAAATGCATTGCACTTTTTTTGGTTGATTAATGCACCTAGGCCAGCTGCTCTACAACTTGATGAAATGACATGGTATCATCTGCAGAAATCAACACACCTCATCTCCTGCCATTTGCACCGACTGGTGCTGGCATTACACCTGAGGGAAGGTATTTGGCATGAAGTCATTACTGTGTTAACTTACTGGAGAGGAAGTGCTGTGATGTTGGGCCAAAGTCCCTGTGGGCTTCATGCAGCTGTTTTAGGCGCTCCTCAATGGACACCTGGAAAAAGAGGAGGGACTGTTAAAGCACATGCTGCATGGCAATTAAACCCTAAATATCTTTCTCATAAAACAGGCAATCTCCCACAACAGCATGAAGCATAACAATTGAAAGCATGTATTGCCCTAAAGCTATAATTATTAACTCCTGAACTCTAACTCAGAAGGCAATCAAAGGATATTGGTCAGTAAAAAACACAGCTCTACACTGTTTATCAATAATTCTTGAATTTATTTTAATCAACCAGAATGGAAAGACAAAAGACAATCCTGTTATCAAAGCTGATCTTCTAAATTACCTTTAATGTAAACACAGGTTATGTACAAAGGGGCAAGGGCAACACAAGGTTAGATAAAAGGAAATGAGCCACTGGTAGGATGCTGCTACAGTGGTAACATTTGAAAACTGTTGACAAAATAATGACGTCACAGAAATATGAACTGATACACATGCATTAGTAACTGACTGAATGGCAGTGACACCATAACGAGCTCCAATGTGCTGCTGTGCAAGTCGTTGCTGGTAATGCTGTGGTAGAATGGTTCTACAAGGGTGATTCAGAGTAAGTATTTGATATTATAATGGTACCTCAAAAGGCATTTTTTGAAATTCTCAAATATTCACAATAGGGCCTTGGCATGGTGTTTATCATGGCCTTACCTCTTAGTTCACATTGCTGACCTGTAGGCCTCACAAACACTGAAGAACCTTGTACGAAAGGTAAACATTAAGACAACCTCAACTGCGGTTTTGAATACAGTTACCCTTAATTGTATCAAATGGAACAGTTTGGAGTTCTTCCATCAGCTCATTTCTTTAGCCAGAAGTGGGTAGCAACACAATTATGCTTCACATCTAACATATTAACTACAGGACTACTTCTTTAAATATCTTCTTTTTCATAAAATGTATTATGCTTTCACATTTTGAAGAAGCCAGCAAGTGACTCCCCACAGTGATTCTGTCTAAAGGTGCTATTGCTATTTTTAGGTACATACTTTACCTGCAAATTATGTAGCCCACAATCATGTTTATTGAAATGCATTTAAATGTACTTTAAATGTACAACAAAGGCAGAACATATGTTTGTATTACTAGTTGTCACACAGTAAAATAAGAAATTGTCTTGATTTGTGTTATTAGACATTTTTGATGCACATAGTTTGTTTTACTGAAAAAGAAGCTTATTTTAAAGCCAGTTCTATACTTAAATGATACTCTTATAGAACAAGAGGGACATACCCATTTTCAGTTGTGCTTGAAAGTAACAAAAACACTAACACTGACAGCCCTGTACCGTTGAATGTGCTGAATATAGACACTATCTTTACAACAAGCTATTTACAAGGATTACACAAAATCACCCTTTGACTGGAGCTATTCCTTAGAGGCCACCAATATATCAGTAGTTATATTTAGAATGCAAGCAAATAATGTTATATGAGGGTCAGTCATAGAAAGCCAGTCAAGGGAAATTCAAATCTAAATGTTTCCAGACAGTCACAAAAATAAAGGCTCAAATCTAACATGAATAAAAAAAAAATCTTTAACACCCTTTGTTTGAAATACTGCCCTTGGGCATGCACAACTTGACTGAGTAAACTCGCCATTCTCTACTGCTGTCAAAGTAGTGTCCAATTTGTTTCCATGTGCAAGTCTCAGTGACTCAACTGGAGAAAACTCAATTCACTTAAGGCAACTGAAAGTTCTCAGCCAAAGCCTCCTTTGTACACTTCACTGTTTGTGCAAACCTGGCTATGTGTCAACTTAGAAACAACTTTTTTCAATTTTAGATGGGGTGCAGACCGACTGCACTATGCCTGCAGCACAGCTGCATTACAAATACAATTAATAGTTTAACCCATTTAATATAATTACTGTCTAACTGAATCAACCTCGCCTACTGTACCTTGAAAAATGCCAAAATGAAGGCATACAATCATCATTTCAAAGGGTTCTCCCTGTACATAATCTGTAAATATTGTTTAATGTAACCTTATCTTCATTTCTGTTCCCCACTACCTTACTAATGCTACAATCTATGTGGCATGCAAAGCTGAACATCTCTCAATGACCAGACTAAAAGCTGTTTGTTTGATATGTTTACTTAAGACACAAAGACAGAAAGGCACAATAAATCTTAATGATGCCAAGTAAAACACCTGGGTGGCTAAGGGAGGCTGAGTGTCTGGCTCCAGAAGCTGTGTTGAGATTCCATAGCTGACTCCCAGGCCTCTAGAATGATGACTAGGCATAGTGCCACCCAAAGCTGATATACTGGTAATCGTACAGTACAGTGATTCAACAAAGACGCTGAAATTCTGAATAGCTCAGTGTGCAAAAAAAACCCCACAAAAGGTATGTAAAGGATTGTGACAGAGAGCGAATGAATCTGAGTCAACCATCTCCCTCCCGACCTGTGAGGGCATGGTATAGCAGGAACAGTGTGCCCCGGACTGGATGGTTTGACAGTTCATTCCAGGGTCAGTTGGAAGTCGCCCATCCAAAAAGGGGGCGAAGCCACAACACTAGAAGTCAGCGCTTTACTGCGGTAGGCGATGTGTCAGTCATGGATTGGAGGAGACGTGATTGCACTAGCTACCGAAAGGGGCGTGACTGAAGGTACATCAAGGTGTGTGGCCGAGAGGTCTGTTGCTTGTGTTATAGTTACGTGTCAACCTGCAAGGAGTACTGTGTAGAAAACAGTGAGTTTTTGTGTGTGTTATTTGCCAGTCTTGTAACCTGTGTTATTTGTCAATTGTAGACGGCTAACTAATGCGGGAGCTGTCGCTAAAAGCCAGCACCCACACCGGATCACTCTACACAATTGTTGTCACGAATAAACTGTATTGAATCACCACTTGCACTTGGAGCACTCACTGTTGGACTTGTGATCGTGTGTGTTTAAAAGTGTGTGTCTACTGCTATTATTATTTTGGGATTGAACCCTGTGACAAACCTGAGCGATACATATCATTTTGTAGAGCCAGGTATTATTATTTATCAGCAAATAAAGAGCTTCTTTTTCAGTGTAAACTGTCTTGTGTCTATCATTACTGAGCACCGCATCACCACTGCACCTGTGCACTACAAACCACTTTGGCACAAGGATACACCTTAAATGTTCGTAGAGTACTGTTGTTATTCCACAAATGAGGATAACCAAATAATCCATCGTTACTGTTATTAAAGACCGGATACAAATTGTTTAAAGTCAGTTCTATTGAATATGAATTGATTTTTTATAAGGTTCTATTTCTCAACAGCACACACAGGGTTATTCAGAGTGCCATATCAAAAAAATATACCAGGCAAACCAGATACCAGTAGATGAGACTCTGAGACAGCCAAGTGTGGGGTGAATAAATACTACCATTACAGGTGTTGGGTAAACAAAAGAATACCTGGAGCCAAGCACACAGAGGCTTTGGCTTTGGAATGGAAGACTGTAACATGATAATAGAGGTAACATTTCCCTCGTCTCTGCTGACTTTAGAGTTTTAACGTTCACTTTGCATTTATGCACTGAAGCTTTTTAAGAGATTGCTATTCATTTTATTCAAACTTCTATTGGCTTCAGACAACTTGTTGTCTTCATAGACAAGACATTGATCCCAGCTAATGCACAAAGGAGCAGATGGAGTAAATGGTGCAAACTCCAATCTGCAAATTATTACCAGGGCCTTTTTCAAGAACTCCAGGTGCACGCAGATTTGTTTAACAAGCCAAATGTGAAACCACAGTGTCTGTTCACCAAAACAAACCCACATTGCTTTATATTCCTGTTTGTACTGGAAAAATGATAGAGACTGAAATAATATGACTTGCCGTTTACTGGAACTAGCATGGAGCTAAACTTTTAAATATTACCTGGAGCTAAACTTTTAAATATCTCTCTGTTTGTTTACAACACAGACATTACACATATTATATTATGAAAATTTTGAGTAAAAAAACCCAAACAAAAAACACCTTTCTAAACTGCATTTTTTGTCAATACTTCTATATACGTTATGCTTTAATGTATTAAGGATCTGTCTATTTGCTCTCCACTGTCTCAACTCTCTACTGAAATAAATGCATTTATTTCAGTAGGCTGTCATGGATAGAGACAGGATTGATGGATATGTATCTTCAGATTGTAAATCATTCCAGATCTCTTGACAAATAAACAGTTTTTTAAGAAGAAATGTCATTATATTTGCTTAAATCTAGGTAATACCTCGTTGTTAGGTAACATTTGACTAAACCAAAAAGTTAACAGATGAAATGTATTTTTTGTGTCACTAAAGAAAGACTAACTTTTCATTTCATGAAAACACACCTCTAACACAGCGTTAATCCTTTTTTAATTGTAAAAGGTGTTGGTTCATAAGAATATAAAGCTATCAGATTTAGGAGTGAGATACAGAGCCTCCTTTCACAAGCTGGGATTTACTGGTTAATTAAATATGATTCAAACTTCAAGAACTTGCAAGGAGTTGTGGTCTCCATCTGCACCATGAAAACAGTCTGTAAAACTTAATTTAATCTTGTTCCAGTACCTTCCTTAACTAAACAGCTTCAGAGAGCTTCAAGAGATCAAACTTCAAGGTGGCAGACCTGAAGGTGTCTCCAATTTTCTTTAAAAACTGTAGACCTGCGTTAGCTTCTGACTGTTTGAGAGATGTTCATAAAAAGAGTAAGAGAGTGTAGTGAGGCTCTCATCATTAGTGAAGTGAAGATGCAGTCGACTGTGCTTAATCAAAAGCCCCTTAATGATACAGTGGTTCCGCCTAATTGACGTTGTATACTTAGGGGGCATTTCCATTTCCTATCTATTGTACTGTACATTGCATGGCTTAATTGAAATCCTGCGTTCAGTATTTTTTGGGGGTAATCTAGAAAAAAAAGGCTTAATTGTAATTTATCTAACATGGATAAAGGTACTAAATGATATCCAATATCTAACCAAACATTACCCCTAGCAACAGCAGCTTTATTCAGACATCAAAACTTCCAGTCTGTAAACTAGAGAAAAAAAAGTTCATCCTCCTTAGCACTATACAACACTGTTGATAACACCCACATGAATTTGAGCCACCCCATACCAAAAAAAGTAGTCAATATTTCTTTGAATCTTTCTTTTCTTTATCGTGTGTGAAGGGGTATTCTGTATTGTACCTTGTGGTATTACTGAGTTCTGCTTTCAATATATGGGAATACATTCTAGCAGGGTGTCATGCTATATGAATTTGTAGGAGACACATTATTTTTTTTGTATTTTTGGTCTTTCTTTTTGTCTGCTTTATAAGCTGTTGCTTGGTTGCATTCTTTTTTAAAATAAGTCCAAAATGATTGGAACATTTTGAAAGGTTCTGACCAAGGTTAAGCATCATTCAAGGACACATACTTAGTGAAATGTGACTGCATTTAAGCTTGGTATACCATTTTGTATGGGGGTGTTTTACAAAGCTTTTTAGTGTAATTGTGTAAATTATTAAATTATTATATTTTGTTTTCAATGTGAGATATGTTTACAGAGTACAGAAGGAGCAGATAGGAACTTTATATTATATTACTTTGTGGGTCATAAAGCAACATTGTGTATTTTGATTGAATCTCCCCCCTCAGTCAGCTACAGGGGCTTTCCAGGGTTTGGTAAGTCAATGCTGACGATGAGGGGGGAGGCAGCACAGCCTAGAAAGATATAAAGAGACAACATTAACCTGTACGATAAATTACAAGACGTTCTAATGACTCAAATGCAATGATCTGACAATGATTTGAAATGGGAAGGGAGGATTGAATGGTACTACACGTGACATGTCTTTAATGTAGGACGGGGCACAATGGGATGAAAAGAATATAAATGTAGGTTTGTATTTCCACAGAGGTGATTTTGAATTGGTATGATACAAAGGCACTTGTATCAAACAATATAATCCAGGATGGACATACGTCATGATACGGGATAAAACGTGGGACAAGACAAAACATGCATTTTTGTTTCAGGGAAATGGTTTGCTACAAGAATACTCTGTAAAACTGAAGCATATACATTACCTTGGAGATCTCCCCTCCCTCCTTCATTTGCCCTGAGTTTCTGGAGGTTTCCTTGGAAACCTGATTAGAGTTATGGAAACAAGAAAGCTCAATTGTATCTTTTAGCTTTACAGAACTGTTGAACATTGTAATTACTTTCAATTAACATATCTCAAAGGTATTTAACGGAGCTTAAAAACCTTTTGATGATGCAACACAACGTTGCTGCAGTGTTTGTGTTCAAGATAATCTTATGATCTTTGTAATCTTGTGATTCATTTTTTTATTACTTAATATGGTGCAATTCGAGAGTGCATTAGAGCCCACAGATCTCAGTCGGTCTGGATACTGTCTCTTTCGTCAGTTTGTCTGTCCACAGTATACATGTACAATCATTCTGTTGGTTTTTACAAACGTCTTATATTTCACCCCTGTGACTAAGCACACATGTCTGTAATCAGGAATATTTTTAGTTTTTTTAGTCAATGGTCACTGGATGTCAACAAAATCAATTGATATGATACAGTCCATTGATATGATACAGAAGCAATTCAACTCCTCACACACCTCAAAGAGTACAACATCCCTTTTTAGTTGTGGTCTCGTGTCACCCATCATCCAAGGACACTTACTTAGTAGAATGTGACCACATAAGCTTGCTATAATATTTTGTATGGGGGTGCTTTTCAAAGCATTTTTGTGTAATTGTTTAAATTACTATTTTTTGTTTTCAGCATGAGCTATGTTTAATACATTACAGATAGGTTGTTTATTTTGTAGTTATAATTTAAGTTGGAATATATGAAATTAACCATCAACTACCACACTAACCCTGGCTAGGATTGGTGCCTGTGAGCATCCTTACTGGGCTGTTTCAGGGTTACTTCCCTTGTTGGGCATCAAACTAGCTATACAGTATCCTCAGGTTGAGAATACAACTCAGTACCAGGAGTCAAGTGAGCTACCTGGCTTCCACAAGATAAATACTAATAATTTGTACTGTAGCTTATAAATAAAAATCAATTCAAGTCATTTTTAAGGGGCAAACAGCTAGAAAATTGCATTTTTATGCCACTTTACAATTTGCTTACCTTTCTGTGATGTGAGAGTTTTCTTTTTTTCATCAACTTTAAATCAATACTATTTATTTTTTCACCAGGGTCATTCCATGAAAATGATATGTTTGTTATATTGGTAAGCCATTGATATTCAACTAACAGCAAGACAGAGATGTTTGTGATGATATGTCTATCAGAGTACACAGAAGATTGATCATCAAACAGGGCCTGGGCTTGGGCTTGCCAGTAATTTGATACTGATGATAAAGCAATGTACTTTTTTTCCATATGTAGAGAAATCCCATGAGTAAAACCTATACTTGACCATATCTGAGGTTTCAAGGGTTGAATACATGTAAACACTCATATGCATTCTTAGCAGTAGATAATAAAATTGGATTCCACCCTCTATATCTGTAAATCAAATAAATCTGATACTTAATTGTGTAATACAGTGCTCCTTCATTATACGTCATCTCTTTATACAGTGGAACAGGTTTTATGGTGTTATAATATTTATTTCTTAGCAGACGCCCTTATCCAGGGCGACTTACAATTGTTACAAGATATCACATTATTTTTACATACAATTACCCATTTATACAGTTGGGTTTTTACTGGAGCAATTTTAGGTAAAGTACCTTGCTCAAGGGTACAGCAGCAGTGTCCCATACTAGGGACTGAACCCACAACCCTCCGGTCAAGAGTCCAGAGCCCTAACCACTACGCCACACTGCTGCCCAGTCATGGCTCCCATTTGCCCCATAATGCCATTGCACTAGCACTAGTATTGTCATTATATGGTCTCTGAGCCTTGTAAAGGGGGAGCACTGTATAGCTAATTTGTAACCACATGAAAAGGCTCTCCTTCATTGACTTGGATATGACCAAGTAGTGGAAAGCTGTTCTGTACAAATATACCTTGAGAACCGATCTCTGTAATCTGTAATGGAACTTTATTGAGAGAATACTAGAATGCATCAGCGTACCAAAAATAAATACATTAATATCTAGCTACTGTATCCAACACAAATGGTGTTGGGACTAGTTTTTTGTCAGCGTAAACTACCGGTACTGTAAACAATATCCAACAAGATTGTACTCATACTTTTAACAGCCATATTGTATTGTGCCCATGGTGTTCTTGTACAAAATAACATTGCAAAAAAGAAAACCTGGCACCTTTCTAAAGCATTTCTCAGAGCGTGTGAGGAATTAATTCAAAGCTGCCGAGAAAGCTCCAAATTGCTGATAAATTACTGATCCACCGAGGCATGCCGGTACACGACTGTATTCATTAGGAAGCTTGTTTCTCAGAATGTTCACCCTGAGTGTGCAGCTTTCCCCCTCTGCTGCTGAAGGGCTTTTGTGTTGAATGTCAAAGAAAGTCGGTTTTGATAGCTGAGTATTTCTGCGACAACCTGCGTTCTACATCCACTGAGTAAACAACTGCTGAAAACAGCACACCCACCCCCAACATTCCCCAACCCTATAATGACATATGTAGAAGGATTTCCCTCCCCTGGACTCCTGAAGCTGAACAGCTGCGTTTTGGAAAAGTCTACAAAATATGTGAGAAAGAATTTACAGACTTTTTGTGTCACATTGTAGTGCAGTTTCCAGAGGTATGCCTAATCTACACTTCCTTCTCAGTTAAACTAACACACAACCAGTATACTGAAATCCATTAACAAAACAACTGCCCAGGGTTAAATACACTCCTACCACACCCCAGCTCTGTATGAGTGGCTGGCCAATCCTGAGGTATAATTACAGTAAGGAAATAGATATCCCTCCCCTGGCTAGAGTAAATAAACATTCCTGTCCTATTTCACCCAACATAATTTCAATCAACATTACTCTTCCCAAACCATCCATTCATCCAGTGGGAACAGTCACAAAAGGGATAACAAAACAAAACCATAAATGTAGCAGCATCATTTTAGCTAACAATGCCATGGTAGTGTATGGAACAATAATTAACATAAACTAAAAGTAGAACACTTTGGCTTGAAAAACTGGAGGGGCACAGCCCCCCCCCCCCCCCCCCCCCCCCCCAAAAAAAAAATTGTGCTCAAACCCGTTGCCTAATTTTAACAATTTTTATGTAAACATTAAACTAGCTTTCTAACATTACCAGATCTTTCATCACAAACAGTTCTACGCCAGATTGTCACAATCAAGAGAGCCTCAAACAACACCTTACAGGCAAGGGTCTCTTATCGACGGACAGCTACACCTGCACTAACCTGAGCGTTTGAAATGGAAGTATCGTCACACTCTCGTGCTGTTAATAACGTTCTGAACTACAGAAGAGTCAGGTTTGGTTTCTGTTGATGCCTCTGGTGTTGGGCGTTTAGCTTTTTTGTTGTAGAAAAACTCCAAACGTAGCTGTCTTTTTGCCATTTTAACAGGGCTCAAATTCACTTAGTTTTTAGCACATATTTTCGCTGACTGAAAAAGTGAAAGTCTCACACGAGAACAAATATATAACGATGAAGGGTCTTAGACACTCTTTGGTTATGTTACTAAGTTTTGAAAGTTTGAAATAAACTGCGCACTTACGTATTTTTAAATAATAAACCCTGGCAACAGTGGCGTATCCAGGATTTTTTTTCGGGAGAGGGTGGAAATGAAAACTTTTTTAAGGTGAGTAGTCACAGTGGTGCAATTGGCAACCTGATTTCTTATTAGTGCATTGACGTTTTATTTTCGAAAAATAAAAAACATTTTTTTTTTTTAACAGAAGATCCAATAACCAAATACACTGTTGTGCAAAAAAAAAAAAAAAAAGATTTAGTTTAGAACACTTCCGATTAAAAACAAAAAAGGAAATACAAAGCAAAGGACTTGAACTTTTAACATGCGCATCAGATTTCAATTTCACATTATGATAATAAATACAAATAACTATATATAATTTCATTTGTACTTATGGTTGTTCATTTTTGTTAACCAGCATTTGGTGTTCAAAGCAAAGCAAACCATTTTATTTAATTTCACAAATCCTGACATTTAATTACCGTTTGACTGACGCAGGACTGCCGGTGGTACCTAATCTTCTGGAGGTTCGGGGGAGGAGGGACTTGTGCACACAGTTGCATTAACTACATTGTATAACTACAGTGCCTTTAAAAAAAAATAAATGTACGAACAGCTGATCCAACAAAAAACTTTGGTTGATTGACAGCAAATCCAGCCACTCGTTTTTATGGTATCACACTGCACTGACATTCGCTAGCCTATCACGCTTTGTTGAGCTGACAGACGAGCTGTAGCCTAAACAAATAATCAGAATGAAAACAAATAGGTAACCAAACTCAGGAATTGAAACAGTTTTGCCGTTTCTCTCTCAGCAGCGTCCAGAACTGTTTTCATTCTGATTTATTTCTTTAGTTATTCAATTAATAATAGGTTGTACATTTACCACTCCATCTCCAAGACCTGGATGGGCTTGGTTACCGTCCCTTGATGAAGCTGCCTGCACAATCCGTAAAAAATGATAATTGTATTAATAGGCTGGCCGCTGGGGAGGTCAGCTGGCAGCAAGATATGTCGAGAGGCGAGTGCATTCTACGTTACTATTACATAGTAGATGTCCTCTACCCCATCTATGTGTGTAGTAGCTAGGCTACATAGCATATACAGTAATCATAGCCTATATGTTACATGCATCTGTGTGTGGGGTTGAGCGAGTGCAGCTTGCTTATGTATTCTCATTGGTTGATAGCAACGCAGTAAATAAAAAGTTCGCTCTGTGAGCGAAAAGAAAAATCAGCGCTGCCCGTGCCGCGTTCGCCCCGCTCGCACCGCGTCCTGTGTGAACACACAGGTAGACTATAATGGGAAGCGAAAAATATAACAATATTGCAATTTCTTTATTTCTTACACATGTTTCACTGTGAACGATCCTAACGCAGCGGCTAAACCACTGCCTGGCAGAAATCTGGAGAGGCACGTGACCAGGCGCCCCCCCCGTCGCCACTGCTTTGTATAATACTGTAAATGCCTAATTCATAGTTAATTTCACATATCAACATTGTGAAAAACCACTTTATGGTAAATATTAAAAAGGAAATTATACAACCTTGTACTATACCCAATTAAAGAATTTGCTTTAAAAAAAAAAAAAAAAACAATATTTTATAAAAAAGGCCATTCCTTTCTTTTTGATTGCGTTTGCACCAACAACTCAATAGCTTTTAAGTAAACTCCAAGCAATTCATCACTTTCATTTACAATGATAAAATGTAATGAAGCATTACAAGAATGGCTTTGATTTGGCCTTCTTGACTCACATTGCTTGATATAGTCTAATTTATTTAGAACATACTCACTGAGTGTTTATAAGCAATCTTGTCCATTCCACAGAAGCCAAGCACAGGCATTCAATCATATCGGGCTAGCTCAAATATACCGACTGCTTCCCAGCCAATCAATGCTAATGGGTCATATTAAAACCCTCTTTCTGACTGCTGATGCATTACGAGTTTCTCCTCCAGTCCATCAAACAATATTACTAATTAATGTACCAATAGACTTTCTGCACCCAGTACATTAATGCTAATTATTACAGGTGCGACTTTGCATTAAGACTAAATGTGCACAGCTTTGAACTCTTTCCAGGAAAGGAGTGCACTTGACATTTACAAAAACCATGACTCTCCGAGCGTAGACAACTCAAAGAGTCCCTGTTAAAGTGGAAGCGATGACAGTAAGTAAAATTGCAAAATTGGTTAGAAGCTACTGATTTTCAGGATAAGGCAGTTATGAAGAGCAAAAAGACAGATTCAAATGGTCTGTCCCTATTAGAGGGAGACAGAGTGCTTCCCAGTGATAGCTGAAATAAAATAAAAACTACTGTACCATTGAAGGGACTGAAAAAGGCTTCTAGTCAAAATCCTTTTGTCAAATCCTTGTATTAAGTTTCTTTTGTGTTACTTCCTATTCTACCATTGAGTTTTTTTTTTGTTCAAGGATAATTTAAATATTAGGTAAAGCCATAAATGTAAAACAAGAATGTACATTTTTGTGAACAATAAAGCATCCCTAGGAGGATAATGTAAGGGGAATGGCATATCACACGAGTGATTTGTAAACATGAAGTAAAATTAATATGTGAAAAAGTCTAAATGTAACTGTTAATTCTGCAAATATAGATAGCCCTTCAGATGCTTTTATGACGCCTTAATATAAAAACCAGCAACTGAAGACTATTTTCTTATTATTATTTCTTAGTGTTTTCCAACCCACTGTGATGATAAAGCTCAATTTTCTATGTGTTAAGCTTCATAGCCGGTGGGAAATTTCACTGGTCTGATTATGGGCACATCTAACTTGCCTGTCCTCTAAATAGGACGCAGCAGTTTGTTGCCAAAACAATTTTTTTCCTGTGAAGAAATATTGATTTAGAATGTATCAGATTACATGAATACAGCTTGTGTTCGGATTTCTTTCAAAGAAAAATGTATTTTGTACTTAACAGGTTATGAACATAACTGATCTAATTATTTGTTCAATTAGACATATTTAATATTTTTCAAGGTCTTTTACACTTGATGATTTAAAAAATAAGCTTGAATCAGGTACACTACTTATGAAACATTTTGAGGCCTGGAGAGAAGTGTTAAATGTGTCCAATTAATAAAATAATTAGAACAATTAAGTAATTGGGAGCTCAAGTAGAACGAAAGCCAGAAGACACTGCGGCCCTCCAGGAACTGAGTTTGACACCCCTGCTTTAGGGGAAACTGGATCTTTTTATGAGTGTTGGGAACAGCTGGACAAGTACTCGACTCAGAGCTGTTTGGAAAGAAAATGTATTAGAGACATTTTCTGTCTAAAGAAATCCATATATAGATCATTTTTTCTGGTTACTGAATGCTTTACTCAGACACATTCATCAAGTATTTCTTATTCTATTAAAAACTAATTGTTCTTCCTAATTAAAAGCAAAACACTCATGTCAAGGTCACCGTTCTTGTCACTGGCCCCTTCTAATTTTGTCCACAATTCAATTTATGACCTTAGGTCGTAGATAAATGATCGAGTAAATTGCTTTGAGGGATTTTTATTTGTTATTAGTACATTCATCACAATTGTATTGATATAAAAATGTTGACATTTAAGATAGACAGATAGATAGATAGATGTAGACAGATAACACTCCTTTTCATTAATGAACACATTTTAGGATTTTTCTAGACCTGTAAACTTTAAGATAATACAAAACTATCATACGGTAAAGGTTAACTTCAATCAAAATCCTGGGTCGAGATGTGACTGCTCTTGTTGGCCTCAATGCAGGTCCACTTGTTTCTAGTGAAATTATAGTACAGAGGTGGCCAAACTGGGGAAGCTATTAAAAAGGCCAACAAGATGCTCAGATATATTGTGAGAAGTGTTGAATTTAAATCAAGGGAAGTAATGTTAAAACTTTACAATGCATTAGTAAGACCTCACCTAGAATATTATTTTCAGTTCTGGTCACCTTGCAACAAAAATGATATTGCTACTTAGAAAGAGTGCAAAGAAGAGCGACCAGAATTATTCTGGGTTTGAAAGGCACGCCATAAGCAGACAGGCTTGAAGAATTGAATCTGTTCAGTCTTGAACAAAGAAGACTATGCGGCGATCTGATTAAGTGCTTGTTCGTTTCATGGAGACAATGGCATTGAGCAAACCATCCACAAGTAATAAACAAAAGTATGAGGCTTTAAACCAGAATGGGAGGAAGAATTTGCTTTCAATGAAAACAGTAGTAGACTGTGTCTCCTTTACAACAAATCGCTTACACACTGTAGTCTGTACAAGGCGAGCAACCTCAAATGTCATTATGAAACAAATCACAACACATTTTCATCTGATTATTCTCCTGGATCAGACTTGAGGAGAAACAAGCTAGCCTCTTTAAAAGCATGCTTTACCAGTCAGCAAATGCTCCTTTTGGCATTTAGTAAAGAAGCTGATGTAACAACTCAAGCGAGTTTTGTATGGCATGCATGGATATCGCTCATGGCAAAAGTCCTTATTCAGATGAATGAATCTTTTAGAAAATTGGAGTGTTGGTGCTAGTCTAGAGAATGCATGTTTAAATGTTATATTGCAGGTCTAAAATTAATATTATATTTACATATACAAGACTTACACATGACAACCGTGCTATCAAAAGCCCCAGCAGTCCAGGCGTATCTTTTGGTCAGTAGCTTATTTTGAACGTGGAGGTGGCTTACATTGACCGAAAATGAGCGATCAGCAGACACAGCACTCAGCAGGGGACAGGCAGAGGCAACGTCAAGTTGAAACTGCTCTGCTTACCTTTTAATTTTAACATGTATTCCTGAATGACATAGTTTAAAATAAATAATTTTTGGCACTGATGTACTGTATTGTTTTGGAATTCTTCTATAAAACAACTCACCTCTTTAATATTACACGCATATTCAACATGTGCAGTCTGCATTGTATGAGTGACATTCCCATTAAGGCAATCACAGCTCACAGAGGTAGCAAAATAGCCAATCAAAGCACACAGGATCCGTTTTCTTACGCACACGTGTAACAGCACAGAACACATAATTCATAATTTTGATTAGGATAGCGAAGCAAAGGCTTATTTAAACTATTTATTTTACTTTGTATAAAATTTAAAATCTAATTTAAAAGCGAAAGGTTGAGCCAGAACACAGAAGATTCCAAAATCATAAGCCAGATGGTTATTTGTCCAATGAATAATTTTGACGGCAAGGCAACATGTCTGATTTGCAACGTCACTATGACATGCTGCACAAAACAATGCATTTTGAGTTTACTGGAAATGAAACAAGCTATGAAGTCTCTATCAATAACTCAATTAGTCGGTACCCAATAAGGCATTAGAAGGGGACTGAGTGGATAAGCTACAAGAAATTGATAAATCAATTATTATTATTATTATTATGATTATTATTATTATTATTATTATTTGTTTATTTAGCAGACGCCTTTATCCAAGGCGACTTACAGAGACTAGGGTGTGTGAACTATGCATCAGCTGCAAAGTCACTTACAATTACGTCCCACCCGAAAGACTGAGCACAAGGAGGTTAAGTGACTTGCTCAGGGTCACACCATGAGTCAGTGGCTGAGGTGGGATTTGAACCGGGGACCTCCTGGTTACAAGCCCCTTTCTTTAACCACTGGACCACACCGCCTATAAAGTGCTAGTCGACAATATATATAAAACGTGCACCAATCAAATTAAAGTGAACAATTATAAAAATAAAACATACAAGTGACAAATAAATACATTAAATATAACGGGCATTATTGACTCTTTTACAATCTTAACTGTCTTTTAATGAAGATGAAACAAAAGAAGATTTGAACATGAATAATTAACATATTACTTCTCTCTCTGTTGTGTGTGATTGGTGTGTGTGTGTGTGTGTGTGTGTGTGGCGAGTTTGTCTGTACTTTACTGTTTCTCTCTCTCTCGCTCGTGTGTGTGGCGAGTTTGCCTGCACGTATGGAGGAGCGACACTTTTTGACTTTTAACTTTTTGGGAGAGAGAGCTAATAAAAAGAGTGGTTTTAACCGCTATTAAAACCAGCCCTGTTCTGCCTTTTCTCGCCACCGCTGGAAACACAGCACACAGTCGCTTCATTGTTGTCAGAAGTGCAGGCGACTCAGGCAAGGCAGATACCCCGACACGCACTTGGAAGTTGGTAGGGGAGAGTGTAGAAATGCAAAACTAGACTTGCCCAAATAATTGACATTTGGCAAAACTAGATTGGCCCAGCATCGATGTTGAAGCTTTGGATGAAACTAGACTCGCCAAAATTAATGGCATGGGCAACCAGATTCGCCTAGCATCGGTTTTGAAGCGTTGGACGAAACTAGACTCGCCCAGGCTAGCCCCGAAATTCAGTGAAAACTGTTGAAAAACCGGGTCAATCTAGATTCACCCAACTGGACGCAGACGAGTGCCGAAAAAAAGTAGTAACTTCGGGATTCGCCCAGAAGCCCTTGGTGAAACTAGATTGGCCCGGGCAAAACTAGACTCGCCAGACCACCGGGTTTTTTAGCCCTTATATATATATATATATATATATATAATTTCTTTTTTATTTTTAACGGTGCGGCCCACCAAATAAACAGTCTTAACTTAAATGGCCCTTGCTGACAGATTTTTCCATTCAAACATTTTTTCATAACCAAGTAATTCAGCAAGATGTATTTATTTTGCATTAGTGAATCAGTGAATCAAATGAACACATCTGTTGAATTGATTCACTAAACTGAATGAATCCAACAAATCGAGTCAGTAAAAAGAATCTAACTCAACACCACTAGTTTTTAGGCCAGAAAAAGAGGTTGAAATAGTGCGTCTATCAGTGATTAAAGCCTGCTTTTCATCCGCAATAATGAATGATCACTTTAATGCGCGCACTAAAATGACCATCCTTTAGTAAATACCATGTGAATACAGTTCATCTCATTATTCTGAACTGGATGCTCACTTAAATACATCAGCATGCATTACAATAAAAATCACATATTACACTATGTAACACAATTTTTGTTCCTGGGTAGTAAGTGTTATTTCCTAATTGCTTATTCCTCAAAAGTATAGAAAATAGCTATTATTCCCCACAAACTTTGCTTTTGTGACCAGACAGTGATATTTTGAAATTTACCTATTTCCAATGAGAAAACGTGCAAATTTGTGTCTTTTCGTTCACATAAAACATATGAATCCAAATTAACATGTATTTATACTAAAGTAATACAAAAATGACTACAGAAGATTTAGAAGCGAGTAGTTTTTCGGGATTTACGATTATACTGTAAATCACTTTCACGAATCAGCCCCCAAATGTAGTCTCCCATCATGTTCTCGTTATACTGTCCTTGGTAGCGGCGTTCAAAGTCCAGTATATCCTGGTGGAAGCGCTCGCCTTGCACCTCCGAGTACACTCCCATGTTCTCCTTGAATTTATCAAGATGAGCATCAAGGATATGGACTTTCAGGGACATCCTACAGCCCATTGTGCCGTAGTTCTTCACCAGAGTCTCAACCAGCTCCACATAGTTTTCGGCCTTGTGATTGCCCAGGAAGCCCCGAACCACTGCGACAAAGCTGTTCCAAGCCGCTTTCTCCTTACTAGTGAGCTTCTTGGGGAATTCATTGCACTCCAGGATCTTCTTTATCTGTGGCCCGACAAAGACACCGGCTTTGACCTTTGCCTCAGACAGCTTAGGGAAGAAGTCTTGAAGGTACTTGAAGGCTGCCGACTCCTTATCTAGAGCTCTGACAAATTGTTTCATAAGGCCCAATTTGATGTGCAGTGGTGGCATCAGCACCTTCCGGGGGTCCACCAGTGGCTCCCACTTGACGTTGTTCCTCCCCACAGAGAACTCGGTCCGCTGTGGCCAGTCCCGCCTGTGGTAGTGCGCCTTGGTCCTTGCTGTCCCAAAGGCAGATAGCAGGGAAACTTGGTAAAACCGCCTTGGAGACCCATCAGGAATGCCACCATTGCAGCCTCTTGATGTCATCTCAGAAAAATGCAGATATGTATCCACTTAGGCAGCTGGAACTAAACTGAACTGGTGGGCTTAAGGCCCCTGTATTTATACTACTATTTATATTACTGGAAAGTTCTAGAAGTTACTCCAAGTTTACTCAGCACTGAATCTATCTGGAATGTTCTAGAAAATAGGTACATTTCAAAATATCACTGTCCTGGTCACAAAAGCAAAATTTGTGGGGAATAATAGCCATTTTCTATACTTTTGAGGCATAAGCAATTAGGAAATAACACTTACTATCCAGGAACTAAAAACACAAAAAAATTTGTTACACGGTGTTACCATAGTGTGAAGCACTAAATTTAGTGCACGCCATAATATGCCAAGAATCGCATGTGATAATGAATAAAATTCCAATAGTAAATATGGAAATCATGAACATGCACACTAATTGCAATTATCACGCACCATAAAGTTTAGCGCCCTTTCGTAAATGAGGCCCAAAGTGTATAAAACATACAGTATAAACAGGAATAATGGAAAAACACCATAATGTTACATTTAAAGTTAATACACTGTAGATCTACAGTACAATAAAAATTACACAGAAACTGTAAGGCTCTGCAATGTTCTCCCTTGTTCTTGTGTATTTTGCAGCCATCAAGAGATAACTGCTGTACTGCACAGAGTAAGTGCAAGATTCCATTACAATGTTCGAGAGAATTACATTTTTTTTAAATGTCTTGCTCGCAAACTTTTCATGTTTTACAGTATGTGTCTTGCGGCTCTGAGCCATATGAAAATGTTGTTCTGCGGCTCGTAGCGTTAGGAAGTTTGGCCACCCCGTTATAGTATGTACTTTTCAAAACCTGCAAGATTTACTGCTGATGTTCTATTATGTGATAGTACTGCCTGGACAATGGCACTCTAACAGCATGTGGTAACAACGCTTTACTTGTGTATGAATGACCAACCATGTATCTTTTACCCCCTTACTGCACACAAGCCAACAATTGTATTTTAACATTCACAGTAGACCTATTCATTTTATGGGTTTGCCTTTGTTTTGAACTCAAGTACTTGTGACATTTTTGAGCTGCCAAAACCTGAAAACTGCCCAGCTTTTAGGTTGACAAATGTGAAATGTTGTTCAGTCACTACCAGTCTGCTCTTACCTCTTGTATTTCTACAAACCAGAAGCTTAAATTTGGTGTCCTTTGGGGATGTATAATCTGAGTCTATGCAATGCTGATTTTTTAAACACGTTAACAAGTTAAGTCCTAGTGCCTACATCATATTATGTAAGAGTATTTGTAATCAGTGCTTTCTTCCCGAAGGATGTCAGCATTTTTTTTAAATAATGGTTTAGAGCAGGAACATGTTTCTGTTGATGTGTAAAATGTGTTGTAGCATCACTATGTTTAATCTTTGGACATTGTGGTTTCAAAGCATGTTTGCTGATGATGCACATTCACAAGTCCAAATTTATAATTTGTATGTTTAAATCCTCTAGTTTCCTTTACCTAATGTTTCCATCAGGCCTTCTGCTAAGACATGAATTATGAAACACAAGAAGCCTTTGTCTTTGCTTTTCCTACATTATGAATACCATTATTAAGTGAACATGGAAACAGTATTAAAACACAAGTCATTTTTTGCATTCTGTTTTTTTTATGCTATTGAACAAACAAGAACATATTTCCAAGCTACAAATTAAACAAATGTCAGCACACATTAACCACAACCTTGCCAAATAAAGCTGCCATTGACTGTCTGTCTTTCTTGCTAAAACACATTTAATATTTAAGCATAGTTGAAAATAGTTTGAGAAACGCTGAATAGGAATTAATGACCTTCTGAGGAGGATACTGTGTTATGACAACCGCAGGCAATGGTGGCTGTGGCAATGCGCCCCGCCCCTGTGTGCATTTGTGTGTTGTGTTGTATGTTGCGTGTGTAAATGTTGGTGTATAGATTGGTACACGGGATATAAACGGGTCTGTGTTTCACGTGTATTTAAAAAGTGTATATTTGTATTTAGGCACGGGATTGCACATCACGCACGTGCATTTAAAATGTAATATGTGAGCACGGGGTTGCACAGAATTAATTCACGTGCTGGGATTCAAGTGAATAATTAATTTAGTAATTGAATCCCAGCACAACAGTGTATATAGAGACACGTAGCACTCAGTCGGGGGTTAGGTGTTCGGTGAGTGGAGAACGGGTGAGAGAGAAGGAGAAATACATTTAAATATCAATTGCTATTACGTGCTGGTAGGACCAGCACGATACTTGTTTATTTAAAACTCACCGTGTTTGTTTGTGTGTCTGTCCGTTTACTGTATAGTCCGTTTTGTTTGTCTTTTTATTTTGGCGTGTAGTGCCGTGTCCTGTTTTGTGTACCGTTTAAAACCTTTTTATTTGTTAATAAACGCTGAGTGCAGCCATTGCACTCAGCTCATCACAACCACTGTCTGTGTATTCCTTTTTCTGGTCTGACGCCACCCACTCTGGCCGTCTTTGTGACACGTGGTGTCCTGCGTGGGATCGACAGCGCCTCCAGGACTCAGGCCAGAGCAGGAACCGCAGTTTTGGATTTAAAAAAAAAATAAAATAAAAAAAAAAATGGCAGAAGACGCCATCAAAGTGCGGGACTGGATGCTGGAAAATGCTGGGCTGGAGGCCCAGTCTATCCCAGTAGTCGTCCAGTTCCTGGAGTTTATGGACAGAGAGCGATGGGAGGCATATGCAAGGGAACAGACTGTAAGCACCTGGGAGGAAGGTGTGGGGTTGGTCCTCAGCTACCTGGAGGCAATTATAAGTGGAACAGCAGCCCAGGTAGCAGGTCCACCAGCAGAGGAAGAATGCCTGCTGTCCCCGTCTCCACCAGCAGAGGAAGAATGCCTGCTGGTTTTGCCTCCACAGCCCAAGCGGGAGGAGCCTGAGCGTCCACAGCCCAAGCGGGAGGAGCCCGAACGTCCTACGCCTGAGTGGGAGGAGCCCGAACGTCCTACGCCTGAGTGGGAGGAGCCCGAACGTCCTACGCCTGAGTGGGAGGAGCCCGAACGTCCTACGCCTGAGTGGGGGGAGCCCGAACGTCCACAGCCCAAAAGGGAGGAGTCGGTGCGTCCACAGCCCAACAGGGAGGAGTCGGTGCGTCCACAGCCCAACAGGGAGGAGTCGGTGCGTCCACAGCCCAACAGGGAGGAGTCGGGGCGTCCACAGCCCAAAAGGGAGGAGTCGGTGCGTCCACAGCCCGAAGAGAGGGAAGTCGGGGCTTCCACAGCCCTAGGACCCAAGCTGCCAGCAGAGGGTGAATACCTGCTGGTCCCACCTCCACCAGCAGAGGGTGAATGCCTGCTGGTTCCACCTCCACCGCAGTGGGAGGACTGCTTGCCCCTCCCACCTCCACCAGCAGAGGGTGAATACCTGCTGGTTCCACCTTCACCGCAGTGGGAGGACTGCTGGCCCCTCCCACCTCCACCAGCAGAGGGTGAATACCTGCTGGTTCCACCACCGCCAGGAGCAGAGGAGCTGGAGCTGCCTCTGCCTCCACCACCACCAGGAGCAGAGGAGCTGGAGCTGCCTCTGCCTCCACCACCGCCAGGAGCAGAGGAGCTGGAGCTGCCTCTGCCTCCACCACCGCCAGGAGCAGAGGGGCTGGAGCTACCTCTGTCTCCACCACCACCAGGAGCAGAGGAGCTGGAGCTGCCTCTGCCCCCGCCACCGCCCGGAGCAGAGGAGCAGGAGCTGCCTCTGCTGCCCGTACCTCCGCAGGGAGTACGGTGGCCGGAGCCCCAGAAAGGGGAGCTGCCGGCCACGAAGAAGGGGGAGGAGGTCTGGAGACCACTTTCCCCAGCAGCAGTTTCGCTGCAGGAGTTCTTGTGGCCGGAGCCCCACAGGAGGGAGCTGCCGGCTACGAAGAAGGGGGAGGTCGGGGGACCACCTGCCCCCGCAGCTTTTTCGCTGCAGGACGGGACCAACAGGCTGTCAGCCGTGCCACTACCGGCAGGGGTGCTGACAGCATGGCCAGCCATGGGCCCACTGAAGCCTCCCTTCCCAGCCCGAGACTTTGTCCTGGACTGCTGGGTTTTTAAGGGGGGAGGTGGCCGTTGAGGCCATGTGTGCTGCGCACAAGGGGGGGTATATGTGGCAATGCGCCCCGCCCCTGTG
This sequence comes from Acipenser ruthenus, assembly GCF_902713425.1. Taxonomy (NCBI): domain Eukaryota; kingdom Metazoa; phylum Chordata; class Actinopteri; order Acipenseriformes; family Acipenseridae; genus Acipenser; species Acipenser ruthenus. The sequence continues at coordinate 35,730,060 of NC_081196.1, forward strand.
TGCATTTGTGTGTTGTGTTGTATGTTGCGTGTGTAAATGTTGGTGTATAGATTGGTACACGGGATATAAACGGGTCTGTGTTTCACGTGTATTTAAAAAGTGTATATTTGTATTTAGGCACGGGATTGCACATCACGCACGTGCATTTAAAATGTAATATGTGAGCACGGGGTTGCACAGAATTAATTCACGTGCTGGGATTCAAGTGAATAATTAATTTAGTAATTGAATCCCAGCACAACAGTGTATATAGAGACACGTAGCACTCAGTCGGGGGTTAGGTGTTCGGTGAGTGGAGAACGGGTGAGAGAGAAGGAGAAATACATTTAAATATCAATTGCTATTACGTGCTGGTAGGACCAGCACGATACTTGTTTATTTAAAACTCACCGTGTTTGTTTGTGTGTCTGTCCGTTTACTGTATAGTCCGTTTTGTTTGTCTTTTTATTTTGGCGTGTAGTGCCGTGTCCTGTTTTGTGTACCGTTTAAAACCTTTTTATTTGTTAATAAACGCTGAGTGCAGCCATTGCACTCAGCTCATCACAACCACTGTCTGTGTATTCCTTTTTCTGGTCTGACGCCACCCACTCTGGCCGTCTTTGTGACATGGCACATAAAACACATGCTTTATTGGGGAAAAGCACAGTCAGAATAAGGTGATCCAAGGTAATCAACAGGCAGTTGAACTTCATTGTCAGTCTTTGCAACAAACAAACCAACTAGTTCATAATATGCCTCTTAAAAGAAAAGTGAAGGTTCAGAATTTATATCTGTGTTTGGCAGGACTAAAAAAAAAAAACCTCTTTACCCCCTTCTACAAACACACATACACACAATCGTACAAAAACTGATAGCATCCAGAGACAACTTTAAATAATTAAATATGAAAATGCATTCACATAAATTTAATTTGCTGTACGCCACTTCCAAACAACTGCCAATTTATAATCCATTAAACATCAGCAATCTGAGTAAAATCTATCTTTTGAATTTCCTGCATTCCTTTGATAAAGTTATAATTAAACATCAGCAATCTGAGTAAAATCTATCTTGAATTTCCTGCATTCCTTTGATAAAGTTATAATTAAACCACAATCAACTTCAAAATGAAATGCTCTTCATTCTGCAATATGTATGTTGCTGCTAACACTTTAATGCTGTAGAGAAGACTTACATTTTTTTATAGGCAAGGTGATTACTAAACAATGCACCACAGTTAAAAACCAAAAAAAATAAAAACCTTATCAAACAACATGTCTTAACATGTCTTAGATCTTCCCAGGCCATCGGATAGGTCACAAAGGCTCTGTGGAGTGTCCTCCCAGCTCATCGGACATGACTCCCTTCAATTACTTTATTTGGGTCCACACTGAAAAACCTATGAATGCTGTAGAACATTACAGGACCAGGATCCAAATATTCACATCACAGTCAATGTTTTGGACCAGCGGTACTCACTTGTGACTCTTTCGATCCATTCCATACCAGGACATGATTCTGACCATGTCCTCACTTTGAGCTTCCCAGAGCTGTTCCAACCCATATCTTTTTACCTAGGTGCTTTAATTACAACGTTGTGCATTGGTAGTAAATGGATAGATTTTTTGGGGGGGGGGTTAGGGTTAGGGTTTACCTATTTTTGAAGAGTGGGGAATTATCAATTCAAGGATACCAAAATATTTAGTGAGCAAGCGGTTTGAGTGCAATAAAATCTCCAAAAAACAGCAGGGGTGGGTCTATACAAATAGACAGACACGGTAGAAATATAGTGACACCTGAATTAAACATCAAAGGGACTGATCACATGTGACTGATTCTTTTCTCTTATTGTTTGATAACATGCTATCAAGATTTAGGATTAGAATGTAATCACCTTACTGCAATTTATTGTGCTAGTAATGCAGTATAATTTTGTAGGGGGAGTTGACAACAAAATTGTCAATCTAGGTTCTGAAATGCAAAAAAAACAAAAAAAAAACATAGGTCTTCTCTGGTTGGTTTATATGTTTCAGTTTACTGTAAATAACTGGTCTGAGAATTCATACAATCAGATTGAGGGCACAGGGTTGTGCCCATGTATGCAATAAGGCCCGACAGGGATTCCGTATACGACAAATATACAGAAGCCTCGGGGCATTGTGCGGCACGAGACGAAGTCCAGTGCCTCCAACCCTGAAGGGCCTTATTGCATTTATAACCTGGTCAAATAGTGGATTTGAAAAAAAGTAGTCCCACACTACACACTAAGTTAAGGTGAGTACATTTGTTTAATTGAAACATGCAAAAGTAAGTAAATATTGAATTGTACATTGCCATTGAAAAGATCCACCAGGAGGTGGAGTTGAGACAGCATTGAATTATTTTTTTTCTGTGAGTGTAGAACGGTTTCAGCAGAACGGGAGTAAAACAAAAAAAATAAATAATGACGTCTCAGATTTCTGTGTCAGAGGGGGTGGATAATGTGCTGAAGGGTCATTTTGTGTTTTTCTGTAGTGTTTACAAACCACTAAAATACATTATTTGAAGTGACAAAGTCGGGGTGAGTGAGTATAGAGACAGAATTATGCTATCTTGTAGTTCATTTCATTGATCTTCAAATCGTAATGACTGCTTACTACTTTTGGGATTTTATTTGCTGGTACTTGGTCACTCAGTTTTATAGTTACTGTACATCTCTAACTGTAAACAAGATGGCTACCAGTACTTTAAATTCTGTAAGGCAGCGCAGTGATTTAGAATACGTGACAAGGCTCCAACTGTCCGTATCCATCCAATATACGGATAGCTGGAACTTTGCTTGACCAATCACATTACTTGTTTCACGTTCCATTGCCAGCCCTGGTTTATAAACTAGATGTGGATGGATCTTTCATACTTTTTTCCAAAGGGTGCCATAACTGGTTAAACCTAAACAGCAAATTAAGCATTGTGACAAGCTGGCTTTTGTGGTTACGTCAGACCAGAAAGGAGTACACAGACAGACGGTAGGTAGTTGGTGGTGAATCTGAGACGCTGTTGCGCTTAGTGAGTTTATTGTAAAATAAAAGGTTTAAACAGAAAACAGGACACGGCACTTGCGGCCAAAATAAACAGACAAACAAAACGAACAGACACTAACAAACAGGGACGAACACTAAACAAACACGTACCACGTAGCAATTGCTTCTTTTTATTTCTCTCCCCACTCTCTCCCGTTCCTTCGCCCTGAACACACAACCCCGAGTGAGTAAAACGTGCATCTATATATACAATTGAGGTGATGGAAACAGAGGCAGCTCCTGCTGCTCTGCTCCTGGTGGAGGTGATGGAGGCAGAGGCAGTTCCTACTGCTTTGTTCCTGCCAGTGGAGGTAGAGGCAGCTCCTGCTGCTCTGCTCCTGCCGGTGGCAGAGGCAGAGGCAGCTCCTGCTGCTCTCCTCTCCTGGTGGTGGAAGCGGTTGAGGTGGTGCAGAGACAGCTCCTGGTGGAGATGGTGGAGGCAGAGGCAGCTCTGCTCCTGGTGGAGGTGGTGGAGGCAGAGACAGCTCCTGCTGCTCTGCTCCTGGCGACGGAGGTGGGAGCAGCGTGTAGTCTCCTGGCGACGGAGGTGGGAGCAGCGTGTAGTCTCCTGGCGACGGAGGTGGGAGCAGCGTGTAGTCTCCCCCTCTTGCAGGGGACTGGTGCGGGTGGCTCTTCCTCACTTGCAGGGGACTGCTGTGGCTCTGCCTCACTTGCAGGGGACTGCTGTGTGTCTCCCTCTCTTGCAGGGGACTGGTGCGGGTCTCCCTCACTTGCAGGGGACTGGTGCGGGTCTCCCTCACTTGCAGGGGACTGCTGCGGCTCTGCCTCACTTGCAGGGGACTGCTGTGGGTCTCCCTCTCTTGCAGGGGACTGGTGCGGGTCTCCCTCACTTGCAGGGGACTGGTGCGGCTCTGAAGGTGCAACCAGCAGGCATTTTCCCTCTGCTGGTGGAGATGGGGACAGCAGGCATTTTCCCTCTGCTGGTGGAGATGGGGACAGCAGGCATTTTCCCTCTGCTGGTGGAGATGGGGACAGAAGGCATTTTCCCTCTGCTGGTGGAGACGGGGACAGCAGGCATTTTCCCTCTGCTAGTGGAGACGGGGACAGCAGGCATTTTCCCTCTGCTGGTGGAGACAGGGACAGCAGGCATTTTCCCTCTGCTGGTGGAGACGGGGACAGCAGGCATTTTCCCTCAGGTGGTGGAGACGGGGACAGCAGGCATTTTCCCACTGCTGGTGGAGACGGGGACAGCAGGCATTTTCCCACTGCTGGTGGAGACGGGGACAGCAGGCATTTTCCCTCTGGTGGTGGAGACGGGGACAGCAGGCATTTTCCCTCTGCTGGTGGAGATGGGGACAGCAGGCATTTTTCATCTGCTGATGGAGAAGGGGACAGCAGGCATTTTCCCTCTGCTGGTGGAGACGGGGACAGCAGGCATTTTCCCTCTGCTGGTGGAGACGGGGACAGCAGGCATTTTCCCTCTGCTGGTGGAGACGGGGACAGCAGGCATTTTCCCTCTGCTGGTGGAGACGGGGACAGAAGGCATTTTCCCTCAGGTGGTGGAGACGGGGACAGCAGGCATTTTCGCACTGCTGGTGGAGACGGGGACAGCAGGCATTTTCCCAATGCTGGTGGAGACGGGGACAGCAGGCATTTTCCCTCTGGTGGTGGAGACGGGGACAGCAGGCATTTTCCCTCTGCTGGTGGAGATGGGGACAGCAGGCATTTTTCCTCTGCTGATGGAGAAGGGGACAGCAGGCATTCTCCCTTCAGCCCAGTGAGGGTGCTGGTAGGTGTGGCTCCTTCTACTTGGAATGCAACCTGCTGGGGCAATCCCATATCGTTGATTACCACAGCTGTCGGGTTCACAAAGGGCACTGGGTAGTAGTGTTGTTCCCAGTGTTCCCAATGTTCCCCATCTCTGGCCCACAGCAGGTCAACAACCTTCGGGAGGTCCTCCCAGTTCCACTCTGGGTCTGACACCCAGTCCAGCATCTCCTCAGAGGATGGGAAAGGCTCTGTCTCCTCCCTCCTGGGCTCTGGATGCTCTCTCCATTCCTGCTGTTGATGTCTTCTGCCGTGTACGAACACTAAACAAACACGTACCACATAGCAATTGCTTCTTTTTATTTCTCTCCTCACTCCCGTTCCTTCGCCCTGAACACAAGTGAGTGAGTAAAACGTGCATCTATATATACAATTGTGCTGGGATTCAATTACCAATTAATTATTCACTTGAATCCCAACATGTGAACTAATCTGTGAAAACTCTGTGCTCATATATTAAGTACTTTAAATGCACGTGAAGTGAAGTGCAATCCCCGTGCCTAAATACAATTATACATTTTAAATACTCATGCTCATTACCCACATTATATCCCGTGTACCAACTACAATACACCAACATTAACACACGCAACATACAACATAAAACACAAAAATACACACAGGGGCGGGGCACATTGCCACAAGCATCCATAAATAACACAAGCCAGCGCTCTCCTTTTAATCACCTGCTTGCTGGCTTTTCAGGAACCCAGGAGCTGGTTGCTGAAGTGGAGACTTCAGACTGGAAAGGTTTTATATTTACAGTGAATATCCATTTTAAAAAGCAGTACTCAACTCCTCCTCAACAGTCAAGGCTTTTGTTACTATTAGCAGTATTTGTTTTCAAATTTTATAATTGTAATGGCCTGTCATTCGGACAATAATTAAAAATTGAAACTTGTTAAAGCAAAAAAAAAACAAACTGTACTTAATGTTCTCCACATTAACAGCTCACATACACATGTAAAAAACAAAAGAAACCCTGACAGAACTGCAGACACTAAATATGATGGGAAAAGGTTTTTTTTTATAAATTCTCCTACATGACAGATTATGACTTGATGTTATATGTCAGGAGGTTCTTGGGCTTTACATTCCGCTCTTGACAGATACTCAAAACAAGTTATGGGTCACTTTAAGTTTGTGTGGTAGGGCGCTGCAGACTTTGAAGATTCTTTTTGCACGGTTTCAGAGACTCAGCAACTCTTACATGAGGAGAAGCCTTGAACACAAATGATTGATAGAAACTGTGTTACCATGTCTTTTTTGTAGTAAATCCTATCTCATGTTTTCACCCTCATCCCCCACTCAAAACAATTCATTTATTAATAGCACTTCATGTTATTAACCAGGAAATGATTGCCAAGTCGTATTATATTATTGATTAAATTTTTTCAAACCCTAGCCCTCAACCCCACTTTTAGCCCAAACAGGTTGACACTTACTACTGGGAAAGAGAAATATTGTCAGTTTCATGGAAAGCATGACCAATTTAATACATTTATGTGTTACATATATTAATAGTATATACCAGTTGTGGCAAATTCTATTTAAATGCATCCCAAAGCTGTTGCCTGAGCATTTGATCAGTTACTTAACTAAGCCAAACAACAAAGTATATGCTTCGTTCAAGCTTGAAGTACTGTTTATGATCAGTAGTAAACATTATTTTGCCTTTAAGGCACCACATTTTTTCTGTATAGGTTAATACTTGGTTTGTAACTTGTATTAAACTTAAATGTATTCAAATGTTTATAAAAGTACTGCTGAAATATGAAAACAACTTCATGCAAATTAAAACATAATTATATACCAATAAATGAGATGCTAGAACCTATTTTGCATTGACTTAAAAGCATAGTTTCCTATATGTTTTATCTATATATATATATATATTTTTTTTACATTTTTTAAAGATGATTTACATATCTTTGTTAAAAATATCTGCTCTTTAGATGTCTCCTGTGCAATATTACAGTAACATGAACCATATTTTAGTGTAAACTGAAAATTATTTTGGGGTACTGTAACAATTTGTGTGGTGTTTTAATGATTTCATTATTGTTCTTTTTTATTATTCTTGTAAAAGATTACTTACTTTTCCATATCTTATGAATATTTCTATACTGCTATTTTTTATGCAGGTGGGTAACAGTTTTAATAATCTAATACTATGAAAGGGTTTAGCTTTCTATGCAAAGGTTGGAGAGTGTCAGATAAAAGAACTGAAAGCGTCTGACAAAAATCCACCTCTGACCAAATCATTGATGTTTTTAATGATTTTGATAAGAAATTGATTGAAAAGCTTAGAGTCTGCATTTGAAAACATATTTCAAAAGACTTACTGTACAGTAAGATCCACTCTTGGACCAAAAGGTCTTTGTGCCTCAATATTAGCCGCTATTGTATTACTGATACATAATTTCAAACTCACAGAGGTTGCAGGGACTTCAAACGAAGAACTACTTGGGTCATGTATTACCTGTTTTAGTGCAGTAGTACCATTACTGGTATGAATGCCAAGACTGGTAGAACATTCAATCAGAGGGGTAAAACCGCCTCTAGTCATTCTGCATATATTCATCTCAGATGGTTGTGTGTAATTTATGTGTGTGTGTGCTGATGTTAATATCTGTCTCAAGGCAATCTTAGTTAGCACCTGTTACTTAACACAATGGAATAAATCCTAGGTAAAATAAATTATAAATGAGCTATCATGCACACAACAACCAAGAGGCTCAGTAGTGTGGTAAACCAAGGGTCAATCTTGGTTGGAGAATGGAATGTCCATGCAACCCTCACCCCACGTGATAATGCTTAAGTGAAATGGGTTTTGAAGACCCTGTTCAAAAACCTTCAGCTCACATTTTAGTGTTTGTCAATATTCTTGTAAATGTAAGTGTTTTCAAACAGAAGAACAAACCCTTTTAGAAACTCTGGAGAAATGTTTCAGCATCATTAAAACTTATTTAATAGATTGAAACAGGCTAAAAATAACATCCTGTTAATCTATTTGGCTCACATCTTTGTTGTGCACATACACAAATCTAGCTGAAGATGTTCTGTTTTTGGTAACTGATCCCACACACTTATTTAATGGACTGAAAATGCGAATAGCGCCCTGCATTTCTGTTTGGCACACATCTTTGCCATACATGGTTCTCCTGTGTTTGTTTAAACCTTACCCTCAGGGATCCTGTTACCTTTGCTTGTTGCTAAGATTTTTATCATGAAGGGACCCAGAAAGACTACTTAACTATACCAAGATAGACAGACATTTTTCACATTCCCAGAGGGGGGGGTGGGGGGGTGGGGAGGGCATATAACATTGCTTTCTGTCTGCCATGTGAATCCATGTCTACTGGGTGTGCTGCTGTGCTTGGGACCTTAGCACCACTGAAGGCAGTCCACCGCAAGTCTACTGTTTGAAAATCTCACATTCATGAGTTGGCACTTTCAGCAGGAGTAGTCTGAGTGTTTGCAATGAAAACATAATGGTAAAAGTGTAGGAATCACTTACAATTAATTATATGAACTGCACAGTCATGATAACATTTTTTAATGATAAGCCAAAATACTGAAACAATCATTAAGTGCTTATGGCTCCCGACTACAGCTTTATAAAGAGGGAACAGTTTTTAAGGTTATAAATATGCATAACTTAATTAAAAGGAGCCAACAGCAAGAATCATCTGGCAAGGACCAGGAAAGATGGCAAATACTAATATTTGTAAATATTTTAAAAGGGAACAAAAAACGGTATTTTGTTAAATATGAAAGCTGTAGGAGTGGGTTGAAAAGTCCTTGAAAACAAACTGGAAAAGAAAAAAACTGTTTTTCCACAGCTTTATTGTATGGTTTGGTGCCTTCTGGCTTGAATACTTTGTTTAATTTAATTAGCATGTTTCCCAGACATTATGTGAGCTTATCAAGCCATATCTTTACATTCTGTTCTGTTTGTTGATGTCAGTGCTGTATATACAAATCACTGCTATTTCTTATCCGACATATCTGCATACTTTAACCGACCAAACAGTCCTTACTCCTGGAATGCTAAGCATGTGGAAAACTGTAAATGGAAAACTAAAAATGCTACAATTGGAAACGTATGGGTTGTCAACCGGGTTCATAAATCTGGTTTATTTCAATGACGATATTACAAAGTAAAATGCATCTGCAAAAAAATGTAAAAGGCCTGTGAGTTACCATCAAGCTTCAGAAAATGGCACTATAGCAGCCAACCAGCTATGTCCTTATTAAATAACAGTTTAATAGGCAGAAAGTCCATGCTTGCCACCTACTGTAAAACAAAACGAACAACCCTGTCCAGGCTGTAAATACAAAATGCAGGAATCTCCACTATATCCAGTGGGCAGTAAAATATGAGAGGATATATATGTATATATTTTAATAATGGTGGTTTGGGGTCATGTCAAAGGTGAATGAACTCTGAGAAAACAAAGCCAGTTTCTACTCATAAAGCAAGAGCAAGGATTGGAAATATTTGTCCCTGTAGCTTCTGACAGACACATATTTAATGCCTTTCATTTTATTCCAACCAATGCAATGTTTGCAATTAGCAACAAAAGAAATGATAAAATGAAAGGACTTCCCCTGGATTAGCACAGCAGGCTATTCCACCCTGCTACTTCGGCTTACATAAAATTAATTATTATTCAATAGAGTGCCAGTGTTCTCAATAATTTGTCTCAAAATATGTGTTCCACAGTGGGAGTAGTCATGCCCTGCATTGCCCATTACAGCAGTTCTGCTTCCTGAGTGCAGCACATTACTACGCCCCCCCTGAGCGATGCTCCTGCAATCCCTGACTGGGCCTTCTGCCACCAGCACCGCCTTTCTAACAATTTTCCATCAGCTACAATCTGTATTCATAAGTAATTTCTAAGGGACATGTTTTAACATGTACATGTGCGGTTGACCCCTGTCTCTTAAAACAGTTAGCAGATCTCGGATTTTGGTAACTGAATCCACCCATTGTTGCTTCCAATAAGACTCATACAGCAAAAACAAGGAAAACTGTACATATTAGATTAAAAGCAGAATGTACTATTCTATGAGGTTGTCCGTGTTCCCCTGCTTTGCAGTGGGTCAGCAGCTCAGTGGTACTGTACAATAAGATTCCTTAAGGTTTTTACTGCTGCCAGCTCCACTCTTCTTCCCACAAGACCAAGATTCAAACTCGGATCACAATGACGTTTACCATAGACACAAGCTTTTCATTAGTAAATGTTAAAGCAATAATGATTTTTAATGACAGAAACTGTTACAGGAATTCAAAAAAAATATTGGGTTATATTGTATATAAGTGTGTATTACACATAAGTCTGTATTGTATGCTGCATATACTGGTATTGTTATATTTACTTCCTAGCCTGGAAAGATTTCACATAGTGTTATAAAGGGGGAGCCCAGTATCAGTAAATCAGGATGGCTGTCCAACATGAAATAGAGCGTGGTATATATGCTCTAATTTCATACCAAGTAAAATTCTGCTGTACACAGGAGCAGTGAAAAGTATAGTGAAATAGATTTTAAGACACTAGACTATGCTTTGGATTGATAAGGGAGTGTCACTAGACATGGAGGCTTACCTGCAGGAGCTTCCAGCGTGTGTTCAGATCCTCCAGACGGTTAAGGTTGTAAGGGGAGAGCTGGATGTCTGGAGGGGTGAACTTGGACGCCAGGTCATTCACATGGGTTACATTCTCTTTAATCGGAGCTATTTCAGCTCGGAAGGCCTGTAACAAGAAACAATAACAGTTAATTGAATTGCTTTTTTCTCAATGTTCAACACCTTCCTGCTTTCCCATCTGCACGGTCAGATAGGTATTCTCAGCTGGTATGCTCAGTTGCATAACCTTCCATGCCCTGATTATGTGCAGTGCTACTGCATACAACTGAACTCTCCATGACCGCAAGGGATGTCTCTTTCTTACTGACATGCCTTGTTATCCCTGGTGGGTCAAATACACTTTTTTAAAAAACCTGACTGTCATACCCCTATCTCAATTCCAGTGTCTCTTGATTTTGCAGCTGGCTGGTTTTGTCAAATACATTAAAGTTAAGCGAACTGCCACCCATGGTTACACACTGCTGAAAGTAAGACAGTGCTTTGCTGAGATTCAGAACCAGAACTGTATCTTGTTGCTATTGGTTTTCAGCCCCTTGATACTTGTGGTATGTGTTGGTTCCCTGGTTGCCCTCTTATACACCACAATAAAAACATAGCAAAGTGCAGTTACATAGCAAAAGCAAAGTGAAAGCATAATAAAACACAGCCAAGGATGGAAAAGCACAGCCAAGGATGGTAAAATTGTTTTAAAGCACTGTTAATAGTTTAAGTATGGGAAATTGAAAATGCAATATATTAAACTTTTATAAGGGCTATAAAAGGCTCTGTTCTAAGCACCAGTTAGACACATCTGACTTATGTTTGATAGGAAAAGGAACTGTTTGACAGGTTAACAGATTCCTTTAAAAGACAACCAGATTTGCCAGTACATGCCAGTATCAAGGGAGCTCAACTGGTTAATCACCTTTGGGAGAAAACAGAGGGTTTAATACAGTTGACTAGTGGCTGTATTTAGATATGCTGCAGCTTAAATCATTAAAATACACCCCAGAACCATATTCTAATCATCATGAAACCATGTCAAAAACTATTTACATACCTACACCCGGAGCTCTGAAACTGTGTTCATAAATAAACCTTTTAAATTAATGGAAGTTGTTTGCGATGCTCAATATAGAATCTTAATTTAAATAGCTACAATATGTTTCCTTTATCATTCAGTTTTATTAAAGCAATCTGTGATGGCCAATAGACTTGTGGGCTGCTCTTAAATTCATTTAGTTTTTGGCATAATGAATACCAAGCAAACAGAACAAAAATAAACATGTTAGTAGAACTGTCTATATCTTCAGGGGGAATCAATTTTAGAGCAACTAAATATTGTACCTAATAGAAAAGTCTTGAAGGAAGACTTAATCTTTGCAAAAACTCAACAAACTCTACTTATAAGAGGCACTTTAAACATAAATAATTAAATGTCTGCCCGTTTCATGTGGTTAACTTTTGCTGTCTAATTTAAAACAACAAAATGTATTGATTCCAAGTTGTCTGTTTCTATTTCATCTCACAATGAGCTGTAATTAAATGTCTTCTGCTTTGGGCAATGTAACACCATTTCAGTAACAGCATTACTCGAGATTCGTGTGCCCTAAGAGGCAGCTATTGGTAGGCAGCAAAATGGCTAATAAGTTAATGGCTTGATTGAATTGGAATTGGAACTTGAATTGGAATCTGTCAGACAGCACACAGGGCATACTACATTGATTAATGGTGATGATTTTCAAAGATTGGCCAGAATATTCTGAGTGGGTTTAAGGTTGTTTAGTGTTATAGGGTCACAGTTTCACAAAACTTCTCTTCTGGAATCAAGATGCACAAAAACAACCTCAAAGCTTGGTAGAAACAATCAGAGAAAAAGAATGGATTCAGGACTATCTATAAAATCATCCTTAGTACAAAACAAAGAACCACTCTGATTCATTGCAAATGTAAAAAGTGAAAAAGTAGCATTGGACGCTAATTAATGGTCTTGAACTAATTAATGGTCTTCACCAATGGCTCAAGTGACACCACAAAACTGCTAGTGTTGATAACCCAAAATTGATCCTTTTGGTGTCTTTATACATACTGAATCCAGTGTGGGCTGTTTTGGTTTAGAAGGTTCATTTTGAAGCCAGGTTTACCACTAGGTGAGGCTAAAATAAACTTGATCAAGTAACTGGTATAGTCAAGTAGCTGAAGTCAAGGTATGAGCCGTGGGTAGAATGGGTAACATTTCTATACCCTGTACTGTTAATCTATTGCAGCATGGTTGCATGGTACATGTCACTACCAATGTAGTCGCCCTGGATAAGGACGTCTGCTAATAAATAATAATAATAATAATAATAATAATAATAATAATAATAATAATAATAATAATAATATATGTGCTACCGCATAATCCAATGTGTTGCCATTGCTGGGAATGCTGTGTTCTTCACATGGTTCTCTTAAGGAAAATACACTGATATAATAATGGTATCCCAAAGATATATTTTAATTTAATGTAAGGCCAGTCACTATCTAAATCTAAATGAGTGAGCCTTTTACAACTAGTGCTTTTGACTTAACATTGAGTTAGCTCAAGGAACTCTAACTGCCAAGAACAGACTGCTACGTATTCTCTTCACTCTAATCTTTACGAGGCAGAGAGAAGTGCTTTTTATAAATGGTCATCAGGCGCACGTTCATTTATTGTTTGTTTTGGAAAACATATTCTCTTATTATATATTGCAACAATGCCTCCAATAAATCATGTAAAGGGTTCCAGTCAAAATTCAGATTACGTCATATTAGAATGTTTGTCAAATACTCATTTTGTAAATGCTGTTCTCCATAATTTAGAATAAAGAATTCAAAAGTAGAGTTTCAAAAAGACCTCCGAGAACTGTCTCTAAATTGCAACCGTATTTCCACTCATTGGTCTGCTTCTTTTCTAAGTTACTTATTCAGTTCACTGGTAGTGCACACTGTATATTATGCTAGCACATTATTTTAATGAATATTGTATGTTTGCATTCGTAAACAATGTGGATTATGACTCACTCAGGGACTGGTAAATATTGTTCTTTCTACTTTAACTGGAAAATTCCCTTGGGTCTAGTGCTTATTGCAATATATGGTAAGTTTATACATCAGCAAAAATATATCACACAGTATTGCCATGGAGCTAGAACTTTTTCTTACTTTGACAGGCAATCAAATGTTTTTAGAAGGTTCTAAATATAAATACCACCAAGTTTGGTGGAGGTATCCAAGAATTGTTACATTATGATTGAGCACATTTATGCATGTTACACTAGAAGAAGAAAGGGCTGAATGGTACAAGGAGCAAAACTCAGGAGGTGTGAAGAATAAGATCTAGAGAAAGAAGTGAGAAATCAGATTTAATTCACAGCCAGCATTTAGTCAGGGGGTAGAGGAAGGCCAGATTGGAAACTCAAGACATGATTGCTTCCAGTTTTTTCTTTCCTATTAAAACATAAACATCTGTGAGAATCAAGCTCTATAACCTGATAAGGAAATAAGAAAAAAAAAATAAGGAGACATCTCTGGAAGTAGTTGTAATACACAGCAAATAACAATGGTTTGAACTTGCTGAAATTTACAGGACGGAAGAGTATGGATGTAAAGAATAGAAGTATGGTAATAGAAATGGTAATATAGTCAGTGTACTTTGTGTTACATATGGTTAACATTCCTTTATTTGTGTTCCAGATCATTATCACCTGTGTAATATTTACTGTCTCAGATATACTGTACTGTATATTTATTTTGTGAATGCTAACTGCTTTGGTCAATTCATAACATTTCATAACTAAATACACAAATCAAAAATGATGAACAGGAAACGAACAATCTGACTCTAATCAATGTAAAACAGCATTGTTCCAATAAAACAAATATGTTTACCAAGCTTGTCTGTTGAGACTAAATAAGGAAAAGTGTGTCTTGATGGTAACAGTTGTTTTTGTTCAACGGAATTGTCCTCTAAGGGAACCATTTAACATTCACCAAAAACCAAGGCTGAAACATTTTAACATGTAGGCTAGCTACTGTGTCAATTCTTTAAAATGTACATTGGAACATTGGAACTCGAGTCGCTATTGAAACAATTTTGGAAACAAGAGTGTTTTAAAATGGTCTGTGTCAGCTGCAAAAAAAAGTGACAAGTCGACAAAATCAATTTTTTAAAAACAACCTTGAATGACAAATTCAGCAACATTTGAGTGTTGTAATCCTTTAAAACTTATGTTGACACATTAATTAATTACCATAGCCTATTTTGCTGCATTTAGCCCAAAATATTAAACACGGGAGAAGCGTTTACTGCAAAACTGACAAAACTGAAGCTTTTGTGTTTTTCTTTATACACAGTGTACATTTCTAATAATACGTAAAAGTTATTTTTTATGAAGTTTTAAAACCACAGATACCGTCAAATTATTAGTAAATTATATATCATATATGCCACTGCAGCCTATCAACCTAAAAAAATAAATAAATAAAACATCTTATACGACTAAGCACAGACGTAAACAGCTAGTGTTTTACATTGCCTATTACAAAGGCAGACACACAATTGAAACCAATGGCATTTTTCACAAGCGTCTTAAAAACAGCCTGACCCACTACTGTTGTGTGGTTAACAGAGTCAAGATGCAGTGTATCTACTAAGTAAGCAGTACGTTCCTCTGAATTAGCAGTTGTAAAGGTCGATTTGAATATTCTTCATGTGCTGCATACACTTTAGGGAGATACTCTCGTCTGAGTGTGTCACTGTTAGGCATGGCTCCAAAATTCGGGATTTTTTTCATTGTACAGTATGATGAATTCACCAATCATGAAGCCATTTGTTTGACCCCAGTTGCCAAATGCACAGCATTGATGCCGGACCGTGTACAGTTACTGTAGCGCTGGTCTACTTGATTGAAGTATGAAATGAACAGTGAAGAGAAATGGAAAATACTGTAAGGAAAATAAAATACATATTTATATTATTTGTTTATTTAGCAGACACCATTATAGGGCATAGGGCAGCTGTGTGGAGTAGTGGTTAGGGCTCTGGACTCTTGACCGGAGGGTTGTGGGTTCAATCCCCAGTGGGAGACACTGCTGTTGTACCCTTGAGCAAGGTACTTTACCTAGATTGCTCCAGTAAAAACCCAACTGTATAAATGGGTAATTGTATGTAAAAATAATGTGATATCTGTATAATGTGAAATAATGTATAATGTGATATCTTGTAACAATTGTAAGTCGCCCTGGACAAGGGCGTCAGCGAAGAAATAAATAATAATAATAATAATAATAATTATCCAAGGCGACTTACAGAGACTATAGGGTGTGTGAACTATGCATCAGCTGCAGAGTCATTTACAACAATGTCTCACCTGAAAGACGGAGCACAAGGACGTTAAGTGACTTGCTCAAGGTCACACAGTGAGTCAGTGAGTGAGCTGGGATTTGAACCGGGGACCTCCAGGTTACAAGCTCTTACAGCCTCCTGATCAAGCTAATTTACCGTTCACAGTGAAACGAGCGAAGAAACAGCTGCTTGGGTTTTTGTGGATCGCTGTTCTCCATAGACTCTTAAGATAAAGCAGTGATCATCACAAACCCAAGCAGCTGCATCCTCACTTGCACGGTAGGCAGTCAAATACACAATATCATGAATTTTTCCGGAGCCCTACATATAAGGCTAGTATGATTTCAGTGCTCAACCTGTATCTAGCTGTATGTTGTATGTATTATTTTTGATGTTCCATATTAATTCAATAAATTTGTTTTAGCTGGAACACCAAACACCACCCCCCACACCCCCAAATCGTGCACACAGCTTCTGCCGCCTGTGCGCAAAATCCATGTCAGACCTTCATGAATAGCTCATGAATGTATGGCAGCTCATTATCTGTGTTTAACATGCTGCTTTGCATACGTAAACATCATTAATTCAATGTAAATGAGGCGGTGGCGCTATTCCTTTTATTTTGCATCTGCTAAATCCTTGTTTTCTGCATGGAAATGGGAATAGTAAATAGGACAGGGTCAGAACTGCACACGGTAATGTTTTGCGTACGGTAAACACTTGGTAAATGAGGCCCATAAACTTTACTCATTCTAATGGACGTTTTATCAGAAATAACAAAAGAGGATAAAGCACATGTACTTTCTATATTCATACAGGAATCTGAAACTAGTACACCTCTGTTTATGCCACGTTGATCCCACAGGGAAAAGCATGTTTGATCTGCTCTACAGTCTTGGCACCAAGAAGATTTATGTTTGTGCCAGTGTATAACTTCATGAATTTTCAGCAGAATGATTTAATGCACCCTGCAGCTCTTTTCTAAACACCCTGTGCAAAACATAAAATCTTATACAAATATGACAGCTTTCCTCGTTCATATGAGCCAATGACAGAAGTACCAATGGACTTCTGATGTGAACACAACTAAACATTTGTTTTCTTGTTTTTGTTTAAAATTGAAATGAATTTGTTCAACACTGAGTCTCCTTTCTGCTGAACTACAATATACATATTGCAATACAACAAAGCTCCAGATTATGACAGGATAATAGTTGCTTTGTTTCTCTAATCCTTTTCTGAGTTTGTGGTGGTATTCCACCAGCAACAGCCTTTACTGGTATGACAGATATGAAAGAAGAAAAGACTGACAGATAGAAATTGATTGATTACAAAAATGATTCACTGGAATACATTAATCATGGCTGAATAAACTGTTGATCAATGTTTAAGTGACTACTCTTAGGGCAATCAAAGAAATTCACAAATTGTACATAAATCTGAAATTGATCGGAATAAAGCGAACATGTGTTTGAAGATATTCTAGAAATACTGTTGGGGTCTTTGTTTTGTTGAACTGCCCTGACTGTCACAAGAAGAGAAACAACAGCATGTTAATATGTTGAGTTGGGACTCCAACAACTTGAAGCAGGTCATTTATGGATTCCTAAAAAAGGAAAGCACTGAAGACCAAAGATTAAATGGTTCCATGAGGCAAAGATGTGCTGTAGTATGGTGGACATCCTCAATACTCAGGGGTAGATGTACTTAAGTGTTGCGGCTGTCGCAGTAGTAGCAAACCAGTTGCAAATGAGTCCGAAATCTAGCGCAATGCTGTTAGCGACTTTTAGGGAATGCTTTGCAGCAGCAGTTTTTCTTTTGCAGTTCAGCCTTGGATGAATATGTAGTTATGGGCATTCCTGCATAAATTCGCAAAAAACGGAGTGGCGATAGTGCAAATGAGGGTTCTCAAATATTATAATGAGATGTACTAAAGCTGCCGGCAATTACAACACATACAATTGCATCAATTTGTTAAGAGCTTTTGAAAACACATTTTTAACAGTCGCAATTAGCAAACCTTTAAAAGGTAGTATGAAAAACACTATCCCCTAACCATGGCCACTGTGTCATCAGCAAGAACGAGTAATTTATAGGATGAGAAGAGAAAGGGTATTTGGTACCCGCATTACCCTCTTCGATTTAAATGAAGACCAAATTAAGCACAGGTACAGGCTCGGCAGCCATATATTTCTTGAGCTGCTGTCTGATTTAAAAGATGACCTGGAGTCTGTCACCCAGAGAAGCTATGCTATCCCTGCAGTGGTCAAACTATTGTCCACCCTGCATTATCTTGCCTCTATGTCCTATGTTGCTCATTGCCTGGTATACTGCCTGAGCCTCCCCGATCAGACAGGGTCCCAGCTGGCTTGCCCAGAACTCCCTCGGCCATGACGCGGTGGTGGCTAGCCACTCGAATGTGACCAGGTACGCTTCTGGGTCATCCTCTGCCGTCATCTTCAACGCCTGTGCTTTAGGGGCCGTCACTGCGGGTGCTGTTGTAGGGTGTGGCGTTATTGCCAGCCCTACCCTCTCAATGAGTACGGTGTATCGCTCCTCTCTCCTTCTCTCCTCTGCCTCCTGTCTGGTCTCAAGCGCATCCAGCAGCTCCGCCAGTGTGTTGCGATCCATAATCCCTTACACCACGTGTGGCAAAGTGGCTTGCAGGAGTGATGTGGTGGTCAATGAAAAGGCAGACAACAAGAATCCCAGTGCAAGGAGGTTTAATTATAAGCCAGGTCTGATGACCAAAACAATAACCCAGGCAATACACAGCAATGTGTATTGCACTGTTCAAAATAAAGGGTTTGCAGTCCAAAAAATAATAAACACAGTCCAGTTACAAACACAAGATACAAACACGGTCACCAGACCTGGATGCGTGCTGCAGTGCCTGTGGTGCTAATACAATAAATATCGTGACACAGGTGTAGTGATGTCCGGGTTCGTGCTGGCCTCTGGTGACAGCTCCGGAACGTGTTAGCCGTCTACTAATAATAACAATCAGCAATTAGAAACGAGACAAAACAAACAAACACTCACGTACGATATCACAACAATGGTCCTTCCGGGTCGTTTCCTTAACCATAAACGAAGGAACAGATCACATCTCTCGTCCTCTTTTATGCCGTCATAAAACAAGTGCAGCTGCTCCTCCAATCCGCGGCTGGCACATCGTTTCCCTTCCGGGTCGATGAGTTAGTGCACTGGAGTTCCACCCCCTTTCTAGGTGACCGACTTCCTTTTCACCCTATTATTTGTTTATTTAGCAGATGCCTTTATCCAAGGCGACTTACAGAGACTACGGTGTATGAACTATGCATCACCTGCAGAGTCACTTACAATTACGTCTCACCCGAAAGATGGAGCACAAGGAGGTTAAGGGACCTGCTCAGGGTCACACAATGAGTCAGTGGTTGAGGTGGGATTTGAACCGGGGACCTCATGGTTACAAGCCCTTTTCTTTAACCACTGGACCACACAGCCCCCTAGGAATGAAGCAAGCTACCTTCAGAGCCGCTAACACTCACAGTTCCATGAATTCAAAACCACCTGGTCTACTTGAAATCCATTTAACGCCTTTTGGGATAATAATAATAATAATAATAACAATAATAGTCTTGTTTATCCTCTGATTTCATGTGGCACCTTCATAGAGAAGCGCTTCTCTTTACACTGCCACTTGGGCATCCTACTATTGCTTTTGTAGCTATGCAGTTTTTCACAGTGCTTTTGTGTCATTGAGCCAGTTTTTCATGGTTTTCGCTTAATATTCAGCTTATCTGTAGTGCCTTGATGTAACTCCTGAGCTACCTCCCAAAGAGCTGCTGACCTGACATTGTTAATTCAACAGGGCAGAGCAGCAACACGTCTCTCTCTCTCTCTCCTTCATGCCATGCAAGGTTGGTTGGTTGTCCTTCTTCAAACTTAGTTTCCATGGAAACTTAAGCAAATTCAAGCTGGGATGCAAACAGGGCATGTTTACTTGTCAGTCGACAAGAAATTAATAAAAGAAAAGCATGCATACTGACTGTGAAGCTTGGTTAATGCTGGTGTAACAAACAAACCTTTAGTTTCTCTATATGGTCCTGCAGGGAATCAATGAGAAGATCACCCACGGGTTGCCAGCCCTGCTTGACCATCTCAGCCTGGTGCAGTTTGAGGTCCAGCTCATCCATGGCCTCTTGCAGCTCCAGCAGCCTCTCCAAGGCCTCATCCAGCTTCTTCTGCCAGTCTGCAGAGCGCCTGTTCAGACGCTCCCACTCCGTCTTCACGTCATCTGACTCCTTGCGTAGGATTCGGGAGATGTTCTGGGCCCGTTCCCCAGCCGACAGCTCTGAGAAGACAAGTTAGCACAATTAAGCTATTATCTATGGATCTAGTCTGCCAATTTAACTGGTATGTATAAATCAAACCAATCTTGTGACTATTTCAGCACAAATTAGAATTATGGACTGGCATAAATTGTTGACTCCAAATTGTTGGAAGAAAGGTCAGGGAAAATGGCACGTGGCTTCAGTTATTAATTGAGAACTTCACCTTATATCACTGCAAGTGCACCATAACACCTACCTGCCATTCAGTCCTGAAGCGGAGACTGCTAGTTGTACAGCATAGTGGTCTGTAATCACTGGGAGTTGGGACCTACAAGCTTATTTCACTCGTGACCTGAGTCGGTCTAAAAACCTGGCTTCCAGAGGTGAAAGGCATTTAAGGCTAGTAAAATTACTCTGCCGCACAACTAACAAAGGCAGTGTGTTTCTATTGTTGTGTGTTCATACCTCTTGGATCCTGATAATGCCTTTGCAGCCCTTCGACTGGCTGCTCTGCCAGGAACATCTGCACTGTCTCCAGAGTGTTCAATATAACAGGTTCTTTAGCTTTCAGTTCCCTCTTGAAAGCCTAAAAAACATACATTAGACATCTCATGATTTCGGAAATGGAACTTAGTAATGATATCAGTATTATTAGGGGATTGTGATGTGGATATGAACAACACTTTATACAGTGATGGATCTTTTCACAACTTATTTCAGACAAACTGCAACACTAAAGGAATAAGTAAAATGGAAGAATTTTCAGCTCTGTATCTCATGCAGCATCATAAAAGGAGATAAACATGACTGTAAATATGGTGTGTAAAAAAAATGCCAAGCAAGTTCCATTAAATGTATTATGATATTCTCAAGAACACAGTTTGTTGGACACACATAAGTGAGACAGTACGTACAAGAGCCTCAGCTATATCCCTGTTGCCAGGGATACCCATCTCCAGCAAGGGGGATAAAACAAACAAACATAAAACACACTGACGCTCTGCTTATTTCAGAGTAGAGGGACCTAGCAGCAGACAAGGAGTGAAATGGTTTTATAGCTGTGATAATCCATCCTCCCTGTTTGATTTTTGAGAAATGTTCCCTCAGCCTGGCACAGTGGCGAGGCTCACTGATGTGTTTTAGTCAGATGAACCTCTGCACTGCAGAGCTGCAAGTTTCAAAATCCCAATGGGGGACTTGCACTCCTGATGAGAATGGAGCTGGTTTATGGAACTCTGTCACTCTGACTGAGATTCATATCCTTCAAGGTGTGGAGGGCAGCACCGGTGAAATCAGGGAAAGGACTTGAAACCATGACAGAACTAGCTGTGGCAACAACTCCACCCAGAGTCAAGCGATAGAGAAGAAGATGTTTACTTTTTTATATTGGCATACTACTGTATAGCAGGCCATTTTGGCAAGGAATTAAATGTAACTGTATTGGTGTTAAAAATCATCAAAAAACCCCAAAGAAACACAGAAATGTCTTTCTTGATTGTGTTAATAACTGCTCCGCTTGCTTTTTTGCTCTGCTTTCTTCCGTAAGTACAAAAGGTCAGATACATCACTAAAAAATATTTAGAAAATAAACAATTGAGCTCACAGAGAGACTTACTGGAAGAATAGTGGAATACTTAAAGAGTAGATGGACTTATTGAAGGATAGGTACTGTACTGTATCTGCTACGCAGCAACAGTGAAGGAGGAATCACTGAGACTCAAACCTGTTATAGTGGCAAAAACTACCGCCGTTGGTATTGTGTGCCACTCAAAATCTTCAGTTTCTAATTATACCATCAGCAAATGATCGTTTTCTTTTGTTGGACAGGTGTTTCTCAAATAACATCTACTTCAAGGACAATCGAACACAGGTGCATTCCTGTTGCGTTATCCATAGGTGTTGTCTTCTTTATAGACACATTTGAAATATTAATGTGAAATATTATATATTATTATTATTATTATTATTATTTATTTCTTAGCAGACGCCCTTATCCAGGGCGACTTACAATCGCAAGCAAATACAAATACATTCAAGTGTTACAATATAAGTCATACAATAAGAACAGGAAATACAATAATTCTCAAGTGTGACAAACCACAATTCAATAATACAGCAGATAATAGTGAAAGTTACATCAGGATATGATTAAGTAGTGATAGTTACATCAGGATATGATTAAGTACAAAATACTACAGATTAAACACTTGGGAGATTACAATATTCTGAGGTACAGGATTAGAGCAACAGTTCTTCAAAACAGAAATGATATGTTATTTTTCTTTATTATGCACTGTATTCTTAGCCAAAGCAAAGTGTAAAGACAAATCACTCTGCACTGAACTGTGGTCCACTTCCTACTGCCGCGGTAATCACTTCAAAACAGTTCCATTGTTGTACCTTGTTCCAACATGTACCTAATTTCCATGAATCTGCTAGGGTCAATGAACAAATTCAAGACATGATCTCAACACATTTTGGGTGTAAAGCACAGATGGTTCATCTGAGGATTTTTTCCCGGTGTGCACGTTAACAAGGATTTTAGCAGAACAATGTAAAAGTACCATGTTTTTTGTGGAACCGTGGGCACTTACTATGTATGTGGAAGTCAAAAGGTTTAGCAAAAAACAGACCTTTAATACAGATATTTGAGATGTTGCTTGAAACACAAGGAATTCATGTCTAGTAATCGGAAACTCAATCATAGATGCCTTTGGCAATTTGACAATATTCCGAAATGCATTAATCAGTAAAGATTTACAGATTTTACAGCTATAATAATATATATTTATGACACTGACAGATTAGGAAAAAATATGACTTCCATTGCATTGCAGTTCAGCTCATTCCAAGTTTTTACTAATTAAGTTCACGGTAAAGTATGGAGTTCATTTTTTGCTCGGTTACGGTATTTAAAAAAATAAATAAATAAATAAATAAATACATTTTACAATTTGTTAAACAAGCCTTTAATTAAGTCACAAAGTGTTACAAGACACTAATGGCCTAAAAATAAATAATATCTTCTCAAGGAACACAGTAATGCCAAACGGCCATTCAAATGAAATCCACTATAATTGTAAAAGATGCAACGAGTAATGATGATCTTTGTTTTGTAACCTTCCACCATGCAAAACAAACACATTCTTGTGCTTCCGAAACCTGAAGCAAAAACTACAACATTTCATCAATTTCGTAATGCTTTCTGTCTCTACTGCATCACACTGTGTATACTATGGTAAGTGAAATAAGTAAAGCATACTAAAAGTATGGGGAAAAACAGAGAACACATTTCACCTTTTGTAGAAGATTTTTTTTATTTACTTTTTAATGGCAAATGAATGCACTTGCAAAATCGTGTGTTGAAAGCTAGGTAAAACAGGAAATCGACCATTTATAATGTATGGCCTGCCAAAAGTGCAACCAAACTACTTTATTTAAGTCTTTCTATTTGTCGTCAGTTATGGGTACCGTAATGACATTCTGTCCGCTGGTTTAATTGAGAGAATTGATTAGCTCATCTCACAGAGGAGGAAGGTCGCTTGGGAGAACGCACAGCATTGAGAACCCAGAGAGCGCCTCAGGGCTTGATGTCAGGAGGAGACAGTCTCCTACTCTTCCCATGTAGAAGATCATATGAAAGTCTGATTTGGCTTTTTTTTAGTAAGGTGACTCAAAAACAAGACAAAAAAAGGCCTGTAATGTGAAGCGCTGTGCGATTTGTCATGGTTTAAAAATGGAGATAAAGCATCTAGGGATGTCTTGTCCCTCTGTACAGGGATTGGGGAAGTAAACCCTTTGTAATAATTAGTCAGGGGGGATTTAATTGATGACCCGTATTAGTTTTTATTCATGAAACCAGGGTCAACACCCCTGCGCTTCTTCGAAAATCAATGAGATTGTTAATGTCTGCACAACAGATGAACCATGGTTTAACGTCTGATCTTTGTACCACAGGCTCTCTACATCTTTTTATTCATGAACAGGCATGCGTTGAGGTTGGAATTCTTCCTACAATCTGGGCCCTCTAGATATTGTTGCAGTTTCTGTTTCAGCTTATTTGTGCTTGTTTTGATATGTCCAGAGTTGTTGATAAATGTGGAGTCAGCTCACAAAGGGGGCTACAGTTACTTTTTTTATTAAAAGCTGTAGTGGTTAAACTGAACACTGTTATATGAGGAGGAGGTTAAATGTCAGCAAAACTTGCAAAGAAAATGTACAAAATGAAATTTACTGGTTGCATAAGTATTCAGCCCCTTAAGTCAGTACTTGGTAGAAGCACCTTTTGTAGCAATTATTGCTATGAGTTTTTTTGGATAGGTCTCTACTAGCTTTGCACAATAAGGTGGGTGAAATTTTTGCCCATTCTTCACGGGGAAATTGTTCCAGTTCTGGATTCAAGATTGGATTCAAGTCAGGACTTTGACTGGGCCACTCAAGAACATCAATTCTCTTCTTGTTCAACCACTCCAGTGTGGCTTTGTCTTTGTGCTTCGGGTCATTGTCCTGATGAAATGTGAATTTCCTCCCCAGTTTCAGAGTCTTGGCTGACTCAAACAGGTTTTGCTCAAGGATTCGCCTGTACTTTGCACCATCCATTCTCCCCTCTATCCTGACAAGCTTCCCACTCCCTGCTGAAGAGAACTATCCCTATAACATGATGCTGCCACCTCCGTGCTTGACAGCTGGGATGGTGTTGACTGGGTGATGTGCAGTGTTGGGCTAGCGCCAGACGCAACACTTGGAATTTAGACCGATAAGTTCAATTTTTGTTTCATCTGACCACAAAACCTTTTTCCACATGTCTGCAGTATCATCTACATGCTTTTTCGCAAACTCCATACATGCTTTAAGATGAGGCTTTTTGAGTAATGGCTTCTTTCTTACCACCAGTCCATACAGGCCAGCTTTGTGTAGGGACTGGCTTATTGTTGATGTGTGAACACTGACTCCCATCTCAGACACAGAACTTTGCAGTTCTCTCAAGGTCATTGTTGGCTTCAGAGTGACATCCCAAACCAGTTTCTTGCTTGCCCGGCTGCTCAGTTTGGGAGGGCGACCTGATCTGGGTAGTGTCTGGGTGGTTTGATGCATCTTCCACTTCTTAATGATGGACTTCACTGTGCTGAGAAGGATAATCAGCACCTTTGAAATTTTCTTGTATCCTTCTCCTGCTCTGTGCCTCTCTACCATTTTATCCCTGACTTGTTTCGAAAGCTCCTTGGTCTTCATGGTTGCTTTGTTGGATCACTAGGTGAGTTTATTAGCTTGAAAGTCTTTATATACCTGAGGGAAATTATCTACAAGTTAAATCACTTGAGTACACACAGGCTGAAACCATTTCACTAATTTTGTGACCTTTCAAACAAATCATTTGCACCTGAGCTGATTTAGGACTGCAGTAGCAAAGGGGTTGAGTACTTATGCAACTGAGATTAATCTGTTTTTCTCTGTAAATGTTACTTATTTATATTGTATATGCATTTTTTTTACTTTATCAATGTGCAGTAGTTTGTGTAGATTCTACATGTAATGGAAGTACATACTATACTAAAGAAAACTTCTATAGTAGGTTTTTTTAAACAGCCCCAGAGCTAAAGACTGAAACTTTTACCTGCCGAGTCACCCACAGAGTCACCCGCTGAGCACAGTGGGGAAAAAGGCCAAGATTAACAACAATTAAGATGTATTATGTTGTATTATGCTCCATTTATTGTTGTTACAATGAGGTTATGTGCAACAATGCAAGTACTTGTCAGGAGTGCGTTTTTAACATTATTTTAGTTGCTGTAAGCGTAGGTAGTTTTTGTTCTTGCCTTTTGATACCATATCCATAAAAATAACTGCGT
The DNA here is from genome assembly GCF_902713425.1 of Acipenser ruthenus. Lineage (NCBI taxonomy): Eukaryota > Metazoa > Chordata > Actinopteri > Acipenseriformes > Acipenseridae > Acipenser > Acipenser ruthenus. The sequence goes on from NC_081196.1 coordinate 35,756,054, forward strand.
TTGTCCCGCATGATGGCAGATTTGGCATATGTGTGATTCCTAAAGATTTTTTAGCAGTTGATTCAGTATAAATAAGTAACTCAGTGATTCTCTTAACTGTTTACATTGTGTACTACAGATGTATCAAGGCTTGCCAGGATGTTTTGTTGTTTGTCTATTGTATCCCCCCCACTGGAAATTTGACAAATCGCACCCTGGCTATAACCACACACAGTACAGTAATAGCAGATGACATAGTCTGATCCCTGGCTTTAATTGGAGGATCAATATTGTAGGCCTGCTATGTGCGATTATGAGTGAATTGTTGAATAATGGAAATTGCATCAGTCAGTGTCGAGATTTTAAAAAGTGACCAGAAAAAAATGACATCCCTTATAACGGCAGGACCATTTTAAAAACACTCTATATCTTTAACAAAAGAAATACAGTACGTAACTGAAAAACATTACATTGAAATATAATGAACTACGAATTCGTGCCAGTATTATTACTAATACTGTACTTGTATTACGCATACATGTAGTGTATATGTTTTGATGATTTTAAATGCTTCTGCCTGTGAGTTGTCTGAGGCTAGCTATAGCACATATTTCAAAACAAATATATTGTAGCCTTTCGGATTCTTGAGATAGAAATCAGATGGAGGCTGAATTGAGCTGAAAGGCTCATGCCGTTTATTTGTTATGAAAATAAAAGCATAAAGTGAGGGAAGGGAACTGGGAGTCGAAAATGAAAATAAAATGATTCATTTTGGTTTATTTCTCTGCATACTTGACCCTTCCCGCCCTCTCTCGCTATCTCTCCATCCACACACTCTCTCCACTCACTCTTGTCTATATAATATTAAGTATATAAATTAAGTCGATAGGATGTGCCTGAGTTTTGACTGTCTTTCTCCTGCCTAAACAACTTTATTTAGAAAATATTTTCTGCAAAGTATGTTAGCGGGTGTGGTTTGATGGGGGGCGTCCCTGGCTCTGCTTTTTGTATCACAGGCTCTGTCTTTTCTTTCAATTTTCATCCTCTGCAGGTAAGATAGATTTTGTACTGACAATGTCTTTCTGCGGAAAATTTCATTTATACAGATGATATTCAAAAATGTGCATATAGTATGGCAATTCTGTGTACGACAATAACATTTGCATGGTGGCAAATGTTAACATATTAGTGGTGTATCAGCGTGATGTATCTTTACTATAGACTTTACTACTGTTTTGTAAAATGCAGTCAAATTGGGGTAAAATGTTAAGAAGATATGAAAAGACTTGTCTGTCAGAATACAATAAGAAGAACAATACGCTACATTCAAAACATATATACGGACAATTCGAGGTTCACACCAGTAACAGAATAATTTAAACAAGCAATTTTAAAAGAACAAGAAAATGAAAACACAAGAAGAAAAACACTAACTAACATAAAATCACAAAGTCGTTTTGTTTCTCCCACTGACAAAGTCATTCAGCGGGAGAAACAAGAATCAGATACCTGAAAAAGACCTGGATAAACACCTTTCGAATTTCATCTCGTCAGTAAAAAAACAAAAGAAAACATGAGGGCGACTTTGAACCAAGTTCTCTCAGAAGCATTCTTAGCAGCGTTGACTGCTACCTGTACAGGCATTACTGTGCATTTTCCAGAGCAGCCCGTCACAGTTTACACAAACAGACAAACAAAAACAGCTTAAGAAAGAAGGTAAAGGTAACCAGCCATACAAACAACTTAAGAAAATATACATAATTTAATGTTTATGAATTTCATTACTGACATAGAACGTTCATTTTAAAGTGTAGAATGTTGATTTTATAGTGCTTATGTGAAAGTATACATAAAAAAACAAAAAACAATATAAATACAGTTAAAATAAATACAAACTATAAATAATCATGCTGTAACATTGAAGTATAAAATTATTAAGACCCTTGACACTGTGTATTACCAGGCGTTATGGACTGCTTGTTTGTAATAACACCCTCGACTTCGTCTTGTAGCCCATTACCCAAACAGTCCATAATGTCTGATAATGCCCTCTGTGTCAGGTTGTATTGCTTACTTATATTTCAGTAGAAAGATTCCCTGAGCTAGAGGGATATGTAAGTCCTAGCAAAAGCCCTTAGAACGTTTGTAGCCGCATCGCAAAAACAAATCAAACAATATCACTCCACCGTATATATGCACAGTATATGCTCTCTTTTCTTTAACCATACTTTTCAACTAAATGACTGATTATGTGTAATGGAACCATAGATTCAATCTTAAGATATAAAACAGAGAGTTTGTTTTTCTAAGTAGAAGAAATGCCCTCAATGATTCAGAAAAAAAGCGCAACAGTGCCTCACCCAGCTGCGAGTCATTAATACCCATACATGTGAGATGATATACCCTAAGATTATCATGCTGCTGGTGCTCTGAAATGTCACGAGATATGCCCAATTAGTTCTTTTGTATTCAGTTACAGATTCTGGCAGAAACCAACCATACCCACCTGCTGTTCAAAAGAGATTCCATCAGCAGCCCTAGAGGGAAAGCTGTGGGATCTTAAAAGAAAAGCTGATATAGGCTAGAGGGGATCCTGGGGTGAAATGGGGGAGTAAATGGGGACAAGGAGATATTGATCTATATACTATGCCTGGGAAGACAACTACCCAAAGCTAAGGCAATGCAAATGACACCATTAGGTTTGGGTACCTGTATAAGAAGCTAATGCTCTGCAAATTATTTTTATACCATTATGGCAAACCAGAGGATCCCAAGGCTAATTCATTCATCAGCTTAGAAACGCACCTTATTGTGTAATTAACTCAAACAATTAAATGAGTTTCCTTCCTATAAAATACATTTAAAAAATCTTAATTTCCATTTTTATGGGTACAGTACATGTTGTATACACGCCTCAAAGCCGCCAGCATAATGAATAGCTGCAGGACATTTATTCAGACAGTCTTGGAATTTGTTTGAAATGTATTGGATGTACCTAGCTTTTTACTGGTTCAAGCAAAGGCGCCACTGTCAATACCCTGTAATGGGGTTGCCCTTATACAAGTTTGCCTCAGTAATTATGCAGTATTGCAATGCTGTTCTCATTGTTTACTATGGTTTGCCATGTTTTTAATATACATTGCATTGCCATATCTCTCTGGGCTTTACAGTGCTTACCCATGGTTCCACTATGCTTTAGTACACATTGTTATGCTTTTACTATGGGAAACCTTAATACGGGTGGGGTTGTTATAGCAGTCCCTTACCCTGTGTGTATCCAGCTGCTTTTGGACAGTAGGAACATCGCCCCCAATGGGCTTCTGTCTGGTCAGTTCCTCATTCTTTAGCTGGAGCCAAGCCAGGAGTTCCTGGAGAGAGAGGTGTAAGCGCTTCCACTGCTCAGTGCTGGCTTCCAGATGGGACCTAACCAAATGGGAAAGAAATGTAACACAAGCGTCTGTAACCAGGTTCTTACAATAGTCTTACAAGGCAGATTTGAAGCTGCTTAAAGCACATCATATACGGCACTACATTTATCTGACTTTGTTGTAAACTACAGGTGTTATGAGCCAAGTGGGACCATTTATGTCTAGCTTGATACAGGTTACTACAGGTCAAATACTACATTTTTTGTGTAGTACGTAAGGATAGGAAGGATTTCTTTTTTCATATTGATTTGTAGAATTGAACTGGGGACTGTGTTTATTATCAGGTGATGTAGCAAACGTAACACATCACATAGACTTACAAAATGCATCAAAATGTTTTAATTTAACAGGATGGTCATGGTTCGTTTTATACAAGGGACCAGTTTTCTTTACTAGTTATAAAACTTTTCTAAAGTAAAACCTATTTTGTTTGCTTTTCCTGAGAGGCAGAGTGTGCACACAATGATGACATTTTTTTTAAATAATAAAGACAGTCTCTAAATGACTGTGGGGACCAATTCATCTAAGTCTCTAATACTTTTTTGTACAGTGTTAATGTTTTGCCGATTTGTATTTCCTACCACTGCCAATGAGAAATGCTGTGAATGAGTGGTTATATCCCAGCAGGTTATCCTGTTAAAAACTAATTTGGAATAAATTAAATGGATACATACATAAATTGTCACCGGAGTCTTTTGTTCCTGGAGAAGATCATAAGGGTGATAATATTATTCAGCCTGAATGGAAAACATACCTCCCTTGCTCCCAGTGCATCTTTTTTATTATTATAAATTTCCAAGAATTTCAGTTGAGAGCTTTTCTGCAGGATAGCATATTCCAACACTAGACTGACTGAGGACATATTGAATGGTACTTCAATACACATCACTACATATGCATTTGTGGCAGCCATTTTGTACTTAATATTAGCTAGTCACCCTATTCAGTTAACACTAGTACCCAAATCGCACCCCTTATACATTATCTTTAAGATCATTGACCTAATTTTATTATACAATAATGCGGTAAAGAATCACAAGAGGTTGCACTGATGCTCGAAATGGGTTTCCATGGAAACCTGATCTGACCAGAGCTAAGGTGGAAACAAAGAGACTTCCATATGCCAAGTACACTTTGCCACTACTTTGTCAAGAGAGAAAAAAACAATCTATTGAAAAAAAGGAACGCAACAAGGGTTAAACAGCTACAACAAAGAGCTTCATTCAGAATCATTGCTCTTTCATGACAACTTATGGTTCCATTCAGACAATGAGTACTGTATCATGTTTACTCTCAGAGAACTAAGCTATCTGCCAACATCCATAAAGAAAATGTCTGTGCTACTGAAATATTTTCAGAAGAATGCTTTCTTTCAGGACACACTTGAACTTCATCATGCGGCTGTCATTTTTTTTGACATTATCTGATATAAATGTACTTTACTGTACAGCGCCTTGGCTTGCAGCTGCACAGAATATGGCAAACTGCATTCACGATAACAAACAAGAGAAGAGGGAGCCTTCAAGTGCTACAAAAGGGATAAAACAAGTGCACTCACCCACATCCTCCTTATAAAAGTATACTAGTATACTTCACACATTGGAGAAGTATGGGACAAATCGATTGTGTTGTTTTATTTTTAACTTTGTATCTAAACTCATTAAATATTATGACTCATGAAAATCATATCAGACTTAGAGATCCTCTCCAGGTAAGAGTTGTAAACACCTTCTACTGTACAGTACGTCTCATAGTCCCATGCTTTTCAAATAAACTAAAACAGTGCATCACAAAAAAAAAAAAAATCAAAACAATATCATGTTTATCAATATGCTTACCAAATTCCTCACAGATTTGTCATAGAACTAAAAATATAGGGGAAACTTGACAACGTCAGATAAGGTTTTTTTTTTTTTTTTTTTGTTCAATTTTGGTTAAAATGTTGGTGTTTGAAATGCATTTTGCGTATATTTATGAAGTTTTAGTATAAAATGAAAAATACAACTATTTAAGCTAAAATTATGCTGTTTAACACTAGAATGACCAAGGCAGTCATTTTTGACTGTTTTTGGAATTGAAATTTAAATTGCTGTGTGTGTGTTTAAGATAAGGAGCTGTGCTTTCTTGACTTTTCCTAAATATATGTACTAATTCCCATGATAAAGAAGAATCACGTAGCTGCAAAAATTAGCAAGATAAAATACTGTCATACCTATTCAGACCAGGCACGGTCAGATTGACCGATACATATTATAACAATTAAATGTTGCGTTATTATTTGTGTTTATCAGTTGGGACTTATGTCAGTCTGCATTCCTGAAGTGAGCTATCTGTTGACATTTCTATTGTTTCAAAGAGCCTCTGACAGCCCATCAATCAGCCTCGACAGCTCATGGCACCAGGCTCTCTGTCTGCACTGGTTACTATAAGCCACATGTTTTTCTAAGAAATTCATTGTTACCCCAATACACATTGCAAATGGATAGCTGAAAAGAGCGTTTGGAATTACTGTATATTTTTCCAATCAAGCTGATGCAGAAAAGACAGACAGTACGGTAACTGCACTGCATATTTTGAAAAGCGTGGTATCTGTGTGATTTGTGCCAGCACTTGTATGCCTATAACGCGGTCGTTCTAGTGTTAATGTGAGAATGTAAACGTGCTAGGTTTACAGGCCAGTGTCAGGTGACATAGCGTACTGCCAGGGGCATATTTCCTTTCATTATGGCAGAATTATAATATGCAGGCTGCAGGTTTCTAATAAAAATTAAAAAATGAATACAAATATACACTTGCCGAGTGGATTTTGTGTTGGGTCTATGGGACTCGGTTTTCAATCTCACCCACTGACTTACATCACCACAGGGCTAGTGGCCTATCTCCAGGCACCTCTATTCCACTCAGCTCTAAAATTGTACACATTAATAGCGCCTTACATTAAAAAGGACGTGACATCTCAGTTACGCTGTCTTGGATAATAATCATTTCTTCTAATATATCCTTTGCTGCTCTGGAGCCCAGCTGCCAAGCATCACATGTAAATTAGAAAGGATGAAGTGTGGCTCAACTTATCCATATCTTTCTAGTGCCATTAGCTGGAGTCCCAGCTGTGGACTTGCACTCATAATCAGGCGCCGCAGCAGAGATTCATTCATGGTTTCACATTCCTGCTCTAATGCTACTCTATTGCTGCTTCCTCTAGGCAAGGGTGTTTGGGGGTCAAAGTAGCTGGGGTCCCTGCATGGCACTGCACTGTGCATACTGCTCTTTCAATTTCATCCCTGCTGGAAAACTGAATTTAAACAGATGATATTCATACCCAAATACATTTATGCTGCATCTCGTCCAGCGCACTGCCTTGATGGTCCTCTGTCTCTATGGACTGTTTTATAGCTGGATGACAGAATAAGAATATATTTGGGTAAATATATATATATATATATATATATATATATATATATATATATATATATATATATATATATATATATTTACCCAAATATATTCTTATTCTGTATATATATTCACCTCTTATATCAAGTGGCTTATCCCTGATGCATAACAGATTAACTACAATCAATAGGTAGATTGATTGAAATTATTATTAAATATATTTTTTATCTTTAACTTTCTATTATAGAATTAATGTACTGCCCTAATCTTTACATACATTTGTTGGTGTATAATACATAGTGACATATAATTAAGAATAAGGCTACATTGTGTTGTATTGAGTTGCATTAAGACCATTTGAATTTACAGTGGCTCTCAAAAGTATTCACCCCCCCTTGGACTTTTCCACATTTTATTGTGTTACAACATGGAATTAAAATGGATTTAATTAGGAGCTTTTGCCACAGATCAACACAAAAAAGTTAATAATGTCAAAGTGAAAAATAAAATCTACAAATTGTTTTAAATTAATTACAAATATAAAACAGAAAATAATTGATTGAATAAGTATTCACCCCCTTTGCTATGACACACCTAAATAAGCTCTGGTGCAACCAATTGTCTTTAGAAGTCACATAATTAATTGAATGGAGTCCACCTGTGTGCAATTAAGGTGTTTCACATGATTTGAAGTAAAAATACACCTGTCTCTGGGAGGTCCCACAGTTGGTTAGTACATTTCCTAACAAAAACTACATCATGAAGACGAAGGAACATTCAACAAATCTGGAATAAGGTTCTTCAAAAGCACCAATCAGGGGTAGGATATAAGAACATTTCCAAGGCATTGAATATCCCCCGGGGCACAGTAAAGTCCATTATTAAGAAATGGAGAGAATATGGCACAACTGTGAATCTGTCTAGAACAGGCCGTCCTCAAAAACTGAGTATCTGGGCGAGAAGGGCACTAGTCAGGGAGGCCATCAAGAGGCCTATGGCAACTCTAAAGGAGTTACAGTCTTCCACGGCTGAGCTGGGAGATACTGTGCATACGGCAACAATAGCCCGGGTGCTTCACAAAACTGGCCTTTATGGGAGAGTGGCAAAAAGAAAGCCATTGTTGAAAAAAACTCACATCAATCTCGGCTAGAGTTTGCCAGAAGGCATGTGGGAGACTCTGAGACCAAGTGGAAGAAGATTCTATGGTCTGATGAGACCAAAATAGAGCACATCATCCTGAGAACACCATCCCTACCATGAAGCATGGTGGTGGCAGCATCATGCTATGAGGATACTTCTCTGCGTCAGGGCCTGGAAAGTTCGTGAAGATAGAGGGTAAAATGGATGCAGCAAAGTACAGAGAAATCCTGGAGGAAAACCTGCTGAAGTCTGCAAGAGACCTGGGACTTGGGAGAACATTCATCTTCCAGCAGGACGATGACCCCAAACATACAGCCAAAGCCACACTGGAGTGGCCCAGTCAAAGCCCGGACCTCAATTTAATTGAGAATATGTGGAAATAGTTGAAAATTGCTGTTCACCAAAGGTCCCCATCCAACTTGATGGAGCTTGAGCAATTTTGCAAAGAAGAATGGGCAAAAATTGCAGTGTCCAGATGTGCAAAGCTGGTAGAGACTTATCCAAATAGACTCATGGCTGTAATTGCTGCCAAAGGTGCCTCTACCAAGTATTGACTCAAGGGGGTGAATACTTATGCAATCAATTATTTTCTGTTTTATATTTGTAACAATTTGTAGATTTTATTTTTCACTTTGACATTATGGACTTTTTTTGTGTTGATCAGTGGCAAAAACTCCTAATTAAATCCATTTTGATTCCATGTTGTAACACAATAAAATGTGGAAAAGCCCAAGAGGGGGTGAATACTTTTGAGAGCCACTGTATATTAAAAGATAGAGATTTAAAAACATTCTAAAATAGATATAATCAGTAACTAGTGCTATTTACAGCTGAAAATAGAAACCACATCTTATTTTACCTCCAGTTTTATATATTTTATAGACTAAAGCAAAAACTATGGCTGTACCATAAGGTGAAGGAGATCCTTCAGAGGATCACATGCCCAAGTAACACGCCATACTGGAGTTATCTACTTGAGTGGTGGTACTGTAGATTCATTTACACCCATATCTGACATCTTCAGCATAATGCTGTCACCACATGGGCTCATTTGGAACCTGTGCTGGACTACATATGAAACCAGTTCCCAAGTGCCATTAAGATAAACTTTATGTCCGATGGCCCTACATCTCAGTATAGAAACAAAACATGCTTCTACCTCCCTGCCACAGTGCCTTTCATAAAGGGATTTCAATACGTTACGTGGCATTATAGTGAAGCATCTTGTGGAAAAGGAGCTCCTGATGGTGTTGGAGGAGCCCTTAAGAATTTGGCTGACAAAATCGTTGCCTACGGAACATACACAATTTTGACACAATGATGGAGCAACTCTCACAGCATTCTTCAGTTAAGCTTCACAGGGTAATTGAAAAAGATATCAAAGGGAGTGCTGAACTAGTATCCCCATCCCTTAAAACAATACCAGAAACCATGACGTTTCACCAGGTAAGATAGTTATTTTCAATCTATAATAGAACACTGATATAATTAATTTGTAGAACTCAATTTAGAGCAGGTTTAATTTAAAATAATGAGTTGAATACGGCTGTGTTCTGTTTCCGGGTGTTGTCACACAAGTATGGAAATATGAATAGCATTTTAAATAGATCTTAAATTATTTCACATTGCTTGTTTTTGATGCCTATCATCCCATTAATCTATTTTGTGAATGTTTGAGGTGGTAGGTGAACATTATGAAGTGGATGCAATGAGCTGGTGAAAACAGATTCTTCAATCATAGCTTCAAATTCCTTGGGGCCGGTTTTTCAAAACTTGTAATCGGGATAAAAGGGACTACATATGGTACTACAGGCAGATTATAAGTCTTTACCTGTGTTTATTCATTTTTCTACATTTAAACTTTTACTGTTGCTTGTTGCTATCACTTGAATCTAACATCATTGAAAAAATCAATGATTATTTTTTACTGAATTAATCAAATATATATTCAACACAGTACTGTACTACACCATCTCATTCTTCGTAACATAAATATCATTACTGTAACAGGCTGTTGTTAAAATAGCTGAAAATGTCACAGACTTTATGCGAAATTGCTAAGGAAAATCAATACAATTTCTTCTACATGTACTGTGTTACGGTAATGAGATTAAATTGTTTGAATTACAGATTTGTTCCAAAATACATTAGTAGTTATTAACTTGATAATGATTGCATCACAAATTTGCCTTAAAAGTATTTAATGTAAAAATGACTTTATTACAGTAATGAGATTTTTTGGGGTTGGTCACAGAAAATGTTTAAAAAAATGGAAAATGTGAGTAAATTAATTTTTAAATGTACTTGTATATTAAACTTGAGACTCTATTCTAAGCGTTGAATATTCATTTTTGTTGGAGAATGTCTTGTTCATTCTTGCACACAAAAACGTGAACAGCCTCATTTTGCCTCAGCACTTTCAACCATACAGACACCGGGAACCAGCTGCACTATCCCCTCCTGCTCGGTACACCTCTTAATACCGTGTGCTCTCCCAATAAAGCCTTTTGAACGCACTGATTGTGTGTCGACAATTGATACACGAGCCTTACACAATCTTCCCAAAGCCAAAGGAAGTAGTTATCAGAAGCCGCATCAGAAGAACAGCTACTGTACCCGTTGTTTGGGATTGGGTAAGTTTAGCAGCAGTTGTTTGGTAACAGAACATAAATATCACAGAGGGTTGAACTGTCTAGTACTGCAAGTCAGGACAGTTTAAAATATGTACATTCCATGCTCAATTGTTTTTGAAGTGAAAATACACTTCCTACAGGAGTAGGTTATCAATGAGGTTATGTGCAATTACTTGTTCTGAATGCTTATATATATATATATATATATATATATATATATATATATATATATATATATATATATATTAGGGCTGTCAATTAATCGCAGTTAACTTCTGCGATTAACGCGTAAATGTTTTTAGAGATTCATTATTTTAACGTGCGTTAATCGCATTGCTGTGTATTGAGCCTTTCACCGTACTTCAGTCCCGGCCGCATCAACATTGTATTGAGTGTCTGAATGCAGTTATTGTTTAAATAGAAAGTTAGTCACTGAACCGCTTAATGGAGCAAAGCACTAAAAATGAATGGGATTTTTTTTTTTTTTTTTGACAGCTCACTGGACAGAAAGATGCTTACTTCGATACTGTTAAAGTGAGTTCCAGTATAACACACGAGTCTGCTGCGTGCTGAACACGCCTCTTCTGCTACAGACAATAACAACAACTAATTAAACCCACCAGTTTAGACAGAAATGCAGGATCGCTGCAAGGCCACATCAAACTATGTATGATAATACTTTTTTTTTTTTTTTTAATGAGTTAGGCTGCATTGCTCCTTTTTTTTTCTTTTTTTTTGCGTGTAGTATGTAAAGCCTAACAATTGTTAGTTTGCAGTTTTTGGATATGATGACAGGTTTTTTTTTTGTTTTTTTAGTTCTCTTCGGAATTAACAGTTAATTTCCTAGAAGTGCTTACTATAGCTGCATATTTATAATTTTATTAAAAAAAACAACTAATTTATTTCAGTTCACAATCACATTTAAAAATAGATATCCTATATATTATGTTTTCCATCCTATATATTATGTTTTCTGATCTCTGTATGCTGCTGATCAAGCTTGAACCGCGCATTTTATTGTGTTGGTTGTATTTGTAATTTCTAAATTATTGCCCCTAGTACATTTTGGTGGTGGTTTCAATGGGTAAATTTCCTGGTTAAATAAATACATAAATAAATACATTTTAAACAATTTTATTTACAGTTAAGGATAAGAAAAACAATAGCATCAGTAATAAAACAAATTTAAATTAGATGGCTATAGTAATTGTAACAATTTAATATGCGATTAAAACCAAGATTAACTAAGATTAATTTTTTTAATCGTGAGATTAATCGCGATTAATTTTTTTAATCGCTTGACAGCCCTAATATATATATATATATATATATATATATATATATATATATATATATATATATATATATACACATACATATATTGGTTGATTATAAGCATAGGTTGTTATTGCTTTTTAGTTAATGAGAATAATAAAAAGTGTTAAACAACAATAACTGCATTTGGCTGCAGATGTTGGCACATGAGTGATGTATTGACATTGTGTATCTTTATTATAGGCTTGCCTATTGTTGTTTTGTAATTTGTGTATTTTATCCCCCCTCCCCCCTGCTGGAAATTTGACAAAATGCAACCTGCTATAGTGTCCCTGTCAGTGAGACGCATCAGAAAAATACCTTCACACAGTTTACCCTGCTGATAATGGGAGGCTGTAATACTAGAGCATTACACTGACAACCCCTATTCCCTTGTTACCGTGACAACTTTATTGATCTCTTGAACACATGCTTGGATGTAATAATAATAATATTAATATTAAAAATACATATGTGTATTGTTACAGATATATAATGTGTTTTCTTTCTAACTATCCATAGTACTAAGTTTAGCGTACAACAATATCCCTGTATATAATAAATTCAGTACTAAATAGAGTCATCTGGGTGATTATGAGCCAACAGATAAGCAACTTAAATAAAGCACCCTATTTACCTGATGCTGATGGACTTCTTACGCAGCTCGCCCCATCGGACGTTCATGTTGTCCAGCCGTCGATGCAGCAGCGTGGCATCTTCTGAGCCCTCCAGAGACTTCAGGATCTTCTGCCCATTCTCATCCAGGCTGTGGAACACCTCAGTGTGGGCCTCGATCTCTGACTGCAGGTCCTGCCAAGCAAAAGAGAATTTTAGAAGACATACAGCAGATGTATTCTTCAGTCCGGAGCCTCATCACTTCATACGTTATATCAGTCTCAAAAGAGCAAAACAAAATATCACTGGCTGTGTCTAATTTCATCCAAGGTTCTACCCCATTGTATTTGCAAGCATATAGTATTTGAACAGTTCTGACTATAATTTAATATATATTTTATTCTGGCTGTAGGGGTGACGTCAGGCCAGAAAGAAACACACACGCAGACAGGCAGTACTGGGGTTGAAACTGAGACGCTGCGGCGCTCAGTATGTTTAATGAAACAAATATAAGATTTAAACAAAAAACAGCACATGGCACTTGACGCCAAAATAAACAGACAGATAACCAAAACAAACAGACACTAACACACAGGGACGAACACAATATATATATATATATATATATATATATATATATATATATATATATATATATATTATAAGCTATTCTGTTCAAGGGCCAATAGAAACTCAACGATCCTTCTTCCATTTGGTCCCTGCTTATTGGAATGAGCTCCCATAATATCTCAAATTGTCAAAATCTATACCAGCCATTTGATATTTGAAAAGTCTGCCTTAAAAACCTTTAATGAAAAAACAAACAAACAAAAAAAAATCACACACACACATCAAAATGAAGAGTTGCTTTTCAATATGTCTGTTTCAAATGAATTCCTACAAATTCTTCATGCTAGGAAAAATAAAGGATAGGCTAGTGGAGCTGTCTGCATTACATTAACAGGCATTACTCAGCACTACCAAGCTTCTAGCACACAGATACAGAGAGATAGCAGATATCTGTGTTTGCCTGCAGGCACAACAAATCAATACAGATATTAGAAAGTAAATGTTTTCACACCACAGCTTTGAAAGGCCTTGTTAATAAAAGGAAAGAACTTCATCTTCAGTTTTCAGATGTGAACGTTTGGATACCTCTAAAGATCAAGATATTCTGCCATGGTAACAATTTTTTTTTTTTTTTTATAGTTACCTCAGAATTTACGATTGAATGTTTAAAGTTATGGATGAAACTGTAAACAAGAAACATTATTATTATTATTATTATTATTATTATTATTATTATTATTATTATTATTATTTTTATTATTATTATTATTATTATTATTAATATTATTATTATTATTATTATTATTATTAGTTCTGCTTTTTCATTGAAAAATTATATGCAAGTGTCTCTACAGGTGTAACTATGCTAGGAATGTTTAAACTTGATGATTAGACGTTTGGGGTTGATTTCATAAATGTATACCAAGCATTTTGCAGCACTGAAGAATCCCAGAGGATTTAACCAACCACCTATTGTCGGAGTACTCCCAGGATAACTAATTGGCAGATGCAATGCAGGGTGGTCCCCCACTGCTGTAAAATGGTTCAATAAAACCCAGCTGTGGCTTATCCCTGTGGTATACTGGTTGGTCAGATCAACCCCTAATGTTGCAGTTATCTATAAATGTACTTTAGAACAAATATACTGTTTATGTTCCTGCTTCAGAAGCCTTTAATCATCCCCTTGAGACCTGCTGGAAGCTTCGTATTCTCGTCATTACACAATATAAAACAGTGCTGTCTTGAAACAGGCGAAAGAAATATGCTCACATCAAGTGTGCTCCTGGTAAGGCAGTTGTTAATAAATAATAATCATAATAATTTCATCAGATCATCAATAGGGAAAAAAAACATCCCTGACAGCACAATTTGCTACTGACAAACCCACCAATATACAGTATAATCTAAGGTGCATATTTTGTAAAAGCAGTTCTTGTATTATGGACCTGAGCATTTATAGTCACTTGAATAATAGCTGTAAGAAAATGTTTGTCTGACAATATAACCAAGAATGTAAACTATAAACACCACAGTTATTTAGCAGTTTAAAGATGCTATAAACAAAGGTAACCACCAGCGTTGCTTGGTGCATCCTTCTGATCCTTCTAATTCATTTAAGAGATACAAAACCTACTCATCTCTATGCTAAACAAAGAGAAGCACATTGGATAAATAGTTCTCAATATCGGTGCTGTTTGAACACCAAATAAACACCAGCATTTCAAACACTAGGAATAACAAAGAATGGCTATTAAACTCTGACCTTGACCTTGACATTGTAGGTTTTCCTGTGTAACATGTTTAGCCCTGGACTAAAGCACTGCTTCCCGACGCATCACCACTACTGTCAGGACACCAGCTTTCCACACTGGGACAGTTTTCCAGTTTTTGTGCTTAGTTACATTTCACTGGCAGAATATAATTAAGCACACAAGCCTTACTGGTCGATAAAACACAGCCACTTTGTCATTTGGATGAAAAAAGAGGGGGGGGGGGGGGGGGGGGAATCAGACAGGGCAGTGAGTGTAGGAGGTTTTCAGAACGAAAAACACTAAATAGGCCACTGACAGACCCATTCTGTACAGCCTCTTCTCTTATCGCTTTATAATTAGGGGGGCGACTTTTTTTTTTTTATTTGAAAAGAAACTTCAATGCTCCTGCCAAGTGCACATTCCATCCATAGACACCCAAGTAACAGGATTCCAAACTTCCTACACAGCACATACATTCTCCACACGCTACACTTAAAAAATGATTATTTGTGTCCTCTATTTAACAAGGCTTTTACATTTAATTCTATCCATGTAAATATGAATCCCTCAACTCATAATCACCATGCAGCTATTCAATATTCAATTTTTATCTACTATATAGACACTATTTCATGATTAAAATTAATCTTGCCTGTGTTTTCCCAACCAGGGTGAGTTATTGGCCCCTTATTAACATCGCTACCACATAAAAAGTTAGTAAATAGGTCTGGTTTAAACAAAAAAAGAAACAAGGACCAGGGGTCACACATGGAGATTAGATAAAGGGGCATTCAGAACAGAAAATAGGTGGCACTTTTTTACACAGAGAATTGTGAGGGTCTGGAACCAACTCCCCAGTAATGCTGTTGAAGCTGACACCCTGGGATCCTTCAAGAAGCTGCTTGATGAGATTCTGGGATCAATAAGCTACTAACAATCAAACGAGCAAGATGGGCTGAATGGCCTCCTCTCGTTTGTAAACTTTCTTATGTTCTTATGTTCTTATGTTAGAACAGCAGTATTAAGATCAGTGGTCCTCAACCTTTTTTTTTGCAACAGGCACATTTGTGCATTTCTCAAGGTCAAGGGCATGATCTCTTCACTCTTTAACATTTAGCTAACTACTTCTTATAAAATGTGAAATAAAAGGAAGTTATAATACAGATGGAACAAAAGCAGAGTTTGAGAGCACAAAGTAGTATATTTAAATTACTTTAGTTCCTCTAACTATACATCAGTATTTCAGTATTATATTTTGTCAACCACAGCAGGCACAGATATCCTTCTGGTTTCGTGGGCACATGTTTGCCCTGGAGCACTGCTTTGAGGAAGACTGACTTAGATCATCATACACTAAGACAAGTTGCAGTGCCGGAATATTTATAGGTAGGATATTCTACCCACATGAAAGTTAAATTTATTTTTTCAATAAACTTTTCAAAAACTATACTATGCATTTAATTTTATCATGTATCACCACACTTCTCTGTGCTTGGTTGCCTGTGGTGCACTATGCTTTATTAAACTTATTCTGGATTCAGGCTTTTGTTAATGCTGTATTTATATTTATAAGCTTGAAGATTGTATTTTGGTCTTCAAAGAAACTAATACATACTTAGACAAATGCTGAGGTTCAGAGACTTGCTTTCTAAAGAGAACCATATCGCAAATATTCCTTGTAATAAAGATCACAGCATTCCTACTGCTAAATCCAACAAAAATACACAAATACAATTCATATGTAGTTGCAGTACAATCATATGTATATGCCACGATGCAGTGAATGTCTTTGAGGCAGGGATAATTTAAATGCTGTGGTAGGCAATGCTAATTAAATCATTTTTAAAAGAAAGTTAAACTATTAGAATTACACACTTTTAAAATAACTGTATAAAGTCCCGCTAGTGTTTAATAAAGTAATTTTCCTCAATCTTGTTAGCCGTATACATTTTTCTTTCAGTTAAAAAGTCTCTATATTTGGGTTGTGTGCTGGAACACATCTTGTACTGTATAAATGTCTTTTCTTTGTTGGAGGGACTTTCTTCTACACAAAATATAAGAGCCTTTCATTGCCCTGTGTGGCACACTTGAAAGAAAGAACTTGAAAGAAAAGTGGGCATGACCTGAATCAAAAACATTTCTACTCTGCCATTGTGCCATGAGCAGTCCTGCACAGTAATTTAAAGGTATTACTGGGAAGTGTGCTGCAATACTTTCTGTACAAATGCAGTACTTTCTATTTCCATTGTGCATTTGCACTTTGTCAACACGTTGACCTTACTCAACCTTTACACAGCCCACTGCTCTCAACCCTGATCTTGAGTAATCACCACCAGATGTAGTGTGTAATTCTCAGCCTGCACCCTTTTCAGTTAGGCACAAGGCTTCTATAATCACACTTTATAGTTTATTGGTTTATACAGTGAACATGAGTACCACCAGAAACTGAAGCAACACCCTATTTACAAATGTGGGATACACTTCAGAATACAGGTACATTAACACATTATAATTACACGTTTGTAACATTATTTGATATATGTACTCACAACTAAAATATATGATCAGGATAAATACATTTAAAATACATGTTGTTAATGTATGAAGTTACAACCTCACAATTATGTGCAAAGTTCATGTAGTAAAAGGTAATGGTAGCTACAGCGTAATTATATGTAGTTAATGTGGCTCTGTTTTGAGGTGTGATTACAGCTTTGTGGGAATTTTTTATGAAAAAGCATGTAAGGATCACATGGTCAGTTTTTTGCAAACTTATTTTCAAGACCTGCCTTCTAATGAAAAACACATAAGGATGCCTTAATGTGTTAACAAAGGATAAATAATTATACCAATTAAAATACTCAAAGCTCACAACATTATTTCAACACCTCCTATACCTAAATTTACCTGAAAGTAAATTATTCACAATCTATGATCTTCGTATTTGTACAGACCTTTGAACTACAAAGAAAGTACTTCAAATGTATTCCTCATGGTATTTAATGTTGAAGCTCAGAATGGTCTCTATAATAACAAAAAGCTGTGTCTAGTCTTATAATGTTTACAGAATATCAGCGTCACGCTCAATAGTTTTCAAAAACAGCATTCAAAACAAATCTCATTTACAGGTTATAAGCTATATGACAGGGTGTGGCAATGTGCCCCGCCCCTGTGTGCATATTATGTGTTGTATGGTGCGTGCGTGTGTAAATGGTGGTGTATAGTCATTGGTACACGGGATATAAATGGGTCTGTGTTTCACGTGTATTTAAAAAGTGTAGATTTGTATTTAGGCACGAGGAGGGCACAAATCACTTCACGTGCTGGTTAAATGTAATATGTGAGCACGGGGTTGCACAGAATTAATTCACGTGCTGGGATTCAAGTGAATAATTCATTAGTAATTGAATCCCAGCACAACAGTATATATATAGATGCACGTTTCTGTCACTCGGGGTTAGGTGTTCGGTGAGTGGAGAACGGGTGAGGAGAAGGAGGAAAGTAGTAAAGTGAAATAATCTAGAAGTGTTTGTACTCACCGTGTTTGTTTGTCTCTCCGTGCACCGTTTGTTAAGTGTTTAGTACGTTTTGTTTGTCTATTTATTTTGGCGCAAGTGCCGTGTCCTGTTTTGTGTTTAAAACCTTTTATTTTTCTGTTCTGTTTATTAAATGCTGAGCGAAAGCATTCGCTCAGCTTCACCAAACTCCACATCTCTGTCTGTTTATTTCCTGCTTCTGGTCTGACGCCACCCACTCCGGCCGTATTTGTGACACAGGGGTTACTGAATCTCATTTTCTTTTGTTGCTGATATGTCTACTTATTGTAGTGACAAAAATATTTGTGTTCACTGAAATTGGCCCCCACAACTCCTAATTAGCCCCAGGGGCCTTAAAACAGAGCTTGAAGATTACCCAGCTGCAGTATTCCACAACAGTTTTGATCTCCAAAGTCAAGCTTAGCACTTGCATCTTCTTAACTCTAACTGCCTCCAATTCAAACTACAGTGCAGCACCAGTAACTTTCAGCTGCTGCTTGACAAAAAAGTGATTCTATTGAAGTTCAGTTCTGACATGACTTATGAGTGCACCATCATAACCAGCAGCAGCCCTACACAGAAATGTAAAGTCATATAATCTGGAAAGTATGCTACTTACTGTACAAATGCTGGACTTGCTCCAGTCCCAATCACTCCAGTGGAAGTCTATTTCCATTGTGCTTTTGCACGTTTTGTCAACACGTCAACCTTACCCAACTTTTCACAGTATATTGCGGCACTAGAAACCCCTGCAATTATATTTTTCTTTCCCTCTTTCAGTTCTGAGAAAGTCACATCACCAATGCAGGCACACTTCTGATGCAAGCAGCTTTCCCTCTCATTCAGTGACCCAATGTCTCACTGCCTGTTTCCACTGACAGGTAAAGACCTTCTGGATAATTTGGAGGAGCCACTGCTATTAGTTCCACTCACATCCCACTGTTTCCAATTAGCACTGATTTTCCTTTACAACAGGGAGTCAGGGCACAGGAACAGAAAAACAATTAGACACTTAAAATGAGTGAAGAGAAAATCTTTTCTTGCAAAACTGAAAAAAATAAATAAATAGAAGTACCGTTCTCCACGCTGAGCACTTAAAGTAAGTCCAGTTTTATTTTGTGAAAGATTTTCTGCAGCAGCCTTCTGTATTTCTTCTTTAGAGGTGGGGGTTAAGGTTAATTGGTAATTGGCCTCACAAGTTTTTCACTTTATGACATGTTATTGCTCTGCTTGTTTTTGTCTACGCTCAGTAATGTGGCGAAGGTAAACTTAAAAACATTTTTGGTTGTTTTGACAATCCAGCAAGCATATCTTTTCATTACCCATGCTGTAAGGGCATGTCCATTCATCTTCCTTTTTTATCATCTAGATCCAGTTGCAAACTTGTATCTCAAGCACAGATTCTTATTTCCTTGTTTCTGAAGTTATGCCAGGTTTCATCAAGAAATGCCACAATGATAAAAAAAAGAACTGCTTTTGAAGAAATTATGTTGAATTTGGGCTAAACAAAATGCGTTTACTTTCGTATTTCTAGTTACTAACAAGTTTAAAGCCCCCTATAGCTTCCACAGAGCTCTCAGAATCATGTCTGAGGTTAATGGTTACACTCTTATGTTTCAGATATACTTAGCAGTCAGACATGATTCCGAGAGTACTATTGACAGCAACATCAGTATACACAGAAAAATAGAAACTGTGCAAGAAATTAAACAGCTGCATAAGTAAAAAAAAAAAAAAAAAAGACTAAGACTCTTCTTGAATAAGAAGAATAACAAATCTTTAGAACTTCAGATAAATAAATCCTTTGAGATTCTATGAAAGAAGACATAAAAGACAAATGCCTAGTTTTATATAAAACAAATACATTTTTCAGTGGAATACCATTCAGATGCAAATCAGCACTTGTGTGCTTTGAAAAAAGAAAACTATATTCTATAATACTGGTTATTGTTCTATGTAAATTAAGCCTGGGACTCCTAATTTGCTATATAAACTGCATGTGTGCAAGACTTTTTTTTTTTCTTACTTCTAAATCACAATGCTTCAAACATTTTACCTCAGTTTGACAGTTTAAAGGATTAGCTCATTATTACTGAAATTGAGATTATATATCACCTTCATACAAAAGTGGTCATTATTCTCTAGAATCCAGTGTTAATTAGCAGTGTCACTGCTGTGTACATGGAATCACAAAGACATTTAGAAAGTGACACAATTTCAGTTGAAAAATGTTCAAGCAGTAAAATTAAATCTGACTTTTTCATTGCAAAAAGAAAGTGTGGTGCGCCTCAAGCAATATTACCTAATCTGTTGTGTTGTGATATTGCTCTGTTGTTTTACTGTTCAATGCTGCAGCTATAAAGGGGTACTGACACGACTGGCAAATTAGGCAGACTTCATTTAGTCTACTAGATTGTTTTCATTAACAGATGCTAAGTGCAGCCGGATACACCTCCATCCTTCAGACCAATGTGAACTTCTTCATGCCTGGGGACGAGATGCAAACCTGGGTTGTCTGGGATCCAGAGTGAACCTGCTACTGTTGCTTTAAAAGAGCTGGGCCCCGTTTAGTGAAGCAGTCGGATACATCTTAATACTACGTCACTCAGAAAGTGCAAACATGCGAGCCATCGTTACACAGGGGCATAGCTAGAAGTACTCAGAGGGAGGTTCAATCCATGAGACATAAGCGGGAAGGCGCATGCTAAAGGAATTGGTATCTCATTCATTTCTGTGCTAGCTCACATGGCCTGATTGCCACTAGACCACTGAAGTGAAATGGAGAAAGTGATTTTGTACCAGGAAGTAGTCTGCATATTCGAAACTGCAGTACAAAATACAAACGGTGGCCAGTGATAATGCTGCTAATGCAAATAATAGATAAAATGATGGATTTTAAAAACTTGGTTAGAACTCCTTTAACCCTTTGCGGTTCTATGTTGGACCAGTTCCGACATCAATATTTTTCCTTTCCGGTCCTATGTTGGACCCTGTCTGACATCATCAAAAAGACGTCAAGCACAGGTCCCTAGTCACTTTTTCTCTGGAAAAAAGCAGAGAAAAGCTTTCAATGGCCGAGAGAGACTGATAGAAGCCGAAACAAAGAATGGAGGCGGATCTGAGCACTACACATAGTCCCTTCACCACAGACATAACACGGACATAAACAAACAAGATAGCTGCTTCCACATCCAGCGCTCATAGTAAATCGTGGATATTTGCCAAGCTTTTTGAGATGTTATAGTAATAAAATAATGACTCAGCTTAAATAATGGATAGCATTATTGAGGAGTTTGATGATAAAACGAGTGATCAGGAGATGATTTATCAGTATGCACTACTATGAAGAGATATGTGATAAATACAGCAAACAAGGAGTGGGGCAGGGCTGGAGATGCAGTACTGAGTGTCCTTTTGATATGCAGTGCCTTTCAAACCAGTTTTACTGTAAATAAAATACATTTTTAAACAGCTCGTGTGAAAATAAATTGGACATGACGTGCCTGACAGGTGCTGAATAAATGGACCGCAAAGGGTTAAATAAATGTAAAAGTAACCTGAAAGGATAATGCACGCTGCTTCATGGAAATGGCATGCGTGAACACTATGGCAACCCGAAATGCGTCGTAGGATCAGTAGTCCCATAACACCACTAAAACACAGTACAGAGGCACTAATCTGGATGCAAGTTAATACATTTCCCAATATCCTTTACACTCAGCTGTTCAAACAAGAGCAATTGCCTTTATTCAAATTTGTCTTCCATGAGATGGCTCCAAAACAATTTGCACTAACAGGAAATTTGTGCTGAGTGATTTCCTATAATAAGAAGTAAGTTACAATACGTGACCATGTAGAACATTCGTAGTATCAGGAAATTCGTTTTTTCTGAGTTTTTGACTGTAATTACTTGAAACCTCAAGCTAGGCTCCACTCCTTAGCTGATGAACATTGTCCATCGGAATGTTGCTGGTGAAAACAGCTTATTTCACCTGACTGTACTATCCCTTTTCTCAGATAATATTGGTCCATTTGATCATTTTGTTTCTGTGCTGAAAACATCTGTGTCTGAACCACAGACCTGTGGAGAGAGAGTTCTTCTTGTAAATCACCAGTAAACTTTTAAACCCACCTCCAAAGTGCTCACCGCCAGTAAAGCAGAAAATGCAATCCCAAGCATGGTTTAATAATCTTAGCATGATCAAGTTGGAAGGAAGTCTATAAGCAGGGATGAGCAAGTGGTATGTGGCCAACTCCTTCATTCTCACCATACTGCTCCCCAGTATGATTGGTCAAGAACCATTTATGAATTTACAGTACTGTTGTCTATGGAAAGAGGTAGAATTTTCTTGCCATCAGTATCACTGGTATCCAGGGCAGCAGTGATGTTGTGTTATTATTCTGCAAGGTATTTAAATGGTTCTACTACTAGTGCTTGTTCTGTTTATCACTGCAGTAGAAACTGGTGTTCCCTCCTCTCAGAATCTCAGAAAGGCCTGTGTATCTAACTTCCCTCTATGGGACTTAAAAAAAGGAGCCTGAAAATCACATATACCCATTACTTATACTATGGGCTTCTGATTTTCAGTTTTAAACGATAACCCCTGACTACTGACTGGTAGCAAATTCCTACATTTCTACTGGAGACTCCACTTGCGAGATTTAAAACAAGATTACAATTAGGAACACAGACTTGTTCACAGGATTTAAAGCTATATTACAGTTAGATAAAAAATGATTGTAATTGTATGTAAAAATGTGATATATTGTAACAATTGTAAGTCGCCCTGGATAAAGACGTCTGCTAAGAAATTAATAATAATAATAATAATAATAATAATAATAATAATAATAATAATAATAATAATAATAATAATAATAATAATAATTTAAAACAAAATTGAAAATTGTGGCGAAATGTAAAAAAATGCCTAGACAGAAAAAAACCCCAGACGAATGTGCCCGTGACCATAGGGATTTCAAGACAGCAAAGGAAAGAAGGTACAACTTAAGTGTTGAAGTACTGTCGAGTTACTATAAAAACAGAAAAAACTGTATTTTGGAAAGTAATCGAAAACAATAATTTCATACAGTATATAAAAAGCAAAAGCCCCCAAAGAACGGTTTACCCAATTGCTTTTTCTTTCTAAAAATGTTTTAAAGTAGTTTCTTCTCCTCTCTCTTACCTTCTATTTATAGCTGCACTCCCTGTCGGAAGGATCAAACCTCACACAAACCTGATTGACCTCTGATCACTGTTTAAGATCTCACATTAATTGAGTGTGGCTATATACCTGCTTGACTTTTTTAGAGACTAAAATGTGTTTGTAAAATGATGCTGACCAAACATCACTGACTATTGTTTAAGCCTTCTTTAAACAGTCATCGTTGAATCTTCCAATCTTTTATATTTCTCCTGACATGATAAGCCAGGACAAACGGAGCCCGGCGAGTCTGATTTGTTGCCATACGACAGGTTCAGCTGAGTATCTCCTGAGCAAGCAGTCCCTGAGGGAAAGAGTCATCTGTGTGTTTACAAAACAATGTACTGTAGAAAAACAGCTTTCCCTTCCGTTATCAGTTTGAAACTGAGATATTTACTGAAACGGTCATTCTCGCTCATGGGTAGCAGCATAAAGGGATTTTTACGATAGGGATCCCAAATGATATCTGATCTGTTATCACACAAAACCAAACCAAATGATCTCCGACAGCAATTCAGTGGCACAGCAATAGCATTGGTTCTGCACTATTTTGTTTTCGCACTTCCATTTTTAATTTGTATCTCTACCCTACAACTACAACGTGACACATAGACTTTGAAAACATGTGATAGTGGTTACTGAGAGACAAAGAGACAAATTATAGATATTAATATTCTGTACTGCCGTCAGTTGCTGTTTTTTATTTTATTTTTTTGTCTTTTGGTGGCACATCCAACTCCCCCAGCACTTGACACAGCTGACCTGGCACAAACCTACAACATGCTCAAGCACCACCTTAAAACTCAAGCTGAGAGTCAATACATTCAGGGAAAATGTGAGAAATCAGTACCTACGGTCCATTTTATTATTTTAATTCTATATTAAACCCTTCAGGATTGTTTTACAGACCCCTGTATTAACACCACTTATTACAATAAAAATACAATGCAAAAAATGTTTAAGATTTTAAGATTGGTGGTATTTATATTATTAAAATAGACGCAACTACCTCTAAAACAGCAAAAACCTAGGGAATCATAGTAGCAACACCTACCGAAGCTCATTACTGACCAAACCAGTCCGTAATCTCTGGTATTTCTCTCTGCATCCAGATTTTTTTCTTAATTAAACAAGCTGTAAGATGCACGCTTTCCAACACCCTCTTTAAAATCCTTATGGATCAATCTGCTCTGCTCACTCTTCAAGTCTCTGGAGTCCAAGCTCATGTACTGTACCACTTTTTTGAGAGCTGAAATAGTCTTTTCAGTTGTATAGTGTATAATATATTTGTGTTATGTATGATTGTGTTAAATGTACTAAAGAGTATATGGAGTAAAGGTGGAGTGCTCCCTTTAGAGGTACTCTTTTCATTGATGAAATTCTGACATGCTTATTCTGTATTCTACAGATGGGAGAGTTTTGCAAAGCCAGGCAATTGCCTAGTACCTCATGGGACAGGATGTCATATTTCCACTGTTTTGTTCAAAGTGTAACGACACAACTGGGGCAGCCTATTCCCAAGAGTTTTGGTTTGTTTCTTTTGCAATTTTTTGTAATATTGTTATGCGTGATAAACCTATAGGCATTATTGATTATGAATATAAAAGAACCATGGGCCTGATTTATCAAGGTGTTTGTGTCTTTTTGAATGCATTATGAATAACTGCAATCAGTTAATTTACAATTTATTAACACCAATTTTGTTTTATTACAAATATGAATGTAACTATTATGAATAGCAGCATATTTACCACTTAGACACTGATTGGGGTACTTTATCCATTAAAATGATCTACAAAGACCGATCTGTTAGTCTGTAATTTAACATGGGCTGATTTGATTCTGGTCTGCTGCCGTTGGATATGAACAGGACTTAGGCCTTTCTCAGCCGCAGTGGCAGCTGGGAAGAAGGTTTCAAATACAATACCACATACAGTGCCTATAGAAAGTCTACACCCCCTTGAACTTTTTTCACATTTTGTTGTGTCAGTGCCTCCGATTTTCATGCATTTAAATGAGGATTTTTTCCCACTTATCTACACACCATACTCCACACTGTTAAGGTAAAAAAAGTTTTTATTGAGAAAAAGATTAAATATTAAAAATACAAAACTGAAAGATCATAATTGGATAAGTCTCCACCCCCCTTAGTTAATACTTGGTGGAAGCACCTTTGGCAGCAATTACAGCTGTGAGTCTGTTGGGATAGGTCTCTACCAACTCTGCATACCTAGATTTGGCAATATTTGACCATTCTTCTTTACAAAACTGTTAAAGCTCTGTCAAGTTCCTTGGGGAGCATTGATGGAGAGTAATCTTCAAATAATTCCACAAATTTTTGATTGGATTTAGGTCGGGGCTCTGACTGGGCCACTCAAGGACATTTACCTTTTTGTTCCTTAGCCACTCCAGTGTAGATTTGGCTGTGTGCTTTGAGTCGTTGTCATGCTGAAAGGTGAACTCCCGTCCCAATTTCAGCTTTCTTGCAGAGGGCAGCAGGTTTTCCTCAAGGACTTCACTGTACTTTGCTCCATTCATTTTCCCTTCTATCCTGACAAGTGCCAGTCCCTGCCCATAAGAAACATCTCCATAACATGATGCTGCCACCACCATGCTTCACAGTAAGGATGGTGTTCTTTGGGTGATGTGCTGTGTTGGGTTTGTGCCAAACATAACACTTTGAATTTAGGCCAAAAAGTTCAATTTTAGTTTCGTCAGACCACAAAACTTTTTGTCACATGGCTACAGAATCTCCTGAGTGTTTTTTTTTTTTGCATACTTCAAACGGAATTCAGGGTGTCTTTCTTGAGTAAAATACAGGCCAGATTTGTGGAGTGCTTGGGATATTGTTGTCACATGCACACTTTGACCAGTCTTGGCCATAAAAGTCTGTAGCTCTTGCAATGTTGCCATTGGCCTCTTGGTAGCCTCTCTGATCAGTCTCCTTCTTGCTCGGTCATCCAGTTTGGAGGGACGGCCTGATCTATGCAGGGTCTTGGTGGTGCCATACACCTTCCACTTCTTAATAATCGCCTTGACCGTGCTCCAAGGGATATTCAAGGCCTTTGATATTTTTTTATACCCATCCCCTGATCTGTGCCTTTCAACAACTTTGTCCTGGAGTTCTTTTGAAAGTGCCTTGGTGCTCATGGTTGAGTCTTTGCTTTGAAATGCTACCCAGCATAGGGTACCTACAGGAACTGCTGAATTTATCCTGAAATCATGTGAATCACTACAATTTAACACAGGTGGAGGCCACTTAACTTGGTGTGTGATTTTGAAGGCGATTGGTTACACCTGAGCTAATTTAGGATTGCTATTACAAGGGGGGTGGACACTTATCCAACCAAGCTATTTCAGTTTTTATTTTTAATTAATTTTCTTCAAATTTGTAGAATATTTTTTCACTTGGAAGTTGTGGGGTAGGATGTGTAGATCAACTATTTTAATGCATTTTAATTCCAGGCTATAAGGCAACAAAAGGTGAACATTTTGAAAGGGGGTGTAGACTTTCTATAGGCACTGTATATTTATACGGGACTTAAAAAGAGAATTATATAAAGAGAATTTATAGAAAGGAACCTGATAGGTTTGATGGTACACATATCTTAACATACCTGCCTGTAATCTTTTAAATAAAATAATTGACACGACACAAGATCAGATTTGATTGAGCAAAGATAAAGTCATCACACGTGTTCTGTGTGCACCACAGTTACAATTGAAACAGCTGACAAGCAAGCAGAAGTAAAGGAAATTACTTTTTTAATGGGTTAGCAAGAAAGGAACCAATTTAAAGCAAGCAAAAGATCAAACTTGCTTATGTTATAGGGCCATGTTATTCCTGCTATTCCTGGAGACCAGTCTAGTTTAATTAGGAAGCTTTACAACTGCTTCACTTAATGGTGGACATCTCTGTCCTCTATTACAAAGTCTGTGCACTCCCAGTGTCCCAGATCCTATTTACCTTTACTGCTAAAATAGATGCCACGATTCAGTACCCAGGTGCTTTCATTTTAATAATCCTACATATGAAATTTACATTTGCTGTGGGATGGCTGAGTAGGCATTTGTGAATGTATCTTTTAACATTAACATACTGATTCATTTTTAACAACAGGCAAATGGAAGTTACAATACTTTAATATACAGTATCAAGCCTGATAGAAGTTGGAATTTGATTCATAATTTTGTCTATGGAATCCTGGGGGGTGGGGGGGATCCAATGTATTTTAGCTACTAACAGATTATTCAGGCTGTCAAAATTACAATTCTTGAAGGCCCACTGCCAAGGGACCACACACAACTTTTTATGATAATTCCGTATTTGTTGTTACACAACTCCTGTAGTAGTTTCATTTAGGAAAGTTTGTCTCTAAGTTATTTATCATTACTGTAGATTTTTTAAATGCTAATTTAGAGTGCAATGATATATAATGATTCTTACGTCAGAGTTCGAAAGGAATATTTTAAAGATGGCCAGGACCTGAACACAGGACTTATCAAAACATAGCATGCCACGTCTCTACGGATATAATTTATATTCTTTATTAAAACCGAGATGTCTTTGACTGTCACAGGCTTGAGGTGAAGCACATAACTCTGCCAAGGAGACACAGTGGTGCAAGCAGTTCCATAGGGCCTGTTGGTCTGAATCCAAGATCAAGCAAACAACTAGATCTGACAGACAGTAATTGGGATTGGGTAATAGGTAGCTTAGACACAGACAGCGCAGGTTGTTGCAATAACAGTTTTCCTAAAGCTGGCACCATATCAACAACAATACTGCAAAACGTTAGGTTATTATCATAACCCTGGTTCCATTCAATAGAACGGTAACCATTACCGAATGGGTATTTACCTCCTAAAGACCCGAAACCTAAATAAGATACTGTAAAACAGGATATTTTTGCAGCAACATAATTTCGCTAATGGCCTTCAAGGTACATTTTCGCGGCAAGAAATGTTTGCGCTACTTTTTCTTTTAATGTACGGCACATGTATGAATAATATATTTCACAGCACATTAATTTTGCAGATTTTTAATCAACGCGAAATTAGCAAACATTTCTTGCTCGCGAAATTTTCTTGTTTTACAGTATATCAAAGCTGCTCCACCAAGCCTGTGACGCAGTCATGCCCACCCCCAAGGGATAAAGGACTGCACACACAGATCCCAGCATCATTTTTCCTTTAAGCCTGCTGCAATCATGGACACAGTGACCTTGAAGGTTAATGGTCACATTTCTATTTTGGGAAACCAGGATTATGATAATAACCTAACATTCCCTTTCAAGTACGAAATGTAACCATTACCGAATGGGTCAGTATACCGAGGCTGCCTTGTGCATTACCATTCGGAACCCCAGTAACAAGTAGCTAGGGCTAAAAAATTGAGGGAGAAACTCAACTCTAAGCCTTTGTTGTAATGGTCGACTGAGAAGCCGCCCTTAACACTCTAGTTCCAAAACCAGGGTTTTGAGGATCCACGACATTAAGTCTGTAGAACCTAGTAAAGGCATGGGGAGTAGCCCACACGGCTGCATTGCAAATGTCCTTGACAGATGCAACCTGGAATGAAGTCCACAAAGTTGCCATGGTCCTGGTGGATTGGGCAGTGAGCTTCTCTGGAGGGGGCAAGCTGGCTCGCTCATAGGCAGTCCAGACTGTGTTGGTTATCCATTTGGACAGCCTCTGTTTAGACAGGACTTGACCATGGGACTTCGCCCCATAGCAGACAAAAAATAGTTTGGACTGCTTCCAACTTTTCGTCCTGTCAACATAATAAGCTCGGGCCCGTACTGGACAGAGCGTATGGAGCTGCCATTCTCTGGAAAGGACTGGAAAGGAGGTGGATGGAAAGCATCCAATTCCACAGACTGGTTGACATGAAATGCTGAGATAGTGTTAAAAAATTAAGCAGGCTTTACAGAGGTGATTGCAAGCAAGAAAGCTGTTTTGAGCGATAAAAATTTCAGCTCAGCTGAATGCAAGGGCTCAGATGGAGGCTTCATGAGTGGATCAAGCACCACGTTAAGCCTACAGAAAGGAACAATGTCCTTCATAGGCAGCCGAAGCTGCCACCTCACTAACAGAAGGTGATGGGGAAGAGCGCTGTGCTCCGGATTGTTGTTATTAGCATTTCTCCTTTCTTGTTTATCATAAAAACCAGTGGCACAATAGACCAAAAGACTAAAAAGGTGAGTATAGTGGCATTCACATCTCCAATACAGGTGACTGGGGGAAATGCATGCGCATACATGTCTATTTAAGAAAAGAGAAGAGAGATCTGGATCAGAGAAGAAAGAAGTGAAGTCATTCGAGAAAAAAGGGGTAGATATAGCGGGTCAGCATGCTTGGCCAAACTGGTAACAAGACTCAGACATGACCGATGAGCACAAAAGCTACAGTATATGTTTGCTGGCAACTGTAGCAGATAAACTGCAAAATCGCAATCCACCGGGAACCAGTTGAAGACTCTTCATCAGCCAAATCCCAGCTGAATCTGCTTTTTACATCACGCCTACTTAAATATAGAACAATGACTGTCATTTCACATGTGTTGCTGCATTCTCTAAACAATTGCATTAAACCAAAAAGTCCCACATGTATTAATCCTTTGCAGTTGTTTAAACAAATTCAGGAGTGCAATGAAGTTCTGAATGAATGACATTGATTTTTATGCAATTCTTTTACCTTAATTAATTTAATTAAATTTGTCACTGAAAATTTACAGGGTCTATTTTTTTTTTTTTTACAGAACAGTGCATGCAAACTATTAGCATGGTTTAATTCAAAACTCAATAAAAATTTGTGAGTAAACTGCCATTATTTATTCATATAATTAGCTTTTTAAAGAGGTTCAAGTTTCAGACTGTTAAGTACACAATAGACAATATGAAGTTTGTAGAAACAAACAGTGACTGCTATTTTCTTCTTTTGAAGTTTTTTTAATGCATCAGGGAAAATAAACCTACTGAGGATTGTAGTTCCTGAGGGAAGACCTGATTTTGGTTGCAAAGAGCATTTCCACAGAATCTTCTTTGTTTTCACAGAATCAGTCTTTACAGAATCATAAACTGATGTAAATTTAAGTTGAGACTATAACATCAAAACAACCCTCAAGAAACAGGGTACCAAGCAGGTCTCAAATAATTTTTTCTAGCCTTAACAAGCTTTTCTAATAGATTTTCTTAACTTTGAATCGTCTCTCTGAATGTAAAACACTATTGTGCATGAGGGTCCATAAGTTATGAGGAATTAAGGACAGAGTGTCTCTTTCTGAGGAAATCTTTAGCTGAACGTATCTGTCCCACAGTTTTGGATGTAATGTATGAGGGATTTGAACATCTGTGGACTAACGTGGATCCCTGTTTTACAGGGTTATACTTTCAACAGACTTCAACATGCACCGTCTACAGTAAATGGGAGTAAAGGTAATAATGATTTTATAAGCTTAGTGACTACACCTTTTAGGCACATTTTTGATTTACAAGCAATAATTGGTTATGCTAAGAACATCTTCATGGTCTTCATGGGTTAATGATAAATGGAAGTTAATCCAGTATACTGTGACGACATGACATTTTTAGGTCATTTAAACCCTGCCAGGGGCCTTTCATTTCACACCAATAATGTAAAAACACATGTTTTTTGTTGATATTGTGGCATCAAAAGTATTACATTTTAAGTTGTTTATTTCTGGTAGTTTTTTTGTGATGGAAAATGTTTTAGTTACTGTCTAGTTATGGTATGCCATAGAAGTTAAACAAGTAGATGACATTTGAATGACGTATATATAGTAAACCATGCCATTAAGTAATTACTAACATAGGCCTTTCCATCTACAACAATCCTAGAAAACATGTTAACAAAAAAGTGGATCGGACTTCCAGTGAGGTCAGCAAGCTAATGGCTGCCTGAAACTAAAGCTCTCTCGGTCTTGATTAGAATTTACCCAATAAACCCGACCAAATATTATTAAAAACCTATACTTCTAATAGTGAATATTGGTTGACTATGGAGACAAGAGGCGGAGGACGTAAATCTACAAAACAACATGACAGAGACGAATATGACGAAGGGGAAAGAAGCCGCAGCAACTCTCCCGTTTCCCAGCGGGAGACGAGACGTTGCTTTGGCGAAATGGAGAAACACGACTCCCCCGGTGTAAGTCTTGAAAAAATATATGTTGAACCGGTTGACTTCAGAAGAGATATCAATAAAAAACTATCTGACATTACTGAGGATATAAAACACATCAACAAGAGAATCGACGAAGCAGAGGAACGCATTGTGCAAACTGAAGCCTGGGGTGAAAAAATGGATAACGTAATGGTACACCTGCTTCAAAAACAGACACAGGTAGAAGCGAAGCTGACGGACCAAGAAGGGAGATCGAGAAGACAGAACCTGAGGATATACGGTGTACCAGAGGAACTTGAAGAAAACTCGATGACACTATTTGTCGATAAACTCATTAAAAAAGAACTAGACCTGCCCAAAGACTTTAACCTAGAAAATGAAAGGGCTCACCAATCTTTAGACCCTAAGCCCGCGGATTCCAGTGCCAGACCGAGATCTATAGTGATCAAATTCCTGAGATACAAAACCAAAGAAGAAATCTTGATGAAAGCATGGAGGAAAAAGGAAATCTTTTATGAAAAGAAAAGGATATACTTTGACCATGACTATGCACCCGAAGTTCTACAGAAACGCATGGAATACAAGGAAGTGAAGTTCTAAAGGAAAACAAAATCAAATTTCAAACGCCATTTCCAGCAAAACTCAGGGTTTTCTTTGAATCTGGGAGCAACTGTACTCGTCAGCGGATAATGCGATAAAGGACCTATCAGACAGAGGTTTTCCGTCTCAAGAAAACTGAAACAATGATGCATAAGATCAAACGCAATGCCTGGCAGATGGCAGGAGGTCAGCGAGGGAAACGCAAGGGACAGAAAACGAATGACCAATACAAAATAGCACTCCAGCCCTTTCGTCGCTGTACCTCTCCTGAAGACTGAAATAAATGCTTGAACTCTGTTGGACACAAATAGCCCACTGAACAGTGCAATTGAAGGAGCTACCGATATTTTGTTGAGATTGTTCCTATATCTCTCTAATATTTTCAGTCACTCACATAACAATGTAGATCTAAATGGATGTTAAGTTCGGATCAGTACATAGCGAATTATAGTTTACTTATAACACTGTGTAACAAAATTATTATTTTTTTTGGTTCCTGGGTAGTAAGTGTTATTTCCTAATTGCTTATGCCTCAAAAGTATAGAAAATGGCTATTATTCTCCACAAACTTTGCTTTTGTGACCAGGACAGTGATATTTTGAAATTTACCTATTTTCCAGAACATTCCAGATAGATTCAGTGCTGAGTAAACTTGGAGTAACTTCTAGAACTTTCCAGTAATATAAATAGTAGTATAAATACAGGGGCCTTAAGCCCAGCAGTTCAGTTTAGTTTAGTTCCAGTGGATACATATCTGCATTTTTCTGAGATGGCATCAAGGTCATAGGAGATTTCAAAATGGTGGCATTCCTGATGGGTCTCCAAGGCGGTTTTACCAAGTTTCCCTGCTATCTTTGCCTTTGGGACAGCAGGGACACCAAGGCGCACTACCACAGGCGGGGCTGGCCACAGCGGACCGAGTTCTCTGTGGGGAGGAACAACGTCAAGTGGGAGCCACTGGTGGACCCCCGGAAGGAGCTGATGCCACCACTGCACATCAAATTGGGCTTTATGAAACAATTTGTCAGAGCTCTAGATAAGGAGTCGGCAGCCTTCAAGTACCTTCAAGACTCCTTCCCTAAGCTGTCTGAGGCAAAGGTCAAAGCCGGTGTCTTCGTCGGACCACAGATAAAGAAGATCCTGGAGTGCAATGAATTCCCCAAGAAGCTCACTAGTAAGGAGAAAGCGGCTTGGAACAGCTTTGTCGCAGTGGTTCGGGGCTTCCTGGGCAATCACAAGGCCGAAAACTATGTGGAGCTGGTTGAGACTCTGGTGAAGAACTACAGCACAATGGGCTGTAGGATGTCCCTCAAAGTCCAAA
Source organism: Acipenser ruthenus (assembly GCF_902713425.1). NCBI lineage: Eukaryota > Metazoa > Chordata > Actinopteri > Acipenseriformes > Acipenseridae > Acipenser > Acipenser ruthenus. The sequence goes on from NC_081196.1 coordinate 35,789,683, forward strand.
TCCTTGAGGCTCATCTTGATAAATTCAAGGAGAACATGGGAGTGTACTCGGAGTAGCAAGGCGAGCGCTTCCACCAGGATATACTGGATTTTGAGGGCCGCTACCAAGGACAGTATAACGAGAACATGATGGGAGACTACATTTGGGGGCTGATTCGTGAAAGTGATTTACAGTATAATCGTAAATCTCGAAAAACTACTCACTTCTAAATCTTTTGTAGTCATTTTTGTATTACTTTAGTATAAATACATGTTAATTTGGATTCATATGTTGTTTTTTTCTGACTTTATGTGAACGAAAAGACACAAATTTGCCCGTTTTCTCATTGGAAATAGGTAAATTTCAAAATATCACTGTCCTGGTCACAAAAGCAAAGTTTGTGGGGAATAATAGCCATTTTCTATACTTTTGAGGCATAAGCAATTAGGAAATAACACTTACTACCCAGGAACAAAAATTGTGTTACATAGTGTAATCTGTGGGTAATGGGACCCATAATTTGGGCATGTATTGTATGGTTTTGCACAGGCATAGAAATTAAGAAGTTACTTTACCTTACCTTACCTTATTTGACAAGTAAATTAATCGTATTTCTTTTAACGATATATAACAGCATAGCCTACTGCAGAGATTTGAATTCTCTTTTAAACATCTCCGCAATTTTAGATGACAATTTAGAGTTAAATCAACGACCGGGAGCAGCAACTAAAATTTCATAATCCCTGAATCGATGTATATATATATTTTTTGTGTATTGCTGCAGCTGCTGTTTTTTTTTTTTTTTTTTTAATATGCAAGCCATTTAGGGCCTCTTCTCTCAATCAGGAGAGGATTTCCCCTAGATAACCAGGTTCCCTGCTGGGCCACAAGGGGTCGATAAGTGTCTGGACCCCCTCTTTGAAGTCCTTATTACAGAATTGTTATAGTATGTTACTTAGGTTTTTGTTTTACTTGCTGGCATTTTTGTATTCTGAGAGAGAAGAAAGCAATAGTTCAGTATGTGAAAGAGAAAGAAAGGTTTATATATTTGATGTCAACCTGAGTTCTGAAAAATAATTATTAAAATGAATAGGGAGATTAAAATAATATCTTATAATGTGAAAGGTTTAAACAATCCTATAAAAAGGAGTAAGATCGTGACAAAAGTTAAAAGGGACAGGGCACATGCTGTATTCCTCCAGGAGACCCATCTTTCTGACTCTGAACACGTTAAATTGACACGTATGGGATTCCAGAAAACATTATATTCCTCTCATGGATCTGGACATAGATGTGGTGTTGCCATCTTGATACCCAATAATACTAATTTTGAATACCTGTCAGAAATTAAAGATAAGGAAGGTAGATTCATTCTATTTAAAGGGTGAATGTGGGGGACCTCAGTTACTTTATTTAATATTTATGCCCCTCCGGGGAGCGACAGAGGTTTTTTTTTTTTCAAATCTTTGATTTAATGGCCCTGGAAACAGTTGGAGTGCTATTAAAAGCCTCTAAACCCTTAATCAAATATGTTAATAGATCTATGGAAGAGTTAGGCATCCTAGATGTATGGAGGGATCTGAATCCTTCAGGTAGAGACTATACACATTTTTCTGCCGCTCACACATCCTATGGTAGAACAGATTACTTTTTAATGTATAATAGAACAGAGCTAAGATTAAGGATTGTGAGATCGGAACAATTGAGTTATCTGACAATGCTCCAATCTATATGACTGGATTTAAATTTAAAGAAACAAAAAACTCTATGGAGAATGAACTCTGGCATTCTAAATGACAATATGATCAAAGAACAAATCAAACAAGAAATCAAACTTTATATACAAAATAATGATACAGGTGACGTATCCCCTGCGATATTATGGGACGCAGCTAAAGCTGTGATCAGTGGAAAATTTATTGCGATTGCCATGGAAAAAAATTAAAAGAAGCCAAAATGATTGAACTACAATCTGAATTAAAACTTTTAGAACAAAAACATAACAAGGAACTGGCGCCTCACATAAGGGAAAAGCTCCTGAAAATTAGAGCAGAAATAAATAATATACAAACCCTTGAGGTAGAGAAAAAAATTAAGTTGATAAAGCAAAAATATTACGAATCTGGAACCAAATCTATGAAAATATTAGCAAGAAGACTACGTAAACGGGGCTCCCGAGTGGCGCATCCAGTAAAGGCGCTCCTCACAGGATGTGCCCTATAGCCTGGAGATCGCTGGTTCGAATCCAGGCTATGTCACAGCTGACCGTGACCGAGAGTTCCTAGGGGGCGGCGCACAATTGGCTAAGCGCTGCCCGGGTAGGGAGGGCTTAGGTCGACAGGGGAATCCACGGCTCACCGCGCATCAGCGACCCCTGTGGCCGATAGGGCGCCTGTGGCTCTGCAAGCGGAGCCGCCAGATCTGTGTTGTCCTCCGGCACTATAGGTCTGGTAGCATTGCTGTGGATCTGCAGTGCGAAAAATGACGGCTTGGAAGGAGCACGTTTCAGAGGACGCGTGTTTCAGCCTCCGTTTCCTGAGTCGGCGGGGGGGTTGCGAGCGGTGAGCCGGGGATACAGATAATAATTGGGCATGCTAAATTGGGGTGAAAACCGGGGTAAAAATAATTGGCGACGACTAAATTAAAAAAAAAAAAAAAAAAAGAAGACTACGTAAACAACAGAGCAGGGCTACAATTCATAAAATACAAGACCCAAAAACCAAGCGCATATGCTCCAAATTAGAGGAAATCCAAACAATCTTTGTAGAATATTATAACACTTTATATGCACAACCTGAGAATCAGAATAGACAAGATGCTGACTCCTTATTAAACACAGGTTTGACAAGAGCAATAACTATTGAGGAAATTAATAAAGCTATATCGAATCTTAAATCTAATAAATCCCCAGGGGCTGATGGCTTCAGCAGTGAATTTTACAAAATGTTTAAAGATCAGGAATGCCCTATGCTGCTGTCCACGTGCATCTGGTTACGGGAAGGGGGAGAACTCCCACCTTCTTGGAGGGAAGCGATTATTTCTGTAATTCCAAAGGAAGGAAAGGACCAGACTAAATGCAGATCTTTTCGTCCAGTTTCTGTCCTCTGTGTGGACTACAAGATCTATGCTTCAATTATAGCCAAGGGATTAGAGAATATTTTACCTCAACTAATACATCTAGATCAAACAGGTTTTATTTTAAATAGACAAACACGAGATAACATTAGGCGTACACTACATATAATTAATCACATACAAACAAAAAAGACAAGCGCGATAATGGTTAGTCTTGATGCAGGAAAGGCCTTTAACCGGGTTAGCTGGGGATTCTTGTATCAAACCCTAAAGAGATTTGGTTTTAATGACAAATTCATTAAAGCAATTCAAACAATATACTCAGATCCACATGCACAAATTAAAATTAATGGTTACATTTCAGACAGATTTAAATTGAGAAGAGGTACAAGACAAGGTTGCCCTCTGTCTCCTCTTTTGTTTTCTTTATATATTGAACCGCTAGCACAATGGATAAGACAGACTCCAGAGATTAAAGGTATACAATTAAATGGGCAAGATCATAAAATTGCACTCTATGTGGATGATGTTCTAATATATATGGAGCAACCTGCTGCTTCCCTTGAAGGGTTGATGGCTCTCCTGGAGGAATTTGGTAAGGTCTCAGGATACAGTCTGAATATAGAAAAAACTGAAATTTTACCATATAACTTCCATCCATCAGTCCAATTGGAAGAAAAATATAAATCTGAAATGGCAGTCAACATCTATTAAATACTTGGGAGTCCACCTACCAAAATTATTTAATCTAAATTATAACCCCTTGACCTCTAGAATTAAAGAGGAAGTGGAATTTGCTTCCTTTGTCTTTGAGTTCTAGAGTGGAGGCTGTTAAAATTAATGTTTTGCCAAGGCTACTGTACCTATTTCAAACTCTACCTATAGAGGTCTCGTTGGGACAGTTTAAGGATTATTTGGAATGGCAAAAAGACAAGAGTCAGATTTAAAGCCCTTCAGTTATCCAAAGAAAGGGGTGGTCTGGCATTACCTTGTCTCCAGTCTTATTATTGTGCTGCTCGGCTGAGGCCTCTGGTATGTTGGTGCAACCCTAGATATGTTGCAAGATGGAAGGATATAGAAACCTCAATAATACATAGATTCCCAATACAAGCAGTTTTGGGGGATAAATCATTAATAAAGGATCTAAATAAAACTGAAGTGCCATGGGTCATAATGCCTGTTAGATTATGGTTTAAACTTATAAAGAAATACCACCTGGAGACAGATGTGACATTGTTAAAATGGATTGCTTATGATCCAGATTTCCACCCTGCTCAGCTTGACCAGAGATTTAAATCCTGGACTGCGGTAGGTATTACTGCGATATGCACAATGATGCGGCAGGGTCAGATGGAGAGCTTTGAAGTTTAATTTGGAAAGACAGGATTTTTTTTAGATACCTCCAAATACGACACTATTTAGGCAAACATATAAAATCTAGAAAAACAGGGTCTAATATTAATGACATTCTTCATATATTCACTACTGCCTATCAACAAAGCAATCAGAAGAAAATTGTATCTAAATTATACAACAGCTTTCGAGACAATAAACAAGAATCAACAATATATATAAAAGCTAAGTGGGAAAAAGAAAACAATATTGTAATATCTGTTGAACAATGGGAAGGAATATGTGAATTTCAACAGAGCTCCACTAATTCACAAATTCGGAGAGAATTTGGCTGGAAAAACATAACTCGTTTTTTTATTAGTCCCAAAATACAAGCACTACAAAACATCACAGTGTTGGAGACTTTGTGGAGAACAAGTAGTGACTCATACACACATTTTCTGGTCCTGCCCAAAGATGCAGCAGTTTTGGCACTTCTTAAATGTAGCTTTTAAAAAATTAACACATTGTGATATACCATTTGATTTTTTGTCAATGTATTTGGGAAGTTTCCCCAGCGAGGTATTTGAGAGCAGAATAAGATCCATCCTGGGTATTCTTCTGGTGGCCAGTAAAAAAGCTATCACAAGAAAAAGGCTTGCTCAAGAGCCTCCAACATATGAGCAATGGATTGACATTGTAAATGAAATCTATTTAATGGAAAAATTAACCTTTCGTCTCAGACTACAATCAGACAAATTTATGAGATACTGGGATAATTGGGTTAGCTTTGTAACTACTTTAAGGTCTGATTTTATTCCATAAACACCCATATACAGTAAATTTTACATCTCTATGTATTTTCTTTTCTTCTCTTAAATGCTAGCACTATGTATATAGTTCTGCCTTCTTTATAACCAAAAAACAAGCAAGAGGTTAAGTGGATCACACAAGATGAAAAAGACGCATTATAAACTGCACGGAACTGTTATGGACAACCAGCCGTACCTGCCACTGCTTCACGAGCTCTCGAACCACATGGGCATCATCCAGCAAACCCTCCTTGTGGGTGGCATCTTGGAGAACATTGGCTGTTGTCTCAGCTTCCGTCAACCAGCCAAGGAACTTCTCCAGATCCAGGTAGAACTGCTGCAGGAGCCTGAGAGCTGCTTCCAACGCTGCCTCCCTCTCTCCCACCCTGCCGAGAAGAAGACACTTCATTACAATAACTTCAGTTTTTCAGTAAAAGGCAGCATAATTATTATTCTACCTCCTCTTTGGTACACCAAACTCATTATTATATATATACACGATTCTAAAAGTATCGAGTGAATATTGAGATACTACTCTCTAACCAGTATTGGGACACCTTTATAGACATGTGGTAGAAAAGACCACACATTAACAACTCTCATGATTTTTTTTAATTGTAATTGCCATTCAGAATGGCTCAATACGTAACAACTCACTAAAACAAATAACAATTAAAAAAAAATAGAAACCATGTGTGGATGAATTGTTTATGCAGGTGGTTTTTTGATTGATTGAGTGATTGGTTTATTTGTCTTTCGTTCACCAGGATAGACACTTGAGACTCTGTCTTATACCCCTTTCACACACAAATGCCACAACAGGCTTTAAAACAATTCTTTAAAATACGCATTCACACAGCATGAAATTGCGCAATTTATGCCAGTATAATACCACCACAAACATTTCACACAAACAAAGGGATCATGTATGTACAACTTTCAAGCCTGTCAGTCAACAGATCATAGTCATGGCAACGGTTGTAGCTACGCTCACGCATCATGTTGGCGATTCGCCCATAAATTACAGCATCACACCGTCCCTTCTATTTGTGAATTTACCTCCTCGTCAGCCCATAAGGTTAACAATTCCTTAACTTCTTCCGGACACCAATTTCTAACTCGTTCTTGATCAGCCATTGTATTTGAAAATAATGAAATTGTGTAACACTGACGACAAAAAGACCCAACACGTCCAGTATATAGTCACGTGGGATGTTGACTTTCAATCCACACCCACTATAGCGCTTCAGTACTGGCATAGCATTTCACACAGGCAGTGTGGTAGAGTAGAGGGAGGAGGAGAAAAGATGCAGTCCAGGAGGGTGCGGCTAAGGCTTGTGTACGCCCTTTCAAATATTGAACCCAGACACCAGACTTGTACTTTTAAGCACTTTCGTGCACATTTACTCACACAGAACAAAAACAAATTAAACACAAAACAAAAGCCTAGCTCCTTCTTAGGAGTGCTAACTAAACTTTTACATGTGATTTAAACTATAAGCAGGACGGCTAAGCTGTTTACCGGTTTACAAAAACACTTGTTACACACAGTTCACAAGTTAAACAATACTCTGAGGTTCACATAGTATCTTTCTAAGCCCACACAGGACTTTGGCCTTCACACAGACAGCAGCCCTGACTACAGGGTTTCCCCTGCCTTTATCCATGGCTTAATCAACCTCAGGTGTTTCACTTTAAAATGGAGCCAGGTGATTCCACTCTGGCTTCTGGTAACCCTGTGGCATTCTGCGGAATGTAGTCCTGCAGCATCCTCTTGGACTACATCTTCTCCCCCCCCCGCTATAACTCTAATATAGCCTCATTGTTTGTTTGTTTTTATGCCAAGCTGTATGGTACATTCTTAGTCCAGTCACCTCTTCAAGCCGGGTATTGGAATTCAATAAACTAGCAATCAATCTATCCTATACAAAAATTAATAGTCTCATAGAAAATAATTTCCTTCCCTTTTGAAAAGATAACCGCAAGCTGATTGCGTAATGTCCTCAAATAATTTATGGTTCCCTTTTTGGCGGTATATCAAATAATAAAGATGTATGCCTGTAATTGAATTTTTCTAATGAAGAGCTAAAATAATTAGTTTTTCCAATTTAATAAAATGTGTTTTAAGTGATTAAAGACGTGTTAAAAATACATTTATTACTGGGTTCTCTTAAATCCTAATTACAAATTAATCCTAAAATTGTTTATCTCAGGGTTAAAATATGTATTTATTTTTTAAATAAAGTGTTGATGTTACTAGTTCAGTTTAACCAAAAACACACTTGAGTCATTGATACTATAATAAAAGCTCCTTGTAGATCAATATTTACTAAAAAATTACATCAGAGCATGAATATACTCCATGAATATTTAAAAGATATCCTGATGAAGATCTCTTTACAAATGTGTGGGCACGCTATCTTTTTACTTGTTTGGACTAATTCATGCCCTGCACCTTTCTGATTAATGGATGTGTGTATAAACACTATTAATTTATACCTACCAACCTACCTACATATTGCAGTGGCTAAACAAGTCGGTTCTCTGGTCATCGGCCATATAATCTAGGTTGGGTAGAAGCTAAATGGAATCCCCTACAAAATGGCTTTCTTAGAAGTTTGTGTTAGGCCCATCAAACACGTGGGTTGGGTTAGCTCTGCATTTAGGAACCTGGCAGCCGGTTCAGTTTGCTTCCGGTAACTGATTGAATACACTGCATAGAGCTGAACGATTTGTTTAAAATGTCTTCAACCAAAAAGACACCAGCTGCATCAAATATCGGAAATACTAAAGATCGCTCTGTGCAGTACAAGAAAGGGACATTTCATGTGTCTGTTGTTATTTTTACTTTTACTTATGTTTTTATTTTGCTTTATAATTCCCTGATGGTGACACAAGAATGTCTTTAAAAAGGAGGACATCAAAAATTGTTTTTCAGGTAAACATTTTAATATTTAGGAACATTTGTTGTATAATAACTTTAGAGAAAATTATCCATTTTGAATGCGACCATGCTATTTTTTCTGCTTCAATAAATATTATGTTTAATCGTGAAATATCTTGAAATACCTATTTTTAGACTGTAAAATGCACTGAAATAAGCATTTTTTACAGTGAAGAAATACACAGCCCTAATTTTCCCTGATCTGTGGCAACTCGCTCTGGGCAGCAGTGATTGATCAGCTTAGATGGCACGAGACATTTAAAAAAAACATACGTTTTGCTTTTGCAGTTGGAGATAGTAGCATCTAAAGACAGGCAAGGCTCCATAAAGTGGAGAGCACAAGGCCCAAGCTTATCTAAAAGGTTCAAAGGAAACCCTTCTTCTGCTGACAAAAGTGGACTAATCCTGATCCTCAACTGGTTGTCCTGAGCCTCTTCTAACCCTAGTTGAAAGAAATGCGTAATACTGCTCTGGTTCAGATGAAGGCATGTGTTAGCCCTTTAATGGACACTGATGTCTGTTTGATGATTAGTGGAGTGCAAAGCCAAGGTTAAAGGGGGAAGATGATCTGCTTTGCACAAAATATGACATCAAAATCATTGTTAAATAACCTGATGGACTCTATTGACGTGAATCAACTGAGATTATAGTACAATGGCCATTTTCTCTATGGAAATATTTTTTTTAGCTTTACAAAGAAACCAAACACAAATAAAAAGTATAAACTTTTATTATAGCTATGTGTTATAAAAAAAATATACAATTTGGCAAACCAAACTGCATATTTATTTCTTTTAGATTCTATGTTATTTTCAATTGGAAAGCAGGCATCCCACTTGCTTCTCTGCAAAGGTGAATATGTAAAACATTTTAAGACCAGTTACCTAACACCAGCACACCGACTGCTTTCTTGCAGGAGCTGAAAGTCTGTGATGCAAGGGTGTATCTGAGCTACAGACATGCATTCAACAATACGTTCTCAGTGCCGCTTTATTTATCAAGAGAGCACATTACACAAGTTACGGTGAATACAGAGAATTCCTTCATAAGTAAAAGAACCAAAATGAACGATTCCTAACAAAGTTCTTTCTAACTGACAAGCAACAGGACACGTGTCTTGCAATATGAACAGCCTCATAAGGTAAAAAAATCCCCCCACCACACACAGTAAAATGAAATGCGTATACAGCAGTTGGGGGTAAATTAAATCCAGTAATTGTTTTGCTTTGCTGTGATTTCAAAAAATAAACCTGAAAGCCAAGAACTCCACACAAATGGAGCTGTATGTTTTAAGACAGTTACTAACAAGCAAAAGCCTGTGTGAAAAAAAAAACAACTGGATTATACTACTGCATAGAACAGCCAAAAATCCAGATGCCTGACAAAAATATAAGCAGCCTATGATTGATTTCAGTAATATCATATACTGTAGTAAACAGAAAAAAAAACGTCTTAAACAACGAAAGAAAGAAATACAACTGAAATATATATATATTTTTTACTGAAAAATATAACCTTCAACTTCATGGCTCTTTGACGGAAAGCTTACAGCTACACAACTGTTCAAAGTGCTACCAAGGGTCTTTCCTTTTCATACACTTTAAAATGACATCCTCTTTCTGAATGGTCAGACAAACCAATGTTCTGTGAAGACTGCAGGCTGGAGCTTCCGGAGTGATTAGGCCTTTTGTCAGAAACAAATTGCCACCATTGTCAATTCCCATAGATGCCTGCATCCAGTGTGATTAAGAAACTACTTTGTATTTCCCATTTAAAAGTGTTTTCTCTCACTTCACCCCTGTGTGTTAATCATTCAAAATTAACACCTCATTGTTTTGTTTTTCAATGAAAGACTTTTTAATGATACCTTTTCCTTTGTGACTTTAATGTCTTCTAACAAGTGCATGATGCTGGCTCTAAATTATTATTCCAAAGCCTGGTTTAGGCTGCATTGACACAGTGTTTTTTGTCAATGCAGCTGCAGCTAGCATGCAGCTTTAGCACATTCTATTTTTTAAAAAATGATTTGAAATCTCAGATTCTGTACTTGGCCAGGTGGGTAAACAATGGTGTCTCTCTTCAGCATTTGCGCCATTCTGATGGTATTTGGACACCCTGATCTACATACGTTATGCTTTCATTCACCTTTTGTTATATAATTTTAGGATTATGTTTTTTCTTGCTTCCACATCTGTTACACTGGCAACATGACCAGCTTGAGCTGGCTTTCAAGCCAAAGTGATTTACATTTCAATAATGTGTATTTATGTATACACTTTATACAAATATAAAACTCAGGAAGGAATGTCCTATTCCATAGAATATTTTTTAAATACATTTTTTGATAATATTCACAGTATATACAGCAATGATAAATGTAATTATCATTAATATTAATTAATTATAATTAATTGATTAATGGTTCATAGATTAATCACACCTGTGGCCTTTGATCGGTTAAAAAACAATTGATCGTTTAATTTTGTCTACCTGAGTGTGGTATCAAAAAACGGTGTGCAAAAGAAGTCTTGTAAAATGGAAATGGGTACTTATAAAAACCTTTGCTAAAGGGCAACTGGAAGGTATACCCAATATTTCACTGTATGTCAGAATTAAGAAAAAATGACTGCAACTTGCAACATTTGCTCATCGGTGCTTTCCTTTAATGGCACTACTATGCGTTTGTCATATCATTTTAGTCACAAATAAGCTGATTTTTCTTTTCAATGTTCTTTCAAACAATATCAGAAAATGAACAGCTACATCATACTTTTTCTTCAGCTAACAAGTAAAATAGCACTCAATAAATGACATTTCTCTTCAGCTAACCTAAATAAAATAGCACTCAGCAAGTTGCCTTTGTTAGTCTGAAACTAGAAAATTGTGTTTTTCTATTCCAGAGTAAAACATAAAAAACATAAGTCAATACATGCTAGAAAAAGACAAAAGAGTTGCTGCCAACGTATTCCTCACAGAACTGAATGTATTAACAGAACATGTTTTGTGCAAGATGCCCATTCAAACAATGACAGCAGTAGGGATGCTAGAGGGTGTTGCTCTGTAACACAGGTAAAAGAAGGCCTAGGTGAAAGACATATTTAATATGTGAAAAAGATCTGTAACATTGCTACCATAAAACTTCAATTAAACGCCTCTGGCGTTTATTTGCAATATTTGCCTGCAGACCCGGCGCGTATTGGAGGTTAAAACAGTGTTGCTGTGAAAAGGTTATTTTGTGGCAGCAGCAGTTTTAGAAAAACAATATAAGCTCCCTTCACTGGGAAATTTTAGGTAATTGCAAACCTCTTTAGAAATTACAGTGCACTTACACTTGTGGTTGTGAATTTACAATGTATCACATTTACAATGACAGTGTTACAAATTAGAGACACGTAATGTAAAGTGCTAGCAACTAATCTTAGTTACTTAATAATTGATGCTACACTGCTTGAAAGGAACAGATTAAAATTAAATGTTACTTCTTTAACACTTAACATGTAAATCTTCCCTGTGAACCATCATCATTTTAACAAGAGGGCATAATTTGCTGTAAATAATTCACTAGAGTTCTTATTCATGCGCTATATCCACTAAAAAAAGCATCATCAGTCACAGACGTCCAGGAGATCTCACTTCAATCTCACATCTGCATGCAAATTGTACGCAGCATGTCCCTAGATATGTACTGTATCTTCAAGTAAGGCTTTGCAGAGGTTTTGAAAACTACAGCACCAAAACACTCGGTGTGGTGTTATTTTGTGGTATGCGTTAAAACATGGTACACCGTGTAATACGCTTGCCTGGGCAATCACAAATGATTTTAGCTCAGAAAACAAGGAAATGCCCAACTGAAAGGGGTACGATGTACTGAGTTTGGCCCTTAAAGTTATTTTTAATATAATGTTTTTCACAATTCAGGAAATTTTATGTGACTAACTGATGAGCAACACATTGGGTTATCTAAAATTGTAAACATATATGATTTTGTGGGTGAACTACAGTTTGTGTTGTTCGTAGTGATTTGTGCATTAGTCAATCACAGCATTGACAGCGTACCATTTTCTGGCGTTACATGGGTAAAGTTTGGTAGGCGTACCACATTCTGACAATGTACCACTTTCTGGCCCTACATTGGTATACTAAATTCAACATTGGCAATTTGGAATAAGTATATACTAGTTGCAATGGTAGTTGTTGCAGCAGTCACATGTAAATATCTGTATGAATGACAAAATTAGCTATCAAGTGACAGACTTAGATGTGCTAAGAAGGACAGATATGTACCTCATTGTAAATAAAGACCTTTTCAAGTTACTCCAATAAAATATTCATGTGCAAAAGTAAACCAAAACAAATAGTGCAGAACACTCCAAGGAGAGCCCATTGGTAAATAAGGGGCTGACTGATTGTTTTCACATGACAATCTTCCTGATCTTTAAGCGTTTCAAGAATATAGGCTAAATGTTTAATAAAGAATGTTGGGCCTTATCCAAAAACTTTAGCCCAGGATTATTTTTGAACAATTATATATCTACAAATACAGCAAGGATCTCCTTGACCTATATATGCAGAACCTATTGCAAAGGCATATAGCTTGCATGCTGTTTATATATATATATATATATATATATATATATATATATATATATATATATATATGTGCAAATATTGGGTTTCCTTAATGAACAAAAGTTAATTTAGCACTGTTTCAAATGAAAGTTACTCCACAGCACTTACATCCAAGATATGGAAATAAAATAATATTGCTCCGACAAGTCATAAAATAAAATGTAAATATAATCAGCTAAATAATTCAATTGATATTTGCTTATAATTTATATAGCTATTTATTGGAAAGATAATAGGAGACATCACAAACTTAATTATCTTTGACATCCACTGAAAATAGAGTTCAATCGTTCTTCATCAACATATCACCATGTTTGCTTTGTATTACATGAGAAACCACGCCTCCATTTTAAATGGGATTGGAATATTAAATTATCATGTCCAATGCAGACGAATGATGCTGTTAAAATAAACTTAAGTGTTCTATTAAGTACATTGACCTGACAAGCAAATTTAGGAGTGAAGACAGACAAGAATTTTACCTGGAATTTTGACAGTATACAAAGTACCTGGGATACAACATTTACAATTTAGAAAAAATGAAATTTGGGTGTTTTTCAGGGATGTGTGCAATAAACCACAAGACAAGCATGAGACTATAGTCATTATGAGAATGTGTATTCTGATGTAGTACAGTATAGAAGATCTGTTCCAACATATAAAGCTGTAGAAATTGTAATATGAATAGTTTTTGCAAAATGTGATAAATTGATTTGGACAATACAAAAACAAACCTTCACACACACAAGCAACACAGGTCATTACATAAAGGACACATACTCACATACAATGTATTATTAATAATAATAATAATAATAATAATAATAATAATAATAATAATAATAATAATAATAACAACCAAGATGATATTTATGGGCCACAGAAGCTGTGCAACCTATCTAACACGTTCTCTGCTTCCTTAAGAACAACATTTTCAGGAAAACCAATTTGATAATCAAAATACACACACACACACACACACACACAAAACAAACAAATCCACTGAGGACACCTTCAAATCAATGGACCTGGCCAACTCTTGGGCTCGCTATTCTAGTCTCACAGATTGGAGCCATATTAGCCAAAATAGAAACACTTTTCATAAGGGATGGTTTTACCTGTTTATATATGTAAAGCAATACGACCTGACAGAGGGAATTACCAGGCATGATGGACCATAATGCCTGGCAATGCCTGATGTGGAGGGTCTTATTGCTTTTATACTTCAATGTTACAGCACAATTCATTATAATTTGTATTTATTTTAACTGTATTTATTTTGTTTTTCATTTACAAATATAGTCCTCCATTATAACAATGTTGCCTAGGAAAAAAAACTTTTTTTATTTTTTTTATTTTAATAAATTGCCATTATGTTTCCGATATAATTATTTTCCTAATGACCCACAAGTATATCAGATATTTGTATCGCTCACATTGGTTGGATCTAGTCTGGTTTGGGGAAAGATAGAAAGCTGGCAGATTCTTCGGACATTTCATTATATATTTCTCCAGTGACTTCATGGGGCAGTTTGGATCATCGGGACACTCATACATTTAATGATCATATTTTGATATGTTGTAAATAAAACATGACCCTTTTAAATGACTCCTTGTCACAAAGACGACCAGAGTGGGTGGCGTCAGACCGGAAGCAGGAAGGAATTCAAACACAGACAGACGGTGATGGTGATGAGCTGAGTGCAATGGCTGCACTCAGCGTTTATTAACAAATAAAAGGTTTCAAACAGCACAAAAACACTGGACACGGCACTTGCGCCAAAATAAACAGACATACAAAACGGACTAACACTAAACAAACGGTGCACGGACAGACAAACAGACATGGTGAGAACAAACACTTTACGTTTACGATCTTTCACTATTTAGTTTCTCCTCTCTCTCTCACCCGTTCTCCTCTTCCGAACACCCAACCCCGACTGAATGAAAATGTGCATCTATATATACTGTTGTGCTGGGATTCAATTACTAATTAATTATTCACTTGAATCCCAGCACGTGAATTAATTCTGTGCAACCCCGTGCTCGCATATTATATTTTAAATGCACGTGCGTGATGTGCAATCCCGTGCCTAAATACAAATATACAATTTAAACACACGTGAAACACAGACCTGTTTATATCCCGTGTACCAATCTATACACCAACATTAACATACGCACGCATACATACAACATAGAACACACAAATGCACACAGGGGTGGGGCACTTTGCCACACTCCTACACGTTTTAGTTTAGTACAGACTGAGTGGTAGATGTACATACCAGAATTTGCATTTTCGTTTGCGACAATTTGCAAAGGTTACATTTTGCCGTATGTACTAAGAGAAAAAATGTTTATGGAAAGAGCCGTAATATACAAATTTAAATATTTGTTGCATCTTCTTAGCGAGATCTCTAGCATTATACATTGCGAGAGTTGTGCGACATTGTTCAAATATAATAGAGGCAGTTGAGTTGTGGTTTGCTGCAGAAGAGGAAGGCCGAAGGATAACGTCTATACAGGCAAGGGTGCAAGAATCAAAATAACATTGTTTTTGTTAAATGTAAACGTCATCTGTACAATGCATTGTGTTCTGTCTTCATTTTGCCTTTATTAATACTGATAATATATATTAAATGAAAGGCAGTTTCATCCCATCAGATTCGATAGCGGAGCCCCCAACTTCACCCCAAATATCTTTTTTATAATCATACAGTAGCCCCTCGCTAAACTGGACATTTGTCCGACATGTGGTAGGCTATACATTACATTATGTAAGAATATAAATCTATACAGTAGGCCTATACAGTATACAGTACAGTAGTAAAATCAAATAAATACCACTTTCTTTTTTACTTTAGTCTACCAGTAACACAAAATGAAATTAAATGATTTTATTATTATTATTATTATTATTATTATTATTATTATTATTATTATTATTATTATTATTATTATTAATAAATTGGCCTACTTGGTAACCTATTTAACACAAAATAGATAATGGTCCTATACAGATGCTCAGAATGAGCTGGAGGGGTTAGTGGCACATGTGTGCAGTCTATTGCTCCCAACACGTTGGGGAAACCAGAAATGTCATAGAAATTTGTTTTCAAGGCTTGTAAGTACACCCTGACTTTAGTGAAAATTAGGTACTTCGGTGTACGCCTTAAAAATGCATTGCGTACAACTGGCAACACACGAGAAAAAGTGGACTGGGAAATGCCAACAACAATTGCGACTGTTTAAAACGTACATCCAAAAGATTTTAACAAATTGATATAATTGTAAGTGTTGCAATTGCCGGGATACACCTCTGTAACAGGGGAGATCTGTACTGACTGTCTCGTAAGATCTGCCTGTCAGTCATGGCAATGGCATGGAGAGGTGGGGAAGAGGGTCTGTTGGATTTCCCTCTCTCTGAGTGGCTGAGAGGCGGGCCTTGGGGGATTGCTGAACCTTTAAATAACGCTCTGTTGTTCCCTCAGAGATCTGCCCCTCTAAGACGAGATACAAGCCAGCGGAAGCGCTGTTGCTGGACCAAGCACAGCTGGAGAGGACCAAAATAAAAAGAAAAAAAATATATTATTTTTAGTAGCGGGGAAAAGACTTGGGCAGAACCCTGGAGAGTATACACCTAGTTACTTAGGGAACCAGTGAGCGAAGGACGGAGACCCAGGCCGTGCGGGTAGCGAAGCTAAAGAGTGCAGGGTGAAGCTGAAGAGTGCAGTACCTTTATTTTGTAGTTTTATTACTGTGTTTTATTTTCCCTTTTTCTTTCACCTTTTGTCATTTATTATTATTTTCAGAGCACCTGTGAGTGCAACAGCATTGTGAACTGTTTACCTGTGTTGGTATTCCCGTGGACCTGATTACTGTTGTCGGTATTCAGGCAACGGACAACAGCGCCCTCTGCGGGCTAAAATAAAACAGTGCGCCTGAGCGGTGTTACAAATAAAATTCTGTCTCCTGTGTGCCAGTGAATTGTCCACCACGTTTCCACAACCTCATTATAATATTTGAGAACCTTCATTTGCACTATCTCCGCCCCCTTTTTGCGAATGTATGCAAAAACGCCCTTAATTATATATTCATCTAAGGGTGAACCTACCGCAAAGCATTCCCAAAAAAGTCGCTAACATCACTGCGCTTGTTCAAACAACACTGCCACCTATATGTGTTTTATAACACTTAAAAATGTCTCAAATAATTTCTAATTTCTATTGTTGTTTTGATTTGGACACTGATTTTCTTGTGTAGATGACATTCTGCATAAAGTTTTATTTTTATATTTTTATATTTTGATACAGCTTAAAGCACATGTAACTAGCTAAACAAGACATTTGCAGTCTCTCATATCTTAGCATCTGGGAAGAGAGCCAAAGTTAGCAGGTGTCTAATCAAGATGGGTGGAGGAGTGGAGACACAGTGTGAAAACAGAACACTACAAACAAAGGACTAGTTAAAAACAGTTTTTAACAGATTAGGTTAAGATGCTTAAATGTGATGCACCATAGAATGTGATTTGGGAGAGTCCCCCCCCCCCCCCCCCCCCCCCTTTCCAGGAGGTGTGATAGCAGGGTGGATCCATACTGACTGGAAGAGAGTATACAAAATGGGGTTGAAATACTAATATATTCATAGTATTTAATGTAATGTTTTAGTTTGAATAGTTGAATAGAACAATTAATAGTTGAATAGAATAATTCCTTGATTTGACTCCACGGATGTCTGTGTTATGATACAAACGTATACATTAGGGTGCATGCTGTGACCTGCGCGTCTTTACTTGCTTGTATCTAATGTTTATACAATTGTATTAACATTATTTTCTTTTATACATATAAAGTATTTTTGATAACAAAAATAATTTGACAAATTTATTTCCCTACACTTAAGAATGTTACCTATCTGCCTCCGTCTAACTTATCCAAACAGCCTGTAGCACTTTCATTAATACCAGTAAAGGTAGGAACAACAGAGAGGGTGTAAATTGGCAGATTGAACTCAAGGTTATAGCGAAAGACAGTTGCGAAGACGCCATAAACAGGGTTTGAAATGAATCTGCGTCGAAGCACAGTCTGTTGACAATGAAAGTAAAGATTTGCCAGGTAAAATAATCCCAATATTAATTGATTTAATATAAAAAATATACACATTTTATTGCTATTTATTTTAAATATATACTTGTGGTATAAACAGAATACTGAATGATTGCTTGCAGTATACGGTTTTTATTCCCCTTAGGAGTATGTCCTTACACAAACCACTCACCCGTCAGAGTTTGTGATTTACTGGGACATCCTCCTATGGTGAATAAAAACAGTATACCATGAATGATCATTCAGCATCATCTCTTTCTCTCTCTCTATATATAGTTGCTGGTAGCACCTGTCACAAACAATATATGTTATTCATGTCATTTATTTTCAGTATATTATTTACTCATAAAAACACATCAAAGGCAAACAGTATGCTTAGGGTTTCCGGCTCTGAGTAACCGCAGTGGCTATTTGCTTGCAGGCCTGCTCTGTATTAAACCCCCTATGTTACCAGCACTAATACCCCCAGATCATCTCAAGTTCCACAGCCTTGATTGTATATGACACAATAATAATCATCATATATTGAGGTTGAAATCAATTTGACAGCAACCAACTCAGGACTGCTTTTTCCAATTATCCTATTACAGGCCCGCTCATGTTTGGGAAAATAAGTTTATATTTCCAATTCCACCCAGGCACAAAAATGAGAAAAGTGCAATGCCTCAGAATATTAAGTTGAATGTCTTATACGCTTCGGTCAAGGAAGCCAGGCTTCACCGAATAGGTTTATTAGAAGGGCCGAAACTTAAATAAAATTCAATGCCATTGTAACACTGCTGCATCGGGTATTTGAAAAGATAACACACATGTGGAACTTATTGTAAATGTGCATACTAATTGAGACATCACTAAGGAGTTAAACAAACAAAACAGAAACCAACTAACAATCTCCTTGCCAAAATGATGACAATACAACTATTACCATAGTGCTAATGTGTATATACAGTGAGTTACCTGTAAAAGGCACATTTGGCCATTTCCTCAGTCTGTAATTGAATCCTACTTTTTGAAAAGAAAAAAAAAAACCTATGAAACTATGCCGATACAACTGAAATCACCACAAGCCAGAAGTCTACATATTGTACAGACTACATACCTTTCAAATCATTATAATAGACTTGTTTATTAGGCACAGTGATCTCAGCAGCTCGCGAGGGGAAAATACAGATAATCTTTGAAATTCCCCTTGAAAATAGATAGTAATGCCACTTGTGTACACATGCCTAGGACGTTTTGTACCTTTCCGAGGTTGCATATAAAATTAGATACCAAGTAATAACTTCTTAGGAAGGCGACAGTTTGTGAATTCCTAACTAAGTAAACCGGGGAGCAGAGTTAGGCCTTCAAAGACAGCATTCCTATTGGCCAAGTCAAACTTGGTCTGTACGTGATCAGTATTCAGCTAGAGCCACTGTAAGAAAACAGGGACATTTTTACAGTAAGTTGCCTGGTAAAAGCTATGCATGGAGATACTGTGTATGATGTTAGTCAGTATCAGATTTATTATATCATGGGTTTTTCTGGTAGCACTTTATATTACCGGACATGAATAGTATTACATTGTAATAACTGGGTGATGATGAATCATTAGTGCTCTTACTTGGTAAGTACTGTGCAATCACATGTTTTACCTGACATATTACATGGTAACACCATGGAACACCATTCATTCCCATGTAATTACATATTTATTATTGCAGTAGTTACCATGTCATTTATAGCTACCCAGCTACTACCATGTTATTAAATAGTCATATAAACCATGTAATCTGAAGTGCAATTTTAGATTACAGGGCTGTAATACAGTGGGTGGGTGGAGATCTCTCTGCTTTAGTGACTGCTGTGAGGGGGGTGCAGTAGTCTGGGGTGGCACTGTTTTGCAGGCTTTGAAATAAGAGGCTATATCATTAGAGTGTGTTGGAACCCTGTGAAAAATCTCAGCCATAATCAAGAAAAATAAAACCTAATCATTTGTCCTGTCTGTATGATAAAGCAAAATCAATAAACACTTTTCTGTGTAACTGCATAAAAGTATGATATGGATTTTGTCCAGCAAAAAAGCCCATGCCGACTGAAATCCCAATTTTTGAGAATATTATTAAAGAAAACAAAATGTATCAGAGAAAAAGTAACAAACAAACTAACAAACTCTGCCTGTCACATACAGTAATATGATTTGGGTATTTAGTTACACCCTGTAGCACAAACTAAAGCACAAACTAAAGCTAATTTAGACTGTTGTTAAATTTGCAAAATGTCTTTCAGGCCTGCGGTGTCCCTAATGCCCGTCTTGTTCGCAACACAACAACTAATCTCTTCTAGACTGTAAGTAACATCAGACAAAATGTTTTAAAGAAAAGCATAATGGAAAGATGCAATGCCTTTCTGTTGTTAACTCTAATCTAGTCCTGAAAGAAGATATTCATCAACATCAAAAAGGCACATGGGAAGAGGCAAACCCCCTACCCACCCACAACTGCAATTGTTTGTAGTGTCTATTAGTAGAATTCAAAACATAAAGATCATGTCATATTCTCTATAGAACACATGAACCTGTGGATAAGAAAACCTATATAAATGCAGATTTTGGGCATCCCTGTGATATATTCCTCATATACTCTACACACCCTGCATGTGACATGCAGCTCAAAGAGCAATAAGTTAGTATAAAGTACCAAGCTCAACCCTAAGGCGTGGTGAATTGGGGCTCTGGTCACTACTGGATCGATGACCACTGAAATGATTATCTGAGTCTCATTATTGTCGAGTTCACTTGCCTGATTGTAGACAATGCTGAAAATACAATATTTTCAATTTATGGAATTATATATATTTTAATATGTGATTGTTATTATGAGACGTTCCTTGTTTGATGTGGTGCAGTAACTTGTGCATTTCTATCTGCCAAGTGTAATTATGAGTAATTAAAGAAATTCTGAATGTCATTCTGCATAGCAACTCCCAAGAATGTTTCGATATGGTCTAAAAATCAAGGACACTACTCCAAAACTGGAACAATGGGGGGTATTCAGAACATTCCCCCTCACAGCCAGTGCAAAATGGTCCCCTAATGAATGTATCATTTACAGTTTTAGGCCTGTATGACGTAGCTGAGTGTCTCAATTAACAGCGTGGCCTGTTTTTGATACACAACTACAAACTACGTAGGGCCTCACTTGGGCCAGCAAGGATATATTATTTTGTTTGCTCTTGTTATAAACTGAACTGAACCCTTCGTACATCTATCAAATTACAGTATCTCTCCTTCCTGACATGGTGTTCTAACTTAAACCAAACAGAAATTAACATTTAAGAAACAAATTGTAAAAAGAAATACTGCCAGAATATACTGTAACACATTATATAATTCATTACAAAGTCTTGTTATCCTGTGATGAGGGTGATGTGCGTGTCAGAGCAGAGATGCTCTTGTTTAGTTTTATATTTTGTATCTGTTGAAAATGTATACCATAGCATTCATAACGTACACACTGTTATACTTATCCATAACATTGTTTGAGTACTTAGGCAATTATGAGCTTGAATCAAAGCCAAACACAATCTACTAAACTTCACCTTCATTATTACTAATAAGTGACTAACTCCTCTGCAAAGCCCTTCTTGCCTTACTTCCATAATGATCTTTCGTAAACTTTAAAATAAAATAAAAAATCTAATTTCCTACACTCATTTGAACAGTTGTAATAGCTGGCTTTTGAAAACATGTAAAGCTATTGTTATAATATTGACTCCAATTCATTTGCATACAGTGAAATGTCACCTGAAATTGTGTTATCAAACGGTTTACTGTAATCCCACTAACTTCACTTCAAGGCATTGTAACGGTTCCTGTAACTTTAACAATAGGTGGTGCTGGTTTCGCCCATATATTATGTGTGTGTGAGAGAGAGAGAGTACACAGAGAGGGAGTGTGAGACTGAGTGCACACGTGTAGCTTACTATTACTGAACTGCCTGTTTATCGACTGTACAAGTCATAGGGATTATTATTATCATTTTCTAGCATTCAGATTGTGCTCAGATTAAACTGTTGTGAAGAGTAGAAAGGTTTCCCATTAATAAAGTGGATATATTTGTTTTACACTGGATTTCATGCGGCTCATTTCTGAAAAGGATACAAACACCACTGAAGGTCTGGGGTCCAGCCTGCAGACCCTCACAGTGGCACCCAACGAGTTCTGAACTCAAAGGCCCAAAGGAGGATATATATATATACACACAGTAGTCTCTGTGTATAGGAACACCTCCTAAGAGAACACTTCGCCTAAGCGAATACCCTTGTGGTGAAACAGATTTTTCCCATTGTAAAGGAACAGGATTTTTCCCATCTAAAGGAACAGGAACTTTGCTTAAAAGAACACCTTCTTGGCTCCGATAGGGATTCACGCATATAGTACTGTTTTGTAAAAAAGCGACTTGTCATCACGAGAGTCTTGAGGGACACTGATTGGTTTATTAAATCTTTCCAGAACTGGCGTCATATCATTGAATTGTTTTGTATTCTGATTTCCACGAGTATTAAACAAGCGTCATCGCCGTTCTTCTGGGTAATGTAGTTTAGAAACCAATCCTTTAACCTTCCGCTCCGGTGAACATTCTGCCTGTTTGAGGTCTGACTGACATAACGTGGCTTTCGGCTTGTGTATCAGGACAAATATCCACCGAAAGTATACTGTATTATACCTTTCTAAACAGCTGAGAATATGAAGATTATTAAGAGCATAACGTTTTCACTCTATGATGAAATATACCTTACGATTACGTACTTTGAATGTAAAAAATAAGTTTTAAAATGTACTCAAATTAATTTTTCTTTAGAAATGTCTCCATAAGTGTAATTTAGTGATCTCCTACCTAAAAACTGTAAAAGTATCAGTGGAGCCACAACTCTTAGGATTTTATAAATACTGTGTCTGGTTTTCATTTTACAACAAATTGTTTGACGGGTGTGCAATGTGAAGAAGCTCGCCATCAGCTACAACTGTCAACTCATCAACATCAGGGGTCGGCACCATGTCTTGGTTATGTAAAGCAATTAGTCTGCTCTCAGGTAATGCTGCGCTTTAAAATCATGGTATATACGTAGTGTTCCGTGTTTGCAGTTTATTCTGAATTTTACCAAAAAATTAAAGGATTTTTTTTTTTAACTGGACGTCGTTTTTTTCTGATTTATACCCGATTTTTGTCTATTATTCAATATTTTCCCAGTACTATTTTCAAGGAAATACACAATATTTTGATTAAAATACTGATTTATTTTGACTCTGACATTGTAATAAGCAGCCCTACACTGTATCTTAGGATACAGCAGACGGTTAGACGTCAGAGGATCAAATAACATTCAAACGTGGTTCTCTGTCACTTCGCAAACACATTATCACCTGATTACGTTGGCCAATCAAAGTCTGATTATTGTGGCAATTGCTGGTGTAGTAACTACGAGCTTGATCAAAAACTAAATTTAAATATTTGCACGAAAATATAATATTTTTAGTGGATGAGGAACGGGGAGAAAACGTAAATCAGTTTATAAATATTCAACAGAATAAGACAGAGAGAATCATCCGTACAATCAAGACTGCTATTAAAGCTTATGTGTTTGATCGCCACACCGACTGGGATTTGTTTATACCGCACATCTGTTTTGCATTGCGAACAATGCCACACGCAAGCACTGGTAATACGCCTGCTTTCCTTTTATATGGCAGAGACTTATCTGTGCCACTGGACTTCCTTTTGAAACTCCCGCTACCAGCAGTGCCCACATCTTTAAAGATGTTGATTCTCTTGAAACAGCCTATAATCATGTCAGAGCAGTCCTTGCTGAGAGTCATAAGAAACAGAATTTTTTTTACGACAAGAAATGCAGAGTGGTGCACTTTAAACCAAACAATCTTGTTCATGTTAAGAAACACCATCGGTCTGACGAAGCGGTGCGTTTCACCTCCAAACTTGCTCCTATTAATGTTGGACCATATTGCATCAGACAAAAGCTCGCAGAAATAACCTACAGTTCCCTTTCAAGTCGAAAATAGCCATCAAGGTATGGGATATCGCCGTCAGGCAGTAGGAATTGGCTGAGCTTTATAGCAAAGCTGCTGATAGGCCTCTGCGCGAGCTGACTTTTAAGCCCCTTTTTGCCTCTTTTGCCTTCAGCCCTGTAGGACATTGAGCTGGTAAGTTTTTTCTCTGAGAAATTTGCATCACTGATTGTACTCGTCAGCCTTGAGCTTGAGAAGCTGGCTACCGCCCCTTCTCTGAGTTGATTTCAGTGTTCGCTCTACTGAGCATTATATATATAAATAATTTTATATATATTGTATTTCTCTTTCACGCTTTGCTTCGGCATTGCGTTCTTTCCGCGTTGGCTCTTGCCGTCCGTCTTTCTTACATATTAATATTTTTATTAATATTGTTATATATTTTTGTTATTTGGGTTTTTGGTATTGTCTATTCTCTCCCTTAGGTATAGAATACAGTTTAGAGGACACGTTGCGCGCCTGGCTAGGCTGCGCAATTTTTTGCATCCTCGGTCTCGCCTCGGCTAGACCCAGAGTGGAGCCTGCTGCTAGCAGCCACTCCAATAATACCACCCGCGGATTGTAACATCACACCGTGTGGTTGCTGTACGTCTGTAGCTACGCTACAAATATTTTTGCACTTAGTGAGGCTGCAGTTCCTCTAAAATAATTTCAGTTGCAGTGCAGGATCACTGAGGTGCACCTCAGAAAGGGCTATTTGGCGGCTACAGAGGCGATTAGACTGTCCAATGTGGCCAGCCTCCTCTCAGTTTATCAAGCGGCGCTGGTGAAATACCTCCCAGAATACCCTTCGGTGTCTCTAAGGGCAGAGTTGGGGCTAGTTGCTCAGCTCTTGGTGAAACTAGCCCAGCTGAACGCATGGGCTCAGGGCAGGAGTATTGCGTCCCTGGTGGTGGCCAGAAGACAGCTCTGGCTCTTGCAGGCAAGAGTCCAGGAGCCTGACAAAGCTCCTTTGTTAGATGCTCCTATCACACCAGGGCACACGTTTGGTCCAGCAGTGGAGGAGATGCTGCAACGCTCTGCTAAAGCCCGGGAGGCATCTCAGCAGATGGCGAAGATGTGGCCACATAAGCCCTTCCAGCCTAAACGCCCACAAGAGCACCAGTGGCGTAGAACACCACCGCAGCACCAGCCAAGCCCAGGGGGTACTAAGACCTCTCCCTCAAGTACAGCAACGCGCGGTCAACCTCCATTTGCAAGACCGCAGCGTGCAAGGTGGCGCCCTAGAGGAGGTGGCAGACAGCACCCTCGTGGCTCTGGCCAGGCCCCTCGCGAATGAGCACAGCCAAAACAGCCCTGAGAAACCCAGGCAGCTGTTGACCCACCCCACACTATCCCACAGCTCCAGTTCTGGCAACATTGCACCAACGACATCTGGGTGCACAAAACTATACTCACCGGGTACACCCTTCAGTTCTACAGAAGCTGTTAGATGAAGGGAAATCTCCCTCTACACTTAAGGTCTATTTAGCCGCCATATCGGCTTGCCATGTACGCATCGACAGTTTATCACCAGGTTGTCATTTTCTGGCATCTCAATTCCTAAAAGGCGCAAGACGCTTGCGACCTCCTAGGACGACCAGTTTACCGTCATGGAGCCTTGACGTGGTGCTAGAAGCCCTTACCAAGGCACCGTTCGAGCCTCTCCACAGTGTGGATCTGAAAAACGTATTTTTGCTATCAGTGGTATCAGCCAAACACGTGGGCGATTTACATGCACTATCAGTGCATTCATCATGTACTCGTTTCGCAGGGGACGGTTCTAAAGTCTCCATGTGTCCAAATCCGGCCTTTTTACCCAAGGTCATATACCCGTTTCATATGAACCAACCAGTCGAGTTGATGGCGTTCCATCCTCCTCCTTTTTCTTCCCCAGAGGAAGAATGGTTGCACATGCTCTGCCCCGTGCGGGCATTGAGGTGTTATATTGACCATACATCTACTGTGAGGCAAACGGAACAGCTGTTCATATGCCATGGTTCTAGGACTTTGGGTCAGCCATTGTCTAAACAACGCCTTTCCCATTGGATAGTGGATGCTATTAAATTAGCGTATGAGTCTGCAGGCCTTCCACCACCAGGGCAGTTGAAGGCGCATTCCACAAGGGGTATGGCGACATCCTGGGCCCTCTTTAGAGGGGTGCCGGTGTCTGACATT
The DNA here is from genome assembly GCF_902713425.1 of Acipenser ruthenus. Classification (NCBI taxonomy): domain Eukaryota; kingdom Metazoa; phylum Chordata; class Actinopteri; order Acipenseriformes; family Acipenseridae; genus Acipenser; species Acipenser ruthenus. Next base: position 35,815,783 of record NC_081196.1, read on the forward strand.
TGCGTTGCAGCCAGTTGGGCTACACCGCATACTTTTACGAGGTTTTACCGGTTGAATGTACTGGATTCCTCTGCTCCACTATTTGGAGCATCTGTTCTACACTCTATGATGCCTCAGGATGCAGACATATAGAGTGGTTGCTAATATGGTGTTGACTATATTTCCACCTTAGGACAGGTGTCATTGCTAGCATAGACGCTGAGGCACAGCTCTGCATATGCGCAGATGTGTTGCCTACGCAGTTGCGTTATGATGTAAGTCTGTCCTACTGCCGAGAATCCTCCCTCACGACGGCTTGGGTACACTGTTCCCATACCTTGGTTATTTTCAACTTGAAAGGGAACGATAGGTTGCAGATGCAACTCCGGTTCCCTGAAAGAGAAAATAACCATCAAGCCGCGAGGTCGCTCCGGAAACCTTCACGGCCTGAAGGAAAAGAGGAAGGGCGTTCTGCGCGCTGCGTAATGTAAGCTTCCAGGGGGGCGGGCTTACACGTCAGCTCGTGCAGAGGCCTATCGGCAGCTTTGCTATAAAGCTCAGCCAATTCCTACTGCCTGACGGCGATATCCCATGACTTGACGGTTATTTTCTCTTTCAGGGAACCGGCGTTGCATCCGCAACCTATCGTTTGATGAAGCTGCCTGATTGTAGATGCTGGAATCTACCATGTAGTAAATCTCATATCCCTACTGGACTTGGGATTCTGCAACTGAAGATTCTTCTCAATTGAGTCACCTTCTTGAGACACCCCCCAACTCCGCATGAGCTGGAAGAACAGCCTTCACAAATCGAGATCACTACGTTCTCTCATGTCTTTACTGAACAGCTTGATCAAACAAAGATGCATTCCATGTGACACATCAGAGACACTTGCCTCATGCTTCCCTACACGCAGACTTCCTGGATCCTGAGTCTAAGGGAGAAATAAATGATGACATGCCTGGTACTCCGGCACCTTATGGACTTTGTGTCAGGTGACAGCCAAGGATTACCCAAGACTGGTCCAAAACTGGTTGGACCCACCCTCATCACACAAATAATTTTTGATAGCCCAGACTGTGACCTTAACATTGCCGATATTCTTTACTTTGACAAAGAAAGTGTAAACAATAACTTTCTGTAGTTATGCATTACTTTTCTTTTTTGTATATATTTTCAGTGGCTATATGTATATATGTTGCACTTAGTTACTGTAATCTAAAAAGTAGTGACATAAGTAAGTTTATATTTGATACGTTGCTCTAGTTCTTCCTAAGCCATGATTGCTTTTCTATTTCGATGTTTGTTAAGCATTCACCGAGGACCATAATTACCTGAATTACATTTGTTTTGAAGCGGTCCGAGGACGAACCTTTTTCCACCAGGGGAGACCTGGTTAGAAACTAACAATATTGTGGTACTAGTGGTACTAGTCAGAAGGAATAGTACCTTTTGAAACTTGCTAGTCCTGATGTAAACCAAATGCCTAAGTTGGAATCAACAACAACAGTTGGGGTCCCTAAAAATAGGCTTACATTTTATTTTCCTAAAAAAGAAACACAGATGTAAATTTAGATTTAAAAAAATAATAATTTAACAAAGGCGCCTTGGTAAATGGTCCTACAGATCGATCAATCACCTCTTTGCACCTCGTTACTGTACTTGACACTGACAGCCCCAGATGGGATGACAGAGGAAAAAGAAATGTCTCAGCCGTGTCACCTTGCCGACCACGAAGCTCCACCTGAAATTGACACCGATGATACAAATAAAATGTTTATTTTATTGTTCATTACATGTGTCGCTATTTACAAAAATGTTGGCTGGCTTGTGGAGTTGGGGGTTACAGCCCGTGAGTGATTAGATAACTATGAAGTACTACCTACAATAATTAATGTACTCACATACACACACAGTCTTCACTAAAGTCCCAATTTAAAGACAGTATGTTTCACTCTAACCCTCAGGGTGAAACTGTTAACTAGGTGGCTACATTTTTAATTAGCAGGGAGAAAAAGCCTTCAGCAAGTACAGCAGAATCTGCCAGAACTGACCGATGATGAATCTCCTAGGTTGGATACTAATGAGAGCATAACAAATACAAAAGAAACAAGGGAACCGCAGATCTTTTCAAGAAAGCTGGGAGACTGTATTAATTGAGAGAAAAGTGTGTTTTAAAAAAGTAATTTCAGCTTCCGATCACTTAAAATATGCTGACGATAATGTAAACAACACTAAGCTACAGACCCCTTTGCTAATCACATCTTCAGTCCTTTTTTTTTCTTTTGTGGTGGGCGGGTTGCAACCTGATATAAATCTACACATTTTTGTAAAATGACTTTACACTTACTTCAAAGATGTAACGTGTTTCAGTAAATTCAAACACCCAATACACTTTGCATCCTGCGCAGAGGGAGAACACAAACATAAAATGTCATTAAGTGAGGTTGGCATTGCAGGGGAGATGAAGGGAGGTTTCAGTTCCGAGTGACTGTTTTGTAAATACAGGCCCAGTATGTCACTGTTGATTTTTGTTGCAGAATATTAAAACAATGAAGGAACTGTATTCCTTACAATAGCAGGTGTGACCCTCTGTAACAGGGGAGACGTGGACTGGCCGTCTGACGTATGCACGATGCTGCAGGAAGAGGGCGGCAACCCCGTGGGATCTGCCTGCCAGTCATGGCAGTGACACAGAGAGGTGGGGAAGAAGGTGTCTGGGCTTTCCCCCTCTCTGAGTGGCTGGGAGACGGGTCTTGGGGGGATTGCTGGTCCTATAAATTAATAGTTTGTTGTTTCCTCAGATCTGCCCCTTTAGACCTGTACAACGAGCTAGCGGTCGCGCTGCTCGGCAAGACCGCGGACGGACGGGAGAAAACTTCCACAAGGAATGTAAAGAAAAGAATTTAAAGAAATAGAGAGAAAGTGGGGAATCCTTGGGCAGACCCCGATATTGTTTTAAAGTAAGCTGAGGAAACAGCACAGTGTAGGACGGAGGCCCGGGTCGTACGGGTAGCGGCGACTGGGGGAAATCACACTGCAAAGTGCAGCACATTTATTTTGTAGTTTTCATTACTGTGTTTTATTTTCCCTGTTTCTTTTTGCCTTTTTGTTTTCATTATTTGCAGCACCTGCGAGTGCACCTGAACTGTACCGAGTACCCTGCCGTGGTATTCCCGTAGGTTCTGGATATCATAGTTGGTAGCCAGACCACGGACAACAGCGCCCTCTGCGGGCTAAAACAAATCAGTACAAATCATACAAACAAAAAAAAACAAAATAAAACTGAGCACCTGTGTGGTGTTTCGACTACACCTTCTGTCTCCTGTGTCAGTGAATACCCACACCCTTCCACACCCTCCTTTATACAGTATCTATCCTTGAATAACCCAAAAAAATGAACGCTCTGCTTGGTCTGCTACTTAGCACTTGTATATATTGTTGTTTATGCATTTTGGAAGCGGTCCTGTGGGATTGGAAAGGGAAGTCATGGCTGTAGAGTACTTACTTCTTATTAATGCTTGCCCAGGACTTATTCATGCTCTCTGTCATCAGATCGACTCTCCTGGTGTCGTCAGCAGAGTAGTCCCGCAGCAGCTTGCATGCAAGGTCGTTTGCCACATCTATGTTAATCTGCCACTGCCGGAGCTCCTTCACAAATTGCTGCAAAAAGCAGATTTTTTTACACAAGTCATTCATTCATTCAGTCAGTCACAATAAACCATAGAAAGAACAACTGGGGAATAAAAACATGCACACACAAGCACACACACATATTCCTTGAGTGGTATACAGGGAAATCCCTCATCTCATAATCTATGACAAGTCAGAGATTCTTTTAAATTATTTTACATATTCTGACTACAACCGTCACTTTAGTCCTTTGCTCACTGAAATCTATGCATTATATATATATATATATATATATATATATATATATATATATATATATATATATATATATATATATATATATATACACACACTGCTGTGCAAAAGTCTTAAACATGTTGCATTTTTCTACTCTGATGCATTATGAGCATGCACAATTTACTCAGTCTCCACTAGTGTTTTCTACTATCATAACAACCTTGACTTGCATAAAAAATGAAAAACATTGAGTGAAACATTTCATCACTCAATTTTCAAGGTGTGGTATCCGAAGCATAATCAGCAAGTATAGAGAAACATCATCTGTAATTTACAAACCTAGGACTGGAAGACCCAAAAAGCTGTCTAACAAGGATGAGCAACACTTGAAGATAATATCCTTAAGGAATAGAAAGAAGACAAGCGTTGGATTGACAACAGAACTGGCAGAAGGCACAGGTGTCATTGTCCATCAAATCAACAGTCCAAATCACCTTTTACATTTGTTCCATAGTCCAATTTATGTGTTCTTGTACATATTTTAGCCTTTTAGTCGTTCCCTTTTCTTAACAGAGGTATTCTTACTGCAGCACATCCTTTAAGTCCTGATTTCAAGAGTGACCTTCGTACTGTTGATTTGATGGACAACAACACCTGCCAGTTCTGTTGTCAATTCAATGCTTGTCTTCCTTCTGTTCCTTAAGGATATTATCTTCAAGTATTGCTCATCCTTGTTAGACAGCTTTTTGGATCTTCCAGTCCTGGGCTGGTCAATTACAGATGATGTTTATCTGTACTTGTTGATTATGCTTCGGATACCACACCTTGAAAATCGAGTGATGCAAGCTATTTCACTCAATGTTTTTCCTTCTTTATGCAAGTCAAGGTTGTTATAATAGTGGAAAACACTCGTGGAGGCTTGAGTAAATTGCTGATGCTCATAATGCATTAGAGTAGAAAAATGCAACATGTCTAAGACTTTTGCACAGCATATATATCCCTGCAATTCAGACTGAATCTGACAACTTTAACTAACAGCATCATCAAAAGTAAAGAGGATGTGACAGCCCCAAGTGTTGCTCCAGTCGCACAAATTCCTCCATTTATTATCTTTCGCAGAAATAAACAGCTGCATACAGTCAGGTATTCCTTCCAATACAGAACCGTGCTTTGGGATAAGTAAAAGAAAAAAGCATAATTATACAACGCCACATTAGATGTTATAATATATGATAAGCTGTATGGCTTGCAGCAATAACTTAAAAAAAAAATACATATCCATCTGCTTATTCAATTAGTGCCACCTACTGGAATTTTATAATACAAATGACAAACTAATGATTGTCATTACATGTTTATTACATTCTGTATTTGCTTACTTGCCAATTAAAGAAACATTTTATGGATACAACTGATTGTTCCCAGCAGCATACATATTAATGAAGTATTACTAAAATGGTTACAAAACTGATTGGAAAATTCATTTGAGGTGTTTTTTTTATTTTTTTTATTTGCTCTTGCTCTTCGTTTTGGTGAAGAAATATATTGTTTAAAAAGCTGAGGTCAGTTGATACTGTTGTATTGGTCAGTTCATTATAAAAGATACAGAGACTGGCATTACTTTGTTGTATTTTTGTGTTTTTGGCATTGCATTTATAAACTGCTGTTGAGATCGCCAGGCTGCCCTTGAAAAACAAGATACGCTATTCTATTCATGGATATATTTTAAATTAAGCAATTATTTGACAAATGAGAATACACCTCTAACCCTCTTAAAAAATAATTGAGAAAGGTTTTGTGAACTGAGCTTTAGCACTGTTTTAAGAAATGCTGTGTTAAAGTTCATTTTGATTATTATTTTATTGAACTTAAAACTTCATTTAATGAAACCCTTCTCATCTTCGATGCAAATGATTTATTGGTTTATTCTCATTTTTTCAAAGCACATTTGCCATCTCAAATAAACCACTATGATCATGATAGGACACAGCTATAACACACAAACAGTTATCAATAATTGCATTAAAAAAAATTACAGAAATAGAAAGTGATGTTTTAACTCAGCTGGTATTAGAAAGTGCAGTACATTTTAAAGTTAATTATGGTGTTCTTTAAATTAATGCTATTATTGACATTGTATTCCAGGAATGACAAAAAGGCACCTTACAGTAGACGCAAGAAGTAATTTAATAGCAAGTTCTAAGAAACACAAAGCATCGCTTAAACAAATGATCTGCAGTATTTAGTCCATAGAAAATAAAGTGGTATTAATCATTGCCACTACTTCAAATTGATAGTACTTAAATAGTTGCTGCTTACATGTCCCTATTTTTTTTAAATTAGAAGCATGGCATTGCAATTACTGTTTCATGGGCCATTCTATTAAGGACCCATTATTTTCTGTCTTACATGACTTAATGTAATGGATTTTTATAATTAAACTAATGACACACATTTTTTTGGGCCCCATTTCTTTCTGAGCTACATCTGAATAATCAAAACGTCATTGAAAGTGCTTCATTAACTTAATTTCATTATGACATTCCACCAAACGTTCCCTGAGACTTAGCCATGTCACCCCCTGAATTTACTGACTTTATTAAGGAGCTTTAACATTGTAATGCAAACATTCATTTCACTGCTCATGTTTATTTCTTTAATCAACAGACACTTGCAAAGTTATTAGTCTAGGTAATGAAAGTACTTAATTAAAAAAAAAAAAGTAAGAAAATGTGATTGGAGTATATTGTGTTGAGTAACTGTTCTAAAGTCATTTTAGTTGTTGTTTTATGAAGGACTAAAACAAAACTATGATCAGTTGATAATACCTTTATGATATTTGGCACGTAAAATGAAAAACATATTTATGTTTTATATTACAGATATTTCTTGAACCTTTATTTTTATTTTTAACATGAGAAAGACAATATAACAGATCACAGTAGTAATTACATTTAGTGTCAGTGTTGTTTTTTTTTAACAGAACGACATTATAGTATTTCTTCTGTTGTAAAATATTTTCTGCATGAGTCACAGACGCTGCAACAATGTATAATCCCCAAATTGTGGTGGCAAGGACAGCTTTCTTATATTTTCAATCAGTTCTGATTAAATATGAAAAATGCCAGTTAGTATGCCACAAAAGTCAGATACTGGTCTACATTACTAACATTACTGCACAATGTCCACATTATCCTTTTTTTTATTTTTATCTGATTTGGTTGCTCTACAGTGTTGGTCAACAAAATCGACCTGATGTGGACATGACTTTTTATAGAATGATAACGGTTCAGAAAAAACCCCCCCAAAAAACATTATAAAGTTTAAACAAGAGAATGTTGGAATAAGTGCTGTGGGTGTTCTATACATACTGTACATACCTACTCTTATTTACATTATGTAGATACGAGGATCTTGAATAACTGCTTTGTGTTCACTGGCCTATCTTGAGACACAGGCAGATCCGAGTACATTTTCAGAATACACCTTGTTTTGTTATTGTGTGTGAAGTGATCGTCAAAAGTGAAGGGCTTGACCTTACTTGTACGTTTGTCTTTGCTTTCCAAATCGCTCACTCAATCACTAGTCAGCAAAATGCTTGTCTCTTTTAATCAAGCAGATTTCTGCGTATACATAAATGTGCATTTCCTCAAAACTGAAGAAAAAAAACTTACTTGGGGGTTTAATTTATTCCACAAGAGTCTTTTGCTTGTTAAAGTATTCACATTTTATTTAGGTTTTTTTGGTACTTTTTCTCTGTTTGCTTCAGTGGGAAGCATTTAAGCATTAGAGACTGAAGGAGCAGAGGAGAGATTTTATTAGATTTGATTTATTGGGCTGACAGGACAAGGATCAAAATAAATAATGATACATTTGTTTTGTACTTAGTGAGGATTAGGCTTTATTCTGTACACGAGCCTGTTTTGCAGTTTACCGTTCGGATTAGACTCTTACCATTAGGCAATGCTGCATGCCGTTTTGTGGATATGCTCATTTTTTAAGATTTTTTAAGGCTGAGGGCATTTTTTCTGAGCTGTTGGTTTACTAACATTGTTATGACATATTGTTTATTTTTTGTTAATGGTTAATTTATATTTAGTTACCTTATTATATTCTTTTTATTTTATTTAATAATCCCATTTTGCAAAAAGTCTTTTACAGTTTGGTACTAATCTTGGAATACCTAATCTGACTTTAGGTAAAATGAGTGCTAATGAAACTAAAACCAGCGGTCTAAATGATGTAATTAAATGGGAGTTTATAATCCCTAAAAAACAAACTGAGCTAATATATATATATATATATATATATATATATATATATATATATATATATATATATATACAGTATATTACATCTATGAAGGAATAATAAACATATATAAAAAAACTTTCTTACCTTTAGATCTGCATTTTGCTTCTTCAGTGCCTCAACTGTATAAGATATTTCCTTCCATGACTCCAATTTGGCTTTGGCCTTCTCCAGCACCTGTTCGGCCTCCTGTTTCGCTTCAAGCCACTGACTCGAGTCCTTCAGCATCTCTTGAAGCTGCTGCCTTCGGCTCTGGAGCCGGCCCTGTACTTCCTCCCACTGGACCTGGATCTTATCTACTGCAGGATGAGAGACAAAAGCAGGGGAACTCTGATTTGAATCTATTCTTTCTTGTTTGACCAGGGTGAGAACCATTGAGATGTTCTTTTACCAAGGAGTCCCGGTAGACAGCACACCAAGTTCTGCACACACAACATCTACAACAAAATCAATAAAGAGTAGTACAGGAAGAAAGAAAATAATCAGGTAGTTCTGTCAAATGTCACTGTATAGTTTTGTTTTTATTGTAAATGTGTGTAAATTGAAAACAATGCTATTGCCATTTAAGCTTATAAAAAAACACTGCTGAGACACAGCTCTTTAAAACACAGATTTAATTATATTCATTTTGAAGATATTTTATTTGTATTTCACTTGACACCAAGGTAATTACTGGTGTGATGGCATTTACCTTTTTTATTATTATTTTTATTAAGCAGATTTTGCATCAATGTTTCAGGTTAACACAGCTGTTTTTCTTCCTCCTCATGCGGCTTCGTTAAATGTCATGCCCCAGAGCATTTAGTAAAGCAAGGCAGCAAAGTAATAGCACTGTTAACCACTTACAAAAGTGTAAAAATTGCCTTTATTAAACCAGGGAAATGGTAACGCCACAGTCTTACTCTAGTTGAGTGCTCCCAGGCAAAATTGTAATACCATAGGGACCTTTAGTTCATGGAGGATCATTTAAAACAAACACATCTCAGGTGTAGTTTATAATTGCATTATCTAAAATGTGTGTACTCTGTAAAAATTACATTTCCAAGGTTAATTTCCTTTCTTTATTTTTTTTTCTTACTGCTGTAATCTGCTGTATATAAAGAATGCTTTCGTAGGATACAACTAACACCTAAATAATGTGGATGGTGGCCCTCAAAAATCAGGACCTGGAATATCTGTCCTGGGGAAAAAAAAAGTCTTACATAAACGAGGCATCATTACAGGAAGTAAAATGGTTGTTTAATTTCTGTAAAATAAGGTCAACCGTAGTACAGTACGTACGTCAAGTAACAAGCATGTCAGTAATATACATGTACAAACGCTTATATCTCCAGAATCTGATACTCTCAGTAACCTATGTTAAATACCAAGTGGTTCTCCAGATATATGGAAAAACATGGCAGACTTCACTAGAGGGAGATAATAAGGCAGAGATTCAAATCATATCTTTCTAGGAAAACTTGTGAATGTGGAGCCACATGTCATCATTTTTGCCACACTGACTAAATGTCACACGATTCCCTTTTGAATCAGTTATGGTGTGATATTTAATTTCCCTATCCAGCTGAACAGCAACATGTCTTAGACCAGTGGTTCTCAAACTGGGGGGCGGAATGTATCCTGGGGGGCTTGAAAAAGTTTTATTTTTTTAATTACTGCGCACATCTTAACCAATATATATTAACTTAAGGCAAATTTTACTGCTGACACCTCAAAGTCCGCTGCCATCTGGTAATGTAAGTTGTTTATCAGTTTACCATGTGGTGTGCACATTAGTAAGTATTGGACACAATTGGTAAACTATTATTTGCAGTGTTAAGTTTGCTCTTATTATGATGGATTGGTGGCTGGTTTGTGCAAAAGAAAAAAAAAAAACACAACAGCAGTGACACTGAGAGAAGCCAGTGACATGTTGGATTTTTTTTCTCACCGGCATATGTATATGTATGTGAAGGGGTGGGGGGTCAAGTACTACAGATAAGAAGAAGAGGGGCGCAGTCAAAGACGTTTGATAACCACTGTCTTAGATGTTGCTGTCACCTTCCGCTGACCAGGACCCCTGCAAACACTGTCTGCATTAAGAACATAAGAACATAAGAAAGTTTACAAATGAGAGGAGGCCATTCAGCCCATCTTGCTCGTTTGGTTGTTAGTAGCTTATTGATCCCAGAATCTCATTAAGCAGCTTCTTGAAGGATCCCAGGGTGTCAGCTTCAACAACATTACTGGGGAGTTGGTTCCAGACCCTCACAATTCTCTGTGTAAAAAAGTGCCTCCTATTTTCTGTTCTGAATGAATGTAGAGACTTGATAAGAATGATACAGAGGCACAACCAACCCTGGTACTATTTTCACTGGCCTACAGCTGTTAACCAAATAGGAGTGTGAGAGGAACATATACTGCTTACAGAGTACTCGTATTTAGGGGCAATGATACTCCTTTCTGGTCATGGGGTGTCACTGTTGTATTATGGAAGTGTCTAGTTAAGACACTTCCTTCTATGGCAAGAAAAAACTTAGATTTTGTGACATATTTTGCCAGTTAATTTTCCCCTTTTAATTGGTGCATCACCCACTGTTCCAGAGTGCTTCTACCTTTAAAAGTAACATGCATGCCATCATGGAGCATCCAAAGGTTTAAATAGTGGGTCCTTTTTATTCACTACCTGTGCAGCACATTAAGAATCAATTACAAAGGATAACAATTCATTACACTTGCTTCAGAGTTGTAATATAAAGCATAACCTTCAGGCAACTGATTTTCATCTACATTCATTAAGATGAAAAAGATCCCTCCAGCTTCCAGTATCCATTGTCTATGTAGAGTATACTGTTGTGTAGTCGCATTTTATATGGAACAGAATATAAGCAAAGGCTGTTTTGAAATAGTGCTTGTTTGTTGTAATGATTTAGCTAAGCTAATGACTTTATGAATATTAGTGATGCAACAATTATTAGAATAATTCAATTAATCACAAATTTTGCAGTCAGATGAATATTTTTATCATCAATTCATCTAAATGCCCGCAACTTTCCCCTCTTCTCCATCGCAATGGTAGAGTCTGCTTTAGACACTGCGGCAGCAGGTAACACTAAGGGCACTATTCATAAAAGTACTTGCCGACTGCCTTAATAAAACTAATTTAGTTTAAAACTAATGAAAGTCGTCCCTATTGCTATTCATAAAATGATCTGAGCAAACGGGCGACTGTCGCAAAGCACTTTATGAATGGGTATACAGTCGTTTTTGATGACATCACCAGCATGGGTGGCGTCAATAGCTGTTGCAAAATGAAAAAAACGGAATCCACCAACAATAGCCTACTACCGAAACCCGAGTCTGGTGCTGCCAGTCACGGGCAGTTTGCAAAACCCGATTTCGATGCCCCCCCCCATCACGTCTGCTAAAAATTCAGGACATGTCATAATTAAAAAAAAAAAAAAAAAAAAGTATTTTTTAAATAAATACTTTGTATTTTCGTTTTGTTTGGCAACGCTGGTAAACTCATTATGCACACATAAGATTTCCATTCTTAACTGCAGGACCAAAAATAAAAAAAAATAAAAATAAACAAAAAGCACTGTAGGAGGACATTTGAATAATACTGTAATTCTAGTAATAATAATAATAATAATAATAATAATAATAATAATAATAATAATAATAATAATAATTTGAAAACTTATTTAATTAAAGCAGGGAATCAATCAGGGGCGAGTTTCTGTTTATGGATCGTTTTGTGGTGCGCGAATAAAAAAAAAAAAAGACTCCCTTCGAACACTGATCGAGCCTCGCAGGTTAAAGAAATAAAAAGAAATAAAAAGAAAAGGACCACTGTCAGCCGCGGATCACGGCAAAGAAATAATAATAAAATAACTGTCTATGCTCAGTCTCTAACTTCAAAATGATTATGCCAGAGAATGTGTTCTTTTGGGAGTATATATTTATATTAAACATTTTCCTTCATATAAAGCTACAGATTTTTTAATTTTTTTTTTTTTCAAAATAGGCAGTGTTAATCACAGGTATGTCAAACTGTTTAACAGAGCAAGTGTAGTAATAAAATATGTCGTTAGTTTAGACTTGACTGTAGAAAGCGTTCACTCTTATGAATAGCAGGTTGACGCTCAGGACCGATGAAAATGTTATGCTAATGAGGTCATCATTAACCTTTCTCTCAATTCATTAAAAACATGCCTTCATAGACAAAAATCGCTGTGGCTTAACGACACATCTGAATTATCTCTTATGAATAGCAACTGCCGTTAAATAGGCGGCTATGGATGAAATCCATGTACTCCTGTTTTTTAGAACCCTAAGTGACTAAAGCTGAGACAACAGTCTGGTTCTTTTTAAGAAATATTATTATTATTATTATTATTATTATTATTATTATTATTATTATTATTATTATTATTATTATTATTATTATTGTGAGTGCATCATGACACAGTAGACGTGACTAATCAATGTGGTGATATCTGCCCAATGTTCAGAAAACAAAAGTAAAAAAGTCAAAATGAAAAAACAACTCCAAGACAGCAAACTACAACAACTATCCCCTGGAATAAAAGTCCCTATAAATGATGGCACATTATTCCATTAATCCTTTTTTATGTTTTATTTTCATTACTCTCTGTTTTATCCGGAGAGTTGAACATGACAGACTCTTGCTGTATGTTTTATAGCTTAAAAAGAACAGTACGGTAGAAAATTGGCAAACCGGTGATACCATTTATTCATTAAAGATCAGGATGCAGACATTGACCTATAAATCCTTATTAGGCAAGCCACAGCAGGAGTGGATACAGAACAGAATGTCTCCCAGTCATCATTTACTACTATCACCAGAAAATGTTACTTCAGGTTATTTTGTGCTTTTTGGTGGTGAGGTGGTAGGTGTAATACACATTTTATTTTATTTCATGCCAACCTTCCTCATTGCTTTTCGAAAGGGAGACTGAAAAAAAAACAGCATGAGATTCAAATAATGAGCATTAATAGTCTATAGCTTTATAGTTGTTACAGGTTGGCACTAAAGGTTTTTTAAATGTAGTTTTTCATTCAGATTTTTCAGTATCTATGCGACCAGTACTGTATTTATCATTTATCTTCCTTTCAGATTCTCACTGCATTTAATCAGCTGCTTTGGTTTGGTGATGGGCGCTGACATTTTGTTGTGTTGCCATGGCTATAAGTAGACCACTTGGGTATCTGTTTTAAAACAACATTTTCCAAATGTACAAAACATGGCAGGTGCTGAATACACCTAATTACATTCACACAGACTAGACTTTGAAAAGGCCTTTTTCCAGCAGTAGTACAGATATTTTAATGAAATAATCCCACTACCCAATAGTGGCATGGCAGATTATTATTATTATTATTTATTATTTGTTCATTTAGAAGATGCCTTTATCCAAGGTGACTTACAGAGACTAGGGTGTGTGAATTATGCATCAGCTGCAGAGTTACTTACAACAACATCTCACCCGAAAGACAGAGCACAAGGAAGTTAAGTGACGTGTCGGGAATTGAACCGGGGACATCCTGGTTATAAGCCCTTTTCTTTAACCACTGGACCACACAGCCTCCAGATGCCCTGCACAACTATATATGTGTATGGTTTTGGTAGGGATGGGGTTCATGTTTTTAGGCACGTACTAGCTGCTGGAGTCAGTTCAGCGCAGGACTCAAGAAGAGCAGACGCCTATGCTTGTTGGCCTGGTAACAGAGATAGCTTTAGACCAGGGCTTCTCAAACTCGGTCCTGGGGACCCCCTGTGGCTGCTGGTTTTCATTCCAACCGAGCTCTCAATTGCTTAACTAGACCTTTATTGAAATGATAATTTGCTTAATTAGACCTTTTTACTTGATTTGAGCTCTTAAACAGTTGCAGTTCAAGTTACTTATCAAATGTTATCACTAACTTGAAATATGCAACTGTTCAAGAGCTGAAAAGGTCTAATTAAGCAAATTATCAGTTCAATTAAGGGTCTAGTTAAGTAATTGAGAGCTCGGTTGGAATGAAAACCAGCAGACACAGGAAGTCCCCAGGACAGAGTTTGAGAAGCCCTGCTTTAGACCACTGTTGTCTAATACATTAGCCACTACCCACATGTGGTGAATTGGGAATCAAGATTATGCAAATTGCATTTTTGATTTGTAAATAAATAATGAGTAGTAGACACTGTCATCATGCAGGTGATCTCAATACATACACAGCGTATGCATGTGTACTTTGACCTCTCTGTGTGTTTGTTGGTAAAATGGTAAGACAAAAAGCAGTGATCATTGGATTTACACATACACGATTTGAGCAAGGCTTGCAGCACAAAAAGCAAAAAAAAAAAAAAAAAAAAAAATCTCTACCATTTCAATCAACACTGCTGCGAAGTGACAGCTTTGTAAAAGCATTTTTGTGCCACTTACCTTGCCTCGCTCAAGTCGTGTGTGAAAAAATCCTCCTTAACATGAGTGAAAAAGGTTGTGCGAGTCAACATTCACAGAAATCATTCTAATGAAGTCAAAGTACCATTCACAGCTGCTGGATACAAACCTAGAAGCTACACTAAGATGTGTCGTGTCTGATAAATGAATGCCAGAATTCCAAACTTTGGTGAAAGAGAAAGACTGCAAAGTTTCACACTGAATGCTGGTAGATGTTTTCTTAAGTAGATGTTTGTTAAGTACTTTGTTCAGTAAATATACATGCAAACATAGACGTGTGTTTAAAAAAAAACCCAGCACATTATTGTGTTGTTGTTTCTTGATATTACCACTAACTTGTGTTGTTCCTGTTTGAACATCAGGTTTGTGTTATATACATCAGGTTTTACAGTGTTAAAGCACATTTAACTGTATTGTGTAAGTGTATGTAGGGCGTTTTCAACTAAAATTAGAATCATATAGAATACTAACCTTCCAAATTCTATTTTACTCACACTGGTTTGTCATGAAGTATCAATACCATACTGTAATTATTGACACAACAATTTGAATGTGCAGTAGTAAAAAATAAAAGCCACGTTGAGTTAATAAACAGCAATACTATGAATCAGTTTTTAAATCCATAGTACTTGAATGTAACAACAATGTAAATACAAAATTAGAACCAGATTACCATGACCTGCATCCACATATAAATATGTGCCATACGTACTTTAAGTATGTAACGATTTAAGAATACACAATGTGAGCCCAAAGAGATTCTAGTGAAAAAAGCAAGAAATAATGCTTGCATGTTTAAGAAGTGACAGTTAGCACACTCTAAAATGTTTAACTTCTAGGATGCTTCAGTGAACCATGTGATCAAGATTGTTGTTTTCACGCCTGTGTCTAGTCAGCGATTTCTATTGGACAACACTGCTTTAGGCTATGTGAATTACAACATTTCACTGTTTTCTAAGCACAGTGTGAAACTTGGTAATATATCTGATCGATATTCCAATGTGTGCTATGCTAAATACAGACTAAAGCTTGCAAATAAATTACATTCCAATTAGGTTCACTGACAGTTCACTTGTAAAGTGTCTAGAAGTTAATAAGATATATGAAAATGCCCTTGGAAAGTCTACTTAATAAGTATGCAAGTTAGTCATCAACAGAAGCTAAAAAAGGGTTTCTTTAGACTGGCTACCAATAAAATGACAATGGTTTTCAGCAATACGACCGTTATTTCAGTAAAGGATAAGTGCTGAATCACTAAACTAATTACCTTTCGAGTGCCGTTAGCCTCAAGAAACTGTGGATTATCATCTTACTGATTTAACACTATCCCACTTAAAACATGTCTTCCTTATTGATACTTGTTTGATAATTGACTGTTAATTTGGTAATTGGATTTGGTTTTTGCTCTTTTGTTATGCTTAGTTCAAACAGTTCAAACGTTTCTCTCATATTATGGAAATGATGACATGAGTTTCTTGGAGTTTGAGTTTGAAATCCCACTTACAAAGACAAAAATGTCTGTTGTAATTGAAGATAGTAGCGATGACTTTGTTTTAGATGAAAGTGGCATTAGAAAAATAAAAATGCAAAAAACAAAGGAATGTGAACCAGGAACGGAGAGTCAAGTTATTGATAGTTTAGCTGAAGAACTAAATATCATTGCCAGCAATCGGTTTTCGAGAAGTACTCAGGCAAAATGTAAGTGAGCTGTAAGCTTGTTTGAACAATGGTTAAACGAAAGACATGCAAAAGCTGAGTTTAAATCTAACATCTGTGCAATTGATGGAGATTTACTAAGTGATGATGAAATTGCTGTTGTTCCTGAACATGTCCACAAAATATGTGAAATAAAAATTAGAAGGGGGGTGTTTATTTGGAAATGAAGTAGAAATTATGAAAAGTCTTTTTTACACTATGTTTATGTATAATCATATTACTTTTAGTAAACAATATGAAATGCTAAACTGAAATCACAAGCTTTTTCTGTTGTGTTACGTTCGAAATGTGTAATACTATAATGAACTAATTGTTTAAATGATTGTTGCATAATAAAATGGTATTTGCTTTTCTGTTGAATTGTTCTGACTGTGATTTCGCTGATGAATAAACAGTTTTCTGTGGATTTGTAGCACAAACTGTGGATTCGTTAATCAACAATATGCTCCACACTCCCTTTTTCTTCAAATCCACACAGCCATTTTAGTTACTAGAATCATATCATTAATCAATTAAAATATCAATGGGTCAAGTCACAGAAATATTTTAAGAACAAAAAAAAACATGTATTTATTTGGATTGGAACCAAGCATCATAGGTATATGGTTCAAGCCGGTGCTTAGCAACCACCATAATTTGAAGCCTAGACACATAACCAGGAGGTCAAAAACACATTTCTACCATTTATATAAGTAACATTTTCTTTCTTATTGAAAGCTCTGGCCCAGTTTCCTAAGAAGAGTTATTGCCTGCAGTGTGCAAAGATTGAGCCAATAACATTCAACTAGATACCAATGGTGATGTAACAAATGATAGGCCTTGGAAACCATACATGCAATGTACTGTGTGATAGCTACTAATTAGGTTAAGACCACCAAAAACAAACTCATGTCCATTCGCATCCTGTTCTGCTCAGCGTAACAGCAGACCTTCAAAGCACTGGTTCTGGCAAACTCATAAGCAATGGTATCTTAATTTAGGATATTATGAACAATTAGTGCACGTCAGTGAATCACAAGAGAGAAGTGGAGAGGAGTGGGGGTGGGGTTCAAGTGGAATAACCACCTACAGTGTATATGCCCAAGGAATTAATTGTAACTGATCAGCAGTAATCAAGCTGAGATCAATCCACTGCCACTTGTGCTTTTCTCTCTATATATCCCAGGAAATATAATACAGCAGCAGCAAAAAAAAAAAAAGCTGCTGATCATCAAGTGTATTCCCCTTGGGTGTTGGTCAGATCTTGAACTGTGGTCTTTACAGTTAAAAGTGAAATATCTTATTCCTGTAACCGCAAGCCCCCTGGGTGTGCGTTACATTAGAGGGCTTTGTAATTACATTCACGGGTGTAAAACATTTGGCCTTGCAGGTTAGCTATGAATTGTGACATAACTGCATAACCCTGAACTAACACTAAATGTAATGGCGTTCAGAGCAAAACAGAAGGGCCTGATGAGATTGAATGCAAAATGCAAACTGAACGCTAACAGAAGACAAATGAAAGTCGCAGAAATCAATTTTTCCTTCTGAAGATGATGGTACTTTTAATTACCAGTCCATCAAAAACTGATTTAAAGGGAATACGGTTTCTTGCAGAAATGGATATCAAAACAGAACACAGAGTTTAT
The DNA here is from genome assembly GCF_902713425.1 of Acipenser ruthenus. Taxonomy (NCBI): domain Eukaryota; kingdom Metazoa; phylum Chordata; class Actinopteri; order Acipenseriformes; family Acipenseridae; genus Acipenser; species Acipenser ruthenus. The sequence continues at coordinate 35,833,736 of NC_081196.1, forward strand.
GAAATGAGCCTGCCATTTCCCTCCCTGACAAACACACACAATATTATCATTAATAAGAGCTGCAGTAGTGGGAGCCTTAATATACTTTAAGACCTACTGATGCATAAGATATTATGGTCACTGTAGCAGTTTAAATCCAGGGATTATATGGAACTCATTACCTACTTAATGAAGTGTTAACTTAGGGAAAGTGTGAGTTTAAGAAGCTTACAGTAAACTATGAAATATGTTATTTCATCAGCAGTTATTTTAGGGTAACATTGTACCTACCAACAAGAGATTTATGGGTGATGTTAATACCCAAATGCATAAATGTGATATCATAACCTTCACAATTAACCACTTGACTGCTATTGGACGTCCTCAGAAAAGCTTACTTAGTGCTGCCGGACGTACCAGGTACGTCCTTATTAAAAACATTTTTAAAAAATGAAAGCTGGATTGCCGTTATTTCACTCAGGGGTCATCAAGAAGTTCTTTCAGATAATATTGGGTTGTGGTTTCAATTTCATTATGTTACACAGATAAAATATCTTCGATGTGACACAGTTGTTAAACCTAATTTAGGCCATGTCCACACTATGCCTTTAAACTGGCTTAAAAGTGCTAAATACAGTTTGCGTCTACACTACGCAGCGTTTAATACCGTACACGAGACCACCTCATGAGGCAGGGCTGGATTAAAGGATGTGGGTGTCCTACGCTAACCCATATTTTGGGGGCCCTGTGCATATTATGTCGAATGGTGTTATTGGCATATTGATTAATCTGGCCCTGCATTGGGACAGAGACTGTGAGCGGAGCAGAGCGGAGAGCGGAGTGAGTCAATTGTATATGGAGCAGGGGAGCGGAGCGGGGTAGTTGCTGGAGCGGAGCGCAGAGCTGACATTTCCAGCCCGCTCTTTCACAGCACTGTGAAGGACCGATTACAGTTTTATTTTTCTTAAATACATGTTTGGCCATGGAGTTTGCACAAACAATTTTAAAAAGAAGGTGACAAATACAGATGCAGTCACTGTACAGTATTTTCCAACATGCCTGTGCATGGTAACCATTCATTTTCCCGTTACAAACCAAAATTAGACACTTTTATGTTTTGCAGACTTGAAAATTGCATTTTTAAAAAACTTTTATATTCAGTGTGACTGATGTTGCACTTTATAATTCATTATGGAGGAAAAAATGTATATTCTTCCGATATTGGAGCTGCCATATAAAAATGTGATAAACGTCAGTGTGTCCATCTGTCTGCAAAGGGAATAACTTTTCTGTCCTTTACTTCTTTTTGGGTTTTCGTTTGTATCGAGAGAAACAAATACTATGGACTTAAACCTTTCTTGCCGGTTGCAGACATCCACATTTCAGTTTCCTTCAGCCTCCCGCACTGTACATGTTTACCTTTTCCCCGCCTTTTTTCTAAAATTCCAACCCCCAGATGAAAAAGGAACATTAGCAGGAAGTTGCTTGCGTGAGAGACTCAGAGGCCAGGTATAATGTAATCGAGAAAGAAATGCATAGCCGTCATAAAAGAACAAAATTAAGCAAAACCAAGCTTCTGAGTGCCTGTGTGTGTGGGTCCGTCCGCCCGCATGCAGTTTTTGTTAAATGTGCTAAACAAATGGCGACCTCACGGGGGCCCCATTTCTGCTGGGGACACTACGCTATAGCGTAATTTGCGTATAGGTTAATCTGGCCATGTCAGGGGGTAGTCCGGTTTATCAGGAGTGTGGACGCTGTAATATCAAACTACATTTTTTGTGTATCCTCCAATATCCACAAATGCTTTGTTATATGTTTGGCTAAATAAACAGAACAGGCGCCTGAATGACTTGCTATCAGTGTACACTCCGCACTAGGTATTCATTTTTATGCTTAAAAAAATCTGTCCGGATATCTCTGTTAAACTAATGGGGAAAACTGGGCAAGATATGAAGGTAAAAGCAAAGATTGTTTTGTAATTAATAGCTTTTTCTGAGTTTAACAATTAATTTTAAATTTCAGTATTTTTTATTTTTTTTTTCGGCTGGGGGAGAGGGAAAACTGAAATCTGCATAATCTTGGTTTTAAGGGCATGCACACTGCTACGATTCATCCAGACTCTGTACGGCCAGTTGAGATGAGATGAGTTGGGACGGCTTGAGTCGGGCTGTGTGCGGCGGGCATAAAAGTACTTGTGTTATTCTGCTCTTCCACAAAATTCTCCCCTTCTTCTGTGGATAAAACTTTCAATCTGCAGACCATTGTTGTTTGTTTTGGTTTTGAGTAATAGTGGTAGAGTTTATTTTTAATAAGTTATTTTCCACAGGTCTCACTAGCATGACCTGACATCCTGATAAAATCAGGACTGTCACGATATTTTAAGTTACGTCCTGTGCCCCGACTGGTTTGTGCCCGGCCTACTTCTTGTTAACTTAGTGCCATGACTAGGATCTCAGCTTGACTACTGCAAATCTAAAAGGAGAAGAGTGTGATACACTGCCATTACGGATTAAGACCTCATTCTGTCAGTGATATACATTTTTTTTGTATAGTGGTTAATACACTTGCTTGCAGTGTGCGTGGCCGCCGGTTTGCGCCCACTCTCCACCCTATTACACAAGGTGATGGCTGTGAGCTAAAGGCAGGAGATAGCAGGAGTCTCAGGATAGGAAATTCTGCTAACCCGAATCCCACTGTAGCAAACAGGCAAGCGTTACTTTGTGGAAAAGGGGACCTAAAGGTAGAAGATACTCTTTGTAGTTGACACAAAGTTCATTAAATGAAAAATTAAATTAAAAAATGATTTACCATCTAATATTGTTTGGTCTCAGCCATGTTTTTATTTAACACTGAGCAAAACATATTCCAAGGTTAATGAAAAGGAAGAATGCAATAATTTATTAACAACCAACATGCAGCAATGTTAAATTGGTTCCTTTTAGTGTCTGTTTTTGCTAGTTTTTTAAATATAAACTCTCTATACTTGATTTATGAAGCTTTTGCCTGAATGCAATATCACCAGTAGAATACAATTTTTAAGTTTCTAAAGTTATTACCAGGGGATTCAATTTAAATACATGTTCATTTTGTGACCATTATTTTAAAATATTACCAAAATCACTAAACTGTAAGAGTCTGTGTTGCAGAGAGGTCCAAATATGGATCTACTGTAGGCAAGTCAATTTTTCAGATGAGTAAAGGAAGCCATAATGAATACTTCCATTAAGGCATCTGTTATCTACAGACCTCTAGAGACTACACATGCAATTGCACCTCCTACCAATCAGACACTGTAATAATTGTCCTGCACCTGCTAAGTTAATAGGTATTTAATATGCCGATGGGTAACTGTAATCATCTAAATGGTAGTACAGAATCGCATAGCTGCACTGTATGCATCACTGGACCTTGTTATTTAGAGGGGCTAAGAAAACGTTTGGATGGATCTGTACACCTAGGATATAACAGTACAAAAAGGAATTTTAGTTATAAGCAAAGTGTAGTTGTGCTTTTTTCATCAAATACATCCAAAAACCCTTGTCTGGTTATACAGCAGTATCTGAACCCAGCTAAGGATGCAGTGAATTTCTAGCTCAAGGTCACTTTCCTCCTTTACTAAATAGCTCAATTTTATAACCATGTTCAAATTTCAAGGTTGGCTTGAGTTTACAAATCAATGGTACATTATTCCTTATTCCAGCCATGGTGTGTTCAATTCAGTCCTGTATAATGGTTTTTGGTTTATGTATTCCAGCACAGTGGTACTTTACAGCCGCAATTATTTCTCGTAATATTCTGTTTTATTACAAATATCAATAACGCGATGGCGCAAACAAATAGTGTCTACAATAACAGTAGGTTATCAAAATTAATAGAACTTGTCTAGGTAAACTCCCAAACTGCATTTTCAGCACCAAAAACCCCCAATGCAAACTGGTACAAAAATTACCTCAGAAAATTCTTGTTTTACCCATTTAACTTTTTAAAACTAAACATACATTTGGCACTAGCAGCTGAACATAGCTGACACTAATTTGTTTTCACCACATACTATACAAATTATACTGTCTAATCTATCACAGGTGTCCTGTGAGAAACATCTTGTTTTAATTCCTCATACACTTGTGGTGTCTGTCAGTTATGTGGCACAGTATTCAGGCATTCTGTCTGGCACTAGTTTCTTGTTGTTTTGCCTTAAAATTCTGTTGGACCACCTACAGATTTCAGCATCAGGCTGATGCCCCCTCCTCCCCCATACATCACACTGCAGCCCCGCTGATGGCTATTGGACTGGTTAGACTCCAGACTCACTTAGATCTAAAACCTTCAGACACATGCAATATTTCTTTTAAAAAAAGTCTGGCTACTGTGCTATGTATCTTATGGAACTATCAACTATATGTTATCTTTTAAAATTATTTTGAAAGCATAACCTTATACACTTCAGTGTCAATAAAAAACAAAAATAGTTTATATTTGAAAAGGCATCATGTGACATAGCAACTGACATACAGAACTGTACTGTATGAAACACTTGTTTCTATATTTCAGCACAACCCAAAAAACTCTTGCACTTCAGATACTGTGGTACCCATTCCTAATTTTCCATAGTAGTGCGGCAGTGGTACTTACTGCGGTCAGTGATGGTGGCTCGAGCCTCCGGATTGTTGGTCTTGTTCTTCAGGTTCTGTGCTGCAGTAATCAGATCTTCCAGCTGAGGATGCCTTTGCTCTAGGTCCTGCAGAGTGGCCTGATAAGAACAAGGAGAAAAGCAAAAGTGACATCTCACCCCATTAACACACTGGCAAATCAACACCTAGCTAGAGAACACAGTACTGGCAGCCCTGCTTGTTTCTTAGAGCATATTTTGTACATTCACAGTACTTTACCCTCCCGTCATTATACGTTACTTACATAGTTTGCTCAAGAAAACATTAATTACACTATCAAAACATGATTAATGTTTGTTGCTGTGCTGCGAGTGTTTCCCAGAAAACGCTGCAATTCTTCTTCAGTTTGGGCTGTTAAAAAAAGAAAAGAAAATACAAACAAACAAACCACCTTATTTAATGTGCCGTAATGCACTCATAAATCAATGGTGACTTAAAAGCATGGCTGTTTTAACCCTGCTGTCTCTTAAAAGCTACTGTAACTATAGAAGTGACAAAACGTGTTTGTTTTGTGAAAGATTATTGCGGCCCCAAATCCATTAACTGGAGAAACATTAGCCAAAACAAGCCACGTTAAACATTCGTGATGCAAAGCAAAAGCCTATAATCATTAATCTGTGGCGTAACCTTTTGTCAAATTAACATATGGGAAATTAGCCTGACCATTTCCATAAAACTACGAAGGAAAGCAACGTTTCCTCTGTTGCTGTTTCTAATTCTACTGGGAAGATGTTCAGGCATTAGTTATATGCCCAATTATCAAGGGTCTTCATTTCAAGAGTGATACAACTGCAATGCTATTAAGCTTTAAGTTCCCAGTTTTTCAAGCAATAAAAGTTAGTGAGAAATGAAGCAAAGTGGTGGTTCAGGCAGGGAACTCACTTTTAACCAGTCAACCAAATCAAGCTTATTAAGTGTCGATAATCAGACAATTGTCCATCGAAATAGCAGTACCTTATCGCTAATAATGTAATTACTTGTCCAATGACCATCAGGGAAGGGATTCAAATCTTACCTGATCCATTACCTCCCTCCTGCGAGTTAGAGTTTGCCTCCTCCTCCCCAGCCTCCACCTGTTTTTTTTGGCTTCGTCTAAGGGGGAGGGCAGCTATTCTGCCCCATGCCCATGGCTTTCCTACTGTCAGCCTCTCCACTTATCTATGGGAAGGGGTTCCCCAAGGCAAGGCCAAAGATGTATTATATGTTAAATGTGCTATCCAAGAACATATAATATGCATAAATGTGTTATCATGTCTAATCTGTAATAAATATGTTATCTATCACATGAGTTCCCTGACTGAAAGACCATTCCAAGTTTGCTTAAAAAAATGTTTTACAATAAAGGCTTTATACATTTTAATGACAAAAAAGGAAATATTTTAAATAGTGGAACTTACAAATTATTTGCAATGAAATCCTTGCTGGGACTCGACAGCTAAATACTTAGCGGCAACCCTATATATATATATATATATATATATATATATATATATATATATATATATAATATATAAATAGCGAACTAAGGGGCAGATTCAATAAAAAAATACATTACTTCCCTGTTCTATTGCAACAGTCTGTTACATTTTGATACATACTGTATGGGCCAGATTCTCAAGCTTTTGTATCCAAACTGGTTTTCTTCTGAAGGAAAAACACACAAATTCCAATTTTTAAACAAACAGAAACAATTTAAGACTTCCGCTCTATGGATATTTCTTGATTTGATAATTCACTGATAAGGATTAATTTGCGTTGTGGCCATGTTGACATTTTTAGTATTTCACCTTTTTATGTGCAAGTCAGATGGTGAAATATAGAAGGCACACTATACTGTCAAGCCTGTAAATACATTAGTTGTTTATTCCTGGTTTGGTAACTTTATTGCTTCCAAAAATTTGAAGTAAAGAGTTTTGAGAATCTAGCCATATGTTTTAGGTTAGGGATGAAAAGTGTATTTGTATACAATTTACAGGAAGCTTTCACTTTAAATTAACATTAATATACAAGTAAAGGGGTGAAAAAGTAATTAAAAAGTAGATTTAATGGCAATAGTTTTACGTTTATATTCAGACCATTTATTTGCAATTCCATGCACATTTGCCTGGATTAATGTGCTGTGCTTTTCTAGCAGGCTGACTGTAGTTCACCTTCCGTAGGCATGTGAATAATTATAAAGATTTCAAACTGGCATGAACATTATCAATGCAGACGTACAGTATTGGACATGGTGTCTTATTTTAATCTAATCATGACTGTGCATTTGTGTGTAGGGAGGGAGTATGGTGGGTGGAGCATTGAAAGTGGTGCTAAATGAATCTTACCCTAAAGGAATATACCTCAGTTTTGGTTATTTTTTCCATCAGAAATATGTATATAATAAACTTTTTATAAATGCATTTTTATTAAGTTATCAGTATACAAATGGGAGACTTGGCATTTTGATTTAATCTAGACTAGATGTATTTTCCCCAGGTGTCATTAAAGGCATAAATAAGGGAGTTCAAAGTAATTGGAACTGCAGCATTTCTCTTCTGAAAGGGCATTTGCATTGATGCTTTTCATTTAATCAGGCTTCCTAAGCAATGTCCTCATAGCCGCCTTTCTGAGGCGTTATTAAAAATGGCCTGTGTTGGCGGGTCACTTTTTCTAAATATGGTTTCATCCCATTGGCCTGTATATTGGCCTGTTTCCCTCGGTTTCTTGTTTTCAATCAGGGTAAAAGGCTGAGAGGACTGCGTGGGGCCTCTTTCTAAAATCCTAGGGTATTACTAGAAATCCTGGTTGCTGTCTAAGGTCGTTGACTGCCATTCTACCAATCATCCTTGCTTTTCACCTCGACTCAGGGTATTTATTAATTATGCACCTAGCGCTTCCAGCCTGAAGAAATAGGTGAGACTCGTTTGCTCTGCTGCTATTCAAAGCTAGATTGAAAATCTTCCTGTCATTCATGCTGAGTGGTATGAGATTACATATACAGGTCTAATACTGTAAAATGGGTATTATATGTTGTAAAAGGCACAGTTTACCCTCCACAGCATTTATTCTGGTATAGTGTATGTGCTCTAAAACCATTAAACACTCCTACTAGTAAATACCATCACAAATATTGCCTATCTAAACCATTTATTTGACACTGTATAAAAAGCTGTAGCCCATAATTTTTCCAGAGTGATTTCTGTCACAGTCAGATCTGTTAGTTTATCCATCCTCATTTGAGTTAAGTTCTACAATGCATAAACATTTTTAATGGATATGTAATATTACCACACAACAGGGGCCATCAATAATGCATAGCCTGTGTTGTTCTGTTTTACATGAGGAAATGAGAGCAAATTGCTCACATGGGACGGTGGAGAAAGTTAAGTCTTTTCATTGTTTCCATAATGTATTTGCTTTCTTTGTAGCTGAGCTCAAGCAACATGTAGAGGTAGTAAGGTTTTTATTCTCACCAAAACGCTAGTATTAAGCTAATTTCTTTTTGCTTAAAGTTCTTTTACTGAGTATAAGGATTCGATTACTATCTTATACACAAAGAGGAGATGATCCAAAAGTATTTTTAATGAAATATCAGCGGTGACCTGACTTATTTATTCTTCCTTTTGTTCAGATTCCCTTTGCATCACCATTTAAGAAGTACCCCTGTGGCCTTAATAGAGCTCTCAGAATCACATCTAAAATGACATCACGTACTGTACAGCAGACTCTAACCAAATACATTTGGATCAGCAGAGGCTGGAGAGCCCCTTGGGTAGGTTAGTTATGGGCCGCATTTATTTAGCAGAATGCCCAAAAACAGTATGCCCCACAAATAACTATCAACCATCCGGCCATTTTCATATTTTTATATTATTTCAACATACATTATGTAAATATATCCCTATATCAAGCGATGATGACTTGCAAGCCTTTAGCTCAAAAGAAGCTTTTACTTTCCATTTGAAATGTGTTCTCACCATCATCATCACATTGAAAACAGTACCAAATTCTATATTTTTAACTATGTTTTTTTTCCATTCCTTGTTATCTGCCATGCTTCTTCCAAATACTTATACATGCTACTTCCTCCCTGGATCCATTTTCCGCACATACTTTTCCATTAAGCTTAAGAGGTCAAAAGGTAACCCTAGAAACCTTTAGTGCCTAGCAACAGCTTCTTCGTCCTCCTTGCGGTGCAATATTGAACACCTCTGAACTATTCAAATTCAAAATGCAACTACATTTTCAAGAAACATATGCCACCATGTGTAGTTTTAATCTGTGCTGTTTCACTTTTTTATTCTTCTTTTTTATTATTTGTATTATTTATTTATTTCTTAGCTGACGCCCTTATCCAGGGCGACTTACAATTGTTACAAGATATTACATTATTTTTACATACAATTACCCATTTATACAGTTGGGTTTTTACTGAAGCAATCTAGGTAAAGTACCTTGCTCAAGGGTACAGCAGCAGTGTCCCCATTGGGGATTGAACCCACGACCCTCCGGTCAAGAGTCCAGAGCCCTAACCACTACTCCACATTGCTGCCCTTCTTTGTATGTATCAATAAAATAAAGTAGAAAATAATGCACTATAAGAGTATTACAGTATTAATTTGCCCCTAAATACACTCTGCAATTTTCCTCAAAATTTGGTCAAATATCACCACAATTTTCGGCAAACATTTTCCGCAGTTTTCTATTGGCCCTGGTTATGAGCCATCACCTCGCCTTACCTCTGGGAGTCAGTATATCCTAACAGCAGTGCATCACAGAATATGAAACCACATAAAACATTGATGGACTTGCAGTTCTGCAATAATGACAATCTTACAATGACTTTTTAATACAACTCATAATGATGGGCCTGTCCTGTGTGTTTCCTGATAAGACATTTGTTAGCATATCATAATATCAATTATCTAGAAGCTACTTTAAGAACGAAGCACCGTCATTTCAATTGAATGCCAGTGTTGCAGCAAATTACATTTAAACCAAACCAAAAAATTAGCTGACACTATTTTTTCTTGTTAAACACAAATCAATCCATTATAATAATGTAATGTTGAAAAACAGTCCCCCACAACACGGAACTTGCAGACCCTCCAACAGAAATTGCATACGAATAGCTCCAGGCCCAGCAGTATGTGTTGAATTGATCTACTGAATGTATGATTTCCCAAGTAACCGTTTTTCCTCCACAGGCATTCAGATTATATTAGTTATAAACCTTTCAATTATTTCACCCTAATATGTTGATGGGAGATAGACATTGTGATTTAGTGAGCTAACTAATCCCACTAGACTGATCTTAAAGAACTCTTCAAAATGATATCAGAAAACCAACAATCTCATTTGCCAAAACTATTTATTTTCCCTTTGATTTTAACCGATGCAGATGAATCAGTAGAATATTTGTGCCACTAATTACATTTTACTTTGATTTGTCCCACTGTTGCCACTGCAGCTTTTATCTTGAACAAACCTCCTTTAATACTGCTCAGGATATTCAGCATAGAAATGTATGCACATGCTTTGGCACAAAGCTGTAAATTATAGATAGATAGACACTATTTCTTTTTTTTGTCATTTAAATACAGTTATTCCCCAGTGTTGCATAATATGTAACCATCAAAATAAGAACATTTGTGTACGTTGCATCTCCAAAGATGGAATGTCATTTATCACAAGGTTCTGGGTGCTGAGCAGCAAGATTAATTACATCTGTACTTGCCATAATGATATGCTAATGAATTTCTGAACTGATGGAAATTGCTAGACTTTTATAGCTGTGCTCAAATATTTTATAAGTGAGAAACATAATAAACATTTCTTATTAAGAAAAAATCTGGATGAAAAATAGACATGTGGTTAGCAGGCCCATTTGCGGCAAGATTTAATTAATTCATGAAGCTTGAAGGCTACGGGCACATTGATGGTTTTAAATGATTTTAACACTTTCTTGTGATAATGTGACTAATTTACATTTTTGGATTAAACTCGCCTTTTTTAAATTTGAGCCAAAAGTTAATTATGTCTGCTTGGTTCCTGTCTGGCTCAACAGACATGCGGTAATAGTTTTTTTTTTTATCTGTCAGAATTAAAATTAATGATTAAAATGTAGGCAATGCCAGTTTCAAAGTGAATTTCATTTAAAAAATACACTAGTTAAGAGACAGACAGAAGACGCAGTCAGAACACTACAGTGATATTGTAAAAATAGGGATCTACCTCATAACTTGAACTAGCTGCAGTGTTAGTTATCAATATGTCTAGCATACAGAACATGAATTCGCAATTCTAAGAGGGACGGTCCCCAAACTGGGGATTTTATTTATCTGAAAGAGGTTGAGGTTGATACAGTATGACTAACTGCACAATGCACAACTATGATTTCTAACCACATATTCACTCTATATAGAAGTGTGAACTGTGTTCATATTAGTATATTTATTTCAGAATAGATTTTATCCCTGCTTCTTCATAAGCAGTCACATTAGAGTTCACCTTAAGGTTTTTATTGCAGGTACAAGTAGATTTGAGAAACTGAAGCAAGTTTTTATTGCCTATGCTAAAAATGCATGGACTTTATTTATTGTGCTTCACTGTATTTTGTGAATTACATTTATTCCATTATACATTTTATTGTGCCAGTCTGCAGCCAACTGAGAGAGCCTGTAAATGCAATTACCAGAATAACGAAAACCAATAAATAAATCAAATCAAGATGACGCACAAGTCCCAAAACTTAGTGGAGGAATCTAAAATGGAACAGTTTAATATACACCACACCAAGCCGTTGCAATAATGAATTCTATGGCATTCCAGTCCAGTGGTAAGTGAGCTACATAATACCTCTTGGGTGAACAACACCCAGGGCTAAATTTAATTAGCTTTTAGCTTCAGGGAACCATTGAGAACAGTTATAGATAAAGTAGCAATAGTTTCCCTACATCTACAACCTTGATCCCAAAGCCTTGAATACCCATTCAAAAGGTATGCCTGTAATATTAAGAAAGACTTCAGGTGTGCTGAATGGTTTGGGAAATGTTTGCTAGTATAGCCAATTTGGGTCACAATATAATCTACAATCAACAGATAATCTCCTGTAATATTGTAATATTCTTATCCCATTCTTATACATGATGATGAAATAAACCCAAAGAGGCTAAGGGCGCAGCTGCTGCTTTGTTCTCAATTTATTTAGACAAAAAAGACCAATGAGATAGAGAGTTTTTTTAGTGGATCAGATCCCTTGCTGTCCACAGATTTGGACTTGCCCCTAGCTATATCTGCTGTGCTCTGTTACTGCGGTGGGACAACCTGTTGAGATCCTAACTTGTTGCACCCTATTTCATATTGTATTTTAATAGTATTATTTGCACTTACTGTAAACTATACTGTATTTAAATATTAATCTTGCATTGTAACCCTGTACTGCCCTGTAACACTGTAAGTCGCCTTGGATAAATCCGCCTTGGATTTATTAAAAATAAAATAAACTTAATTATTAACAGAATAAATCAAGCTGTCCATTCAAAATGTCAGGGCTGAATAGCTCAAAACAGAGCTATTGTGCTATAGTGTACCCTTTACAAGAATACTATGAATACAACTCAATTATGCAAAGATAACTAAATGAACAAACTGCCAGTTAAATACATTTAATCTGAACTAATGGTACTCGCTTTCAAATGTTTGTGCAGGCAAACCTACCCTATGATGTCAAAGCTTGAGCAATGCAATCTGTTCTCCTGTTGGAAAATGAATATTTTTGCTGGTGTAAATTCAATGATCCTGAGACTCACCACACAAAGATGACGCATTGACATGAAACAGGTACTGAACCCGATTACTTACTGAAATGACCCAGTGGCATGAAATCTCAAGTAGCAGTTTAATGAGTGGAGGAAGAAAGTATTTTTTGTCTTTCTGTGTCTTTTTAATATATTAACCAGCTCCGTTATGCTTTCTTTTCTCATTCTGAATCTTTGTATAAAACTTTCGTCACTATATTCAATAAAAGGATCACTACTATCACAAACAACATGATATCTAACCATTCAAAATAACCAACCATCTTCACAAGAATCCAGACTAAATCCACCTTCTACCAGGATTGGAATATAATCTAGGATTGAATTTGAATCTCGTTCTGCGCAACGGAAAAAAAATATCAATCCAGGATTAAATACGAGATTGAGACTGATCCAGGCTGAATCTCGATCTGCGCAATCCACCCTATATTTACATTAGAATTCCAGGTCAATTCCTCTGCAAAATCACTTCCAGGGCCTAAACTTTAGGTTGGATATGAACTTCTAAAAGTTTGTAATTGAACTGCTGTATGTATCTCCTGTAAGCTTCTCCCTTCTGAATAGCCAGACACAAGCAAAACACAAGCAAGACACATTCTATTCTGAGTCAACAGAATAGAATGCATTCAATTGAGATTTGGCCAATATCACCCTTATATTGATTCCTGATCACTGATTCCACAATTCCACTCACTCAATAATGAAATAATTTACGGAAATATCAATATCATCAGTTTCTTTGAACTGTCAAATCTCAGTTGACACAACGAAGCCGAACCACACCTACTTTCATGTTTTGTTATCTGCTGCCATAATGCAAATTACTCCTAATCAGCAATATGGTGCAGCTGCTTTTAATGACTGTAGCTGAAAATGTTTACAGATTTATCACAAAAATGGTTCAGTGCCTTTGGAAAAACAAAGAGTCATGGGGGGTACAGTATGTCCCTGGCTGGAATACACACATATTTTTTTTTGTTTTGTTTGTATATGTTATTATCATCTTGAATCAATTTTTAAACCATCATAAGTTGATAATAATGCAAAGTCGGTGTTCATTAAACAGAGCTGTTTCCCTGAAAGGTCTCTGCAATATTTCCTCTAACTATATCTGCATCTCTTATGCTCCATTACCTCTGCACCAGCCAGCCAGGGAAATGTTTGCACATACTAGCATTTCATTCCTGATTGAATTTACACTAAGAGGTGTGCCTCCCCAGTACATTCAACATTTTTCATTTCAGTACTGCTCCAAAGCCTTTTATGGAACAGCAATTGAAATGCAAAAGTGTACTGTATTTGAAGGCTTAAGGGTCTACATTATGAATGCCCTTAAACATATATTCAAGATCAAATCTGCTTGTACTTTGCTCCATTCATTTTCCCTTCTATCCTGACAACTGCCCCAGTCCCTGCCGATGAGAAACATCCCCATAACAGGATGCTGCCACCACCATGCTTCACAGTAGGGATGGTGTTCTTTGGGTAATGCGCTGTGTTGGGTTTGCGCCAAATATATCGCTTTGCATTTAGGCCAAAAAGTTACATTTTAGTTTTGTCAGACCACAACACTTTTTGCCACATGGCTACAGAATCTCCTGAGTGTTTTTCTGCATACTTCAAATGGGATTCAAGGTGGGCTTTCTTGAGTAATGACTTCCTTCTTGCCACCCTACCATACAGGCCAGATTTGTGGAGTGCTTGGGATATTGTTGTCACATGCACACTTTGACCAGTCTTGGCCATAAAAGCCTGTAGCTCTTGCAAAGTTACCATTGGCATTCTTGGTAGCCTCTCTGATCAGTCTCCTTCTTGCTCGGTCATCCAGGGTCTTGGTGGTGCCATACACCTTCCACTTCTTAACAATCGTCTTTACCATGTTCCAAGGGATATTCATGGCCTTTGATATTTTTTTATACCCATCCCCTGATCTGTGCCTTTCAACAACTTTGTCGCAGAGTTCTTTTGAAAGCGCCTTGGTGCTCATGGTTGAGTCTTTGCTTTGAAATGCACTACCCAGCAGAGGGAACCTACAGGAACTGCTGAATTTATCCTGAAATCACGTGAATCACTACAATTTAACACAGGTGGAGGCCACTTAACTTGGTGTGTGATTTTGAAGGTGATTGGTTAATTTATGATTGCTATTACAAGGGGGGTGGACAATTATCCAACCAAGCTATTTCATTTTTTTATTTTTAATTAATTTTCTACAAATTTCTAGAATATTTTTTTCACTTGGAAGTTGTGGGGTAGGATGTGTAGATAAATGAAAATATATATATATATATATATTAATGCATTTTAATTCCAGTCTATAAGGCAACAAAAGGTGAACATTTTGAAAGGGGTGTAGACTTTCTATAGGCACTGTATATAGTGATTGTGACAAAGCTTGCCCTTGGTGTGTACTTTGAACACAGTTCAGGATTTTCCTCTTCCGTCTCTCGGTGATAAAACAGGACTCTCACAACAGCAAGTCAAGTGAAAACAGGACGGTGCCTGTATGTTTATGTTAGCAGCGTCCCTTCACAGAGGTAAAACTGTTTCTTTTGACACAGGGCAACAAAAAAAAAGAATAAATTAAACCTCTTTGGAGTATTAACTAAACTTAAACAAAACGTTGCTATGTAAAGGTCAGGCGGCTGAACCGCTTACTGACTCTCAAATAATCACAGTTATCAAAGATCTTTTTATTTTACCATTACCTTTTCCTTTTATTTCCAGGTCTGTGTGCCCAACTCAGCCTTATCAAAAAGGAAGCTGAATTGTATTCTATGCAGTCAAAAATCTCCAAGTTGGTACTGGGGATATTTCTTCTCTCTTAATGTACTTCAGGCAAAACAATTTGGACAAAGCCATGTGCCGGCTTTACCGTCTAATGTGTCTTATAGTAAGCTATTGAACTGAGCATTCTTGCCTAAAGTGAATCAAAACATATTCAAGGAATACCACAGGTCAGGAACGCTTGAGCAGTCTTGCTCTTATTGCTCTTATTTCAATATATATATATTTCAATATATATATATATATATATATATATATATATATATATATATATATATACACAGTTGTAGTCGAAAGCATTTTTGGAGTTTTGAAAAAAAAATGCTGAAATAAATAATTATAGACATCTATTTCTTGTAACTTTTTTTCCTCAGCAGCTAAAGGAAAACTTTTGTTACAAAAGATTTTTCCTATAATTCTTAGTTTATGAGGAATTTCTAGAAATTAGAAATATAACTTTTGACTATAACTGTGTGTATCTATCTATCTATCTATCTTAGATAGATAGATAGATAGATAGATAGATAGATAGATACATTTGCTATCCTCAATGAATTTTATTAAGACCACAATCTGTCTTGTAATAGCTGAATAAAGCCAGAGATCAGAATGCAGCCAGATACACAATCCAATTTTCTGCTAATTTTAGTAAAACATCTTTAATTTATATATGTAGGATACCCTGATAAGACAGGTACCCTCCATTATTATTTTTAGGAAGTCATTTCCCTGTATTTGAAATAATTGTATAATGGAAGGCAAGATTGCCTTCTTTTTTTTTTTTCTTTCTTTTTTAAATTTAGTCGTTGCCAATCAGTTTTTATTATTTTCTCCCCAATTTGAAATGCCCAATTATTTTTAGGCTCAGCTCACCGCTACCACCCCTGCGCTGACTCGGGAGGGGCGAAGATGAACACACGCTGTCCTCCGAAGCGTGTGCCGTCAGCCGGCCGCTTTTTTACACTCTGCAGACTCACCGTGCAGCCGCCTCAGAGCTACAGCGTCGGAGGACAACGCAGCTCTGGGCAGCTTACAGGCAAGCCCGCAGGCGCCCGGCCAGACTACAGGGGTCGCTGGTGCGCGGTGAGCTGAGGACACCCTGGCCAACCTAACCCTCCCTCCCCCCGGACGACGCTCGGCCAATTGAGTGCCGCCCCCTCGGTGCTCCCGTCCACGGTCGGCTGTGGAATAGCCTGGACTCGAACCGGCGACGTCCAGGCTATAGAGCGCATCCTGCACTCTAGCGAGTGCTTTTACTGGATGCGCCACTCGGGAGCCCCAAGATCGCCTTCTTAAACGTAACAAAAACTGTAGCTCCAGTACACTTCAAGCTTTAGTCAACTAAAAATCACTAATTTGGCATAGTACAAGAATGTATGCTTCCCCCAATATTCACTATTCACCACATTTGTCAGTCTCAGCCGACATTGCTCTCACAAAGAGTCAACATATATCAACACATAGGACATCGATATTGACGTCTTCTCAATATGATTTACATGCCTTTTTGTGTATTTTGCCTCCCGCATTCCTGGCAGTTGGTTGCTGCGAGTTAACTAAACGTTCATCAATCAGATTTGGGGTGATCCGAGGTTTGCTAAGCTGAGAGTTGTTTGAAATGCTCCCGATTCGACACTTGGGTCATTTCTATCATACATATAGAGTATGTGAAAACATGCATTTTAATTTAATATTTTTTCAAATTTAATTATGTCTACTCCAACAGCGGGGGAGAAATGATGACTGTCAGCCTCCCCCTTCTCCGCTTTCTCTGCCACTTAATAAATTATGAAGAACTTGAGGATTGTAATACAATTTGGTATGTGGGACGACAGTTTGGTGCTCCGTATGCCTGGGTACTACAGCAAGATCTGACCCATAATTCTACTACAACTAGCAATGAAATATATTATCACTCTTCCTTAAATGCGCTTTACGTGCTCTTACCTATTTTACTGCATTTAATCCTGTACTTTAGAGTATTGTGATCTGTCAAGTGTTATTTAATCTGTAGTATTTTGTATTTAATTATATCCTGATGTAACTGTCACTGACACTGTTATCTGCTCCATTATTGAATCATATTTTGTCATACTTGTACTTGCTAGAACCAAAGTCATTGTATTTACCTTGCTCTTAAGTGTATATTTACTTGTACTGTGATCCTTGAAATGTATTTTTGTTTACGACTGTAAGTCGCCCTGGATAAAGGCGTCTGCTAAGAAATAAAATAATAATAATAATAAATAATAATATTTTTATGTGGCTCTGACTACAGGATGCCTGTACACCAAATACAAGTATAGGTATTATTTTTGTTCACTAAAAAACATTCCTAGTATGAGCATGTTTATTAATTAGAAATATAAAGCATTCAGATTCCATATGGTGCTCGTATTGAGGCACAATTAATATTACAGAAATAAACAGGCTTTATGAAAGACATCTATGGGCATTCTCTACCAGGCTGCACATTACGGATTTCTTCATTTGGCTTCCCAACCCCTGCTAAACCCAAATGTATTCCTGACATCTTTCTTGAAAGACCAAAGAATTATAATAGGTTTGCGGTTAAGCGTTTTTGCATGGGATACAAAATTTAGGCTGACCTAAATAGGCTTTGATAATCCCCAAAACCAAAAACCTAATTTATGAATTAATTTATGCACAGAAGGCCCTCTATTCAGTGACCAGCCTAGCGTGACTTAGTTTATTTTGAAAACCTGTCTGTCTCAGTATTGCATTATTGAGCACTGAAACCTCAACAATGTGCTTTGCCCAACCACCAATAAATATTAATTAGGGGATGTGGTCACAAAATGTTCATTAAAGTCCTTACTTAAAAGTTAGTGCCACTCTTTACAGTGTACATTTACAATACTTGCTGACCCTTTAAATTAGGTCTCTCTGATTTCTATTTCTATCATAATAACCCTCATTGCTTAAAAAAAAACCAAAGAAGTTCCAGCTCTCACATAAAAATTGGTATAGCTGTAAAGCTATTTCTGAGCAACAAAAAAACTAATGCAGTTACTCAATACCTTGGAATTCAGCTCTTGACACCTGAACTGAAAGCAAGGTTTGCATTATTGTCTGCTAAACAGTCATGTGCATTTACAAACACTGAAAACAGAATCACATTGGCAAGGTTTCCAGTGCATGTTAATGTCTCAGAAGGTCTAACTTTGCAACATTTTTAAAAGATGTCTCCGCTATGTCAAATTATGAGGGACCATAGGGAGATAAGAATTCAGTGAACACCCTTTCACGTATGAAAAATATTTGGGATTCCTGCAGCCACGCCAGCCTAAAAAGGCAACCCATAATTATAAACTTTACTCAATAAAGTAGAATCTCAACATATTTATAGCACAATAGTATATGTAGCATAAACAACCTATTGAAGTTGCCACATTTGCTGTTAAGATGCCAAGTTTCTGCTAAAAATAACAAATGATGTAATTATTGCCTCGGGCTGATAAAACTAACAAGGTGGATTGAAATGCCCATTATCATTCACTGAAAGTGTTTTTTTTTCTTCCTGATCTCTTCCATTTTAGAGATAAAGCTATTTGCAGTCTTTAAATCACAAGAGATGATCTCTGGTTCATCCATGGAAATTAAGTAAAATCACAACTTCCTGTCTGTACTTAAGATAGATTGGATCACAGCATCTGCTTGATTCTCAGAAATATACAAATTATCATTGCATGCATTATTCATTTAATTTAATATATTAACATTTTCATATTGTGTAAAATAATTTAGATTTGCATGTCTTTTATAATGGCGTTCTTAAGATAACAGTGTGCCTACAAGCAGCAAAAATCTCATATGCAATCATATTTCTCTCTTGATCCTCTGGTTGCTATTCTGTGATTAGCCTCATCCATCTTTTGTCTGTTCTATTTGACCATTTGACTGTTTAGTTGTTTTCTTTGTTCAGCCGTGATTCAGCAGTGATTAGAATTATAATTGACAGGGCTTCCGAGTGGCGCATCCAGTAAAGGCGCTCCGCGCGGAGTGCAGGATGTGCCCTATAGCCTGGAGATCGCAGGTTCGAATCCAGGCTATGTCACAGCCGACCGTGACCGGGAGTTCCTAGGGGGCGGCGCCCGGGAAGGGAGGGCTTAGGTCGGCAGGGAAATCCACGGCTCACCGTGCATCAGCGACCCCTGTGGCCGATAGGGCGCCTGTGGCTCTGCAGTGGAGCCGCCAGATCTGTGTTGTCCTCCGGCACTATAGGTCTGGTGGCATTGCTGTGGATCTGCAGTGCGAAAAATGATGGCTTGGCAGGAGCACGTTTTGGAGGACGCGTGTTCCAGCCTCCGTTTCCTGAGTCAGCGGGGGGGCTGCGAGCGGTGAGCAGAGGATACAGATAATAATTGGCCATGCTAAATTGGGATGAAAACCGGGGTAAAATAATTGGCAACGACTAAATTTATACAAAAAAAAAAAAAAAAAAAGATTTATAATTGACAACAGAAATAGCATTAATTTAATTGCAAAGGAACAGTGCAACCTGGACTGGAACAAAATTGGAATTGGATGAATCTTAACACCTGTTCTTTACAAAAATCAGTTTGTACAAACTTAAAAATACAGTCTAACTTCACTATAACGAACCCCCCTGGGACCTGGAGAAATGTTTGTTATATCAGGTTGTTCACTATAATAGGGTTTGGCAATTTGCTGTATCAGAATGATGGAGAAACACCCAAATTGAATTGAACATCTTTATACACTATACAGCATTTAAACTGTATATTTAAAAGAAAACAGAAAAGAAATGAAAAAAAAATTAAAAAGTACACTTACATGCTGAATACAGTAATTATATGCCCTTTCTCTTGAAAAACATACCCAGTGTAGATTGCTTCATATTTTTCATGCTTTTCTCAATGCACACTGTTTCAATCTCGTTACCTCCTCACACCTGTTGCCATGGTTGCAGTTTGTGTGAAGATGGCAACGGTTGCATACGTCACACATGATTCACATGACAATAGGTTATCTATGAATCAGCCTTATCTTCAAATTAGCCTACCAAGGTCTTTGTTTTCACTGAGAGAATAACACATTCACACTGGAGAAAGTTCAGTGTCAGTCACTACTGTTTTATCCGGACAGATTATGTAAAAGTGATCATTCTAATAGGGCTAATTTCCATTGAAAAAAATGGATCTTGCTGCTTATACCGTTAAAAAAATGGGGTTCGTTATAAGAAGGGTTTGTTATAGTGAAGATAGTCTGTATATATATATGTTTTGGTTCAGGACACTCTAGAGAATATTATACAATACTTAAGCAACTATAAAAATACTATAAATGTAAACACGATCACAGTCCTTAAAGGGTTAATATCAACGTTAACGTTAGTGTTCTATAATGTTGGAATAATTTGACCTGAGTTTTTCAAACTTTCTTTAAAAATGTAATCTGGAAAAATCTTACATTGTCAGATAATCAATGACAATATCCACAAGACAATATAAGCAGAGTGCACTAGGCAAATCTTCTCTAGACACAAGATATGGTTGTTCAATGTAATGTGTAAACGAATATGATACACATTGGTTGAGTTGCCACACATGCATAATTTAAAAAAATCTAGTATCAGGACATAAAACAAGGTGAACTGGTTCACAAATAAAACTTAATTAACACTTATGATATTTCACCAGCAAAGCCAATTTACCACAAAGCTATCTTAAATGAACCTCCTCAGTTATTTGAAGCTTTTTGAATTTGAAAAAAACATATTAGTCTGTACTTTTACATAACAAAGCTCTTCAAAGCTCTTTCTAGTTAATCATACACAAAACAATCAATCTACAGTACCAGTTCAAAATTTATACTTTTCAGATACTCACTAAATTATCCTTTGACTTCACAGAATTTTCACAGCACTTTTTAGCACCAAAGCTTGTTACAAAATTGAACTTTTTAAGTGATGTTGAAACCTGGCGTATCCCTAATGTTCTGTGGGAAACACCGCTTGACCCACGGGAAGAGGCTGGAGGAACGGTAACTCGATGTAAAGTGGCACAAGCAGAAAAATGAATTCAACAGTTTTCATGATTGAGAAGACTTCACTTGCAACGTGCTTCGTTGGCTTGTTTTTATAGCTGTTTCCTGCAAAATCATCTGTGTGTGAAAGAAGGAAAAATCATTTACCAGCTTTAGGTCCTTTAAAATGATGCTATAGCGCTAGCTGTTATAAGTGAGTTTAATGAAATGTTTTGATTTTGTTCTGCTGTATTTGTCTGTCTGCAGGGCGGCACAGTGGTGCGGTGGTTAGCGCTGCTGCCTCACAGCTCCAGGGTCCTGGGGTCAATTCCGGCCTCAGGGGTCTGTCTGTCTATGTGGAGTTTGCATGTTCTCCCTGTGTTCGTGTGAGTTTCCTCCGGGTACTCTGGTTTCCTCCCACAGTCCAAAGACATGCTGGCTAGGTGGATTGGCCTCTCTAAAATGCCCCTTTGTTGCCCTGCGATGGACTGGCGACCCATCCAGGGTGTAGTCCCGCCTTAAGCCCTATTTCTGCCGGGTTAGGCTGTGGCTCACCACGACCCTCTGTAGGATTAAGCAGTTACAGATAATGGATGGATGTATCTGTCTGCAATGTCCTTAAAGACATTGAAAACAGAAAACATGGTGTTCGTCAGAGTGAATAAGAGCTTCTGAAATGACTTTTGGTCAGAACTGGTGGGGACTCTACATCTATGAAAAGAGGGATTGGTTATTATTATTATTATTATTATTATTATTATTATTATTATTATTATTATTATTATTATTATTATTTAGTATTATGTTTGGCAGATGCCTTTATCCAAGGCGACTTACAGGTGTTACAGGGCAATACAAGGTTATAGTGCAAAAACAATATTTAAAATCAGTGTAGTTTACAGTAAGTGCAAATACTACTAGAATACAATAAGAGATAAGAAGTAACAATTTAGCATTAATACAATTTCTATCTACAATAATAGTGCTGCAATAGTGCAAGGATAGTGCATCAGTTGAGCATCCAGTAACATGGTGCTTAGGTCAAGCAAGTCCAGTTCCTAGTAGGAGGGATAGATCAAGAAATCTATAAATGCAGTTTAAACAGGTGGGTCTTGAGGAGGACGCAGAAGGCAATGAGAGGCATGACCAGTCAGCCAGTAGAGGAGGAGCAGAGAGGATGAGAGAGGGTGTAGGGAGACACAAGGGATTGGAGGTAGGAGGGGCAGGTTAAGAGAGCGGTAGGCAAGAATAAGTGGCTTGAATTGAATGCAAGCAGAGATAGGTAGCCAGAGGAGAGTGTGAAGCAAAGGGGTAGCATGAGAGTAGCGAGGTTGGGAGAAAACAAGACGAGCAGCAGAATTTTCAATGAGCGGAAGGGGGCAGATAACCGAAGCAGGGAGACCAGCAAGAGAGAGCTACAGTAGTCCAATTTGGAGATCACAAGAGCTTGGACCAGGAGTTGAGTGGAATAAGTAGTGATTATTCGGTAGATGTTGCTAAGAATGAAGCGGCAAGTACGTGTTAGTGAAAGGAGGGAAAGGAGAGGAAGATCGGGTATAGCATAGAGGTGGTAGGATAAGCCAAAAGAGGAGATGAGAGTACCTCACGAGTGGGTGTACAGTGAAACCAGGGGGGCCTCAGGACAGATCCTTGAGGTACATCTGTAGAAAGGGGGTGAAGAGAAGAGAGAGAACCATGCCAGGAAACTTGGCAGGAACGGTTAGAGAGATAGGAGGAAAACCAGGCAAGAGCAGTGCCTGAGATCCCCAGGTCAGAGAGAGAGGAGAATAGCATGATCAATAGTGTCAAAGGCAGAGGAAGAGTCAAGGAGAATTAGAATGGTGGAGAGGGAGGCAGTATGAGCAGAGAGGAGAGAGTCAGTTACAGAGAGGAGGGCTTTTTCCGTGACGTGTACAGGACAGAACCCGGACAAAGTGGGTTAAGCAAAGAGTGCTCTGTGAGGAAGGATGCCAGCTTGGTTATCTCTGTTTACACAATACTTGCGTTGAATATGTTTTTCATTCTCAATGCTAAAGAATGATTTTTATTAATTTAATTTTTTAACAGATCTAATTTTGGGATCCATTTTGCATTCCTAGAAATCCAATGAAAGAATGACCAGGTGAATCACACTGTTCCAAATGACACCTTGTTGCCAAGCTGATGTAGAGCTTGATTCAAAACAAATATTACTGTCTGTGAGAGAGAGAGAGCTTAGAACCTCTTTTTAATAACAACTAACTCTGTGTAACAGATGGCAAAAATCTAGGCAAGGATCATTCCCGATGTGCTTGTCCATGTTTAACAGACAACCTTCATGCAGCCCTCCTCACCCCCTTCTATACTGTAAGCCATACAACAGTGCTGTTTAATTTACACTCCATTCAGGCAAAGTTCAGTGAAAAGCTCATGATGTCTTTAACACTTTCTTTCACATCAATGACAACAGGCTGGTGCCAATCAGCATTGGGATGTTGTGCAAGGGCACTGAGTCCAAATACAGTATCCTTACCCAATCTCATCTCTGCCAAAACAGAGCCCTTACTGGAGAGTAAACTGTTTTATTTTTATTTTTATTTTTTTAGGTCAGCTCCCTTTAAAATAATGTGTCCTTTTTTAAACCACAAACAAGAAACGATTTGCAAACACAAAAAGAAAGCTGGAGTTAAATTTACCAGGGGTGCTGAAGGATCTTTTGTTCTTTGTCACAACTCACCAATCAGGAAACAAGCAAAGACAGAACACAAATCAACGTCAATACCTTCGACCGAACCAGACAAATTCAATCTTTTTTTTTTCAGCATCTCCCTCATCAGGCCATCTAACCATAATGGAAGAATAGTTGACTACAGTTTTGCAAATCCAGACAGCAGTACACAACTGATAAAGCACAGATTGAAATTAATTAATAAAACCAGCAATAACAAAAATTGCTGAACAAAACAGAAATAACAAAAAACAAACAAACTGTAACAGTAGGCCTATCCAAACACTGCTATTTTTTATTATTATTTTATCTTTATTTTACCAGCTAGTCACTCTTCCTTGCAAAAAAGATGGAAATCTTAATAGGTTAAACATATCGTCATGAACATTATCAAAAAAAAAAATACCAGCATACTGTAATTTCTAATAAGGTAATAACCATCTGACATGAATAAGCATAGGTACTTTTTTAACTGTATCATTTTTATAAACATATCAGCTTTAAGACTAGACCACAGCATATTGCCACATTGTCCATTCTTAATAAAGAGATGTTATATTTACTAAATTAATTAACTACCTATAAAATGATTTGAACATTTCAATAAGACAATGGTTACATACAAATATCTTTTTATTACTATTCTGATTTGCTCTTTAAATACATTTCGATTTCACAGCATACTGCTAGTAAATGATAAGGCAGCACTATCTAACCCTCGAGTGAGTGACAGCTCTTTCATTTAGATTTTTATGTCAACTTACAAAATTCAAAGGTGATTTTTATAACCTTCTCTCAGCAGAAAACAATAGACACATAAATCAAAAACATGTATGCCCAGCAACCCTTAAATGGATGATTAGGTCTAGCCTCACTAGGAGAGATAAATGTCATTTCACATACAAGCCCATTATTTTGAACATACGCAACCAAAGAAATACTTCAATATTTACAGCATTTTTTTTACTTATAATACTGTAACAGAAGTGATAGATAATATAGTCAGCTGCAGAGAATCTTCTCAGGCTAGATCAAGAAAATGAACTGCAGTTTCTTAAGGGACATTTAAAACATGGAAACCACTGGGTACTGTTTCTCAGTTGGTTATAAATCATTTGAACACATTCTGAGATTGTTCATCACATTACCAAGTCTCAGGGGCATACACTTCTAAATATACTAGGAGTACTTCATATGAAATCCAATTTCTAATGGAGCCCCACATTCACAGCTAAAGCTGCGGAGACAAACACCACAGTATAAAATTAATACAAACACAATATATGCCATTTGTGACATACAAATACAACTGCAACTGCTAGGGAAAAAATAACTACACATACATTATATTGTGTTCAGTAGGTCACAGTACTCTCTGGGGGTTTTGCTTTGATGCAGTGCTACTGTACTTGGTTGGCCATCAGTTCCAGCTATTCTGATTTGTGTCTTCTCAGATTCATAATACACACATTACAAAAAGCCCTTTTGTTTATCCAATACTGCTGTTGCCTTCAGTGCTGTAAACCCCAGTTTAAAAAATGTCTTTAATTGGTGCAAGGTAGCAAAAGACTGAAGGTGGTGACCATAATTATTTCACTTCCAAGCTCCTATTCTGGGCTTGAAATACACAGGTTCCCTTTAATTAATCACCAGACTTGCAACACCAGAGAAATGACTGCACCAAGGAGACCAGGGCAGTCATATAACTGGTGCTCTAGTGTCATTGCATTCTAGCATCCCATGGGAGCTGCACTTATAATATAAATCAGGCAATGAACCTGATGAATCTGCACACTTTCTGCTGAACTACCCCAGAATAAGACAAACACACAATTACTTGGTCAGTAATGGACTGTCTCACAACAGCAGTGGCTACAGAGGACTGCCTACTTCTTCCCAGGGATAAAGATGTCCCCATACATACATGACATACAGCCCTTAGCCAAAGCACACATTTCTTTTAACTTTGCATCCCGTTGCTTTCATCGCCTGGGAACAAACAGAACTCCCTTGCAAATAATTTTATAGGACGAGAAACAGGTGGTGTTCTCTTTAAAACCTGGCAGCTCGCAGCTAGAAACAGGTGCAGGAGCTTCTGAAGTGTAGTCTGCTTTGCTGGAAACATTATTACTACTAATTATATATTCATGGTATTCATACCTTCTGTTTGACAATCATGTCATTGATTTCTTCAAGGTCTCCGACCGTCACTATCTGGGTTTTGATTACATGATGCAACAGAGAGAGCCAGTCTGTGAGCTCAACCCAGGCTTTATTGAAGTCGGCCATGGCTGGCACCTCCATCAGTAGGGACGACGGCATTTCCAGCTTAGAGGTGGTTGTTTCCTTTGTAACCAGCGTCTGTGACAGTACGGTAACAGTTTGACCTACGGTAGCAATTGAAAGGAAATGATTAATTATATTAGCAGGGAGCCAGTTACGAGCCATTTATACCTCTAATCCCTTTGTTATCTTACTCAAAATAAAGCTATTAGAGAGTGTCTGGATGACACCATTCCTTCCATTGGTTACATAAAGTCAATTTCAGTAAGTATGACCTTTGTTAAAAGTATGTATGAGAAAAATAAGTGTGTGAGAGGCCTAATTAATTTTGTACTGCCCCCAAATCATATAATCAACAATAAGAATAAGTCTACTAGAGATCTTAATATCACTTCTAACTTTTTAATTTAAATGTTTTCAAATTGATTGACTCCTCAATTACATGTATCAGGGAGGACTGGTAAGTTTTCTCGCGTATCGAAAATGTGATCAATTGGGGTGTCCATGTTAAAATAACGTCAATGCATATGTTATTGAAACCACATTTCTAACAATCAGCCATGCAACTAAAAGTATATTGCTGCTCAGCTGTTTTTAATTTCATGTTATTTACAAAATTATATTTGCAATACAGGAGCCTTCATTTGCAGATGATTGGATTTTGTTAGACCCACTAATAAATACTGTTCGCATATACATATTTGAACATTGTAAATTAATTTTCTTTAAAAAATGTTTAAAGCTTATTTATATATAATTCAAGCAACTTCATTTTAGTCAGAAAACCATTATGCAACCCTGCTCACTCATCTATACCTTTATTATATACATAGGTGACAGGACCATGTTTTCTTTGTTACAATATGTATTATTAAACTCTTAAGATTGAAACCCTCAAACTAATTGACTAAAGTAGAGTCACATGACCAACACTAGTTTGTGGTATTGCCCACAAAACTGGTCTGTCACTCTAACAGTCAATAGTACTGTGTGATATCACACACCAGCTCAGTGTAGCACTCTGGTAAACCCACTTTTCTTTTTAAATACAAGCATGCAAAGGACACAGAACATTTCTCCATTTCCTTTAGTTGTTTCAAAAGATGATTTAACCTGCTGTCTGTCCTTTTTTCTACCTTTTAGGCAAGAAATCTCCACATGATCTGCTGTCAGAATATTGCATTTCATCTTATCTATCTCTCGTCACACTAAATGAAAAGTAATACCAGGTGCAAAAGGGATATTTCTAAGACATCGTATTACTATAATTAATCACTCCCCACAGCATTCACTTTAAACTTTGTAAACATCAAAATAATTGTTTTGCAACTTTAAGGAAATAACTGTTATACCCTTTGCATCCCTTATGTATAGGAACTAATTGACTTTAAATGAGGAAATCTAAGCACATGCTGAAGTAAGCAATTTGCTTTTATTATTGGTGGTTATCTTACTTTGTGGAAGTTAGTCTTCCATTTAAAGCTGCAGCATTAAACATGTTTAATTAACCTTCACATGAATTTACAGGTTTTGCAAGCTCAGGAAAGCTATCATTGTAATGCCTGAACAGTCTGAACAGGGTAAAAGCAAAACGTGTTGTAGTACTAGGGGTAGACAACAGATACCAATTTCTACTGATTCGGTGTCTCCAAAATCCAAATGCAAAGCATGAAAGTTATTTAAAAGGGTTGTTATTTATTTATAAATTAGATAGAAGTATCAACTGCATGAAACAAAGACTAGACAACGCATTTCTAGTATAGTTACAACCAAACAACTCGCTAATCAAACCAGGGTCTGGCACCAACTGGCTTGGATTGGTTAGAAGAAAATATGATGAAGGTTTTACTGTAGATTACTAGTTATAATGATTTTAATGCTTGCCAACAGAATCTAAGTGTATCAGCACACACAACTCATATCTGATTGTGCATTTTCAGCAGTTTCTCTTTATCCAATATTATAATAAAATTAAGTCTTTGGACTTTTCAGATTGGAAATGTTTCTACATGACAGGGGCAATTCACAAAGTAATTTGGTGTCATTAGTGCCACTTTTCTGAAATATGGTTTATTTATTGTGAAATAACATTAACAAAACTTTTCTCTGAAATGGTCCTATTGACACTTTGGACTAATGAGACAAACAAATATTAACACAGTAAATGAGACATACACGGAGCATTCCGTTTCCATCTCCACCTGATAGTACAGCTTTAGACGGCCGGGGTATGGCCCATCAGTCATACCTTCCCAGCACATTTGCCCCTATTAATAAGATATAATCATTTATTTATATTTCTAATGTTTTAGATGTTACTACTCCATCTGGTAGTCTATCCCATGCATTTATAACTCCCTATGTAAAAAGGTTAAACTTTTGAACTTACTTTTACTCAACTTCCATTAATGCCCGCTCATACGAAAGTGTAATACTGTGCTAAGTTTGAAGTAGTGACTTGGGTTAACACCATTTAGGATTGTATAGCAAATACATCCCCTCTTTCCCATGTTACAATGATTTAATGTATTTAACTTGTCCTATTAGCTCATGCCATTCATTTCTGTAGTGAGGTATATAGTTGTACAATAACTTAGCATACTGTAGTCAAACAAATTAACATTACATGGACTGCAAGTCGTCTTTCATTTTGGTCACTGCCTTTCTCTGGTTTAAAATGTACACATTCGTCATTTTAACATATTTTGACGGACACTACATGAGAACTTCTATTAGACAGGTCCTTCTTCTGTAGTCTTTCTGATTTGTCGGATGCATGTTTCTTATAACATGCATGTGGCAAGTTGCCCACCCCTTTTATTATTTATGTATTGTTGTTGCTATTATTATTATTTTTATTATCATTATGTATATATTATGTTTGTGTGCAGACAGACGAAAGCCATCCAACAGTATTATTTATTATTTGAGACCGGCAAAAAGCCAGTTTCGTACAATGTGGTTGGCATGGATGGGGTTGAATCCCCATCCTGCGTAGTTCATGGGAATGTGGCTGGAGCTTTAATAAGGTAATTGTTTAATAGGTAATTAAGGCTCCAGCCACAGTATTAAAAAACCACTCCGGGCTCAGAGGAGAGAGAGCTGTGAGGAGAGTTAAAGAAATAGAACGCATGCTACCAGCCAGCAAACAAGGTACTCGTAATTAAAATAAGAACTTACTGTTTATTATTTGTCTGTTTTGTTTGGCCAACATGCCCTTTTCTTTGTGTTTCCTGTAAAGTCTTTTGTTTTGTTTAAATATTTACTTTTGTTTATTTAATAAAGCACTGAGTGCTAATGCACCTCAGTTTTGCCCGTATACCATTTGTTTTGCACTTCTTCCTGGTCCGTGACATCACCACACATGCCACTCAAAGCCATCATCTGCCACAATGTATTATTTAATACTTTAAATATCTTCACAATTACTGAGCTTTCAGAGCATATTGCTGTCTGTCTAATTTTAATAAAGTCCAATTACAGTAATTATACCAATAAAGCAGTTTTAATGTTGAATACATCTGACATTTTTTTTTCTGTGCAATGTCACTGTCTCCAGTTTCAATACCTGTCTACATCTGGCTCCTCATGCACTCACATGACTTTTGGTATGTCAATGCAATCTTCACTTTTGGCTCAATTTTAATGACAGGAATGTCAGTAATGACAAGTTATATCCTATAGTTCTGCACGAACCAATAGGGGAATTATGATAAAAGCACTTTTCCTTTACATGAATAAATTAAATGATAATTTTTATATAGTTTTTATAATTAAGATGCAACAATATTGCACAATTACACATACAAAAGGAATGCTACAACTTTTCAGCCTATTTCTTAATTATGCTTAGGTTGCAAGAAAAAGAAAAGCAGTTCAACGAAATCATTTAACACCATTTACAAAGAAAAACTGCTCAGAGAAACAGTTTGTGCTTATATATTTCTAAAAGATTATGAATGGATTCTCATTATAATAGCAATCTCTGGGGTGCAGAATTAAGCTCTGCTATCATTATACAGATTGTTTCGACAAACTCTTCAAATTATATTAATGTACATGTCATCTCACAGTCTTTTTTTAATAATGCTCTCAGTTGGTGCTACAGCACACGCTCAGAGACCTCAAGCGATTCTTTTTGCAATGTGATGCCTGCAAATTGAATCTGAAAGCTTTATTAGACAAGTTTGTCTTTCAGCTTGTGTCTGATGTCAGCCACATTAGAAAATAAAACTTCTCACAAAAGTAGGTCTTGACCTTGAAAGATCTCCAATCAAACGGTGAGAGATTCAATTCGGCAGCGAGTGCTGCTGGATGTTAAACAGGGAATAATGGAAAATAAATTCTTTTCAAACCATTTCAAGTCAACACATCCCTTTCTCAAAGTGAAAACATACATTGTAATTATTTAGTTAATATTCACAGGAATCTTTCATTAATGCTAATATGCACACACACACACACACACACACACACACACACACACACAAGGCATTCCAGCTCACACATGTGCAGACTCTAAATGTATTGGGTTAGTGTAATTTTGCTTCAAGTAGCATGCTTTACTCCACACTCTAATGTGGAAACAGTTAAAGCGCTTTACGGTTCAACATTTCCATTTCAATACATTTCCAAAGCAATACAGTTATGACTATAAATATATTTGCTTAATGTAAAGATACACCAAAAAAGGTTTAAATAGCTCAACTACATGTCTGAGGTTCATAGGTTTGCCTTAAGCAGTTAGCTAAAAAAACACTTTCATGGCTTCCCAACAACACATTTTCATGAACTGCCCTCCAACATCATAGCTATCAGAGAGATTTGTAAACCAAATATAATTGAGAAAATATGGCCAAGAAATAATGGGAAAGCAGAATTACAATTTTTTTTTTGTTGTTGTTTTAAAATGCAATGTTGTCAATTCACAAGAAGTGCAGTAAGATGCATTAAGTATTTCTTTGGAGTCTTCTGCACAGCATGACTTACCGGTATCACTACTGCAGAGGAGGGGAGGCAATGCCCCCTCAAAAGTGTCAGCACTCACATATCCAACCCCGTAAAATTTTGACTTCAGTGACGGCTAAACGAGTGTGACGCATATCTGATTATTTCATCTGATTTGACGTGTATGTAGGTGAGCACGTTGTAACCTGCCCCCTACCACAAAAACAACCACCTGCCCTGCACACATACAGAGGCACACACACACACACGCACACACACAATTTGTACAGAAAAAAAAATATATGACTTGGGTTTGAGGAACTGTACAGGGAGACGTTGATTCTTTCATTGAAATTTGTTTGCGCATGAGTTGGGGGAATAACACAGCAGTAAAAGACAAAAACACGTCAGTTTTTTCAGGGAACACAAAAAAGATACAATGTCAAAAATACATAGCTGAAAGGACTTTGTTTTAAAATAAGTAAGCTTCCACTTAGATGTACTGTAGTTGGTTTTGTTGGTACAGTACTATATTTTCAACAGAAGTAGTATTTTAATTCAGAACAATATGATTCTGAAAATGTCACTTGCCAAAAGAGACGACACGTGTACTGTAATACAGTACATACTTTTAAAACCGGTAAGTATTGTAGCAGTATGTAAAATTTCCCGCTACTAACCCAACAGCAAAATTAAATCAAAATGTTACCCATGCACAGAACGATAGGTTGCGGATGCAACCCCGGTTCCCTGAAAGAGAAAATAACCATCAAGGTATGGGATATTGCCGTCAGGCAGTAGCGATTGGCTGAGCTTTATAGCAAAGCTGCCGATAGGCCTCTGTGCGAGCTGCCACGTTAGCCCGCCCCCCTGGGAGCTTACTACATGCAGCGCGCACAGACTCTCTTCCTCTTTTGCTCTTCAGGCCGTGAAGGCTTCCGGAGCGACCTCGCGGCTTGATGGTTATTTTCTCTTTCAGGGAACCGGGGTTGCATCCGCAACCTATCATTCCCTTTCAAGTCGAAAATAACCATCAAGGTATGGGAACAGAGTACCCAAGCCGTCGTGAGGGAGGATTCTCGGCAGTAGGACAGACTTACGTCATGACGCAACTGCGTAGGCAATACATCTACGCATATGCAGAGCTGTGCCTCAGCGTCTATGCTCGCAATGACACCTGTCCTAAGGTGGAATAGTCAACACCATGTTGTCAATCACTCTATACGTCCGCATCCTGAGGCGTCATAGAGTGTAGCACAGATGCTCCAAATAGTGGAGCAGAGGAATCCAGTACGTTCAATCGGTAAAACCTCATGAAGGTATGCGGTGTAGCCCAACTGGCTGCCGCGCAAATGTCAGACACCGGCACCAGGGCAGTTGAAGGCGCATTCCACTAGGGGTATGGCGACATCCTGGGCCCTCTTTAGAGGGGTGCCGGTGTCTGACATTTGCGCGGCAGCCAGGTGGACCTCACCCTCCGGCACTTCTTGCCAGTGCTTCTAGGCAAGCACATGTTAGTGCGGACAGACAACACCACGGTTGTGGCGTATATCAACCGCCAGGGCGGCCTACGGTCCCCTCGCCTTCACCGGATGGTAACACGGATGTTGCTATGGGCACAACCGCGTTTGACCTCTCTGCGTGCGGTTCACCTACCGGGCAGAGTCAATTATGCAGCGGATCTCCTATCCAGAGGAGGTCCTCTTGCGGGGGAATGGCGTCTCCACCCTCAGGTGGTAGAGCGCGTTTGGGAATGGTTCGGCATAGCACAAGTAGATCTCTTCGCTTCGCGAGAGACCACGCACTGCCCCCTATGGTTCTCGGTGAGGGACCTCGACAACCCCCTAGGAGTCGATGCACTGGCTCACAAATGGCCGCCAGGGCTCTTATATGCGTTTCCACCAATTCCGATGCTTCCCGCCTTCTTGGAGAAGGTCAGGGTAGAGCAAGCGACAATGATTCTGATCGCTCCTCGGTGGCCTCGGAGAATATGGTTCCCGAGTCTGGTGCAGTTGTTGCACGGTCGCCCGAGGGAGCTCCCTCTGCGAGCGGACCTGTTGTCCCAAGCCCAAGGAGGGCTATGGCACCCGAACCCCAAGCGCATGCAGCTATGGGCTTGGCCCCTGAGCGGGAGCGCCTGTCAGTCTTAGGGCTTTCGACGGCCGTGATTTCGACCATTCAGAGCGCCAGAGCGCCCTCTACTAGGTCGCAATATACATACAAATGGCAGTTGTTTCAAGATTGGTGTCTGGCTGAGGGCCATGACCCAATATCCTGCCCTATGGCAGTGATATTACAGTTTCTACAGAAACTGTTGGATGAAGGGAAATCTCCCTCTACACTTAAGGTGTATTTAGCCGCAATATCGGCTTGCCATGTACGCATTGACGGTTTATCACCAGGTTGCCATTTTCTGGCATCGCAGTTCCTGAAAGGCGCAAGACGTTTGCGGCCTCCAAGGACGACCAGTTTACCGTCATGGAGCCTTGACCTGGTGCTAGAAGCCCTTACCAAGGCACCGTTTGAGCCTCTCCACAGCGTGGATATGAAGCTCGTGTCTATAAAAACTGCGTTTTTGCTGTCAGTGGTATCAGCCAAACGCGTGGGCGAGTTACATGCACTGTCAGTGCATTCATCATGTACTCGTTTCGCAGGAGACGGTTCTAAGGTCTCCATGCGCCCAAATCCAGCCTTTTTACCCAAGGTCATATCCCCGTTTCATATGAACCAATCAGTCGAGTTGATGGCGTTCCATCCTCCTCCTTTTTCTTCCCCAGAGGAAGAACGGTTACACATGCTCTGCCCCGTGCGGGCATTGATCTGTTATATTGACCATACATCTACTGTGAGGCAAACGGAACAGCTGTTCATATGCCATGGTTCTAGGACTTTGGGTCAGCCGTTGTCTAAACAACGCCTTTCCCATTGGATAGTGGATGCTATTAAATTAGCTTATGAATCTGCAGGCCTTCCGCCACCAGGGCATTCCACTAGGGGTATGGCGACATCCTGGGCCCTCTTTAGAGGGGTGCCGGTGTCTGACATTTGCGCGGCAGCCAGGTGGACCTCACCCTCCGGCACTTCTTGCCAGTGCTTCTAGGCAAGCACATGTTAGTGCGGACAGACAACACCACGGTTGTGGCGTATATCAACCGCCAGGGCGGCCTACGGTCCCCTCGCCTTCACCGGATGGTAACACGAGGGCACCAGGAAGTATTTGGAATAGAACCCCTGGTCGATCAGAGCAGGGTCTACTTGTTGGATGGCACGCATCCTGAGCAATGCCTGTATTTCCACATTCAGAGCTGAGGACTGAACCGAGTCCTTCGCTGCAGTTACCACCACTCCCCGGAAGGGGGGAGGTTTTAACTGGAACTGAAGGGTGTACCCGGTGAATATAATCATCCTTGCCAACTGCTGGGACGCCGGGGCCGATATAGTATGGGACGACCCTGAGGATGGGGAATGACCCCCAACTGCCCTCCTTGCTCTCTGGCGAAGGGTGCGTGTCTGGAACCCCGCACATAGATGGCAGTATGCCTTATCCGCCAAGGCAGATGCGGCGTGCTCCGGCCCCAAACACGCTACGCAGTCATCATGCGGATCGCTGGCAGGCAACTTGGCCTGGCAGGTCACGCAACGGTGAAAGCCCGACATAGTGCTCGAGCACCGATGTGCGTAAAACGCCGAAGCGCCGAAGCGCCGAGCACCGAAGTACGTGCGTCGAGCGCCGAAGCGTCAAGCACCAAGCGTCGAAATGCGTGCGTTGAACGCCGAGCACCGAAGTGCGTGCGTCGAGCGTCAAGCACCGAGCGTCGAGCGCTGAAGTGCATGGGTCGGGCGCCGAGTGTCGAGCACCGACGTGCCGAGCACCGAGCGTCGAACACCGACGGTGCATGCGTCGAGGGAAGCGCGTCGAGCGCTGAGTCCCTAAGCACAGACGCGCTAGCACCAAGCATTGAAGCGCTGCACAAAGCGCCGAAGCGCTGACACAAAAGCGCCGAAGCGCAGCACGCCGGAGCGTGAGTACCAATGGTAGAACGCTAGCACAGACGCCTAAGCATCAGCTGACCCGCAGAGCGGAAACGCTAAGTGCTGGTACAGTGTCTTGATGCTGTGCACTACTTAACCTGTTGGTGCTGGTGCTTTGTGGTTGTCTTCCTTTGTGTAGTGAATGGGAATTCTTTTTTTTTTTTTTGGGGACGCTGCAGCAGCACTATATGCTAGTGATATGTGACTGGGGCACAATGATTGTGGGCACAGTACAGCTACCACGCGGTTGGTGGAACACACCGCAGAGGTAGTATGTGGGAGACTGCAGTGCAGGCTCTACACACGCGGTCTAGCCAATGCAAGACCGGGGCTGCAGATACGCGCGCGGCCGAGGCAAACGCAGCGCGCGTCCTTCACAACAAATATATATATATATATATATATATATATATATATATATATAACACAATATATACAATTTTATTTACAAAAAACCCAAAAACACAACACTAATAATTATAAAATAATTATAACATAATTATTAACACAGGAAAGACGGAGACCATGAGACAACGCGATGCCGAAGCAAAGCGTGAAGGAAATATATATATGTGTAAAACAATTTATATAATCCTTAACCAAATAATAATCACTCCGAAGAGTATAACTGAAATAAACTCAGAGAAGGGGAAATAACCAGCTTCTCAAGCCTAAGCTTAGCGAGTACAATCAGTTACCAGCTCTATTACCTACCGCTACTAATGCTGAAGACAATAGAGGAAGAGAGTCTCTGAAGAGAGTGTAGTAAGCTCCCAGGGGGGCGGGCTTACGTGGCAGCTCGCGCAGAGGCCTATCGGCAGCTTTGCTATAAAGCTCAGCCAATCGCTACTGCCTGACGGCAATATCCCATACCTTGATGGTTATTTTCGACTTGAAAGGAAACTGCTTAAAGCATAAAATGCAATTTAGCAAAAGATTAAAAAATACCAGTTTCCAGAATTAAAACAGCATCCAAAGTCAGTATTCTAAATTGCAGAATATAGTGCTCGATAAGGCCCTAATGTCACAGTTCACTTGCAAATAAAAATGCACAAAAGCAGCTAAAGATCACAGATTAAAAAAAAAAAGCATCACAGCTAAAACTGTTAATATTTACATTACCGTGCCTTGTCTCATTCGGTTTGTTTTTTGGAGGAAGCGCTGAGTAACTGCAGTGCACAATAAAAACAAACTGATTTGTCATGCCAGAAAAAAAAGAAAGAAAACATGGGCTGTGACGGTTAAACAAGTCAATTGTAACATTGAAGAGATGGGCTTTGTATCAGAAAACTGGTGACGGAGTCGGAAATCACATGTGACAGGTAAGTGCATTAATTTGTTACATATATATATATATATATATATATATATATATATATATATGTATATATATATATATATATATATATATATATATATATATATACAGTACTGTGCAAAAGTTTTAGGCAGGTGTGAAAAAATGCTGTAAAGTAAGAATGCTTTCAAAAATAGACATGTTAATAGATTATATTTATCAATTAACTAAATGCAAAGTGAGTGAACAGAAGAAAAATCTAAATCAAATCCATATTTGGTGTGACCACCCTTTGCCTTCAAAACAGCATAAATTCTTCTAGGTACACTTGCACAAAGTCAGGGATTTTGTAGGCGTATAGTCAGGTGTATGATTAAACAATTATACCAAACAGGTGCTAATGATCATCAATTCAATATGTAGGGTGAAACACAATCATTAACTGAAACAGAAACAGCTGTGTAGGAGGAATAAAACTGGGTGAGGAACAGCCAAACTCAGCTAACAAGGTGAGGTTGCTGAAGACAGTTTACTGTCAAAAGTCATACACCATGGCAAGACTGAGCACAGCAACAAGACACAAGGTAGTTATACTGCATCAGCAAGGTCTCTCCCAGGCAGAAATTTCAAGGCAGACAGGGGTTTCCAGATGTGCTGTCCAAGCTCTTTTGAAGAAGCACAAAGAAACGGGCAACGTTGAGGACCGTAGACGCAGTGGTCGGCCAAGGAAACTTACTGCAGCAGATGAAAGACACATCATGCTTGCTTCCCTTCACAATCGGAAAAAAGCCAGAAGTGCCATCAGCTCAGAATTGGCAGAAAACAGTGGGACCCTGGTACACCCATCTACTGTCTGGAAAAGTCTGGTCAGAAGTGGCCTTCATGGAAGACTTGCGGCCAAAAAGCCATACCTCCGACGTGGAAACAAGGCCAAGCGACTCAACTATGCACGAAAACACAGGAACTGGGGTGCAGAAAAATGGCAGCAGGTGCTCTGGACTGATGAGTCAAAATTTGAAATATTTGGCTGTAGCAGAAGGCAGTTTGTTCACCGAAGGGCTGGAGAGCGGTACACGAATGAGTGTCTGCAGGCAACAGTGAAGCATGGTGGAGGTTCCTTGCAAGTTTGGGGCTGCATTTCTGCAAATGGAGTTGGGGATTTGGTCAGAATTAATGGTCTCCTCAATGCTGAGAAGTACAGGCAGATACTTATCCATCATGCAATACCATCAGGGAGGCATCTGATTGGCCCCAAATGTATTCTGCAGCATGGCAACGACCCCAAACATACAGCGAAAGTCATTAAGAACTATCTTCAGCGTAAAGAAGAACAAGGAGTCCTGGAAGTGATGGTATGGCCCCCACAGAGCCCTGATCTCAACATCATCGAGTCTGTCTGGGATTACATGAAGAGAGAGAAGCAACTGAGGCTGCCTAAATCCACAGAAGAACTGTGGTTAGTTCTCCAAGATGTTTGGGCCAACCTACCTGCCGAGTTCCTTCAAAAACTGTGTGCAAGTGTACCTAGAAGAATTGATGCTGTTTTGAAGGCAAAGGGTGGTCACACCAAATATTGATTTGATGTAGATTTTTCTTCTGTTCACTCACTTTGCATTTTGTTAATTGATAAATATAAACTATTAACATGTCTATTTTTGAAAGCATTCTTACTTTACAGCATTTTTTCACACCTGCCTAAAACTTTTGCACAGTACTGTATATATATATACATACATATAATGGGGATTGATTCTATTCCTAATACAATGACGGTAAAACATGACTGACATGTATCTGGGTAACGCATATCCGAGTGCTGACTGTATATAATATATATATATATATATATATATATATATATATATATATATATATATATATATATATAGTTGTGTAGCATTATAATATAATAATGTTGAACGGATTTTAATTAGAGGAGCCCAGAGAGTTTTTTCATCAGAGACAAACCTCTGTTACAAACTCCTATCTGCTATAACCACACACAGTACAGTACTAGCAATGGCAGATGTCGCATATTTCAAAGATAAAATATCAATGAAAAGTGTTTTTATACTCTTTGGATGTCTAAAAAGTGCATTTAATTTATAATGCCAAAAGTTCACATTGAAACCATGGCGATGAATAAATTAGTATGCGCATATCTCAAAGGAATGCAACATTTGGAACGACACAGGGAACTTAACAGAAGTAATTGCTCGATATAACGAGTTGCTTGCTGCTCACATGGACATAAGGAACCGTATTCACCAGGATGTGAAAAAACATCCAGAATAAGCTTCATCCATTTCCTTTACTGTGCTAGGAGAAATCAATAAAGACATTAATGAGAAGTGCAGAAAATGTGTTTAACAACCAAATTGTGGTAACATGTTAAGAAGATTCGAAAAGTGTTCAGTCGGAATGCAATAAGATTCTACTGCTGCAGTCCCCTGACTTTTTTTCTGCCTACCCATTTTTTATGGCCACCAGCCGCCACTGCAGCACTGTAAGTGAATAAAATAAGCAGGCAACACATGCTTATGCACATAACTCAACCCTTAGATTCCTCTGCAGATTTAAGAACCTGTCATTCAGTGGCCAGTTCTATATACATGTAAAACATGTTTACCTTTACAATGAAACTATGTAAACTAACCTTACCCATCTATAAATATACAATGAGCTAACTAAAGTTTAAAATTGAGTGGTTTGAAAGTAGTCAGAAGCTGTTTCTTATTTGCTAATTATTCATGAATTTTAGTTTTTTCCTTTCAGACAAACATTTTGCAAATTACAAAGAAATAGCTTTGTCAATCTAGCCCAATGTAAGGCGCAATCACATTGTTCTCAAAGCCATGTCTAAAGATACATTTTATGTGAATGTATATCCCCTATTGAAAAAGCTCTATTTAAATGCTTTGTTGAAACAACAGACGTGAACATCACCCACACCTGATACCTGCATGTTGTAAGTCTGTGTGACAGAGAGCGAATTAATCCGAATCAACAATCTCCCTCTCGACCTGTGAGAACACTGTACAGCAGGAACTGCGGGCTTCATACTGAATGGTTGGGCAGTTCATTCCAGGGGCAGTCGGAAGCCGGCCATTCAGGAAGGGGGCGGTGTCACGGTACCAGGAGTCCTCGCCCTAGTACGGTAAGTGAAGTTTCAGTCATGAATTGGAGGAGGCGTGATTGAACTAGCTATCGGAAGGGGGCGGGGCTTAGGGTACTTTAGGGGGGCGTGACGCCGTGGTCGGTTCCTTTGTTGTGGTTAATAGGAGGAAACGAGGACAGGAAATGCGAATGGAGTGTTTCCCATTGATAAATTATATCTATTTGTCTTTGCTAGACGGTTAATGCAGCACGAAGCCAGCGCTAAGCCCGGACCTGAACGCACAAACCACCACTGCTGAGAGCACACACAGTCTGGAGACGTGTTTATGTGTCTGTGTTACGTGTTTTGTGTTTGTCTTATTATTTCGGGACTGCAACCCTTTTTGTTATATGCTGGCAATACCATTGGTTGGGTAGAGCCAGCTTTATTATTTAACAGTCTCAAACCGAAAGAGCATTATTAAAGTGCTGTTTGAATCGTACCTTTGTGTCTGTCATTATTGCAACCCCTGCATCACCTGTACACCTGAGCACTGCAAACCACTCATTCACAGTCTGGTTAAATATCTAAAGGCCCAGGTTTCTCCAAGGTGATCCATGGCAAAATATAAGTGGAATGTTTTTAGTGTAATTTCATGGTTGTTATCTTAATTTGTGAACATAATCTGAGTGGTTGATCCTGTGTGTATTATAGGGATGTTTTCATTGTGGTTCAGCTGAAACAAGAATAGTGTTTATCACCGGTGGTAAAAAGGATAATGGGGTGAGATTGGTCTAATGGCTTGTTGTGGTTGTTAGTGAAGATGGACTGTAACATGAATTTCAATTAGCTGGTAACAATATTTGTTCTTTAATGTTTAACTAGGAAATAACATATTAAGGATGACATCTAATTTCTAAGGCAAACCGTGAAGGTGATTTTAATATTTACACACATTAGACCTTTTACTCAATGTCGTTTGCAATGGGGATGGAGAAAAAAACAGTGACAGCTCGGATTGATAGGATCAAAGGATGTCATTAATCCATTTGTAAAAATGTAAATGTATGTCTCTGGGCTTTACAATGCTTACCTATGCTATACTTTACTGTGATTTTACTATGGAAAACCATCATAAGCCACCTCTATACTCCAACTTTTTTATATAAATAAATAAAATAAAAATCTATTTGTATTGATTTTTTTTAGAACCATAGAACAGTTTATAATGAGAATCAGAAACTAATCCTAAAAAGTTTACAGTTTGAGCAGTCTGATCTAAGAGTATACTGTAAATTGTGAACTGTAAATTCTTGTTAAATTTTAACTGAACACAGATTTAACCTGGGTTCATGATCCAAAAGTACACAATTTCTCATTTATTTACCCAAGTTCAAATATAAATGGATTGTCTTTGACTTTTACATTTGTCTTTACTATTGGAGGCTGTGTGGTCCAGTGGTTAAAGAAACGGGGTTGTAACCAGGAGGTCCCCGGTTCAAATCCCACCTCAGCCACTGACTCATTGTGTGACCCTGAGCAAGTCACTTAACCTCCTTGTGCTCTGTCTTTCGGGTGAGACGTATTTGTAAGTTACTCTGCAGCTGATGCATAGTTCACACACCCTAAAGGCGTCTGCTAAATAAACAAATACTATGAAAGTGAAAACTCATATGTGGGACCAGCTTTGCTATACTAGCTAAAGATTCATGGTCCAACCGACTGAGCCATAACAAGCTAGCGTCAGTGGTATCACTATGCAGGAGTATGAAATCCCAATGGTGTTACAGATGAAAAAGAACATTTGAACAAAGGACAATTTTTAACGAGAGGACATGTGACCCACCCATGCTCATCCGGTTCCTAGCAGGTGACTGATGTCAAACCTATGTCAAGTCAAAAGCAGCTCAATGATTTAGTATTAACATGGCCAGGTAACCCATCTTATACCCTACCATTCTCTGTGTAAAGAAGTGTCTCCTAGCCTCTGTCCTATCTCCACTTATTTCCAAATGTGTCCTCTGGTCCTGGTTTCTGTGCTGTGCTCAAAATATTGGTTAGGGTTAACTTTGTAAAATTTTTAAAAATGTCAATCAATACCCTCTTCTTTGTTCTATCTAGGCAACATCAATTCTAACAGAAGCAGAGAGAATGCAGAAAGAAAACAGAACTACACTAAGCATATGCTGTTAACCTACTGTATGCCCCATAGGAGGCAGGAGGCAATCCCTTCACTCAATCCATATAAATCCAACATGGAATCTTTCTGGCAATTTCCACAATACTGTTATTATTCACCCTTCACCTTACACTAACCCTACTGGAAACCTACTAAAACCACTGAATTGAAAACCAATTGAAACATCTTCTCTATTTTCTACAGACACCTAATTTCGCCTGCATAATGTCAAAAACGGTGCTATTACTGTACATGCTGCTGATCACGTTTTCCACAGGCGTTTCCCCAGCACAAGTGCCAACAGCAGCTAAAAGTGTGAAAAATAAGAAACATTCATTTAACTTATCCTGGAAGTCACCATAATGCTTGACATATTTTTTGGACTGGACTCAAAAGTATGTGCACCCAGACTAACATAAATTTTATGACAGCAACAGATTGTACCATGTCATGTGTTATGGCAAAATATTATTCTGTGTCTAGAATAGCACTAGTTTTTCTTTGCTTTTACAAAAAGTATTATAAGGTAAAATACTACATAAAGTGTCTCTGTAAATAAAATAATTATGCATATGGTTGCGTAGTTACAATGCAACAACATGCTTAAAACAAAATGAAAATGTTGGCCGTTTCTAACATGTTTTGTAATTATTACATTGTACCTTCACATGTGGCTGTGCAATTATACTGTAATTACAATACAACTACACATGTCAGTATAGTGTAATTGCAGTGTAATTAGAGACAATCAATTGGAGACAATCAACCAATTAGAGACAATCAATTGCAGTGTAATTAGAGACAACCAATGTAATATATATTGAGTAAATATCACAATTAAAAATATGAACAAATTATGAATCCTTAAAAAAAAAAAACTTACAGACACCAGTGGAGATGACCCTTGATGCCTCTGGTTTCCCTTTCAGCTGCAGAAGTAATGTATTGATAGCTTTCCAATCAGAACTCAGGTCTTCAAGCTTTCCCTAAAAGATAAGGGACGTGTTATAATTCAGAACGTCCATTCATTATTCAGTTAGAAAAATGGCCAGGTACTCATACAATGTTATCAGCTTTTTATGTTTTAGGGTGTCTGGTAATGACTCCTTCATGAAGTTAAGTTGTTACATTCTGTTTTATTTAAGTAATTGTTTTAGTTCTTTGAACTTGCCCATATTTGTTGAATGGACACAAATATATACATTTTAGGATAATGAGAACAAAATTAAGAGAACTTGAATGAGCACTTTTTATGAGGACAGGCTGATTTAAAATTTAAATGAGAAATAAATTATGGTGTAGTTCAGAGCCCGAGTCAGGAATTCCTTTATCTAACGTCATCCACCTTTGTAGCACTTCAGTCATATATAAATCGTAATATAAATGTAATCCAAAATGGTTTGTTAGACAGCATATAATGATATATCTAGATTTATCAACCTCAATTCATAGCACTGAAATCCCAAAGGGGCTTTAAGCCTGTCTGAAGGGGACTGGTATAACCCATCTCGGATATTATATCTTGGAAAAAGCAATTATTGCTCATCTTATTTATGCACATTGTAAAAGCTTATAGTTAGACTGTTTAGAATTATTTTTATAGATACTTTGACGAAGATAATATTTATTGGTTTATAAACACAGCAACTACTGATGATTAAAAAGAACTGGCAATTATCTGGCTGCTGAGACATGACCAGTGGCATCTGTACTTGATTCACACACTGCATAAAAGATAATATGGATAAAGATAAAGCTCTAGGCCTTCAAGGTTTAGGCTTTTTGGAGATTTAACCCCACCTGCCAATGGAAGAAAATGCATTGTGGGTGCGTGAGTGAAGATGGACATGGAGTTAGTAAAGAGCACTGCAGTTATTAGTTTATGCTGTAGCAGCAGAACTTTATAAAAAATAAAATATACAATCTGAATGTAGTTCATGAAATGTCACTCAGTACCAGGAGGTAAACTCTGTAAACATACTGTTCCTGATTATCTGTGGCTTGTGTAACCAAACGTGTGATACTAAAACAGTAGAACCTCAGTTACGAACCCCTTGGAAATGGAGACTGTTTGTAAGTCTGAAATGTCTGTAACTCTGAAAATCAGAGTACACCTGCTACCTGCACCCTCAATCCGGTGAATAATACAAGGATACAGCACAGTAATGCAATACTCATATTGTTATGGTTCTTAAGTCTTTAAAAAAGAACTATAAATGGGAAAAGGCTAAATTTATGTTACAATGGCAACTTAAATTTAGCCTTTTCCCATTTATAGTTCTGATTTAGAGTTGAGATTTAAATGTCCAGGAAAACCTGGGTTAACATAGTGCTTTTTTTTAATTTTAATTTAAACAAAATGCATTCATGTAGCTTGCTCAGTCATTCAGCCTCCTTTGGTTTGAAAAA
Source organism: Acipenser ruthenus (assembly GCF_902713425.1). NCBI lineage: Eukaryota > Metazoa > Chordata > Actinopteri > Acipenseriformes > Acipenseridae > Acipenser > Acipenser ruthenus. The sequence goes on from NC_081196.1 coordinate 35,877,931, forward strand.
AAAAACTGTGCTTTGTTTAAAACTAAAATGTTCCTATTAAAATTGCCCGTTCTTGCTGTGAAATCTGCCTCACCTTGTCTGGATACATTTGCTGGTACAGTAATTTTGCCTTCATGACCAGCAAGTCGCTTACAGGAGTGCCTATCTGGATGCATTGCACACATGGGTGAGTGATTGCATACTTACAGCTAAATGTGCAGTGTTCGGTTGACCGGTCAGTTCATAAGTTTGGTGTTCGTAACTCTGAGGTTCCACTGTACCAATGCCTCTTGGACCCCTTATTCAGTGAAGTATTATTCTATCCATTGTTACTCTGGCAAGGAACCTCACAGCAAATACATTATCTGCACTACTGCATGTACTCTGTAGGACACACACTGGTATAAAGGATGTGCACAGAAACAGTAACGTTATCTGGTAATATGGTGCTCCACTATTAAACTCACACATACAAAAAATACCTACAAAAAAGTGACATTTCTGAAATGAAGACCATGAAAGTTAAACATTAGCAAGTGGTTAACAAAACAATTTTACTGTATTGTATTCAAACAAATAAATACAATTGTCAAAAGCACTGCAGCAATCGCAGTTTTGGACAAGCCTGACTACTCTTTGTGTTGATGTAATTAAAATGTTTCTCACTTCAGTCAGCTACTATGGGGGCTGTCAAGTACTACCTCTTATTCAATTCCTTTGAAATAGAAGTGAAATAGAACACTAGTTAATTGAAACAAAGCTTAAAATCTAGACTAACCAGAGAAAACTCTGCACAGCCGCAAGGTGCGAATGGAATGGGGCTAACCGTGAGTGATTGAAAGTGAAAATATGTCTAATGATGCTGTCATTTTGCAGCTCCTATCTGAGGAAATGGTAGCTGGCAGATTGTAATTGACCTCTTGTCTTCTTGTCCATGGCAATTACATTATGCAAAAACTAGGGACCAAATGCCGATTTACCAAAATGGATTTCATTAAATCAGAAATAATAAACTGATGAGGCAAACACTCTGATGCGGGGCGTGGGGGTGTGGGGGTTGATTTGGCAGAGGAGTTCAGTTATTCAGGTCTAACGATGTCAAATTGACTAAATAATTTTAAACGCAGTAAAACCACCTATCACTTGACATTTATCAAAAAGTGAATACCGGTAGTAACAATGATGGGCAAGTATATTAGACACTGCAGTTACCTTTTCAGAAAAAAAAACTAAAACAAACAAACGTATATGAAATGCTTGACTGTCATCATCAAAAGTATTTTGAATGCACAAACACACATTGCCATAAAGACAACAATGCAGACACTTAATGTATATGAAATAATATTTGTACAGCCAATGCATGTATGAAACCTGTGTATTGAACACTTTAAGAACATGCTGAAATGTGTACTCACTAACTTATTTAAGTGTTATTGGTATTACTTGAACTTAGCCAGTACTTAACCAGTGCACATTTCTAATGATGAAGTGAGGAAGTAAGACTAAAAGGGTTCTTATGACATCAGTTCTTATTGTATTACTTGTATTGTAACGCTTGAAATGTTTTTGCCTACGATTGTAAGTCGCCCTGGATAAGGGCGTCTGCTAAGAAATAAATAATAATAATCAGCAAAACCCAGATTACATAATACATAAACCATTATGTTTAGTATATATACTGAGCAAAATCATACAGTATAAGCCACAACCATGTAATATATAATAATCTGTACAAAATGCAACTGGGTATTAAGCATATTTTTTGTACTTAATATGTATAATCATACTATTTCTATATATAACACTGGTATATAGCATGCACTAGCAACAACACTAACACAACATGCACAAGCAACAACAAACCCCAAAAACATACTGTATATTAGAAATTACAGTAGTACAATATTTTGATACTGCCTCCCACTAAAATAGTTGAAACAGTTTATAATTCCATTTTCAGAACAAAGTTTTCCATTCCAGTTCAGATATTAATACAAAGTGATAGTTGTTGTCTTGTTTTGTTTGACCTTATTACAATCAACTGCGGTTCAAGTATTTTAGTAGGTGTTTTTCTGTCCATGGTTGTTTGACGGTTGTTTGCAGACATGCTAAAGACTCTACTGTTGAGAGCAAGTGATGGATAGAAAAGCGTTTAACCATTTAACATGATGGAAACAAAAGGGTATGGTCTCATCTGTGTGCTGCAAACACAACTGCATAGCGTTTCTTGAGAAAACAAACTGCTTAACTGTTGACATTTTTGTCTCCTTGATGGTTTGACATACTATTATTTTTTTTAGGGGAGCACTTTGCATCCTAGTCACAGACACTTAATAAAACGGGTGGTAAAATACTTTCTCATAATCAATGCCTGCTAGAAAAATCAAGTCATAAATAATGTATTGCTTTCAAAGTTTAATTCAGATTATTATAATTTTTCCCTACTTTGACAATTTACAGTGGACTACAAATCTGCTGATTTACACATTAACAATTGCTTTCAACAAATGCATGAATACTGGTGCACATCATCGACTTCCATGCTAAATGTTACCAACACCAGTGGTCTGTGCAAAGCGTTTGATGAGCTGCATTAGCTAATGAGCCATAAACCGTATTCTAATGTATTAAGGTTTACAGACATATACAAATAATTATGCTGTTGGGATAATTAAGTATCTTCTGTAGAATATGGTGTTGCTTCGTGCATTCTGTAGTGTTCATCCCGATTGGAAGACAGGTGCACAGATCATACCGCCCAATGATAATGTTGAGTCACAGCAATGCATATGAAGTTGGTATTTGATTAATTCTGATTGATGCGGAAGGCAGAGATGTGTAGGAGCTCTGTGGTCTGGGTTAGCGCAGCCACTGGTAATGCATTTTATTTTATTTTTGAAAATGCATTACCTTTATTGGCTGGGTGATTGGTTTTTCCTTGTACAACTGTTGAGCCTTCGATAAGATTGCTTCCACATCTGCTTGTTTGGCTTGAGCTTCGTCCTCAGTTTCCTGAAAAACAACAACAATAATAATAATAATACTAATACTACTACTACTACTACTACTACTACACACATGACATACACTGAAAGTTGCTACCAGATGACAGTGAGACAAGGACAGCAAAAAGCAGGAAAAGATGCCCCATTTAGGGCATTATTCCCAGACTGAAACTGTATTACAATTTAGTATCTGCCTTGTTTTTTTTGCTGCATTATAACAAGTAGCTGCCATCACCAGGTCATTGTTGTGAATGAAATTCTGCACCTCAGCTGAGTTTTACTGGTCAATTTATCAACTGGGCATTAAAAAGAGTGAAGAAAGAGACACCTGTCCAATGGGTGAAAATAACATATCCTGTTGCACAAATGCAGGACTATATATTAGTAACACAGATTGGGGAATGCGGTGGGCCTGCAAATTGTAAGTGGTCCATAATTTACTGCCTGTGCAGTATCTGACATATGGATGGCAGATCCATGGATGGATGACACACTGGAGGTATTCATAACAAAGACCTGTTAAAATGAGCAAAACCAAATAGGGTCTAAATACAGCAGACATTACCTGTTTCCCATAAACTACAAGTACATTTATGATGTTTGGACCTGAAGGGAGAGAGTATTAAAGCATCAACCATGTCTTATAAATGTGGTTAAAATAATTGGGTATTGGTGGGGTACCATTTTAAGGGAAACTCTATGTATAAAAGTCTACTCTACATTAGAAAGCTATGGTTAATAAAGGGTAGCACCTCACAAGAAGCACTGAAGCTCTAAAGAGGGCTAGTGGAAGATCTGTGGAAGAGGCAGTTCATGCATCAAACTATGTGAGAAGCCAGCAGTACTACAGCTATGAACAAACGTTTTGCATCACCCTATAGAATTAACTAAGTTTGCTTCATAAAGTCGAATAAAACCTGCTGAATAATGTTCCATTAACATATTGAATTACATACCGCTTTGTAGTTTTCCATATACTTAACAAAAACCGACAAAAACTAAAGAATGTGACATTTCGAAATCTAACATGAAATACTGCACTACTATTATGGCTTCCAGTAGACTTTTGCTATATCCTTTTGTAGTTTATTTGATTAAACAAAAGATCTAACTTATGTTCATATCTTTTTTTAGTTTTTAAATTATGTCTCAATTTTAAAATTCTAGGTGGAAAAATTTGCAAAACTTTCAGCCATAGCTGTAGGTCTTTGCTGTTGGTTGGCATTGAGTTGTGTCTTGGTAACTTCAAAACAAGTTCAATTTAAGACAACTCAAGACAATTATTTTTCTGAAGTATTACGCTATAGCTGAAGGAAACAAGAATCCAAAGAAAATGTGCCTGTAATACACGCATTTGGTGCTAATTAACTAACAATTTATTGCTTAAAGTAATTTTGTCCAGGGAAAATAAAAAAATAAATAATAATAATATTAATTACAAAGTATATATATAAATAAATAATAATCCTAATTAAGTCCAACGAGTAGTTTGCCAAGATGCTAATAATTAATCCATGCCAGCCCTTATATTTATAATAATAATAATAATAATAATAATAATAATAATATTTAATTCATGCCAGCCCTTATATTTATAATAATAATAATAATAATAATAATAATAATAATATTTCTTAATCTATTTTTCAATAAATACGGCAAGGTCATTTGATGGTGTTTCTATGTATACTGGTTTCAATTCATACACTGAGCTGGATTTAAGAAAGCTATTTAAAGCATTAAGACAAGCTGACTTACAGCAATAACCATTTATAAAGCAAACTGTGTATACAACATAATTTCACCTTCATGCCTCACTGGTCTTAGTCATATCTTCAGTGCAGATGTTCTGCTCGGAAGAGCTTCTGACACCACATGGCGTGCCTGCTGCCATTTTAAACAGTTTTAGACACTAAAGCCAATGACAAGTAGCTTACTTTAGAAAACTTATAAATCATAGCAAAGTGCAATACATCAATAAATGATTGTGAAAGCATGGTAAAACAGCAGTAAGCACTGTAAAGACCAGAAATATGGTAAAGCATATTCAAAAGTGTGGCAAACCATGCTAAACTATGGTAATGGCATAGTGTAACCATAGTAAAATCACTGCAGGGAAACATTGCTGTGCAAGTTTACTATGGTAAACTTTCATAAGGAAAGTATTGCATGGAAACTACTTGGGGCAAGGATTTAAGTGTAGCTTCTTGGAGGGAAAGTGACCATACACTCTCTTTGCCAGCTGCTGTGTGATTATTTTCTACAACACAATGTGAGCTTTCTAAAACATCATTCCTAAGTACACCAGTCAAAAATGCTGCCAAATGAAGTAGACCTAACTTTCTCACTGACCAGGATCCAAATGAAATGATATTATTATTATTATTTATTTCTTAGCAGACGCCCTTATCCAGGGCGACTTACAATTGTTACAAGTTATCACATTATACATTATTTCACATTATACAGATATCACATTATTTGTACATACAATTACCCATTTATACAGTTGGGTTTTTACTGGAGCAATCTAGGTAAAGTACCTTGCTCAAGGGTACAACAGCAGTGTCCCCCACTGGGGATTGAACCCACAACCCTCCGGTCAAGAGTCCAGAGCCCTAACCACTACTCCACACTGCTGCCCTGATATGATACCTACTGTACCTGCCTTAGATGATGCGGAAAGAATAAACGTTATGCATGGAAATGTTCATTTTCAGTTCTGGAGGAGGGCATGAATACTACCGTGCCAGTTTTTAAAATTGGCTGTTATGTTTTAGAGTAGCTGTTCACTGGCAGTTGAGCTCCACTTTTTTGGCAAAACTGACTTTTTAGTGGAGCAAAGGAGATATCTCAATAAAATTACATCCATCTGCTTGTTTTGTTGACTCCAGAGGGTTACATGAGTGGAGACACATTGGAGATGGAGCTCGGCTTATAACCTTTTCTACTTTACAAATCAGTAATAAATCATAAAAACATGGTTTATGTTACATGCTATTTAGGCGTAATTGCTTTGACAAACAATATAGTTTAAACACTGGCAGTTACCATAAGACTTTAATAAAATACTGTATTTATTTATTTGCCAGTTGTTTAGATCTATTTTTCTTTTTAATTTCTTTACAGATTGCCAGTGAGACAAAACATAATGGAGTGGGACTAATTTGATTATTAGTCTCACCTTTAACACCTGTGCGAGAAACCCTGTAATGAAAAGAAAACCCATCAGGCTCAATGCTTCTTGTAAGCAGCAGCAATTAACTCAAGTACTGGAACACAACACAATTGTCAGCAGGGAAGCTCATGAAGGTGTACAAGGTGAGACTAATAATCTAGAATTGGAAACCAAGTACCATGCATAGTACGTGGGTGAGAAAAGTATTACATTTTGTACACCCTGGGTTCTATTCACAAAGACGTTCCTTAGCAAAGTTAGCAACCCCCCCTTTAAGTAGCTCACACAGGGTCAACAGTTTTTTCTTTCTATATAGACATTTAATTTCTCACTTATGTGCACTGTGTGTAGGGAAAAAGCTCGGTCCTATGTGTAGACACAGCTAGTCTAAATCGGGTATAATAGTTATTTTTGCAATGACATATTTTACACAGTGACGATCCCATCGGGTTGCCATTCCCATCAGAATGTCTCAGAATATTAAATTGTGGCACAGGGAATTTATACACATATCACAGATCAAAGGCTATACATGGCATCACAGATCAGCATCTACAACGAATAGAAAGCCTTTTCGATCATGCGCCACTTCCACAAGGAAATTAAGTGGTTATGACAATGACCAGAGACCCTTGAACTCCTACAGTGGTCTTAAAGCCAATGCATTGCTGAAGATACAGTTTGCGTCAAGACAACAAATGAAGTCTCAAACGCAATCTGAATTGGAAATACTGTACGAGCTTGGAAACTCAAAAAGGGGCAAAATAAATACAATATTTTGTGTACATTTATGTCAAGGGGTTTAGCTAATGCACAGTTTTCCAACATTTATTTTCATTAAAAAAAAAAAAAAAAATCTGGTATCATTCTAGGTAATGAAGCTACCAGTTTGCAAGCCTTACTTTCAGCACTTCCTAGGCTTTTTTCACCTCAGTAATGTATTTGGGGTCAAATGCCATTAAGGGAAGTAGCTTGTTGGTTTATGATAGTAAAGTATAGGGTGTTGAATGGGGGAGACAATTCCACTGACTTAGGCAGTACAAGTACCAGATATGCTCCTTCGAAAACTTTACAAGTGAGACCTACATAGCAAATGGAAGTTACAGGTATGATTTCTTGATTTAGCTATAACACCTTTAACATGGTAATTGACTGAACAAAACAGAACATACATTTATATTTGAAAGCATACACAAGATAACACTCAGAATGATCTTTTCTGCTGTAAATCATATATAACATTAAACGCTGTCTAACAGCTTGTATGTGTGACTCTGTCTGTCTGTCTGTCTGTCTGTTACCCAAATTCCCTGGATAATATGGGTTAGTTTGGCCTGGAGCATTCTCCATATTTCATGAAGGCAAATAAAACACAGTGCTTGTGAAGGCAGTATGTGCTCTTCATATCATGACACAATGCTAATGCAAGATTCATAACCTTTTGGCAGCCCAACACCAGGGGTTCACTTTTGCTTTTTCCGGCTCAGAGGTTGTGGAATTGGTGTACTGCAGTACAGATGTACAGGATACAATGAATACAGTTTGCTAAGAAAATATGTAAGAGATAACTGTAGAACTGCACACAACCAGCAGTGGATTTTGAGTTTTTTTTTTTTTTTAAAAAGATGTGTTCAATATATATGAGTATTTTTGAAAGTTTGAGTCATTATTTAGAAGGACAGAAAGTTATTTTTTAAAGATTTTTTTTTTTTTTTTTAATGATCATGATTTCAACGTTTTTTTTGACTGGCCTATATAAAGTATAGTTCTGTATCAATTTCATTCATTGGATGCTAGTCTGAGCTATGCTGATGTTTAAAACATACAAGTCTTTATAATGTGAGCACATTCTTTACTGTGTTGATCCCTTTGGAATCCATATAGAATGAACTGGGGCAATCAATTACTCTGTGGTAAAATACTATAGGTATGCAGCATAGATATAACACTTTAGAAACATGATTGAGACGAGTAATACAGGCCAAAAGGACGACCCACAGAAGCTGAATCAAAGAGTAATGCCATTAAAGAGAAATGTTCAAACCTACTTCTGCAATAATACTGTGTACCAGAATCTTTCTTTTTTTACTGTCTCATCACTACAGCAAGAGTTAAGCAGTATGCCACATTCCCCAACAAAACAGTCCACACACAAATCAAGGTTACTCATACAGATAATAAAACTGGAAGGAGAAATGTAACAATATCAGAGCTGTCAGCGTCATGAGAAAAGCGATCTCCATGACCTACATCAATATTTAGCACATCACCAGATTCTAAAGCTGGAGCTGAAGAATGTCCAAACCATCATCACCATTGGATAAGCAGTGGGTCTTGATTGACTAATTGATGGTCAATCAAGCCCCACCCTCATGGTATATAAAGGGAGAGGAATCCTTCGTTAAGAAGAGAGGGCTCAGTGAAGGAACATGCTCAGAGTGAACGAAGAGAAAAGGTCAGCTGATACACTGTGACAGCCAAAGCATGGGGGTTTGATTTATATTTGAGTTTGTTTGAAGCTTTTATTTTGGCCCCTGCTGCGTGTTTATTTGTTTTTGTTTATGGTGTTTGTAAATAAATGTGCGCCTCAGCACTTTAACTGCAGCTTTCTGTTTCTGAGTCTCCCTCCTGCCGGTACCCAGCATTGCCAGTGACGCTGTCCTGTCACAGTGCATACATAATATGACTGTCACACAAGAGGCAATTCCTCCTAAATTCACAAGTGGCAAGTGTTGCAAATGTATTTTTTTTCCAATGTTTTATTTCCCTGCAAAGATAGTAATCATATCCTCTTCACTCATTGTTCTTGCTGGTTATTAATAGAAGCAGAAATTAATTTTCTTTGCTTAACTGTTCATTGCTTAATCAGAAATTCAATCAATGATTTTTCAATTCAGCAGAGCATCTAATATCAGACTGTGGCCTATTACTGGACTGGATGAAAAAAATATATATATATACTGTATATATATACAGTATATATCAAATATACTGTATATATATATATATATATATATATATATATATATATATATATATATATATATATATAAAACAATAACAGAAGACCTTGACAAGTAACTCACAGGCCAGTGAAGTACAGTCTTCATGAGAGACTTCACTGAATACCTGATGCATTTTTTTTAAATACATTTATTCTAAACCTTTATTTTGTTGATCCCCCTTCACCAAGCAAGTCCAAAAAATACATTTAATTTCCCAAGGGGACCGGGGTGATTGAATGATAAACATCATTAGAATGGTGAATGTACTGTAAGCTAGTGAGCACAGATAAATTAAATCCTAAAACGATTCCCCCCCATAGAATAAAGGACGTAGTTATACCAACAGATATGTACAATGTTACACAAAGTAGTACATTAACTCTATAGCAAACAATTGCTAGTTTGTTGACTGTACAACAGGTAAAAGAGGGGGACAGATGTGTTTCCTAGAGTGTAACATTAACCAGTATAGATCTCCATGCCTAACTCTCAAGATGACCAGTTTACCCAGTCCCTTTTATGGTCTTGCATGCCAGCAATTATGTATTTTCTGACCTTGTCTATGACCCTGTGACATGCAGTTAAGCCTACTTTTCTCGGTTTTATACATGAATAAACAGACACAGATATGATCAACTATAACTTGAAACACATGAATCAGCCCACAGCTATCACTAAGAGAGGCTCTTCACAGTAATCCACATTGAGCTTGTACTTGGTGCAATTTCTCTTTCCATAGCAACAGCTTTTAAAAGCTACAGGGTAAAAGGAAAAAGGAAACATCTGTTCAACAAATAATTACATTTGATTACATGGGAAAACAGAGGGACTATCAGATTTATTGACAGAGAAGATGTGCTGACCTTTTGCTACAAGGATGGGATAAGACTTTCACCTTTGCTGAACTAGGTATCAAGCAATCACGTCTGCTCTTATGAGCTGCAATCAACGAATACTTGATCTGCTTATCTTGCAAACCCAAAATAATGCACTTTACAGTTTGCTACAAGCGAGTCTACCACTGCAGTAATAGCATTGCAATGCTGGGCAATCACACGCACTATTGCATTAAAACAGCTAAAAGATGATTTGGTGCTCAGCCATTGAATAAATTGGACATGTTCAAGAATACGCAGTGGGCTATCATAGAAAACCAATATTCTTTTTGAGTTCAGGATCAAGGATGACCCCACTTCATCTTTCAATCAAGCATAGACTGAACAAGATGAATCTATTTGGATCATCCTCTCACATAACCTGTTCACCTTCACTGTGAATGAGAAATGACTCAATATAATTTCAGATTGATTACCAAAAAGATGTGTCTGCTAGGCTCTTTTTTCATCAATATACCTTTTGTAGGCCCTTGTAACGATAATGTAAGCATATGTGAATGTGTAGCCTTACTGTAATAAGAACACTATGTTTGTTTTACATCTTTGGGGAGTTTTAACAATAACAGTTAATTACAGGTAATTAGAAATGTATTAGGCACCATAATTTGATTCATTTGAAGCAATAAAGTACAAGTAATAAGAATTTAACAGGTACTAATTACTCACGGCATTTAAATTTGCAATTAGGCATTTCATTGTTTAGCAGAACTTGAACAAATATCTACATACATCAGGCTGGATCCACACCATGGTTGCCATTGGATTGCATTGGAAACGTTTATTGCCACCCAAGAGTGTACTTCACATTCATGTTGCCTTAAAGCCCTTTCAAATGCTATAAATGTTGATCAACGAGAAACCTATTGCTATTTCAAAGCCGGTAAGAGTGTCTCTTTGCCATTACCTTTGTATCGAAAGCCCCCGGTATTCCAACTTGTCTGTAAAGTTCTAGCTGGTCTTTTGTGGTCGAAGCCCAGAGTGCCAGCTGATGTAGCTGTTGTTGGAATTGTGTAACACCTCTCAGCAGATATTCAATTTCTTTTTGTTTTTCAGGCAGATCTCTGGACACCTGTTGGTAGAAAAAGTGAAATAAAGAATTACATTGAGAAGGTTTCTTGAGTCTTCCTTGACTGTTCTCAACACAGGACCACACAGCTATAAAACCTGCTTGCAGGAATTTAGTCTCTGTGTCATGGTTACGTTTTTGGGATATGTGTGATGTTGGTGCTATAGATTTGGCCACTGGTCCTGCATCCAAGGGGAGAAGGAAGCCATCACCCTCTGCAAGATCAAGGGGACTGCCTGAAAAAAAAGATTGGTTATGTGGAGGATAAAGTTTCACGTGGGACTGAGTCAGCAACAGGTAGATGAGTTTCCTTGGGGTTTAAATTATCTAGGGAGAAGGGACTGATACGAGAAGCAAGCCCACATGAATCCTAGACTTAGGACAGGCTCAACATTCTCACATCTGAATGTAGGCATGGAATATCAGTGTAATTTGTCTACAGTGAACAGACATGGCATCGAACTGATAGATTACAGCCATTCACAGCACAAAACTGCAGGGGACACTTCTGAGCCAAGTGTTAGTTACAGACATGTATTTGTTTAGAAAATAAGGTGCAATAATTATTGACAAGAGAAGTTTAACAAGATGTACCTTCATCTAAAACACATTTCTAATGAATATGTACATTTACTTTAAAATATTCCATAAATAACTCAAGGAGAATTTTCTGTTTACTGAAGTGGATATATCTGTATACATGTGAAAGTCACAGAATGTAATAATACTAACAGTAAGTCAAACACATATGTTCCAATTGTATTCTAATAATTTTTTCACAACAGTCAGAGCGTTGCTGTAAAATAAACAGGTGTCCTCTGAAACTCCTGTACTTGCACTTTCTGCATTAAATTTAGCTTGCAAAAACAAGGTTCAAAAAGGTTAATTGGTCTATTAAGGTATAGCCTCTTTTAGCAGATAAGGATGCTCTTGCATTCATAATGGAATTACTGTCCTGCAAACTGACAAAGTATTTCTGATGAATTTTGCCACGCTAATCCCTTTTGATGAGACATTTACAGGAGACAATAAATTCAAACCCATAGGAACAAGAATACTCGTCTGTGGTGGTTACCATGACAACCATTACTGGAGTGCAGAAAAAGGGACAACCTCATGACACAACCCATTTTTTTACCTTCCAATAAAACACAATTGAAACACACTTTTTTTTTAAAAATGAAAGGTCATGATCAGCATATTATTCAACACATGGAATACAGATAATGCAGAGGAAATTTACTAATCACTACCAAGACAACAGGCAGATCTAGTATTTCCTCGAGGTCTTTGTCTCTATATAACATGGCTGTAAAAGAACGGCCTGATTGGTATCTCAAACTGAAACCCTTTAAAGGAATTCACTTCTATAGTACTGTTGGTAGGTCAATAAAAGTATCTGTGTAGTTTTAATGTATAGGTTTTAATGCTAAGTGTATAAAAAACAACTCTGAAATTGACACCTCTATGAAAAGTCCAGCTCACTCGAAGCTGCGGCTAATTTATGCGTGACATCACACCAGGACAAGCTCGCTATCCTGCCCGCTGCTTTCCTGCATTACCGCTCACCAAAACACAATGCGCCCAGGGGAGAGGTACCATGGTAAATAGGTGTGGTATCTCTCCACGAGTTTCCTAAAGAAGTAAAAAAGCTTTTTTTTTTTTTTTTTTTTTTACATTGTGAAGCCAATATAAATAAAGCACAAGACCAACATTTCTGATCTGTTTGATTTAAGATGCTAAAACATCCAAACCGGTAACACCGCTTTCAGTTCTACTGCATTTGTTTACAACAGTGAATGTCCTGGTGTGACGTCACGCACGCGCGCTCTTCTGGGTAGAGGTCTCAAAAGTAACAAATGTTAATGAAACTTTCAGGAAATGTACAGAAAGTTTAGCTGCACTCAACAATGACTTTTTTGATGTCATTGCACCCCACCTTCAATTAACCTTCAGATTCTGACATAAACTCGTCAAAAACAATAATAGGTGACATGGCAAGAATGCATTTTACTTCATGTATTTTTTGACCCATTTGAACTCTTTTACTGTATTCAGTATGTGCAGTAGCAGTAGCTACCCACCAGATGGCTACAGATAAAAAAGAGCTCTCTTTAAACCAGATTAATGGCTAGACGCAATCTAAAATTTCAAATATATGATTTTTCAGCTCAACAATACATTTTCATTTTCACTTCTGTGCACTACTGTACTCTCACATCCAAATGTTATCTCTGGTAATTCCGGGGGGAAAAAAAAAGAAAAAACACACCCACAAAAAAATTACTTTATGAAGTTATCTTACCAAAAGAGAAATCTCGTACATTCCCAGCAAAAGAGAGAAGACAATTCCCTCCCCAAACACCAGTGGGATTGTTTTAGCTGTTTATCTGTTCTTTATAAACCACTGTACATTTTACAGAAAGACTTAAACCAACTTTTCTTACAAGGAGGCAGTGGGGCTGATGTTAGGATAGGTGCAGTGCAAACAATTGCGGCTGCAAAATGCTAAATGCCTAGCAGCCAGGCAATTATTTTGCTTAAGAGAAATGCAAATTACTCAACATGCACAAATAATGAGCCACAATCATGATAATGAGGATCGCAATGAGCGCCGCCTGTGCATTGGGCTATTTAGCGGCCACACTTACAGCCCAGAGGTGAGGTGAGTTAGGAGTAGACAGCAGTAGGCGCTGTATGAGATTTGTGGAGCACAAAAATCAAACCAAACAAAAAAATATGTCAGAAGGGCAGCAAAGTCCTCTTGGTGCACGGAAAAGAAAAGAAAATGTTTTCTGAGGAGGAGCTGAGAGTCCTTATGGATGAGGTCACTGAAATTTGGAAAAGCCTCAGCCAACATCAGTTATGCTACTAAAGAGGCCATATGGTCCTCTATAGTGGAGAAAGGCAATGCTGTCGGTATTACCAGGAGGACAGTCAATCAGGTGATGAAAAGGTGGCAGGAACTGTGGCGGTGAACAAAAGCAAAAATCGCAACGCAGCACAGGCATGCAGCAGGAACAGGAGGAGGGCTGTCATCCTCATCACAGCTGACACCGCTGGAGAGGCAAGCGGAGAAGACAATCCATCCCAAACAAAGTGACCCTGGGTTTGAATATGCAGGGTCTTCTCCGTCTTAATTACTCGCTTCTACAATGGTTTGCACCTGTAAGAGGAGGTGCAAAGTTTTTGCAGGGTCAACAATTGTCCAAGTGCAAGACAAAATCCTTACATCTCATTATAATGTTTGTGCCCGCTTAGTATTCCAGATCCCTGCCCAATTTCATACTCTTTCCTTCATTTTAATACAATTCAATATCGTTTAAATTGATTAATGCTGGCAAGGTGCTAATTTGATAGTGGGTGCAGAACGCCAGGTGAAAACATACACCACATTTTTAGTGACCGCTAAAGTCCCACTTTACAGCAACTAAACACGGTTTTTGGCAGCAATATGGGTGTTTTGTAGCTGCAAACCACTTTTCACGTATCCTTACATCGACCCCAGTAGTGATTGCTAAGTGTGCATGAAAGCAAATGTGTTTACTGTAGTTCTGAAGTTCTCCTTGGGGGGCTGTGCATGTCAGGTCATCATGTAAATCTCTGCAAATTTAATTTTCACAGCACTAAGGAATTGTCCTTGAGCCTTAAGCACTGAAGTGATTCTGAAGGATTCTGTTAACTCATAAACACAATCACTGAAGCCACCACAGCGAATACAGCGTACAATCACCCTAATATCACCAATGTATTCTAAGAAGGTGTTCCTAAAAATTTGCGTTAAAATATCCTTTGTAGGGCAATTCAACAATGTTTCAGGATGACCTCTTTTCTGTACCACATTTTCAGTGTCAAATTCACAACACAAACCAGCACCACTACCCTATACGGTTTTAAAAATACTGTTTACATATTTAGGAAGGTTTTCACCCTACAGTATCAGGTTTTTCTCGTGTAATGTTATCAGTAAGAAAAAAAATAAGAACAAAACCCTTTTTTATATGTGCTTGTCGCTGAAACTACCTTTAGTGAATGTAAACAAACTTGAAAGTCAAATAGTTTCTGAAAACAAGAGGATTTAACTTGTATAAAACAAATGGGCCCATGAATAGTGTACACATGTCTTAAAAACCACATCGATAATTCAGAAGCATTCACTGGGATTGCATTTTAATTATGGTGTAACTATCCTTTTAATGTAATTTTAAAAAGAACTAAATAACAAAAAACTATGATAACTACGTGAAGCACTGCTTTGTGAAAAATTGTATTTGTTTTGGTATTTGGTACTTCAACTGTAAGAATAGCTATGCCATAACTACAATGTTATCCCAGAGCGAAATCTGGTTGAATAGTTTAATATGTTTTCACAGTAATGCACTGTGCATGGCTACTGCACATTATGGATTGTAATATTGAACTGTATATTGTAGCGCTGGATGTGCTTTGGTTCTAGCGGGAGGTGATGCAGTGTTGATGATGGCAATAACTGGAGACCAGGCCGATGGTGCGGTTCAGTTGGTGCTTAAAAGTAACCAAACCAACCCTATAAAATGTAGACTTCAGTGAAGCTTAAAAGAGTGACACATATCTGATTGTTTCATTATGGTCCGTTCCAATTGTAGCAGTATGTAAAATTCCCCATTAATGATCCAACAGCAGAATTAAATTTTATCCATGCAAAAAACTGTAAAAGGCAATGCAATTTAGCAAAAGATAAAAAAAAAAACAGAATTCAAAGTCAGTATTCAAAATTGCAATCAATCAAATTGAATATAGTGCTCGATAAGGCCCTAATGTCACAGTTCACTTGCAAATGAAAATGTACAAAAGCAACTAAAGATCACAGATTAAAAAAAAAAAAAATACAGCACAGTATCTAAAACTGTTTTACATTAAGCAGCTGGTCATCATGTGAAACTGGAGTGCTGTGTAATACACAATAAAGACAGAATGGTTTGGCATGTGAGAAAAAATGCAGACTGGTGGCCAAATGAGGCAGGCTGCATGCAGTGCTTTAACACAACCTAAAAAATTCATTGAAACCCAGTTTAAGAAAGCTGTACGATATCAGTAGTTGCCAAGGCTAAATTGGAAGTCAGAAAGAAACATTTAAATATACCCTCCCATATTTTAATATTAATTAGGTTATTTGCATTTGGAACAAGAATTTATCTGGCTGAAAGAAAACTACATGGAAACACACATAACCCAAAAGTACAACCAAAACCGAGGTGAGACCTATTTTTCTTTTTCCATGGAAAGTTCCTCAATGCTAAGACATGTTTTAAAATACTGACTTGTTCCTTAAAGTTATTTCATTTACCAGTATTTGATTTACCACAGCTGTAAATTCACACATTTGTAAGACATGAAACAAATTTAAATAAATAAAATACATTCATTGTAATTAGAGAAAAATAATTGCTACATTTATTTTAATAAGCATTGATTGACATCAAGGCCAACATCAGTCAACTCCCCACCCCCTCCTCATGAACAATTATCACACCTTTGACACTCTCTCCATGTCATTTCATCATTAGTCCAACCCCCCTACCCAGCCCCCACTCACAAAACATATACAATAACAGTTCAACCGGACGCCTTCACTGTGGATAGGAAAATATCTCTATTTCCCTTTGCAAGTATATGGCCCTTTTTGATGAAAAAAAAAATGTTGATGGCAAAATGCCATTATTTTCCTGACCATGACAACTCCCCTCTCCCCCTCACACAATGAGTAATTGTGACTTGTCACACACTAATTAAATGTTTCAGTAAGTGGCTGTATCTACTAAAGTGGAAGAATATGCATAATTGATGACAATGGGTTTTCCTAAATTAGGTTTTAAGTACTGTATCACAATTTACTGTTACACATTGGCAGGGTTTCCATGGAAAATTAAAAATAAGTCTCACAGTTTTCTCATGCTATTTTGGTAGTACCTTTCAGGTTATTTGGGTTTCCATGTAAATTTATTTTAGGAAGAGAAATTCTCCTTCCAAATCCAAACAACCTTATTAAAATTAAAATATGGGAGTGTATATTTAAATGTTTCTGTCTTCGTTCCAATTTGGCCTTGCGTGACGACTGATATTGTGCAGTTTTCTTAAACTGGGTTTCCATAAAGTTTTTAGGTTGTGTTGAAGGACGCAAGTGCAGCCTGCCTCATTAGGCCGTCAAAAAAAATATATAATAAAATAGCAAGAGAAAGAAATTAAAAACCCAGACACTGTGTTACAAATACCAGCATCATAGGAAAGTGCTGTGTACTATCCATGTATTATTTGCCAAACATTTTTACTTTAGGTTAATGGTGTAAAAATGATCCAGTCAAAATGTTTAGTACAGTACATTGTAAAAATACTGGTACTGAATCTACAAAAGGCTACCCTACTCACCCACATTTACCACTACATACTACTCTTATATTATTATTATTATTATTATTATTATTATTATTATTATTATTATTAATAATAATAATAATAATAATAATAATAATAATAATAATAATAATAATAATAATAATACCTGAATCTGAATTCATGACTAGATGCTACTTAAAGCAAGTGTACAATGAATTGCATCTCATTGCTAATGGATTATTATTATTATATTATATTATTTTTTCCTGTTTAGTCAAAAAAAACTTGCCAGGGCTACTTCCAGCAGATCTCGATTGTTAACAAACAATTGCTTGCTACAGCCTTTAGATAGTAGAAAGTTGCACAAGGTTACGCCACAAACGGGCTCTCCACTGGTGAAGTCTCCTGAACACAAGGTACAGATTTTAGACTTCCATGCAAAAAAAACCTAAAAGTTTGGTAAATTGGCACGGTTTTTTAAAGTAAGAAGGCGATTCACCCAACCTGTTAAGCCATACAAGAGTCTGGCTGCAGACTCCCTGTAGCGTGAGGAATGTGCATGGTATGTGCGTGTTACGTCACATTCTCATGACAATGAAGAGAGAATTTGGAGATCCTGAGCTGCAAGGAAACCCGGCCATCGGGCTCCTAAAACACACCACTAATATTGTTTTGCGTGACGTGTATTGCTTTCAAACCCTAAAATTTGAGACAGATTGAAAAGTCTATAGAGCATTATACTGTATTACAAGATTGCCATTTAACTAATGTTTTCTGTAAACCCATATTAGTTAACAAGCACTCTGGCCTACTTAATTACGACTCTGATGCCCAGTCATTTCTGAGTCAGACACAATAATTAAAAGCACTTAAGGTGTGGATTGGGTCTGCAGGTTGACAAAGGGATTTTTGTTTTTTAACAATTTCAATTCACACAGACAAATACAGTCCAACACATGCAGTTGTCTATGGAAAAATGTAAGATAGCTTTTGATGTGATTTTTAATATCTGTGAAATTATGCATTAGTGATATTATTATTATTATTATTATTATTATTATTATTATTATTATTATTATTATTATAATACATTGCAGTAATATATAATAACTGTACTGTGAAGCAGCTTTGAACAACTGTTGCACTTCCTGGAAGAGACCAGTTGTAGAATGTGAACATTGACCTTGCTGTGACTTTGATGCCGTACACCCTTGCTAGACCCATCTGTCACTCGCTGCACTTGTTCAGCCAAGCCAGGAAGACCGAAAGCCAATATCTTTCCTGAACACCAGCGTAAACTTTTACCCTGGTCACCCCTCTCACACAGCTTTCTTCATACATCACAAGCAATCCCTTTGTTCCAGTAACAAACAATACTCTGGTGTGCTTATCTGATAATCATTACGCTTTAAAACCTTGCTTGCAGGGTACATGTGACACATTTTAGAGAGGAATGCCATGGATTCGTAAGCACTTTTCTTTTTTTTTTTGTTCTTCATTTATCAATAATGATGGTTTTGTCTACACAATAGAGAAGCCCGCTTGCTTGTTATGCAACAAAATACACATTAGCAATGCTTGTCCTTCTTTAGAATAATAAAAGGCTATATTGTCCCAGAGCTCTTTTTTAATAGTTCTTGCATTGAACAGAGGTTCAGAAGTCCTAGTCAGGTTCAAACTTTAATTTAAAAGTGTCCTCTTTTTCTTTTTAAAAGTGACCTGTCAGCTTGTTTCTTACTTAACTTCTTGGATGGATTTGAAAACTGCATATGCCTTCATAATGCTGGAGAAATAAACACAAACAATTGTAGATCACCATAAAAAGGCTTTCCAAGAAACATTGAAAACAGTCACCCACTGGCTATTAATCGATCTATGGGAATAACCATTTGAGAACACATTGTGGAGATTTACCATGTTAGGCAAAACCCTTCTGGTTATCATTATAATTCAAGGTGAACTTTTATTTTCCGATAAAAGTTTTCTGGTGTGTTCTTACAGACTAATGCTGTGTAAACTTAAACCAAAAACAACAAACCCAACAAAGACAACAACAACAAAATAAATCTCACATCCTGCAACTTCAGCCACCTGGGAAAAAATAAGTAGGGTTTCAAGACAGCAGATTCTTTTTTTGTAATGTCTCTATCAGTCTCCTGTAATAACCTTCATCATCCATATAGCTGGTGACTTAAAGAGTAAGGTGGACAAATGAGGCGAAAGCCGACTCAGGCACTGAGCTTACACTCTGATAATCTAGCTCATCTCTCTTGGTTGACATCAGACCAGGAATAACATTAAACAGTAATAAATTCCTCGCAGCAAACCTTTGATTCCATGGTTCACTGGCCCCCTGGCCTAATCTATCAATCCATTTACTGCACAATAAAAGGTGAGAAACCATTACAGAGCTCCGGTGTGCCCAGGCATGTGGTATATGGCAAAACAGTGAATTCATCACTGAGACCCAATGAACTTCTCATATTCCCTGCAAGTGCTCTGAATCACCAGGTGGTAAACTTTTAGCAATTCCTCTTGCCTGCCCTGGTGGTCAGGAAGGTTCATTCGTTATTGTAGAATAAGCCAGGAAGGATCATTAGTTTTTGTAGAGGTAGGTTGTGGTGGGGGGGGGGGGATTGGCCAATATGTGGATCGCAGAAGATTTTCGGTGGATTGCGGGACAAATCAGAACAAGCACTAGCATTTAAGCATATGTGGCGAAGTGTCCTGCCCCTTTGTTTATTATTTATTTATATTATGATTTATGTTTATATTACGGCGAAGCGCCGCTTATTTTGTTATTGTTTTTGCATTTTAAAAACCCTGTGAGGATGCATGACTGATCAGCTAGTGATTATTTAACTAGCAGACAGTCACGCATCCTTACTAAACTCGTACAGACTGTGGCCGAGGGATAATAAGATAATTAACAGCTAGTTAACCCCTCGGCCAGAATATAAAAGCCTCCAGCTGTCAGCACAAGGGGGGAGTGTACAGA
Source organism: Acipenser ruthenus (assembly GCF_902713425.1). Lineage (NCBI taxonomy): Eukaryota > Metazoa > Chordata > Actinopteri > Acipenseriformes > Acipenseridae > Acipenser > Acipenser ruthenus. The sequence continues at coordinate 35,898,433 of NC_081196.1, forward strand.
GGAGAGTACAGGAGAGCGGAGAGAGCGTAGAGAAAGAAACAATTGCTATATAGAAACTATACTTATTTCCATATTGTTTACTTGTTGGCTAACGCACCTTTTTGTTTGTTGTTTTGTTGTTGGTTTAAACCTTTTGTTTTGTTTTATTATTTAATAAAACGCTCAGCACCGTAGCGCTCAGTTCCACCATTCCATCCATTGCCTTTTGTTTACTGTTACTTCCTGGTACGTGACATCACTAGTCACACGCCACTCAACAGCTGCTCGGTCACAGCATACAACAGTTTTTGCTTCGGCTGATGGACAGAGCCTTCTGTGTCGTCCAGTAGCACAGATGAAAATATCCCAACAGTTTCTGCATACGAGACTAACAAAATGCTTGTGTGCGAACGTACATTTTAATTTAGGAGCACGTATGCGACTAGAAATTCCTAATGACTATAAACAATAAACGTGATTTATTTTTTCTGCTGAAAAGTATAAAACAAAAAAACAACAACAACAAAAAAAAAAAAACAGTCGGATCTAAACTCATATCTCAATTGTAATGTATACTGGGAATGAAGTTTATTGGTGTCCACTGCCCACTGTTAATCATACATTAAAACTACAAATCCCATAGCCCGCCAATTTCACTGATTTATCAGTGCGATGGCTACTATTTTCCAGGCAATTTGTCAAACCAAGATGAGGAAAATAATAAATTCATATATGTCGGCGTCTTTACAAGAAATGAGCAATGCAGGTATGTCAGAAAAATGAAAGGGAACAGGGAGCTTCGAGTTAGTTACAGTGTGTTCACAGTTGTAAAATACAAGTTCAACCAACAGTGGCTAAAAGATTTTCCATGGCTTAAGTTTGACAATGTTAAAAAAAATCCATGTTTTGCACGTTTTATCAGGATACAGGGGAACTGATGGCAGGCAAGACTGCATTTTTAACAGGGAGCCAGAAGTTCAAACATGAAAATATATTAAACACATATTTTTTTAAAAACTTAGGTGCACATGTGCCTAAAAAAGTTAGCATAGAGCATTTGTTATGTTTTTTTTGTGGTTGTTTTGTTTTATTATTGCTATTACGTATTGGACACTATTATATTAAATCCTGCTAATAACTGTTGGTCACAGCTTACTGGTGGATCGTGGAGCCCGTTGAGATCCACCAAAATGGATCGCAGTGTTTGGTGTATTGGCCACCACTGGCCTACATGGAATAGGAATATATTAAAGTGTGCCGATTTGAAATTTGAAATATTGAAATATATTCTGGAAGAGAAATATGTAGTTAGAATTTGAAATGTGCCAACATGTGTTTATATTTATATTGAGATTGACAATTAAATCTGATGTCTTTAGCTTTCATGTTGCCAGTATGGGAAGCTTACAGTATTTAAATATAAGTTTGGATTCTTGGATATGGGTCTAGTGCAGTGGTACTCAACTCTCACCCTCGAGATCCAATCCAGTCCAGGTTTTTACTCCAAGCAGGTTCTAATGTACTTAATTGAAGCTGCTAAGAGGCAATTAACTAATTTAGGACCTGGTTGGAATAAAGACCAGGACTGGAATTGATCTCGAGGGCCAGAGCTGAGTACCACTTCTATTGCATTGTATGTATGTATACTGAGCATCAAAAGAAACTTATCACTGATATTTGAACATCAAAAAAACTTATATTTGGATCAAATTCACTAGATGTGATCGAAAAATGACAAACTGTTTTAGAGCAGGTGCAGTGACTTTTTATTGTGCAGATTAACAACTGACATCACGAACATGCTGCAAAATGATCTGTCGATCTTGGGCAGGTGTTGTGACTCTTGGTCTCCCAGTTCATGGCCTGTCATTGACAGAGTGTGTCTGGTTATACTGTCTCACCAGGTTTGAGATTGCTGGCTGTGAGCACCCAAGATGGCGAGCAACAGTCCTAATCCAGCCTCCAACATGCCGATTGCACGAAGGCGCTGCTCTCTTGATAGACGTGGCATATTGTTTTTATTCTGTGATTTTCTTTATTGCTTTTATTCAAGCCTGCAATTCAACAGCTAAAATCACTCCATATCCAGTGTCCAATCAACTGTCTCACTAATTAGGTGATTAAGTACATATGCTTCAGTCATAGTCACTCAAGCGCGTCATGGTCAAGGATGAATGATCGAGTGTTTAAAACATTTCGTCGATGTCCATCATTTATATACCTTATTTTATTTTTTTAATAGTGATGTTTCTTTTGATGCTCGGTATATATATATATATTTTTTTACTTGTTCAGATAATTGATGAGCTGGAGAGTTGACCCATTTTACAAGGAGGCCTTATAGCACTTGCTGAGTAAATTATTTAAAACAATGGGTGGAATAGTTGAGATGTTCTTTCTTAGTAAAGTGATCTTCAGTTTTGGGGCATGGTTTGAATGTGGCCAGGGAATAATGCAGTTTTCCTCTTCACTTTAATAATTTTCTATATGTCCTGTATGTAATAATAATCATTTCACATACGAAAAAGTGCTAAATATCTGGTTACATATATAAAACATGTAACAAAATAGAATAATATGGCATTTTAAAACAATTTGCACTAACTATAATAAGCAGAAAAGGTGCATAAAATGCACAGTTATTATTCAATTATTATTATTATTATTTACAGTTTATTAAAAAGACTTTTAACCAGTTTCATATTTGAAGTATTAAGACTTCTTATTATTCTCACTCAACTGCTGACATCCTTCCAGTATTAAGTCATTTTAATCATAAAAGTGCCATCACTCTGAAAGAGCATGGCTCATCTTTCGCCTGCCTCCAATTAAAATGAACGATTCTGAGGCACACCCAGGCAGCAGAATTAAGAAACCCTGGAATATGTCATTTCCAAATTGTAATAGAAAAGATATCCTTTATATGCCTTCCTCCAAGGTCATTATAATGAGATCTACAAGGCTGAAAGGGCTGACAAAATATTAAGCAGAAGACCTTTTATCTGACTCGATTTATTTTTATTTTTTTGCTGTAGGGCAAGGGATGGCTGTGACTATAGAGAAGATTGAACTGACTTATTTTAATTATGCCACTCCAAGATGTTGATTCATTTGACATTTGTTCTCCTCAGTTAGTGTGGCTAGCATCAATACAGAGATTCTGAACAGAAAATAATCCAATTTGCCTTGTTATTACCTTATCTTGTTTGCCTAGTCAACATGAGGTGCATCTCTCATATCTCCAGCTCTTAAAGTGTGACTAAACCTTGAGAGAATGTTTACTTTAACCACAGTAGACAAGCTGCTGCCAAATAACAAAATGGCGTACTTAATGCCAGCTGAGAAACAATACCGAAAGCTTTGTTTAATGCAGACTTCAGATGTGATTCATATTGGAAACAGAAAGTGTGACTCTGGGGGATTTGAGTGGGCTGTTTGTCCCTTAAAAAAGGTTTTTTCTTGTCTTTCTTGCCTAGAAAATAGAAACTGAATAACACATTTGAGATGCCAGTGTAATGTGAGTGTGTGGGGGGGTATAGGGTAGACAGACACATACTTTTATTGTCTACAGTGAGCCCAGCTGCACTGAGAACAGGTTATAAAAATAAATACATATTTTTTCCATGGCACAATAATTTAAATTGTTATTATTTGTTGAATAACAAAGGTTGGAACATTTCTTTAGTTATTTCAGTCATTCGGGCACAGGCAAATCTACCTTTATAATGCTTCTGCAAACATTTCTAAAACCTGCAAAATGCTTCAACTAAACCTGTGACTAATGTGGGCATTCTTAATAAGTTCCCAATTTTGTACCTAAACCTGTAGTATTATATCATAGAGTGCTTCACTATTTTTCTTGAAGAATATACTGCTCAATACCTGTGCCCAGTGGTGGTTGGCCTGTTTCAGGTCAATCTCAATTTTCTTGTGTTCTTCACGGTTAAGCTTCCTCTCAAGTGCAAGCTCTCCACTCTCATTCAGCTGTTTTAATATTCTTTCACGTGGAGGTAGTTCTTCCACTCTTAACTGGAAAAATACAAAACAAGAGAATACATTGCAGACATTCTTGTCTTAAAACCTCAGGGTCACTCTATTTCTCAAGCATAATCCACTAAATGATGTCACTCTTAATAATTCACTTCTGACACCTTGCAGCATTTATGCTATTTTTGCTGCTGGAGGCTATTGCCTGGCTTCTGTGGGGAGTTAGGATCCTTGGGAAGTCATCTTGCATTTGACTAACTTAACCGTTTACGTGGTTTTAGTGACATGATTTCAATGACCACCAGTATGTGCATTATTATTATTATTTGTTTATTTAGCAGACGCCTTTATCCAAGGCGACTTACTGAGACTAGGGTGTGTGAACTATGCATCAGCTGCAGAGTCACTTACAATTACGTCTCACCTGAAAGACGGAGCACAAGGAGGTTAAGTGACTTGCTCAGGGTCACACAATGAGTCAGTGGCTGAGGTGGGATTTGAACCGGGGACCTCCTAGTTACAAGCCCTTTTCTTTAACCACTGGACCACATAGCCTCCTGTATCATCTCCCCTTTGTGTTGTTTTCATAAGCACATAAGTACTGATATAACTCGCATCAAATCTCAAATTCCAGTACACTGGATGTCAGTGCCTGCATAATCACCTTCTCAAAGGAGAAACAGTAAAGTATGAACAAAACATTTTGCTTTCCATGGGTTTGGTGTCATATTAATTATTAACCCACCTATCATTGACTTGGTTGCTCTGAAAAGGCCAACAAAAAGACTGACTAAAACTGTGTGGTCCTCTTAGCAGTTTTTCCAGATTGTTGGGGAGGTATAAAACTATCCACCTTTACCCTCTTGTTACTAATAGCGCTTTAACACATTTCAATGACAGCCAAACTGCCTTTTTGTCGCAGATGCCTTTTTAGATATGTTCTTTAGATGCCCGGGGCAGTCCTTCTATAACTGTTTGCTTTTATCTGTCACGTCTCAAAATAGATAGCCCTTGACCAGCCTAGAACGGTCTTTTACAATCCTGCAGGGAGATCAAATCTGGCCATGGAATCAGCTATCCTCACAGAAAATATGCAGTATGTTGTGAGAGAAATCAAACCTCATGAAATTCAACCACCCCCCTACCCCCAACCAACCACCTGCTAAAAAACACAATTCATTATCTGGCATCTGGCAAGCTTCACTGTCCATGTTGCATGAGGATTCTGAAATATTCTGGTCTCTTCAGGTTACAATTAACGGGCTGGGAAAGACATTCCTCCCTTTCATCTACTTTAAAACGATGGCTCAATTGTATTACACTGATGCTGGTCATCTTTGATTTAAAAAAAAAAAAACTAACTTTGGTTTGTTGGTTGATTCCCGCTTTTTCAAGTAACTATTTCATCCAGGCAGCACAGAAAATCAGACCATTTCCATCACCATTTAAGTGTGCACAAGGCAGGAAAAGAGCTGTTGTATTTACCTTGACTTTCTCCAAGCACTCTTTCAACTGCAGTTCATTTCCAGGTTCCGGTTGGATTGCTGCAATGCTCTCAGCCTCCTCGAGCCAACAGATAAATTCATTCAGATCTTCCTGTAATTCAGACAGGATATTTTCTTCTTCCTCCAACCTGGAGAAATAAAGAAAAACCCACATTATGAAAAAAAAGAATTATTAATCCCCACCCCTTACGATGCATGTCCAACATGTCCTCTATTTAAAGATTTTTTTTATTCAGGACAGATTAGGAATGTTCTGTCCTCATAAAAAAAGATTACGGTAATACATACATTTATATTAAAAAATACCCAGGCAGCGAAAATGGAGCCAAAACACCTGGCCTAATACCTTTGCTCTTCTTTAAAAGACTGTCATGGGGTGCAGTATAACATTGCAGACCGTAGTTACAATGAAGTTTATTTTTAGTACCTCTAATACCATACATTTCAGAATATACTGTATTTTGCAACTTTTTACAACATATTAGGGGAATCACGGTGTGTTATATAAAATAGTTTGTTACATGAAGTGCACAGTATATTCAGTTAATAGTATTCTATAAAACATACCATGGGGTTTGGTAGAATACCCCAAACATGATGGTATCTTCGAGAAAGAGTGTATAAGTTTAGTGCATTGATCAAGCCTTCTACATAAATAAATAATAGGCTTTGGTCTCAGTTTAGAATTTGTTCAGTTGAGTTGGCATCCATTCAGGTGGTTCAAGTATACAGCTATGGCCAAATATACAGGTACATATACAGGTGGTTCAAGTATACACCTATGGCCAAATTCTTCATCTAGAATTTTAGGATTGAGACATAATGGAAAATATAAAACATATATATGAACGTAATTTAGATATTTTATTTAACATCATGTAATCAAAGAAACTACAAAATGATATTGCAAAAGTCTACCAGAAGCCATAATAGTAGTACAGTATTTCATGTTAGATTTCAATTTTTTGTCAGTTTTATGGAAAACTACAAAGCAGTATGTAATTCAAAATGTTAACGTAACATTATTTAGCAGGTTTCATTCGACTTTATGAAGCAAACTTAGTTAATTCTATAGGGTGATGCAAAACCTTTGGGCATAGCTGTACTTGAGATGCTCACCCTTAGTCATAGACACCTCCCACCCATAGGTACCAGGTCTGTGTGTGCTGTGGGTGCTTGAGAACCACCAAAATGTATTGATGCAGGTGCTGCTGAGCTCCTTGAGGATGTGCAAAAAAATGTTTACACTGGGAAAAAAAACAGCACACGTAATGCAATAGTAATAACTCTTACTGCGTGCTCGCCCCACAGCTTGCATGGAAGCTCCAGAGAGGGGTCAATGTTACCTGACTGTGAGATTAATTAACTTATGGTTCTGTGAACGGTCATTTTTTTATTACTCCCCTCCCATGACAAGTTGGCGGTGACTTGCGGAGAACCCGGACTATTCAGTTTCCTATGGGTGGTGTTGTTGAGTGTGAAGACCTTGTTGTCACAGAAAACGGTGCTGTAACAAATGCAATCAGGAACAGTTTTATGATATTACATTATATTCGCTTGTAAATACTTTGATTCTAAAACAGCAGTTAAAATTTAATACAAATGTAACTTAAATTCGTATACTGGTCAACCTTAATCCCCTGCGTGAACTCAACACCCCCTGTTTTCATAAATGTAGGTCTCTGTGCAGTACCCGCCAATTTATCTTCGGAGAGTAAAGTACAGTAATTGTGTAATGGATACGTTCGTAATTCGGAACATAAAGAAAACAAGTTCAATATCAAGAAAAGAAACTGATAGTACAGAACCCCCAGATCTGTAAATCATTTTACTAATAGGCCTACTGAGAACAACAGCTGGCAAGCTGAACGATGACGAAAAACCCAGCAGTAGCAGCGAAGCAAAAATTACAAAAATTGATTTCTACTTTCAAGTGGCTCAAGTATGGCGATGAGAAAGAAAAAAAATGCAAAAGGTAGGGGTTTAATACAGTTCTTTACAAGAGCTGAATCTGCATTTATTGACAATGGATTTGATGGAAGGCATCATGCAATAGAAAGGTTTTCATAAACATGAAAAATCTGACTGTGCCGGGAAGCTTCTAGTAAAATATCAAGCACGCAAAATGTGTTCGCAATGAAAAGTGAAGCCAAGAAAAATGGAATGCAGGTTGCAAGCCTGGTGTTAAAAAATGTATGTAGCAAGGCTCAGCTATATGTGGTCATACTGATGACACATCCAATTTTTTGAGTTTGCTTAAGTTAAGGGGTGATGTCCCTGAAATAAACCAGTGGCTACAGCAAAGTAACTTCAAATGTCTATCATACAACGCAACGAATGAAATGCTGATGATAATGTATCAGGACGTGTTGCGAAAGGTGTTTAAAAACATTCCAAATTGTAATTTTTTTTCTATCATGACTAATGAAACAGCAGACATAAGCAAGTTTCAGTTTGTATTCGCTGGGTCAATGACACTTTGAGGTTCACAAGGACTTTCTCGGATTCTACAAGATGGGTAAAAGAACAGCTGAACAAGGTGTGGCTTGGATTTTAAAAAGTGCAGGGGACCGTGCTTTGATGACACTAGTAAGCAGTGGTGTAGTCCTAAATCTTAAAGTACCGGAACGCCAAATAAAAAAATATATAGATTTTTCTAAAACACATTTTATTTGTACATTGAACTTGAGGTAACATTTAATAGGTAATGCATGCGTCTCGCAGGTGACATTTAGGATACTCCCCTTGATAGGTGCTGCCAGATTTTCAAACCAAATTTGGCTTGTTTTGAAAGCATCTAGCGGATAAATGTTGTGTTTAATGGTTTGGTTATTTTGTGGTTATTTTTATTATGCATGTTTTTTTTCTATTCCTTTCAATTATGAGGTCATCACCAGGGCAGAACTTCAATCATCACGATGCCCTGTAGTATTAGTATATCACATCCTCTTTTTTCTGGAGCTCTGCATTCAATAAAATTAGGAAACACACAAACGCTCAGTTATTTTTTATTTGTCACCAATTTAGGAACTGTACAATTAGAATTGATTTTTTAATATATTTTTAAAGGGTTTTTAGTCACATAATTGTTTGGCAACTACTGTAAGACAGTAAAAAAGCTTCTTCCTTGAGCCTTTCACAAGGATCTTGCAAGGGTAAAGAATTTCAAGAGCCAAAGGGAGTCTGTACTTACAGATGAAAGGCTTCCATGATACAAGGACATTAACTCTCCCTCGCTGGTCCTGTACGACCCTTACCAGTCAGACCTCACCCAAATCACAAATCCAAATCCAGAAAACCAAGTACAGTAATCTGTCGCGTATCCGACTGAAGTGGGACCAGAGTAAGGGCGGATATGTAAAAAGTCAGATAAATTAATCCTCTTTAAAATACCACAATACAAAGCTGGAACAATTAATATATTCACACAATGATTGTTTTGAGATTCAGCTTTTATTAGGGAGCTCCCCTAAATTGTTTAGAAAGATACAGGGTATTAATGCTTGTGACAGGGTAGCTGTCTGCCATGTGGGTGCGTGCATTCGCTGCTGAGTGACAGACAGGGGATCGAGATGGAGGTTGAAGTTGATACACCCTGCAGGCAAACAGGGTTTACTTACATATCAACACACTCAATAGTTCATGTGACACTACCAGCAATGGGAACGCACGGAGCACATACAACACAGTGTACGAAAACCTTGGTGGGATCTACAATCTCTGAACTCTGGGGGGGGGGGGGGGCATGACTGCGATATAATCAAATAGAAATGCTGATGCATGATTGTCACAAAGACGGCCGGAGTGGGTGGCGTCAGACCAGAAACAGGAACACAAACGACAGAGAGATGGGGTTTTGGTGAGGCTGAACGCGTGATCGCGTTCAGCATTTAATAAACAGAACAGAAAATAAAAAGGTTGGAACAGACAAAAACACTGGACACGGCACTATAGCCAAAATAAATAGACAAACAAAACGACTAAACACTAAACAGACGGTGCAGGACAGACGAACAAACACGGTGAGTGAAAACACTTAACTATTATTATTCTTCTTATTATTATTATTATCTTTGCCTCCGTCTCCAATCCCGTTCTCCACTCACCGAACACCTCACTCCCGAGTGACTAAACGTGCATCTATTTATACTGTTTGTGCTGGGATTCAATTACTAATTAATTATTCACTTGAATCCCAGCACGTGAATTCATTACGTGAAACCCCGTGTTCACATATTATATTTTAAATGCACGTGCGTGATGTGCAATCCCGTGCCTAAATACAAATATACACTTTTTAAATACACGTGAAACACAGACCCGTTTATATCCCGTGTACCAATCTATACACCAACATTAACACACGCAACATACACACAACACACAAATGCACACAGGGGCGGGGCACTTTGCCACATATACCCCCCCTTGTGCGCAGCACACATGGCCTCAACGGCCACCTCCCCCCTTAAAAACCCAGCAGTCCAGGACAAAGTCTCGGGCTGGGAAGGGAGGCTCCAGTGGGCCCATGGCTGGCCATGCTGTCAGCACCCCTGCCGGTAGTGGCATGGCTGACAGCCTGTTGGTCCCGTCCTGCAGCGAAAAAGCTGCGGGGGCAGGTGGTCCCCCGACCTCCCCCTTCTTCGTAGCCGGCAGCTCCCTCCTGTGGGGCTCCGGCCACAAGAACTCCTGCAGCGAAACTGCTGCTGGGGAAAGTGGTCTCCAGACCTCGTCCCCCTTCTTTGTAGCCGGTAGCTCCCTTTGGTGGGGCTCCGACCACAGTACTGCCGGCAGCGAAGAAGCTGCAGTGGGAGCAGGTCTCCGGACCTCCCCCACGATCTCCGGCAGCGAAACTGCTGCTGGGGTTGGTGGTCTCCAGACCTCCTCCCCCTTCGTGGCCGGCAGCTCCCCTTTCTGGGGCTCCGGCCACCGTACTCCCTGCGGAGGTACGGGCAGCAGAGGCAGCTCCTGCTCCTCTGCTCCGGGCGGTGGCGGAGGCAGAGGCAGCTCCAGCTCCTCTGCTCCTGGCGGTGGTGGAGGCAGAGGCAGCTCCAGCTCCTCTGCTCCTGGCGGTGGTGGAACCAGCAGGCATTCACCCTCTGCTGGTGGAGGTGGAACCAGCAGGCATTCACCCTCTGCTGGTGGAGGTGGGACCAGCAGGTATTCACCCTCTGCTGGTGGAGGTGGGAGGGGCAAGCAGTCCTCCCACTGCGGTGGAGGTGGAACCAGCAGGTATTCACCCTCTGCTGGTGGAGGTGGGAGGGGCAAGCAGTCCTCCCACTGCGGTGGAGGTGGCGGAGGTAGAGGCGATGGGGCTGATGCTGGCCACTCAGAGGGAGGCTGTGGCGGTGCTGGCTCCCTCTGCTGTGGCGGCTGGGCATGTGCGCGCCGTGCTGCCTTCAGCAGCATAGCTAGAGGCTGCTGGGGGACACCAGCATCCTGCCCTTCTCCCCCCAAAAAATTTTCAGGGGGTTGAGCCTGTAACTCCTCCCCTTCTGGCTCTTGGGACGGCACCAGCAGGTATTCACCCTCTGCTGGTGGAGGTGGGACCAGCAGGCATTCTCCCTCTGCTGGCAGCTTGGGTCCTACGGCTGTGGAAGCCCCGACTTCCCTCTTTTTGGGCTGTGGACGCACCGACTCCTCCCTTTTGGGCTGTGGACGCACCGACTCCTCCCTTTTGGGCTGTGGACGCACCGACTCCTCCCTTTTGGGCTGTGGACGTTCGGGCTCCCCCCACTCAGGCGTAGGACGTTCGGGCTCCTCCCACTCAGGCGTAGGACGTTCGGGCTCCTCCCACTCAGGCGTAGGACGTTCGGGCTCCTCCCACTCAGGCGTAGGACGTTCGGGCTCCTCCCACTCAGGCGTAGGACGTTCGGGCTCCTCCCACTCAGGCGTAGGACGTTCGGGCTCCTCCCGCTTGGGCTGTGGACGCTCAGGCTCCTCCCATTTGGGCTGTGGACGCTCAGGCTCCTCCCATTTGGGCTGTGGACGCTCAGGCTCCTCCCGTTTGGGCTGTGGACGCTCAGGCTCCTCCCGCTTGGGCTGTGGACGCTCAGGCTCCTCCCCATAACTGCGGAAGGGACAGTGGGCGAACAGGTGATCCTGGTCGCAGAGGAGGCACCCCGACGATGGCTTGTTACATCGCCGTGGATGCCTGGCCCTTAGGCGGCACTCCTCCTCCCTGTCCTTCACCTCTTTATCTGTCTCCCGCTTGGGCTGTGGAGGCAAAACCAGCAGGCATTCACCCTCTGCTGGTGGAGATGGGGATAGCAGGTACTCCTCTGCTGGTGGTCCTGCTACCTGGGCTGCTGTTCCGTTTATCATTGCCTCCAGGTAGCTGAGGAGAAACTCCACACCTTCCTCCAAGGTGTTTGGGGTGTGTTCCTGCTGATAAGCCTCCCATCTCTCACTGTCCATCATCCACAGGGCCCGAACGACTATGGGCAGAGCCTGGGCCTCCAGCCCAGCATTCTCCAGGAACCAGTCCCGCCATTTTGTGGCGTCTTCTGCCATTATATATATATATATATATATATTTTTTTTTTTTTTTAACAAAACCCCTCCTGGTCTGACGCTTGGAGGCGCGGCTATCCCACGATGACACCACGTGTCACAAAGACGGCCGGAGTGGGTGGCGTCAGACCAGAAACAGGAACACAAACGACAGAGAGATGGGGTTTTGGTGAGGCTGAACGCGTGATCGCGTTCAGCATTTAATAAACAGAACAGAAAATAAAAAGGTTGGAACAGACAAAAACACTGGACACGGCACTATAGCCAAAATAAATAGATAAACAAAACGACTAAACACTAAACAGACGGTGCAGGACAGACGAACAAACACGGTGAGTGAAAACACTTAACTATTATTCTTCTTCTTCTTATTATTATTATCTTTGCCTCCGTCTCCAATCCCGTTCTCCACTCACCGAACACCTCACTCCCGAGTGACTAAACGTGCATCTATTTATACTGTTTGTGCTGGGATTCAATTACTAATTAATTATTCACTTGAATCCCAGCACGTGAATTCATTACGTGAAACCCCGTGTTCACATATTATATTTTAAATGCACGTGCGTGATGTGCAATCCCGTGCCTAAATACAAATATACACTTTTTAAATACACGTGAAACACAGACCCGTTTATATCCCGTGTACCAATCTATACACCAACATTAACACACGCAACATACACACAACACACAAATGCACACAGGGGCGGGGCACTTTGCCACAATGATATACCAGTGGGTGGGTGTAATTGCAACAGCCAGTCCTTTCTTTTTTTTCTTTTTTTTATCATTTTGATAATTGTTGGTTGATTCATACTATAACTTATCAGTAGATGTTTTGGAATGTCTAATGTCTAGAAGTCAATGGGAAGGGAAAAGGTTAAATACTGTCTTGGGCAGAGCTGAATTCCCTTGTATTGCACAACACACATCACTGTCAATATACCGTGGGAGGGAAAATCTGCTGTTTTATAAATAGTAACACTAATGCAGCTGATGAATATTCAGAAAATATGGATTACTTTGAAAGTGCTGTGTAAAGTTTTTATGACAATTCAGTAAATGAGGAATCAAAGATGAACTGTTGACAGGGGCAAGGGATGAAAAATAATGATGTACAATTAACATAATACTGTTGGAACATTTCCAGCACTTTTAAAAAGTTTGGGAGCTTAGTGTTTTTCCATGTCCCAGAAGTGCCAATCACAGCATTTTGTTCTCAATGTTCAATTTCCTCTTATTCCTGTTAAGCCCCCCCCCCACCCCCCCACCCCCCCACCCCCGCCTATACACACTCACACACACACACACACACACACACACTGGAAGCTGGAGTAAATCATGGGTAAATCTTCAATGGGACCAATACAGTGCAGGCGCCAGTGAAAATGTAATTAGCTGCAGACACACACGGCAAACTTAAGAAGTACTGTAATAATAATAATAAAAAAATTCCAACTCTGATTCTTGAAAATATAGTTAATCACTTGGCTGTGAATTAGGGATGAGTGGATGGGGAGCTCTAACGTTTGAAAAATGCATCCAGCAAAGCCAGGGTGACACCCTTCCAGCCCGATTGAACAGCAGATTGCTTCAAACTCTGTTGATGAAATTGTGAAGTGCGAGGAGAATGTAAAGCAGCTGTTGCCACTAAGGTTTAGTCAAATGGAAATACAATCAACGTAGGGGGAAGAACACAGCAGCCACTGTCGTTACAGGATGTGCAACAAAGAGCAAATATTGTTTTAATTAGTTTGCTTTTTTTATATAGATCGGAACCAACCGAGTGATCTTTCATCTCTTTATTGTGAGACCCTTCCCCCCAGCCACCAGCCAGAAGGTGATGGAACTTATCAGAGTTCTGGAATCATAGTCACTCACTATTAAGACCCCTACATGGACTATGGTGCTACTGTGGAAGGGTGATGATTTACTGCTACAAAATTCAAAGCAATATTATCAATCTACTCTATCAGTGTAAATGTTACAGCTGTTTAATATCAGTCTCTACTGACTTGAGTGGCCTGCTCTGCATACACAATGCTGCAAGTCCTTTTTTTCTTCTTTTTTCACTACTACTGCATTTTGAAATGTATCTACACAAGATAAATTGTGGTGTTGCTCCCTAACGTCATATAGCTGTGCCATTCAATAAACTCCCTTGCGGCCATGTTGTTAGTTAATCAGAATAGCATGGCACTTAATTGGTATAGCTGTATGTAAATATAAAATTATGAAAACCAATGTATTTTCTAGCTGCATACAGACTTTTTTTGAAAAAAATACAGTAAACAATAGCTGTGTTTATCCGTAAAGTAAAACAGTCAAAAACGATTAATATCGACATTTATTTTTCAATCTTTATTTTTCAATTCAAGCAGAGAACCGGTGAAATCAACCTTTATGCTTTAAAAAAACTGACTTTTTATGCCATTAAAAAACGTCTAATTAAGCGAAACCCCTTTACCATATTCAACATGCAACCAAACCATGGTTACCAACATTCTAATTGAAATGACGTTTGGCCACAGCGGAGCTATACCTTATAAAGATAAAGATCCTACACAAATTAAAAAATTGTCTCAAATAAACCGTAGAAAATACAGCATATAAAAGTGTATTACACAGACTTTTATAGCATAAATTTACAGAAAAAAAAAAATATTAGATAGTTGAACAGAACTAACTTGAACTTATTATTGGGAGTCTGAGCTCCACCCCTCTCCTGCTTTAGCACAGCCGGACTCAGACTCAAAGTCACTGCAGGGCAAGGCAGACGGGCCTGCTTCGTCCTGCTGCAGAGACTTCAGCCGTCAGTCAGGGTATTGTGCACAATACTGATTAAGTGTTTTCCTCTTGCGCCCCATTTTCAAATTAAACCAGTAACTTTTGCCGTATACCTATAGCAAAAGCTTACCTACACCTTAACCCGCTAATTTTAAAGTAGGTGCTTTGAAGGTCAGGCGCTGTAGCTGGCAATTGAAAGTGCACAGTCAGTGCAGGTCTTTTTGATTGGCAGTCATTTAAACGAATGAGAGCATTCTAGCGCTGCTTCAGTCAACGAGATCTGTCAGAACAAGATGAAATAGGGGCTCCCGAGTGGCACATCTGGTAAAGGCATTCGAGTCCAGGCTATTCTATTGCTCGAAAAGTAGCAAGCCTAGTTGATTTGTCTATGATTAGACAAATATCTTGACAGCAAGGTTACAGTGCTTCCTTGGTATAGTCAGGCCCACTGCAAAGTTCCATACTGTTCTCTGATACAAACTGTACACTTTATCTGTCAAACTAAATTATTCTCAGACTTTTAAAAGGATTAAACTTTATAAGCAATTGTTTTCCCACTGTAGCATCTGTGTGACTGACGTGGTCAATCCACACAGCTCATTTTGTGAAATATGATTAACCTCAACAGCTGTCAATAACCTAAAAGTTCACCATTACCATTTTATTCTCATTGTATCTTTCTTATGTACTCAGTGGGTTGATATTTGATATTTTAATACAGGCTACTAAAGCAAAGCTTCATTTATCATTATGACGTTAATGATGCCTCAGCAGGCCAACGCATGCAAAATCAAATCTGTGGCCTGCCTTCCAATCAAAGCACAGACAGAAAGCTTCCAAATGCGAGCCAGAAGAATTCTGACAGCCCACAAATCAGATTTAGCCAACACAATGCGATCTGATTCGAAAAAGGCACAGTACACAGAATTTAAACAACAACTTGGAGAAACATAACCAGTAGTGATCCTATACACTGCTCCCTCAATATTTCATCATTAGCTAATCTACTGATTTGGTTAATTCACCGTTAAGACATCTTGAAAGTACTGTATTTTACTATATAGAGGCACTATTCATTATTTAGTCAGATAGCCAAATAAAGAGGGAGGACTACACTGAGGTAATGTCATATCTGCTTCATATTCCAACTATTACATGGATCAGTGGGGGTTACTTAACTCCTTACTTTAATAACATCAATAGCAAGCCCTTGAAACATTTTAAAATGAACATTATTTACTGTACCTTGGTCACCTCTTACATGGAGAACACATTATTTTTTCGACCTTCAGACCCAGTTTCTCAGTGACATGTGGTTTAGGTGTCATCAACCTCAAATGGAGGAAATACCTCCCTAGAATTTGGCTTACTTTAGCTGGAATGGCCCAATAGCCACCTGGAAACAGAACATTTTGAAGGAGTATCTGCTATTGTTGCATTTGCTATAGCGTTTCTCTTTTTTGGGGGTGGGGGTGAGTAATACTTTCTTTTCATATGTAAAATCGGCAGCGCTCTCAGTTCCAAAAATATTCTTTAAGACAAGTTTATTCAACTGCACAAGGGTTGTGAGGACAGTGGTACAACATTTTAATGAAATAATCAAGAAACTAACATATGCAAGGTGGCATAACGTGAAACAAGTCTTAATATTGTGTAAAAATTCCTTAGGGGCAAGTTAACACAACAGAATAAAACAAATTAACCGCATACTTTTCGCATGTCTGATTAAAAAGTCTGAGAGATCTTTCAAATCTTTGATTGAGTATTTACAACCAAATAACAGTACAGGGGTACCATCTATAATAAACCCTTCAGTGTTGCCTGAACTTTGGATAGGATTTCAGAAACAGGACCTCCTGGAAAGATTTTCGTAACTTGTGTCAGCATTGATTCCTCCAGTTTCAGGAACAATGAGATTACCGTAATATAAATATAAAAATGAGACCCATTGTGATGAAAAAAAACTACACATTTTTAGTGCCTACTTGATCACACACTAGTACAGCATTTATTTACTTAAGCAATCTAAGGCACATCACGATCTCTAAGGTACATTGGTAGGCACTATAAAATGACAAGGACTCTCATCATGGGCCTAAAGGTTAAATTCATTATCACGAATGTAGGTTTAAAAAAGTGCTGTCATTAAACCATAATAACCTACTCTTTATGTTATCACACTGGTATTAAATACCTATAAAGTGACTTCTGTGCTAACCAATGTCAAACATTAGCAAAGGTTCATTAAAATATTTCTGCCTAGGGTACTATTTTCACATGTGCTGAAATATTTCATTTAGGAATATGACGACTTCACAGAGCAGCATGTAGCAAGCATGTCACAATCACTCCCGCGATAGACTAACACAGGGCTAACCAAAAGTGTCTGCTGGCTATTAAAAATAATAAATACAGTTGCACAGTTCTACAGCCTTTTTTTAACCCATGTGATTTCTCCCACTAAGCTTGTGGCTATTGCATCTGACAGAAGACAAGTCGAAAATTGATCATAAGGCTTCTGATAACAGATTCTGACAGCCCACCTGATTCCCATCAGCTGACTGCATTTTTGGAAACATTTTTCTTTTCCCCAAACAATCTTGACATGTCATTTTATTCATTTGAGGTGACATCAGGGTTTCTTATTTTACACCTAATGAAAATAGGTTTGTATTTGTAAGACAAGAAACATATATTCCACTTGTCTCAAGCATATAACAAAATCCATCTTAATCAAATGGCAGACATGTACGAATATGCTACGATAAATGCCCAGGCATTTTCTTAAATGGCAGATTTATTTTCGACACACTTAGCAAAATGACAGGTTTAGCCTTCTGTCTATGACATGTCTCTCCCCAGGTTGTGTACCTCCTTCTTCTCTCAGCCACCAGCCGGCAGACCTCCTGCCACCGAGCGTTGACACTGGCGAGTTTCCCCTTGAAGATGCCGGCGTCGTCGGCAAACGTCTGCTGGATGATCTCCTCCCCGGTCACATTCAGCGCAGTGACAACCGCCTGCTGACTTCCGATGCCATCCTGAAGCTCCTGCAAGACAACATGCTTTTAATGCAATCAATCTCTCCACTGCAGTTAAGGGCTGCTAACCAGTGCTTTTAAGTTCATATCATAGTAATTCAGGTTATGGGAAATATTTAAAATACAACTGCTGCATATAGGCCTTTTTGCTATACTTTACATCGGTCGATTTCAGCTAGACCAAAGGAATGAAAATGAACTACAGCACATTACGTAGGTATATGGTACCAGGAAGCTGTAGCATTGTCCTTGAAAAATCTGCATATTCCAAATTGAAGCATGGGCCTGATTGTTGAGATAATTTTGTGGTGTCCATGTCACAATATTATGAATATTATGAAAATGAAAATAGAATAGACACCACTGTTGCCCTGCTATAGGGCAGCAGTGTAGAGTAGTGGTTAGGGCTCTGGACCGGTGGGTTGTTGATTCAATCCTAGGTGGGGGACACTGCTGCTGTACCCTTGAGCAAGGTACTTTACCTAGATTGCTCCAGTAAAAACCCAACTGTATAAATGGGTAATTGTATGTAAAAATAATGTGATATCTTGTAACAATTGTAAGTCGCCCTGGATAAGGGCATCTGCTAAGAAATAAATAATAATAAAAAAACATAAGTAAAAAAAAAGCACACAATCTTTAGCAGAAAAAAGGAACCAATGATAATATTGCTAATAAAACTTGGTTACCATTGGATAATTGCCCAAGCTAGCCCCAGGGTGTTCCCTTGAGCAGGAATGCTGTTTTTGTGCACTGGCACAAGAACCCTGCTAACTACTGCATACTATTATTTTGTACTGAACTTGGGATGGAGGATGCAGGGTGATTTGCATACTGCAAATACATTTTTACTTAATAATCTCTTTTATAATTATGTTATGTTAAAATGTCTAAAGGTTAAGGAGTTGCATATTACCCATCAATCTAGCAAAAAGGTTTTTGTTAAGTATTCATGCTGACAGGTATTATAATAAGAATATTAATATTCTACATCATTTCATTGTAGTGCACCCAGGAGGAAGTGCTGTGAGTGATTTCTTTTGAGCAATATCTTTTCTGTTCTAACCTACAAATCATGCACTAGAAAGAAATATTGATACTGTACTACAGTAGCATATATTTGATATTTTTAAAGCGACGATCTACATACAGTATGAATCTTTTAAAACATGTTCTTGCAGATAGTGTGCTTAATATTTCACAAAGCTTTTGCTCATGAGTTTTAAAGAATGCTATTTCCAAATGTTTTTTTTTATGAATAAGTATCATAAAAACGTTTTAGGCTGTTGTTAAATAACCCAACAACAGTCTTGAACAGTTTCAGGAACATCAAACTGTGAATATACATTATGCATAATGCAGTGCATTAGACAAGTGCAGGGTTGGCTGATGCCATGACTCATATTTTTGTTGAGTACAAGATGAGTTCCTGGTCCTAGGTAAACTTTTGAAGATCAAAATGACACAGAATTTACAAACACATACAGGACCTACAGGGAGAAGTGCTTAGCTCAGGGCCTGCAGTGCACCTGTCAGACTGCCTGTCTCTTTTCAAAGCCAGAGGTTTTTTTCTCACTGAATAAAGTTTCTCATGTCAAGGGAATCTTTCATAGCAGTCATGGGCTGGACCCACAAAAGCATATGCTGTGGAGACCTTCTGAAAGCAAAGATGAGACGAACATTGCACCACAGAGGTATGTGCATTGGGAGGATAAAAAAGGCCAATGCAAGTAACATGCATGATACAAAAGAAATATAAAACACCTACAAAATATACAGTAGTACCTCGATTTGTACTTATAGACTCTCATAAAACTGTTTCACAAGCCACGGCAAGACTTTGCTGCAGACTTCATCATCTACTGATTGTTTAACCTTTTTCAGTTCACAACGCAAGAGAGATCAGTTTTTCTTCATAAAAAAAATACAGCAGTAGCAGAAATACTTCCTGGGTAATGCTTACCAAGTGCTTCACAAAACTTGAGCTGACAAGGGAACACCTTGGTGTTCGAGACATACCTAAATGTGGCACAGAAAAATACCCCTGAGACCATGCAAGGCCGGTTTAAATAAGATAGCTGGAATACGTAGGGTTTTTTATTGCCAACTTGAATTTGTTGTAGATGTTAACTGGGCAAATCTCAGCGTAAGTGCTGAGGCAAGTGTGTCTGACAGAAGGCCTTAGAAGCAACATATCGTATCTCCTGGGGACACTCTAAGCAGACTGCAAGTTATCGATCTGAATTGTTGTGGTTTAAAACACAACGGCTATGCAAAGGAGCCATGCCTTGTAGACAGCGTAAATATTGGCAGCAATATCTTACAAAATATCTCCAGTCTTCTCTATTTAACAAGTACTAAGTACAAAGATTGAAAGGTAGAACTAACAGGGCAGACTTTCTTTTTCCGCATGACTACTCCTACAGCAGTTTCTTACTTATTTGGAGCCTGTGAACTAATGAGTGTGGCAGCCCACTTAAAAAGCACATCACAGTCACCCAGTTTGACAACAATCCCAAGACTGAACATGAGTTACATTCATGGAAACTGATTGAAGTGTATCTCTGAATAATACTTTAACCTCTGCAATCCCTTTGGCAAGCGGTCTCATTTTTTATGGCTTCTCCTGCTAATGCTGAGGGGTCTTTTGCTAAAAACACAGTAAATGTTTCCTTATAACAAAAGCATTGCAAAGTGTAATAAATCATTAAAATTGTATGTGTATAAGAAAGTTACACATAATGTCTTATGTAATGTTTGTAATTTGATCAAAGGTGTATTAGGGCTGGAGCAACATTTTATTTTGGTATTTGTATTTAATTAATATAACCACTTTTCCTACATCCTGGCTGCAACTCACATTCTTGAAGGGTGTATAGCTTATTATTAACTACTGCCACTCACTGTCAGATGGCTCACAGTGCCCACGCCTCAGTCACACAGCACAGGTCTCTCGGAGTGGTGTATTAAATAAATGTCAGTTGGTAAAGTTAAGTGCCCTTCTCTCTGATAGCATATCTTTACGTGAAAGGAACCGTAGATGCACGTTTGCTTATATTTACATGCATTCTTTTTAACAGTGTATAAATACACTCGATAAGAAAAGAAAAATCAAACAGGATATTATTTTTCTATTTTGAAATACTCAAAAGCTGTGAACAATTATTTAATTCATCACACCTCTTTTTATTATACAAAAATAGCCTACAATATAAAGATTGGCTTAACATTTGAGTTTTCTCCTTTTTATATATACTGTGTCACAGCATATGTGATTGCCACCATGAATTCCTTGTATGTATTTTTAACACAGGCTTTCACAAACATAGGTGTACATCAAGCACTTTATTTAATACTGAAAAACCTTTTCTTGTTACGCTCTAATGAGGGTATTTGTATTTTACAATCCAACCAGGAAGAAGTCTGCTTTTGTACAAACATTGGATTATAATTAAGTTTTAGATTATTATGAGAAAAAGTATAAATTATCAATATATTTTTTACAATTGAGTAACTGAATTAACTGTGAGTTATGTAAGCAATAAGGCACGACAGAGTGTGGGATATACTCTAATATTCACACACCCCGGGTGCATTATAAGTAGGGACCTACCTAAATCGTGATTTCGCGGATTTCGCGGAAATCGTGAAATTGAGGGGACACCACGAAATTCACCTCTTAGGGGCCAATGCATACAAACAAGTACGGAGAGGGAAAAAAAAAACTTGTTTAAATGAACTACTGCACAACGCAAGCGACGCAAACTACATATCTTTCTTCTGTAGATAGCCCATTTTTATTCCTTTGCCGTCCTGCGTGCATTGCACTTAAGCAAAAAACAAACAAAAAATGTCCACAAGTAACATTTACAAAATAAATTCTCCAAAGCAGTTAACGTTCTTGTTTACTATTCAAATGACAAAGTTTTCAGCCTATCAGTGCGTCTTTACTGCTTTTATGTGACCTGTACTGTGCAGGAGGGGGCGGGACAAAGTTGGTGCTGCATTGTTTTGATTTAGGTTGCTAAAATCTAGTTTTCTGCATTGGAGGGAAAATAGTAGAAATGAACGACAAAAAAAGGAAGGTACATTTCGGCTGATGATCGTTTTAAGATATTTCCCAAAGAAACAACATGTAGACTGAGGTAATTGTTTTCCATATCTTAATGTGTATTTGGAGAAAATATGATCGATCGCTATTTAGCTTCAGAATCACACATTAAACAAAAGGCTACTTCAGAGGCTGCTGAACAGAACGTAAAATAAACAGCTTTCAGAAACCAAACTGGAAAGTCAGCGCAGACAAGAAGTATTCCTGTCTGCAAGTTAAATCAGTACTAAAATGATCCAGCATAGCCACCTCGCTTCAACCTGCTGCTTAAAGTTTGAATTTTAGACCCGAAAAGCCACGTCTTCTTTGTTTTGACTCGGTACTAATAAAATAAATTATTGGATGGGACAAATACCATGACAACGAACATGGTGCATACATTGACTTTATTAAAGTATGCCAGATGCCCTTGTGTAACCAAGTTTTTGGGCTGTTTCTAATCGATTTCCACATCTGTATAATTTGGCAAAGCTTTGCCTTAACTTCCAACCAATTCAGTGGATGCAGACGTGCAGTCTCAATGTAGTCAGATTTGTTAAAGGCAAGTCAACTGCAGCGGGGTGCTGCATACTCGCCTGCATACCACTATTTTTAGGCTTTATAGTGTTCTGAAATACTGTCTACTTGGGTTTATTTAATGTTTAAACATGTCTGCGAAATCCTAATTTTATTCCGCAACATACCCATGAAAAATACGTAAAATTTACCGCGATTTAATTAGACCCCTAAACCGCCCGGGGGCGTGTGGATATTAGAGTATATCCCACACCCTGAAGTGCCTTATTGCGCTATAAAACTTAAAAAATAGTCCCTTAAAACTTAAAAAAATAAAAACAAAAATGTATTCATTAAAAAAGTATTATTATTATTTTAATAAACATTTAACTAATTAAAAATAAGAAGCACTATTTATAGATGTTAAATTGAACACTGCCATTGAAATTGCAGCTTTGAAGATTTACAGGCCCTTTTTTTATATGTTCATTCTGAACAGTGGGTGGAGCTGCAGCAAGCGATTCTGTGCAACATGGTGTTTGACAATCACGCATACTTTCTTTGCACATCAAAATAAACATTTTCTCACAAGACCTGCGACAGTGTTGGGGAAGTTTTTTTTTTTTAATCGTCCTTTGTGATCCGGGTGTAGCGATAGGAGGTATCCATGCCAGATATGCGGTACCGTTTCACAGTTGCAACAAAGATGTTTGCATTTTGAAATACTAAAAAGGACACCCGAAGCCCAGATGGTGGACTTCTGTGTATTTTTATTTCCTTTTCTTTTTCTATGTCCAGAAGCTGTGCTTCGGTAAGTTCGATGCCTAGCACTACTTTTTATCACCTCTTTAATAAGTGTTGGTGTCTGATTCAGAATCTCATTGAGTTTTGTTTCCCAAAAAATCAAAATTGATATACCTCGTCAGTCATCTTTATTGCGAATTTAAATATGCCTACCGTTTTTTTCAAATTTATATATTAAATGTGGTTAGTCATGTTTACTAATTTAAATTAAAATATGGCTACCGTTTTTTTTTTTTCAAAATTCTAGTGGCGGATATCTGCAAGTGATTTGGCCCTATTTGAAAAAAAGTTTCAAACCATGGGTATATGCTGTAATATTCACACCCCATGTGACTTGTTTTGAACAATCAGGATAGAGTATTTAAAAGACCCATTTTATAATGTCCTGTCCCTCACAGAGCCGGTTTCCTGGTTTCTCTGGACTAGTCTGCTGATTATTGAAGCAGAACATCTCATTCTCCAGGCAACTTCTCTCACAGACAGGCCGCCATCAATCATGCAGATAGCAACCAGGTGATCTTCATTACTCAAGCGGGGCATGGTCGTATCTTTCGCTGTTCTTCTGTTAATTAAAATCATGTATTTTCAAATGGCTATTTATACAGATTCTTAAATCAACTCATTTTGGCATTTTTAACCCAACTCAAATACCAAACACTGAGCACCAGGCGTTTTTATGAAATCACAAGTATTTTGTTATCCCAAGGAACAATACTACTCAAACAATCAACAAACCTATCTGCTCACTATTTAAAATGTAAATAACATTAAGTAGATATGTAAATAACAGTATGCATATATATATATATATATATATATATATATATATATAGAGAGAGAGAGAGAGAGAGAGAGAGACTACTTCAAGTGCAAGTAATCATTTGTTAGTATGTGTATTTTAACTCAGTTAGGCATTTAATTTAATTAAATGTAAAATACAGTCAAGGTTAACTGTTTATAATAAAACATTATTGAGTTTAGGGCAGCTATGGCACTTTTTTTTTGCCACTACATCTCTGACTTTGATCCTTGAAATATGTAGCACAGTAATCTATATATGGAGTTATTCCTGTTTACAGCGTTAAAAAGTTTAAAGACCTCACAGTGGATGTCAGGCTATTTTTACTTACTGTATCCTTGTAGCTAATGAAATTACACTTTGTCCAAATGAAGTTAAGAGCTTAACAATGGTAAGAAGCAATAGTACTAAACAGACCAGTTTCAATGGGTGGGAATCGATCCAGAAAAGCAGAAGTAAGGTCATTGAAACTGTCATTAACCTAATTTAACTGACACTAAAAAGTTATTTCAAGATGGGGAAAAAGAAGATAATACCTCATGAAAACCCAACACAAATCTGGCTCAATCACAGACGTCCATAAGCTCAAGATCAAAATCTACTGTACCTCTATACAGTACATCAAGCGAAACTATCAATTATCTTGAACCCATGTCTATCCACTTTGTACTTTTACACAACGACATACACTTTATGTACTCCTGTTATGGCAGCCTTTCCTTCACCATGCTGGAATGGAACTGACTTTAACATGTTGCACTTAATTCCCTTTATACCTACGCAAGACATGTACAGCTCTGGCCAAAAGTTTCTCATAACCCTATAATAAGTTTTAGTTTTGCTTCATAAAGTCGAATGAAACCTGTTGAATAATATTACATCAACAAATTGAATTACATACCGCTTTGTAGTTTTCGATATACTTAATGAAAAACTGACAAAGATTGAAAAATGTGGCAATTTGAAATCTAACTCGGCATACTCTACTACTTACTCTAATACTATTATGGCTTCCGGTAGACTTAGGCAGTAATATTTAGTAGTTTCTTTGATTACATAATGTTAAATAAAAGATCTAAATTATATATGAAAGAAAAGGTTTTTTTAAAGAAATGTACACAACATTTTTTTAAAAGATTAAAAAATATTTTATTTTCAGGACGTTTTGGGCAAAAGCCCTTCAGCTGTTTAAAAAGAAAAGTAAACACAGTGCAGTAAACTTGTTGTTATTCAAGAATTGTAATACCAAAATTCTGTGGATGATGTCAAGATTATTAGAATAGAATGTTCATTCCCAGAGGTTCCAAAGTTCCCAGTTTGAAGATAAACTCTCGTTCCTTTTGTTTCCGAACAACATTTGTTCTATAGCACTGACTGATCACACAGACTGTGATGTCTTCAGCGGTGTGATCATCACTGTTGAAGTGATGGGCTACTGGAAATGCAGTGGTGTTAATGCAAATGCTTCTTAAATGTTCTACAAACCGTTTTTTTTTTTTTAATTATGTCTCAGTCCTAAAATTCTAGGTGATGCAAAACTTCTGATGTACAACCGGGTAGAAGTCTAGATAGGATCAAAATCAGATGGAGATTGGATGCTATTCTTAGATTAAATTGAGAGTGTACTTTAAAGAGTATCGAAGTCTGCTATTTCACTTTGCATAATAGCATGATAGCCAGAAGCAATGTTCCCAACGAAGTAATCATGAGTAATCACGACTAGAAATGAGAAGCAGCACATAACTATAATGCTCTGTGTGACAGCAAATGTCGTTTTCTTATATGCGTAATTGAGGTATCTTTGTAAATGCATCTGTATTTGATGTTTTATTTTTTCCTTAAAGTGAGGGTGAGAAATTTGGGGTGTGTCTTAAATTCGAAGGCAAACAGTACTTTGACTCCTGTGTTATGTGGCACAAAACCAGAACATGTATTAAAAACTATTACAAATGTAACAGCTATCTGACAGATCTTTACAAAGGTAGTAACTGCATTTGAACACCAAATGTCAACAAATTAAGAACTACATTACATAACTGTTTTCATCTTCACTGCTACTCATAACAGGGGTTGATTGCAAGTTAGTTAATTTGGACAGGTCTTTACTGCTGATAACACACACTTGAAATATCTTCACTGGCCTTAGGGCAGTCATATATCATGTATGTGTCTACAGCCTTCTGAACCCGAATAAGAGCTTAAAACAAGCATATTTCGGGCATAAACCTAGCACAGATTTTAGAGTGAGGATAGTTTTCTGTTTAATGTGAAAAGATGCAGGAATAACCTATAGTTATTTTGCACAGAGATGAATATTGTACTACTTTGTAATGGGCCTACTTTTCCATTCCATTTAAAGAGATGCTAATAAGGCACAGGCCCATAACTAACTGATCAAGGGCTCATGTAACACCATTACACCCCAGAGCAGCGGTGGGCAACCTAAACTACCTAAGCTACCATACGTGCATACCTCAAACATGATCTAAAGCGGCCAGACTCTGGGATTCCCAACTAAAAGTGCAAGTAGCTTCAAATGTGATTATAAGAAATGTATGATGTTTGCAAACATTCTGCGTGGTTCTGTGTTATGTTGCTCAAATATTGAATTATTATCATTATTATCATTTTCTCTAAATGTCCCTTTACCTGGCTTGGAACTTACTATGCATTGAACAGCCTTCGATATTCCATTGAAATCATATGGCAATATGACTTTGCCAGTCCCATGAGTGTAGTATCAAAAGATAGTGAGCAAGAAAGAAATGTTGAAAAATGGCAGAGGGTACTTACTGGAAAGTATACCCAATATTTTACAATATGTCAGAATGAAGAAACATTTGCTCATCGGTGCTTTGACAATACTACAACTTTATCGTATCATCTTAGTCATAAGTAGATTTTATCTTTTTATTCAACATATTTCTTTCAAACGGTATCAGAAAAAAAAAAACACTTGTTTGAAAACCTGTCTGGCTTAGAGATTTAACTACAGTGTATATAATTAGTGTTTGCTGTTAGGAGTGTTAAACATAAGATGAAGAAAGCTAAAGGTGATTCCAATGCTGGACAAGCTTATTTATGTATTTATTTTTTTACTTTTAAATGTTACTTTATTATAGTCAGTCAAAAAATGTATAATTCAGTGAAACAAATACACCTTGACATGCCAAACGGTTACCCATCTTTTTTTTTGGCTTTTAAAAGCACTATACACCTTTTAAACTAGCACAATTGATTAAAAAGAAAAAGAAAACCCTCCATTTTTAGTTAGTCTTCCCACCAGTTAAACATTAAAACTGAAAAGAGACCCAAACCATAAAACACCACGTACAGCCATTTTAATATTTTAAATGACTTTGGCTAACTTCCAATTACATGTAAGCAGATATTTTCAACCTGTCAAATTACATTGAAATACTGGAAGTAAATATATGTATATTAAGCATTAATTGGCATTTTTAAACATTTGCTGTAAATAGTGTAAGGTAGTTGACCACGACTGGAGTTATGCATCCCAAGCCGAAGGCAAGGGCACTAATGCAAGTCAAGGTTAACTACCACACCGTAGAGCCTTCATCGAGAGGGCACTATCACTATTTTTTTTCATTATTTTCTTTAAAAAACACTTCTAACCCTGCTATTTAAGTACAAGCTCACCCGTTAAGATAACTTCTAGCAGGTTGGGTAAACATATAAACACACAGGATAAGTATGGGGTCAGGTAGCTTTAATCCTTGTTACCAAATGATCTGTTCTTCCACCATGCCTGTGTTACTAACATGTTACACCGCAATCAATAAGTCACCTGGAACAAGCATTCAAAATAAAAAATCAGATCTAACGCTAAAATTCCCTACTGTGCTTCTATGAATAGTCAACATATGAACTGTGGGCCATACATATGTAGTCCAAGCTATATTCCTTAAAGATGCAACTGACTTAAATTAAATATGGTAGTTCTGATAACATAAAAAGGTAGTGCATACATCTCCAGAACTAAACGATAAGTCAGACTGGACAGAAGGAAAGGCCTTCAGTTTAAAAGCTCATATTGAGGAGATTTCCTAGTTGAAACCCAGCCTCCAATGCTCTATTTTCTGCCAACCAGGAGTCAACACTGACAAAGGATTTTTTTATTTTTCTTGTCTTTAAAAAGAACAGGTCCCAATATCTGCCACAAAAAATATCTTTAGTAATGACTAAGCTTAGCTGTTTCTTGTCACACGGTGATAACAGTCTGTCAAAAAAATAAAAGGTCAGTTTTACTTAAAGCCAGCAAGTTTTTAGAATAGTCATCGTTGTGATGGCATTCTTCTGGGCCTTTAACTGGAGAAATGATTTGTACACTGGGAAAGGGCAACACATTTGCCTATAATAATGAAGATTTGATTTGTTTTGTGTGATTCTGTAAAATGATTATTCCTCTTCATTTTTGGGTAAGCTTTTCAACTCCATGGACAGCTCAGTCCAAACTATCTAAGAAAATTACTCCTCTTATACTATAAGAGACACCCTAAACACAGTGTTATTAAATTACCATAAATCACAAACATTACTGTTGTTCTCAGGAAATACTATTAAACATTTAACTTAAAACAAAATGTAATAACAAATACCTTCACACAATTTGCCAGTTACTTCTCATCAAGTTCTGGTGTACAGAAATCACCATCACAATATCAGAAAAAACAAGAAAAGTTGCCAACTCCAATTTTCTATCCATAAAGTTTTATTTTAAAAAGGCAGATGTGGAGTATATTACAAACAAATATGTTTGTCATCAGCGGTTTTTTTTTATATAAACTTGCGTTCTATACACAAGACGACATGTGTAGAAAGGATGAGATTAACTGGAACGTGGACAAATCCATAACTGTGAATGGTTGGTTTCTTATACATGATTAATAATGTGTAACATTATTATTAGGCCTCCAGGCCCATAGGGCTGGGAAGCCTATTGTTATTGCTGGGATTATTCTTATTATTCTTTCCGCCAAAAGTTGCTCGAAAACTGGATGGTAGACACTTATGGGAAGTTGGTAGATGTTAATTGAACATATGGCGTAGGTCACATCGTTTTAGCCACCATACTGGATTGAAAAAAAAAAACAATTTTGCCTAAATGTAAAAATTTGTCTTTCGAAAACCACTTATTGCAGAGTGCTGAAAGTTGGTATACTTGTTGAGGGATAGTCCGAGATTAACTGGTGTTCGTAAGAAGCTGATAGGTTGTGTGGTATGGCGGCCATGCTGCATGACGTCATAATCACACGGTACAGTCGTCACAAAAATTGGCACACATGATCCTAGTGTGGTTGTCTTTAAACGTTGTTCAAGGGAAGTTGCTACAATAAAAAAAAACATGGTGGCCACGTTGGATGACATCATCAACTTACAAAACTGGCTAATAAATCCTTGTAGAGTAAAGATAGGGCCATGGTTACTATGGAACACATAGTAACCCATGTATGCTCTATCAAAAAATGTCATTGCCCGTGACCTTTGACCTCTCCTAAAGGTGAAATGTAAAACTGCCTTATAACTCCTAAGACTGTGCAGATAGGGTCATGGTTACTAATGAACACATACAGTAACCCACGTATGCACTCTGCACTATTTGCTAAAGTGTTTGGTACTGGCACTGGTACTTTAAGCCATAAAATTGCTGGCAACTCTAGTTATTATTATTATTATTATTATTATTATTATTATTATTATTATTATTATTATTATTATTATTATTATTATTATCATCAAAATTGCACTAAAGTGTCTTCACTACTGTGTAGTGAAGTACTGTGATTCAGTGAACAGTTCTTTTCAGTCTAAGAGCACTGCTGTGCAGGGCATTTCACTTTCTTCTGCTGCCTTTGGTCTTGCACACATATCTCCCTTGTTACCTCACAAAGCACCACATTCCTTATTACATGTGCTGACAGTTTAATGAAGAACCTACTGCTATTTCCAAAATGTCAACCTTAAAGAAAGGAGCAGAAGGTTTCAGAAGTACACTCGATAGCCTGGCGATCCAATTCCAGTGAGTCCTGTATAATTTTGAGCATGTAATTGATTGCCTTCGCGGCATGTCAAATTGCTCTCGTTGAATGTCAGATGGCACATAGGACATCTATAGCCAGGAATGGGACCTAGGGGCAATATGCTGAAGACTGATCTACCTGCTATATATATCACACTAAAATACCAGTTACAAGTTAGGATACCTGTACACATGCCTCTTGTCTCATATTAAATATTTAAGGTCTGAGCAGACAATGCATCAAAGCAATCAATGTTTCACAGTGGCTGGTACCCAGGCACGTTACATGACACTAAAGGGCCAGACATGGTGGAAGGAGCAGATGGGGACCAGTGTGGTCTACTGGATACAGCTGTGGACTGCTGGTTTTGGCTGGGTTTCAAACCCGACTTTTTTATATTATGTTCAATAATTGTCATCAGTAATTGCTTTACATTCTCCATGTATGTATTTTCATTTCATTGGAAAATCATTTGCAAGCTTATAACCAAAGGCTGCAGACTCTCCTTACCATTGGATCCCAAACTATATTATAAATATATTTATATAATTTTTAATTCAGCATTACATTGTTTTCATTCTACAATATTCCTCATTTTACCTTTTGAATCTGGTCATGCATTGTTCAGAGTAGCCCTCTTCATTTGTTTATATTTATCTCCACAGCTATGTATGTTTTAATGCTTTTCTTTAGTGGGCTATGGTATTGGTTAATGTATGGATATAATCCCTTAAATAATACGATGAAGAGTCATATTCTCAAAGGACTTATGCGCCTTGTAAGGTTATGCGGGGTCTGAGCTGCTGTTCACATTCTGTAACGAGAGTGAGAAAAGCGCGCACTTATCTGGAGCACAGATACGTGCTTCAGGGCACGCAGGATTAAAAGTACGTGTGGTTTAGTTAAAAATAGGAGTTCCCACAGATACGCGGAAGATATTGGCATTCTGAAATGGCAATAGAGGAGGAGATACCACGCATAAACTACTCTGCCTGAGAGCAGGAGTAAGGGGAATGTAGGAGCTTCAGCCTAGCGACCATGAGCAGTAAAC
This sequence comes from Acipenser ruthenus, assembly GCF_902713425.1. Lineage (NCBI taxonomy): Eukaryota > Metazoa > Chordata > Actinopteri > Acipenseriformes > Acipenseridae > Acipenser > Acipenser ruthenus. The sequence continues at coordinate 35,929,546 of NC_081196.1, forward strand.
ACAGTTGAAGACAACCACAATTATGACTAAAACACAAATGTTATGTGAAACAGTTGTTAATAATAATAATAATAATAATAATAATAATAATAATAATAATAATAATATTAAATTATTATCTTAAAGTGTTGTCTGTTGATTTATTTTATATCAATGTACATGTTTACTTCTGTTTAAATGTTTCAAAATCTATTGACTTTGGCATTTGTTTTTCAGAACTAGCAAAAATAAAAATAAAATCCTGTTCATTTGTTCCTCCAGTGAAGCTGCTGCAGTTGCCTACTGAATGTGATCAAGCCCTATGCTTCACAGGGATCCGTTTGTTTTTCTCCAGGTAAAGTCAGCCATCATCATATTACACTCATTTGTCACTGAGCCAAGGGCTAATTAGGGGTGTTATTATTATGGTCATGAAACTAAAACTGATAAGTGTGTAGTGTATCAAGTTTATCCATTTTTTACAAGTGCTAATATGCCTGCTTAACTGTGAAACATATTGGTTTTTTTTCACTGGAGGGTTGTATCTATTTTCACATAATGCCGCAAAAGTACTATGCTACAAAACTACAAGATTTCTTAGCCGGAAGAAGCCACTTGTTCTGTATTCAACCATCGCCATTGTGTGAAATCAACAGAATATTTTGGGAGTGTTATGTTAACCCTTCTTTGAGTGATGGCGTTCGCTTTGTGTACCTGCAATTACTATTGTTGCTGTGGTCTTCTGTGTAACTATAACATTGAATATATCACAAAATTAAGATGTTACAAAATAGTGATGGGTTGTTTTGTTTTTTGTTTTTTTTTTGGGGGGGGGGGGGGGGGGGGGTTTCTAGCATTGCTGATACAATAATGTAAAATCCTCCAAAATTTATTTTGATTTGTGTACTTAATCTACTTTCACTTATTCAGCATTCTTGACAACACCACACCAATAATAATAATAATAATAATAAAAAAATAATAATAATTCTGTATCACAGGCAATTACACACCCCCTGCCTTCAAGCACTGTTCAAAGGTGAAAGGTTAACACATGTGCTTTTATGCAGACGAAGCAGCACCCTGTGCATGGCCTAATCCAAAAATGAGAAAGCTTCCAGTGAAATTGGGCCAGAAATGTATTACATTTTCAAGCACTTAAATCCTGGTAATCCAAGTAAAGATAGCACACTGGTGTCCTCCACACAAAATAGCTGAACAATCTTTAGCTTTTTTGGTAGCTCAAGGAAGTATGCACATTTATTACAGAACTGTAAACTTAAGCTGCATCCACAGTGGACGCGAGCAAATAATTTAGGAGTCATTGCAGTCAAATGGAAGTATCCACACCAGCAGCAGCGACGTCGCTTTGAGAAAATTTTGCGTCGCTAAAATATAACCTTTTTTTTTGTGCGACTGGAATGAAACTGACCAATCAGAAGTAAGGTTAACACCCTTGAAACACGTCAAACACACGCCTCGAAACACGTCACGCCTGAGAACAGTTAATCATTTTATGTAGTACCCATAGTCATGGCTTTCAGGTGGTGCATTTAGCAGCACAGAGACATTTTCTTTCCGATTGTGCAATTTGCATAAAAATAGGTTTATTAATGAGCAGAAATAAACCGGAGTATACATGCAGTCTACATATCCAGCATTTAAATGAAAAATGTGCACTTTTGCTGGCTTTTAAAAATGACACAAAAAAAGATCCAGCATTCACACAACTTGAACATGTGACCTAATTTTAAGCTATGGCTTTTTTTTTTGCTGGTTTGTTTCCTTTTATGATGAATAACGTTTTGTTCACTAAATTGTTCTGTGTCACAAATCTGTGACAAGAAGAATGTTTTTACACACATGTATTTATTACCAGTCTTTTGGATCGTTTCCAAGTCTCGTCGCTCGCGTCCAGTGTGGATGCAGCTTTAGAATTTCACATTGTATATAGAAGGAATGTTTTTTTTCTTTTTCTTTGCAAAAGCTTAATTGCTGGTCTAATTACAAACAGGTACTTAATTTTCAGAACCTGATGAATCTATGTGATGTACAATGTGTTCCTGCAGTTTACCGGAATACAAACCCATTTTTTTACACTTGAAAAACATTCTTTTTGAAAATGAAGGTTTTGTTTTTATTTTACACATCAAAGAACACTCTTGTAAACAATATACTTTCAGCTTTATATGTTTCTGCTTGTAATTTGTTTAACATTTTAATACAGTACATTTAACAATACGTACGTTCATAACGTTCATTTGGTCTAGTTTCTCAAAGCTATTTATTCAAGATCTTGATTAGTGTATTTTTTTTTTCCAGAGACCAATTAAAATTCTAAAACTACTTCAGACTATTTACAAGCCTCTAAATTACATTCCTGGATTATTTTCTGGCTTGGTAACTTAATTATTATTATTATTTTTTTTCCCCCGAAAATAAATGCACTGATGAGGATTTGTAGTAAATAGCTTGGAGAATCTAGCTCTATATGTCCAAACATGACAGCTGGCATCCAAACAAGAGAACGCCAGTGTAAACAAATGTAAACAAGTCCTAATAATGCTAAATTCAGTGTTGCCCTGTATGAGACAGCAAAATTACGCCATTACGTTTTCTTTCTGATACTGTCAATCAATTGAGAAGAGATGTTTATAAATTAAAATTGACATCAAGTGCATTTGTATCCAGTCTTTATTTTTAATGCATTTTATAGAACTACCGTTAGTACAAGGCTTTGCTAAGAACACTTCTCAGCTCTGTAGTTCTACTTGCAAACAATCTTTAGCCTTTAATCGTGTCACTGGGTTTATTAGCTAGGTTCGTGCTATCTCTGTCCCTGAACTGATAATGCTATGCTAAGTCAGTGAAAAGGAAACAATTAACACAAGTCCTGTTACAACAATACAGCCAAAACTGGTCCATTACACTGATTGTATGATAAATAGTTAAAAAAAAAAAAAAAAAAAGTTTGTAGAAAATGCTCTTAGTATTAGTTTTTATTATTAAAACATATTCAAAGCTTTGAATACAAGCACAAAAAATTAGTTTTTTACTTGAATTATTTCATTCAAGTCCAATACCAAAAAAAAAGTATATGGTCCCTAGAAATGAGATCCCAGGAAGGTTAACTTTTTTTTTTTTTTTTTTACTTATTTATCAGTATTTCCAGCAATTACCTAATGTGCTCTCTAATGGCCTTTAATGTAAATAAATATTATTTTTAATCATAAATAACAAAATATATAGTTAGTATAATTTAATAATTTCACTAAATACTGTGTATTTCTTTATCATGTAATCCAACACTTTAAATGGTTTACTGAAGGCACAAGACCATATAATAATAATAATAATAATAATAATAATAATAATAATAATAATAATAATAATAATACACAATTTTTTTGTTTGAGATAAAACAGGACCCTTGAAATCTCCATGTCTCACATTATCAGCTGAAGAAACTATGTTCTGACAGCCATGATCAAAAGAATATGTTGGGTTTGTTTTATCTATACAAAAAAAGTGTAAAATCCTTCTTTGAAATGCAACACTGGATTGAAGCAATCAGATTGTGTACCTCATAACACAAATTAATGGAAAAAGACACCGGGCTCGCAGCCAGCCTGTATTGACTCGGTTTCAACTGCAGCAGGTAATGAACTAAATCTATCCCTACTACATCCTATGTGTGAAAGTGGCTTCCTTGTTCCAGAAAATGACTGTGATAGTCAAGATTAGAAGTTTCTTTGAGAGGTTGGGAATGTGGCTTCTCTTTTATTCTTGGCACATGTTTTAAGAGCCCCCACTGAAGCCTGACATTATGTATGTGTGTGTGTGTGTGTGCGTGTGTGTGTGTGCGTGTTATTAATGGTTTAATATTAGGAACTTGACACTTGTGTTTTGCAGTCAATTTTGTTTGAAAATCAAAAGTGTTGCTTTAACCCTCTGAGACCTGGCCTTTTCGAAACAGAAAACAGACAATTCATAGATTGCCTATGTGTGCATGTATAATATTGCTGACGTTGTGTGCAAAAACTATTAAGTTTAGCTCCAACTTCCATTGTAGCAGTGACCCATTACTATGTCGAGATTAGAATAAAACACTAAAAGAGATGCAAGGTCTGCATAATAACATCCATATAGCTGTGTGTATATGCTGTGGGGAAGACCCAGTCTTTCTTTCTAGACTTGGTTGAAGTACAAAGAGGACTTAATAAAGTACATGAAAAACAAAAGAAGCTGAGCTGGTTTGTAGCGGTGTTATAATGTATATCAGTCATCCGTTCCACAAGTTGACAAAAATGAAATAACAATAATAATTTATGAACCTTAGAAATTGTGGCACATAAAAATGTAATTAATGTAAAATGTATTCAGTTCTATTAACTGCTCATAAGGTTGCTCAAAGGAAATGCAACTCATCCCCTAACAAGCGTCATGTAACTTTTAACCAGTGGCGGCTGGTGGGCAAAAAAAATGGGGAGGGAGAAAAAAAGGCAGAGGACTTGGGGGTTTAGACCCCAGCAGCAGTAGAATCTTATTATTGTAATCTGACTGACAACACTCTTCATGTCTTCTTAACATGTTACCCCATTTTTTTAAAATATAGATGCTCAGTAATCGTATCCCGCTAAGCAGTGAATGGCAAAACAACGCAGAATACATTTCAGTGTAGTTCTCAAACTTAACGAACTCTACCCATAGTAGAAAAAAAAAAAAAAAAACGTTTGCACAGTGGAGCATTGAAAGGACTGGCTCAGAATTGCCATACTATATGCAAAATAACATCATCTGTACAAATGACATTTTCCTGCAGAAAGACATTGTCAGTACAGAATATATGTTCCATGCCGGGGATGAAAACTGAAAGAGCAGAGCCTGGGATACAAAAAGCAGAGCCAGGGACACCCCCTGTCAAATCACACCTGCTAAAATATGCAAAACACATGTGCTTTTATGCATAAGATATTTTCTAAACAAATTGTTAAGGCAGGGGAAAGGCAGACCAAAATCAAGCACTTCCTATTGACTTAATTTATTAAACATTAATAAATGACCAGCAAAATAACTGTAGACCGTTCTGTACCGAGTGGTGGCTGGTGACTTCTAGTCACAAGAGGCACAATTACAAACCTGCTGTTTCATCTAATCAACCTGCCATGCAAAAAAAAAAAAAGGAGCTTCATTAATTTCTTTCTTGATTTCTTCTAGCAGAGTAAAGGAAATGTAGTTATAGCAGATACAGTATAGCAGTACTGTAGTGATAGCAGATAGGAGTTTATAATGGAGACTTGCCTCCTCTGAGGCAAGTACTGCTTTAATATAGGCATGTTGAATCTAGGGTAAGGTTAACAAAATGTTCCTGCATTTTAGACAATATTTGTGTTTTTGTTTTATTGAACATTATTATTTTATAATGCTAAACAACTACATATATATATATATATATATATATATATATATATATATATATATATATATATATATATATATATATATATATATACATGCAGTCACCCGCAGTTAACCTGACCAGTGGATAACTCAAACTGACTGGACAAATTGTGGTTTGTCAAACTTGTACTTTACTTGAACAAAAGTTATTGTATTTCTTGCTCTTATTGTATTACTTGTATTGTAACGCTTGAAATGTTTTTGCTTACGATTGTAAGTCGCCCTGGATAAGGGCGTCTGCTAAGAAATAAATAATAATAATAATAATAATAATAACTCGACACCTTCGCTTAATTCGACAGGCAGTCGTCGTCCCGGATTTTCTCCAAATAAAATATATGCATCCTGCCTCTTATTTTTTTAATTTGACACCATACTTTACTCGTAACTTGACACTTATTACCAGTACCAAAGGGATAAAAACTATTAAAAAGATGGATAACTCAACACTGTCATTTCATGTGACTGACCTCTGACTGGAAACGGATCGTTAATTCATTCATTCGCAACTACCAAGTGCATCTGGTTACAGTGTCAGTTAATAATGAATGAGAAGTGAAAAATGAGTTCTCGTTCAATTGGCTTTACAGCTCAGGTTATTCAGGATACAAGCTTGTCAGCAGGACTTTCTAAGTGAGTGTTTTTGTATGCGAAACATATCGACAATGTTTGATTTCTGTGTGGAACTGTAAGTTGTTTATTATTGTTTTTGTTCACCGAGTTAATTCTGTATAATGTACATTTGTTAACTTTTGCTATTTAAGCCGTCAAATTAAGCCAATACCTAAAAGTATAGTCAACAGTTTGTGCACAGTTTGTGGTTGGACAGAATTATAAAATGATGTCAGACAACCCTGATTCTAATATGTAAAAGGTTAAAAAAAAAAAAAACACAAATAAAACACTGGTGACTACACTCTAGTCAAGAACAACATTAATCAATAGTGCAACAACTATTTCTGCGTTTCTGACTCCCATCAATTCTACTTGTGGAAAACATCCTGAGATCCACCTGGCATCACACACAGATGCTCGCCACAAGTCTGCTTTCAGCTAGCGATGCTATGTCAATCAATCAATCAATCAATCAATCTTTATTTTATATAGCGCCTTTCATAGTGGATCACCATCACAAAGCGCTTTACAAGATGCAGTAACAACAAGAAAATCCATAATACTTTAAATACAGAGAAATGCATAATACATGATACAGTAAAAAAAAAAAAAACATAATACATTAAATACAGTGGAAAGCGCATAATATATGATAGTAACATAATACATGAAATAGTATGTGTTTTATCAGCCAATGGATTTCCTCCATTGAACAGGTGCACCTTTGATTAAACTATAAATCATTTTTTAATCAGGAACCTAACTTAAATGGAAACTAAAGCCTCCCTTTGGGAGCTCACTTCCACAGCAGCAATAAACAACAGTAGCTAAAATCAACAGTGTTTATTTTAAAATGGCCTCACAGTTTCAGCTTCGTGGTGCATCTTAAGACAGGCACCACTTTTGAAGTGGCAAGAGAAAGATTGCACAGTCCCCTTTTTATAATTATTATTATTATTATTATTTATTTCTTAGCAGATGCCCTTATCCAGGGCGACTTACAATTGTTACAAGTTATCACATTATTTTTTACATACAATTACCCATTTATACAGTTGGGTTTTTACTGGAGCAATCTAGGTAAAGTACCTTGCTCACGGGGTACAGCAGCAGTGTCCCCCACCTAGGATTGAACCCACAACCCTACGGTCAAGAGTCAAGCGCCCTAACCACTACTCCACACTGCTGTACTATTGTAATGAGCCAGTGGATTTCTGTTATTCCTTTTAAAAACACAATTCAACCAATATTGTATTTCTCATTTGATTCCATCAAAGTTCAGAATACATTTCATTCATATTCATTTGAAGAACCAGGTTCAAACTAATATTGATATGAACTGTAGGCTATGGTGTTACATTGAGTTCTGGTAATAGTTTCATAAACCTGAATACTGTACACTAAAAGCATGGACTTCTTTTATACAGAACACATGTTTTAGAAAAGCAAAGCACCGTGATAAGTCATAGAGAAGCATTGCCAAAACACTCAGCATAGGATTTTGCACATTTTCCTGCCTTGTCACCAATAATAACAAAAGTTCTCTTGCAGCAATCTGGCATTAATAATTCAATGGACCTTGAAGAAACTCAAAGTAAGAGGAATTGTGCATTTAAGAGTTAGCTTGTAATGACTACCTGTAATGTCTAAACTAACAATTTACAACTGGATAATTGTGCATTCTATTTTGGCCTTATGTCTGTGATGTTATATTCAAACAGATTAATTTATAAACACAAATACGTGCCGCAAACGAGGCATGTCCTGTATTTAAGGCATCAAGGTTCTTTACAACAATATTTATTCCCTCAGTAAAGAAACCTACAACAAAACACCCAAAACAGTAGCACCCAGACGTACAGTATATAAAAACTTCTCCTTAAGTTTTAAAATGATTTATGTGTCCAGAAGTCATCTTATGAAACCACTGCTATTAATTTAAGATAACACTTATTTTTGTCAACTACTAACAACTTATCTACTAACAACCTGACAATTACAAAAGGCAAGCATGACACTGAACCACAGTATAACTCATTTCTTAGTAAACACTTAAGCATTGTTCTAATAAAATTGATAAATTAAAACCACAGTTTTATTAACTGCCGCTTCAAGATTAAAACATTCCCTATTCCTGTAATGTGGTGCATAAAAACCCATCTGTATGCTAATCATTACTCAGTGTTCATTATTCAGTAGCAACTGAAGCAGCCACCCAGGTCACTGGTGCCACCGGGCCATTTCCAGCATTTCACTTTTGATGGCAAGCATGCATTAAACCTTCATTACTTTCCTATTAGCAATATTGCTTATTGCCAGTCTCTGATGTGATTATTATGCTAATATCATACACTGGCACATAGACTTGTGCCTCTAACTGCAGTGGGTCCGAATTCAAAAAAGGATCATGTTACATCAAGTGATAAGAAGCGTCTAAACTTAGTGGAGTCATTTTAGCCCCTTCCTCAGGAAATTTAGTGTGTGTGTACTTTGACCCCAAATTTCACCTATTCTAGTAAAGGTTTGCAAAGGACTCTGCATTTGCTTTGTGGCCCAGTTACAAGCTTCGGTCTTGTCTGTTGTCTAAATAAGTGATCATGCTTTGGTTTCCTTTTCTTCCAACAGGGAGCAGGCATCAAACTAAGGACTATGATCCATAACTCCAAAAACGTCTGAAAAGGGTTTACTTTACTAAATATTCTGTCCACATTTTCATTGGTGTGGTTTCAATGGAAAAAATTGTCTGCCTTTCTCACCTTTCTCTCACGTTATTTTGGGAGTACCTTCCAGGTAATTTAGGTTTACATGTATTTTTCTTTTAGGGAGAGAAGCTATACTTCCAAATCCAAACAACCTAATTAATATTACAATACAGGAGGGTATATTTAAATGTTTCTGTGTGCTTTCCAATGTGGCCTTGCGCGACGACTGATATTGTGCAGCTTTCTTAAACTGGGTTTTCAGGTTTTGTTGAAGATCGCAAGTGCAGATTTTACCGGTAGTCTAACAGCTGTGAACAAAATAACAAATTTCACACTAGATGCTAATCCACCCAGGCATTTTTGTAACTTTCTGGAACTTCGTTCTGGAAGTCTTTCAGCAAGCTGATATTAAGCCCCGTATTTGTCTTTTTGAGCGAAATCATGCAACCAACATTTTTTTTTTCTATTTCATGTTTTTGTTCTTCATAAACAAATCTTGCTAAGGAATCAGGTTTAAGAGATTTTACTTCAACTCTATAGGTGGTCGCTCAAGCCTGGTGCTGTCGATAACCCACAGGAATAATACAGGAGACCACTGGCACAAATTCTCAGCAATGCTAATCACATTAAAAATGTCTTACTTACCCATACGTCGTTATTACTGGGGTGACCAGATGGCCCTGTGTCACCAATGAAACACTTTTCTTCTGAAGACACTATTTGGCATAACACCGGGACAGGCTGAGACAGTTCAGATTTACAGACTCCCATCCTCACCAATGCATTTAACGGACAGGTGTGTAGGGTTATTCAATTGATCCGTGATAAACCATTTGTGTATCTCAATTACAACTGAGAAATTTATTAAAAATAATTATAAACTTGTGAACTAAGGCCTCCTGTACTTTAGAAAAAAGAAAAGAAGGTATGCATTGGGACTTGTGCAAGTATTCTAAAAGCATGAAGTTAGTGTAATTACAGTACTGTATGTAATTAGAATGGCAGTATTGGGGACGGTAGTAGTTGGCATGACAACGTCTGTCTTGCCCTTTGGCAAGGTTTTTATAGAAGTTTGTATTTTCAAAATGTACGGTACATAGGTAGTGTGTTTTTCTTTTTTTTTTATAATATTGTCATGTAAATGGTTCTGTTTTCACCTTAGATAAACTTTTGTTTCCCAATGCGTTAGATCATCTGATGGCACAGATTCAGCAGGTCTCAGTTGCTAATAATGAATTACTTGGTACAGCCTTTAATTATAGTAGAAAGTTGTGTGAGGTTACATCACAAACGGGATCTTCACTACTGAAGTCTCGTGAACATAAGGTACAGCTTTCATACATGTTTCCATGCAAAAACAACTTTTGTTTTTTGGTTAATTTGCATGACTTTCTATTATTATTATTATTATTATTTATTTCTTAGCAGACGCCCTCCAGGGCGACTTACAATTGTTACAAGATATCACATTATTTTTACATACAATTACATTATTTTTTTTTTTACATACAATTACCCATTTATACAGGTGGGTTTTTACTGGAGCAATCTAGGTAAAGTACCTTGCTCAAGGGTACAACAGCAGTGTCCCCCACTGGGGATTGAACCCACAACCCTCCAGTCAAGAGTCCAGAGCCCTCACCACTACTCCACACTACTGCCCTTTCTAGCGCGAGAAGGCGATTTACACACCCTTCTCAGTCGTACATTTTGACCACGCACGTCCTATTGCGTGAGGAATGTGCGTGATATGTTACGTACTATGTCATATGCTTTTGACAATGGAGAGAGAATTTGGGGTTTTTAAACTGTATGGAAACCCCACTATTAATAACAGCCATCTGAACAATCAATAGTCTATTAGAATTCTTCAGAGCAATTCAGGCTTTTCCTGTCCAAAGCGTAGCTTTCCCTCTCTGCAACACCACGTAGTCTGATCTTGTCCACTCTCAGAATGTAAACAAGGCAGGGCTTGGATGGGTGACCAAGGTGCACGAGACAGTGGGAATCATTTGAAAACACTCTTTCTTCAGAGACAGAACATAATGTAGTCACCTAGAAAGGTGTTGGGGGCACCATGTTTTAGGAATAGTAGGAATAAAAACATACCTACTGTATAACCAGAACCCAAAAAGAGAAGATTACTGTATATGAGAATTGGAAATATTAATTTACATTAACAGTTTTAAGGGACACAGCATGTGTGCTGCAGCACTTGCAACTGGAGACTGGTTACCTTCAAAGTAAATAACATTTAAATAGTCATAAGCCATCCAAACAGTTGTATTATTGTAGAAGATACTTGTCTTCGAAGGAAAGACAACTGAAGTGACGGGGTATTAGCTGTTAACAATACAATTTGTATTAAGTTGAATTGAAAGGAACTCATAAATTTAAATTCAAATGGCTTACAGACACAGAGTGGGAACCAGCTAATACATGCAGAGAGATGAACTTGTAGCCAGATGGCTTGAGCCACTGTATGGGTGAAAAAGTACTTATATGAAGGCATGGGAGCCTTAAACTGTCATAAAGTTATGCTAGACATCAGTCATGGAAGCATAACATTTATATGTATGTATGTATATATATATATATATATATATATATATATATATATATATATATATATATATATATATATATATATATATATGTTTGTGTGTGCTATAAACGTTTAATATTCAGAAGATCATCTATTCAACATACAACAATCCCAATCACCTCCTCCTTCTGCCAGAAATACAGGGACTGAAAGGTCCATGGGGGGCTCGAATTAAGCAGTTGAGGCAAGGCTTCAATTACAGAAGCCAGTTCAAACAGCAAAAAGGTGACTGTTCCCTGTGCAGCGTTTGTGCCGCACATTATTCATTAGCCACTTCAAGGAGTAAGCAGGTGTTGGAGCAGAATGGGACAGGTGTTATTTCTGGCAGCATGTTTCAAAGCCAACCTACTTTTCACCACATACGTTTTAAAGAGTCACTCCAAGACAGACCCACTCAAACGATTCTCCCTGCAAATGTCATTGATGAATAATCTGCTTATGGCTGCTATTGACTAAGATAATATTAATCATACTTGGAAGTTATTGCCCAGTTTCTATAAATTCGTAGTCATTTATAAATTGCAGGGCACATAATACTTCCATACTTGTACTGAAGGTCAGGTGCATGTAATCTCAAATTTGGCCCAAGAAAAGAAAAGCATGTGGCTGTGTAAGCGGCAATTGATTCTAATCTATTTTGGCTCTTAGTCATTTTTCTTCAGATGTGTTGCCAAACTGACAGCTTGGGCAGCTGAAAATAAACTACTCTCCCACCACAAAAATGCAAAATGGGTTATTTATTATCATAAATGGCTAACTCCGCCAAGACGTTAGGCTGGGATTTTGAACCACCCCAGTTGGGACAAGTTGTTCACAATTCTGATGATCACCCGGAAATGTAATAACTATTTCTTTTTCAGTTTGTTGTTGTATTGTTTACATACACATACACATCTAAGTATTTAGCTGCTGCCTTTATCAGTGTTATCAGCCAAAAACGTGTGTCTGCTTCATGGATGTCAAGTCTCAAGGTTTACCCATGAAACTCACGTTTTTTCACAATTTTGAGTCTCACGGCCATGCAATGGATTCTCACATTTGTGCCTATTAAGTTTGTTATTGTTTGTGAGGCTGCAAAACTCTTTATACATGATACAGCGGTAAATCCAATACAATGTCCAAGTGTATTATTTCATTTGGGGGGGGGGGGGGGGCATGAAGAGGTGTACATTACCATTCTATATTCCTGTAGCTGCTACGCAAACTCCCCCCTCACTCCAAAGATACAATTGTCTCGTCTCAAACTGACGGGTTTGTCTGTGCGAACCTTCTATGTTTCTGTACACAACACGTCACTACTCAACAGAGTCGAAGGAGAGGCTGTCAGACTGTCTCTGTTTCGTTCACGCAGAAATTACCATAGAAATAAATGATGCCAGTGTTAGTGGTTATAAAGACAATAAAAGAAAGACACCATATGGTAAGTAATAACAGAACAATTGGAAATTGATGGTATGTCTATCTCTTTATTTCACCTTAATTTTAGTGAAAGTGATGGGGAGCACCACACACTGGTTTCGTATTTCTGTAAAATGACGCTTCATAATGTTGACCAATAATAATAATCACATTCACAAACTAACTGAAGATTTTATTAAAACTGAAAATCAATAAAAGAAAGTATATTAAACTAATTTTCTCAGTATTTACAAAGAAATATGTGTAGATGTATTCATTTTGAATACTTACATGTTAAACCAGATCACATATAAACATTACTGTTAAATGTCATTTTTTTAGTGTGTGGTGTACCCAGACTATTTCTTTGTTTTATTTATTTTATTTCATCTCCACAAAGGAGCAAAAGCAGACAGTGATTTTTGCTCATGACTAGCTACAGTTGTGTGTGTGTGTGTTTTTTTTTTTAATCTACTCGTGCTGTATTCATGTTGTTTGCTTTGCTCCTGATGTGCATAACCCTTAAGTCTAGGTCAGTGGCGTAGCTGTCAGTCATGTGCAAAAATCTTGATCTGTCAAAAGGTTTGTCATCAATCCTAAAGTTTTTCAGTAGGAGCCACACTGGTAAGAACACTTAGGGCTTGATATGTCTTCTGCTTGACTCACTGTAGTTTTAGATTTGAGTGTTTACAGTTTTGTCTCTGTTTGCTACTTTATTTAGGATTGAATATATTGTAAGCCAGATAAATATATGCTGATGAAAAACTAAAGGAAAGGCAGTTTCCTATTGGTGTTCACCTCTTTAGAAAGGAGACAGTAGCCCCCAAATACCCCCAACAGTTGGTAACCCATTAACACGATTGTGGTTTTAGTAATTGAATACCTTCTTAAAAATCTTTATCTGACATAAGTACGATTTTCAATTTTTTTTAGAGATCTTGTCCAAACAACAATCAAGATGGCTTAATAAAACAAAATGAAAACAATGCAAAAATCAGTAATGGGAAAAAATTCTATCACAAAATGAAAGCAATGTTATTTAGTTTCACTGATATCTATGTCTGTCTTTTTTCCTTCCCACTATGCTTCTGATAGCTATAATTTATCCTATAATCTATAATACTGTAATTTATAAAGCCACATTTATTTCTCACCTCTCTCTGTGGGTTTACAGTTTAATGTATTTCTCATAATGGTAGCTTAAGTAATACTGTGAGCAGCATCAATAACAGAACAAAGTTTAAATGCAGATACGTCTCTATTCTACTATTGCCAGTGGAGGGACTCAGTTGAGCAGTATGTGTTCTGTGTGCTTTTTATAACTCTGCTGAACTCCTTCCTCATGAGCTATGAAATGAATTACCTGATTAACTCATTCTAAAGGTCATGTATTTTTCACTCCTAATTAGAGGATTTCATCACTATCTTATTAGTTCGAGGGTGAATCAGCTTTTAATACAATGTTAGTGTTTGAGATCAGCATTGGATTGCACCTATGTGCAGTCACAATGGAACAAACATGCCGTTGCAACTTACAGTGGCTCTCAAAAGTATTCACCCCCCTTGGACTTTTCCACAATTTATTGTGTTACAACATGGAATCAAAATGGATTTAAACAGAAAATAATTGATTGCATAAGTATTCACCCCCTTGAGTCAATATTTGGTAGAGGCACCTTTGGCAGCAATTACAGCCAAGAGTCTATTTGGATGTCTCTACTAGCTTTGCACATCTGGACACTGCAATTTTTGCCCATTCTTCTTTGCAAAATTTGCTCAAGCTCCGTCAAGTTGGATGGGGACCTTTGGTTAACAGCAATTTTCAACTCTTTCCACATATTCTCAATTGGATTGAGGTCTGGGCTTTGACTGGGCCACTCAAGGACATTTACCTTTTTGTTTTTAAGTCACTCCAGTGTGGCTTTGGCTGTATGTTTGCGGTCATTGTCCTGCTGGAAGATGAATCTTCTCTCAAGTCCCAGGTCTCTTGCAGACTTCAGCAGGTTTTCCTCCAGAATTTCTCTGTACTTTGCTGCATCCATTTTGCCCTCTATCTTCACAAGCTTTCCAGGCCCTGATGCAGAGAAGCATCCCCATAACATGATGCTGCCACCACCATGCTTCACGGTAGGGATGGTGTTCTCAGGATGATGTGCGGTGTTAGGCTTGTGCCAAACATAGCGCTGAGCATTGAGGTCAAAAAGCTATATTTTGGTCTCATCAGACCATAGAATCTGCTTCCACTTGGTCTCAGAGTCTCCCACATGCCTTCTGGCAAACTCTAGCCGAGATTTGATGTTTTTTTCAACAATGGCTTTCTTTTTGCCACTCTCTCATAAAGGTCAGTTTTGTGAAGCACCCGTGCTATTGTTGCCGTATGCACAGTGTCTCCCAGCTCAGCAGTTGGAAGACTGTAACTCCTTTAGAGTGGCCATAGGCCTCTTGGTGGCCTCCCTGGCTAGGGCCCTTCTCGCCCAGATACTCAGTTTTTGAGGACGGCCTGTTCTAGACAGATTCACAGTTGTGCCATATTCTCTCCATTTCTTAATAATGGACTTTACTGTGCTCCGGGGGATATTCAATGCCTTGGAAATATTCTTATATCCTACCCCCGGGTTTGCTTTGAATGTTCCTTCGTCTTCATTATGTAGTTTTGGTTAGGAAATGTACTAACCAACTGTGGGACCTCCCAGAGACAGGTGTATTTAACCTGAAATCATGTGAAACACCTTAATTGCACACAGTTGGACTCCATTCAACTAATTATGTAACTAACTAAAGACAATTGGTTGCACCAGAGCTTATTTAGGTGTGTCATAGCAAAGGGGGTGAATACTTATGCAATCAATTATTTTCTGTTTTATATTTGTAATTAATTTAGAACAATTTGTAGATTTTATTTTACACTTTGACATTTTGGACTTTTTTTGTGTTGATCAGTGGCACAAACTCCTAATTAAATCAATTTTGATTCCATGTTGTAACACAATAAAATCTAAGGGGGGTGAATACTTTTGAGAGCCACTGTATATTGTGATAGAAATGCTACAGTAACAGCCAGCTGTTTAAGTCTTTCAGAATCACAAAAAAATAAAAACAAAGTCTATTTTGATGAATAGGTGGTCACATGCAAGACTGGTATGCTTGGCATAAGACCATTCAAATGGAACATTGCGTAACAAATACAGAGTTAATATGAACAGCGCACACAGTTCTTTGGATTACATTGTCTTCATTGGCACAATCTTTTGCTTATATCATCTGTCCTGTTTTTACCATCAGCAGCAAGGCATTCATTCAAGGTGGTTGAAGGATCTTTTTTTTATATCTGTTTAACATTTGCCTCTATCCTGCCCTGGGGTGGCACTGGCAGCAGTGTGGAGTAGTGGTTAGGGCTCTGGACTCTTCACCAGAGGGTCGTGGGTTCAATCCCAGATGGAGGACACTGCTGCTGTACCCTTGAGCAAGGTACTTTACCTAGATTGCTCCAGTAAAAACCCAACTGTATAAATGGGTAATTGTATGTAGAAAATAATGTAATTGTATGTAAAATGTGATATCTTGTAACAATTGTAAGTCACCCTGAATAAGGGCGTCTGCTAAGAAATAAATAATAGTTCAGCACAAGCCAGTCCTCTCACTGACTGCCTACACTTTTTAGCATTTGGCTTCCCTTAAGTAATTGCAAACTACAGCAAGCACTATAAATAGACACAGGTGGGTTTCTTTTACTAACAGGCTCCTGCATCACTGTAATGAACAAATCACCCTAAATCATGTATATTTTATATCCTGCAATCACTCTTTTCTCCTCTTGACAAACTCACTTCCTATTTCATCTTCTCAGCAGATTTCTGTGGCAGGCAAAGCTCAGGTAGTTTATGGGGCATTCAGTTGTTTTCTCCTAAAGTTGCTTTGCAGTGTCTGCTTTTGCATGCCCTGAGGGTACAGCAAAGCTGTTGCAAGAGAATGCGTTTTGGGTTTAGGTTGTAATTCAGACACATGTAGCTGATCCTGTCCTGCACTGCCAGGCACCCAATACGTTTATCCAGTATTTTAATCAACTCACTGTGTCAAAACATTTTACGGATATTTTTTCTTTGGTTGTTTCTCTTATCATTCACAGGAGCACATCAACTCACAAAGAGAGCAGTGTCCATTCTTACAGATGGCAAAATAGATTCTATTTGTGCATATGCAATTAAATTCCAAATTTCAAGCAAAGGGTGATAGTAAAACGAGATACAAATGCAATTTAATTAAAAAAAAATTTACCTCTCCCTTAACTTAGAATTACTATTGGTTTTTAGTTTTTAGTTTTAACACTTTCTGCTGAGATTTAAAAAAAATAAAAAAAATAAAAACCTCCACTGATCCAACTGGCTGCCATCTTGCTTGATGGCCAGTGTCAGGTGGTTTTGACTTTTTTTTTTTTTTTTGCTTCCTGGACTTGATAAATAATGTGATCTCATAAATGAATTTCACAGTTATAAACTAACAGTTATAAACTGGGAGCTTTGAGACAAGAGTGACTGAAAAAAGGCAAATACCTGTAATTTCAGGACCATGGACAGATCACTCCCTTCACAGAGTCAATGCAGTATGGTAATGAAATTAATGGATGAGAACCACATTTCCAATCCCATATAATAATCTGACCTCCGGTTTTCCAACTTTCCACCTAAGGGTTACATCTACAGTCTGAGCATTCTATAATGAGAAAGAAGGAAAGCATTATACACTCAATTTTTATGTTTTTATTTCAGTTGTTGCCTGCAGGGAAACCTAGCAATTGTTCATCTATCAACGCCAACTCGTGTTTGGGGGAGGTGTGCAGTTGGAGGTGCTGTCATAAGCCTTGAATCGATGGTTACGTCTGGATATGAAAGACTGCATTTGTCACAGGAGAGCCTTAAACTAGCCCACAACAGTATGGGGACAAGACTATTAAAACTGAGTTGAAAAGATACCTTCTCTTACTCCCCAAAGCTATCAGTTGAATTACAAAGCAGCTGTATGAAAATAATAATAATAATACAAAAAAAATATCAATCGTTAATCAAATTTTACTGGGGCAGCAGTGTGGAGTACTGGTTAGGGCTCTGGACTCTTGACCGGAGAGTTGTAACAATTGTAAGACCCCTGGATAAGGGCGTCTGCTAAGAAATAAATAATAATAATAATAATAATAATAATAATAATAATAATAATAATAATAATAATAATAATACACTGCTAAACCAAGCACATTTAAAACAATGGTAATATAGATAATAAAGGAACAGACTTAATAAAGGAATTAATAAAATCATGACTCGTTGCATTCTCTCCCTAAGAATATTTTTTCAGCGCAATTAATTCATTTAATTTTGATGCATATATTTATTTTTATTCAACAAAATCCATATTGTTGACCTTTTTTATTTCACAGACACCGGTGGTAGATCTCGTGGGTTGACATACAGTTTTAACAATAATGAAACAAACTCAATTCAAGACATCCTATAACCAAAAACATTTTCATAACACTGCTCTATTTGTGAAACATTGACACCGCTAAAGGGAGGTACCATACATTGCAGAGAAAACTACAGAGAATTATGGAACTATACCAACAAGCACTTGAGAGTAAACACTTCTTAGCGTTAGCAGCGTTACAGCTGTTGAAGATATTTTAGTTCTGTGCTTGTCAAAAAAGTACAATGCCGTGGTTAAAAAACAAAATTAACTTTTTTTTCCTGGTATCTGGTAGGTCAGATGACCAAACTGCAGCTGGACCATTGCACTGAAACTTAGTTACAGCACATTATTTTATAGCAGGAAGTAGCAGCGATTGTTACTTCTACATTAACAGTTGCTTCTACTTGAAATATCAGCTTATTGCAAACTGCAGTATAAACTACTAGAAAAGATTTCAAATATCTTGAACGGAAGAGAAGAGGGGCAGTGATAATGCTAATTGGAGGTAAGTAAAAATTGATTTTAAAACGTTGATTAGCACTATTTTAATACTGTTTGAAAGAAACATATGGGGCATGTTAAAGGCCGAATTAAATGCATGGTGAAGGTTTAATTCTTTAGCAAAAGCACAAGACCTCCACCTTGTATGTTGAAGTGAAATGGATGGCCATTATTAAGCTGTATTATTATTTTTTTCTCCCTCATTTCCATAAAATCCTTGAGTGAGGATGTCCTACTTCTTTATCTTTCTTGATGACCTCACATGCCTGCGTGTCATGTCGTTTTTCTTTTCCAAAGACTGCACCCTGCTGCTGCTGCACGCACTCTGGAATTTCCATTAAAATCTAGGACATCATCCTTCACTCTTTATCTGCAGCAGGCTGCTGAACAGTGTGATATCTGGAACTGCATGCAAACTAAGTCGCACAGGAAAGGAGTTGTTGTGTTATATATCTTCTCTCATCTTGGAAATAAAAAAAAAATGATG
The DNA here is from genome assembly GCF_902713425.1 of Acipenser ruthenus. NCBI lineage: Eukaryota > Metazoa > Chordata > Actinopteri > Acipenseriformes > Acipenseridae > Acipenser > Acipenser ruthenus. Next base: position 35,948,753 of record NC_081196.1, read on the forward strand.
ATGCATTTTTTTTGTTATCTAACAAAGAGAGAGCCAAAAAACTCCTGTGCCAAAAAACCTACTCAGCTGGAAATAGCAATGGCGTTTAGCCTGTTTTTTGTGTTTTTTGGGGGGGTGGACAACACTCAAATTCACATTTTAAATCTAATACAAATTATTTACTTTGCCTTGTTTACATATCTAATTTGATTAAGGAATTTTGAGGAATATCTTAAGGAATCAATTCCTAAATGCTCTACACAGTATATTCCCCATGTAAACCAGTTTTTAGGTTGGAATCAAGTTGGGGTTTTGATTGGATTCAATTGCATAGGCTCAGAAGCATTGATTCCTTAGAACCAGACTTATTTGGGCATGTAAACTTTAGACATGTTTTTTAAGATTAAAAACAATCAATTACACATTTCTGTAATTCTGTAAAAAAAAATTTAAAAAAAAACAGCACCACTTTTGAACCCCCACCCCAGGAGCAATACATAAAAGTAATACTGCCTGTTCAAAAGAATTACAGAGATTTGGGAATGTAATTGTAATACTTTTTTTAAAAGAATCAGCCACTGATTTCCTACCCTCACCCAACAATTAGAAAAGCTTTTTGTTTTTCAGGACATTGTCAGTGACTTGAAACAAGAGAAGTACTACAGTCAGTCTGTGGAGTCTGAGATATTGTTAAAACATCATTCACAGAGCCTAAAGCAGCACAGCTTTTGAACCTGTAGGAGTTTATAGTGGATGCTCACAGGCATACAAAGCTGTCAAATGAAAATCAAAAAACATATTCCAATCATAAGTGATGCACAGACACCGGGGTGGGCATCTACCATCTGATAGCAGCTTGCTAGGCTGGAAGCTGATTAGCTTTGCACTATATACTTATTTTCTGTTCAATATATGGGACAATAGTGTTTAAACAGGCCCCTGTTTTTTTATTAAAAGTCCATATACTTTATCACACATCACTGATCAAACACCATGAAGAAATGACCTTGGTTAAAGTGGCACTTTTAGAACTAATAAACTAGGAATCCAGTTTGTCTACCAATTAGAACCTGGGTTAAGTAGCATTTTTATAGACATATTATAAAAACCCTAAACTCTTTATATGGACAAGAGAAACCAAACCAAGCAGTGACTCAAGCACTGTTGCTGCACTGTTGCATGCTTTGTAGAGGTCCCTTAAAGGGATACACAGTGTAGAACACATGTTATGGCCCAGAACAGCATAAACCACTCAGCACATAATAGGCAAAAAAAACAATGCTATGCACTTTGAAAAAGAATGTGAAAAAAAGAAGGAAACCGACTAAATGATTTCAGCCACAACATTTACTCAAAACCCATATCAGAAATATTGGAAAATAATGTGCTGAAAGCAGAAGGTGAAAAACATTTATTACAAACCACATGCATTATTGAACTAGATCAACATTTATTGACCCACGGCAGAGTGAAATGATTAATGCAGAACTCATCAGGAGCTAAACATAGGACCCATGAGGGTCTTGGAAGAGAACACATCCATGCAGTTGGACTGCAGCTTCTGAAGCAGTAAATCCATTCTTTTGTTGTTGCTATTACCATTAAGCAACACATGGCTTTGAGAAGGACTGGTTGTGAGCCCTCTCGGAAACACTGAATAGATCATCTTTTCAGCAATAGGCAAAATATACTAATGAAGAGGCTGTCTGATAGATGCATCTACAGTGCAGGCTATGGGAGTCGGGGGGGGGGGGGGGGGGATGGGGTGCAGAATTTATTGGGTTTTTGCAATGGTGACTCCCCAGTCTGTTCCTGCATTAAGCCTGAGAATTACCATTGCAGAAAACATTTTTGGGGGTGTAAAATAAAGAACAAATATCATATCCAAACATTTTGCACTGATTGTCAATGCTCATTAACATATTTTGCCTGTTTATGAAGATGGGCAATTGTCTATTTAGGATACCAAGATATTTAGTGAAGGGAGTAAAAGTCCCAGTCCTCCTACATTGGAAAACACTTGGATGATATTTGGGGCACCACAGTGCCTGCCAGACAGCTTGCTTATTAAGAAAGGAAAATAATAATAGATGGCAGGAAGTATATTATACTGTAACACTGTATAGTTTTATCAAGGCAACCAGACAGAGAAATCCCTGAGATGAAACACGTCCTGTAATTTGTTATTGCTTTTATAATACAAGTATATACTGTTTACCTTTCAAACTTCTATTTGTGTAGTAACATTTATATATTGATACTGTTTAGTTTAGTATATACTATTGAGAGTCATGGTTGCTACTCAGGCCAAGTTAGAATAAAGGATAGGGGAAAAGACCAACCAATAATAGACCGACCATTATGGAAGATCTAAGTTATTGCCACAGCTGTTGTTTCAAAAGACTGAAAAGGCTTTGCATAGGGAGGAACTGTATTATACAGCTGAAACTGCATTTGTAGAAATAACACAGAAGCTTAGGAATAATATTAATATCAGACATATATAAATTACATTTTAGTATTGTTGTATGACACTGTAAAAAAAGAAAAACAATTAAATATTACAAAAACTTTTTTCCAGCAAGAGTGCCGATCATGTACTGAAGAGTGATTTGTAATACAGTAATAAACTGATTAACTCATACAGATCAATCAAAAGCATGTTACTGCTATGAGCTCTTTTTATTTTGGGTGTATGTGAATTGTAACATATAAACATGGCCACAGACTGACCAAACATGGTGAATCAAACCAGATTTACAAATGGTTCACCACCAGCACCTATAGATGACACACACTTACTTTTAAAAGAAAGCTTATCCAATTATGTACTTCTTATTGCTCATTGACAGGTATTAGGCTTAGACTTACGGTAATTGTCATCTGACCTACCACTGTTTTTAAACACACATAAAAGCTGACCACTCCATTAATCACAATGCATTCAGATTCATCTGATCCCAAACTCAGCTGGAGCTGGAAATCGAAGTCTGACCTATATACAGTAGTTATCATTAGCTCTTGACTTCATCTAAAATACAAGTTGACCTTCTCCAGTCTGCACTAACCAGACAAGCCCCCAGTTTCATTTGTCTTGCTGCAGCATGAATTAACTGCAGCATTCAACAGCAGGCTCAGTGGAAAAAACAGGCTTTGTGCCTCACAGACAGTTATAAAGTAAAACATTTTGTTATATTATTGTTAGACTTCAAAGACCATGTGAGTCTTCGGTAAGATCCAGTTTGGCTTATATTTTCAAAAACTTGGACCGGACTATTTGGAGTTACTGTACATATTGTACATTTTACTGAGCTAGACGGTTCTTTTTTCTTTGTTAAAACTTGGTACTTCAAGAAGAAATACATGTGATTTGTTGAGGTGAATACATGCTCCACCTAACTTATTTCAGGTATGCCTTTTAAAAACATAATTCATGACTAATTTGTATCTTTCTACACATCGTACAAAGAAAACCCATCAGGGCAAGTGGCCTGCCTCTCGTGATACATATCTGTGGCCGGGTAGGTGCTCTTTACTTGTGAAAGTGTATATTTTGTGGTGTTTACAGGAAAGGGTTTAAAAAGTATTTTAGGCAATACCAGAAAGAAGGGTTCAATTCACCTTTCTGACAATATAAACAATAAAAGCCCTGTTAACACAGATTTTTCTGGCAAACAGCCTAATTAACAAAATAAAAGAAAAAAGGAATAAATAAACACGGAAAAAAACCAAATTATAAAGCCCAGCAACATCTAAAGTATATTTTGCACTTTTTTTTTTTTTTAGATGGCCACTTTATTATTAGCACTGAAAAGGTTGGTAACTGCTTATGCATTCTCTAGTAATTTTCTGGTTACAGGGTGACTTAAAAACAATTTAAGTGCTTTGATTATAGAGTCATATATATGGTAAACTGAATTATTAGTACATCAAGAGTTGACAGTAATCATGAATGTTTTAGATGTTTTTTAATTGTTTTGAATATGATAATCACTTCTGGTCATTAGCTGTTCTGCAGGCTTCATCTATCTTGGGCAGCACTTTATAATTATCAATATGTAATCAAGCATTCCTTATTAACAACTGTGACTGTATCCAATATGAACACCCCCAAAAGTAATGTACAAAACAGTGGACTATTATTGTATATGCGTTATGATTTAAAGAAAATAAAAATGCTGAGGCATGTTAAACAAAATTATAATATAAATTATAATACTGAAAAATAATACATAAATATGTTTTAATTAAGAAGAATTGAGTAAAATTAGTAAAAGTATTTTAAAATAAAACTTTTTATTGTCAGGGGGGTATCTCTTATTAAATATCTATAAATTTGACCATTTCAGTTTTTAAAAAAAATACAAAAGACTCATTCATTGGTGGAGGATTGATTTCCATAACCTTGGTACACAAAAGGCTCTGTTTTGATTATTTAAGCAGTGACGGCATTTAGATTAGCCACTGTTCAGCTCAATTCAATATATCCCACAGGCTCTTGTTTTATCACTCTTGTCAGCCTTATACCAACAATATTTTTTAGAGCCTACACAGGGCTTTTCTTTTGACCAGAGAGCAATGCAAGCTGGGCAAAATTATAAATTATAATTATCTGAAAGATACAAAGTTGAAGAGACATTGGGTTTTAGGCACAGTTACAAAAACATCTGTCTCAAAAACAAATGTGCTACTTACATTTAGAAGTTCAAAATGCCTTGGTAACATGTAATAGCCTTTAGCATTGCACTATATAGTTGTCGTAGAGTTAGATTGATGAAGAGCACCTCTAAAGGTAATTTATGAGTAACAATACTAAATACTTCTTTCTGAAACCCTGCAAAGCAAGGTGCCATATTCCAAAAATATGCTTTTTGTCCATCTGCCTTTTCACACAGCATATTTCACAAACTCATGTAAGTTACTACCCAAATAAACGAAGTGCCATATAATAAAAGTTTAAATATTTTACCTCTCACAACTAGTTCAAAGGATATTAGAACAATCCGGACATTTGGCATATTTATTAAAGTCAACTGCATGCAGTATATTACTATTAGAACAACTTTGAGGAAGCGTGAACAAGGCAGAATTTATTTAATATGAGGCCAGTATAAAAATGATTACTATGTATTCCCCCGTGGTCCAGTGCAAAGTTAATCTTTTAAAACTCACTATTCCACTGCACACCCCTGGTGGTAATGGCTTCATTACAATTCCACCCTAGTCAGGCTTTCTCAGAGACAGGCCCCTTAAATTCCGGAGTTATGTGGTTTTCCCAGTAACAGCCATGATTGTCTGTCTACGAGGAAGGTTTATATATATATATATATATATTTCTGAATTCCTAAAATCTGCTGCTTGCTAAGGAATATGCAGTGGATAGAACATAACAGACATCCTAGTGGCTTCTGTCCACGGGAGACTCAGAGATGTCAGTACCCTTTGCAGAGTTTAATCAACTCCTGGGTGCTTAGAGGTTAGCTTATGAATGCAAAATGATACTGCTGCATCAAGCATTTTCTCTCCGAAGATGGATGGGTCTGCCATCCACAAACTTACATCTCTGATATGTATCACTTTTCATCAAAGAAACACTTTAAAAGAAGTACCCAAAATGCTCTCAGGAGGAAATTTGCATTATATGTTATTTTTTATTCTGCAGCATATTACAAGTGATGAACGATTCCACTGTTTCTTTTACAATAAAATATCCTTATAATATTAGTTTCTTCTTTTTATTTTTAATTCATTCATTTTTCAAGCTTTCAACATTTCCATAATTTGAAAAAACCAGCGTGCACAATTCAGGATCACAACACAACATGTTAGGAACTTCCCCACTGCCAACACAGTCAGTGAATGTATACTGGTCACCGTCCACTTATGGTGTAAAATTATAGAAGTGGATACTAGGATCTTTCCCTGGTAAAGACACTGAACTTGCCTTTTACCTATTCAATGTCATTTTCCAACCAACGGCTGATTGCCATGGTACCTTAGCAGAGCAGAAATGATGTTCGACAACAATCGAAATATCACCATAATGATCTGCTGAATCCCATCTCTGGAACAAATATCCAAATTAATATTCTTTTGATTTGATACAAGAACCCAGCCCAGTGGTTACCTCTAAGACCTTCCTACCATCCAGGTCTTCCAGGATCATTTAAACAAGCAATAAAAGAAAGAGGTGGTTTAACACAAAACTAAAACATTAGTTAAAAGCACAAACTGTATGAAACCTTTAATAACACAGATGTTTAAGACAATCTAGTAGAGAAGTAACTAATCTTGTTTATGCAGGAAGAATACACAGAAGGCTAATGGAAAGGAAAACTGTGCAGTGGATGCTGGGGAAAGGCCTGACCTTGGGCAATGAATGATGTGTCTAGAGCTGCATACACTGGCATCTCCTCCTAACAAACCATTAGCTAATTGCTATGTGTTGTTAGAGTCTGCAGTCCTTTGTTAATCAAGGCATAAAGTAAACAGTGTCAGAAAAAATTAGCCCCCTTGATAGTGTCTTTTGAGGGGGCGGGTAGTGGAATCTGATTAAGAAGAATAGAAAGTACTTGTGGTCTTGAATCTTTGATTACAGTCATTTTATTATCCTTGCCCCTATGGTTCTGTGGATACAATAAATGTCTAAGTGTCATTTAAGGATCCAATACATGATGTTGATAGTTCTAATTAATCATATTTAAGATTATAGGCTTTTTTATTGCTCCTATTTATTTTAACAAACACAAAAAAACAAAATATTGAGTACCATAATGTTAAGAATATTGCAAGCACCCTTTTACATGAGAATCTCAGCATGGTATATATACAATGTATGTTTTATATGTGGTGTGCAGTATAACTCAGACAATAGTATCCTATAGTATGGTGTTTTGATAGGGTATACAAGGGGTGCACATTATAGAATGGGTGCGTAATGGTATACATACTGTATATTACCAAATTAAACACCGTTAAGAAACTCCCTGAATGCTCGTCGTGTCACATAATTCCAGAATATCTTTTAAATGATGCTCTAGATCTAAAATATGTGTATCTCTTCTTTTAAACAATACATTAAACTGAGAACAAATCCACCAAAGAAAATGAAAATAAAAGCTCTATTGCAGTAACGTAAGACATACAGTAAAACAAATAAAACATATTAACTGCCAGTGGTGTCAAGAATGTAGTTAAGAGCCCATTTACAAATGGAGGAAAGAGCTTATTCAAAATAAGACCCATATCTTATGTACACTGTTTAAGGTCATAAAGGCAGTTAGATTAACTAAACCAATGAAGGCTCACATATTAACCCTTAAAACGCCCATGTTACAGATACCAACACTATTCAGTACCACACCCTGACCCTCTCGTTAGCATCATTCTACCCAATGCTCCATTAAGTTAATTATGGATAAAAGATAAAGAAGAATTCTGTTGTTTCATATCTGCTTACTTAATTTTGGAATGATACTATCACAGACTTGTTGTGTAATTAAAATGGGAAGTCATCACAGACACTGCTGTGATCAACACACAGCAATGCTATTGATATAAATCTTCCTGCAAATGATGTGCTTATTACTGGGCTGACATCTCCTCATAAACTGATAGTTTCCACAAGGGTGTGTGTTTAATGTAGGACAACTCTGATAAGGTGAAGTCATCTTTCACTGGGTTTTTTTTTTTAAATAAATGATTGAATATTGTCACAGTCCTGTAACATGCAGAAAGACAACAAACAGACAGGAGTCCGAGACGATGGTTTTTGGTGAACACAATATGGAGCGGCTCATCATGGGTGCTTTTATTTGAGTCATCGGCAGGGAAAGTTCACAACAACTGAAACACAAGCCTTCACTACGTGAGCGGGCGTGTGTGTGCACGACATGAGAGTGAAACCCAAAACAGCCAAATTACATAAAACAAACCACAGGGATTCATTTAGCAAGGGCCCCTCCTTAACTGCAAATTCAATAAACAACTACAGCTTCCTGTGAACGCCTCCATGATCCAACCTATACTCTAGGTTAGCTGACTTTTCTTTATCAGGAACCATTAAACTTACTTTGGACCACATTTGCATGAGACTATTCACATTTTGTCAACCAAAAACAGGTTCACCAACATTTACAGTTTCCACTTAATCAGAATTAAAATGTAGGTTACAAGAACTAAAGCATGACTTTTCCCATTCTCCATTCTAGTTTCCATGGAAACACTGACTTGCCAAAAGACAAGAAACGGAATATAGACCTCAAATATAGATCTATTTGTCAGCAGATTCTAACAGCATAATTCTCTAGAGGGGGTCAATGAGGCAATTTAAAATAGAATAATAATTCTAACCTCAACAAATTACAGTATGTTCTTCGATCCTTCTGGCCATAACTTGGCTTGCTAAATTCTGTAATTTCCTGAACTTTAATATTCCGTGCACATATCTTCGACCAAAAGTATATGCTTACATTAATAAGCATGAAAAGGGTACAGTAACCTGTAGACTGTGTATTTGTTTCACATTATACCACATTTCTGCTCACTCATGAAGCACTAGGGAATTTCACCTTAGGGGTCTAAAATACACCCAACATTGCTGCTGTACCATGTTGCAGTTGAAGTATACCGTGGCAAAGAATACCAAGTCCTATGATTCAGTCATGGGACATTTTCATTGGGTCATTTTAATTCTGCAAGTATGTGCTGGATACATCTATAACATACACTGTACAGGACTGTGTTTTACTTGGCAAACCTCCAGCATTGCTGTGTTATCACATGCAGGAAACACTATTTGTATAAGCAGCTCTAGTACATAAATCCAATGTGGTTGAAAACATTAAATATTCCATTCAGTGCACTTTAAAACAACACAATGCTTAAACTGCAAATGCCTATTTCCCTCCATCTGTTACTACATAAAGATCATTACTTTTTCTTTAGGCCTTGTGTTTCATGTTTTAGAAAGTAATGGACTCCCCCCTCCATTCATATCTGTGTAATATTTAGCAAAACTGAAGATGAAATAAACACAGGCACAATGTTATTATTAAGTAGCGGGCTATAATTTTATATTTCATAACTAACATATTTAAATTAAACAAAAGGATAAGGTGTACCGGTTTTTGAAGGATGTCTTAATGTTATATGAAGTAATTTTCCAACCATCCCTTCCTTTTTTCCTTTAATGCACTATGTGCTAGTCTATAAGGCTGTAACAGTGATTGATTGATTCATTTTATGCAATTTAAATAAAATATATATATACTACTTTTTTTTTAATTACATTGCCAAACTACTAAAACATTATCATATTTTTTTTATATTTTGGGATTTAAAAACATATTTATGGTGGCTCATTGAGGACATAGAAAAGAAAATTGTTATGGCTAGATCATGAGATAATTGATCTCATGATCTCGACATAATGGTTTGAAATGTTGAAATCCTGAGATGCTGTATCTCGTGATCTCGAAATAACACATTTCTATTTATTTTTTCCACTGTCCTTTATGAGCCATTATTCGCATTTCAAAGCCAGCAAAACACAACGCTCTTTGAACATTCATATTTTAGATCTAGAGCACTAATGTTCAACTTTCTTTCTAAGTTTAATTTACAACATTTATTTATTTATTTTTAAATCTAAACAATTTGATATTCAGAATGTTGCACTTCTATTTTAATCAATATGCAGGGAGCTTGTTAAATAATACAAATAAATAAATGCGTATCACTATAAAGTGTTGGTTCCTTTTCAGAGAGGACATTCAGATCCCTTGAAAATGCTGCAGTGTCCTTGAAACACAACAACCCTGCCAAAAGAAACAAACAAATCTAAACAGTGATTTGTGTTCCTTTAAGATTCTCTTTAATATTTAAAAGTCTGCCCCAGGCTGTGTACAATAAACAAATGAATGCAGCAAAATCCCCAACAGGTAAGGGCGTCAGGAAGGGAAAAACGTGTTTGCATTACTTGCTGTACCATAAAGGAACCAGTCGTTTGAAATATGTCCTTAAAGATAACCTTGAAATGTTATGGTTTCATTTTGATGAATTGTGTATCCTTCGGTATTATATTCCTGCTGCATCTCTGTATTTGTTAGTAAAATACAGCTGTCTCTATAAGTACTGCACACTGTGGTTGTGCAGCAAAAAATTAACATTAAAATATCAAAGCTTACATCTATATAGACTGACATTAATTCACTCTGCTGGGAATATCACATGGATATGGAAAGCATACAGTCCATGCTCTATATAACGTTTTAAAACAACTCCATACCCTATATAACGAATGCACTGCACTGGTATTTGAATTGTGAAAAAATAAAGTACACCCATTCTTTAATGAAAGACTGAGTGGCAAGAAAGTTATAATGATGTTAATTTCTTCCTCTTTTTAATCTTGAGTAAAATTAGGTCCCATGTCAAACCTGGAGCTATATTACAGATATAAACAGTGAAGTCGATTAACAGAATCGAATGGTTTATAACAAAATATTATTTTATTTAACTTTGTTTCTGACTGCTGGTAACTAGAAGCAAACAAATCAAAAGTTCTGGACTAAACAGCCTTTAATTTAAATCATGTGACCTTTTAACTCTGTCAGCCCAACCTACTCTGCATTTATTTCACAGAGAGTGTATGTGGGGCTTGAGCTAAAAAGTCACATTGTCACATGATTTCGATGGAATGAAGAAGGCTGACCAATCCCAGCACTTTTCCAGACAAGCTGAAAGCACTGCAAAGCCATGTACAGGCAGATTTAGAGTAAAGTGATGAAATCTGAATATTGAAGCAAAAGAATCCATAACCACAAACAATGATTTCAAATGACCTAAAATGACCAGTGATGTTAGCCTTTCACAAAGGGAAATGTAGAAAAAGCAACAAAATGACATTTAAAGCTACTTAGTGCTTAACCACATGTTGGCAAAAGGGAAAACAATGTGCACTACCTCTTTTGTTTTAATCTGACTTAAGGACACAGCTTTTTGCATTCTGATACCTTTTATTTCATATTACATTCTTTGCAGTAATTCCCCTTGAGTCCAGCTCAAGTCATTTTTATTAAACGCCTTGCTGTCAGAATGAACATCACATCGGAAGGTATGTATCAAGTGCTTTTTAAAGATACTGCCAGTTCATATAGCAGGTCAGAATTTACATTTCAATTCTGTCTGACAGAAAATATACCTCTTTTGGAGTGAATGAAAACCTTTTCACATTTTATAAGCTGCAAGCACCTCTGTGGATCTCAAGTCTACCAAGAAACAAAAATGACTTAATGCATCAAACATTGTCATGTTTTTTTCATTAAAGAACAAAGCTGAACCAACCATAACTATTTATATAGAAGACGCTGATAAAGAATTCTAGTCAAAATGTTTGTCAAATAATACATATCTACCATCTTACGATTGAGTGTTATACTGTAATGCTATGGATGAACTACAGTTAGGCAATACAAACCTTGCTAGAAGGTACAGTATGAAAATTTCCTGTCAGAATGACAGATTATGTAAAATATTTATTATTTTAATGTTATACTATAGAATATGTAGTCAACAGTCACCAGTAAATCAAGTTTGAGCATAGGAACACTACAGTAGCTAGGTAATGAGGAGAGACATTGAATGTTGAATCATTCAATACAATTTGGCGCAAGAAACTGCCTTCTTGTGTAAGACGTACGAATAATGAAGTTGAAAATGAGTCTCTCTCTTTTTTAAATTAGCATGTATTGTAAAAAAGCATTCCACATCATCTGGGGTAATTACAGAATACAGTTTGCATGGCTCTGAAAAATATTTTGTCATGACCTACATAAACCACGATTAAAAAGCACTGAAGTACTGCACTTCTGAGTTTCATTTTTTTCTTTGCAAAACTGTAATAAATTATAGTGCTTTTTGTTTTTCTATCATGAAATACAATACGCATATCAACTTCCTTCACAGCAAGAGACTTCAGGCTGCTAGACTGTGTATGATGGAAAAGTCTGAAGACATCTTTACAGTTAATGTACTTCTAATTATTACAGAGAAATAGCAATGCATCTTTTAACATGTCAGAGCCATCATGGAAACATAAACCAGGACTGAAGTTTCCCTCTCCCCAACTTCTTTTGTAGTTATGATGACTCCTCGTGTTTTAGTATCTTAGCCATGCAACTCTACAAAAATCATCTTTGGAACACACATGCACACACAAAACGCAAATGCACTGAATTGTTTATATCAAATACTTCCATCCTGCAAATCGAGAGAAAATCTAAATACAGTACCTACTGACTGAGAAAAAAAAAAATGCATCCAGGAAACCATATAACATGTTACAGACGTGACTTAAACTTAGTTAGTGCTACTTGACCATGTCAAAACAGAACCATGCAAGCCTCCATTCTGGAGAAAGCCTGCCAGAGCCCCTTTACTGCTTTCTTTCTGTGCTCTGAATCACAGATTACATGCCAGTTCTCAAACGCTTATGCAGGTTGCCACTATTGAGTCATAGGATCTCACGACTACATATCTTGATAAGAGTGGAACCACATTATCTATTGAGATAGACAAAGAGCCTGCACTATTATTAATGAGATTGATACTGGTTGTCTGTGGTTCTCTACCTACTGTCTACAGAACAGTTCTAGAGCACCTTTGAAAACAAGCATTGTTAATAACAAACTACTTGGCCCATTCACAAAGTAAAAGAGTCTAATCTTGGCCGGATGCTTTGAACCATGGCGACATGTGTCATTGTTTGGATCATATGTAAATCTAAAGTTATTTTCAAGCTGTTTTGGAAGATTAAAGATTCTTTAAAAAGTTAAAATACATTCAAAATGTACAGTAGAAACAAACATTACCTAACTTATTGAATAACACATAGGCCAAAGTGATGATATTTATCCAAAGATCATGCCATGCGTGGTGTGCATTCACTTTTGTTGTAAACAGCTTTTTTTCTGCCTCTGTTATGCTTGCTCTTGTATTGTAAGTTACTTTTTGGACTGCTGCAGGTGGGTTCATAATTGTGTTCCCTACTGTATGATTGAGAGTTACAGTTATGGATGAGTTATCTACCAAATGCATTAAAGGCTGTGATTGTTAAAGAAGTTAACCAGTTCTTGCTCTGTCTAAGTACCATTACACTGTAGAAACCTCAGTATTATCATATGTCTACAGTTCTATGCATAGTTGGATATAGACCAAGTTTGGTAAAATATCCTCTTCCATGAAATAGATATTGTAAAATCAGCTCAGCGATATAGGCCGTAGAGAACTACTTTTAAACCTGCACATTAGAGAGAAATTAAGCTCTTGTCCCCATAAATGTACATATAGATTTCTATTACACGTCTGATTGTCTTTTACGTTTACAGTATCTGAACAGTTTTTAACCACCATCATCAACTTTTTGCTTCATATAGCCAGAATACATTGGCATACAGTATAGAACAGTAGTATGGAACAAAAACATAAAAAATAATATAATATATATATATATATATATATATATATATATATATATATATATATATATATATATATATATATATATAGATATCTCAAGAAAAGAAAATCTAAATTTATGGTAATCTTCCTCTCCATATATATTAAAATCCTGGGCTGGCAGTATTTTGTAGAGGAATCTTGACAACTTCACTTGTAATTACTCACTTCCACCAAGGCCCCTACTGATTTGCATTATTGTGTGAGCTGTTGGTGATGAATGCTGGTCCACTGGGAAGGTTATTCAATTGAGTATATATGTTTCCATATATTTTATCTTCTGAATTTTGCAGTGCCTTTTGCAATTACAAGTTTTGTGATACCCTCTTTATAGCTGGATCACAAATAAGGTGCCTTTATTGTGTGTTCTTAGATATAATATTAGAAATAATATTGCAATATTAGAAATAATATTGCAATATTAGAAATAATATTGCATAGCCTAAAGCAGGGGTGTCCAGTCCTCGTCCTGGAGGGTCGGTGTCCTCCTGGTTTTTGTTCCAGCTGTACCCTAAATTAATTAATGGTCCAATTAAGTAATTTAGGGTTCAGTTGGAACAAAAACCAGGCGGGACACCGGTCCTCCAGGACCAGGATTGGCCACCCCTGGCCTAAAGGTAGCATTCCATATTTAAGTAGGAACTCAAGGGAATTGAATTTAGGTGTGTTTCACTAATGATCAATTCATGCAATGCAACTTAACTTATTTCAGCCCAGGGTATCCCTGTATCTTACTGTTGTACGTGTTTATACCATAATTTTTCTTTTGAACTGATAGTGGGATTGTTTGTGCCAGAGTAAAACTCTCTTTTCATATTTTATAGAATCTTGTGAACATCAGACTCAACATAAAGTTTAATTAAAACACCCAGACAGTTCCATGCACCTTACAAGAGAGAATAAAAATACACTTCAGAAAGGAAAGCCAACAAATTAAAAAAGAAAAAAATGAACATATTTTTACTGCAAATTACCACATAAGCCAATTACAGATCTGTCTCTTCTATCTTGATTACAATAAAGCAATGCCAAGAGGCCATGCTTGCTCTGTAACTACTAACAAAATGATGTGATAAAAGTGAGCTTACATGTATGTTAAGTAGTCTGACCTTTAAGCAGCTATACTGGTTGATAGCTTCTTGTCTTTGATGACGTTACTATCCATCTATTTCTTAATCACTATTAGCTTAAGCTCAATGATGACATGTAATTGCCAAATGCATGCAAGGCAAAAACACACACGACTTGCAGTCATGGAAGACCTACATGCCTTTCAACAGCCTACATAATACAAACATGTGAATAAAACTAAAAGGCCTTTAGGGTTAAGGTTAATTGTACTACAACCTCTATGAGTACAGAGTACAACACTAATATTTGATTAAATCTAGGTAAGGATGGTTTCACATTAAACTGTGTATTTGTACAGCAGTATCAAGGTAAGAGCCCACTCAAGCGGCCATTTTGAAAAGAGCTTTGAAACAGAGTTTAAAGTTATAATTGTAAACAGTTGTCAGGATGTTAACAATACAAAGAACAATTATAGGTGTGTTATTTAAACAGTTGTAGCAACACTTGGGGATGTGTAACACTATATTTCGGAACCCCGCTACTTTCTCTTCAATGGGCCAAATGGCCTTTTTTTGTATTCTCAATATTATTTGTTTATTTAGCAGACGCCTTTATCCAAGGCGACTTACAGAGACTAGGGTGTGTGAACTATGCATCAGCTGCAGAGTCACTTACAATTACATCTCACCCGAAAGACGGAGCACAAGGAGGTTAAGTGACTTGCTCAGGGTCACACAATGAGTCAGTGGCTGAGGTGGGATTTGAACCGGAGACCTTGGTTACAAGCCCGTTTCTTTAACCACTGGACCACACAGCCTACTTACACTTCTTCACTCCGAAGAAAACCACTAGACACCATGCAATTTAGCTCTCCAGTAAGGTTAAACAGCATAGTAATTAATGGTAAAATATTTTTGAGGAACCCTTTTAAACTGATGTAAATTCAACTGTAAGTGCATATTATTTTTCAAAAAAAGATGTCAAGCGAGCGTTTACAAAAAGCAGCAACTGATGCACATTTTTATATCAACATGGGAATAAAACAAACCACAGATTCTTAGCTAAATTAGCAATTAATGAGCCCCTAGAATGCTAATTGTTATTATATGTTGATGAATATATTTTGTATTATGTGTTTATTTATTAACTGTATTATTTCTGTGGTAAGGGGGTCCAATGTAGATACCAAATGTACATATATTAAACACTTTCAGTAATAAAACACATTCCTTCAAAGAAAAAAAAGGAAAAAATGCATATAATTGATTTTGACACAAATTAATGGTTCATAATTGCTTTATTTGCAATGGTTTGGGTGTATATACATTAGTCTAATGCAGATGCTGTAAAAATGAATGCCTTGTGATGATGGCAAAAGGTCAATAGCTGATATTTAATTGCTTTGTAGCTTTTCGGTAATTAGGAGATTAATTGTTTATGCATGCTGAAAACTTCATTATAGGGCCTTTCAGAAGCTGGGTACGAGGGCTGCATAAATCACTTGTCTCAAGTACAGTTAAAAAGGTCAGAATGTCCATTTTGAGTGGCAGAGCTGGATAAACTGGTTACGGAAATCCCCCTTTTTAGTCCTATTTTACTCAATACTCTCTCAGATAATATTCACTTTATTATTCAAAATGTTGTTACTTCTACTGCTTCTAAAAACACCTGTCTTGTCTGTTTAAAATTCCTCAGGTGTTGCAGAGTTGCCCCAGGCAACCAACGGCAAACAAGAGATACCTGTATAATTCAACCAGTGATATTCAGCTGTGTGGGCTAACAGACAATCAAACACAGCTTTTTATCTTGCGGTTTCTACCTCAAATAAAGTTTCCTTCAATGTCTGTGGTAGGTGATTATAAGAGTATCCTTTCAAAACTTTTGGTTTATTGTTGCACTAAAGTAACTCTCAGCTGGCATGAATTGCCCCAGATATGCTTTTCTTTAACTGCTTCCCAGCTTGCTACAAAAAAACAAACAAACAAAAAAAAACAGACATCTGTGTACAAAAACACTGTGTTAATGGTAACTATCTTTGAGTTACATCATGGATAAATTGAATGCTTACTGCGGCCAGCAATTCATTATTCACTACTATGTTAGACAATGTTCCCCATATAAATTAGAAATATCAAATAACATAACTGTAAGCTTTACTCTGCTACAGTTTTCACTTGAACTAACAGGCCATAAACTGCAACTTAAACTGAAAAATAACAAAGCATTGGAACACATTTATAATATCAAGACAGATTGTCTTGATATTTTAAATCGTTTTACCAGTGATTCACACAATAAATCAGGCATAACAGAAATACTTACTGCAACTTGTTGATACACAAAAAATCTCACCCAGGAAGGGTATGTGTAAAAGTGATACATTGTATATATACACTGAGTGTACAAAACATTAGGAACACCTGCTCTTTCCAATCAGTGTAGATGAAGGGAAGACAGGTTAAAGAAGGATTTTTAAGCCTTGACACAATTGAGACTTGGGTTGTGTATGTGTGCCATTCAGAGGGTAAATGGGCAAGACAAAAGATTTACAGTAAGTGCCTTTGAACGGGGTATGGTAGTAGGTGCCAGGCGCGCCGGTTGGAGTGTGTCAAGAACTGTGTGTATCAAGGATGGTCCACCACCCAAAGGACACCCAGCCAACGGCAGGCCAGTGGTCGAAAACGGCTCATTGATGAAAGAGGCCAAAGGAGGCTGACACGAATTGTGCAGTGCAACAGATGGGCTACAGTTAGTCAACTGACAGTTCAATACAACATTGGTGCCGAAAGAACCATAAAAGAATGCACAACTCGTCGTACCTTGACACGAATGGGGTATGGCAGCCGACGACCTAACAGAGTTCCACTTCTTTCAGCAAAACACAAGAAACTGCGGTTGAAGTGGGCTAAGGAACGAAAACACTGGACACTGGATTATTGGAAAAACACTGCCTGGTCTGATGAATCCCGGTTCCTGCTGTTTCACGCTGATGGGAGGACTAGGGTATGGAGAAAACCACATGAGTACATGCATCCATCATGCCGCGTGTCAATATTGCAGGCTGGTGGTGGTGGTGTGATGGTGTGGGGTGTGTTTTCATGGCACACATTGGGCCCCTTGATAAAAGTGGAGCAACGTTTGAATGCCACAGGATATATGAACATCATTGCCAATCAGGTGCATCCCTTCATGGCAGCAGTGTATCCATCTGCTAATGGATTTTTTCGGCAGGATAATGCCCCATGCCACAAGGCTCGGATTGTCCAGGAATGGTTCCACGAACATGACAGTGAATTCAGCTTACTGCAGTGGCCTGCCCAGTCACCAGATCTCAATCCAATTGAGCATCTGTGGGATGAGATGGAACGAGCTATTCGGAGTAGAGATCCACGACCAGCCAACTTGACACAACTGTGGGAAGCATTGTAGTCAACATGGGCCAGCATCCCTATGGAATGCTTTCGACACCTTGTAGAGTCCATGCCCCGACGAATTGAGGCTGTTCTGAGGGCAAAAGGGGGTGCAACTCAATATTAGGAATGTGTTCCTAATGTTTTGTACACTCAGTGTATATACTACTTTGTCAAATTAAATTCCACTATACAGCTATCAAATCCCCTCCATTTCACTTTCTTAGCAACATTGATCTTCCCTGAATTGACAATGCCCCCTGCTGATGTACTTAATGAAAAAGAATGCTTGATACCTTGAGATAATTAGCTGCTTCGGATCAATTGCATTGTCACTGGGCCAGTTCTTTTTACCTAGTCCTACTCTACATAAGAGCCAGCAAGTGTTTTTTTTTTTTGTATTGCACATCCAACCATAGCCAATTTAAAAGAAGGGCTTCTTAATTTATTTCTGTCCAGACAAAAGTTACACAAGCACCTGCCATAACACTGTAAGTATGGTATACAGCCAGCATGAGCTGTAAGGGCAGCGTTAATTAAAAATTTCCATAATGATTACCAACTCCTTCAGGCAAATTAGGTGGAATTCTGCATTGAAGTTGGTTCTCCAGAACTACACATTGAGTCATAGCTATATCTGCGTGAAACATCAGTACATTCTTGGATTCAGACAAAACGTTTATCATTTAACTTTTAAAGATGTTCTTAGAATTTCTAAATTTAGCACTGCTGAATGTTTAATAGCTATGGATAATAGTAACAATTTCAACAAACATTCTGATCACTACTTTAGCAAGGACGCATACTATGAATTCTTCTATTTATTTTTGTATGAGTCCTAGAATCCCTTACTTCAAATGTTAGGCACTTTAAAAAAGGCAGAGCAACCTATGAAGTGAAAATTGTTATCATCTATGGGGCGGGGGGGGGGGGGGGGGGTCGACAAAGTTAAAGTGTGAAATGCTGTAGCAGGAGATAAACCAGGTTAAACCATCGTAACCTCTTTCTTGTCCCTGTCTAAGGGCTTAATACGTTTTTTTTCACTATTTTCCTCCCTGATCTTTAGAAATTTATAAGCATTGGGCTCAGACACTCTAAATTGCAAGTCCATTACTTTATAATGTGTGGCAGCAGCATAAGCACTGCTATCAGTCCCTGACAACGGAGGTAGGCATAAATACATTTCGTCCAAAGCAGCTGCGAATGTGAGGGAAAAGAGAGACTCACACTGAGATAAATTGACTGGAAAGACGTTTTTATGAAAAGATCAAATTCTTCAATTACCTGTAATAAAAATACAAGATTTAAGTATCACTCAGACATTCAGCACTAACATATCCAGCAGGTAGGAGAAGTAGTTTAAGTCTGAGAATACACTGTCCTGTTTTATGGTAGGCGAGTTATGGATTTAAATTCTATCCACAAAAAAAAACAAAAAACCACATGAACCAAAAGGGGATTAGCCCACCTACACTCTTAAACAATTATTTCCCATGGTTTTATTAATATATTTGGACTTTTAGTCCCTATTTTGAAGCAAGTACAAAGGCAGAGCAAACTTTCAGACAGGCATAAAATCATTCTAACAATATAAAACTGTCAATAAACTACTGAGAACAAGTTATTCTGACTGCACCAAAATTCTTTCCTATGAGTTTTATATAATAGCTTTGTTTGTTTTTACACTCGCTTTAAAATAGGAGGCTTTAGGGTGGATTTGATCAGCCCACTAGGATAATCCACAGCTGAATTTTGTAGAGCATTTTACAGAACCAGGGAATCCTCCAGAACTGCATCATCTACTTATTTGGTGTGGTAATCCCAGGATAAAAACCAGGGTGATTGACCATTGCTGTAAAATGCCCTAAGAATCCAGGTGTGCCTTATCCTGGCAGTGTATAGTTTTATCAAATCAAACCCCTACATCTTAGATTTGTTTTTTTGTGCCCACAAAGTATTTTGGACAGGGTTTTATATCAGTATAGCTCTAAGGAGGTACTACTGCATAAATGTGAAGTTTCTAGAAGACAGTAGCCGCAGACCAGAGCATGCATTTAATTACCTGATATTTATAATTACATTTTATTATGCATGTTTCGGGTGCCTGAAATAATACAAAGAATATGCAACAGATGCCAGGAATTTCATAAAACCAAAGCTCAAGCGGATTAATTTTACATTTAATATTGCTTCTTAATTGTGAAGCTTTAACTTGAGACATGATAAAAAAAGGTAAGTAATGTACATTATTAATAAAAAATGAAAAAAGGACAGAACTGGCATTTCCCTGAAAAATTGGTTATGATAATGCATTCAAATGGAAATAATGAAGCCTTTTTGTAAATCTTTTATTCACATTTGCTATTCAGAGTCTCTGACTGAATATGATTGTCACAGCAATAAATGTGCAATATTAATAGCAAAAACAATTAACAAGTGAATCTGAAATGTAAACAATAAACCCTAGTGATAGACCTATACCACAAGAAAAGGATAGCCTTCACTTGCCAGGTCCATTTTTATTTATCTGTTAAAAAAATAGTACAAAATAAATAATAATAATAATAATAATAATAATAATAATAATAATAATAATAATAATAATAATAATAAACACCAATTAGTCCATATCATATTACCAATTATTTAAAAAAAAAAGATTGTGGTGAATATTGTAACATTACATTTTGTAATGGATTGCTTTAGCTGTATTAAAAACTGAACTGTGGGCAATGACAAATTACATGGTGTTTACATATGGTCCAATATCCTCACGCCTAGGGATATTTTTCACGACGAGGCGAAGGCAAGTGTCGTTAAAGGGCATTGCACAAAATGGTAACCCCACACCTCCTAAAGTGAATTAGTAGTCCAGTGAATTAGGCAGAATGGTTCTAAAAGTTCCAAGCTGTGCTGGTATGATGACATATCTGCAAAGGTTGGAACATTTGTTAGCCAATGACATTGCTTCCTCTTGTATGGCAATTTTATATGTTAGTTGGGTTATATACATGGTGCATTGTGAACAGGATGGCTTCAGTAGTTACGTCAGACCAGAAACACAGACTCAGGAAGTAGCGGGTGAAACTGAGCGCTACGGCACTCAGCTATTTTATTAAATAATAAAACAAAAACAAAAGACTTAAACAGAACACCAAACAAAAAGGCACAAGGGCCAAACAAACAAACGAAGAAACGATAATGTTAACAAGTATTATTATAGCAATTGTTTTTTCTCTCTTACTGTGCAAAACACGTCTTGCCTCTGACACTCTCCGCTTTAGCGTGGACAGCTGGAGGCTTTTATATTCTGGCCGAGGGGTTAACTAGCTATTAATTAATTATTGCCCCTCGGCCATAGTCTGCACGAGTTTCATAAGGATGCGTGACTGTCAGCTAGTTAAATAATCAGTAGCTGATCAGTCATGCATCCTCACGATGTTTTATAATTAAAATATAAAACAATAACAAATACGCGGCGCTTCGCCGTACTATAAACATAAATCATAATATAAATAAATAATAAACAAAGGGGCGGGACACTCCGCCACATGCATATAACCTGTAAAACCAATAGAAGATGTCAGGAACATTACAGGGACAATTACGACTGTTTCAAAGAAAAACTACACATACAATAAAAAATAGAGAAGCTTGTATTCCAAAATGATATTCTGCAAGGTCCTCTATCATTGGGAACAAACCCAGAAGATAGCAATTCAACATGCTTTCCACACGGCCCTGGATTAATTCTCATTATCTGCACTATCCTATATTAATACGTTTTACTCACTCTTTAGGAAACTAATAAAATGACTTCTGTTTACCAAACAAACTGGGAAATAGGAAGATTTTACAACTAATTGAATGTTATTAAATACATCTGATTTAATGCCTCACTAATGCACAGGTCAGCCTGTAAATGAAGCCATTGCAGTGTTTAGCAGATACAAATGCCCCTCGATCACAACACATAAATAACAGGCACTCTGTGGCAGCACTCTTGGCTGAGTAGGGTTACGATCACATTAGTCAACTTGTATGCATGGACAGGCGTCCATGCAGCTTTGTAAGTGAAATCATTGAAGAATCATTTGTGTCCAGCTAACAGGCTTCAAGCTTTTTATTTATTTTATTTTATTTGGAGGGGGTGGGGGGGGTTCTTTCCCCACAGCAGGAGAAGTGACTCTTCATCTTAAATCAGGGAAATGATAGCTCTTTCACAGGTATCTCTGATTAAATTAACTATCACAAGTATTGTGTGCTGAAAGTCACTGTGGAAGAACAGATACTTTGGGCCTCATTTACGAAAGGGCGCTAAACTTTGTGGTGCGCAATAACTGCAATTACTGTGCACGTTAATGATTTCCGTATTTACTATTGCAATTTTATTCATTATCACACGAAATAGTGGGCATATTATGGTGCACACTAATTTTATTGTGCCATACTATGGTACTCAGAATGAATTTGTGTTTTGTATGGTAATGCATGATAATGTATTTAAATGCTCATCTAGCTCAGAATAATGAGATGAGCTGTATTCACATGGTATTTACTAAAGGACGTTAATTTTAGTGCGCACATTAAAGTGATCATTCATTAGTGCGTATGGGAACCAGGCTTTTACCACTGATAGGCGTGCTATTTTTCTGGTCAGAAAACTAGTGATGTTGAGTACGATTCTTTTTACTGACTCGACTTGTTTGATTCATTCAGATTAGTGAATCAATCCAACAGACTAGTTTGTTTGATTCACTGATTCACTAACGTGAAATAAATATCTCTTGCTGAATTACTTTGTAATGAAAATTTGTTTAAATGGAAAAATCTAGCAGCAAGGGCCATTTAAGTTAAGACTGTTCACTTGGTGGGCTGCACTGTAATATATATATAAAAAGTTAATCTTGGTTTTATCACATATTTAATTGATCCCAGTCCCTAAAATTCGTTTGAACTCTGTCGGAGCCAGGGCATTTAGTTATAATGCCCCCCGTCTTTGGAACTTGCTCCCGATTCATATCAGGAATGTGAGCACAGTTGAATCTTTTAAATCCTGTTTGGGTCTGTTTATTTGTAACTAGATTACATAATAGAAACAGGCTTTTTATATTTCTTTTGTAACGTGCCATTGTTTATAGGGTAATAATAATAACAATTATTATTATTTTATAACAAATTATAGTAGTTTAATTTTGTTGTGTTCATCTGTGTCTCCTTCAGTCCAAAAACACATGATGTACTAAGTGAGATTTTTAAGTGTGGAAGATGACCGGTGTCATAGGAAATAAGTTGCCCGGGAAATAAGTTGATCGTGCAAGCGCAGTAAGGCAAAAGTAGACAAAAGTAAGGCGGGGCTACAGTTTGATTAAAGGGGAGGTTCACTGCATGGCTTTTTATTTTTATCTGGTCGTTTTATTTACTAGACTGTATGTTGGTGCGTGTTCGTGCCACTGTCTTTTCGTATGAACTTTAAAATGTGTGATCGACGACTGTTTATATGGTAAACTGTTTAAACCTCTGTCTTTTTATGATTCTATAACATCGATGTCAATCTGATATGACAATGAGTATTTTTTGTGTATGACTCCTCCCATGTATATGATGCGTATGAACCCCCCCCGGAGATGAGCGTCCCGCTGAACAGTTTCCAAATGTTGGCAAGTATGATTTGATGCTAATATATATTACAGCGATATTCACATTCCCTTATGTAGCGTCACACTGTCGAATATATCTGATCTATTCATTTTAAATTCTTTATTTAATATACAAAGTACTGTATGTAAAAATAAATGAAAGAACAAATATAAAATAATAATACTGTATAAGCAACGGTTTTCAAGTACATCATGTGATTGATGTGCACCGTGGCCTAGTTAGTAATCGCAGCATGGAGCTTAATTTTTTCCATGATTGAAACTCATGCTTTAACTTTTGGACAATCGCTCGCATACCTGCTGTCCATACTGTAGTGCTTCCCAAAACAAAAACACCTCCAGAAATGCAAAATAACGTCAATATGTAACACATTTTGCTAGTTAACGTTTGTTACACAAACAGAAATACACAATCAGAAATGTACAATCATACAATTCATTTTAAATAATTTATTTGCTGCTAATATATATTACATTCCCTTATCTAGCGTAATACTGTCGAATATATCCGATCTACATGTTAATGTAAATTATACGTACAAAAGTCATTTTAAATTATGCATTTTTGTTAGGCTAATATATCGGATCTAAAGCGATATTCACATCATCTTATCTAGCAGCATACTGCCGAATAAATCAGATCTACTAATTGATATAAATTATACTTACAAAATTAATTTAAAATTATTTATTGTCAATAATATATCTGATCAACTTATTTCCTGGGCTCGATCTACTTCTTTCCTAGCCTAGGCTCATTTACATTAGAAACAATGGAACCTCCCCTTTAAATTCTAGAGCTTGATCAACTTATTTCCCGATCAACTTATTTCCTGTCGACACCGGTACTAAGTTAACTTGGTTTCAATGGTTTCTAGGGATGGAATTAAATAAAAAACCTTGGGTTGGTTAATACTAAGGTTACCATACTAGCAACTATCAGCATGCACAACCAATGATCAATATGACATTCATATCAACAGGCTTATGCAGCATTCACTACAATATGTATCTCTGGTGTCTGATGGAGATTTGTTTTGTAGCACTACAATGCACCAATAGCCATCAATAATACATAGACATAGGCAGTCAGTAAGATAAATAATAGATCTGAATAGGAAATCAAGATTTAGTTCAACAATCTTCAGTCACATTTTATTGTTAAAAATATAACCGGTTACAGTACAAACATTATTTGCATGTCTAAGCTTTTTCATTTATAACATTTACATCAGTCACTTATGTCCCATTTACTCAGCATAACTTTGGTCTTTGTAGTGTGCCAGTAAGCTGATGTTCTAGAAAGTAAAGGATTTTATTTTATTAGAATGGAATATCAGAATGATGCTAAGGCATGCATTCTATTCAATGCTGTATTTATAAAGATAATCTAGTTTAAAATACAGTATACACAATATAGATGGTTTACAACTGCATTTTACATAACAAAGAACTGTTTCTTCCTCGTAGTATGCAAAACTAAAACTGTATACAAAAGTACAAAGACATTTTAAATTTCTCAGCTGTTTGAAAACCTTCATGATGACCTGATTTTCTGCAACTCTGCCTAATAATGCCACTGGAGGCAAATTTAAAATAGGACAATGCAGAGAATGTATTTAAAAAGGTGCAGAAAAAAAGGTGTATTCCATTAAATCTCTGCAGCAAACGTATGTGGAACAAAAGGGTTCAGCTCACAAACCTTTGTTGGCTTGTTTGTCAATTCTTAACACTGGGATGAAAATAAACATTAAGGTTGATTTGCTGCAACCCTGCAGCAAGTTTTCTGTTGTGTATAGATCAAACCGGATTTTATGCTCTGCAATCAATACATTCATCCACATTCACAGTCTGTCTATTAGTATAGGCAATCATGTACAATATTTGTAACTACAGTATCTAGATTGTTTATCAGTTATAATTAGATTCTGTGATGCATCACCTTCTACAAAAGCTAAAAGCTTTTGAGTCACCGTAATGGGAAAAGCTACAGTTTACAGTAGGTTGCAGAGTGGGCAAATAGAGACGGTTAAAACACAAAGCCTTGGTATAAATGAAAACAAAAAAGGCTGGCAAATATTAATTTACATATGTGACGTGATGCTTGTGTAATCATTTTCTAAAGACTACATTGTATATTACCCTGAAGTAATTAACATATATAGTTTGTAACAGGGTGGCATGGTGGTTATCTTGTACTGCAGAAAGATTCCTAGACGTACTTAAGTCTGTTTTTTGCAGTTTCCTGTTACTTTGTTACTGAGCAAAAATGGTGTAAAAGCAATCATTGTTTTTCATTCCAGTGGAGCACAACATAATCTATAAAGGAGTAAATATCAAGCTACAACTGTTGCTGTTTTGATTGTAGAATCCAATTTTTAGGTGTCAGAATCCAAACAAATCAAGCATTTTTATTTGTTGTTTTGGTTTTACTATGACCATTTATAGTTCATAAATGAGGTCAATTGTGGATCAGGTTTGTTACTGTAACAGAGACAGAATTATTCTTGGTGATAAATCTTTCTCCCGACCTGTGAAGGCATTGTATAAAGGGAACAGAGTGCCCTGTACTGGATGGCCTGACAATTCATTCCCAGGGTTAGGTGGAAATCGGCCATCTAGAAAGGGGGCACAACTGCGGTACATTATGTCATCGCCCCAGAGGGAAAGCGATGTGGCAACCACAGATTGGAGGAGAGACGGCTTCAATCGCTGACCAAGGGGGCGTGACTGACGGTACAAGAAGGGGACGTGACTAGGTGATGTGTTCCTTTGTAATGGTTAAGAGCAAACCGCTGAAGGACGAGTGTAAAATTACTGTGAGTGTTTTGTTTGTTTTGTCATGTCTAAAAAATGTGCTTGTTTGTTATTATTAGACAGCTAACACGATATGGAGCTGTCGCTACAGGCCAGCACTAAAACCGGCCACACTGCACCACTGTTCCTCTAATAAATTGTATTACACCACGAGCACAATAATAATCACTCTGGACTTGTGAATGTGTGTCTTTGTGTGTGTTCTACTGTGTTTATTATTTACGTACTGTGTAATTATTTCAGGACT
Source organism: Acipenser ruthenus (assembly GCF_902713425.1). Lineage (NCBI taxonomy): Eukaryota > Metazoa > Chordata > Actinopteri > Acipenseriformes > Acipenseridae > Acipenser > Acipenser ruthenus. The sequence goes on from NC_081196.1 coordinate 35,975,455, forward strand.
GCAACCCAGTGTTTTGGAACAGTGCAATACACATGTGTATTGCCTGGGATTATTCTTTGTGGTCACCAGACCAGGATTACAAATAAACATATTGTTTGGACCGTGAACTTTGTTGCTGAGTTTGAAGAATGAGTTTATTTATTTTTTGCTTGTTTCTGGATTACCTCAGGGATGGGATGAACATGTTAGGTGAACATGCAACTTAGGTGAACTGTTTAACACAAGCTTTTTCTGCTTTCAGAAGGGCTGCATATACACATTGCAGTAGCCACTTACTGTACAGGGCCCTATTCACAAAACTTGTGCAGGGTTCTCCCCAGGCCTTTTCAGTTGGGTCGACCGCACGGCGAAGTGGCTGTCGCCGCCCGGCTGAAAAAAACTGATCCCGTCTTGCAGATGCTACTGTGCCTTTAGCAATAAGGATTGATTGCGCTTCTAGCAGACTAGAGCACTTGCACGTTGCTGGGTGAAAAAAAAAAAATCTTGGAACCACATGACAGCTGTGTTACGTCTCGACACAACATTTAACCAATCAGAGAATTGAAGGGGCGGGTTTTCTGTGTTAAGCATTTCAAGAGGCTAAAAAGTTAGACTACTAAAAAAAAATAACCGATTATTTATTTTCAAAGCAAATAGTGACAATGAATTCAGGGTTTTCAAAATAAGCCGGCAATCAGCACAATCCACCCACTAATACTATATTTGCGCCGGCTACTTTATTAAAAATATTAAGATTTTCGGGTATTATCATTCAGTCCATTTATTGTACTGTAAGGTGATATAGTACATAATAGCTATACATATGCTCAAAAAAAGTGTATTCTTTTTGTTGTAATATCATAAAAATATGCACTAAGGTGCTTGTGAGAGATATTGGGGGTTCATGTATAAAGACTGTACACTGAACACTGGTCAGCTGATATACAATTACAAATGCTTAAGTGCAGAGGTGCTGGATTATTACAGTCCGGTTTCATGCAGCAGTTATGATGGCGACCAAACATGTGTACTGTTGTGTAAAAAAATTGTTAAAATGAACAGTTGCATTCAAAAAATGTAGAACAGCGAAAAACAAAAATAGACTGAATTAAGTGAAAAGGTTACCTTTTTTGTTTTGTTTTTTTGTGTGAACTCCAATAACTCTACGTTATCTTTCCCCTGTCAAATCGTAGAGTGCCTAAATAAGCCCAGTAATTTACCATAATAAAAAACAGTAATGAAAAAGAAAATGTATAACAAAAAAAGAGCACCAAGATATAGTCAACGAAAGACAACACATTATTAAAATTATTTGTCGTATTATATATTTAAGGTAAGGCAAGTTTATTTTTCTGTTAAAACACAACCCAACACAAGCAACATGTTGCCAAAGGGGAAGACACCTCACACTGTTTGCCTTCCACTCCAAGTTTCTTTGAAAGATACAGTATATATTGAAGTAAGACAGACCATGTGAATGAAGACATAAAAGACATTAGGGCTCCATGGGTATACAATACACCCTATGAGACCCAATTGGGGCCACATCGGTGAACCAGGAGGAAGCAATGCATAGAAAGCATATATGGCATGATGCCTATAGTTCTCCAAGCTCTGCCCAGGACAAACAGCATCTGTACTGTGCCTAGTATACCAAACAATAAGGAAGGATTCTGCAACCCAGTAAATACTGTTAATTTGGTCAATCTGAAACAGTATGAAAATTTACTTAAATGACGTAGTAAAGCTCAGCTAAAAATGTACAGCTGCCTTAATTCCACCATTTCAGTTCACAGAGAACAATAGTTGTACAGTATTCTTTTATTTCGCTCTCACACTTTCTCATTATGTTGCCATTTAAATTCAATAGTGTGCAAATGGAGCAGTCAGCAGAACATGTAAAATGGACTTAACATTTTGAAGTTTTGAGAACTGACTCTTTATTTTAATTACTTTTTTTTTATTTATTAGCACCAGCTCTAAATAGCTTTGATATGGATGGAAATTCCAACAAATGGTTTTCGAGGTTGTTTTAAGGGAATGCTCAAGCAAGTCATGAATTACCAGCTGTGTAAATGTTTGCAGCATGCCTCCTAACAACTTGACAGAGTTTCAACTCTATAAAGGCTGGTATTGATAGCATGGAAGGTATATATTGTGTATGTCTACTAAATTCATACCATCTGAAAATAATAAAACATGTTTATGTGCACAGAAAGAAGTGAGACCATAACAAACCACAAAACTTCTCTGTCACAGCTCGGTGTCTGACATTTTAAATGTAAAAGAGTGATTGAGTCTACATAGTTGTTTTTAATGGACTAATTATTAAAAGCTTAAATGCAGAATGTCAAGTCTAATAGCTAATTGTGCTCATAGACTACAACACCTCTCTATTGCATGATTACTAAAATGCATTTCCTCAATAATGAAACAGAACTGACGACAAGGATGTGGAACCAAAATAGCTGTTCATCTCTAATTGAGAGTTGTTATTTTATGATTCCTATACTTACGATTTTGAAAAACATGGTCTTTAATTGAGAAGCATGTTCACTACCTCCATGGGATGGAAATAGTATTTTGCGCAAATAGACAATGTTGCCACTTGCACATTAGACTTGATCCCTGGGGATCCAATCCAAATATGATTTGTGGGATGGCTATGAATAGAAAAACAGGAGTAAATGAGATTTTCAGCACTGTAATAGGACTGCTTTGAAAAGTAACCCAGCAGTCATCATCTGAAAGAGGTTGGGTATTTCTTTTTCTCATAGAGTTCAAGTGCATGGTAACAACAGTATTTCTGCCAACATATCCAGTCTTGCTCTTGATTCACTATTCTTTCTAATTCAGACTAATCCATGGAAATGGAAATACAGTAACACACTGAAAATGTCTATTTTTCTATTATGATGCGTTGCGGACCTGCAATAATTATACCCCCAATGTCATGAAATTGGAGGTACCTTAATAATTGCCTGTACAATCTACATGTCATCTATAAGTTATTTTTATAATTAAACCCAGTTCTTCGTATTATTATTATTATTATTATTATTATTATTATTATTATTATTATTATTATTAATGATATACTGCATCTCTAATAAGAAACACACAATGCTGTAAAGAATTTTAACCAAGATTTAAGCACAGTCAATTTAACAGCTAAATTACATAAACTACCCCATACAAGTATGGGTAAACATACATGGTAGTGCATTATATATTATAGCAACACTGCAAGAAGGCTAGCAGTTGATGGACCAATTGCTCTGTAAGTAAATAATATTTATTGTAAAGTGAATGATTGCCAGTTGAGGTTGTAATGTGAGCGAGTGTGTTGGTGTAACAATCTAGCAACTTGCACAGGGCACAGCTGACTGGATTTAGAATAATTTGCAACCAATTGTCTATAGCCCCCTGATCTCAACCTGTAGGGTATTATATAAGCATTGACGCCAAGCTACTGCGCCAGCTCACCAAAGGGCCTTATCACCAAAAGGCCAGTGGTCTACACCGTGGGAGTCCACACGAGGACAGGCCAACATGGACTGGCTGCAAAACTCTCTACCCAAGCTTTGAACTACAGGCTCCAACTCCAAACCAGGTTTGCATACATTTCTTTCTTTTTCCTTTTTATTATTCAGTGCTCTCGCTCCTCCTGTACCTGTCTGTTTTTGCCTCCCTCTCGTCACCACCCTCTCCCATACCAATTTCTACTTCCTTTCCTCTACTGCTCCCTACCATCTATATCCCTGTAATCCTCTCCTCTTGTTCCTGTCCTCTGTCTCCTCCCTCCTGGACCCCTGACTCACTTTCTTGATAAGCTTGACTTCCTCCTCTCCTCCCTCCCCTCTCCCTGCAACCCTGTTGTTCTACTAGGTGACTTCAACATCCACCTCTCCAACCCCCCCCACTCACTCAGCTGGCCGTCAACTGGACCTCGTCTTCACCAGGGACTACTTGCCCCCCACCCTCTCTGTCACTCTTCTCGACAGCTCTGACCACCACTTTATCTCCTTCTCTGTCACTCCCATCCATTCCTGACCCCCTGCCGACCCTCTCTGTCACCTTCCGTTGAAATCTCCATTCCCTCTCCCCTTCTGTCTTCTCCTGTGCTGCTCTCTCACACCTCCCCTCTATCAACTCCTTCTCCCAACTCTCTGTCGACTCAGCTACCTCCACCTCCTGCCTTGACTCCCTTTCCCCTCTCACCCCTCAACCTGCATGCCTCTCCCCGCCCCAGTCCTGGCTCTCCTCCATGCTCCACTCGGCTCGTACTGAACTGCGCACTGCTGAAAAGAAATGGACGAAAACCAATCTCTCAGCGGTCTTGGATCTCTATCACTCGCTCGTCTCTTCCTTCTCTTCTACACTCACCTTTGTCAAATGCTCCTTCTTCCACTCATTCAGTCTTCCACTAACAATCCTCGTAAACTTTTCTCCACCTTCTCCTCCCCCCTTAGCCCATCCCCCCTCTTCCACCCTCCTCCATCTTGGCTGCTGACTTTCCCTCCTTCTCCTCCAAAATCGCAGACATCCGCAAACTCTTCACTACCTCGCTTCCTTCACCACCCATACCCTGTCCTCTGCTCACTCCCTCCCCATCACCCTCTGAAACCCCTATTATTCTACCCTCCTTCTCGCCCCTCTTGGACTCTGATCTCTGCTCCCTGCTCCAGAGCCATAAACCCACCACGTGTACTCTGGACCCCCTCCCCACTCACCTCTTCCAGGCTGCTGCCCCTGCTCTACTCCCTTTTATTTCCTCTCTCCTCAACACCTCTCTGCTCTCTGGCTGCTTCCCCTCTGCCTTCAAACAAGCCTGCATCACCCTCATCTTAAAAAAACCCTCCCTTAAAAAAACACTCCACTAAAACTGCTCTTCTCTCTGTCACGAACACTCTACTCTCTGCTTATGCCGCCTCCCTCTCCTCTGTCCTAATTCTCCTCTACCTCTCTGCTGCCTTTGACACAGTTGACCACTCTATTCTCCTGTCCTCCCTTGCTGACCTGGGACTGTCCGGCATGGCTCTTGCCTGGTTCTCCTCCTACCTCTCCGAGCGCGTGTACCGGGTGTCCTGCCGTGGCTCACCTGCCATCTCTTGCTGTCTTTTGACAGGTGTTCTCCTGTTTTCTCTCAACACCTGCTCCCTAGGTCCCCTCATCTTCTCCCATGGCTTCTAGTATCACTGCTGATGATGCCCAGATCTTCCTCTCCTTTCCCACCTCTGATTCCGACATTTCCTCCCGTATCTCCACCTGTCTCTCGGCCATCTCCTCCTGGCATCACCTCAAACTCAACCTCTCCAAATCAGACCTCCTTTTCTTTCCCCTCTCTTCCTCCCCCACCGCTGAGCTCTCTATCTCTATTCCACTTGAATCCATCACCCTCTCTCCTTCCTCATACACCAAGAACCTTGACCTTTCTGCTCCCTCCTATCTCCAGATTATCCTTTCTAACTACACCCCCTCTCACCCCCTCTGCTCCTCCACTGGCAGACTAGCTGTACCCCTCCTCCACTCCCCTGCCTCCAGAGCCCGCTCTTTCTCCACCCTTGCCCCTCAGTGGTGGAACGACCTACCCACAGATATCAGGACTGCTCAGCCCCTGACCACCTTCCGGCGCCTACTCAAAACACACCTGTTCAGACAGCATCTACAAACATCACAACTCTCAACCATACTGGACTATATGGCACCCAATTGTACCAGTACTTGCACTGAACTGCTCCATATCTTACCACATTCAACTACTGCACCTAACTATAATTACTTACTGTATCTTGTATTTGATTTTACTCTGGTAACCATACTCATGTAATTACTCTTATTTGAAATCATTCACATCCATTTATCATACTTACTACATGTTCTTACTGGACTTTACTCATATAAGCAAATACTGACTGTAAGTTTTAACTGCTTGTGAGAGGGAAGGGATCTGGAGTGGCCGTCAGGCGCATGTGTGAGCTTGTAGGGGGTTCGGACGCCCCATGTATTCCCATGCTGTCAGGCAATGTCTTATTGACAGGAGTCAGCTGTGAAGGAATCAGCTGATGCTCTGTCATTGGCTGGGGGGGTGGGGCAATATGGGGTGAATGGTTAAATAAAAAGGCACTGTTTTGTATGCTGTCTGGCTCATACAGGAAGTATAGTGGAGCGTGACTTCACGGCGGAATCCTGATACTTTGAAGCGAAACTGGAAACTCTGGAGCAGCGAGTCCAGTGTGAGACACACAGACCCGGTGTTGCAAGCAAGCCACACACCGGTTATTTTCTTTTCGCTAACTTAGATAGTTAGCTTAGCAGGACTGAGCCATCCCACAGTGTATATGTGAGGATATTGAGCAGTGCCTGTTTCTCTGGGCTTCCACTGCTTGAGGGAGCAACGAGCCTCGGTTAAAAAACCTGCACACTTTATTTTGCAGTTTTTCCTTAAAGTTTTTTGTTTTCCTTTTTTCTTTCGCCTTTTACTTATTCTTTTTTGGTTTAATAAATCTGGACGCCTGTGCCTGCATTTCATATTCGAACTTTGTGTCTGTCTTGTGTTTTCCCACACCCTTCCACATTGCTCTTAGTCAAACTCTTACTTATAATTTACTGTATTCTTTATTTTGCTCTTACTTGAATTTGATCTTACTGTACTTTCATAACTGCTCTTACCTGTATTATGGTATTCTGCAATGTGATATTTTATAATGTGATAACTTGTAATGTGATATTTTATAATGCGATACTTTGTGCTGTGATATTTTGTAACAATTGTAAGTCGCCCTGGATAAGGGTGTCTGCTAATAAATAAATAAATAAATAATAATATATAGTTGCAGACAAAAGTATTTGGGCAATTTAAAAAGAATGAGAAAAAATACAAAGAAAGTGATTTCTACAATTTATAATTGTTCTATTGAAAGATATAAATTAAAGTAGAGATAATAAAACAATACATTATTACATAATATGCATACAATGAAAAAAAAAATGCACAAACTATTTTCATACTTTGACGTGTATTTGGGCTACCAACATATTTCGTATGAAACACATATGTTACTAATTATTGACAATTATCATGATTGAAAACCAACACCTGATGATAATTATAGAATAAATAAATACATAATCATTAAGTGCTGAAAAATAAATTGGAAATTTGTGATTAAAAAAAGCAACAAAAATGGTTAAAACTAGAGTACAGCAACCATCTCAAAATGGCAGTGATACAACTAAATGAAAAAGGAGAAACTACCAGAAAAATAGCAGAAAGACTTGGTTTTCCAAAAAGCACCGTGTGGGCTGTTATTGACAAACACAGAAGAACAGGAACTACTGAAACTAGCTACAGATGTGGAAGATCAAGAAAGATTTCTGCAAAATTTGGAAGATGAATCGTTCGAGGAGCCCAGCAAAATATTTGACACAAGAATTGAGATAAGATGGTCAAAAAATTCACGAGTGATTCAATGATACCTTAACAAGATGAACATCCATGGGTAATAACCAAAATGCAAACCTTTGTTAAAAACAATACACAAAATAAAGGGAGTTTTCCATTGAACACGAAGTCTGATGATTTTTTTAAACCAAATTTTATGGTCAAATTAATCCAAAATATAACTTTTTTCACCAAGAAAGCAACAAAATGTTTGGAGGAAGAGAGGAGAAGAATGTAAAGAAAAGTTAATCATTCCCAGTGTTAAACATGGTGGGGGTTGTGTGATGGTATGGGCTTGTTTTTCTTCCTCAGGCACTGGCGGCCTTTGTATTGTAGAAGGATCAATGAATGCTGCAAAATATCAATAATTCCCCCCCCCGCCCCCCCCTCCCCCCGCCCCCCAGGCGGCGCTCGGCCATTTGTGCGCTGCAGATTATGATAGTGCAATGTGTTCAACAGCAAAATATGTTAACTGTTGTATGATTTGTTATTATTATCCATGTTTAAAATGAAAAAAATCCTTTGCATATAATAAATGTCCTGAAAGGAATAAAAGATTAAACACAATAGTCTACCTTAAATAAAGATTAGCATTTTTTTCTAACAGAAATTAACCATAGGTGTAATAAAACTGATTCCCCCTTGTTACTATTATACAATGATTTATGAAAAAAAAAAAAAAAACCCTGCGCATAGTAAGACCTCTGGGGCCCAACTAAAGTCGACTAGCCATGGCTGGTCAATTATGCAATAATGAAAGAGGAGACTAGTGTTTATCTTGTGCTGTACTGCAAAAGGTCAGCTTTGGCAAAGATCTGTGGTCAGTAGAACATTATAAGGAATGCACAATGGAGTTTCTAGGTGTACATCTACCACCACAAAACTTCCTTCAAATGCGGTATATATTCATTTACTATTGTACCCAACAGCTTGTCGCTCATTGCCAAAGAAAAGTTCATGAATGTTTGGAAATGGGCCAGTTTCTCCTAAACACATACAGACGTGCTCAAATTTGTTGGTACCCTTCCACAAAAAACGAAGAATGCACAATTTTCTCTGAAATAACTTGAAACTGACAAAAGTAATTGGCATCCACCATTGTTTATTCCATATTTAATAGAAATCAGACTTTGCTTTTGATTTTTTATTCAACATAATATTGTAAATAATAAAACAAATGAAAATGGCATGGACAAAAATGATGGGACCACTAACCTAATACTTTGTTGCACAACCTTTAGAGGCAATCACTGCAATCAAACGTTTTCTGTAGCTCTCAATGAGACTTCTGCACCTGTTAACAGGTAGTTTGGCCCACTCTTCCTGAGCAAACTGCTCCAGCTGTCTCAGGTTTGATGGGTGCCTTCTCCAGACTGCAAGTTTCAGCTCTTTCCATAGATGTTTGATAGGATTCAGATCAGGACTCATAGAAGGCCACTTCAGAATAGTCCAATGTTTTGTTCTTATCCATTCTTGGGTGCTTTTAGCTGTGTGTTTTGGGTCATTATCCTGTTGGAGGACCCATGACCTGCGACTGAGACAGAGCTTTCTGACACTGGGCAGTACGTTTCGCTCCAGAATGCCTTGATAGTCTTGAGATTTCATTGTGCCCTGCACAGATTCAAGGCACCCTGTGCAAGGCGCAGCAAAGCACTCCCAAAACATAACCGTGCCTCCTCCATGTTTCACTGTAGGTATGGTGTTCTTTTCCTTGAAAGCTTCATTTTTTCATCTGTGAACATAGAGCTGATGTGACTTGCCAAAAAGCTCCAGTTTTGACTCATCTGTCCAAAGGACATTCTCCCAGAAGGATTGTGGCTTGTCAATATGCATTTTAGCAAATTCCAGTCTGGCTTTATGTTTTTCTTTCAAAAGTGGAGTCCTCCTGGGTCTTCTTCCATGGAGCCCACTTTCACTCAAAAAGCGACGGATGGTGCGATCAGAAACTGACGTACCTTCACCTTGGAGTTCAGCTTGTATCTCTTTGGCAGTTGTCCTTGGTTCTTTTTCTACCATTCGCACTATCCTTCTGTTCAATCTGGGGTCAATTTTCCTCTTGCGGCCGCACCCAGGGAGGTTGGCTACAGTTCCATGGACCTTAAACTTCTTAATAATATTTGCAACTGTTGTCACAGGAACATCAAGCTGCTTGGAGATAGCCTTTACCTTTACCATGCTCATCTATTATTTTCTTTCTGATCTCCTCAGACAACTCTCTCCTTTGCTTTCTCTGGTCCATGTTCAGTGTGGTGCACACAATGGTACCAAACAGCACAGTGACTACTTTTCTCCATTTAAATAGGCTGAATGACTGATTACAAGATTGGAGACGTGTGTGATACTAATTAAAGAAACTAATTAGTTTGAAATATCTCTATAATCCAATTATTTATTATCTTTTCTAAGGGGTACCAACAAATGTGTCCAGGCCATTTTAGAATATCTTTGTAGAATAAGCAATAATTCATCTCTTTTCACAGCTTCTTTGCTTTATTCTATGACATACCAAAGGCATGCAAGTATACATGATAAAATAGCTTTTAATTTCATCACTTTTCGGGAGGAATGAAGCATTATTTCAATGAGCTGTAAGGGTACCAACAAATCTGAGCACGTCTGTACATATGGTTTGCAGTAAAATTCCATGTTTTAAATATATCTAATTAGCTAGAATATATCTACAAAGAAAATAGCATTGGTCTTCTTGTGCTGTTTCTGTTTAGCCCCTTTTTTATCTTTCAAACAGTTCAAGCATTTTTCAAATACAACACTGATATTTCCCTTTCAAATGCCAATTTCCTAGTAAGTAACATGTTCTGATTTGTAATGAAATTACTTCTTACACAGCAAGGCTTTTGCTTGTGGTTACTTTCCATCATAAATAAATATGAATCTTGACACAGACTATGTGATTTTCCTTCCACCAGTAATTCTGGAAGCTACTATGTCAGTACTAATATAGCTGTAGTTCCCGTGCACATTTCCAATATCACAGCTTAGCAATTGTAGCACATGGAATCTCAATAATTAAATGTGAACCTTTCAAAATGTATGGACCTCTATCTCTCACATACTTAAAGTACAACCCCACTCCTCCAAGTCTAAACACTGTTACTGCCCAGCGTTATGAGCATGACACAATTATTTACCAGCATATTACTGTGGTGTAGCAGCATAAACATTTCCACAATGACATTTCAATCTAGCGCATAAGAAATAGGTCTGTGTGTTTTAATATATGAATCCTCCCCACCTCGACATAGTCCAGCTCAGTAATGTAAGTGTCTCACCAAAGGTTTCTTGTGACTGTAGATGAATAGCATTACATGCAGGAGAATAATTACTGCAGCTGCATAACATGGGGCTCAAGGTATTTCTCAATTTATTTGAATACTGTTGCAGTGTTCAGTTCTTAGCCAAGTACAAAACTCATTTAATACTGTAACACAATGTATCACTTTAACAAAAGACAGCAATGGTGGTAATAATAGCTAACTAAATAGGGGGAGAGATATTGTACACTCATGCGCATATCCACAGATTAAAGGATAAACTGATCTATTCTTGGATACTGAATGTACCCAGTGAACTGAAATATTATTATTGGTAACATTCCTTTAATCAACGATTATACCTTTTTAAATGCCTGGGAGGAGATGACTTGATTCATTTCAAGATAATTTGTTCCTCTGAATGTGTTTGTGAGTGTGTTGTGGGAAACACAAATATAGGCTGTGTTCACACTGGGTTCGTTTAGACGTTAGAGGGTTTGGTCCACACTCGGTACGGTTCGGTACATTTGGTGTGAAGTGTGAACAACTTGGGAACTGAACCGTACCGAGTCAAACTAAAGGGTGGCCTCGGTCCGTTTGGCAAATTAACTGAGTTTGGTTCGCTTGCTCAATGTGAACAACTGCTGCTCCTGCTGGGTTCCTGTTGCACTTAGGAAATTAACTATACAAGGTAACCTGACTTGGAAGTAAACATTTCATGTGCTGTTTAGTTCATATTCTGAGGTAACAAGTTGAGCAAAAAAACAAAATGTCTCAGGGGACAGTGTGAGGAACTGAAGCTCTGATAGAAATTTGGTCGGACACCAAAATCCAAGCCGAACTGGACAAAACTCACAAAAATAGTAATATATTCAGTCTTTTCTCAAAGGCTAAATGAGAAACTGTGAACAATGAAAATGTGAACAATGTAGGCCTAAGGTGAAGAACGTTCTTCAAAATGATCTCAAGACGAGATACTTATTAACAAACCGAGTGCTTCTTTAAACTGCATTTTGAACACAAACAAACCCAGTCCTGAAAAAAAATAACTCGCATCCAAACAAACTTGTTCCCTTTGCTCGCAGATAAGTGTGAACAGCAAGAAAATTGACAGATTGTTTTAAACTAAACAAACCAGACCGAGTCTGTTTGAAACGGACCCAGTGTGAATGTGTTTTGTCTTACTTTTTACCTGCATTTATATTCATATCTACCGACCCAAGATGTGTTTCCAATAATCTTCTTGACAACCTTGACTCCTGTTTTAAAGAAGCACTCCACTATTAATTTATTATGACATACATAAGTGCAAGGCATACAATTCTTGGCTCACAAGCACTTGAGGATGGTGTGCAGCTGTCTCTTGCTTGAAAGTAACCTTCTATAATTATAACACTTTGTATCCTGTTGTTTTCCTTACACCAGTATACAGCAATTTGATGCACCTTTAATACGTTATTGCAATGGATAAAACTAGTTCTAACGAGCTAGGAAAACATTATCAGATTTAATTCACATTAAAAAGGACCTCCACAGCATATGTAATTTCACAATGTTTTCTATAAGCATTTTCTGCTAGAAAAATAAAAAAATAAAATATTGGTTACTTCTGCAGTAATAATGCATACTGCCGCAGTGAAGACCCTCACATTGGACCAACAGTACCTGGGAAAGACAACCTCCAAATAACATTTATAACAATTATCCATCATTGCTGATAGAGCTATCTGTTCCACTGAATGAGAAGGAATTTATATATATAAAAAAATAATTGGCACTTTTCATGCCTTTCTGTTACAGCTGTAGAACAGTACGCTCAAGGGTAGATGTACTAAAGTGTTGCAGCTGTGTTGCAGTTGTCACAATGGTCGCAAACCAGTTGCAAACGAGTCAGAAGTCTAGGGTGAAATGTACTAAACATGCGCAATGCTGTTAGCGGCTTTTAGGGAATGCTTTGCGGCAGCAGTTTTTCTTTGTGGTTCAACCTTAGATGAATATGTAATTACGGGCGTTCCTGCATAAATTCGGAAAAAGGGGGTGCAAATGAGGATTCTCAAATATTTTAATGAGATGTACTAAAGTTGCCGGCAATTACGACACTTACAATTGCATCATTTAGTTAAGAACTTTCGAAAGCATGTTTAAACAGTCGGAATTGTTGTGGCATTTCCCAGTCCTCTTTTTCTCGTGCTCAATGCATTTTTGAGGTGATCACCCAAATACCTATTTCTGACATTTCTGGTTTCCCCAACGTGTTGGGAGCAATAGGCTGCACACATGTGCCGCTAACCCCTCTAGCTCATTCTGAACACCTGTATAGGAATAGGAAACACACCTATTCTATTAATGTGTAGGTGGTTTGTAATTGTGCACAATTTAGCACTGCACTCCTGACTAACTTAAATAAAAACTGACAATTTAACTGTTTCAATTTAAAATAATATTTTATTCGCATTGTACACCAATGTGTACAGTGCAGCAGCATGATTTATTTTGTGTTACCAGTAGGCTAAAGTGAAAAGAAAGTGCGCTAGGTATTCATTTGATTTTACTACTGTACTGTATACTGTATAGGCATACTGTACAGATTTATATTTTTTTCATAATGTAATGTGTAACCTACCCAAAACACATTGGTGTTATTTCAGCGCAATGATTTATACATTTAAAATACATTGAGCACTATAAATTTATGTGTGTGTGATTTTATTGTATTTTTTATGTCAGACAAGCATATCCAGTTTATTTGCCACCAGATAAGAGTGATATAAATTTACTAAAAGCGTATCTGGAAGAAAATGAAGAAAACAGGAAAATTCATCAAATACCAGTACAGCAACTCAAAATGAGTAGAAATTGAATCAACATACAATAATTTAGCTAGTTTTTCCCCAAATTTAAGTATGTATGTCAAATAGGTTTATCTGTAGCTTTACTGTTGTTGTGGACTATTTGGCTGTCACTATAGGTGCTGTTCTGTCTCAATGGCAGCGGAAACAGTGATGCAATTTGACTGTAGTTTTCTAATGTGATAGTGTAGGTGTTGTGAAACTCAGGACAGAATAAAAATGCAGCACTCTGATTGGCTGAAACACTTAACAGCATGGTGATGCAGAGTCGTTATTGGCATGAGAAGGGATGTTGCTGTGGTTCAGTTGTGCGTACCATGTGAAACATTTCTGGGGGCACACCTGGTATAAAGACATACTTTCTCCTAACTGTACCCCAGTTTCCATAGAAACCTACCATGCCTCCATAAGACTAAAGGAAAGAAAAATCCCTCCATGGGCAACTGTGCTTGGCAGCAGCACACCAAGAGTTACATTTGCCAGAAGCTACTGTATACAGAATGTTAACTTGATAACTATATTGGCTTTTGTGTGAAGCTATTGCAGGTAGGTTTTCTGTGCTTTCATAAGAACATAAGAACATAAGAAAGTTTGCAAACGAGAGGAGGTCATTCAGCCCATCTTGCTCGTTTGGTTGTTAGTAGCTTATTGATCCCAGAATCTCATCAAGCAGCTTCTTGAAGGATTCCAGGGTGTCAGCTTCAACAACATTACTGGGGAGTTGGTTCCAGACCCTCACAATTCTCTGTGTAAAAAAGTGCCTCCTATTTTCTGTTCTGAATGCCCCTTTATCTAATCTCCATTTGTGACCCCCGGTCCTTGTTTCTTTTTTCAGGTCAAAAAAGTCCCCTGGGTTGACATTGTCTATACCTTTTAGGATTTTGAATGTTTGAATCAGATCGCCGCATTGTCTTCTTTGTTCAAGACTGAATAGATTCAATTCTTTTAGCCTGTCTGCATACGACATGCCTTTTAAACGCGGGATAATTCTGGTTGCTCTTCTTTGCACTCTTTCTAGAGCAGCAATATCCTTTTTGTAACGAGATGACCAGAACTGAACACAATATTCTACGTGAGGTCTTGCTAATGCATTGTAAAGTTTTAACATTACTTCCCTTGATTTAAATTCAACACTTCTCACAATATATCCGAGCATCTTGTTGGCCTTTTTTATAGCTTCCCCACATTGTCTAGATGAAGACATTTCTGAGTCAACATAAACTCCTAGGTCTTTTTCATAGTTCCTTTCTTCAATTTCAGTATCTCCCATATGATATTTATAATGCACATTTTATTTGCCTGCATGCAATACTTTACACTTTTCTCTATTAAATGCCATTTGCCATGTGTCTGCCCAGTTCTGAATGCTGTCTAGATCATTTTGAATGACCTTTGCTGCTGCAACAGTGTTTGCCACTCCTCCTATTTTTGTGTCGTCTGCAAATTTAACAAGTTTGTTTACTAGACCAGAATCTAAATCATTAATGTAGATTAGGAATAGCAGAGGACCTAATACTGATCCCTGTGGTACACCACTGGTTACCTCGCTCCATTATGAGGTTTCTCCTCTAATCAGTACTTTCTTTTTCTACATGTTAACCACTCCCTAATCCATGTCCATTTTCCAGTCTGTCGGTACAACCCCTGTGTCAAGAGACTGTTGCATGATCTTGGTTAGCGGTTTGTAAATAACTTCTTTCATTTCTTTGAGTACTATTGGGAGGATCTCATCCAGCCCAGGGGATTTGTTTATTTTAAGAGCTCCTAGTCCCCTTAACACTTCTGCCTCTGTTATGCTAAAGTTATTTAAAATTGGATAGGAACAGGTCGACATGTGGGGCATGTTGTCAGTGTCCTCCTTTGTAAAAACCTGTGAAAAATAATCATTTCCTCCCCCTGGAGTGTAAGATCCATGCATTCTATATTTTTACTGTGCATGTGTGTCATCATAGTCAAAGCCAGATTTTCACCACAAAGAAGGCATTTAAACAAGATAATTAAATACATGGCAAATTTTATTTTACCAGGAAATCATTATAAATAGTTGATCTTGATCTTATTCAATAAATGGAGAATGCCTTCGGGTGAGACTTTGACCATGGTATCCTGATTTGAATTGAGAATATCATGCAGTTTGATGTTTGAGTAAGACCTTTTGATTAAGACCTTCCATAAATAACGAAAGAGAACCTGAGCTCCCCAGAAGCTCACAACCAAGTTTCTGCATCGATTGGGGCAGCCTTGGCAATGGCCCCACATTTAAGTACAGCACAGACCACATGCTTAATACATTATAGAGGTTGAAAACCCACTCTTTGAAGGATGCTGAAGGCCTGCCATAAAGCAGCATAAATTATAATGTAGGCACACAGAGTTAGTAGTTCATACTGTCCAAAGTATTGATTTATTGACATTTCCATAGGCTACCAGCACAATTTATGTTGGAGAGGGTTTGCTGTGAAACAAACTCCCTATACCATGCTTCAAAGAAAGAAAGGGCCATATCAAAACTCCACCTGTAAACTATACAAAACTATAAACAATAAAAGACTGCTTTCTGCTTGAAGTTTTTTTTTTACTTCTCTTTTTTATGTGCAGTGCTCCCTCTTTATAAGGTACACCTACAGTGTATGGCATAATAAAGCGGTATGATCATGGCTTTTATTTGCATCATAATGCCATTACACTAGTACCTGTATTCATGTTTTAAGGTGGAACACAGGCATTATAAAGGTACTGTACTGTCCTAAATGATCCAGTGTTATTCCATAAATATACCTCAGAGGATACAAATTCCTCGTTCATATTCACTCATTTCTTTTAAGTCGGCTTAAAACATAGATGGCAACTTTTAGTTCATATATGATTTATAAATCTCTTTCATGTCAATTCCTGATAGGCAGGAACTAGGATCTTAAGTGTTAATTTTTCTGTTTCTCCATTTGTTCTTTTGTTAGACAGACATTGCTGTTTAGATTACCTTGCCATCAATCTCAGTCTTCTTAATTTTTCCTCATCCCCTAATAGACTGTATTCTTTATTCCACTCATGCTGCTTGCTTCAATGTATGCAAGCCACGTTCCTCATAGCTTAAACATTATTGTGCTGTCATTCAAACACTTTGTGTCAGGCTAAGCTGCACTATGTGCTGCACACATAATAGCTTTAAACAAGAACTCAGAACACACTGCAATTTCCAGAACTGCTGCTGCTCTCCAATGCGTCAATTCCCATAGCAAGTAATGCAATGAAAAACACTCCTCATTATTTGAGCAAAGACATAAGGATATATATATATATATATATATATATATATATATATATATATATATATATATATATATATATACACACACACACAGTGCTACTCCGTTATAAAGCGACCTGTTATAGTGTGGAATCGGTTATAACGCGGTAAGGTCGTGGCTCCCATTTCCTCCATAATGCAATCCGACTCGCAGATGTTGGTTGAACGTTCCAGACACTTTAGGTGATCCTGGTGATGTTATCGTGAAATATGCTAGGATAAACTGTAATAGAAACTCTAAAAAAAAAAAAAGAAAAACTACAACACTGTGATTTTGTTTTATTGTTTTACATTGCCATATTTAAACGCATTTAAGTTAAAACTGGGACATATAGTACTTTTAAAGCTCCCGTGCTTGCAATGTATTTTTCTTCTTTCTAAAAGTAAAAACAAACGGCCCGTTAATGTTACAAAACAAGTACGAAACAATACAAGTGTGTAGAAACGTCCTTGGATTCTGTGTTATGTATTTATTATGAAAAATATACAATTTAAAAAACTTTAAACTGGAGGTATAGCAGTTTGTATTATACTGTATATATTGTAACAAACCAGAATTTATTTTCCACCCTACGCTACAATATCAATTTGGTGTGTGGGCATTGTAAATCAGTTCAGGAACAAAAATGCCAATATTTGTTATAAGCGAAACACAAATAATACGGTCTCCTAATTATGAACCCTGACAACCGCATTATAACGGGTAGCACTGTGTATCTATCTATCTATCTATCCATTTAATACATATATTCTTTTAACAAACAATTAAGCAATAGTGCCAGTCGATGAAGGCTCTACAGTGTAGTAGCTGACCGCGACTGGAGTTATACGTCCCAAAGGCGAGTGCACGAATTGAACTACCACATGGTACAGCCTTCAAGAAGAGGGCATTACCTCTATTAGAAAACGATTTTCTTGTTATTGTCTTTAAAAAAAAAAACACTTAAAAACCTACATTTACTTTGAATGTGTAATGATTCGTCGGGTACCCTTCCGCTGAGAAAAGTTTTTGGAAAATAGTCCCAAAAATGTTCATAAAGGAGCACACACATAATTAGAGAAAAAATAACACAATTAAACATATCACTTTTTTACTTGTCAAATCTGCTTGTAGTTTATCTGAATAGTGCCATATATCTGAATGCAGCTATATTACTGAATTGTCCTTGTGTCTCGGTTTGTTGTTATTGAAAGATACTGTCTGAGCTCCTGTCAAGCTGACAGACTGTGTTTGACTGACTCGGCAGTTGCAGATACAGGATTGGTTGCTTTCATCGGGGCAAAGTATTGATTGGCTGGTTTTAGTGCATAATAAAATAAATGTAGACCAATTGTGTCTTTTTTTAGTATTTACTTCCAATAGATGATATGAACTACGCTTAAAAATACAGCAATCAAAATGAAAGAGCCAGTTCTTGCGTGGGTAGATTTTAAATTAGATTCACAGGTTAGCGGTGATGTTCTAGCGGGCATCTACGTATGCAAAGAGACCCGACAGGGTGTCCGTATACGCCCAATATACAGACGCCTTGGGGCTTTGTGAATCCCCAGATGACTCTGTATATTGGACGTATACAGACACCATGAAGGGCCTTATTGCATTTGTAATCACTGTGTATTTAAGAAAAAAAGGTAGAAATAATTTTGAAGGCAATATATATATATATATATTTTTTAATTAAATATTCTTACACCAATAAAGGAACTAAAAAACTAGTTCCATTTAGAACGTCTAACTGCAAACTAAGTAAAGCTAAGTAAATAAACATGTAAAAGTGAGTAAATAATTAATTTAAACAGTCCAATTTATTGTTGATATGTGTTGGATTGCTATTGAATGTACATTGTTGAAGGAAAAATCCACCTGGTGGCGGTGTTAAAACGACTCTGGATTATATATATATATATTTTTCTCTGTTCAGGACGCTGCAGTTTCAGAAGAACCAGAGGGCAGAGGACAGTTCGCCTGTAGTTTTCTGTTGTAGGATTTTACACCAAGCTTGTCTTTCGGAGGAAGAAGCAGTCCAGCTGTGGATCATATTCAGAAGGGTCTTTTTGTGATTTCCTGTTGCTTTTACAAACCGCTTAAAAGACGTTATTTGAAGTGATGAAATCTGAGTGAATATGTATGTTGACTTCCAGATTCTGTTTTCATTTAGATAGGAGTTTAATACAGCTCGGAGACGAATGTAGCTTGAAATTTTATATTCGTCCCCCTTGGCATTTCTTACACTTCCCTAGAAAGTATTTTGTTTAAGTGTATATTTTCTATTGTTGATAAATTAATTTGTTGATCAATTAGTTTATGTTTTTGCCAGTCCTGAAAGATGGTGATTGCCCAGTTTTTCACTATTTTAATTTTTTGTGTGTGTTTTGCTATCTTCTCATTAATTTAATTATTCTTCCCCCAAATCAGCATGTTTACATACTACTTTTGAGATTTTCTTTGGTGGTTCAGTATCTTCAGATTGAAAGACATTCCTATTTGCAGGTCCTGGACTGTAGTTGGTCACTCAATTTTATAGCTACTGTAACTGAATGGTAAAAAAGATGGCTACTGAACATTCTGTGAAGGTCTGTGAGGCAGTTCAGTGATTTCTAATATGTGATAAGGTCCCAATTGTCCATATACATCATATATACGGACAGCTGGAACCTTGCTAAACCAATCACATTGCTTGTTTCAGGTTCCATAGCCACAGGCAGATTTATAATGTGTCTTAGAATTTTCCCATTAGCAAAACAACATTCTCCCACTTTGACTATGACAGAAGACTGTATGTTTCTGACATTCTGCTTATACAATTTACATTCTCAAAGTGCTACCCTGTGGGGAAAAAAAATAATGATCCCCCTACACTCCTTACAGCCATTTAATTAATTTGAAAGATGCAAATTCAGAACTCAGCAAACCCCCTTGAAGAACATTATGATTTATAATCACAGGAACCAGGAGACCGGTTTTTATAGACACCTCAAGAAAGGTGAAAGCATTGAAAATCTGCACTGATGAGGTTATTACAGTATAATCAACCAGCTCACGTTTATTGTAGAAGTTAAACTCCAGCTGGGGGATATACCCCACTGAAAACTTCACCTAATTAATCCAGTTCTAAATCTATAGGGTCCGCTCAATGTTAAATATCCTGACGGTGACCTGGCCCTTTAGCTCTTTTTACTCCAATAGAAAGAGGAGAATCAGAGCTTTAAAACAAGGTCCTATTTGTGTATTTCCGGTAGAGGACCATGTTAGGAAATAGCCGTGAATGTGAGCGTTTTGCAATGTTACTGCTGCGCTGTAAGACAGATCTACCTTGGTGCAGTAAACAAACATTTTCACACTAAATCTTTACAAAATAAGAGAAATGGCAACATCGAAGTCACAAGGACATATTTTCCGATAAATATATTTGTTTTTCGTGTTTGTGGATCAGATGCACGAGACAAGAGCCTGTTAGGGTTATGTTGCCTTGGTCGCCACCATGCTGGCAACAGCCCCACCTTGTGCCACATGATCAGGGTTGCTGGGATGAATAATTTGAATGCATTTTTTTTCTTTGTTTTCTTTTGCACATTTTCAATGAATCATTTTTTGCTTTTTGTTGCTTTTGGTCCCTTTTGTATATATGGCCATAATTCCTTTATTTATTATCCAGTTTGTTAAAAAAAAAAAAAAAAAAAGTTCCCTTCATGTTGAAGTTTCATTGTACTGTCAGATTTGAGCTGGCCATGCTTAAATAATTTTTACAACCAATATTTTTTTTTTCTAAAAAGTGTCTCTTTTTCTGTGTTTTTTGTTATCTGTATTAAAAAGGGTGTCTCAGGCTATTTAACTTTTTTTTTTTATGGAAGCCTAGTGTGTGCACATTCATTTCATGTACGACATGTACCTGTAACCTTTATAGTTAAAGAGTTATAGGCACAAATCTAACATAATCTAACCATCTTTTATCCAACTTGCAGCAACTGTTTCCATTCAACTCTTTCCACTCTCATTCAACTCTAATTTGAATTGAACATCGCCAAGTGCAAATATGTTGGTTGCCACCCGATTGATTCTCTCACCTTACTGCATCAAGTGCTGCAGCATTTACAGACAGGATTTATTGCTATAGTTTTTACTGAAAGAGGTAAACAAAACAGGATTTGTTGATTTCTCTGAATTTATTGATTTCTCCAATTATAGAAAAAAGGTGATAATTATACTGTAGCATGGACGCGTCGAACAATATTCTTCTCATTGATGGTAAAAAGGTTTAAATCATATTTTTTAAGACATACCAAATGCCTTCAATAGAAATTAAAAGTGTCTTTGAATATATCCTGCAATTACGTCCTAGTTTCTCCTGTTTATTCCCAGTGCTCATCACCAGACTCCTTATAAGAATGGTCTGGGTGACATGGGACTGAAGTACCTACTAGTTCAAGCCACTGTTTGTTAATTGCTACTCCTAGCATCATGTTATAACCATTGTTGGACATGTTAAGTTCAGACTATTGCCCTCCACATCAAGGCAGATCAGATCAAAACAGCATGGAAAAATGACGACTGACATTGTCAATGTGCAAGTGTCACTATTCACTCTCCTACTACCGCTACAGAGCTTAGTACATAAAAATAGAAAACCCCACTTGGATTAATATTTTCAAGATGACTCTTATCATGTAATATAGCTGGAATAATCCTTTGGAAATGGAAACACCACCTGCTGAAGTCTGGTATATGTTCAGGTATCAATAAAATTAAACACAGGGATGCTAAATCTGTTTTCATTGCTGCTAAACAACTTCACAGAAGCAAATTTTAATTTGTTTTTAATACCTTTCCTATAAATACTGACTTATCTTCTACAATCAGTATTGGTTTAGTCATCCTTTTCTGAAAATGGTGGGAGCTGGAAGAGTGAATTACAATAACAAGGCAAACTTGACATATGAAAATGTGATCCTGGTATGGTGAAACATGACAGAGGAGGTGACTTGAACAATTATCCTAACCCCGATAGACTTAATATAAAAATCTGAGTTGGGGCTTGAACATAACATCACCTCTCTTTAGACTTGTGTAAGCAGTTTTGTTTGGCAGGAAGATGAATCTGCATTGGAAATGAATCCCTTGAAATATGAAGCTGAAAGGACTGTGGTTATCCTTTCATGTCTGCTCAGATCTTGCAATGAGGATTGTAGGGTACTGCAGTGCATCCTTTATCTCCTCAATACAAAAGAAAGAGGAAGTTTACATTTGTCCAAAACTTCACATCTATACAGGAGGCTTGTCATAATTGACTTGTCTATTGACTTATGAAAAGTCAGTGCAGAGCATAATGGGTACCTTACAATTGGTAGTGAAATGGAAGTTGTATTTATACACATGTTATTAACCCAATAATGCCTTTCTATCAAGGAAGAATTTGGCTCTATTTATGTCCACTCTTAAAAAAGTAGCATGAATCATAAAAGCTGAACACAAGAGATTTTACAGTTTGAAAGGGGCATAGCAGGTGCCCAATGACCATTGTGTCATGCGTCTTTAATGAATGGCAACCATCCCAAAAGACAACTTCTTATCTGTCTCACATGTGGAAGCTATGTGAGTGATAGGAATAGACCATGTTTGCAGAGGGCTGTGACATCTGAAAGTCGAGTTTCTGGATCATGTTCTGTAAAACTGCAAAACACAAGTACATTTTTCTATGAAGCTGTTGTGTTTTCAACTAAGGATGCCAGCAATTGCAACACTGTTGCTACGTCATCTGGCAATGAATGACAAAGGTAACTTACAAAAAAGTAGAACACAGATTCTGCCCAGCTGCAACTGCACTTAAATCATTGCCTCTTATACCACTTTCTCACACAAATGCCGCTACTGAGCCGTCTCAGAGATGTAATTCTTTAAAATACCCGTTGACACAGCACGAAATTGTGCAATATATGCGGGTATAATACCGTCATACCCTTTCGCACAGAAAAGGGACCCTGTGAGTACAACTTTAAAACCAGTCAGTCAACAGATCATTTTCATGGCAATGGCAACGGAAACAAAACAAATAAATAAATAAGCTGAACAACATGAGTAAGCTACTTTTTTTTTTTTAAAAAAAAGAATGTTTATATGTGTGTGTGTGTGTGTGTGGAAAATTGAAATAGAAATATTATCAATGCATGGGGATGCATTATTGATATTATTTTCATTCAGCCATCTGATACCAACTGCAGTGTATTAGAAGTTGTAGGCTTGTCGATCATCAAAAAATAAAAAAGTTCAACCTACTGCATATACTGTCAACAGCTACAAAAAATTGCAGATGCGTTGTTTTTTATATATTGTAAGGCAGCGGGATGTGTGAGACAGCAGGGAGGGGGTTAAAACCTCCCGGAAGAAAAAATTGCGCCTTTTGTTAATTGTTTTATTGTTTAATTTAATTTGTTAATTGTTTTGTTAGTTATTTACGGGAGGGTATTTAAGATGTGCAGCCAGTCTGCACGAGGCTGCTGAGTAGAAGGAGGCAGAAGTGTGGTGCTCTGCGTCCGAGCAGTCGAGGAAAAATTAAGTGCTGTGTTAAAAATGTGTTTTGTTTTGAGGTGCCAGGTAAACGGCTTAGCCGTCCTGCGAGTGAGTTAGGGAAATACCCTGTGTAGTTAGGGCTCCAAAGCGGAGTTAGGTTTTTTGTTTCTGTTCTGTTTGTTTTTGTGTTTTTAAAGGTGGAGGGAGTCATCGAGTGGCCGGTGTCTTGAAAAGACAAGGGGGGGATGTGTAAGGCAGCGGGATGTGTGAGACAGCAGGAAGGGGGTTAAAACCTCCCGGAAGAAAAAATTGCGCCTTTTGTTAATTGTTTTATTGTTTAATTTAATTTGTTAATTGTTTTGTTAGTTATTTACGGAAGGGTATTTAAGATGTGCAGCCAGTCTGCACGAGGCTGCTGAGTAGAAGGAGGCAGAAGTGTGGTGCTCTGCGTCCGAGCAGTCGAGGAAAAATTAAGTGCTGTGTTAAAAGTGTGTTTTGTTTTGAGGTGCCAGGTGAACGGCTTAGCCATCCTGCAAGGGAAATACCCTGTGTAGGTAGCGCTCCAAAGCGGAGTTAGGTTTTTTGTTTCTGTTCTGTTTGTTTTTGTGTTTAATTAAAAATAGGGCGTCAGCGCTTAAAAACTCCATTCAGTGCGTTGGGTTGTATTTTTAAAGGGGCAACGAACCTGTGTAGCAGCGTTTCGTTTACAATATATATATATATATATATTTAACAGCCTGTTGTGTCTGTTCCTCACTTTGAGTTTCCTCTGCATTCTCCAAGTCCCTGATCACATTAACTGGATTTGCACAGGGTCTGTGCCCCCAAATTCTACTGCACAGTTCAAAGTGCCACATCTGTTTAGTAGCGGCCACTCCTAGAATTGTAAAGTTGACAATTCCTTAACTTCTTCTGGTATCCAATTACTACCTCGTTCTTGATCAGCCATTGTATTTGAAAAAAACAAAAGCATGTAACACCGACGACAGTCACATGGGATGTTGACTTTAAATCCATGCCCACTATAGTGCTTCAGTGTCGGCATAGCCTTTCACACAGGAGTTGAGACGGTTCAGTGCCGCGAGGTGGTTCACAGACGGCATAAAATATGACGGTTTTGTGACGGTATAGGCAATTCACGCAGACCAAGAGCCAATCCAGAGGAAAATAGGAGAAATTAATGTTTACTATAAAACATTACTATCATGAAATGTGGGTCTTTCATAACCAACCATTTAAGACAAGAAAAGTAAAACGCACAGCATTCAAGGTAAGATTTACTAAATGAATATATTACATTTTGTCTTCCAGTAATACAAAAACTACTCATTACCCAAAGCACTACATTTCATTAAGGAAGGTGCTCTGAAGTTCAATTTGAATTGCTGTAGAGGTCTCAGGTTACATGCCTCATTTTCTATTCATGTTAATTCAAACCCAGTACCAAAGAGGTGAATCAAGGTCTAATTAGCTCCAACCATTTTATAGGTCAACATAAAATAAGGGTAGTCCGAAAAAGTAACATACAGTACCATAATGAACACAAGCAGGACGTGTTGAAACCTGAATATGGCGTTCCATGCTTTAAAAAAAAAAAAGTTTTGTGAATGCATCACCATCTTTATTTATTTATTTTATTTTCATTTATAAATAATTTCGTGCCCAATTATTTTGTTCAATTCTCCATAATTACCTTTTTTCCCTTGAAGGATCAGTGGGCGTCCTCCAATCTCATGACCAAGACAGTTTCCTCTTTAACACCCAGGAACTCGAGAGAGGATGTCAGCTAGCTACTGGCCTCTGCAGAACAAAGGCCAGCCCTGCAGGTGTCTAGCCAGACTCACCAGGTGCCTGCAGGGTCCGCTGAAGTGCAATGAGGAGAAAATCCCTGCTGGTTTTGCCTCCCTAATCCGCATGAGCACCACAGCCAACGTGACGTTGCCTCAGGAATCCCCAGCGAAGATCGGTGACTTCATGCAGCCAGGATGCAAACCAGCACTCCCCTGACTGTATGACTCACACTGCACACCACGTGGCTGTGCTTCTACCACATAAGCCACTCGGGGACCCCTGCATCATCACCTTAAGCAATGTGCCATTATCAAAGCACTCTATACCCAGCAGGACACTGTGCATACAATTATATAACAGTACAGCATTTCTCTTTTGGTAGTCATTTATTATTTGAATTATGTTTGCCGGTTTGTGTGTTTTGCCATCAACTCCAGTATAATCACATGCCCAACTCTCACAAATAACATTTCATGATAACATTACAGGAGAATTATACTGGGTATTTTGGATAGGAGTATTATTATTTTTTTTACTATTCTTGTAAAGCTGTTGCAGAAAAACCTAGTCTAGCAGTGGTACCGGGGGAGTGTACAGGGAAGGTTTACAGTGAGAAAGCTCAAAGGATTCAGACAATGTAATCTGCAATCATTTTACAGTTCAGTGTAAACACACTGGCAAGGCAATCACTAGTCAGTGCCACAGAAACCATTTTGAAAATCTGATAATACTAAGTGAAATGCTCAATTTTTTTACCTGTTAGTTTTAAAAGATGCTAAACACTTCCCCCCACGACTTCCGAAGTGTCCATGGCATGAACTAACTTAAAATTGCCCACAATGAACAACCTTTTTATATATATATATATATATATATATATATATATATATATATATATATATATATAAGTGTCAATAAAGATCCTGATGCTTTTATCGCTGTTGGCAAAGGCTTGTAGCTTGATAGTAGACCTTGTGGAGATGTCTTGGTTGCACACTCATCATATAACTTCTATTTATAAGAATTGTAGTGACCAGTACAAATTACTTATTAAAACTTATTTTATTTTATTGTTAAAAACAAAAGCAGCATATAAACAGATAGCTGTACACCACAACACGTTTCGACACACTCGTGTCTTTGTCAGGTGGATAGCGTTTGCTATTTAGAAACAACCCCCATTTATATGCATCATCTTTCTTAATTAAATGATTATTCAATTAGTAGATTCAATTACACAAGCTTAAAAAAAGTTGTATACATAAATATCAATACATACAGGGGCAGCAGTGTGGCGTAGTGGTTAGGGCTCTGGACTCTTGACCGGAGGGTCGTGGGTTCAAATCCCGGTGGGGACACTGCTGCTGTACCCTTGAGCAAGGTACTTTACCTAGATTGCTCCAGTAAAAACCCAACTGTATAAATGGGTAATTGTATGTAAAAATAATGTGATATCTTGTAACAATTGTAAGTTGCCCTGGATAAGGGCATCAGCTAAGAAATAAATAATAATAATAATAATAATAATAATAATAATACATCTATTACAAAACACAATAAACTTCCAATACAAGAAATGGTCACACATGCAAATTGAATAATTAAAAACATTGATTTTAAAGCAAAACATCCATCCATTATCTGTAACAGTTTAATCCTATAGAGAGTTGCGGTGAGCCAGAATCTAACCCAGCATACATAGGGCACAAGGTGGAACTACACCCTGGATGGGACGCCAGTCCATCGCAGGGCAACCTAGAGAGGCCAATCCACCTAGCTAGCATGTCTTTGGACTGTGGAAGGAAACTGGAGTACCCAGAGGAAACTCACACAAACACGGGGAGAACATGCAAACTGCACACAGACAGACCCCTGAGGCCGGAATCGAACCCAGGACCCTGGAGCTGTGGGAGCAGCAGCACTAACCACCACGCCGCCCAGCTTATCTAATCATATAAATGAAAAACACACCATCATAATACTTCAGTTATCTTTTACACAATCAAAATACTCCATTTATCTTTTTTTTTTTTTAATTTAGTCGTCGCCAATTTTCTCACCAATTTAGTATGCCCAATTATTATTTATATGTATCCTCGGCTCACTGCTCGCAACCCCCCCCCCCCGCCGACTCGGGAAATGGCAACTGGAAAACGCGTCCTCTGAAACGTGCTCCTGCCAAGCCGTCATTTTTCGCACTGCAGATCCACAGCGATGCCACCAGACCTATAGTGCCGGAGGACAACACAGATCTGGCGGCTTCACTGCAGAACCACAGGCGCAGGGGTCGCTGATGCGCGGTGAGCCGTGGATTCCTCTGCCAACCAAAGCCCTCCCTACCCGGGCAGCGCTCAGCCAATTGTGCACTGCCCCCTAGGAACTCCCTGTGACATAGCCTGGATTCGAACTCGCGATCTCCAGGCTATAGGGCACATCCTGCACTCCTTTACTGGATAAATGGAGTATTTTGATTGTGTAAAAAATATAAATTAAGTATTATGATTGTGTGTTCTTCATTTATATGATTAGATAAGCATAGTTTGCTTTATAATCAATGTTTTTAATTATTCAATTTGCATGAGTGACTATTTCTTGTATTGAAAATGTATTGTGTTTTGTAATAGATGTATTGCTATTTATGTATACAACTTTTTTAAGCTTGTGCATTTGAATATACTAATTGAATAATCATTTACAGTAATTAAGAAAGATGTTAAAATTGGGGTTGTTTCTAAACAGCAAACGCTATCCACCTGACAAAGACACGAGTGTGTCGAAACGTGTTGTGGTGTACAGCTATATGTTTATATGCTGCTTTTGTTTTTAACAATAAAATGAAATAAGTTTTATTAAATAATTTGTAGTGGTCATGTCCTTATAAATAGAAGTTATATGGTGAGTGTGTAACCAAGACAGCTCTATTAGTTTCCACTTCTAATAACAAGCATTGTGGTGCATTTTACGTTTTTTAGTTTATATATATATATATATATATATATATATATATATATATATTTTTTTTTTTTTTTTTTTTTTTCTTAAGGTCTACATGGTGCACCAAAACCAGCACACAGAAACATCTAAGAAATTATTATCAGCCTAAAAATAATGTTTTGTTGGACACATACATATGCTGGAAATCATATTGTTTTACAAAATAAACAAATTATTCTGTGTCCATAATAATAATAGTGTATGGAGGTTACTTAGTGCTATAGCCCTATCATAACCTATTGTAATGCATCCATTACAGCATCATAACCAATTGTAATGCATCCATTACAGCATTTAGATGCGTTGACCTGCGTTGAAAACCAAATATATACTCTGTATTGCCAACAATACAGAAGTAAACTTGATCCACTGTGGGTGTTCACTAGAGGACGCTGGAGCGCTTTTACTGATCTAACGATTGCAAGAATCAGAAAAGGGGACAGCATCTTTGTCATTAACCCTTTGCAGTCCTATGTCGGGTCCGACATTACAAAATTTCCTTTCCGGTCCTATGTCGGACCCTGTCCGACATCATCAAAAAGACATCAAGCACAGGTCCCTAGTCGTTTTTTCTCTGGAAAAAGCAGAGACAAGCTTTCACTGGCCGAGTGAGGCCGATAGAAGCCGGGGAAAAAAAAAAAACAGAGGCGGATCTGAGCACTACGCACAGTCCCTTCACCACAGACACAACACAGACATAAACAAACAAGATAGCTGCTTCCGCATCCAGCGCTCAAAGAAAATCACGGACATTTGCCAAGCTTTTTGAGTGTTAAAATAATGACTTGGATAGCATTATTGAGGAGTTTGGTGATAAGACGAGTGATCAGGAGATGATTTATCACTATGCACTACTATGAAGAGATATGTGATAAATACAGCGAACAAGGAGTGGGGCAGGGCTGGAGATGCATTACCGAGTGTCCTGTTGATATGCAGAGCCTTTTAAACCTGTTTCACTGTGAATAAAATTACTTTTGAACAGTACATGTAAAATAAACAGCTCATGTGAAAATAAATTGGACCCGCACCTGACAGGTTCTGAATAAATTGAGCGCAAAGGGTGAATTTATACATATTTCATACAAGAATTGCCCACTAGGGGCACAAAGTAGAAGCAGAGGTTCAATGTCTATGAAGAAATTAAGGAAGATGATACCAGCTAGCAGACATGGTGGTTAGGATTAAATGAACTAAAACACACATCCCATAAATATATACATACTGTACACACAGACGCACATATATGTTACAGCTGCAATGTACACATAGGTGCAGCATAATCATGACTATATGTGCATATCTGTATGGTATACCAGCTGCATGCATAAACAGGCATATAAGGCCAAAATCTTCCTACTGCTTACATTAACACAGGCAAAACCATGTAGATTCACTATCACTAGCAGGTTGTTATAAATAGCAGAAATACAGCATCTTTACATAAAGCACATTGAAGATCGTTTTATGTACAACTGCTTAAACTAAACACTATTCATTAAACCTAAAACACTATTCATTAATTTGAATTGCTCTGCCTATATAGAAATATGTCTTTGTTCATCTTTATCAAAGGGTACCTTAGTAATTTTACACTGTACATCATGATATATGCATGTTAGCATTGCCCTTGGTTTCAGAACCTGTTGGGACTAAATAAGGAAAGTAGGCTCACTGCCACATGCATCAGTAATGCTTCTAAAGAATTTGTGCAAAGGAAATGTCCTCTTCCGTACAGGCAAATTAACATTAATCAGCACTCCAGAATGTCACCTGCAAAAACATGCAGTGCTTTTGA
This sequence comes from Acipenser ruthenus, assembly GCF_902713425.1. Taxonomy (NCBI): domain Eukaryota; kingdom Metazoa; phylum Chordata; class Actinopteri; order Acipenseriformes; family Acipenseridae; genus Acipenser; species Acipenser ruthenus. Next base: position 36,005,394 of record NC_081196.1, read on the forward strand.
ACACACCAGCTAGACGTGAAGGCAAGTATAGAAAAAACAATACTCCCTACTCTGTCGTCAAATCTGGTCATGAATGAATAACTTACATGTATAACTTCATTGCCATGTAAACACATTAAAGAATGATGTTTTTCTTACACTTGTTCCATGAGGAGAGGGTGTAGCTGGGTTTCTATGCAGTATTAAGACAGGCTCTCAGTATTAAAGACCAGGGGCGTGTCTAATACATTTCTAAAATGCATTAGTCTGTGGCTGGATTTGGAAAATTCTTACAGGATGTTATAGTTTTATGAATCAGACTCTATGTAACTGCCAGTGCAGACTTTCAAGGAAAAATAGTTTAACAGTATTCTACATATCATGGTTACTTTTTGCTATTCACATAAAGACTTACCCAGTCTTATTTTGGGGGGTGTAAATTGAATTACTATTTATGTAAAATCAGGGGTTAACATTTTGTAATTTATGTCCAGCCTACGGACACCACACGACATACTTCTAAATGTTTTATTATCATGGCACAATCATATTATTCTTGTAAAAAAATGTATAGTGCCTTGGTAATATAAAATACCTGTCAATAGCTTTTAGAACCTCTTTGTTTCAGGGGATGTTGGGGCTAAATAAGCTTATTCCCTTGACAGCATAGAATACAAACAAGACAGGACAACTGTAATTGTATACGCTTGTCTTTACATTTTTATACCTTTCATATTTAACTTAATATTTTCCCTTTTATTGCCTCTAGGCACAGAAAAAGACAAACTACCGGCTCAGATCTGATGTGGTTCTTAAGTTGGCAATTCCTAAGGTCTTATCTACATTTGGTAGACATTTGTTAAAATTTGCAGCAGCAGACACTTGGCATGCTTTACAAACAGATTTATATTAATCAACTTAATTTCTTCTAACATTTTTAGCCACAACAAATATTCTACTAACTGACCCTCTTCACTGAATGGAGTTTCTTACATATTTATGGAGTTTTGTATGTGATGTAGATATTGTGTGCATGGTTTTATGTTTTGGATGCTAACTGTATGTTGTCTTTGCTGCAGTCTGATATTTACTGGCCAAGACAGTATTGTAAATGAGAATTTGTTCTCAACTGAAGTCCTGCTGGGGTTTTGCTGGTGATACTGCAGGTTCCCTTTCAGCTAGCGCCTTCTCCGGTTACGCAGTGAGACATGTCGTAATAAACATGACATTGCTCCAAACTCTTGAATCTAGATGTTTTGCTCACTTCAACACAGTGGATAATCACCTGCAATGCCACACAATAAACAGCTAATCTGTAAAGCAATAGACTGCAGCATAGAAGATAGTGTTCAAGCTCTGCCTCAGGCACACGACGAAACCTTTCCATAAAGAGACCCAGATTTTAATTAGAGCTGCATTGATCTTGAAAATAAATATGCACCCTGATCCTGTCTGCTTATTGTCCCTTTCTTAAATTCTTCAGTTTGTATTTCAGAGGGTTGTAATTTTAGATGCTGCTGGAAGAATGATTTTCATATTATACAGTCTTTTGAGGGTATTCCCTTGAGCTACCTTGCAATGAGCCATTTACTTGAATAAGCTATGAAAACAAAACAAAATGTTGCTGCGTCATGTTTTGTGTTTGCTATTTTTTTCCTAACCAGATCTTGCAAATACTGTTGTGGACTACAGTATACGTCAAACCGGCCACAATTTGTATTTAAGGTAGTCAAATAGCAAAATAAATAGTTGAGAAGTCAGCCTAATTTTTGTACATATGGCATGTGTGCTCCCCACTTTTTAAAATTGTACATGTCTAGGTGCTTATACTGTTTGCAATACTACAGCCTTGCTATCACATCTGATTTAAACATATTTAAAAGTCATGGTATGTAAAAAAAAAAAAAAACATGATTTTTTCATTCTGTAAATTAGAGTCATGTATCTGTCAATAGGCTGACACTAGTCTACCCTTGTTACCAACTACTCGACTACCATTACTTTCAAAGAGTACTGTATCTTGGCTAGAGATGGACAAATTCAGTCTTGGAGGGCCCTTCTTTACTATGTTTAACATGTACAATAGAATAATTAACTGCTTTGGGACCTGGATGGTTAGGAACATGGTTGCCAAAGACCTGGAAGGGCCAGAGAAGCTCATCCCTTATCTAGGCAACCCTTAGAAAAGGATTGGTTTTCTGTAACCCAGGTAGAGGTAAGAGATTTTTTTTTCTGCTGAAGCAGAAGCTACGAAGATAAAGGTTTCTGCTGGTATGAAGATACAGTTTTCTGTTTATGTACTGAAAAATGTACCGGGAGAAGCTGAATCTAAAGGTTGTTTCTTACATGTTTATTCTCTGAGAGCATGGAAAATATGTAGGTAGGGTTGAAAACACAGTGTAACAATTTTTTTTTTTTTCGGTTCCTGGGTAGTAAGTGTTATTTCCTAATTGCTTATGCCTCAAAAGTATAGAAAATGGCTATTATTCCCCACAAACTTTGCTTTTGTGACCAGGACAGTGATATTTTGAAATTTACCTATTTTCCAGAACATTCCAGATAGATTCAGTGCTGAGTAAACTTGGAGTAACTTCTAGAACTTTCTAGAACTTTCCAGTAATATAAATAGTAGTATAAATACAGGGGCCTTAAGCCCACCAGTTCAGTTTAGTTCCAGCTGCCTAAGTGGATACATATCTGCATTTTTCTGAGATGGCATCAAGGTCATAGGAGATTTCAAAATGGTGGCATTCCTGATGGGTCTCCAAGGCGGTTTTACCAAGTTTCCCTGCTATCTTTGCCTTTGGGACAGCAGGGACACCAAGGAGAGCAGCAAGTCAGAGAGCGAGGAAGACATTGTAGATCCAGATGACAATTTCAGGTGGAGCTGAGGAGAGAAACCCATACTACCCCAACCAAAAAGACCTCAACGACTTGATTAGAGATCTTGGTCTCACCAAGTCCAATGCCGAGCTTTTGACGTCTAGGCTCAAGCAGTGGAACTTGTTGGATGAAAGTGTGCAAGTCGCAGATCAGAGGAAGCGTCACCAACCTTTTTCCAGCTGCTTCACCCATCAAGATGGGCTCTGCTTCTGCCACAATGTGACCAGTCTGTTCGAGGCAATCGGAATCGCCTGTAACCAGAATGAGTGGCGCCTCTTCATTGACAGCTCATCCAGGAGCCTCAAAGCCGTGCTGCTCCATAATGGTAACAAGTACCCGTCTCTTCCCCTGGCTCACAAGGTGCACCTCAAAGAGGATTACAACAGCATCAAGACCTTGCTGGACGCCTTGAAGTATGATGAGTACGGCTGGGAGGTAATAGGAGACTTCAAAATGGTGGCATTCCTGATGGGTCTCCAAGGCGGTTTTACCAAGTTTCCCTGCTATCTTTGCCTTTGGGACAGCAGGGACAACAAGGCGCACTACCACAGGCGGGACTGGCCACAGCGGACGGAGTTCTCTGTGGGGAGGAACAACGTCAAGTGGGAGCCACTGGTGGACCCCCGGAAGGTGCTGATGCAACCACTGCACATCAAATTGGGCCTTATGAAACAATTTGTCAGAGCTCTAGATAAGAAGTCGGCAGCCTTCAAGTACCGTCAAGACTTCTTCTCTAAGCTGTCTGAGGCAAAGGTCAAAGCCGCTGTCTTCGTCGGACCACAGATAAAGAAGATCCTGGAGTGCAATGAATTCCCCAAGAAGCTCACTAGTAAGGAGAAAGCGGCTTGGAACAGCTTTGTCGCAGTGGTTCGGGGCTTCCTGGGCAATCACAAGGCCGAAAACTATGTGGAGCTGGTTGAGACTCTGGTGAAGAACTACGGCACAATGGGCTGTAGGATGTCCCTCAAAGTCCATATCCTTGATGCTCATCTTGATAAATTCAAGGAGAACATGGGAGCTTACTCGGAGGAGCAAGGCGAGCGCTTCCACCAGGATATACTGGACTTTGAACGCCGCTACCAAGGACAGTATAACGAGAACATGATGGGAGACTACATTTGGGGGCTGATTCGTGAAAGTGATTTACAGTATAATCGTAAATCTCGAAAAACTACTCGCTTCTAAATCTTTTGTAGTCATTTTTGTATTACTTTAGTATAAATACATGTTAATTTGGATTCATATGTTGTTTTTTTCTGACTTTATGTGAACGAAAAGACACAAATTCGCCCGTTTTCTCATTGGAAATAGGTAAATTTCAAAATATCACTGTCCTGGTCACAAAAGCAAAGTTTGTGGGGAATAATAGCCATTTTCTATACTTTTGAGGCATAAGCAATTAGGAAATAACACTTACTACCCAGGAACAAAAATTGTGTTACATAGTGAAATTATGGGTAGGGCGGGTAACTGAAAACCAACACACGCACGCACGCACGTGTAGCGATCTCGGTCCCCACAGGCAGGCACATCACAAAGGGCTAGGCAATCCACACACAGGCGGAGGGCGGGCGCGAACTCGGGACCTCTCGCACTAAAGCATAGCGCCGATACCGCTGTACAAAAGAGCCGGCTCCCTTGCAAGGAGCGTATATCGGGCATATGTCTTTGTGTGTGATTATGTCACCTACCAGCCCCACTGCTGCCTTCCCCTGTGCACTCTACACTCTCCCCTGCCGCCTCAAGTCCGCCCCGGACTTGCCAACCAGGCTACAGTCCGACGAGTGCGTGCCGGGGTACCTGCGTCCACTTCTGACACCAATGTAGCGATCTCGGTCCCCGCAGGCAGGCGCATCACACAGGGCTAGGCAATCCACACACAGGCGGAGGGCAGGCACGAACCCGGGACCTCTCGCACTAAAGCATATTGCCGATACCGCTGTACAAAAGAGCCGACTCCCTTGGAAGGAGCGTATATGGGGAGTATGTCTTTGTGTGTGATTATGTCACCTACCAGCCCTACTGCTGCCTTCCCCCGTGCACACTACACATACACACACACACACATATATATATATATATATATATATATATATATATATACAGTGCCTTGCAAAAGTATTCAGACCCCTGACCAATTCTCTCATATTACTGAATTACAAATGGTATATTGAAATTTCATTCTGTTTGATATTTTATTTTAAAACACTAAAACTCAAAATCAATTATTGTAAGGTGACATTGGTTTTATGTTTGGAAATATTTTTAAGAAAAATAAAAAACTGATATATCTTGCTGTGCCATTAGTATTCAGACTGAGGATAAGAAATATCTTTACAGGCTTGTTTCATGCTGAGATATGGACGCTTGCTATGTCTCTAGGGTAATTCAAGTCTCAATCTCTGGTGGTGGTCCTTTGATGATAACAAACGAAGACCAAAGAGATTAGAAATCTGGGCATTGGTGTACCAGCATTTTGGATCCCAGCGTGATTTCCTCAATCCAATGAATAGAAACCTTGCTCGTGATGTACAGATTGATGATTCATTTAAGATTTTTAATTGGGCAAATATCAAGTATGATTTCTCCAAGGTTAACTTTGTGCTTAATAATTCACAGCGAAATGTAATTATTCTGTATTAAAATACATGCTTAGGCCAGCAGAAATATCTGAGACGATCACTCCAGTTGAACCACTACTAACCAACTTCTGCTCATCAGTGCCAGGCTTTTTATGCCTTGATCTCCTACAGTTTATGTTTCTGAACTTATTTAAGCTTCTGCTCTGTCAATGAGCCCTTAAAAGGAGAACAATCTCCTGATTGCTCATGAAAATTCCTTGAAAGAAACAATTTCTATAGCAGCTTGCTATATTGTAACATTATCCTTTGGTATTCAAGGGGACTGTTGCATGGTAAATTAGCATATTTTCTAAATAGAATACTAATACCTAATCACGTTACCTTTTTTGTTAGGCATACATAAAAGATACACAATGTTTGTTTACAACTTGGGGACAATGAGCAGGATACTAATTTCACAATCTGAGTCATACACTCCTTTGTGAATAGAGTGGGAAATGCTCTCTGTGAGTGATCATTTGCATATGGAAAGCAGGAATCTCAGCAAATTAGAAAATATATTAATTAGATCTTGGTTATCTATTGCTAGTATTGTTATAGTTTCCTGTCTAAGGTCTTGCACTTATGAAAATGTATGTCTATTCAAATATAATAACCAGGGAAGACAGAAAGTACCCAAATAAGCCAAACTGATATATGCACTTTAAAAGATGTACCTAATGTACAACAACAATACTGAATGAAATAAGTTACATGCAGGCTTTCATAGATATCTGGCCTGTAATGGTGGCAACTGACTACTGTTGCATATTTTAGATTTAAAAAATCCACATCTTGTCATGCTTACAACATCAAAGAGATGTCTATGTGTATGCATGCACAGTATGTATGCATGTATGTATGTATGTATGCATGTACACGCATGCTGAATACTCTGAATCATTTATATAAACTATATGCACTATTTCAAAGCCTTTTTCCAGCAGCACAGCCAACACATAACAATGCCACCACAGGTGCCACCAACTGCTCAGGAGTTCCCTTGTAAATTTCCTGTAAGAAAATCTACTATATACCCTTTTTCCCCTCAAAAGATCTCAGAAACAGTGCATGAAATTGGACTGAATTTTGACAATGACTTCTTGGCAGATACAAGTTGGATATTAATAGCTTTAAAAACAGGCCACTGGAAAAGAACTTGCTGCTACTCCCCCCGCCCCCCCCCCCCCCCCCCCCCTTCGTTTTTGTCTCTTTCTCCTAGCAAGGAAGGATTAATGAGCGAGTGCACCTGGTAATTACACCACTCCATCTTTCTGAGAGCCCTCACACTGCCTGAACGGTAGACAGTAATGAAAAGCCATTGAAAATATCAATCCAGGACCCGACAGTCCACCTAAACTGCAGACACAAAGCCTTAGCCCTATCCTAACACAGTAGGGTGAGACCAATATACAAACCTTTTTATATGACAATACTTGGGGTGATTGCCATCTAATTGCAATTTAAAGGAGCACAGTGGAACAAGGCAAATATTGTACTTACCTCTGCTGCCTGCATTAAATCTATTGAATTAGTAATCAAGGGAAACAAATTTCTTGATAGAGTGATGATGCTGCTATCATTAGTACTGATGGATGACAGAAAGTGAAACGAGAAAGTCATATAAAGTTCTTCTCTTTTAATTCTTTCATCCAGATGTATATAGCTTAAAAGTGTGGGTAACAATTTTATCTATATTACACAATCTAAAGATCCCAGCACCTGGAGTGAAAAGTGATATAACACCAACCGTTACATTTTAACAACACTTTTCATGTACCTTCTCCCCAAGAAAAGAACAACGGATGGCAGAAGATAACATTCAATATACTAACCCACAGTCCAACTTCCAGAAACAACTCTGAATGTAGATTATCCCAAGTAATGTCTCAAATTGCACCTTCTTGTTCTTACAATTAAAAAGACAGAGAGGACATGATAAATGCTCCCTATAGGGACACTGTCCAGTTTGGCTCCGATCATCTGGCTTCCAAACCAGCAAACAGTCAGAGGCTAGCGCTAACGGTACCAAAATGCTGGCCTTTGTCGTTTTCCTAGTACATTCAGATACATCACCGGTACCACTATAGGAGGTGTTTGAAGACAGCGTGGAGAGACAGTTTTTCTCTTGTTCCCAGCTAAAACTAACCTTTATACAGTACAAACACTAAATCTGGACCTTCTAGTTTCAAGTACAAGCTGTATTTGAATGCTAAGATACATACATTTCTTATAGAAAACCAGAAAATAAAGGCACAGTCAGAGTTATAGCACATGCACTCTTACCTTTAATTGGGTGTTTCAAAATCTGCTAAGGTCCTGTAAGTATTATATATATATATATATATATATATATATATATATATATTTTTAGCTCAGTATATCCAGCAGCGGATCTGTACAGTGCATTTCCATTGCTTGTGTGGAGCGAGAGCTGCCAGGATGCTGTGAATGGTACATCAAGCAACTTTGTGTGTGTGCATGTGTGTGTATAGCTGCTCGGACTCTAAAGAAAACCTGGCCTGCCTCTTCACTGGTGATGGATTGGATTAAAAAAGAAAACAGAATCTCTCTCTTTTTGTCTCCCTCTCTCCTTGATGTACTGCAGAGTGCAGGCAGATGAACTAATATCAACAAGGGCAAAAGGTTAAGAAAACCAGAAAACAAAATTATTAATTAAAAACATGCTGATGCTTCTGAATTCTTACTATGAATGATTGCTCACATACGTGAATAAAGAGATTACTAAATTTATATTCTAATAAGATAAATAGTTCAGAATTGAAAACAGGATTCAATATAAAGAGAACACCTTAGCTTTGAATAAAAGAGCAATATTGTTTTACTGCTAAGAGAATCTGGATTAGTATTTTAGAAACAATCTTAATCAGCAGCATGTTGCTGTGCTGTTGCCTTGAGTACACTGAAGTAACTTATGATCTTCAGATGCTAACCCTTTTATTTTTGTACAAGCTATTATTTTGTTTTAAAACTGAGTTCACAGTTTTCATTTGCATAATTATTTCATGGTGACTAGACAGGAGTGGCATTCCTTTCCATGCGTTCTCGTCCAATGTTTATAGTGACCCATTTGGGCATGTCTGGCACAAACTGCTTCTTCATTTGTATGGTGTACAAGGGTCAATTTATCAACACCAGTGCCAGACGGTGCAGTGTTCGTTTGCCCTCTGCTAACACAAGCAAGCAAAGAACAATACCTGGCAAATCTGTCAAAGACATAGACTGCCACTTTATTGTCATCCCATTTATTTACTGACAACATTGTTAGGGTTCATTTTAAAAAGGCGCTCATGCAAACAAGAAAAATGATCACAACTAGTGATGGTAACTAAGTGTTTTCTGTCTACTGAAATACGATTGTCTCTGTTCTAAGAAAAGAAAGGTGAAACCAAGTTAATTAAACATGATATGATTTTGTTGATTTCATTAACACTATGCTAAATACTAAAATAATGTTTTAGGTCTCTAAACAAATATCTTGTGTCAGTCAATAGTTAACATAATTCCCCCAGTTACCATGAACAAATAAATCAAAATGAAATACCACACTGTAAAGTGACGCCTCCTTTTAAATGGTGTAATGATCAAATAAACGCTATCAGATTTAAATGTCATGCATTTCCATTTCATCTGAGATTACTTATAGATTACTTTCATGATTCTGGTGACACATCATTTTATTGCTGTCTCCTAGTTTAATAGTGGCTGTGCCTCATGATAACCCAGAGAAGAAAATATATTCCCATGGCAATGCACAGAAAAACCTTGTACAAACTCCTGAATAAAACATGCATTCCTCAAATACGGCTCATATCCCCTTATCACCATGTAACAAACTTGCTTATTACTTGCTGAATTTGTCTTTAAGAAAAAAAAGAGGCAATTATGTTTTGCATTAATAGTACTAAATAATAATATTTTTTAAAAAATCTCTCTTTGTAACCAATACAATAACTACAGCTGGGTGCCTCCAGGCATATTATGTTGTCCTCAAACCAACACTCATCTCTGAAAGATGCCAAACTGGGAGGTTGTGAACTGTGCACACCATGAGACTTAAACACCAGCTTACCTTCGGTAACAGCTGCGTCAATGGGAAAACAAGCATTTCATTTCAGAACTTAATTTGTTTATTTTATCTATCTTTAACCTTTAGTCCAGCTGACAAGCCTGTAAGTGAAATGAGAAGGCACTGTGGCCTATGAGTCCAACTGTGTCCAGCTATAGACCCTTACTGTCTATACTTGTACTGCCTACTTGTAATACATTTTTTAAAGTCACAAACAATAATGCTGTTTTTGTAGTTATAGTGTAGTAGCATGTGTTATTCCGAAATAAAAGTATATCAGTATTTACTTGTTATAATCACCTGTACAGTTAATGTATAGTTACTAAAAAGTTCATATGTAATAACAGTGTTATTAGAAAATGATTAAGTGCCATCTGCCAATCAGTGCCTAGCTTTAGCGTGCTTCTAAATAATAGTATTTATAATGCATCAATTATTGACAATTATTATGTCTGGTATTCTAAATATTGCATTATTAATTTTAAAAGGGTTGATTGATCATTCACTATAATACACACATCCTTCTGAAAATTACTTTTTCAGATGGTTATATATATTTTTTTTTCTCGTTGAAAAAAATTAAGCAAATCTGTTATTAAATGCCTTTGCATTTTCTAGATAAAAAAAGAAGCTTAGGAGCAATATTTTGGAGTCTGTGAATATTATTTAAACAGCTATTCATCTCTTATACCTATCAAATAATCCATTCTTTTTGTATGTATAAAAGGTAAAATGACTGTGTTTTCCTATGCTGGTACGATATGCTTTATGAAGGTTTAAAAAGACTTAAAGGGGTACTGGCATATGTCTGTAGACACCCCTCCATCACTATCTTTCATCACATATCTGTATATAAGGATGCCTGATAGGGTGCTGACATTGAAAATGTAGTTTGCAATGATATTATTGGAAAATTAAAAGTTGAAAGGATTAAACTAAATCAAATAAAAGATGTGCAAAATGAAGGCATCAACATTTCCCAGCAAAGGTAAATCTTGCAGGAGGACTGGATAAATGAAGCCTGCATACATACAAGCTTTTGTGTCAGCCCAGTTGCTGTCCAAGGTACTGCTACTGTCTTTGTTTTTGAATTTCCTTTCCTCGACATCATATAAAATACCCAACACTGAATACACATTTGAATTACTATCAGTCTGAACTCACCATTTAGAAATACAATAAATATCTTCAATGTCTTCAGTTATGCGGTTTTCTTTTATATCAGATCTTTGTTACTCATGAGAGGTGAATAACAATCTCTCTGTCAATGGCAATGGCATACAAAATAAAAATGCAGTACAAAGTTGTTACAGTACTTTAAGGCCAAGTATAATAAAACAATGCTTACAAAACTGATTTAAATCATAACTCTTCATTTTATTAAACCCCAGATCTATGGAGCAGATTGAAGACAAAACCATTAAACAAATTTGAGATATCTTTACATTTTTAATTCTTGAGAATTTGTAATGTATATTATCATCACAAAAAGAGCTGGAAACTGTTACTCTCTGGACACCAGCACAAGTGATTAAAACACCATTACCTTGCTCTAACTCAGAGCCATAAACCAAAATAATTAGGCAGAATCATTACAAGAACAACAGTTATTACTTAATAGTAATGGCAATGCAAAACAATTGTTTCTTTAAACAGGCATTTACATAGAAATGACTCACTTGTGATCAGAGCGTATACACAATGGCAAAACAAAGGGAGAGTGGTCCCCAAGAGAGATAGCTGTGGCTGAAAACAGTAGTGATGGACAGAGGGAAAATACGATTGGAGAGGTCTGTCAAGTCTGAAATATTAATGACTAAATTAATTCACTGCCATGGAGACACCTTCCAGAACCTTGTGGAGTCTATGCCGTGTCCTGTCAAGTTACTGGTCATACAGTGTACTATATAAAAAGTGTTTGTTTTTTCTGTATAAAGAGATCTCCGAGATCTGACAGGCTACTGGCTACTGTTTAATTGTAATATGCTTTTTTAAAATTAAAACTGTAATTGTATTTAAAATCTCACAGGGGGTGAGGGAGTATGGCTGTTTATAATACTTAAGAAAAGCACATTGAGCAGATGTTACTGAGCTTTTAATTAAACAATCATGTATCTGTTAAGGTACTAAATAGGCTCCAGCATGTCCAGAATGCAGCAGCTCGGATACTAACAAAAACTTCTCTATCTCAGCACATAACTCCAATCCTGTATAAATTACATTGGCTCTCTGTGAAATACAGAGTTGATTTTAAGATCCTGCTACTTACATATAAGGCATTGAATGGGCTAGCTCCAGGTTACCTTAAGGACTTACTGCGTGAGTACACTCCGACACTCAAGTTATGATCTACTGATGCAGGACTTCTCACCTTATCTAAAACCAGGCTACGCACGATGGGTGATACAGCCTTTTGTTGTGCAGCACCACGACTGTGGAATTTTTTGCCCAAAACAATCAGAGACTCTGTGACAGTAGGCATTTTTAAATCTTGTTTAAAGACTTATTTTTTTATTATGGCTTTTAATGTGTAACGCTCCCTCTGGAATCCCCAGCAAAGACGTGTGACTTCACACAGACAGGATGCAAACCTGTGCTCCCCTGGCTGTATAACGCTACACACCACACTGCCATGCGTCTACCAGGTGAGCCACTCAGGGACCCGCACGACTGTATTTTTTTTTACAATTAAATGGCAGAGTTTTGACAAATGTTCAATCTATTGAGATATCTCAAACATTATTAGCTGGATGTTGTGTGCCACTTTGTAAGGACTAAATACTAAAATAACAGAGAAAATAATAAAGAACAGCTACCTATTCCAGGACTTCACTGAATCGTGTTATTCTATGGTTCAAAAAAGCATGTTGAAGTATAACTGTCTGATATTTTGTTTGTTTCGCCAGGTTATGAGATATGATGTTTTGAATATAAATACATAGCTCAGTAGAGCTTGACCTCTTAATAACAACAATGCTACAAACAACACAGCAGATTGAACAATGGTCACCAGATGACTGCAGATCCATTATACTAGGTAGGACTGTTACTTTGACTGTCAAAGTGGGGATCCTGTGTAAGAGAACACTCCGCTTGTCAGGTGTGAATGACAGACACTTGACAGGCATGTAGAGGACGCTCCCCAGTTTGTCCTCCCACAGTCAAGTGGCCTGATCTGACTAACTGCCAGAAATCGTGAGGCTTTGTAACCCATAATGCATTATTTTCAGTCTGGTGGTTATCTTTAAGATATTAGGGGCTTGGTGCCACAGAGAAATATTACAGTGTAAGGCAAAACAAGTAGAATCCTTTGAGATCAAGCTCTGATCAAAGGAAAGGCTTTGTATCTTGAGAATAATGACAGGGGATAAAAATAAATGGTGGTGTAAACTGTTCCACATCAGTACACAGACAAATGAATAGATATCAGTACACATTCCAATAACAAGAGGTCTCAATGGACTGCACATGCAAACACACATCAGTTGTCCATATTAAAGTGGACCCTTACAAATCTTTTACATGGTTTAACTTGTATCGTGATGGTTTGATTTATATTGTGACCTTGGTTTTATTTTACATTGCCAAAATTTACAATAATTACTTCAGGCTTCAGTATTCCAGCGGTGGAAGATGTCGCATTGTGGGTATTTCCAATAACCTAAATAATTACACAATACTGGAACGTCACTGAATGTTTTCCTGAGCATTAGAGGTCATTACACCCTGTGTGAATGCATTTTTAGATTAATAAAATAAATCAGGTTGTATCGTGTAGTGTCAGTTCACAAAATACTGTTAGTATTATCAGGAAGCAGCACATAAATTAAGTAGTTCCTTCATGTGTTTACGACATCTTCAGCTGCAGTTAATATTATGCAGTGATGTTTTCATTTTCATTAAGCAATTTGATCTAAAGAAAGCCAGTGGTTTGCATTACAGAAACATGTCATGTTATTGAACAAGCAAAACAAGCTAATCTGGTGATGAAAGAGGAATGCTGTATCTCACAAGTCATTATGTTAATATGCCATAAATACTCTCTAAAGGTAAAAATGAACTCTGTCTCTTCTGTTACTGAATGAGTGTGAATGGTGTTGTATAGTATATAAAACCCAACTGCTGTCATCAACAACATGCATAATTCCATTTTTAAACGTTCTGCTTTCATGCACTTAGGAATTCTGATTTTGTCCGAGGCTTCCTTAATTAGAGCACTTCCTGATTACTGTAATTTTTTTGGGACTGTAAAAATGACATTTTGAAATCTGGCAGTAATTTTTTTTTACTCATTTCATATTTTCACTTTAATTGCATTCATCAATGTTATTAGCTTAGTCAAACAAGCAAATCAACAAAGTACAAAATTGAAAAGTCATCAAGTTTTCAAACAAACATAAAACTTTTTTTTTTTTTTGGTGACTATAAATAAAACACTAATCAGGTGAAAAAATAGTCAGATTTTTTGAGCTCCTCATTTTTCTGAGTCTAATTCCGCATGACATTTACATCATCTGGGTTTAAAAGTTCACCCCATCCATCATGTCTCTAGATTTTCCATTAGTTTAGTAATAAAAGTTTTACAGTTTGACCTCAGCACACATATTGATGAGAACCTCACTAAGCTGCTCTGGTGCTGTTCTACACCTGTCATATGTTCAATAAATCAATCCTGGCTGCCAGCAACTTAATGCCTTATTCAAATACAATGCCCTGCACAATAGTCAGGGATTCTGGGAGACAGTTAAAAGCAGTCTAAGACAGACAGGGAGTCAGTGAGGTCACCATATCTAATTACAGTGTTTGTACAGGCCTCTTTGCCCCAGTGTCAAGTTTGTCCTTTTCTTTAGACTTGTACATTTCTGCGTCAGAAAAAAAAAACAAAACAGAGAAGCTCCATGTGCTTACAAGTCTGACTGATGAACCATAAAGTCTTATTAAAGAGTAAGCAGCTTCAAATTACTTTTCAATTTCTGTTTTACATTTCCCTATTTTATGGGTTGTGCAGAAATCGTGAAATTAGCCCAATAACGTGATTTTTACAATATTCTTAAGAAATAAAAATTATTATTATTTGTATTTCATACAAAAAAATCACATTAACAAAGCTGTACAGCTCTACTGTGTGCCTGCATGTAATATTTGCCATGCACATAGTGCTGTGCAGTGATTATGTCATGTGACTATATGTAATCTAGGTGGGAAGTTAAAATACTACAAGAAAATTGATGTCTCTAAGAAGAGGTGAGCTCTTCTGTACATCCTGCAATGTTACTGTAGCTCACTATTGAGAATCGGCTGTTGACAGGCATTTAGATTCAAGTATTCACCGAAAGAGAAATGCAGAAATCCAGCGCAGTACTGCGACTGCTTTACTTGCAAAGAAACAAAAAACGGTGACTTCCATGTTCCAAAAGTCCACTGAAAACCGTGAAGCATGAAACACATTCAATTTTGACCTTACAGGGGCGTTTGTTTGCACAAATATCCCTCTTGAAAAACTGGACAACCAAAAGTTACATAAATTCTCCAGACCTAAAGTTGCAGAGTATCACAAGCAGGAGATTATGGAATTGGTAAAACGGTCTGGTTGCTTGTCAGTGGTCACACTGACGAGTCGACTGATGCCCAAGGTCAGTATGGGTTACACATTGTATTTGTTTTGCAAGACCTAAATGGTGAACATGCATCTGACGTACTAGAACTGAAAGCTGTCCTTGCAGATACACTTTACCTACAGGCTGTTAATTACAACACCGTTTCACAAGCTATTGTAAAGTGCTTGAATAACTTTGACGTTGATTTTGATGATGTCATTGCAATTATTTTAAAAAAAAATCTGTAAACATAATTTATAAGTAGTTCCGTGCACATTCCAGAAAATATGATACTTTACATGTGACACTGCCGTGAATTTTAAAGAACATTTGTGCGATTTTCACAGGGCCTTAGTTTTGTTGCTACAATTATATTTGCTATCTCTAAATCACCCCACCTACTATCTGTGTATATAAAAGCAGAGTCGTTTGGACTGGCAGAGTTGAAAGGTACCATTGTCACATGATTTGAAGGCTGTTTGGTCCCAGCATTTAGGATTATTCAAGGGAAGCAAAGGCAGATTTAGAGCAAAAATGATAACTCTATGTAGCAACATAACCCAGAACCACTCAGTGGTTGCTAACACCATCACATAGTGAGGGAAATGTAAAGAAAGGAAGTATAAATGACATTTGAAGCTAATTACTCCTAACGTATCCACCACAGCTCTCTGCTTCCCCATATTGTACATGGCGCCAAGGGGAGACCCTGAAATGCAGATAGGTCTGGAAACCAACCCAAAACCTATACATTCACAACCAGTAAACTTCATGTTAAGGAGGGAAAAGAAAGAGAGAAATTATGCATATTCTAATGCTCTGGTCTCCAATGGTCTCCTTGTGTTACTCACAACACTGTTAGGTAAGCATTACCCAGCTTTTAACATATTTTGTGTACAGTTCTGGTTTTAAACGTTGGTGTGTCTGCAAGATGGCTGTTGACTTCCTTAGTCTATCTTGTTTTGTGTGTTAATTTAAATCGCTCACAGAGACTTGAACTCCTTGGCAGTCCAATCATAAATGACAGGAGGCGGGACATAAACAGTTGAAGGTCTTTAATATGTTTAACCAATGGGAGAGTCAAAGATCTCATGAGTGGGCAAAGGCGGGACATAATTGGGAGTTTAATCAATGGCTAAGTCAAAGATCTGCCTTGGTTTTACAGCTGTCCAATCATTAGTGAGCACAGGCAGGACACAAATATGATATGGTAGGGTGTAAGAATAGCTGAATTTTTCGTGCAATATTGCTTAATATAGAGACCGTTATTGAGAATTATATTGAGAACTTAAAAGTAATATTTCAAATTGCTTTTTACAAATTAAAAAAAAAATGTCATAAGACAACAGATACATTGTAGTCGATTTGGTTATGAATCAATTTTCAAGAAGAACTTTATCAGAAAAAATGGAGGTATACACCACAAATACCAGAACTGACACAGGAAGGGAAGGGATATACTCGCCACTTCCAAAATTGAAATTATGAAAGGTATCCATGGCTTACCGGTAGCTGTCAAGTAAAAAAAAAAAGTATACTGCTGGAACAGTATTTTGTTCAGTACAGAAAAGGCAATATGGAACAGCACTGGGTACAGCAATCTAGGATGTTTAACGAAGTCAGTTCCCAAACTCGCTTGCGAGCCACTGTAACAAACTTTTGGACAAACCCGGATTGATGTTCAACTCGATAAGCAGAAGCGTAGGGATGTGAGGTTCTAAATGCTTGATTGATTCTGTTGTTTACCTTGGCAAGCAAGAACTGACATTCAGAGGGCACGATGAAGGCACCAATTCCTCAAACAGAGGTAATTATGTGGAATTACTTTCTCTGATTTCTGACTACGACAGCATGTTATGCAATAACTTGTCAATAGCCGCAGTATTCTCGGGTACCTGTAACAAGATTCCGAACGGCTTAATCTCTTTGGTGCCTCAGGTTCTGCTAGATGCAGAAGTACAGGAAGTCAAGTACGTAGCTATAATGGTAGATTAAACAACCGATGTTGGAAATGCAGCTCAGCTGTCTTGTGTTTTCAGGTACTAGTATGTGACAGTGACCCAAAAGAACGGTTGTTCTGTGAAAATGTGTTACATTTACTAAAATACAAATAATAATAAAAATGCTTTTAAAAAGATTCCATTGATTTTTTTAGTATTACTATGCAGGACAGCCACTGTAATACCATTGCCTTTATTAAAAATGTGCACAGATTAATCTACCAATTAATCAACTAATGCCCATAAATTAACGATCGAAAATCCATTGACAGCTCTAAAAAAAAAAAAAAAAAAAACTGCACTTCATAATGACTTTCAAGCATGTGAACTTGCAGATGAAAAATGTTCAAATTCTATGCAGAGCTGTGTCAACTCTTTGCATGGTACAGTGGACTGGAAAACATGCTGTGATAAATGTGTTCCTGGGCTGCTGTTTGATTTGGTTTAAAATTACATAAAATTAATTTGATTTAGTGGCTTTATGATGGTCTTAGTACCTGGAAAACAGAAATACATAAGATCCTACAGTCCTTGGCACTAATAGACACCACAGTTGGCAGCCACCCAGAGAGGTCAAGAGCTGCATGATGAAAAGAAATTGCAAATGATGCATCACTTGTGACAGCCTTAGTCAAGACAGCAAAATACTGTAGCCACAGGGTTGGATAAAGCATGACTGAAGGTGTTCTCCATCACTGATCTGATGGGAGACAAAGCAGGATAGGTTTATACAGAAAGGAAACACAGCAATCTGAAATCATGAATGGCTACAGTTGATGCACTTTTTGTTTTTGATTTCACATTCTTTTGACATAAGCATTATATAAATTGCCTTTCCATGAAAGGTTGCAATATTCTAGTCTCTACGAGAGGAGGGCAGCTAAGGGAACAAGAGGAGCCCACATTGGGAGTGTGACAGGCTGGCTCGCAGTGGTGAGGTGTGGTGACATCACGGACCAGGAAGTAACTGAAACCAAAACAGTGGATGGACAGGTGAAGCTGAATGCAATGGCACTCAGCATGTTTAATAAACAAAACAAATGATTTTAACAAAACACAAAACAAAAAGGCACAAGGGCCAAACGAATAAACAAACAAACAAGTAAGTGTCATGCTGGCTAATCCAGCACGTTTTAGCAATTGTTAATTATGTATTATTCTCCTCGCGCTCTCTCTCTCTCCGCTCTCCCGTACTCTCCTCTCTACACTCAACACCGCAGCACGGGCAGCTGCCGGTTCTTATACTCTGGCCGAGGGGTTAACTAGTTGTTAATTATCTTATTACCCTGCACGTGTTTGGTAAGGATGCATGACTGTCAGCTAGTTAAATAATCAGTAGCTGATCAGTCATGCATCCTCACAGGGTTTTAAATTCTAAATAATAAAAGACGCAGCGCTTTTAACTGCGCCGCAAACAAAAATACAAATAATAATACATAGGGGCGGGACACTGCGCCACACATGGCCTTTTCGGCCACCTCCCCCCTTAGTCCCCAAAGTCCCGGTTAGCAGTCCCGGCGCAGGAACAGGGGCAGCAACGGGCCAAAGGTGGTGGCCATGGTGGAATCTCCTCCCACCCAAACAGCCGTAGCGTTCCGATGGCCCACGCACAGGTCGGCTCCTCTGGCCAAAAAATTTTTGGGGCTGGTCTCCTGACCTCCCCCCCCTTCTCCATGGCTGGCAGCTGCCCTTCATGGGGCTCCAGCCACAGTATTTCCTGCCGCGAAAGTGCAGCTGGGGGAGCTGGTCTCCTGACCTCCCCCCCCGTTTTCCATGGCCGGCAGCTCCCCTTCATGGGGCTCCAGCCACAGTATTTCCTGCCGCATGGCAGGACTGGTAGCGACCCTAGGCAAAACAGGACCCTCGGGAGGCGACGGCAGCAGCTGCAGACCTTCGGCAGGCAACGGCAGCAGCAGCGGACCCTCGGGAGGCGACGGCAGCAGCAGCGGACCCTCGGGAGGCAATGGCAGCAGCAGCGGACCCTCGGGAGGCGACGGCAGCAGCAGCAGCGGACCCTTGGGAGGTGAACTCAGGAGGGGAGCCCCTGGCCATGGAGGTGGCAATGGGAGCTCCACTTCTCCCTCGTAACCTGTAACTAATGGCTCTCCAGGCAACAGGCAGCCCCAGGCGATGTGGAGCAACAGGCAGCCCCAGGCGATGCGGAGCAATAGGCAGCCCCAGGCGATGTGGAATAGGCATCCTTGGGTGGTGCGAAGCAGGCATCCTTGGGCGGTGCGAAGCAGGCATCCTTGGGCGGTGCAAAGCAGGCATCCTTGGGCGGTGCAAAGCAGGCATCCTTGGGCGGTTGAGGCGGAACCAGCAGGTATTCACCCTCTGCTGGTGGAGGTGGGAGGGGTAAGCAATCCTCCCATGGCAGTTGAGGCGGAACCAGCAGGCATTCACCCTCTGCTGGCGGAGCTGGGAGCGGTAAGCAGTCCTCCCAAGGCGCTTGAGACGGAACCACCTGTTTGCATTCATAAATATACAGTATATATATATGTTTGAACATAAATGATAATAGACCAATCAGTGCTGATTGTCAAAATAGGGGTGGGATATTTTATAAAGCGCACAGTTGCAATCTCATGAGAGTCAGGTTAGAAGTTGGGACGCATTAGGAGCTTGTATACAGTAGAGCGGTTATTGTAAGGCCCCCAAAAATATAAGAATAAGAATATCGGATTTATTTTGTAAATTCTCTGCGACACCACATGCTAAAATCAGCTTGTCACATATGCTGCTAACTGGGGGTGCTGCTTTGTGGAGCAATACTAAAAACACATGAACACAATGACATTCTGGATGAGCTAGATGTCCATTCCCTCATGAACAAATTATCAGCAAGTCAACCTTTGGAGCCTTATGACTGTCCTTATGATTTATACAGCACTCGCTAAACTCTCTCAAGCTCTATGGCTGCTGTTTTTTTAAATAAATAAACCTGCCTGATTTAGTTATTTAGTAGTATCTAACAACATTTGTGTGCCTGGGTGTACTGTAGGTGTGCTTCACCTTTGCTATTGAGAATGTTTCTTCCCTCAAGCACTGCCATTATTATCCATCACTGTCCCATTAGTGTAATTAGTGAAGTCTATTCTTGTCCATTTCACTGGCCATTGACCACCGACAAGAATATCCCCTAAAGAGGCATCTGCACAGAGAAATGGTTCCGAGATCCGAACAGGCCTGACTTTAATGTGTGTGTTTACTGTGTGCCTTATAGCACAGTTAAAAACAAGCCAGCAGGTTCTATAAAAGAACAAAATGACTTATTTAGTATTTATTGTAAATATTTATACAGGATAACCCTCTGAGCTGCAGCATCAAATTCATAGTGATTCCCTGTTGACAGCCATGGCATGACTCTAATGAAGCGAGCACCAGGTGAGTCATACAGTACAACGACAACAACAAAATAAAACTTATGATGCCAAAAAACGAGTACAATAATGAGTTTTTAAGGTTTCAAAGGAATAGTAATAGTAATAATTTCAAGACTTTTATTCCTATAATAATGTGCCAGAATGAGATCTCATTTTAGGAAGCATAAAATGCCTGCTACTAATGGAGTACACAAGCCAATGCACAGAAATAATAGGTTGGGTGAGCAGAGGGCGAGCAACTCTTTTCTGTAATGCCCCTTAACCCCCAAACACTCCTAGGACAGGGCTAAGAATGACAGAACCACCAGACTGATAAACATTGCCTGCTCTCCTGCCTTTCTTTTTTTGGATTTAACAGTTCATAATAAGAGCATCTAATGTTGCTACAATCCCTCTTTGTCCTTAGAACTACATTATGGATAATTGGCTAAAGAGACACTGTGGTCTTGTTACCAGTAAAGTACAAGAGACTAACCAAACATGACTTCTGTTGGAACTTAGAACCTAATTAGAAAATGTGTGAACATCTGCAAATCTTGCTCCCTAGTACCCAGTTTATACAGTAGTTTACACATTTCCTGCCTTAGCATTTCCAAGAGGCCACAGGGAGCTTCTGTTTCTTTCCTCAGTAATTAGAAACAGTGTGAATGTAATTAGTTGCCTGGTCATCTGGTTAACGTGGCTCTGGTGGCAGGCTCTGGGAAGTAACTAGAATTGAATGTGACTCCCTTAAGCTGTATGGCAATGTACTGTGTCCGCAGTATTATGCACTTGCTTTATATTATGCACTTAAATGGATCCTTTATACCATTCTCAATACCTGTTTAATATAATTTCAGGTGTTTTTATGTCATTCACCTTTGTGTCTGCTTAGGTTTATTATTTACCAGGATTACAAACTAATGCTCCTTTACAACCACTGAAAAAGCTAACTTTCTGAACTGGTTTTAGAAATGCCCATCAAGTGTGTGCAATTGGAATTTCTTTCCCCTCTGCAACTGTGGCAATACCCAAATACAAAGTATAAAAGGATAATTGTAGTCCAGTTAGAATGTACTCTCATTTAATTCCGGTGTGCTAGGTTACAGTAATATATATATAGCAACATATACCACAGCAAATTAAATATAAATAGATTTAACTGGCATTGTATTGCTAACGTAAGATGTCTTAATAGGGATCCATGTCAACGAATATGTTTTAAACATTTTGTTGAATGGTAAAACTGTTTAATTTCAAAGCTAAATCAGGAAAGTGTAACAGTATTAGATCTGCAGAGACACAAGCTGTATACATGCTTTGAAAGCATGGAGTTTATATCTGGTCTTCTCAGAGTGAAAAGGAAATAGGAGGAACATCCATACATACAATAATAACATTCAGGACAATGTATGGAAATAATTCCAAAAAATGTGTTGGTTTCCCTCTCGTAACTAAGGTGAAATAACGTCACAGAATCAAACGGCAAGCAAAAGGTCCTGCATATTAAGCAGAAATGGAAAATAATGAACACATTTACAATGTGTAATGAATCTTTTCTTCAGGTCCATTCTAATAGGACTTACAGTTCATTTTCAGTCCTCAGTATAGCCGGCAGCAGCAAACTTATAACTGAATCATTTCCAGGTCAAAAAATAATTTCAATATCAGTCAGCCACCTGTCTAAATTAGCTGATGCTTGGCAGTTCCTATGAAAATAAACATTAGGCTCTGCAAAACAGACAAGCAATATCCAGGGGGTGCTTAGTACAGTATATGTATCAAATACAATTTGCTGGAAAGACCACAAGGTCAAAATCTTGTTTGAGAAAGCACTTTCTGATCAACTAATTGTGCTGATCTGAAACAGCACCAGTGCCACCAGCCTAATAAAAGGCAGCAGCATCATTTGATGGGTCTCTTAACAGCACTGTCTAATGGAGGTTTTTATCATCTTCCTATGTCAGCATTGTAACTGAGTGTTAAACCTTCAAAACAACTGGCCTCATAAAGTTCTGTGCAGCACTTAAAGATGCCATTTGTGCACCAGCATATGCCAGAGCCCACTGGAAACCATTTGTTCATTTCACTGCCAACAGGACCCATTAGAACTAGTGATGCAATGAATAAAACTGCTTCAAAACACTGTCTTAAATAAACAGACAACATGATTCGAAATGTTTAGCAATGACGTCTGTTGTGGACCTTTATATGGACTTCAGAAGGTACTGGCTACAGCGCTAATTACCTCAACAGCCTTTCATACAATGCATTTTTTTGTACATTCCATTCTCTTAAAGTATGAAAATGTATTGTGTTCTTGTGCTTGAGCTTTTACCATGCATTACCATGTTACATCGGAAACACAAATACAGTAATACAATACTTTTTTCATGCATTTCATCTCAAATATTTATTTCATACTGTCTATTGGATATATTAGATACCAGGGATAGATTTTTTAGTTTTAAGTTTATTTCAAACAGCACTGCAAACACAAGTCACAGAAAGAGTGTATTTCAGAATCTACTGTTAGACAACAAGAACAATTTCAACCCACATTCAGCACCCGAGGGTTATGTTTAACATGTTATAATCTGCAAGGGAGGCTCAATCTCATTTGAAAGAAAATCAAATAATAATAAACAAACAGCAAGTGGCCCACACAAGTAGAAGTGCTGTAGGTCTGCATTAAACATCCAAGTGGCCAACAGACTGTGAAATTACAGATTTAGCCCATTTAGTATAATATTGCATCACTGTCCTCTTATTTCACCTCCATTGGTCATCTGGCTGGCGAGTACATTCCCAGGGTATTTTAAGGCATATCACTGGGCTACATAAATAAAACTTATCCTTGGTGCACCTTGCAAATTAAAAGACATAACTAAAAAGCATTAGGAAGCTATTCACAACTTTTTAAAAAAGAGAGCTGAGTAATATCGGAGATGCCCAGTTTGTAAAAGGTAATTGCCTAGAATTATTCTATCATTACACCCTACAGGCATTTGAGGGCTATTTAGCTGTTCTGAATGCTGTTCTGTTCTGAATGCCCCTTTATCTAATCTCCATTTGTGACCCCTGGTCCTTGTTTCTTTTTTCAGGTCAAAAAAGTCCCCTGGGTCAACGTTGTCTATACCTTTTAGGATTTTGAATGTTTATATAATAAGAAATTATTTCACCAAACACACTTATGGGAACACCCTCCATAACTATTATTTTCAAAACTTGTTTTCTGTTTGTACAAGTTAAATGAATGTTCTCCAGTGATTTATTCAACACCAATTTCCAAGCTTTTAAAAGAACCCCTAGGTACCATATCTCAAGCTGATGGAAGTTTGCACAACAGCATTTTAAGTAGGAAAAGACAGGAAATCCTGGTATTCATACCTTAAATTGTTCTTTGGCTTTGGTTTGGTCAAGGCACCCAGAGTCAGTCCTCATCTTAGCCAGAACACATTCAGCTTCAGTCAGCCACTGGACAAGGCTTTTTAAGTCAATGTGGAATCGACGCCACTTCTCCACAGATCTGTCAAACCTCCTGGTGATGGAAATGGAGGAAAAAATAGAAGAGACAGGATTGAGAAAACTAGAATTACACTGGTAATATTTCAAAAGTATTTGAAAACTGCTTGGTCGTATTTCTCTTGATTTATATATATATTTTTTTTAAATGGAAAAATACCCACCAATTCCCAGTCTAGGCAGGTGCACCTTCAGAAGATACAGTACTTAGAACAACACTGATTCTTAAAATAATACTTTAAATAACAGCGGGTGGATTTAATGTTACAAATCCAGCTACAGTCGATCAATCCCCATCCGCCCCGCTCATTCCCACCCCTTGAACATTGCGGAGATCGGTGTTCCTCCTTGTTACCTGTTAACCTGTTCAGCCAATGAGAGGCTTTGATTGTCAAACTGAAAAACGGTAGCTGTCTTGTGCCGTCTGTAGAAATTAAAAAGTGTCCTGTTGTTTTACCTGTTTTGTGTGTAAAAAGTTGCATATTAAATAACGTTATTAAGCCTTGCGGGTTTTTTTTACAACAGGTTTTTATTTTATTAGGTTCACATGGCTGAAGCTGCGAGCCCCAACGTAGCGACCCAGCTACAGAACTACGCTCGACAAAAAAGTATTCTACTGAGAAATATGCTAGAAACTAATACCAGTGATGATACCGTCTTGTACATTTTAGAGTGGCTTCAAAGTATTTTGATTAATTCAGAGGCAAGCGGAATTTATGCAAACGGCCCGTTGGTGGAAGTTTTATCTGAAGTAATTTCTGAGTTACATTGTGAGTTTACATGTGTTGTAACCAATTCAGTACCCCCTCAGAAACCTGTATTCCCTGGCGCATTGCGCATGCGTAAAATGAGATCGTCCCACAGGCACGTATGATTTTTCTTTTGCTCGTGTCTGAGGTAAAATACTAGTGATGTGGAAGGGGTGGGAATGGGCAGGGCGGATGGGATTGATTGACAGTTTGCAAGTGCATACATCAAATGTATAAAAAGGCACATTGAATGGATAAAGCGTGCATCGAATAGATAAAAGACACATTGAATGTATTAAAGCTTATATTTAATGTTTGATGCTAGTTTTTTTAACATTCGACTGTTGCATTTAACATTCGATGGTAGTATTTAACATTCAATACTTTCATTTAATATTCAATGTTGAATTTATTATTTGATGTTAAAATTTAACATTTTATACATTATTTAATATTTAATGCTAGTATTTATTATTTGACGCTAAAATTCAATATTCAATATTTGCTTAAATTAAACATTTAATGAATTGTCATTCATTATTTGTTTTTTGTTACTTTCACCTCCCATACAAGATATGTAGAAAATCTCTTTCATACATGCATAGGCCTAATCAATCTACATACCACGTCGCAACCAAAAATGCATCACATACTGGAGTGCTCAGAGAAGCGTTTCGCCAACATGGATTCACTTATACTTATACAGTACATTACTAAGGCCCTAGTTATTTCACAGCCATGAAAGACGTAACACGGACCGTGAAATTCATTCTTCACCGTGAAATAAGCTTGTTTCAATTTCAAAATGAAAACTGGAAAGACTTATTGATTGACACTTAACAGCAGCCAATTACCACTCCGGGCTCCCCTCACTGATTGGTAGATATGGGCAGCTCAACTGATATTGTTAAGAGAGTGAACATTTTGTGAGTGTCCAAAATGAATTAAAAAAAAAAATCTACAATAATTACTGCAGCAGATCATGTACAATAATTTTGCATTCTACTGGTGGCAAACTAGTTTGTACAACCTGCAATGTTTTATTGGGTCATATACGTCGAGCTACGATCGAGTGGCATTTAGACTCAGAAAGCAATCAAAAACGAAAAAGGTTGCGGATAGTGCATTGCTTAAAAACGAAAAGGTACAAAATAAAAGTCTGAAACAGCGGCACGTGACAACGCAGCAATGTTAAATATTATTAGTTTCACTCAAGACAGAAGGTGACAGTTAGGACTGATTTAAAACAAAATAATATGTATAACATACATTAACAGGTTACTCGATCTCTGCATCATCATCCTGTATCTGTTCACAGACGCATATTCTCAGTAACTTTTAGAAGCAACAACACAGATTACGTTCTTGACAGCAAGTTTATATATACAAGACACATTTTTAATTTCATGGAATATTCGATTTCATTAAAATATGAATCGACGTGTTATCGTGGGGTCCCAATCGATAAATATTTGATTATTATCTTTATCCTTACAAGCCTACCAGATACAAGGTTGAAACTGTGAAAGACCTTCCCATCATCAAAACAAACTGCACTTTGCCCTGTCTTGAGTTCTTAAACAAACTGAGCAAGAACATTACAATTCTAAAACAAATAGAGAAATACAGCTATGAAGCAAGCTTTTCTAGTTCAGCAAGCATCAGGGATACTGTTGAGTACAATATTTTATGGGCCATGGATTTGGTTTACAAAATATGGTCACCTTACCCTAACTGGAATGGTTTGACACAAACCTCTATGAATCAATGCAACTGCTTGAATGTCTCTGATGTACTTTAAAATGTTTACATTTAAATCCTATGGGCAAAATAAAACAAGTGGGGAAAAATGTCTACCAATAAATATACTGCTGGTTTCTTTGATGTGATACAATACAGGAAACCTGCTTCAAGTGCACTACACTATGTCTGGATCAGTCTTAAAATAGGTCATTTTAAAAACTAAATTTTTAAAACAATTCTCACATAATGTGGAGTAGAATTGCTTGCCCACACATTTTGGATTTCATGCCGTAATGACAACTCTTCTATCTAACCTGTAACCTCAGTGACAGATCAGTCCCACTGCAGTTGTTAATAATGGCTCCTGGGAACCCTTCCACCTCTGTCCAAGAGAACATTTCAACGTGATAGCTTTTTCTTAAAAAGAACAAAACCCTACGAATATTCGACCAAGTGCTGAGAAGCTGTAGTTAACTTTGCAGGACATACTGGAGCCTGCACAGGGTTATGAAGAAAATCTAATTTCCCAGGAATAACAGTTCTTTCAAAAAAAACATGCAAAGAACCAGAACCTGAAAATCATGTAATAAACACACAGTACCTGAAAGGGTCTCTTGTCCCAATCATTTTTGTTACTTTTGAATGTCATTCATATGAGCTGTATCAAGAGATGCCAACCCATAGGCCTCAACTGAAGAAGCAGGTGTTTTATGGGGCTACCTATTGTTAGCACAAGTACATTATGTATTTTGACCTTTAAATGCAGTAAAGCCAACACTAGCAAATACCTACTATGTTGTCCTGTAACGTTCTCTTAAAGTCTGTAAAGATAATTAAATTACTTTATAGATCACAACAGTCATGTAAAGATCAACAAGAATCTCTTGTTTTGTGCTGCCCTGCACTATCAACTTGTACTTGCAAGTTGAGGGTTGTGGCCTAGTGACATCAACAGCCATCTGTATGGGTCAAAGAACGAATAAAACATACACATCCGAATGACATCAGTAAGTACCACATTAGAGGACAGCCACTATCGTTCATCCTGGCATCCTACAACACATATTGATAATATAGTGTACAGTACAGAATCACACATTTCCTCAACTCGGTCATATTGCTAGATTTCTGAGCTTCATAAATTGAATAATGGTTGCTTTCAAAACTGTTATGAAGCTGAGCTGAGAAATGAAAATATTCACAATTTGAGTTCAAAGTATTACAATCCAGGCTGTGTAATAAACTGATGAAAACAGCCTTACTGCAGAAGGAGGCAGTGGGACAAACTGATGAATTTATATAACTGAAAAGTGACACGTGTTCCTGAATTGTCTGTCACCATGACAATAGTTAAGCCTGCGTGCACAATAAGTCGTTGTCAGCAGAACATTGGCCAGTGAAGGACAGGGTCTAATTTCAGAACGTCCCATGAATTTTACACTAAAATTCTGTTAAGATCATATCTTTTTGAAGCACAGGCAGTAACTTGCATGTGTCCCTTCACTCTGTTTCACTGCTTATAAAGAAGCAGTGAGCTACAGTATTAAGACATATCTCCAAAGCTTTTTACTTCAAACTGTTACATAAAAAATAAGTCAAAAGGAAAAAAAAACAGATTTTTACTAAATTTCTAAAACAAATAGGAAACAAGATTTTGTCTCCCACCCATCCAGTGCAATGCTCCCCAGCTCCCCTGACTGTAATGTGGTGGTGCCTTTACCAGATGAGCTTGCCAGAGACTCAGAATTACCAGTATTTAGTTACATCTGCAACACAAGTGTGGCAATGTGCTCCGCCCGTGTGCATTTCTGTGTTGTATGTTGCGTGTGTTAATGTTGGTGTATAGAGATTGGTACACGGGATATAAATGGGTCTGTGTTTCACGTGGTATTTAAATTGTATAATTGTATTTAGGCACGGGATTGCACATCACTGTACGTGCATTTAAAGTAAGTAATATGCGCGCACGAGGTTGCACATAATTAATTCACGTGCTGGGATTCAAGTGAATAATTAATTAGTAATTGAATCCCAGCACAACAGTATAAATAGATGCACGTTTCATTCACTCGATTTTGGGTGTTCGTGAGTGGAGAACGGGATAGGAGACAGAGGTAATAATTGTAAAAATAATAAGAACGTAAATATAAGTGTTCTCACTCACCGTGTTTGTCTGCTCGTTTGTCTGTTTACTGTTTAGTCCGTTTTGTTTATATATTTATTTTGGCGTAAGTGCCGTGTCCTGTTTTTGTGTTTTGTTTGTACAACCTTTTTATTTTCTGTTCTTCTTCTTCTTCTTATTATTTATTTCTTAACAGACGCCCTTATCCAGGGCGACTTACAATCGTAAGCAAATACATTTCAAGTGTTACAATACAAGTAATACAATACAAGTAATATTAAATGCTGCTTCACTAAAACCCCAAGTCTCTGTTGTTTATTTCCTGGCTCTGGTCTGACGCCACCCACTCCGGCCGTCTTTGACACAAGTTTTAATTTTTTTTTTTTTTTTTTTACAATACTGTAATTTTTCAGATTAATATAAGTTACCATCATTTCACTATGGTTTATTAAACATTTTTTACACTGGTGTACAAATGTAGTCAAATGCAATTCGAAAAAGTATTAAATCTACGGTCCCTATTCACAAAGTGTAAGGAGCGTTTTAAGGAATATTTATCCAAGGACTGTTTTTTAAAGAGATTTCACAAACATGCTCTTAGGTTAAACAGTGCTTTGGAAAAATAGAATAAACTACATAATAAACCCTCTTTAGGTTTCATGAATGGCAAACTTGGGTTTAATTAATCAAAATGGTGCTTAACAAAAATATTAATTAAAACAGTCCTGAGAGACAAATATATATAGAATCCCATTTCTGACAGAGACACACTCCTCTGCCGAAATGGGACTGAGCCCTTCATTAATCACAATGCTACAGACCACTGACTGGGTAACAGACATCTTATTATTCATTCAGATGTGACTGTGTGTGGGATGTCTGAAAAGTGACAAAAAATCTAAAGATTTTAAAGACAGGTTAATATATATCTACTGAGGCAGGCATATTGTCAGATTACAATTGTAATAATGTCAAGCATGGTAAAGTGTGTTTGACAAAAGTGATTATTTTAATTTATTTCCTGCAGCATTTCTTTAAAGGAAAAAAAAAAACACGATTCTCAGTCCAATCTGTATGGAGGGATTAAGTTGGCTTTCAGAAACATGTATTGTGAAGGGAATTCTGGCATCTTTCATCCCACTTTTTTGGGTAGATACTGGCAAAACAAAACTACTGTTTACTGGCAAGCCTGTGTAAGTTTGAGCCCCAGAATGGAAATGAAGCTTATAATGAAATTGCAAAGAGTTTGTGTCTCAGAGGAGATGGATCAGGGAGTTCACTTTCTTAGTGATGCAGAGAGTGGTTGCCTGGTGGAAGAAAACAATTTGAGATAGCTGCTGCTGGTTATGCCCGTGTATGCTGCAGTGTAAGTCAATGACATTCATGTCAGCCGATGAACTTCAAGCTATTCTGGTCTAGGAACCATAAGGAATTTTTTTCTGGTTTAATGAAAAAGGGTTTGCATTGAGAAACTGCCTAAAATGACAATAGACACTGATATTGATGTATTAGATGGCTTCTGTCAGAGTTTGTAGCAGATGGAAATTACATCACATTAAAATTAGCCATTCTGTATACAATATCGGATGTTGTGTAAGATACAAGCTGATTTTCAGATGACTCAAGATCAGAATGGGCAGTCAGCCCACTCGTGGGTAGATAAGAACATAAGAAAGTTTACAAACGAGAGGAGGCCATTCAGCCCATCTTGCTCGTTTGGTTGTTAGTAGCTTATTGATCCCAGAATCTCATCAAGCAGCTTCTTGAAGGATCCCAGGGTGTCAGCTTCAACAACATTACTGGGGAGTTGGTTCCAGACCCTCACAATTCTCTGTGTAAAAAAGTGCCTCCTATTTTCTGTTCTGAATGCCCCTTTATCTAATCTCCATTTGTGACCCCTGGTCCTTGTTTCTTTTTTCAGGTCAAAAAAGTCCCCTGGGTCAACGTTGTCTATACCTTTTAGGATTTTTAATGTTTGAATCAGATCGCCGCATAGTCTTCTTTGTTCAAGACTGAATAGATTCAATTCTTTTAGCCTGACTGCATATGACATGCCTGAACTTACTGAGATGCTCTGAACTTACTGTATGTGGAGTGGATATCAACTTTTATCATACAGCCCCCTATGCAATACACGTACAATACAAGAGCAGAAAAAAATATGCTCTTTAAGGTATGTAGGGATCATTCCTTTTGGCCTGACTCTGATACTGGCTTTAAAAATGATGATGGCACGATTGTATACGAGAGCAGTTGTGCTGTTGAGAGTAAAATGTGCTGTGGAAGTTGCATTGTAAACACTACATTCTATTAGTAAGCTTAGTGTTTGTAAAAACACAAAAATGACTTCATTCTGCCTAACTCCACTTGTTTAAATTCAAATTCAATTTAGTTTACCAGTGGTTGAAACATGCACATGGGATTCCAATTGATTACTGCAATTTATATTTGTTGTTTTTGTTCTCTCAATTATTCAGTGTTCAAATTAAAAAAATTTCCCCAAATACATTTGTAGGAAATAATATAATGTGATTCTCTTTTATTGCCTGGGTATTACAGTTGTCACATACATTCTGGTTATATTGATGATTGGACAGCTTTGCTGTTTGATGCAAACTGAATTAGACACAAACAGTTTTTTTCCAATGAAATTTACCTTTCCTAAAACTAGTTTTATTTCACTTTTTTTTATTCTGTATACAGCAAATATTCACTGGACAGAAGCATTGTCTGCAAAAAGCCTCACAGGATTGTGCTTGAGAGGTTTTGTATTTGAGTGGCTTGGAAGGATTTGACCAGGGGCCCCCCTCCATCTCGCTGAGAGCTGCCCTTGAGGTGGGGAGGCCCCAACACCACTTTTACAACTGCACTAAAAATTGTAAAGCCAAACACGTACTTTGGTACAGTAGTTGAAACTTTGAGTATCAAACCAGAGGCATCATGTGTCAGCAGAACTCTGTCAGATAATCTTCAACACAGCAATATTTTCTAGTGTAGGATGGTGATGCAAAATGAAAACCACTTTCAAGTAGCACCAATTCCAGGCGTTAATGTTTTATGGATCCCAATTACATTTAAAAAACCTGGCAGCTCTCATAAATTATTTTTTGGTTTAAACATTGTTACAAGCTACCTTTCATGGGAGCCTTCAATGGCCCAACAAGGTGAGGAAGAACAGGCATCTAAGGACAAGTATCTATCAGCAGCATTACAAGTGTTACCAGTTGAAGTCAATAAATGCCTGCATATAAGTTATGATTTATGATGAAAAAGAAACAGACAACTGAAAGATAACTTAGGTCAGGACTATGTTCAATTCAATAGACAGCATCTATGCTTTACCAGCTCCCCAAAGATAAGGGGACAAACTCAACAGGTATCACATACTCATGTATTCACTTTGCTGTCTTCTTCCAAACATCACTTCCTATTCACAAGGAAAAGGGAGAAAAGACAAACTTCAAGATATGACACTCATAAATAGGTAGGGTTTATGTCCAAGGCTAAAGGCTTAGAGACACTTGATAAGGGTCTGAAATACAGTATCACAGTCAACTAATGTATTCTTCTTATTGCTTAAAATGCTTAGGTACATGACTTTCTGTTTCAGTCAATCATGGTGGCTTTTTTAATGCAGAAGTAAAAAGCACCCATGTGACCCCTATGGATCTGATAACTGAAAAGAAAATCCTATACAGTTAAACAAGAATCATTAGTTAAGATAACTGTAATATTTCTGACCCTACCAAGATGCCCTTTAATACAGCCTGTGCAGATGAATTGCAAGATACTGCAAGAGGTACAGTATACCATTTGAATATAATGCTAGATAGCGAGCTCAGTAATCAGTAGTTTTTTAAAATATATTTTTAATATATTTGTTTTGTCTCCTTTAATAAAATGGAGTGTTTAATGCAGTCTCCATTCCAATGTGCAGCTGGCTTCCCCTGCAATGTGCTGCAGAGCCAAGGTCACAGAGGATGTTCTCTGGAGTTCTGAATTCTGATCTCTGTTTACACTACAATAATGAAGGTCCAGGTTAAAAGACTCATTTCTATTCTAAAGAGATAAACATGTTTTAAAAGGGTTAGAGAGGAAGACAAAGAGGACAGGGATCTCATCGTTTTGCATTTCCAAACCTCCCATGTCTCATCTCTTGCACTCACTCCAGTTAGCCAACTATAATGAATAAACCTCATGGATCTCGGTCAGGTTCCAAGTAGAGCAGTCATTATCTCACAAGTGGATGTCCTCTAAAGTTAACGGGACTTATTGAAACTTGCTTTAAAAGCATCATAATCAATCCTCTTCAAACAATAACACTTTTTAAAAAGGTCTTTAGTCACAATTTTTTTTCAGTTTATAATAGCATTAATATCCTCTGCAGCTGGTATAACTTGTAGATAATGTATTTCGCAATATCTTGCAGGTAACGATGGCTGCATTGAATATTAATTCTTATTATTAAATGGGTAGAAACAATTGGAGAAAATACTAGATTCTGATTGGCTGAGGACTTCTCCCTAGCCATTAGATGTCTGGTGATAACACAGCAGTGCGGAACTTCTTTCTACCCAGTAAACAAAATCAATACGCCAACTTTAACTGTACGCCTGGGTAAACAAAACCACTCGAGTCAGGCAGTATGACAGCAATCCCTGAGATTAACTACAAAAGTTCTGCAGCTGAAAACATTGAAAAAGAAAAGAAAATGTCAACATACTGAGGTAAAGGAAGCAGATTTAGACAACCTAGAAATGAATACAACTGAGGAAAACACCAAGCGCCAGACAAAATGGACTATGAAAGTTTTCCATCACTAGCTAACTGAAAAGAACATTGACATTGATTTAAAAACAAAACGTCACAATAGCAGCAGCAGCAGCTCCGTCTACTGGACAAAACCCATACATACATGTTGAAAGAATGAATGGCAACATCCAGTTCAGTATCTACAAAGCCTAAACAAGAAACTATTATCGAAGCCCCAAAAATAAAATATTATAGAAAACGGTTTAAAAGTTTTATTGTTAAGCTAACAATTTTAGTTACTGTGATACTACTTTTTCTGTCAGTGGAAGATTACACAAAAAAAGAAATATTTTAAAAAAAGTTTAAAGTCTTCTTTATTTACCAACAACAACACACTCATAGACCCATATAATAATAGCAATAATACACTCCAGGATCTGTGTGTTATCATGAGATATCACCACTTCTTGACAGCACACCCAAGGCGTGGTGATATCTTGTGATAACACACACCCTGTTGTGTATTATTGCTTAAATAACTCCAGTGGTATTACTCACGCATGACGGTCCTTGTACAACTTGTTAAGTTTTTCCCAGTTTACATCCAGCTGAGTCAGGGCCTCTTGGATCTGCTCGGTTTCCACGGGTGAGGCACTCTGAAGGGCTGCTGCTTTCTTACTGTGGACACCCTCCACCCTACTGGACAGCTGCCCCAGGTTGTATTTCACATTCTGATGAAATGAGGGAGATAAGAGTTAGTCCGAGCAGGAATAAATCTATCAACGATTAAAAAAAAAAGAGATACATTTCAGAAACAGTTGTCAACAACTGGGATATCATGAGTAACTCCTTTTTTATGAGGGCCCTTTTCAACAAAAAAAATATTATAGTACATGTACAGTATATACATACAAAACATACAGTAAAAGTACAAGGTGTATCCTTTCAGAATTAAATTAGTCACATAAAAAGTTGGTGTTGACAATAAACTATTGCCTAGCAACACAAAGACAATAGAAGTAATAATGCTGGGTTGGTTTGTAGTGGTCTTCTGTCAGGGACATGATAAGCCCATGATAACAGGGAAAGCGATTATTCTTTATGAACACTGCTCTTGTGAAAAGATATTACATCCAATATGCACAGCTAATGAATTAAACGAACACCTGCTAATATGATCAATGAGCTTCCACACATGCCTTCTGACAGCCCTTATGATTTTAATCATCTCTGCCAAATATGCTTCTGCTCAAATATCATCCGTCTACGGTCAAGATGAGTGGCAGCAATAGCTTTGAAGGCCAGAGTCCAGTAATAATAATAAAAAAACTAACTGTTTTAAAGTTGCTTTGGGAGTTTTGCTAACACAATAATGATAAAGCCTTGCACTGCTAGCAGTATCTCTCGGAAAGGAGTTATGAGTCTGAGCACCAAAATGAGCTCCTGTTGGAGATTCATTTCTGACCCGGTTAGATTATCTACTCTCCCACTGGCACTCTCCCATCAAGACTGAGTCGTTTCCAGCTCAGATATAAAGACTTCCATACTGTACCAACGCTCACTAGTTACGAACTCCTTTATAATTCATTATTTAATAAATAAATACACAAATATTACAGACTTTCCACTGCAGCATTCTCAGAGATTACTGTGTTCCATTCATCACACAGGCATTCATCCCATAGGCACTGGCTTTAGTTGTGCAGTCCCTTAAGGGTGGCCTGAGTACTGTCTTTGCAAGAACTGTTTCTATAATTTACTTTAATTCTCTGTCAGTAAAACTTCTTTCTGTTTGCTTCACTTTTTATAATTTAGTGTCTTGTGAGAATTGCATTGTAAATCCACTGATATCTGGAAATTGAGTTCATATCCTTTGCAAATGGGATATACTGTAGTACATACATACACACTGTATGTTACAATTTAAGGTTTTACAATTTTAGTATGCATTGAGGTCTGTGTATGTGGCATTGTGTCAAAGCAGAAGCCCCGCACTTAAACAGTGTATCTTTATTTATTTTTGGCAGGGATGGGGTTAATTCCGTTCCTGCCAAATTCACGTGTGGAATGTGGCTGGGTCTTGATTGAATAACGGATCATCAATCAAGTCCCAGCCACATGGTATAAAAGGAAGCAAAACTTTGTTTGGAGGAGGAGTTTAGAGTTTGTGAATGGGGTTTTTGCAATGCAGTGAGGGCCATTGCCCAGGTTGACTTGTTGTTATGTGTAAACCATTTGTTTTTGTTTTCTGGTTGTTAATAAAAGTGCACTCCAACACTTAAAACTGCAGCCTTCCTCTTCTGGGTCTCCTTTCTGCCAGGTAACAAGCCTACAGCCACCATGCTACCCAGATATATAGCAGGCTATCACACTCAAACTGTCACAAATGGTCCCACTGATTAAATAGACTCACAATTAACATGATTACTTTAAATTACACCGATCAATAAATAACTGTGCTGAGCACTTCATCAGTAATGCCCAACAGAGGAAACTGTGAAATTGACTTTAACTTCAACTCTTTACCGTAATTCCACAACTCTGCTGGTCTAATATAATCTTATAAAAGACACACATAATAGTCGTACTGTAGAGGGACAAATTATATAATGTATCCATTCCGCTCTGTCGGATGAAATTAAGTGATTGATTAACTTCCTGTAGCCAGTGTCCTTCACTTCATATATTAAGTGCTAGCAAATGTGTCTCATTTATAACAGTCAGAACTGCAGTAAGAAAATGATATCCTTACTAGACAGATCTGAAAACATTTGAACCTCACTTCTTAACTAAATGCACAGAGCAAAAATAAATTATTGATTTTACAGTGGCTGGGGTTTAGTTTACGACAAACTACTGTGTTCTGTGTTGTACCATTCAGTCTCGCAGATCTTTGTTCAAGATTAGTTCCAGCTTTTAATGTTGACTTTGCACATGCAAGTGGAACAAATACAAAACAAGTTAACAAAAACAAATTCATAGTTTTTCATGGCTATCAGGAAATATTCTCATCATAGTAACAGATCTATAATTTATAGAATCAACTTTTCTTCATTCACACTACAGCAAAATGTTATCCTTAAATGGTGAGGTTGCCAAGGCTGTCAAAAGAACCCTGAACTGAATATTTTTAAAAAGTGTAAAATCTGACAAATGATGTTTAAAAACTAAAGTTCAGTAAAAACTAAAAGTACACATTTCGTCATCTCAACGTAACCGATCAAAAACGTATACATACCCATGTTATTCACCCCTCTCTTGCATTTGATTCGTTTGATTCATTTGCATCCCTCCACCTCCCCCATCTCTGCCCCAGTAGCTTCTCTTAATACAATCAATTATGGGGGGTCTCCTGCCTTGTCCAGATGGCCAGGTGGTAGACCCTCAAACTAGGTGGGTTTGATGCCAAATAGTTGTTTTCATTCTGAGCATCTGTATGATCCATGATCGATTGTGTGTGAATTGTCAAGGCTACTAAGTAGACCAAGTTAAAAATAATAATAATTAAAATTTAAAAAAAAAAAACTAAAATCATTGCAATGCAGCAGCATGATTTATTTTGTGTTACCAGTAGCCTAAAGTACAAAAAAAGTGGGCTAGGTATTAATTTGATTTTACTACTGCACTGTATACTGTATAGGCCTACTGTACAGATTTATATTTGTACATAATGTAATGTGTAGCCTACCCAATGATTTATATTTAAAATACATCGAGAACTGTAAATGCATGTGTGTGCGATTTTATTGTATTGTTTTTAAAACCGACACCTCCTTGGACAAACATGTCCTGTTTAGCGAGGGGCTACTGTATGAATATGAAAAGCTTTTTGGGGTGAAGGTTAGGGCCTCACTATAGAATCTGATGGGATTAAACTGCCTTTCATTTTATATATATATATATATATATTTTATATATATAAAATAGGTAAAATGAAGACGAAACAGAATGCATTGTACAGATGACGTTTACATTTAACAAAAACAATGTTGTTTTGATTCTTGCACCCTTGCATGTAGAGACGTTATCCTTCAGGCACCTTCTGCTACAGCAAACCACAACTCAACTGCCGCTATTTTATTTGAAAAAATGTTGCAAAACTCTCGTTAGAGATCTCACTAAGATTATGCAAATAATATTTAAATGACTATATATATCGGCTCTCTTCATTAACATATTTTTCTTAGTACATACGACAAAATGTGCACTTTGCGAACTGTTGTAACGAAAATGCAAACTGCAGTATGTTTGCACTGTGACTGGCCCATCTTAGTACATCTACCCCTTGGTGTTAAAGTGAGTAGATCTTATTCCAGATTTTGCAAATCACTGAGTAGCTGGTGTCTACAGTGGATGGATGGTATATGTTTTATTTCCTTGGCAGTTTTAGCCCACTGTGTCCACAAATACACCTTTTCTGTGAAGTCCTAGATTAAAGCAGCAGGGAGAAAGACAGCATCCAAACAGCACCAGCATACATTAAGAAGGATGTGGTCCTTAAAATACTGAAGTCATTTATTGGTTATTTACTATTTGTACAGAAAGGAGGAATGCAGAGTTTAATGACTATGGATATATGTAGGCCTATGCCAGAGATTTCATGCTCAATTATTAAAATTAACATTGAGTGAAAATACGTAAAGTTTTATCTTTTCCAATGCAAATTGACAGCGGAACAAAACTGCTTTGGACAAATAAAAAAAACCTTGGAAAACGGCTTGTAAAGTAAGCTTCCATTTAAGTTAACAAACAAACTTTAATCATGAGGGCCTTGAGGAGAAAAACATCTTCTATAAACAACAAAAATGTGAAGAAATCTGTGAGAGGTTCGTAATTGATTTTTTGAAGTAACACAGCAGCATAAAACTATATTATTTTTGAAAAAAAAAAATCAGTTCCTCTCCCTATCCTCCTTTTCCCCTTGTATGTGTGTACAGCATTTCTATAAATTCTTACAAACCAATTTAGAACTGTGTAGTGCAATCCAAATGCACTGATAACATTACAATTCAGTTTTATGGACTTGCTTTACATCCTTCAGGAGGCCCCGGGTCTCCATTTTTGAAATAATCCTTGAAAAGGGTTTACATATGTATGCATTTATTAATAATTTTTTGAAGAAAACGGATATGTGCCCTTAATAATATTACTGCATTTATGTATTCCTGAGTACAACTCAACTGGAAATAATACAAATAATCATCAGCACCATAAGGGCATCCAGGGTTTGAATGTGAAATGAGTTCAAGCACTTCCAAATGTAATTGACTTTTCAACAGACTGGGATCGACAACTAAGTGTGTTAATAAAGTGAGGTGATGGAGCAGAGGGCATTCTGTGGATGGTGGGGCTCAGATACATGGTCAGGGGGAGTATCACGGAAGGAATGTCCTACAACAAACGCTGTTACATTATTAAATGTAAGCCCTCATAGTGCATTAACCTGCCGCATGGTCTAGAAGATTCTGGTAAAGTATTTATAGATGCTGGAAATAATAAAGTATGTATCTCAAAGAGTGTCTGAGATGTGTGGTGCTGAAAGTGCAACATCAGCAGATTAGCTAACACAGCTCCTCCCTGCAGTTTATATTATAGTGGCGCGGTATGTGGGCCATTTCCTTCTGCTCGGATATGCAGATTCCGAGATCCAGATAATACAAAATGTCTGTTTTTTGCTGTTTTTTTGTTGTGTCTCCAGCTCCAAAACGGTTTGGAATTTTTATTTGACAATTTTAGAATACAAGGAGACTGGCCCAG
Source organism: Acipenser ruthenus (assembly GCF_902713425.1). Classification (NCBI taxonomy): domain Eukaryota; kingdom Metazoa; phylum Chordata; class Actinopteri; order Acipenseriformes; family Acipenseridae; genus Acipenser; species Acipenser ruthenus. Next base: position 36,044,574 of record NC_081196.1, read on the forward strand.
AATAGTGCCTTTTTTCTGGTTTGGTGAAAAAAATATTAATTTGTTCCTGAGTTATTGGGATTTTAAATGTTGGTTCTGAGCATGCTCAGTACAGTTCTTGCAGTTAAATGTTCGCTCGAAAAAGGAATTGGCCTCACAACAAAATATCCTTTTTCACGAGGGTCTAATCTTCATTCGTCAGAAAAAAATCTTGTTTGTGAAGCGGACATTTTTTCATTAAAAAAATAAAATAAAAATAAAACACTGAAACTGCCTGAAAAGCAGCAGCTGTTCTGCAAAAATAGAAGTACTCTGGCGAAAAAAATATTTAGAATGTAATTTCTTTTGTCGTGAGCGAGATCTTCTTTCGTGAGGTTCTCGTGAAAAGAGAATACTGAATGTGAACAGCCACCGCCGAGTCCTCGAGATAAGTTTCACCGAGACAGACAGCACTTCCCAGGGCAGCAGTGTGAGATACCTCCCTTCCATTTTAATTGCTGGTATCTCACCCTCTGTTCGAGTTAGAAACACAAGATACCCCTCATGTGGTTCCTCTGCTCTCCCTCTACTGGAATATGGAACTGGTTTCTTTAGTTTTTCCAGTGAAAACTAAAAAACAACCATTAACCACCGCTGGGTCCTTGGCTAAGACGGGGTGGGCATGCAGCTGGAGCCTGTAGTGTAGAGGTTAGCACCTTTGCCTAGCACGCCAAAGATCTGTGGATCGAAAACTGGTGAAAACTTTTTTTTACTTTTTTAATTATACTTTTATACTAACATAATTTTAGTTTTTGTTCATGTGCGAATATCCAAAATGCTAAGTGTATTAAATTGTATATATTAAATATTTTAATGGTTATAGTAAAATTAACGTCCTCGCTTGAAAACTATCAACTTTTAAGTTTTTGCATATTTTTTTTTTTTTTTTTTTTGAGCGAGAGATGGTTCAGCTATGGCCACAACCTTTGTATCACATACTTTTTTTTTTTTTTTTGGATTGAGACAATTAAAAAAATAATAATTTAGATGTTTTATTTATTGACATCATGTAATCAAAGAAACTACAGAACAATATTGCAAAAGTCTACCGAACGCCATAATAGTAATATTTAAGGCATGCTGGGTTTCAAAATGTCACATTTTTAAATGTCACAGTTTTTTGTTAAGTATGGAAAACTACAAAGCGGTATCTAATTCAATATGTTAACATAGCATTATTTCACAGGCTTCATTTGACTTTGTGAAGCAAAATGATTTAATTATATAGGGAGATGCAAAACTTTTGGCCATAGCTGTACTGCTAATTCACTATATTCTAATAGATAAATTACAACTGAACATGCAATACTGGCATAATACAATAAACGCAGCCTCGATTTACTGTATAGCAAGATGTTTTTATATATTTATAATATTAATGTTATAGTTTATTATATATGATGTAACTACTGCTTGGAACTTTTTGTCTAAAACTAAATCTCCACAGTGCACAAACAGCATCCCCAAATCGCAGTCAGCCAAAAGGCTAAAACCTGTTTATGTTCCTGTGACAGGCTAGCTGCAGGGATGACGTCAGGCCAGAAAGAATCAGTGCTCAGTGTTTTATTGTAAAATAAAAGGTTTAAACAGAAAACAGGACACGGCACTTGAGGCCAAAATAAATAGACAAACAAAACTGATTAACACTAAACAAACAGTGGATGAACAGGCAAACAAACACGGTGAGTCTAAACACTAACAATTATTATTTTAGTTTATTTTAGTTTACTTTTCCACACCCTCCTTCTCCACACCCGTTCTCCACTCACTGAACACACAACCCCGAGTGAGTGAAAAGTGCATCTATATATACTGTTGTGCCGGGATTCAATTACTAATTAATTATTCACTTGAATCCCAGCATGTGAACTAATTCTGTGCAACCCCGTGCTCACATATTAAATACTTTAAATGCACGTGAAGTGAAGTGCAATCCCTGTGCCTAAATACAATTATACATTTTACACACTCGTGCTCATTACCCACATTATATCCCGTGTACCAACTACAATACACTAACATTAACACACGCAACATACAACATAAAACACAAAAATACACACAGGGGCCGGGCACATTGCCACAGTTCCTCATCGAACAAGCTGAACGTGTCGGAGTCTTCCTGCCTCACAAAATTCCATCAACTTTGAATATTACTAAAAGATGGTCAAAATGTGGTATTTAAAAAAAAAAAAACACATTCTTTGGGGATATTATTTTGTTAAGTGTGTTCATAGAAAGATGTTTTCACTTATGAGTTGTAACGGATGCATCTGTACTGTGGGCTAGGTTTTGACATGCACATGTGGTTTTTTTTTATAGAAACGTTTTCGTACTAACTCTTGTACTTGATAACATTAATTTAAAAATCCAATTAATGCCTATGATTAATATGTTTTAATACGTTTTGTGACTAATTTGAAGCTATTCATATGTTTCAGTATTAACTAAATCGAGTTATTAATCAAATCGATTCATCTTGCTACACGATTGATTTATTAAAATGTTTGGATATACTGTTACTTGACTGATTACTGTCTTGTTCAGTCATCTTAAAATAACATTAGAATATGTTTTGTTGAAAAATAATAAGTTTTTGTCCGATTCAGATTTTGCTGCTGATGTATTAATTTTCAAAAGGTTTTCTTTAGGTTCTGTGCTTTATTTTCAGTGTGTGTGTGTGTGTGTGTGTGTGTGTGTGTGTGTGGTGTGTGTGTGTGTGGGGTGGGGGGATGTCTACTTCACAGTCTTGTACCAGGGCTCAGTAAATCAAAGTGCTGTGTGTCAGTGTTTAACACATATACACCTGTGACGTGTTTAATCAAGTTTACAGATATAGCCAGTTTTACTTTTTGTGCTGGGGAACTGCATGCAGGGCAGCATGGGAAGTGTATATGTATGGTAAATCGTGAGACACCGGTGCATGACAGAAGGACTACCAATAGTGCTGTAATATGAATCTATGTCCTAGCATAACTTTCTGTTGTATGGAATTGCAGATGTTCAATGGCATAATAGAGTCTTTTGCAAGGGAGGAAGGGGTGATGAGGCAGCATTAACATTCCTAGTAACATGGATAGGGGGAATGGGAGCACTTTAAGAACAGGACACCGATGCAACAGATGTATGACACAATGATATTGTCACCTACAAAAATTGAAGTGTATGAGGTACACTGTTATGAAACTGTGTTTACATGGGCGAGCGGAATGTGCTGTGTCATGTCAGTTTGAGAGGACAGCACCAACAACACAGATCAACCAAGAGCAACAGAATACAGTATAATGAGATGGATGGCCTCACTGTCACAGTTGGGCTGTGTACTTTGTGCTGTAATACCAGTATGTTCTGTATTCTCCAGTGTTTTAGGACTATGTTGGCAGATAGCACACACATGCGTTCTGTAAATATCCATCCTTAAGCAGTGTAGATGCATGTCTCTTGTGTTATCTGCAGAGAGTTGTATGTTGTTCGTCTTAACTGATGATGGCTGTCTGGTTGCTTCTGCTATTGCTACTGAATGGGAATTGTGAGCTTCCCCTGTATGTGGATCAGCAGTGGTTTGATTCATAGACTATAAATGTAATGCGCTTCCTCCACCTCTGCCTCTTTTGTTCCTGCTGCTTTCCTTCATTATCATTACACCACACCTGCTGCTGCACACTACCAATGGCTAACTACATCACCAGGCTCTACGGTGCCACAGTGAAAGCGGTCGTCTCTTAACGTGCCACATCGTTTGGATGATTATTTTAATGTACTTCGCCTTTCCACAAGCTGATCAATTTCATAAGAGTTTCAGTCACACCTATATTGAAGTCCAGCTGGCTATAACCTTGAGCAATCATTATACTAATTTATAGAATATTTTATTTTATTATTCATTTACATATTTTACAGCTGTCTAAAACTATATTGTAGTAAGTTCAGAAAATGCTTTTCAAATATACAAACCACAGTAGTTTCTTCTTTCTTAAATGTATACAGTGCAACAACATAATAAAAACAATAGAAGGGTTCACATACTGTATGCTAATGCAGCAAATCAAACCCTTACTGAAACAATGCAAACCAGGAGAACTGTGATTTAATCGATTTAGCTTGTTGTATCATGCCTAATTTGCATACATACAAATAAAAACAAGCAGCAAATAAAATGTTGGCTCAGACATCAGAGATACATAGATAGATACTGATCATTATTATCGTCAAATTATTGCTACACCATTTTAATATTCTGCACAAGATAATACGAGTAGCTTACTGCGTTACAGTTCTGTGGCTGTACGATTTATGCACAGTTTTCCTATTATTACTGCTGGATAACGACAATGATGAATGATTTTACGAGGAAATAAATATTCATTAGAAGCTAGAACACATCCCCCTCTCCCAGAGCCCATGAACGTACAAGGCCCATTTGCCTGTTGCCAGAGATTTATTTTGAGAGGAGATGGAATTGTGCCCGCTACCGCATCTCATGACAATTTAACAGTTCAGCTAAATTAAACCAACGGCAATACTTACTTGTAACCACAGTGATCAATACCATTAAAGTAGGTGTCAGCTATAATCATATCAGATATATGTGGGAGAACAAGTGATTAGTTGTGGATGTAAATCAAGCCAGGGCAGCATGGGTGTTCAGTGTAAGGGTAGACTAATAGACGACCCTTCAGTTGCTGACTATCAGTTTTCTGGGTCACAGCTTCTTCTGACCATTCTAGTTCTTACAATGTAAAGTAATATAAACAAGGCTCAAAAGTATGTGTGAAATGTCTATAGAAAAGCAACTATTACACAACTAAATCCTTTAATCATGCACAGCTTACATAAAATATGGAATGGCAAATCATATTTTACTATGTAATAGGAGAAAATCGTTTTGTGATCTGCATTAATTAAAGACTATATAATCTGTCATTGCAATGCTCATAATGCAGAGATTAGCCTATTTTATTCAAAAATGAAGAAAATGAAATGTTTTAATTAGCCAGGCACTGTGGATGCTCTGCCTGCAAGCCAAAATAACTTGATATGTACGGAGACATGACAGTAAAATAGGAAAGTACTGTCAACTGCATCTCTACTGGTTTTCCAATAAACCTGCAGAAAACAAAAGCTAAAACGATAGCCTATTTAGTGAAACTGGAAGATGATGCATCCTTTTTAGGATTGGAACACCAATTGTCTGTCACAGTGTTCTTAGAACATTCATCTGTACAGAAAGTCACTGAGCAACTTTTCAAACTTAAACACAACATCAGTATGCCTAGCTATTTCTACCATGCTGTCTGAAGAAGGCGGAAGCTAAAAAGTTACTTTTGTTTTTCATTGTATACACATGTAGCTGTTTGGTTATAACAGGCCAGACAGCACAGTGAGACCCTTTGTTTATCCTTCTGTGCAATAAATAAAGTCAGTTCAACCTTGACCTGCGGAACCTTCTATCAGCGTGAGAGGATGTCAATGTCTGCACTTATTCTCTTCAGGGCCTCTGCCAGCCCAGGTTTTGTGATGAATGCTGATGTACACTGGGGACCAGGCTAAAAGACCACCTGGACTCTCTTGACACAAAATCAGTGCAGCTGTCAAATCAGGTGATTCCAGGTCAGTTCAGCCCAGAGGGGAATGTAAATAACAGACTCAAAGGTAAAAAAAAAAGGAAGTTTAACCAGACTGACAAACTACTTTCTCAGCCCAGCTGGCTACATTTCCAAGTACAAATACATTTACAAAAATAAAGGGTTATTGTGTCCTATGAGAGCACACATAGTTCCACGAGTTGCAGTAGGTTAGTATACAGCCCCTGATGCAGTGGGAGCATAACATATGTCTTGTGGCCAAGTGTGTTTTGGCTAGCACAGGTTTGGGCAGGGCACAGACATGTTGAGGTGTGAAAACAGTTACTTTCAATGCTGTAGGTCAGCCTTACAAGATCTGATTGCAGCCAGATAATGGGACTGAGTCTGACCTATAGCATAGAGAATCCATGCAAATGCATTTTATATCTTAATAGAAAGGGAAGCTTTGGTTGTTTAGTCATACATTAATATAAATGGTATATTTTGTCCTTTACCAGCCAGTTAATCATGATAAAAAGATTGCAATGATTTTTGTTTCTAAAGCATGCACCAGTATGGTATGCATGCTGTATGTATATTGCACATTTGATGAAAATAATGTGTGGTGGTGCAATCGGCACCCTAATTTTATATTCGATTATCGTATACACATTTATCAACAATTATCGATGCATTGATGTTTTATTTTTCAAAATAAAGAACAAACAGGGTTTTTTTAACAGAAGATCCAATAACTAAAAACACTGTTGTACATGATAGTTAAACAAAAATGCACAACTTCTATTCAAATTAGAACACTTCCGATTATAAAAAAGAAATACAAAAGGACTTGAGTTCAACAACTGAAAAGAATATGCGTGCATCTGCATCTGATGTCCCTTTAACATAATAAAAAATACTATATTTTAACAGAAGTGATTTCTATCTGAACTGTGGTTGTTCACTACTGTTAACATTTTATGTCCAAAACATTTGAATTAATCTCACAAATCCTGTCTAATTTAACTATTGTACTAAACAAAACACAACATGCTTTGAAACAAAAGAAGGTATTGACCTTAATTTTTAAATCAAGAAAACGTGAATAGAATAGGTCTACTTCTGATTTGGCTTGTCCAACGCGAATGTAGAGGCCTAAAGTGTGTATCCTAGCAACATGCTAATCTACCGTACTAGCACTAAAAGAAGCGCACTAACACTCAAGGTTTTAATGCAAACCGGCAACAGGAGACTTCAAACTGGGTTCTAATTTGATGCATCGATTCACCAATATGTAATCAAAGCCTGGGAAATTTAAGGACAGATGATCAATAACTGAACCCCTATGAGAGGATTTTGAAGCAACACTTCACTAATCACATATTGTAACTCTTCTTTGGAATCCGTTTGCCCTTACCTTCAGACAATCTTCTTGATTTGAGAAGTTGTGGAAGTTTCCAGCCCAGTATTCAGGGGAGTTGAGGAGAAATTCCACCTCGGCTATGGAGTGGAGCAGGCAGCGTATCTCTGCTAGGTATGCAGAAGGTACATGAGAGGTCTCCACAGTCACCCCTTCAGTCGTCACAACTGTCGTCTCTCCATAAACCGTTTGCTGTCGTAGATATATAACAAGAGTTGGTTTTCTTTCAAAATCAACAGCTTAGATGGGTTTGGACTAAAATCAAATGGTTAATATTCCATGCATGGTAACAATGGTCCAGTGATAATACTCACCAGGCGAAAACGATTGTTCTCACTATTGTGCATGTGCCATACATTATAATAACTTCTCACAACTGTTTATTTAATTTTAAGGGGCATGACAACAAAGTATACGGTGGGCCTAAAAAAATGATATATTGATGCATAAAGTATTGCACACAATGAGAACATGATAAACAATACATGACACATAGATATATAGATATATAGATAGATAGATAGATAGATAGATAGATAGATGGGTGATTGGTTAAATGTATCTTAGCAGTTTTTATTTTCAAGGTGAAAATAAAAAGGATAATTATATACTGAGGATACATCAAGGTCATGTGTGTGTGTGTGGGGGGGGGGGGGGGGGGGGGGGGGGGGGATTGGGGTATCTTCTCCATTGGGTAAGACCCATAATTCACAAGAGGTGGTGCCTCAAGCAAGTGTGGGGATATTGGCCTACCATTTATAAAAAAAAAAGTAAAGTGTGTGAATTTACGCAAAACGATGCCACATATTTGGAATCAATTATGGTATCAGAGTCCTGACCATAAGTGCCGAGTTAGAGGGGGCAAAGGGGCATGAACACAGCAATACCATAAACTACTATGAAGGCACCCAAAAGCATGGGTAGTGTTTTCATGCAATTATTTCAAATGAAAAACATTACCCTGTGAAGAAACATACGTGGGGAGTAGGCTACAGCATAGCTTTAGCGATCTAATTCATTTTAAAGTTAGGTTAAAGTTTCCTTAACTAAGTTATTTATTTTAGTTTTATTTTAATTTAAATGTTATCCAAAGATATGGATACGTAGATAACTTGTGAATCTCGGCAAAAAGCTAATGACTCCACTGAACCAGGTCAGTCTCTTCCATGCACTAGCGCTAATGTTTCTGAAATGTTAGAATTAAAAAACAAGTACTGAACATGCTACCATGGGTAAAAAGACATTTTCAAGAGCAATGGATTAAAACATAAAACTGGGTCAAGTCTTTAATGAAGGGAAAAATAAAGTTATTTGTAAATTCTGTTCTTTGTGAGAGAAGCAGAATATGTTTACATTTTCAACGAACAAGCCTTCATCTCGGTAGGTTTTGATAACTGGAGAAAAGCAACTAGGCAATTTCGAAATCCCCCCCCACCACCAAAAAAAACATGTGCCACAGGGAAGCAACATCACAAATGAGCAGCAGTTGTGATGCACAGTTCACCCCCAAGTGTAAGTCACTTTGGATAAAAACATCTGCTAAATGACTAAAGTAATAAATATAAATTTATGTTTAAGTTACGTTTTTTTCATCAGCATAACTGTAAGGAATGCTGTGGATTATAACTGTTTTAAAGTTGACCTTTTTAATTTTGGTATATTAATTGAGTATTTACGCTACGCTAAATGGTCCTCACTACTGGGCTGTCACTCAAAACAAACATAATGTACCCAACAAGAGGGATATTTCTGAATGATTGTCTCAGATGTACTATAAAGGTATAATTTTGGAGGAAATAACATGTGTTTATTAAGTACATTAACCATTTTCACTAAACCAGACAATTACAGTAATTGTCCATAATTTTATGTTTTTACTTCTTAAAAGAAATCCATTTAGAAATGCCATTATGTGCTCTGATAAATCAATAACCTTGGTCAGTCTGACCTTCACATCCATTTTACCTTACACTTTCTTTAATGCTGCAGCTTCAGATAATTAGCATCCCCTCTATATTCTAATATTGCTCTTTCAGAGCTACAAGGGCAATTTATCTTGCAGTCATTTCTCACTAAGTTTATAGCAGTCCCTTTACAAGAATTAATTCTAGGTAAAAAAAAACAAAACACAATGCCTGCATGGTGAAGGGACCAACATGTATTTCCTTCTCTTATTGCTGTGAGAGAAAAACCCAATAACATTACACAGTTAGAGGTTCTAATTACATTTTCTGTATATCTTGTTTAAAAAGGAAGGCTAACTCATAGCAAACCATAAAATATTTGTTATGATATATAGAGCTTATGCTCATTTTTACTGTATTGCTAAAACCTCAATATTTTAGTCAATACAGTATTTGCTTCCTTTGGACAAAAATGTGGCAAATTAAGACTGGCACTAATGTTGGTCTCAAAAATTTGGACCCACATTGTTGTCCCTGCCTTGCTCTATCAGCTACCTTCTTTTTCATTTTGCCTCCATATTAAATGGGATGCTGTGTTTATTGTCAAAGCTTTGTTTTGAAATATAACTGATTTGCATGTATATCACAGCTTTATTGGGAATATTTTGTACTACCCAGAAGTGCTTCTTCTCAACAAGAATGGGCTTGAAAAAGAATACACACAGGTTTCACTTATGGTGGTCAATTCATTAAAATTGTGTTTCTTTTCCAATACGTGGCTTGTAACTGTCAATAGTGTGTCTGAGAAATGATTAAATAACGTTTTTGTTGGCAACACTGACATAATCCTTAAAAACTGCAGTCTCTTGCTTTTGTTCACACTACTTTACTTGCTCAGTATTCTAAATATTAAAACTGTATCATAATTCTATTATTATCAAGGCTCTGTCAGAGTTTTAAATAGAACAGCAGGTGAGTCTCTGAAAATCCTTGTCCCTTGAGTGAGGACACATGTGTCTATATTTCAAAGATCAGTGCTGAAAACACAACCTTCTGTTACAACACTGTGAAGAGATAGAAATCCTTCATTATTGCACGGTTGGTATATTTTATGTTAAGTTTCAAGCAAAGATGAATGGTCAAAAACTTGATGCAATTGAAATATCTTCCTGTAAAGTGGTTAATGATTTATACGGCACCATACTGATAGGGTTTATTTATGGAAATAGTAATGTTTTCTATGCATGGGCAATGCTACGCAATATCTAACATTCTTCTGACTTAAAAGTTACACTTCAGGCAGCTATAAATATTAAATATTCACATGTCCATTCCTTCTTTTTGCTGGGCACATTCAGTAAACATGGTGCACCACTTGGGTTTATGACTGAATTAGAGGGGGAGACACCAGGGATTACCAAGACTGGAGAGAAAATTAGTATGCATGTTATTATTATCATTTTTCTTGATGTTTTTTTTTTTTTTTTTTACTGTAAGCTAGAAATTATACATTTACGAACAAGAGGATGCCATTTGGCCCATCAGTGCTGTCCGGTACCTAGTAGCCGATTGATCCCAAAATGTTGTCGGGTCTTAAAGGTTCCCAATGATACTGCATCTACAACATGGCTAGGTAACTGTGACAGAGACAGAATGATTCTTGGTGATAAATCTCCCTCCCGACCTGTGAGGGCGCTGTCTAAAGGGAACAAAGTGCCCTGGACTGACTGGATGGCCAGACAATTCATTCCCAGGGTTAGGGGGAAGTCGGCCATCTAGAAAGGGGGCAGAGCTATAGTACACTAAATCATCGACCCGGAAGGGAAACGATGGGGCAAGTGCGGATTGGAGGAGCTGTTGCAATCGTTATGTTATGGTTAATGCTGACCTGGAAGAAGAACCATATTATATTGTGAGTGTTTTCCCTTTCTACATAAAGAAGTGTCTCCTACCCTCTATGTCTGTCTCCAGTCATTACTTGAAGTTAGTGTGCATGTCTTTGCATTGAAGTGACAAAAAAAGTGTAATTGACAGAAGCTACCTCATGAGTATCTTAAACGCTGTTCAAAGAGATCTGTTTCATCGTGTACAGTAGTTATTGAGCTTGTATCTTATTACCCATTACCCCAGCATGGGGCAGCCGTGTTAATAACAAAAGTGTGTCACAATACAAATTACTGTTACACATGCTTCCTCTCGAGGGAGTGACCGCATGCTAAAATGTTTCTAAAAGAAGATGCTATCCAGGATAGTTTTAAATTCTTCCCAATGTCAATCTTTGTTTTGTGTCAGTATGCATTAAGGTCAGCCTCTCAAACGTATTTAAATGTGATTCAACAGTGAAGCAGGATTGCATGATTAAGTTGCTAAAAATATTAGTTGTATCCTTCTTGCTAGTTTTTAAAGACAAAGAACACTGTCAGAATGGTGTTCCTCTTGTGTTAATTTAAACAAATACATTAAAAAGAGACATTACATTATCTGCTGTGGAGATGTGCCCTTGTGATTATTTAAGCAATAACAACATGAACACTTCACGTTATTGTATTATTTTTTAATTCTTGGTTTCTCATTACCCCAGATAAAATATTTCTACTGTCTAATGAAGACCACAGAGGTTAACCAATGCAAGAGTAATATAAATATATTCTTACTTTTTTTGCTTAATTGGAATGAACACTGACGCCAAAGCAGTACATATTAAAAACAATTACGGGTTCAAGTCGTATTTGCAGTGCTTGGCCTTTCTTTCATTTTCACCCTAAATCTCAGTTTAACACAGCAGTAAGCTTTAAAAAGTCAAATTAATCGTTATTGCACAACCAGCAAGCAACCTACTATTAATGTCTTGTCCAACAGGGGTAGATAATTAAGCCAAATAGCGGCTTGTCTTCTTGTCCTGTGGCAGTGTTAGGTGTCCCCTGTCACACTGTTATTATATTTTGATTTAGTTTAGCAGGAATAAGGCAAAAAAAAATCCCTGAATGTAAATGGTTTTCTGTCTCCCTCCATTCCAGCCACTCCAAAGTGTCTTCCCAGTCTTAAAGCCTGAAGACCATCTGTCTTTTGTTTAATTATTCTGTTTGTTTAATTGTTAGCAATACAAGTGTGCAATAGCACTGCAATCTACAAATAATTTGCATGACTAATGCTTTTACCTGCCTGACCATTTGCCGACTTGCTACATGTCTATCTCATAGTAAGTCTAATAACTGATAGTAAAAATGATCACAGGACATTACAAGCTTTTGCCATGTATTAATAAATAAATGTATAAATAAATAATGAATTAATTCCTTGGATATTATGCCAGTTTTCCCACTGACAGTAAAAAACAACGTGTGTCACAGATAATGTAGAACAGTTATCTTTCCAAATGCATGCATTACAGCTACATCTCAGAATTGCAATTTATTAATGTTTTGATATTGTCTTGTCAATCAGGTGGTATTTACCAATGCAGGGGCTTTAACTACCAATGCAACACTTGCATGTGTTTCTTTGTTTTTTGTCAGGAAAAGTTAGAAAACTCTGTTAATGCAGTATATTTGCAATTTGTAAACAAGACATGTGATTAAAATTGTGAGTCATAGGAAAGACAAGGGGGGTGAAGTCTAAAAGAGAGAAACAAAAAAGTAAGAGAAAGAAAGATGCTGATCAATCATTTTAGCTCTCAGCTCACTTTGATGTATTATACAGTGGACACCACATACTGTAGCAGCCTTGCCAAGTGAACTTCTTAGATACTGGGCTGCAGAGTCCTACAACTGTTTGGACTTGATATAATTTTTTCTAACAGAGTAGTAACATAAACACTTTATTACACCAATAACTCTTTAGAGCTCAATGCCAAAAGTGTACAATTTCAGAATATATCTTCTAGCCTTGTAATCCATTTTAGGTGACATTTGTATTGCATCTCTGTATAAATAAATCCCATGTTTTTTTTTTCTAACAAAAGAAAGTCTCTTGCCCATTCTGTTATGTTTAAAAAGACGTATGCGTAAATAAACTTGGCAGTCAATTTGTATTAATTCAATTCAGAATCTAATATGTTTGGAAGTGATTTAATGAATCTAATGTAGGAATGTTGTAGGCACTGGTGTTTAATCTGCTGAAACATGGTTTAATAAGATGAAACGCTTGTTTGATACATTTCTAATGACATGTGTCAGGTTTGTAAATATTTGTTACTGTGCCATTTTAATTTACAAATCTACAGTCTCCTGGGAGGCTAGAATATGAGCTTTCACACCAGGGAGAGGGGGGGGGGAGGTAATAAATAATAAAAACATGTGTCACAGCATGTATGATGTAAATGGAAAATTGATGAGGCAACATAAACCAATATTTATTCCTAGCAAAAAGTTCAAATCTGTCATCCTTATTGTTCCTGCGTTCCGTTTGACAATGAAGTCTGTTGTGACTTGCATACTTTTATGTTCACTCCCTGGAATAAACCAGAGTGTTAGTTTTCTTTTTTTTCACCTCACACACTCTGTTAGTGGCATTTGGTTAGTAGCAGTTGCAAACAGTGCCGTTTGCGAGCGGGTGGGGTAACTCACAATTTGTGAAAAGTTCAGTCGTCGGAACTGAGCAAATTTGCTCTCTATTTCTTGCCAGCGTTTGTTGAGCTGGATCAAGCTCGGCTCCACTGCCTTTGCAGCCCCATCCCTTGACAAGCTTTGAGCCTGCCTGTTGACTGCATTCAGGTCTTCTCTCTTCTCCTCCAGTTCAGCATCAATCTCCTAGTGAGCAAAACCAATACAGGGCCCCAAGGCAGTTAGCTGAATAGACCAAAGCGCAAAACTGAGAAATCAAACAAATAAATAATTATTTAAAAAAAAAAAAAGCCTTTCAGGAGGCACTCTCCGCTTTATTTATGCAGCAAATGTTACAATTAAAACAGGTTTATTCCATATACACAGAAAGAATTTAATGTCCTGTCTGCCTTGTAGCAGACTTGTCATCTCATCGGTTCTAATGTAGAACTCAATTAGAACTGAAAGGGAGCTTCTGCATTTTAAGCTTTAGGGCTTTCCTTTGATGTGCAATGAAATACTTTTTTTTAGAGGGATGTGGGTATTGGGTTTATGCTGTCAAAAATCAAAGAGTAAGACTGTCGTCTAAGGGCCCCTATCTTGCCACTTTAACGTGGCCAGTCAAGCTCTGTTTTTATAGTTTTAGAATAGAGCTTTTTAGATCAAATTAAGCAAAAAATGAGGCAGTGAAATGTATTAAAAAAAAGGTGACATTGACAAATATGTGCATAAATCTACAGTGGTGTGACTATGAAAATGACAAGAGATGTTTGGGATCAGATGAAGGTCCTAACATGACAAAGGGGTCTTCTGTTCTACTGAAAGCTCATTTGTTCATCTGTAACAAAGATACACAATGTCAAAACAACTCAACTTTTCCTTTAGGCAGTACATAATTTAATAAACAGCTTAGTAAAAAAAAAAAAAAAAAAAAAAGGTGATCCGTCACAGGTGTCTTTTTGATACCAGTTTAAACAAGTTATTACAGATTTCTTAATATAAACATTACAAATCGAACTACTATCATATTCCCTTGCAGCCATTTTAACCAAACATGTTAACTCTTCAAAAGAACTACAGTATACACAATAGACAACTTATTTTTCTTCAGTACCTGCTTGATTACAAAGCTGCATTACCTTTATCTTTTGTTCATCTCTGGGGTCTGGTAGACTGGCTACCTTTTTCTCAATGTCATCAAGCCACTGCAGTAGGTTGTCAGTCTGCCGCCTGTACTGGTACCACTGGGGTGATATTGGCAGAGCCTTTTTCTTCCTCAGAGATCTCAGGTCCTGTGCAAAGTTTGCAACAATTGTTAAAAAAAAAAAAAAAAAAAAAAAAAAAAACTCCTCTGAGACAAGATGCATTACAGCTGTGTGGTCCAAAAGAATATTACCAATGTAGCGGTGTGAGGCAATTTCTTAACACCTGTCATGTGTTTCTACAGACTTCAGGGAAGCAACTATTAGCATGTTCTGTTGTTTGGAAGGTCCTTTAAAGAATCTGCAGTAATTCTGACTTTTGTCAGCTTCTTGAGTTACATTTTGGCACAACATGCTGATAAGGTAGAACTCTGTAATTTGTCTGGCCTTCACAGTTCTCTTTATTTGTTGTCCTTTATTAATTATTTTTTGCAGGAGAATCTGGCTGGGGTGTCTCGTCTTGTTAGTAGTGGGGATCTACAATAGTTTACTTGCACCCAGCTTTAAAGATAACTTGCCTCTGCAGGCAGGCCTGGATCGCTGGGCTCCAGGTTCAACACTGTAATTACTCCACACTATCTCCCATTATCCTCCAACCATTCATGACGTAGAACCGAGAAACAATGCAGATGCCATCAATCAGAAACAGGCTCCTGCTGCCAGCACTGAGTTTTAACCAGATTAATAATGACTAATGCATTAGCTACAGTGGTTTTAAAAGTAAGAAAACAGAAACAGGCAATTTCTGATGCAGAAAGATTTAATCAGGCTCAAGGCTATTATAGTCGCCACTCTACAATACAGAGAGATAAATATAAGGTAAGGCAATGTGAATAATATAATTAATGCCAGAATACATGAACACTGTAAAAATATCGGTATAAGTTACAGGGGCTTTAAATTTTTCCTCCTAACATGGGACAGTTGTGTGAGAGATGGGGACAGTTGTGTCTGTAAATCTGTCAGTTTTTCTCTCGTAAAGCAGATATCAGATATTCTTCTCTGGTTTAAATCTTTCTTTTCAATCACTGGAATATAATACTACTATGACTACTACTGCTTCTGACACAATATTACATGGTAACAAATGTTTCAGCTGTCTTCTACAGTGTTACAAGATGACGACTGTAGAAACATTCGCTGTCACACCCAAAGTCGGCTTAACTGGCTTAACATTCTTTGCTATAAACATGTTTATCTTTGTGTACGCTTATCAAAGCCACTGCATTTAAAGTTGTCAGTGTTTTTGCTTTGCTGTGGAAATACATTTAATATGCTGCCTTGTTTTATTTTATTTTTTGGTGGCGGTGAAATTAAGATTTACATTATCGTCTTCTAAAGTGTTACTTTTTCCATTTAATTATCCAAGTTCACTGTATATTTCCCGTTTTAAAAGTAGTCTATTTCTCGCGCTGAAAAAAAAGTGATCTCACAGCAAAAGCAAAGGCTCTGCACACTGAAAGCCTGTCTGTCTGTCTGCCTCTGAACGAGGTGACGTATCCTCTCTCAAAAGTCTTGGCCTGTATACATGTGCCTGTTTTCCACTGTGGACAAGTTTCTTTTGTCAAAAAGTGAGGGGGCACTGGCTCCGGAACCCCTGAATGAGAATCTACGTTCTGGTTGTCCTTGTGCAGCTCTGTATATTTTATTATAGAAGCTCGCTTGAATCTGACTACGACTACTATGACTACGACTACTACTACTACGACTACTACTACTACTACTACTACTACTACTAATAATAATAATAATAATAATAATAATAATAATGTTCACAGAGAGTATGCTGTGCTATCATGTATCAACCCAAGTTGAATACACCTATCAAGTCCTTGTGAAAAACACTCAATCTCTCTTTTTATACGTAGCCTGCTCAATATCAAAGGTCTGCATGCTATTCTATTATAATTGAAGAAAAAGCAGTGGCCTTGCATTAATTTTGAACCCTTACTTAGCCTATGAAATATGCCATGAAGATGATAGCTGATGAAAGATGAAATGCAGAATATACAAAGGTTATTTCTTTTTTTTTTCACCTACACAAAAGAACTGCGAGTTTGACTTTTCTTGGTTATCTGCATTGGGATAATATCGAGCTGCTCTTTCATCTCTATGAACAGCGGCTGTCCAGCTATAATAAAGTGGCAGATTGTGATAGTAGGATTATGAAGCTGAAATACATGTCAAGATGTGGCAGTGATTGAGACAGCAACAGCACTAGGACTGCATTGGGAGTTAAGGCCCCAAAGACAAAAAAAAAATCTCCTTGGTAACAAAGACTTACACTGGCAGCAAAAACTAAATATATTCAAACATCTAACACCAGAATGGAAGCTCAGATAAATACTATGCAGTCCTTACAAGTCTCTGAAGTAAGTGATTTCCTTTTTTAGGAAAGGTAGGTATCTCAGTAAGATAGGATTTCTGTTTTGTGGTGCCTAAGTCTTGATTGTTCAGTGGCTAGTGGGATGCCAGTTTTCATACTGATGCAAAGCAGAGGATTTTGACTGGTCTATGGGGAAAGCTCTGGAGTGATTGTGATTGTGAAATAAGAACAATTTTTGAAAGCAATCAGATAAGAAACCACAATCCAAAGCGCTAATTCGGGATGTGTTTTGAATATAAGTTGAAATCCCAGCTTAAATACAAATCACAGACACTGAAAGAGAGGTGTCCTGTTCCAATATTGTATGTCATGGATTGCCTGGGTATAAGGACAGATGCATTTTTAAAACTGATTAGAGAATGACATGTATAGGTGTACGTGTTACCTAGCAACTGCCTTAAAAGCTTGTGTTCAAAGGAAAAGTTATAACACTTGGTTTCATCTATTTCTTTCTGATTTGGATCTTTTGTATCAAAAGGTTTTAGAAACAATATCTTCACACAGGATGTTGACTTGGCGATTCCAGAACCTTCATTTTCTTCTTCTTTAACCATTCTGAAGTAGATTTTGATGTGTGCTTTGGATCGTTGTTGTGTTGGAACATCCAGTTGCACTTTAAACCACGTTTTGTAGCGGAGGGTTTCAGATGATTGGCCAATATCTTTTGGTATGCTATGGAATCCATTTTACCATGTATTGGAACTAAATTTCCTGTGCCATTAGAGGAAAAACAGACCTATAGAAGGATATTACCACCTCCATGCTTGACAGTAGGTATGGTGTTCTTTTCTTTGTACTCCTCACCAGACTTTCTCCAAACGTAACGACTATCAGAGTGACCAAATAACTCAATTCTGATATCATCACTCCACAAAACCTTTGACCAGAACTCATATCCATCATTCAAATGCCATTGTGCAAACTTTAAGCGATTTGTCCTTGTGACGTTTTCCTAAGAGTGGCTTTTTCCTTCACCATGCAATACTTGACCTATGCTTGAAATGGAAACCTCAGTCCCACTTGCAACCAATTCACTTTGAATATCTTTGGCAGTCAATCTCGAACTGTTATTAACCTTCCTCACAATTCTTCTTCTTGGTCTTGGTGAAAGAACCTTCTTTCTTCCAGACAGAGGGAGCATTGTGACAGTACCATGAGTCTTGTACCTCTTTATAATAGAAACAGTAGTTGAAATTAGGATACTCAAATGCTTGGAAATCTTCTTGTATCCTTCTCCAGCTTTATGACAATAAATAATTTTCTGCCTTCAGATAGCTCTTTACTTTTTCCCATATTGACTTATTGGTAATGACAGGAATCATCTTATGCCTAACCCTTTTATACTCTCTAAGAATGTTCACCTACAATCCAACATTTTCTAAACTTTTCTAGAATTAAGTCATGCATTATCATATTGAGATTTCTAGCACCTTGTAGACAATACTATCAAGGGTATGAATACTTTTGAATTAGCATTTTTGGAGTTTTGCAAAAAAATTGGTTAAATAAATAATTGTAAACGATTTCTTTTAAATTTTCTTCCTCATCCACAAAAGCAAAACTTGCTACAAAAGATTTTTCCTAAACTTCATCATTTTCGAGAAATCTCTAGAAATTATCAATTTCCATTGGGGTATGAAACTTTTGATTACAACTGTATGTATGCATCTATCTATCTATCTATCTATCTATATAGATAGATAGATATACACACACATACACACAAACACATAGTTGAACTTCAATGACACATTTGTCACCAACATCCTCTTCCTACCTCTCTGCACCAGTTACTCACAATGTGTATGACGCAATGTTATGCCAAGGCTGTGATCAGAGCAAATTGTGGTGTTCCACCATAGTATGAAGTACAGGTCCTAATATATATATATATATATATATATATATATATATATATAGATATATATATCTATATAAATATATATATATATATATATATATATATATATATATATATATATATATATATATATATATATATATATATATATATAATCTAAAAAAGCAATAAATACAAGTGCTGCAGTCCTACAGACACCATCCCTTTCAATCGGAAGACATGCTCAGAGACTTGACTCTCAGCTCATGAAGTTGCAGGCTTAGCATTCATCCAGCTTACACTTCCAATTCCTAACAGAATTAACCAGATCATAATTCATAATTCATTTACAGCTTTCCAGAAATGCACAGGACGTTAAAAAATATACAGTATATGTTAATGCCATTTATAGACACAGCGATAATACCTTGACAGTGTCATATTTAGAATTTAACAGGTGTTGTTTTATTCTGATCTCCTCTCGTTTCCTCTCATCTGGAACTCGCTGCTGTAGGTTCTCTCCTTTCTGCAAAAGCTCTTTCACTGCCCCTTCCTCTGCATCTCCCTACAGAGGAAACAGCACACACAAAAACAAAGGATTTAGTTAATGCATCCTGCTTACATTATTGGCATGAACAATAATGAATGCAGAGATTTTACTAACACTAACTGTCATGATAATTAGTGCCAGGTCTTTCCATGTGAAGTTGTTACATAAGGGAGGGTTTTTTCCATTCAGTTTCTGGGTTTCAGATAAAAGTTGGTTTGCTAAGAGAGGGCATGTACAATTAAAATGCTCATCAGATTTGCAGGGTTATATTTCACACGACCCAGACAAACTCCAAAGTTCTGTACAATAGAATATGATTAAACTGCCTTCAATAACTACTATATGGAATGTCACCTGTAAGATTTAGATTCTGCAGGACGAGAGCCAGCCTGCAGGTGTCCTCGTTGAGTGCACCAGGCACCTGGTCAGTAGGGGGCACTGCAGCACAATGCTTCCCTAACACATGGGAGCAACAAAACCAATGCAACGCTCCCTGTGGAAACCCCAGCTAAGAACAGTAACTCTGCACCGCCAGGGCGTGAATCTGCGCTCCCCAGGTGAGCCACTCAGGGACCCTTTAGAGATTTAAGGCCCGATTCATAAACTTGTTTTGTTGCCATTACTACCATTTCTGACTTAATATCACTGCTAATATCCTTCTTAAGAAAATGATCTAACCCACAAAGGTCAGTCTGTGTGCTTGAGTTAGTGCTATTAACACATTTTCTTAATAGCACTTTGTGAACACATTTTGGGTGTTCCTGTGTTAATCTGTGCAAACCACGAAGGTGCAAGACACTTGTTAGCACCTTCTCAATGGAATGTTATCAAAACCAGGAGAGGTCAGTTTTAAAAACTTCGGCATTAACCCCATTCTTATACACAGGAGACGTCTGCCATTCTTTGGTTATATAGAAGACATCAGAGAGCAAGAATTTCAGCCGTAGCAGCACATAAGGTTTAATGGGAGTGCTTAAAAGCCAGACCAAGACAAAACAGTAAGGAGAGGGCACTAAAACAATGCGAAATGTCTTGAAAACTATACCACACGATTACTCTATATTTTAAAAGTAATTATTGTTATACGAGATTTCAGTGCCCCATCCGAGACGTTCTGTCTTAGTCCAGTAGCATTTAAATGTATTAAATATATGACAATTAATATAATAATTATTTTTAATATGTAGACTATAGAGAGGAGTAATTGTGTGGCATCGTTTAAGAAAGTTTGCATTATTGCCCTGTCCGGGCAGTTTTATCTTGGTCCAGCTTTCACTCACTCTCTGTTTTATTATACAGGTAGTCCAACTATAAAAGTATTAATTGTAGTGTGAAATTGTAATCACTTTAACTAAATCAGGGATTGTTTGAGTGCTGATACCGCAGACGTACTTTTTCACCGTCCCTAACATTTTTAATCTCACTTAACAAATGATTAGTCACAGAAAATTATACACAACATGTAATAATACATTTCACATTGCTGTTGCTTGAAACTAACAGAAATACAACTCGAAAGAAAACTCGTTTAGCAAACTTATATTAGAACATGAATATTAAAATGTGTCCCTATTTTGGGCCATTTTAGTTGAAGCAAAGGCTTTTTAAATACAAACTACTGAATGTGTTTACTGGAGTTATTACACATGTCAATTTATTTGAAGGTAATTATTCACGAGAACTGATCAAATGCCACAGAAAAAACACCATTAGAACGTTCTTGAATTACAGCAGTGATAATAGCACACCTTAACTCCAGTTGTACCACTGGTAGGTGAATCAAGCCCTTAGATCCTTAAAGATGATAAACGTTAGGTTATTATCATAACTCTGGTTCCCTGAAATAGAAATGTAACCATTACCCATTAGGTAACGGTTACATTTTGTACTAGGAATGGAACTACAGATAACAAACGAATTTATTTTGACCATATTGCTAAACTGGTATCTGACAAAAAATAAAACATTCTAGTTTGTATTTTTTCTGTGTTTGTTTCTTATTTATGCAGAGTATTTGTTCTTGTCACCGTAAATTAGATCACAGATCCACTTTATCCCACATATTAGATTTTGGATTTGACCAATAATTAAATGTATTTAAGTACCCAAGCCTGTCAAGAAGTAATATTACTTTGAACAGTGAAGTCGTCGTAGCAAATAAGTGATTTGCAAAGTTATTCAAATGCAAAAACGTTACTATAAAAGCCAAAACAAATAAATGTGACACTCACTTAGAGAACAGGCAACAACTCCACTAATTAAATTGTATGAAAAAAATGATCTGTTCCTTTCATTTCCTAACATTGATAAAATGTGATTCCATCTTTATGTTTATGAAAGAAACTGCTTCCTGCAGAACGTATACTAATTATACAGGCAGTATACCACCAGTTTTAATGATTGTCATTTAAATACTTGTATTGGTGTTTTTAAATCTTTAAAATAGTTTAGCAAAAAGCCAGCATATATAGTGGTAAATGTGTTTTATGTTTTTTTTATCCTTTTGGGGTAAAACATTTTTTTACTAATTAGTGGGGCTTGCGAAGCAAGAGTCCCCACTTTAAATCTTCGACATACTTCTTCTTCTTCTTCTTCTTCTTCTTCTTTGGCACGCTACTCCTCTTACAGCGTTTAAGCTAGAAACACCGTTCAAACTTTAAAACGTGTAGACTGGTCAGGAATAGTGTGCTTGTATACAGCTTTTTGATATATTTTATACTTTTTAAACTATTAAGCTTTTTGTCCTTTTTTTGTCCATCTTCATTCACTTTAATGGGACTTTTTTTAACATTCTAAAGCTCCCCATTGTTTAAAAACTCCCACTTGCAACATTCTATTTACTGTAAACGATGTAACTTTTGATACAAAACAGCTACTTTGACCACTTTCCCAACAAGTAAGACAAAGTTATAGCATAAGGAATCTTCCTCTACTTCTCTGCTATTCAAATCTGAAATCAAAACAGAAATAACTTTTACCAATCAAGAGGTACAGCTGTTTTAGCAACCGCATCAACTACATTTTCTCAAACTTTTTATAAACAATTGAAATCTTGACCACTTTCCCAACAAGCTAGACAAAAACTTAGTGGGTATGACATCTTCATCTACTTCTCTGCTATTCAAATATGAAATCAAAACAGAAATAACTTTTACCAATCAAGAGGTACACCTGTTTTAGTAACCGCACCAACTACGTTTTCTGTGAACTTTTAGAAATAACTGCCATTTTGACCACTTTCCCAACAAGTTAGACAACGACTTACAGCAAATGAAATCTTCCTTTACTTCTCAGCTATTCAAATATGAAATCAAAACAAGAATGGCGTCTACCAATCAAGAGGTACAGCTGTTTAAGTAACTTCCCACTGTTGAATTAACTGTCATAGAACTTACAGAAATTTAAAATTATAGCACATTCTAAGCATGAGACAATTAGTAAACAATGTGACTTTTGACACAAATCAGCTACTTTGACCACTTTCCCAATAAAGCAAGCCTCACAACTTTACTTGTAAAGTTACCATCTAGTTTTAATTGGTGTCTGACCATACTCTTTGTGGTCTCCACTGCACCACATTGGTAAAACTATTACAAATCAATGCTTTGTCTCCTATATACAAAACCAAAAATCATATAAGAGCTTAATGTACTGTATGCTCTGTAAATCTATTTTTCACTTTGAGAGCAGGTAATGGTTTGTAAGGGCCACTTTACTGCCATTAGTGTGTTCAGGCTTTACGCTGTAAATGCTAAATCATTCTTGACTTTCATTTATATGTATTATACCCTTGCTTTTATAAAATAGATCATTGGGGACTGAAGCAGTCCTGTGAAGTGTAAACATGTTATTCTTGGTAGAGCCACAGCTACTAGCTAATTATATATAAGAATAACAAATCACCAAGTAGATCGACCTTCAGCACCAGGCTTCCTGTTTCAAAACATTCCTGACTGAACAGACACTTAAAGGGCAGGCACCATATGAGGCGCTTGTTTCTGTGGTTTCTATTGAAAACAAAGGGGTAACTGGGTTGACTGCTGGGCTTCCCAAGAAAGAGAAACTGTCAGAATCTGGTAACAGGTCACACTCATGACTTTATGTGCTAGTGAAGACAAGGGGATTTGAGAAATACTATTTCGGGGCCATAATAGAGAGAAGATTTTTATTTTTTTTTTGGTTTAAATTGTTTTGTTTTTCTTTCTGGCTGTTTTGAAAGACACCCGCAGACACAGATCATTTACCGCATCTTTCTGAAAATCCTCTTCTTTCAGGTTCTCTCCTTGCTTAACCTCTGCCTCCAGCTGTTCAAGCCATTTCTGTGCATCTGCGTGATATTGCTCCACTTCTCTGGAGGAAACAGAGGCCTGCAAAGAATAAAATGAAAAAAAAAAAACATTAATAATACTACAACTGCTACTGCTACTATGTTAAAATATACAAATTTCCAAATAAATAAATAAATACTACATATAATAGCAATACTAGCAATGCTGGCAGTTACATCCTTGCTTTATGTCACATGATAATGCTTTTATTCTTCATAGACCAAAAAATTCTGGAATTCTAACTGGCCACCTAAACTCCCTCTATTCCTACTAAAGTCTGTCTTTGTTCTTCACCTTAGCAACCGGGTCTTTTAGAAAAAATAGATTTCACTGATACTTTCGGTAAACCTTCTTTAAGCTTTTTTCTTTGATTTTAAACAATCAGTGTAAATACATTCCTTTAGCTGGTTGTTTTTTCAATTCAGAATTTAAGAGACTATGCTAGAAAATAGTTCCCATTCATTTCAAAACTGAATGTGGATCCTGAGTGAGGCTTCAATAAAAGGGAGTGTGCAACATTATAGAAATGTCTTTACAGAAAAATATGTCGATTCATATCTATTGCTGCAGGCGCGGTTGTTCAGTCAGTGTTTACATAGATACAACAATTAAAGCAGCACGCAAATAAGACTGTATCAAATCTCTTGACTAAAATTATACACAGAGATATAATTAATAGGATAGGATATAGCAATCGGTTTCCATTATGTACTTGCAACTATTTTTCTTTTTTCATAATCCAAGAATATTTAATTATGAGACTGACTCAAGCCAGTGTTTCTCTGGTATCTTTTTACAGAGCATTTGTCTGACTTTTCTTTTTTCCTGTATTACTGAGGCGCTAATTTCCTTTTTTATGCACCCCGTGAGAAAATTGATGTATTGATATGAGCAGTATTTACAGTATTAAAAATGACCTCAGACTTTATTAAGGGATAAAAATAACAAATGATTAATGTGGTTGTGTTTGTTAAGGGGCCTAATTTCATACCCACTTGAGGAATGCTTCCTGCTCTGGAGTAAAGAAAGTGTGCTTGACTGAACAGAATTTTCCAAAGGCCCTACTTAATAAGTACCTCAAAAACAGACACTGAAATGCTGAACAACAAAACATTCTCAGATTATGCTATTCTTTGTCAAATGTGCAACATGTTTTTTATATTCAGAATATTGTATTAAAAGATTTCAAAAAGGTTTTGATACAATTGACAGTTGAGATCTCATTGATAAGATTTGTTTAGTTTTGTTCAGAGTTGGATCTGGCCAACAAGATATTGGATTCTTTAGTTCAGGGAGGCTGTGTGGTCCAGTGGTTAAAGAAAAGGGCTTGTAACCAGGAGGTCCCCGGTTCAAATCCCACCTCAGCCACTGACTCATTGTGTGACCCTGAGCAAGCCACTTAAGCTCCTTGTGCTCCGTTTTTCAGGTGAAACGTAGTTGTATGTAACTGCAGCTGATGCATAGTTCAGACACCCTAGTCTCTGTAAGTCGCCTGGGATAAAGGTGTCTGTTAAATAAACTAATAATAATAATAATTAGAAGTCAGTCCATTTCTGAGTGGAATGAGGAACTGACTATATCTACAGTAACAATAATCCAGGCAATAGTAACAGAACATATTCAACTGGAAAAAACATAGATTATGAAAGCGTACTGAAATCATTTATTTATAAAATCTTCATTGACTGTTTCTAAATGTATTAATGTATTTCATAACACATCCATACCTTTGAAGAAACATTCTAGAAAGTCTTAGTTATGTATTATTAATGTTATTAATTATTTACAAAGAAAGGACCTTGAGGAAAAAAAAAACACAAAACTCAATTATCACCTTTATTTACATAAGGTGACTGGAAACATTATTGCACTATAAATAGTCTAAAAAAAATATTGGACACATACCTGTATTTTGTATTTCATTTTCAGAGGAATGGCTTTCCAGCCCCATGGTAAAATGCTTGTTGCAGTGTAAATACTAACTGATAAACAAGATGCTCGCCTAAAATATATATCTTTTTTTAAATGGGGTTTGGGAAGGGCAGTAATGTAGAACACCAGATTACGTTTTCAAATGAAGCTGCAGAAAAATTGCATGATGCAATTTCTCTGCAATTTATTCGTTTGTAATTGGGTATCACGGACCACCACAAAGAGGTCAGGACTGCAGTAACTGCATAAAATGATACATTACATACTATTACTTTCTGCATGCAAACATGTTTCTTGTAATGCATTTTACGTGTTAAAAAATATCTGATCCCAGAATATTTTAATTTTATTAAGCTTCAGTGTACTGTGTTTTTTTTTAAGTTATCACTATTTCTTCTGGATGTAATTGTCTCCTGTTATGATGTGTCTATGAAGATGCTAAAGTTCTATTTGCAGAATTTGACTTCCCAGTGCCCTCTAATACCACCCTGAGCTGTTGGTTGAATTCTGGCCTACAAGGAGAGTGCCTGTAGCATATGCATTGTAGTTTCTGTCCAAGTACAGGCTAGGCCTAAAGATCTACAATGGCAATGCACTAGTACTATGATGACAATGGTTCAGTACTATGTGACAATGGTAGCCCAAGGATAACTGCATTAACATTAGCCATTGAGATAATTTTACCACAGTGGTAAAATTTTCCTGTTTCGACATACCTTTGATATCACAAGAGTATGAACCAACAAACATTAGTAACCATCTGCATTTTCATGATTCAAAATGACTACCTGTGTGCTATATTACCAGGACCACCACAGTGTAACATATGTAGGACCACGGAAAATTCACGATTTCACAGTATTTGACTGCCTACCGTGAAAAACTTTTTTTTTTTTTTTTACATCACTCTCCACCAGCTTTTATCATGTAGAAACCATCGACAACTACATAGAAATGTCTGCAACAATAATAAAACTACGACTATAATAGATCTTATATTTATCATGGTGTCAGTCTTGGAAGTCACATCTTTGCCACTAGATGCAATCCCTGATTTCACAAGCTGTAGAGATGAAATTGAGTCTTTCTGGGTGAGGTCTGAAATCAGATTCCCAAACATGGCAAAAATTGCACGCTGCTTTTTGTCAATTCCACCAAACTCTGTGGATGCAGAACGAGCAGTTTCCGCATATGGACAGGTTTTTACACCACAAAGACAAACCATGAGTGTTGAAACTAATGAGAGTTGGAACAAATAACTAGTTTTCTGCTCACAGGCCGGATAATTATTTTGTGTACGTGTGTGCTCAGCATGCGAGATGGATAAAAAGTCGCATATGATTTCTTCCTGTTTTTCCTGTTCTTAAGATTATTTTGTATAGGTTGATTCGCTCAAGTAGCACGATGTTATGTGGTTTTAAAACGTCATATAATTTAGTGTGTGTAAGAAAAACACAGTTTCGGTTTTATCACTTGCACTTAACCCTGTTTTTAACATTTTGTTTTTCAAAGTCAGCATAACGCTATACAACACAGTCCGTTTAATTACTGTATGAACATAGCCTAAGTTTTAAACGTTTACAAAACTCATCAATGTTGCCGAATATGTCATTCAAACTTGTTTTGTTTTAATCAGTTTTGTCTGCTTGTTACTTTTTTCAGCCAACACATCTAAATGACCCTTGTCTGTTACATTTTAAAAGATTGTTTTAAACGTTACAATGTAAATGTTGACTCAGTAGCTACCACTAAATGTTAAAATGTTTCAACCTCTGTGATTTTCTTTGATGCGCAATTAATTTTAGGCAACTTACAATAGAAACTTTTTTTTTTTTTTTTTTAAATAAAATGGCACTTCCGTGACAATCTGTGAAATGTATTTTTTTTTTTTTTTTTTTTATTGTCATTCATGCATTTCTTGAAAAAGTACCGTGAATTTTAATTTCCTAAACATATGTGCCAAAAACAATATGTGGTACTGCTGTGATCTGCTGCTGTGATCTGCTTATGGTTATACTAAGGTTTATGGGAATATACTATTATTATAATGCTAGTATCACAATGGTATTTTAAAAACTGTTTTTTTTTTTTTTAATAAGGAGTAGCATCTAAGAACTTTAAGACCAATGTAAACAATGGTATAGTTGGCTGACATTGGAAACCAATATCCCCTGTCTCCTAGTCCTCAGCTCTAACCATTAGGCTATGCTTCCCTTTTTCTACTGTGTAAATAATGAGAAATTCAACTCAGAAAACCCTGAACTGCACTGCTGTATTCATGTCGATGTATTACCCTGCATTTACACATAATTCCTGAAAATGATGCTGTTGTTTCACTTTAGTTCCACTCTGCAGTACTGTATAATGATGAAGCAGGTCGAGCTGCCACAAAAAGTGTGAAATGAAATTCAGGGCTTCAAGAAAGATGATCGCTTTGTCAGGGTGCGCAGCCAGGATTATTAATATGATAATATCAATTTTAACAACACAAGATCCATTTGCCATGCCAATACATGTACAGAAAATGTGACATAGGAATGATTGATATTAAGCTGTGTGAAATGCAGTACAATCTTTGTTTTTAACATTGCAATTTGCTTGAATGATAGATAGATACAGATAAATAGATTGATATGTAGATAGATAGACAGACAAACATACAGACGGACAGATAAATGCAATGGTTCAGGAACTTAATCTGAGGATCAATATATCTACTATTAACCCAACTATGCCGATCTATTGTAACTGTAAAATGATGATTGATTTTTCAAGCCTGTTGAAACAATAAACTGTATTTGTTCATGCTGACATTAAAAATCCATATTTTTACTGGACAAAACAGATTATCTCAATTTACTTATTTCTGTTTTTACTAAACCAATAATACCTTGGTTTTTTTGTTTGTTTGTTTTTTCCTTCCCCATTGTAGTGTCCAATAAACCTGTTTCTATTTCTCAAATACCATTAATCAAGGTAACTACATTGATTTTTTAGATTCTTTTACATTCAAATCTTATCTATAATTACCCCTTTAATATAACCCTAATATTGACTTGCCAATTAGGGGAAGTGCCAGTAACTCAGGCGAACAGAACAGTACTGACACTTTAAGTAATGAAGCTAGCAAAATGAAGGTGCAAAAATGTAATTTATATACCCTAATCATTTGGGGATTTAGACAGTAATCAAGCCTTTTTATCAAACAACATAAGGCAGTCAAATTGTTAAATCACAAAATCTATTTCTGGCCGGAAGCCTTGATTTTACTCTAAGGCATTGCCAGCAGCTGTAGGCTGCAGTGTATCCCATGGAAATGGTTCACTGGAAAACCCTTGTGTGCCTCGAGCAAGTAACCAGCACGTGCAGTCATGAAACCACGGTCAGAATGAAAAGCTTGTATGTGTAATTGTAAGAATTGTGATGAACAGAAAATCCTCACAGCCACCTCATATTCAAGAAGTGAATCTGCATGACAAGCAGAAGCTCCTACCTTCCCAGTCTTTATCCTGCATGATAAAGCCTCAAATCGCTGATTAAGCTCTGTCAGCGTGGGCTCTATGACTTCTCTGCAGTGATCTCCACGGTTCTTAATGAGGTCCTCGGCCTGGTCACGCACTGCCTCCACCTTCGTACGACTATCACTCAACTCAGCCTTCAAACTCTGGAACCAATCAACGTGAGATTAGGGTTAGTTGTGTACTCCTGCTGGCTGTGGAATACTGGTGTTCATCGTTTAGAAGGCATGTTTAATCTACACAAATGTTTTTTTCAAAGTGGTTGTTTGAGTATAAACATGTATTTTTCCCTGTTGTACAGTCTTGTTCAATATGACATACATTGCATTAATTCTAGAATCTCAAAAACTCCATTAAAAACCCTTGCCTAAAAATGCAAATATACTGTGGGTAAATCTGAACGAATTACACTTTACTCTCATTTGCTATATTGGTCCAGAGATGAAAAAGACCCCCCCCCCCTTTTTTTTTTTTTTAAAAAGACACATTTTCAAATTCGATGTTGATCCAATAAGCAGTATCAACTTCAAATGTTTTATAAAATCAATAAGGGTGTTTTTGTTTTGTTTTTTATAACTGAGAGAGAGATTCACCTTTAACACTTCCTCTCTATATTCCTGCTTTTCTGACTCGTCCAAAAGTATCTCAGCGCGGTACATCCAGGCGGTGATTTGGGCAATGTTCTGATCAAAAATTTCCATCTGCTTCTGATAATCCTGTGTAAGTAAAAGAAGCATATGAAGGAATGCAGATGGGTTCAGAGGACTGCCTTTCACTACAACTGAAAAAGTTTTACAGACCTCTATCAACATCCATACCGAGTTCTATTGTTCTTTCCCAACAAATAAAAAAGAAAACCTTTCAGTCTGGTTGTACTGTACATAAACATAAATGTGTAAAGGCAAGCAAAACTGATTAAAATACATATCTTTTGTAATATTATTATTATTGCCTTTGCTGCTTCCTTTGCTGGGGTAACTACCCCACAACACCAACAGTTACACTTACAATGCCACAGTTATCAGAATCAGTTGACAAAAAAAAAGTCAACGTGTCATGAACGTGAATGCTTCAGTGATTCCTTTTGGTGTCTCGCTGTTTTAAAAACTCTCTTGAAATGTACAGTATATATATATATATATATATATATATATATATATATATATATATATACACACATACATATACATATACAGTTATGTCCAATAACACACTTGAACACATCTACAGGGTTTCTAAACATACATGCTGTATAACTGTCCTTACCAACAACAAGTTTAGCCACTCCTCAGCCCGCGAGGTCACTGCTATCCAATTACAGTTCAGGAGGCTGACTTTGTCTTCTACTAGGTTCTCCTTGCCATGAAGTGTAGACTTCACAGCTTCAGCCAGATCAGAGATATTCTTCAGCTGCTGATGGTGCTTCTCAGTCTCTTTCTGTACAGCCTAGAGGGGATGTCAAAAATAGTTTAGAGAACAACTAACATCACAAGATACATACTGTTGTTACATATGGAACATGGCTTTCCCATTATCGTGACCTTAGATCTGTATTTAATTAACTGTTACATTCATATAAGAGACGCAAATACTTCCAATTCAAATATAGGCAAAGTGCTGCATCATAGTGCCTTTGTTATAGGTCTGACATGAACAGATTACAGCTGGACTATTGGAGTGAGTTTGAACTGCAACAGAGGAAGGGACTGGGTACTCGGAAGCAGCAGCAACTTTTCTATAGCAAAAGAAAGGGGGGATCAGTCATGATATTACTTGTGCTAATAAGAGATAGATATTTGATTTTAAGATGTTGATTATCCCTCCTTTAAACAACTTGATCATTATCTCCAGTTACAGACAAAGCTATTATTTTTTCTGAACCCTTCAAAAATGTTAACAGAACTAAATTGGAAATTCTGGTCATAAGCATGCAGCAAGGGCAGAGAATATTGCATATTTATAAACGATTATTAGAAAATGACTGTTTGCTCAAAACCAGATAAAACCACATAGTGCAAATACCTACAGCAATCAGTTTAAATTGATCTGCATGCAGTAGAATGGTTCTATTGAACTTTGCATTTATTTATTTAGAACAAATGCAACATAATTATCTTACAGTATGCCAGCATTGCATAATGGTCTTAAAATAGTATACACATGTGTGCCCATAGCTTACATAATTCAGTTACATTTAACTGTTTTCCCTAGGTCCCTTTAGCATAGTATATAACAGAAATTACTCTATTTATCTAATGGGAAATACTACTGTTGGAACAGTAAGCTTAATATGTGGAAGAGCGACCCAGCTGGAGTTTTGACCTTCGAAATCCAAACTAAAACATGTTTTTGTTGAGAAATCTTGTGAATCTGCTTTCTAAAAAAAAACACACCAAAAAAAAAACACTCAACACTATTAGCCTCTATTTCTACATGGACAATTCCATTTGAAAATGTTATTTAAATTGGAGAAAAGTACATGATATATATTCATTTCATGTACTCAAGGTTTTTAAGTTGGGTCACTAAAAATATATTAGGCAGCTTGTCCATTAGTCTCTATGGAAACAAGACTTAAACTTACCCCAGCAACACACACAATTGCTTTAATGTGAATACAAAATAAAAGGTAAAAACAAGATTTGGAGGAATGCCGAGTTTCAGAAAGGTAAATGAAACTTAAGTTTCATTAATTGACCGCTCTAACCATGGTAAAATGATGTAGTAAAAAGAACAAAAGGTTATTTGGAGGTAGCCCCCCTTTTTATTAATACTAAATAATTCTCCCACATAGCCTTTAAGTAAAAAACAGAATGCTAAGGATGGTAAGCTACATATTACATGATAGGCTTTCAAGTGCTGCCAGACACATTTATTTCCTAATAGAAATATGTGAACTTTAGAGCAGAAAAGGCAGAACCCATCCCGTTATCAGATAATTTGGCCAAT
This sequence comes from Acipenser ruthenus, assembly GCF_902713425.1. Classification (NCBI taxonomy): domain Eukaryota; kingdom Metazoa; phylum Chordata; class Actinopteri; order Acipenseriformes; family Acipenseridae; genus Acipenser; species Acipenser ruthenus. The sequence goes on from NC_081196.1 coordinate 36,076,726, forward strand.
CACCTTCCCTTGATAGAGTACTTCAGGAAACTATAATAGCTGTCCAGTGATACAACTGCCTCAGTTCTCATATTGTGAGGCTACGTACCTGCTTATGCTGTGCAGCACAGATACAGAACTGCAATTTCTATGCAGCATGATCTTATCAGTTGGTGTTATTTATTAGAAATGTGGGCACAGTTGAATCTTTGAATTCTGTTCACATTTAATACAGCTCAAGCTTAATAATCTAATGTCCCAATGTCTTTATTGAGGACGGGCCATTCATCCCTCGTTAGTGTCTAGTCGCATCTCTACGAATTGCTTGGTTGTAAAGGTGTGAATTTCTCTCAACATATGATTTTTGTGGACCCATACTTGCCCCCCCCCCCCCCAAAAAAAAAAAATCAATTAATCGCTGCTAAGAAATGTATAGCCTTAGTTACAAAGTAAATGGAGAATATTTCAATCTTCACCAGCATAGCAACCTGCCCCAAAATCTGTTCTTAGAGGCTATGATTGTGGAACAAAAGTACAATATGGAAATAAATTATACTGTGGAAAATGATCATAGGTCATCAAAGCAAGCAGAAATATGAATACAGTCTTGGTTGAACGGCTAGAAAAGGTTAATTTGTATTATCAAGTAATGACCTTATGTGAATACATACTGTAAACACAAACATACACACACACAAATTCTCAGGTGTAGGCTGATGTGGACTGAGGTCAGCCTCGAAGCAACTTCCAATTCTGTGCATTTTGATAAAGAACAGCAGGAAGACAAGCATTGAAAAAAAGGATAGAGTCTATGATATGTGGCACATCAGGATATAGAATTGTTAACTTAAGCAGCCATTTAACATTCAGAAAGTACAATAAATTGAGATGGAACACATTCACAAGGGCATTTAATTAAACTGCATTAGGAATATATTTGAAAAGGAAAAAGACAAGTGTTTTTTATCATAAAGGACACATTATATTCTTACTTTATATACACCTTTATAGTTCAACTGCTATATTAGGATGGTATTATTTTGGTGATTACAAAGCACTGAATAATCATTAAAGTTAATAGCAAAATAAAAATAAAAAGCCACACCTGCGTGAAGGTTTCACTTCTTCAAGGAACATTTCAGTTTATTCCGTTCAGCTATATTTTTGTTGATTGAGACACACCATGAGCCAGATTGTAGCAGCGATGAAGAAACATCTGCTCTTATCAACATTTGGGCCAACTGTATAATCTAGAGAATTTTGGATGGAAGTGTCCATAACAAGCTGCTTCTGGGGCATTGATACGCCCAGGTCAACCTTGCTTTATCAAAAGCAGTGTGAAATCATGTAGCCGACCCGTTTGTACGCTCAGTGTATATATATATATATATATATATATATATATATATAATCCTATTTTTTTTGCAAATATGTTTTTTTTGTAAATCTCCATTCAAGCACATGTTCTACCAAGAAATAAAGAATCTAAAAATGAATTGTAAAAATACAATTTAAAAATAAAGTCTACATAAAATATAAAAGGCGGCCATTTAAATGACATGTATTTGTTTTTGCAATGTCATTTAATTAATGGAAAAATAGTGGAAAAAAAAAAAAAGAAAAAAATAGTCACTTTTGACATTGCATCAGTGTCGCCTCTGGGGTGCATGGTCATTTCGAAGTAATAAATCTCATCTCAATGGTGTGTGGCAGCCAAAATGCTCTTAAATTACTGACTGAAAGCAGGGCTGGTGACTGGCAGGCTATAGTCCAAGTGAATATGAAGCACAGTGGATACTCACTTCAGTCTTAAAAAAATCGGACATTTCCACCACAACGCAGAACAAGATCACAGAATGAATCAGTGCTAAAGAGGGACTGAGGCACGCTCTAGTCTGTGTGGGACAGAGTAGGATAAAATGTTGAGCAGCAATAGGGTTTCACCACGAAGGCTTGATTTAAAAGTCAAAAACCAACCATTAACCTCGCATTCACAAATACCTCTCGATGTGGTACTGCAGGAAAGCATCTCACAGCAGGCTGACAAAGGGAAAGACCTTTTCAATACAAATTAAAGGCGATATAATTTAGATGTAATTCTTTATATCATTCAGTAAATCAGTATGGGGGCTTGCTTCATTCATTTGAAGCTCCATGGAAAATGTTTTTTGCTGCTGTTGGTGGTGTTTTTGTTTCTGTACTCAAATTCAGTTGACTAGTTCAAGGCACTTCTGTTTATTGAACTTTTCATTGATTTAAAAAAAAAAAAACCAAAAAAAAAACCGCTTGTATTCTTCTTATAAATGCCAGCACAGTCTCGTACAAAGACGTTCAATGAGCACTCCCGAGGTGGGGATGAGATGAAAGATGGCTCCTCCTTAACTCTGAACTGATTTGATTTTGTATGTCAATTTGAAGTTTGTATTCATTTAAGAACACACTGTTGGTTTATAATGCACTGCAGGCAAAACTTTTCTTGTAAAATAAAAGTCTGACTAGATGTACTTCTTTAACTACCTGCTAGCCTATCACATTTAAAACGCCACTCCTACCTTTCCCCATGCAACCTCAGCATCCAAATTAGTGGGCATCCCCTCCACTGCAGACCGCTTTGTCAACTCTGTATCCGTTGCCACCAGCCATTCGGTCAGAGCATTTAACTCTTTCCTCAGCTTCCGGGACAATTTCAAACACTTCTCCAGGTCTTGCTTCCCTTCCGTCACCTGCACATAAAAAAATGGACAGTGCTTACCAGCATGTTTTAAGGTGTGCTTGTGGTAAGTTACAATAGTCATACACTGAGCTGGTAAATATTCTCTTTATTATTTTAGTGCTACCAGTGTTTTACAGCCGCTGATTCTGTAATTTAAAGGTTTGCTGCTTAAAGCTGGCATGCCCCACAATAATTTCCAGTTTTACACCAAACTGTGTTTTCTCTTGACATTTCTCCATCCATCTATATCAGCTTTCAGTCTGCACTATATATGGCTAGAACACGGACTGATGTATAACATACTTGCATGATTGTTCTGTGTTTGTTTTTTGCCTACTGATAGCTTTTTAAAACTTATACTAATAGGCTTGGTGTTTTACACCATTCAGCTCATACCATCAAACCTTTTGAAATTTGTAAAAAAAAAAAAAAAAATAAAAAAACCTTAATGGGGCACTACAGAGCATCATTACTGTACTTTTTTTTTTTAAAGCAACTTCTAGGAATAATAGGTTTACTACTAACAAACAGAGAGAAACAAATGGCTCTGTACATTATTCACACACACAGCACTGGTAAAAACAAAAGCATTGCCTAGTAGCATAATTTAAAATGAACAATTTTGCTAAACAAAAATGCGATTTCTCAACATATTTCACAAAACAGACTGTAGGATTTTACTTTTTCAGGGATCTACAAATAGCTAATAGTCAAGCAATACTGCCATCTGCAGCAGACTTGTGTTACAAGATACTGTGACAAGGACAACATAATGTGATCATTGAGAGCTACGATTCCAAGTTCTTTTATCAACGTGCACGGATGAATAGCGTGTTAAATTATTAGCATTGCAGCATTTAAAACTCAACATGGCTTTATGAAGGCTGTCCAACTTATTTAATGGTACTGTATTGTATTTGACATAACATATTGTGCGGCCTACAATTACAGTTTATGATTTCTCAGCAAAGAAAACAATATGGGCTATACTACAGTAGTTGCACTTGGATGTAACATTTGTAAAGTATTATTATGCTGGAAATTTCATGGAGACTTTTGAATTTGTAAACATTTGTACACAATGTTGCATAAAGAAGATTTTGAATTGTGAGGCTTTTTTTCTGTTCCAGCGGAAGTATAAGCCATCTAAAATTAAGGATGTAGTAGTCAGATACTAGCAAGTCAAAATTTGTATTTCATTTGATTTATTTTAAAATCTGTTGTAAACAGTCACAACTGTTCAATCCCCTGAACCGCCAACTAACGTTACAGAACCACTCCTGAAAAGGTGCACCTACCACATTCAACCAATCTATTCCAGTATGCTTTACAATGGCTTTAAATGTGTGATATGCGCTAGCAGAGATGTTTCTGGATTCAGAGAGACACCTGTTAAAGAGTCCTCAAGAATACCACAGGATTTTATTGTGTTTTACTTTATCCTGTTAATGTGTATTCTCATTATGTGGGCATTTTAATAATGGTCTTTTTTTTATGAGGCAACAAGTGTAGTGCTACACGACTGTCCTTTCTATATAGAAGACATCAACAGCATTATTCAAAATAAATAAATAAATTACACATTTTGTAAGTAAAAATAAAGACATGTTTATTCTTCTGTTGTCTGAGAATGTGTAATAAGTAAGCATAAATCCAGCATCATTTGATTCCAGTGCCAGTGTTTATTAAATCCAGGCATCTCCATAATGCAATTTGTGGAGTCAAGCGTGCCTTAACAATGCAGCTCTGGGACTAGAATTCTTCATTGGAAAGCATAATCAAGGGTCACTTCAATGTCTCTCTTCACTTACAGTACAGATTAGCTGTGGCTGTTCTGCTGTCCCCATTAGTTATCTCCCCTTTTGCTCATATAATTTGCAGCACAACAGGTCCCAAGACAAATTACTGTGCAGTGTCAGAGAACTGCTTCCAGCTCGAAGTGTGCAAAGTGCAAAAACGCTGTGCATTTTGTTGTCTAAACCATAGAATATTAACAATGGCTGCTCAGTCAGTGCGAGAGACAGAAATAGATCAGAATAAATTAAGATCTGGCATTTCAGCACTTGATATACGTTAGACCGAGGACAGTGTGGGAGGAAATGCAAACTGAAAGCTCATGAATTCACAGCATGCTGGTATACTTCTGTAGCAAAATGAATAGGATAAAATGGAAAACTACTACTACGACTACTAATAATCCATTTACAAGACCAGGAAGCGTAAGATCACCGGGGAGGGTCTTTGACTGTGGGGCCATGTTCAGGGCCCTTGTCCAATCCCGGGTTAATTTAGAGCACGCCCACGTGGAGTCGGCTGGCGACATGACCTCTTTTGTCAACCAGTCGGCTCTAGGGGGCGTGCTCTGTACCACCTCCCCTTTGGTTATGAAAATTTAATTTACAGTTTTTTGACCGGTTTTTCAGTTAATTTAGTTAAGGTTCGTCTTTTTTAGCACCCTCAAGGGTGCTAATTTGAATTTTTTTCCAGCTGTCTTTGGACAGCTGGTGTAGTCCCTTCAAACGGACCTTAAATAGGACTACTACTACTAATAATCCATTTACAATACCAGGAAGCGTAAGATCACCGGGGAGGATCTCTTTGACTGTGGGGCTATGTTCAGGGCCCTTGTCCAATCCCGGGTTAATTTAGAGCACGCCCACGCGGAGTCAGCTGGCAACATGACCTCTTTTGTCAACCAGTCGGCTCTAGGGGGCATTCTCTGTACCACCTCCCCTTTTGTTTTGAGAATTTAATTTACAGTCTTTTTTGTCTGGTGTTTTTGTTAAATTAGTTAAGGTACGTCTTTTTTAGCACCCTCAAGGGTGCTAACTAGAATTATTTTCCAGCTGTCTTTTGACAGCTGGTGTAGTCCCTCAAACTTACCTTAAATAGGACTACTAATAATCCATTTACAAGACCAGGAAGCGTAAGATCACCGGGGAGGGTCTCTTTGACTGTGGGGCTATGTTCAGGGCCCTGGTCCGGTCCAGGGTTAATTTAGAGCGTGCCCACGCGGAGTCCGCTGGCGACATAACAGCTTTTGTCAACCAGTGGGCTCCAGGGGGCGTGCTCTGTACCACCTCCACTCTTCTTTTGCACATTTAATTTACAGCCCTTTGAACCATTTTTTCTGTTAAATTAGCTAATGGCCAGTCTTTGTAGCAACCCTTTTTTGTTTAGGGGTGCTAAAGTGAATTTCTTCCCCGGCCGTACTGGGCAGCTGGCCATTAAATAGGACTACTACTAATAATAATATCCATCAGCATCATCGTCATTGTCATCCTAATAATGATCATGATTGAAAATTCACTTACCTGGGCACCCATTTCATTGTACTGCACTTTCAAAGCTGTGAGTCTCTCATCCAGCTCTTTGGGGTTTTCAGTCTGCTGCTTCTGAACAATCTGGCGCCCAGTCTTTATGACTGTCTCAACTTCCAACTTCACCTCACTCAAACTTTTGTAAAATTTCTGGTAAAAAAAAAAAAAAAAAAACGACAATGTAGAAGACTGTGTAAACTTACCAAACAATATTTTAAAGTACTAGGAAATTGGGAAGCTCAAGTCTCAGTATGCAAAGACAATGATATGTTCTTAAAATGTATGTTCTTGAAGCATGTGTCTTTGCACATGCTTCAAAATATGTCAAAATAAGTATGACGTGGGATACCAATTATTTTTGTGAACGTAGTTAATTTCATTTTAGGTGTTTGGTTTTCATTAGTTTGTCAAAATGACCTGCCACTTAAGGATTTGTTGCATGCAAACATGAAAGCAAAAATGTTTAACAGTAATTTGCCTCACTGCTTTTAATAACTGGTTTCCAGAGAATAAATATGCATGTTAGTTTGAGATGTTTATCATATATTTTAAAACCAATTATAAACAAAATATTTAAAGGTAATGATCACCTTGGATTATCTGAAGGGGGTGTAACAAGGCCAGCTTTTCATTCTAACCAGGTTCTAAGAATGGCATTATTTTAATTAAATTCATAAAGCACATACAAGGAAATACTGAGTTCCAAAAAGACTATGCTAATTATTCTGAAATTTCAACATAAGTATTTATTTTAGGATCTAGTTCCAGAAAGCCTATATATATATATATATATATATATATATATATATATATATATATATATATATATATATATATATATATATATATATATATATAGACTAATATTCCCAAGTGCACCCTAGCGTAATTCTTTATTGGTACCATAAAATAAGTTGACTTAGAAAGTGAATGCAGTTTATATACTGGTGTGTTGTAATGGTGCAGGAAAGGTTTGAAGAACAGTATGTTTCAGTTAAATGTTGCTAAAAATGTTTCGATATCAAATGCATTCTAAATAACAATTCCAGGTGAGATTTATTCATTCAATTTTATGGTAGTTTCTTTTAATTATTTTAACTGTGGGCTGCATCTTTTGTCAATGACTCCTTTCGTACCATGCATTGATCCAACTGTGACTGCAGAACATCCTGCTCCACACTTTTCATCTCCAACAATGGCAACTGGGCCTTCACATCATCCAGAGTCCTCTTACAATCCAACAGGCGTTGCTCAAAGTTCACTGGCTTCTGGAACAAGCGGAACTTCATGGAGACTTCCTGTAGCTTTTTCTGCAAAACAACAAATCTCGAAATTGTGTTCAAAGCATCACTAGCACTTTCCAGTTACCAGCAGCACCACGTAGACCAATCATTATATACATGACTTACTTGCCAACATTAGGAAACAGTTCAGCGGGACGCTCGTCCCCTGGGGGTGTTATACGCATCATACACATGGGAGGGGTGATACGCAAAAAACACTCTATCATATATTAATAGACGTATCCCCTCAACTCAACACCACACGACCAGCATGATAGTAAACAGACACAATGAAGCGTTCTTACCTTTGTATACGGGTAAGTTAGTGATCAGCAGTTGCGTTAGCCGCACGAACAGCACAGCGTGTGGTTTTCACTGATTCTACTGTGCAGAATAAATTATTTTTTTTCTATAAATATCGGGACTTTCTTCCGATGCATCGGGACATGGGACATTTGCTAGGAAATCGGGACTGTCCCGACCATATAGGGATTGTTGGCATGTATGCATAATAAAGTATGAGCTAATGCAACGTTTTTTAATAGAATCAATTTCATGGATCTCCTCAGTCAGGTGCAAGGCACCCTCTGGCACCCAGAACCGGGCAGACTCCAACTGTGAGTCTGGCCCCTGAACGGGACCGTCTGTCCGCCTTAGGGCTCTCAGACACAGTTGTCAGTACACTGCAGAACTCTAGTGCCTCCTCCACAGGAGCGTTGCATGCCTATAAGTGGAAGTATTTTCAAAATTGGTGCATGGCCAGAGGTCATGACCCCAATTATTGCCCTATAGCAACTATTTTGCAATTTCTTCTGTTAGAGGCAGGTCAATCCACCTCTATGTTGAAAGTGTACCTAGCAGCTATATCCGCATGCCATGTCCCCATTGACTCAGTGTCCTGGGCACTTATATACTAGCAACCCGTTTTTTGAAGGGTGCTTGGCGGTTATGCCTTCCTAAGAAGGACGTTCTCCCCAAATGGAGCCTTGATATTGTACTGGAGGATCTCACGAAGGCCCCTTTTGAGCCCATATACTCCATAGAGTTGAAGTATCTGTCTATGAAGACAGCATTTCTCTTGGCTATCACCTCCGCAAAGCGGGTCAGTGAGCTACAGGCGCTGTCGGTGCACAGCTCCTGTATGCGTATTTGGGACAATGGCAGCAGGGTGTCACTACATACAAACCGTGTTTTCCTCCCTAAGGTGATCACAGCCTTCCACATGAATCAGTCTATGGAACTGGAGTCTTTCCATCCACCTTCGTTTTCTTCAGAGGAGAATAGGAGTTTGAATTTCCTCTGCCCGGTGCGGGCATTGAGGTGTTACGTGGATAGGACAAGAGCTCTGCATCATTCTGATCAGCTCTTGTCTGTCATGGGTTACGGACCCAATGACAGCCCCTCTCGAGGCAGCGACTGTCGCACTGTCTCGACTGCGTATGATAGTGCCGGCTTACCCCCACCTGGGAGAGTAGCCACGCATTCTACCAGAGGGTTGGCTACATCTTGGGCCCTCTTCAGAAGGGCCTCACTGTCTGATGTCTGTACTGCGGCTAGCTGGGCTATGCCGCATACTTTCTCTAGGTTCTATCGCCTCAATGTGATAGATCCTTCCTTGCCTTCATTAGGCATGAGAGTCCTTGAAGTTGCATGCTCGCACCGCTAACCTTGGGTTAATGCGGTTCTGATGCGTCCCTCATATGCTGTCTTTCCTTCTCCCTCGCGACAGCTCTGGTATACTTTCCCATAAGTAAAGTTTTGGTGGTCGTCTTCGAATTGAAAGGGAATATTAGGTTACTTACCTTAACCCTGGTTCCCTGAAAGAGAAGATGACCACCAACCAGCAAGGTCGCATTGGTCACCATCACGGGTTCGATACAAAAAGAGAATGTGGCTTCCGTGGGCTGACTGTTTAAACCCCAGGAAGGGGCCTATCGGCAGCTCTGATATAAAGAGCTCAGTGAATACCTGCCAATAGGAGGCATATCCCATAAGTAATGTTTTGGTGGTTGTCTTCTCTTTCAGGGAACCAGGGTTACGGTAAGTAACCTAACGTTCTCTTGCCTTCTAAAGCAAAGAAACAAAAAACTGAAATCATCATTCTGACGTCACATTGTTTTGAATTATGACGTTTTCTTAGAATTTTCAGAGCCTCTCAGCACTGTATATCAATCATTACATCGGTCAATAAAAATTAAAAGCCAAAAAATACCTAAAGACAGTGGGGTCATAGAATGTCACAGGATTCCCTTGGTATTACTGAATTGAGAACAGAAGCAGGTGGCTTACAAGAAGGGCTAGTAATGGTTTTAGATTACTCAGAAGGCAGACCAGTCTTAGAGGTCCGTTTTTGATGACATAAAAGAGACAGAGCCGTATCTAGGTACTAATGCAAATGAATATCAAATATGGGTTGAGGAATTGTGGGGGCTTATTCATAAGACGGTAACACTTTAAAATAAGTGTCTGCTCATGATTATTTCATGTGTATTAAGGGAAATGTTATGAAGTCAGGAAAGGTATTTCATGAACTTATGCTTGTGACTCTTGAATTCAATAGGAATTTCATTTGAAATCAGTAGGAAATCATGTGTTAGATACATTGGAATTACAGACACTTATTTTAAAATGTTACCCATCAGACCATTAGACTCGTTCTATGGTGTTAACACACTAAAATATCTTAGTACCCCACATGCTAGAGTTTGTTAATCATTCTCATTGGGTACTGTCAAGAAACGGATTGCAAGATAAATATACCCTGGGACAATATTGTGGACGCAGCCGCCCCTGTCAATGATAATGAATAAACCTTTCAAATACTGTAGACACCTCTATTTTAAGAGCTATTAAGTATGTGTTATTTATTAACGGCGCCTGGGATTGTGTTCAATCCTCCTATTGACAAACTAATAAAACATTGACTTCTTAATGAATACTTCATAGAAGTAGCTGATGATTTTGTTTTAAGCAGTTCTGCAGCTCTAGCTGGCTTTCATCCCTCTTAATGTAAACTGCATCGGACATTTTTTCTTTCTCTTTAATGCATCCATTATAGATTAAATGTTTGTCAAATGGGCCGGGTGGTGAGCCGCCCTCCATTTAAACATGCACATAAAATATGAAGAATAGGAGTGAATGGCTTGTTTTATCTCTCTTAATACCATTCCTTCAAAATGACTGCTTCTTTTACTTACTGTACCAGCATTTGGTGACACTCATACACACAAGTTTATTGCAGAATGTGGAAATCAATGAAGTGTTTTAAGTTAGTCACTGGCTGGGACAGTACATTCTCACCTCCTTGTCACTTTAAGCGTGTGTATGTATACAGTACTTAAATTAAAGACATTGAAAACTAGTAAAAATGTTTGTTGAAGAATTGTATCTGTTTCTTTTAGTATTACTAATTGTATACTTACTGTATGTGACCTGTAGAGCCTATATTCTTAAACCATTTCAGGTAATGAAAGACATATCTTAAATGCGTAATAAAATAAAGTTTGAATTACATTTCTGTACCTCTTACTAACATCATAGGTCCTTTATCACTCTTATTGCTGTTGAGTTTTTTCTTTTTTTCATTTATTACTGCTTTACTGCCATGATGTACAAGACTTATGGAATTTGAAATGATCTCATCCAACCCCATATAGTTTTCACTGTATATGAATCATGGGACACAAGGCATTTAAGGCTCAATGGGTGAAGTAAACTTTTAGAGCTGCGGCAGGAAAAGCAAAAAGTCAAAAAGCAACAGATAAGGGGCCTCTGTGAATGTGTTTAAGTTTATGAGCGTGGTCATTATAAGACCTTTAACCTGTATTCAGCATGTTCTTGTTTTGTGTCCATTTTTACTGTACCTGCGTTATGTCAATCTGTGAAGTGACTCGCTCTGAAGTTTCCTTTACAAGCTTTCTCTTTTTCATTTCATCCAGGCTGCTTTCATGGCTGCTCAGCTCAGACTGGATTTTCTTTAAAAGAAACAAACAAACAACAGATACATACATAAATAAATACATAAGCATTTGTTGACAGGCTAATAGTAAAAAGCAATATGACTTCCTGAACAGTATTTATTTGCCCACCAAACTCATTTAGTTGAGATATCTTCCATTGGGGCTCAATTGTTAATACTACAAGCTAATTCAAACCCAGACCTAGGAGGTAAAACCATGTACAAGTATAACTAAATAAGGGATCAAACACAGAAGACTAAAGTTTCAATCAAAAACCAAACAGTACAACCAGTGACCACAAACTGTATGAAATACAGGTAACAGTTTACTATAAAAAAAAAAATTAAATGTACATATGTCTTTGTGGCAATGTGCCCTGCCCCTGTGTGCATTTCTGTGTTATATGTTGCATGTTAGTGTGTTAATGTTGATGTATAGATATGGCTGCACGGGATATAAATGGGTGTGTGCAGCACGAGTATTTAAAATGTATAATTGTATTTAAGCACGAGGATTGCACATCACTTCACATGCATTTAAAGTATTTAATATGTGAGCATGAGGTTGCACATAATTCATTCACGTGCTGGGATTCACGTGAATAATTAATTAGTAATTGAATCCCGGCACAACAGTATATATAGGTGCACGTTTCACTCACTCGGGGTTGTGTGTTCGGTGAGTGGAGAACGGGAGAGAGAGAAGGAGAAATAAAAAGATAACAATTGCTATTGCGTGCTGGTAGGACCAGCACAATACTTGTTTGTTTATTTAAACTCACCGTGTTTGTGTGTCTGTCCGTCCACTGTTTGTTTATGTTAGTCCGTTTTGTTTGTCTATTTATTTTGGCGTAAAGTGCCGTGTCCTGTGTTTTGTTAAAACCTTTTTATTTATAATAAACCGGCACAAACAAGCGTCTTCATCATTTCATTTCATCTGTCCTGTGTGTTATTCATTTCCTGGATCTGACGGCACCACTCAGCCAGCCGTGTGACAGTCTTATATATGCAACATATTCTTATTTCATATGCACTACACATCTATTCACATTCCACACATACCATATTAATACACACATTATTTACATCATGAAGAGGCATTTATTTTAAATTCTTTACATATTAATGAGCATGACAAGCTCGGACTAAATAAAATTTTAAAAAAAGTTTTCACATCTGTCTCCCCAATCTTTACTGCGTCTCTTTCCTTCTGTAATTTAGAAGCACCAGGAATTAACTTGATGGACAAGGATTTATGTTAAAACAGCTGAAGCACATTTTGAAACCATAATACAAATGGAAACAGCGGTCCATTTTATACCTTTTATTTGTAATCTCCTTTCAAAAAGCAATTCCTATTCTCTTTATTGCCTCCTCTTTGTCTACCCACTCTAATCTGTGTGACTGTTGGTGCTGAGATAGACAGAAGTGATGGTCTGTTTCAGCACGATAATAAACAACTGTATGAGGAAGCCAGTGCACCCTCTTCATCCCAGGAGTACAGCCTGCACTCACTGAAGTGTGCCATCTCTCTCATTACAAAAGCCCTTTTCTTTGCCACTCCACAGTGCTTTGGCATCACAACAGCATATTAACACCACTCCATAGGCCCTTGATAGTGTAACAGCAAATGAATAGTTAGTCTAAGCTAAGTAGTTATCAGATGTTTTTTGCTCTGTAGCACAGATATCAATGATCTCCAGGGGGCTGAGTGTAGGTTTACCCAGAGTGCACTGTGCAGAGCCTGAAGTCTTATAAGAGTGCATTAATCCACAGCTGTCATAGGGGCTTGTTATACAGAGCTTTTAATTTTACAAGTCACTGAACAAGCTATCAGTATACACAAAATTACCTCCTTATGCCTACTTCAAGTAGATTGCACCCATCCCAAATACAAGTTCATATTGTCTTATAAACCTTTTTATAACCAACTGCAATATTTCCTGATATTTACTATAATGCTATCAATACAGTTTCATGTCATTAGCCAACATTTTCTACAAGCTTCAAAAGGGAAAATATTATTATTATTATTATTTATTTCTTTGCCGACGCCCTTACAATTGTTACAAGATATCACATTATTTTTACATACAATTACCCATTTATACAGTTGGGTTTTTACTGGAGCAATCTAGGTAAAGTACCTTGCTCAAGGTTACAGCAACAGTGTCCCCCACCTGGGATTGAACCCACAACCCTCTGGTCAAGAGTCCAGAGCCCTAACCACTACTCCACACTGCTGCCCGGGTAAACTATGATATGCCACTGGACATTGTTTACAACTCTTTGTGTACAAATGTGTGGTTTGGAATATGTCAACCAGATAAAAATGGTAGTTATGCACTTTTGTTCATTTTGGATAGAATCCAATGCATAGAGAATGATTTCAATCATCTTGCAGGGTTACTGACGCACAATTTTGCAACCTGTTAGTGACTTTAGGGTCTGAGATTAGGTTAAAGGATTTAAGATTAGGATTAGGTTTATGTAAAGATGTTTCTGGAGTATTTGCCTCCAGACATAGCAAACAAAGTATGTGTGTGTCAGAAAAAAATATGGATTTCCTATTAAAACTTAAGCTACTCTAAAGAATCCAGCTATTGTTTACTGTAATGACTATTGCTCCCTCTGTTATTTCAGATACCGTTCTATGGACTGGAGTTACAGTATACACGAACCTGTGTTTGTGTGTGTTTCAGAGTGTACCGGGTAACTACTTTAGAATTCCACGTGGCAGAGATTAGCAAGATTAGCTTTTAATACTTGAGTGAGACTGCGGTTTCTATTGTTAGCTATCTAAACCAGCATGGTAACCAAGTGACATTTCATTTACCAAAACAAGGGGGATGGATAATGGCAGCTGTGCAATGCATAGTATCATTCTATGGGAAGCAGAAAATGAACACATAAGCGTTTCTGTCAGTTTTGTTCAGCATTATCATTGGACTGCCACAAGATGGTGTATGAGCCACATGGAAAAAATATCAGGCTGTTTCTCAAAGTTAAATTGCCAGAGGTAAGGGAAAACCATGTCCTGTTGGATTAAATAATTTTAATTTCAATGGCATAGCTGTCAGAGCTGTGTCCACACAATCTCACACAATCATTTTATCCCAGGAAGATCTATAACGGATAAAGAATCCAAGGAAATCATTGCAAGATTTACATAAATTACATTTAGCATGTCATAGTAAATTACCTGTTTGTTTTGTGTCTATACTTAATGAATAGAACCCTGGGGTGTCTTAAATATGAGCCACACACGACTTAATTGCAAAATACAGCCTGTAAGGCTAATGTTAACATTGTAAGTAAACTAATTTTCAGCAATTACAGTGATTAACTGCACTTTATGATAAAGTGAACAATTTCTCCGCCGCATTAAATTTTCAATTACAGAATTTACTCTCTCAGCTCGTTAAAACTGTAGGTTTATTTAGCTTTAGTCATTTGCCTAAAAAAGCAAACACCACCTTTACCACTGATAAAGAGTCTGTATTTTACAGCCTCTGGCGCTGAAGAAAGGTTTAAGACGTTACCTGTTACTTGTTTCACTGGATATTGTCGTTAAGAATGTTAACCTTTTTCATTACCTGTGCTTCCGTTGGGATCTGAGCTGCGTCAATCCGATCTGTAATGTAGGCTGTTAGGTGGCGGTCAATGGTTGCTAGAGACTCCTGGATTAAGCGCATTGTTTTGTCAGTTTCCTGAGCAGACTGGATACTATGCTCAAGAGACTGCTGTCTCCTTACAGCCTGAAATAATAAAAAAAAAATTAAAAATGTGACTAAAAGAAATTCTATGTCTTCACTTATATCACGGATGTGGAAGATATTCCAGTTATCTGCAGTTTTGCCAGATAATATTCAACCATTTTATCATTGAAAAGCAAGTGGGAAGTCGTAACTTGCTAATTAGGAACACCATAAAAGACTATTTCAATTCACTACAGAACTCAGTATTCTTTCAAAGAAGAGCAGTACATGTGCATGAGGGTGTAGTCTTTAAAGACTAGATTAAGACAATTAGAAGTTCATTTTTCTACAAAAAACTGATTCAAACTGGTTATGAAAAGGGTCACCTTTTTACAGGAGAATGCCTGCATGCTCTTTCCACATATTCAGCTGCAGCCTCAACAAGTCTTCCTTGTGTTTCACCCATCTACGAGCTCGCTAGATGTGTTTGTATTCATGATGAACTCTATTCTGATTCAAGTACAGCACATAAACAAAGAACCCCACAAGGCTACACGGTGCTCTCATCTCATTATGTGAGTTAGGAGATTTCTTACACTAAGAACAAGGTCACTGGCAAAGCCAACTGCTGGAACGCTAATCTGTTTCTGAGGACTCTAAAAATGACATACAGTACCTTCTGGTTATAGATGTGTTTAGGAATTAAAAGGAGTCCTGGTACCTGGTCACGTTTAATACAAGAATCTCAGATAGCTCTGTTATATATATATATATATATATATATATATATATATATATATATATATATATATATATATATATATATATATCAACTACATTACCTTTATCTTTAGTGATGGTTATAAAGCAAGAAATAACAATATTTTTGGACAGTTGTTTTAGGCTTTTTCTAACAATTACCAATCTTTGCCTCCAGTGGCTCTAGAGTGTGGTCAGTTCTGTATCGAGATTAGAGCAGTAGCCTATTCTACTGTCCAGCCACAGTACAGAGATGTACGTGCTGCAAGTGGCATGCTCTTTGTTCCTTTTTTATGATGTTTTTTTTAGGTACAATTGAACAGAATGTTTCACCTCAGATATACATTTGATACCTACACTAGTGGTATTTTAAAACATGTTTGGTATTGTAAGGTTTCTACTATCTATGTTTTAATCTGCATTCATTCCGTGATTGCTTTTACAACTTCACACAGCACAATACACAAGTACTGACAGACATTCATTACATTCAGATGAGCAGATATAGGCCCAGTTATCTAGAAACAATTATACTAGTGATAAGTGTGTTCTTAAAAGTAAGTAAAAAGATAGGTCTGGTCCCAATTTCATATTTAAACAGTGGGGGTATTTGGATACGCCATTGGTCATAAAACATTAGCATACCAGTACTACACTGAAGCCCTATGTATTTACTAGCATGCTATTATCCATAGCATTTATTAGCCCATCCCAGCAGATAACAGGACAACCTACACCATAATGTATTCTGTGATACACTCATGAACTTGTGAGGGATGACACTACAGTAGCTAGCCTTGTTACAGCTGGATGGGCAGTGCACTGTACTACCCTTTAGGGGGATATAAAACAAACTTCATTAGCATTCTGCATAACAAACTGAAGATGTAATGGATTGTCACAGATTTGTTGTATTTATTCTGTCGTGGACAAAGACCTAATTAACTGATTCTTGCCTCAAGTTAAGAATTTATGTTATTACACATTTTGGAACGCGTTCTTCTCACTTGTGGGGTAGTATCACATCACAAGCAATTCAAGTGTGAAGGAGAGTGGCAGGCAGACAGAGAAACAGATATACTGCAGAGAAAGTGATTCATTTTGATCCAGACAGGCCCCTTTTACGAGTTTGACGGTTTGATGGGTGGAGCACAGTTAAATAGGATTATAATTTTATGTTTTGAAAACAGGTTTTCAGTACTTCCCAGTAAAAATTTCAGAAACCCCTTATTGTGGGGACAATAACTGAAGTCATGCTCATATACATAAACCAAAATGTTTGTGAATGCTTTTAAAAAGTTTTACTCCTACCTGCTGCAGAAGCTCATCCCAGCGAGTATTAAAGGTCTCTATCTTCTCATTAATCAGCTCATCTAGGATTCCTCCATCTGTCAGTGTCTGGGCAAGCTCTCGAATCTGATTACGGTTGTCCTCTGGGTGGCGCAACATGCTTTCCAGAGACTGAAACATAGAGAAAGGAGTCAGGCGGTATGACATGGTATAGGAAACAGCAGCCAAGTAGATGCATATGGGCACTGCCAACAGGATGGACAGTAACATGATCGCCATGCATTGTGCATCTGTCTAACTATGTTAATATTAAGCACATCCAAGCACAAACTGCTAAAGACATTGATAAAGACACATTTGTCTACCTTCTGTAATACTTGTTGTACTGTATTACAGGAACTCCGATAGACCCCTATATTGGTGTTAGCCACTTTCTTGTATGCTAAACATTCAGCAGTGTAAAACTTGTTAAATTTCAAATGTAGTATTTTAAACATGAGGAAAGTCAGTTGTTGGGATTCAAATGCAATCCGGTAAAAATGAAAGTATTATTTCCTTTTGAATTAAAATATATTCAATAACGAAAAATTCCATTCATATGAACACCCTAATTCCAATACTTATTTGTGATATAGTATGTCATAATGCTTATTGTAATGAGTGTTACTGAACAATGAATAAATAAATATTGTCCTTTTTTAACCGAATACCAAGGACAAAACAAGGTATGAATAATGTAGCCATGTTGAGAGTGACGAGTTCAGATGTATGGCCGTGGATATCTTGTGGAGTAAGTCACTCACATCCAATGCCTCTGAGATTTCCTCTGCACCCCCCTGGATGTTGTCTGTAGCTCTCAGTTTAAGTTCCAACTCGTCCAGCCATCTGTTCTCTGTCTCGAGATATGACAGGAGTTCACGCCAGCAGGCCCAGACCTCCTAAGGACAAAGACTTATGAGCTGATACAGAATTCCAGTAAGGCATACAGTAAATGCATTTAAGAAAAAAATAAATAAATTAAATACAGTTTGGGATTTTCAACCCACCTAAAAAATATATGTTTGTGATTTATAGCAACCATAACCAGATTTATGGTTGTCAGACAATAACTTGTATTCCCAAAATACAATTAATATTGCTAGGAGGCTGTGTGTGGTTCAGTGGTTAAAGAAAAGGGCTTGTAACCAGGAGGTCCCCGGTTCAAATCCCACCTCAGCCACTCATTCACTGTGTGACCCTGAGCAAGTCACTTAACCTCCTTGTGCTCCGTCTTTCGGGTCAGACGTAATTGTAAGTGATTCTGCAGCTGATGCATTGTTCACACACCCTAGTCTCTGTAAGTCGCCTTGGATAAAGGCGTCTGCTAAATAAACAAATAATAATAATATATATATATATATATATATATATATATATATATATATATATATATATATATATATATGTTATGGAACGATGCCAAAATGCCAGGGCAGTTCGCGAAGTGCCCAGCTTATGCCGATCAAATTTTATGTAATTTCGACATCTGCCCACAGCCACCCGGGCTGATGGCGAAGAAAGATTTTTAACAGATACAGTATACTACTAATAGAGAGTGAATTACCTCTGTTGCCTTTTAGCGCAAAAGCGCACCACCATCGAGCCACCCATTGCCATGTTTATTTAAATAACTTAAATATTTTCTGACAACGCTAGTTTAGAGCAATAGTACTCAACAAAGTATCATTGCACAAGGTTATTTTCATTGTGGGTTAGATATAGAGATTTGAGTAATTGGGGCGGGGGAAATGAGTCCAGAATAAAATGCAACAGTATTTTATTGTATTCTTATTGAAGTAATGCAACATAGATGTCTGTGCAGAGTTCCATTGAATGAGAGATCATTCAATATCAGCAAGAGACTAATCACAGTTTAAACGTATAAAAGCCACCCAGTTAAACATAGTTGTTGGTGCAGTGCCAAACAACTAATTTATCATGGCAATATTAATCGTATTTTGGGAATACAACTGGAATAGAGAGGACGTGCTGCACGAATCAATGAAAGATGTCGCCAGTGAAGTTTGACCAGGACGCGGCTTCGTGGAAATGAAAGTTTAAAAGCATGATGTGGTAGATATGAACTCCTTTTTACATAACTGAGCTTCCGCATCTTTGCCTGTTTTATGATCTCTCATTCAAACAAAGCAACTCTGCACTGAGATCTGTATGCATTACTGCAATAAGAATACAATAAAACATTGCTGCATTTTATTCTGACCCCCCACTCCGTATCTAATCCATGATATAACCTGTGGATTGATATTTTGTTGAGTTCTGTTGCTCTAACCTGCGTTGTCAGAAAGTATTTAAGATTTAAGCGGTGCGCTTAAAGGCAACGGAGGTGACTGACATCAAATTGGATGCTAATTCGGCATCTGCTGGGTACTTCACATTTTGGCATCGGTCCATAACATATACATATGCATATATATATATATATATATATATATTGTAACACAGCAGGGAGGGGGTTAATATCCTCCCTGCAGAAAACATGTGCAAATGCACATTGGTTGTTGTAATTGTTTTGTTTTATTATTTAATTATCCCCTGCACCTGGTGATCATTGTAAATTAGAGCCAGGTGCAGGGTATTTAAGGAGAGCAGCCAGTCTGTTCTAGGCTGCTGAGTAGAAGGAGGCAGGAAGAGGTACTCTGCTTCCCAGCAGTCGTAAGGTAAAAGTATGTTGTATGAAACCTGTGTGGTGTTTATTGTGTAGTGGGGAAACAGCCTAGCTGTCCCACTGGTAGTCAGGGTGTTCCTGTGGTGTAGTTAGTGCTCGTACAGAGCTAGGTGTTTGTTTTGTATTTTGTTTACTTTGGTTTTCGTGACTATTAAAAAATTAGCGCAACAGCGCTGTTAAAAATCAAGTTTTGTGTGTGGCTGGGTCATTTTAATTGCTGGAAAAGAACCCGAAGGACTAAAACCCTTCACAATATATATATATATATATATAACAACTTTTGTTCTACAAAGCTGAGAAGGGATAGTGTGCAAAAAGTCCTGAAATAATTTTTAAAAAAATCTTTTAAACCTTTTGTGTACAGGAACAGTTTTTAAAGTGGGGGTGCTGAAAGCCATTGAATAAAACTGTAAACCCTGTATATGACGGAAGCCTGCCGCACCCCCAGCACCCCTAGTTCCAGCGCCCTTGAATGCAGGTCTAGTTTTTCTGGGAAATAACAGCTATAACGTGTTACTCATACCCTTGGCATTGGACATAGATAATAAATCGGTATTAAAACAGTTCATAATGTAATTTGCTACATTTAGGATAGATTATCTTTATTTTCAATGATTCACTTATTGTTATTGTATGTGTCCCCCTCAGGTATAAACAGCGTTTTATATTTTGCATCATCATTTTCCTTTAATACTTGTTTTCAGTTTCCAGAATAAACATGCCATTTGGATTTAATAAATGTAGATTTTAATTTTCATCTTGTCCAAAAATAAATCTTACTTCTGCCCTGAAGCTGTTTAACACAATTTATATTTTGATTATCACTGCTCCCATGGGCTTCTTTACTCAACTTTTCAAATATACTCCAAATATACTACTTGCAGAAACATAGAGAGTCCTTGCTAGATTTGGATGCAATAGATATTGGACTGTACTCTTATAAATGCGTACAGCTGTACACCATGGCAACAGCACAGTAAAAGCAAGGCGAAACAAAGGCAAGTATGGAAAAGCATGGGAAGAACCATGGTAAACTGGTTATGGTAAACATCATTTTTACAGGTTCTGCAAAGTGTAGCCCACAATATTTCTGTTTGGTCATGTAATGTGTTATGCTGATTGATAAACAAAGACTGACCTCTAATGTTTTGCATTTTCCATTCAGCCTGCTGCACAGTCTCTGGTAGTTGGACGTCAGAACTCCAAGTTCAGTTTTTAAGGCCTCGTGAGCGACGGGAGGAGCCTTTGCTATGAAACTGTTCACCGAATCTGTGAGGAGCTTTACCTTCACCTCCTTCTGCTGGACCTCCTCTCGAGCCCTCTAAAACCACATGCATACAGTCATCTCAAGTTATTAGTTCATGGAGTATCCAGGTTTTCAATTATTTACCGCAGACTAAAGAATTTACGTTAATCGTTAATAAATCAGTTTACAGTTTCACGATAGCCTATATAAAATGAAACATTGAGGTTGAACTCATTAATAATAATAATAATAATAATAATAATAATAATAATAATTGTAGGGAAGGCATTAGGAAAACATTTGATCTGAGAATGGTTCTTTCTTTCTTATAGCATCGCATGAGGTAACACTTGAAAAGTTACCAGTGCATATGACTTCATATTGAATAATTAATTACCAATGAATTTCTAAGGTATTTCATGCATTTTCTCAATTCCATAATTAGTGTCCTGTAATGAACATCTGGAGTTTAATCATTCGGGTCAGTTCATTTGTTATAACTTCCTGTGGTTTCATCAGTTGTTAATTTATTATTCACCATCTATGTTCCATATATTCATGCATAACTAATGGTAAGCAATGTAAACCCTTTAAACTTAGTTTACAGAATGTAGATATTGAAAAGAGTCTTCTCTGACTAACATTTTTGGAAACTGTTTTTTTAAAGGGTTTGAGCTGATGGGCAGTTAAATATGATACAAGGATACTTTGGCAGTGCTGATTTCTTCAAACTTACTGATTGAAAAGAGTCAGTCATCACAGCTGACTGACCAGTCAACTATTTTTCAATCCCCTATTTTTGCTCAAATATAATAAGGAACCCCACTAGAACTGTTGACACTTTCTTCTAAACCCTGAATTAAATTCACACACACAAAAAAAAAAATAATCAAAAAAGAAAGCCCTGGTGTACGGCCTCTGTAACTACCCAAATGTCAACCTTTGTGTCAGCTAGCTCCCTGGATAACAATTATTATTCAGACTAAACCATGCCAAAATATATCCCACACTACTTAAAAATGCTATGCTGTATTACTGAAATGAACAGGTCACTTAAAAGTAATATCTACACCAGCCCTGGTCTCATCATTTTTAGTCTGAGGGGACCACCACCTATTATTATTATTATTATTATTATTATTATTATTATTATTATTATTATTATTATTATACCTGCACGGATGGCACATAAATACATACACCAGGATTTACAAAGTCTCTCAGGTGGCAACTGATAATGAGTTGTCGACATAATTAGTAACAGCATTGGTAATGACTCCATAGGCATCACAGACCTCCTGCATATTTAGTATATATAATGTATGTCTCCTCATCCTGAAAGGGGTATTCTAAAATGCAGATTGTTGCCCTCACCAACAGCCCCCTACTAAGTTTAAAAGAAAAAAAATACATCTTGTTATTTTTTTTAATAATCTAAATTAAAAATAATCTTCCTCATTCTCTGTCGGAACTGTCTGTTCAGAAGACAGACAAAAATAAAGTCTGAGACAGAAAAAGAAGGTTCAGACTGGATTCGGGGTTTTGATAATATTTAAAACACGCAGTTACATTTTGCAGTACTGTACCTTACATACATTGAGACACAAAAAACGAAGCATTCTAAAACGGTTGCCAATGAAATCTAGCTGGAGTATCAATGGACAAGCTCAAATATGTTAAAGAGCAAGAAACTGTCAACGCTGTCCTACAGTTTTTCATCTAACATCATAAGAATAGAATGTAAATCGCTGTGTTCATTTAGTTATCACATCTGTGTTTAAATAACAGTACCACTGTGTACTTTTGTTACACAAAGGAGATGTGTTTGAATTACTTCAGGGACAAAACAGACTTAACCTTCTTTGTTGTAATATGAAAGCACAGTAAAAATCCAGAAACATATGTTCGTTTATCAGTAATTACACAAGCCACCTGAGACCCTCTTGAAATGTTTTTTTTTTAAACAGGTAAAATGCAATATATTGGTAATCCCTTTCTAGATCCCTTACTAGATTAAAGGAAAAAGACATTTCCATGGCAAAACGATACTTGTTTTTAAATAAAATTAAATTTCCACTGTAACAGCATGCCAAGTTTTGGTAGTTATGCTATTGTCTGTTTTAACAATAGGGGAACATTGTGTAAAACATTATAGGCTTTATTCACAAAGCTAGATAAAGTTTAATATTCAGAACCACATACAGTTAGATATCTTATAAAATAAGGTACCATTGTAAAGCTCTTGAAAAGATGTTACCACTACCTACATTTTCATATTTTGTGCCTTAAGACTCGTCACAAACATGCTATACTTTTTATTTACTTTTTATATAGCTAGATATATATATATAGCTAGCTAGCTAGCTAGCTAGATAGATAGATAGAAACAATGTACATATTTGCCCTAAAGCAAATATCTTTGTTGTTGATGTGCCAATTGCAAAGAGTCATAACCTAACCTGTACAGTATTCACATAGGAACAAAAAGGAAATTACAACATATAGAAACATGGGAAACCAAGAGGTCCGTATAATGTTTGAATAACGGTGCCCCCTGGTACAGATTTTCAAAGGTTTACCTTTAACTCCTCCACTGCCTTTTTCAACTCCTCTGGTGTTTTGTACTCAAAATCCCGCTCCAGGTAATCTTCTTCCGCCTGTGTTATCCACTCCTGCATTTCAGAGAGGTCCTTCCTTAGACTCACCGTCTTGTCTAATCCACCCTTTAAGGCTGACTTTTTAGCATAAGCCTTAAATATATATATATATAAAAAAAAAAAAAAGATTCCAGTCAGAAAATGCACTGCAGGCAAGTCCTTTGGTCTGAAAACGTAATGTACAAAAATTGTTGACAGCAATGACAGCAATATATACAATTCCACGTTTAATATCTAAAGAGTAATTAAATTTCAAAAACACTTACCGGTACTCTAAATTACAGGGTAACATGTATAAGTCTGTCTAACTTATTTTAAGTTTAATTTTTTTTAAAACTAGGTTTTCAATCTACACTACTATGTTTACAGAGAAATGAAATGTGTAGAAAGAGAAGGCTGTGGGGAAGAAAACGACACCTTGCTGTCAAAGCATTTATACAGGTGCCATTTCGAAACATACAGTTCAGGGGTAGGCAAGCTTCCAGACAATTCCATTGCAAGAGCAAGACCTTACTTGATCTTCAACAGGGTCCTTGCAATTGGAATCGAATGGAAACGTGAAAGTTGCCTGCTTGTGCTGTAGACAATAGCAAGGCTACATAATTGGTCTGTCACTGTAGAATTCATTTGTTTGCTCTTTCAATTATCCTGCACCTGTTTGCAGATATTCTCCCACTGAGCATTGAGTTCAGTGAGCTCTTCCTGCAGCTTGCTGGCAAAGGCAGGCTCCGCCTCGCTTTTGAGAGTCTGACCCACATTGTTGATACCATTCAGGCTGGGCTGGATCGTGTGGATGTCATTCACCAAAGCCTAATGAGAATATACAGACAAACACACAAATACAATGAGTGTCATTGTCCTTATATCATCTTGCCACTTCACCATTTAATCTTAAAAACACAGTAGAAAAAATAACTTTTTCTAAACATTTAGACTAAAAGTATTTCATAATGTGAAGAAGTGTGTCATTTAATTACTAAATGTTGTTTAGGATTGCAAAATCTGCTTATCAGTTATGGATGAAATACCATTAAATCATAGTATGCACTCAAACCTACAGAAGGACTACCTTTCTTTAAAAATAAAACCCTTAGATGGTTCCATGCTTAGTAGTTTTACACAGGTTTTACATTACACTGATTGGAAATACATTCTTAAAGATTCCCTTAACCCTTTGCGGTCCTGTGTCGGACCAGGTCTGACAATTAAAATGTGTCCTTTCCGTCAATCACAGGTCCCTAGTCGGTTTTTCACTGGAAAAAGCTGAGAAAACCTTTGAATGGCTAAGAGAGGCTGAGAGAAGCCAGACAAAAAAATGGAGGCGGAACTGCGTAATACATATAGTCCCTTCACCACAGACATAACATGGACATAAACAAACAAGATAGCTGCTTCTGCAGACATTTGCCAAACTTTTTGAGATGTTATAGTAATAAAATAATGACTTGGATAGCATTATCGAGGAGTTTGATGATAAATCGAGTGATCAAGAGCTGATTTATCAGTATGCACTACTATGAAGAGATATGTGATAAATACAGCGAACAAGGGGTGGTGCGGGGCTGGAGATGCAGTACTGAGTGTCCTGTTGATATGCAGTGCCTTTTTAATCTGTTTTGCTGTGAATAAAATTACTTTTAAACAGTGCGTGTAAAATAAACAGCTTGTGTGAAAATAAATTAGACCTGACACGCCTGACAGACGCTGAATAAATGGACCGCATACGGTTAATAGACTTGTATGACTAATTCAGTTCTACTGAGTAATGAGTAAAAATTGACTCACTACTCTGTTGGGCATGGCAAAATTGAGTAATAAGTCAAATACAGGCATTGTGCTTCTATAAATCTGATCTGATTCCATGTTCATTTACTTTAACATTTTACTTGCTCTCAGATAAGAATTTTCTTAAAACAAGAGGAACTTGTTAGCTCAACATTAATGGTCTCAGACATACAGTTCATACCTGTGTCCTTCTTAAAATTAAAAAAAAATTGTAATGCAGCAGCAGTACTGCATATCAAATACTTAACTGTGTATCCTTTTTTATATAATACATTTTTATGCCCCCCCCCCCCCAGGTAAAATAAAACTAATAACATTGATAAGTACCAGCTGGCATGGATGTACTGTACTGTATCTGACTGCCAACTATGGAGTCTTGTGTCAATTTAATTGGATAGAAGAAAAAGATGAACTACTCAACTCAATAAATAATTGATTTACATCGTATCAGTAGAGGGAGCAAGAAGTGCTTTGTCAGGATTCGCTGTAAGTAGGGATCTACCTAAATTGCGAAAAAAAGAAACCTCGTTTAAATGAACTACTGCACAACGCAAGTGACGCAAACTACGTATCTTCCTTCTGTAGATAGCCTTTTTTTATTCCTTCGTTGTCCTGTGTGCCTTGCACTTAAGCAAAAAACAAACAAACAAAAAACATCCACAAATAATATTTACACAAAGCTGTTAACGTTCTTGTTTACTATTCAAATGACAAAGTTTTAATCAGCCTATCAGTGCGTCTGTACTGCTTTTCTGTGATCTGTACTGTGCAGTAGGGGGTGGGACAAAGTTGGTGCTGCATTGTTTGATTTAGGTTGCTAAAATCTAGTTTTCAGCATTGGAGGTAAAATACCAGAAATGGATGACAAAAAAAGCAAAGTATATTTCGGCTGATGATCATTTCAAAATATTTCTCAAAGAAACTGTACATGCAGACTGAGGTAATTGTTTTGCATATCTTAATGTGTCTTTGGAGAAAATACGATCAATTTAGCTTCAGAATCACACATTAAACAAAAGGCTACTACAGAGGCTGCTGAACAGAACATAAAATAAACAGCTTTCAGAAACCAAACTGGAAAGTCAGCCCAGACTAAAAGTATTCCTGTCTGCAAGTTAAATGAGTACTAAAATGATCCAGCACAGCCACCTCGCTTCAACCTGCTGCTTACTTTTTAAACGCAGTTGGAATTTTAGACCAGAATAGCCACGTTTTCTTTGTTTTGACTCGGTACTGATAAAATAGATTAATGATAGCCTTTCAATTATATTTGATCTTGACTACTGAGTTGCAGTAGTCCAGCTGATAAGCAAGCTATGTCCCATCACAACATTGTGCCCTCAAATTAATTGAAAAAAAAAGGTTAGCCAGTGTATTTACTGAATACACTTTTAATCCATTTCAAACTTCTCACGTGTGGGAATGTATTTCAGGTATTCAGAGTTCATTTGATACAGAGAAGAGGATTTTTTAAATATATTTCTATCTTGCATTGTAAATGATGAGTGAGCTCTAGCTGCCTAATCTCCTTTACAACCTGTGGGGAAACTTGGATATTTAATCTGTACAGTAGCTGCGAGTTAGGAGTTTCATTTCTAGGGTTTTTTGTTGTTGTTTTCATTCTTACATGCCGAGTACAGAGCATTTACTTAAATGTCATTATTAAGCTGCACCAGCTTCTACAGCTGAATGTGTGCAATGTTTAAATGAAAACACTGCGTTTGGGGATTAGGCCTGATAGTTATTGTAAAGAATATAATATCACTAGAGGGGCTTGAGTAATGTACTCACTGTGCATTGCTCCAGTTGCTTTTCAAGAGCTTCTGAATCTCCCAGCGCAGGCCATTCTTCATTTAGGAAAACATCCACTTCTGCCATCCATTTCTGCAGAGTTTTTGTGTCGTTCTGTAAAGAAAGCATGGTTAACGTGGTTTGAGAGCCACACAAACCGTAATGCAACTAACTTAATGAGGGTTATATTTACTGTACATATGGTTATATAATTTAAGCTGTTGTCCTCCTTCATACATGTTCCATATTAAAGTATACTGAATGCCAGTTTTGAATGTTACACTAGTGGTGCTGCTCAGTCATGCTTGTTATACTCAGGGTGCTAGATCATATTTGGCAGTTTTGGACTCTATTACTAGAATGACTGCTCAGAATCTGATTAGTTGAGACAATTCATATGGTTTTTAATAAGTATGCATAATTTATATTCTTGTAAAATGAAATTACAGTAAAAAGAATCACTTATTTTAATTATCGCACACACAGTATGCACAGTGCTACCCTACTCATACGCAGGTTTAATGCCAATACACTTGGCATACACGAGGTGAGCAAGCAATATGCAGTGTTAATTACTGATTATCCCTTGAAAGCTGTTCTTATAATGATGTATTGTTTGCTAACACAAATATAATGATTCTGTATCCTGAGATAATAGCTTCCACCTGCGAGTCTTTCTTAACTTAATTATTGTGTTTTTCTTATAAAGTCTTGTTCCATCACTTAAACCATCACTGCAATATAACCGTTGTTATGCAAGCTTTAAAGCAGCAGCCAGGGTTGCTACCTCAAAGCTACATGTGCATCTTACTTATGGAGACCTCAGGGATTTTGCTTTAATTAAACAGCAGTGAACAAAAAATGGAAGCCAGCTAATGAATTTATATGCTGTCTAAAGTGCTGTATTAAACAACCAAATACCCAGTGCCATGTTCAACAAATAGATAATGCAAGCAGGTTTTTACATCACTTTACATGGAGTCGTCCTCATGCAGTCAAAGAATGGCCTTCCCTGCAACACATTTCCCTGCCAGCCTATGTGACGATCATTTTGAGTGAACTGCACTTTCATACAAAAAATGAAGGATAATGTCAGCATGGCCCCACGATCATGTTTGCAAGTTAGACTCAGGTCCTTTCAAGCAGCTGCAATAAGCTCTGTTGTTGCCCTCAGGTACAGTAGGTTTCAAATAGCTGAGAAGGCTACAGCGTACAAAGAAGCACACAACTAACTTGAAACTGCTGGAGTTTGGTCATCAGCTCCTCCAGTTTCTGGCACTGTTCTCCCAGCTGAGCTGACAGCTTCTTCCAGCGGCAGAGGATGGCCTCGATCTCCAGCCGGTACTTCTTGCTGATCTCCACGGGGGCTTTCTGACACACCTCCTCCATGGTGGATGTTAGGTAGTTGAGGCCACTCTGCTGTTCCTGCAGGGAGCCCTGTAAGACCTGGAGGGAAAAAAAAATGTATTTTATAAAACGACTGCACCGCTCGACATAAAGTGAGACCATGAGAACTTAAATCTAATAAAACACAATTTATAGATAAGGTTCTTTATTACTTTAACATTCTCTTAAAACAATCTTCCTACCTTCCTAAGTATCTGCCTAACCAAGTGTCTTTTTACAATTTAGAAGTACAGTACACGCCAGCATAATGGGACACGCTTAAGTGGGATGACCACTTTAGTCCGCTTTAATAGGAACCGATTTCACTATGTAACACAATTTTTGTTCCTGGGTAGTAAGTGTTATTTCCTAATTGCTTATGCCTCAAAAGTATAGAAAATGGCTATTATTCCCCACAAACTTTGCTTTTGTGACCAGGACAGTGATATTTTGAAATTTACCTATTTTCCAGAACATTCCAGATAGATTCAGTGCTGAGTAAACTTGGAGTAACTTCTAGAACTTTCTAGTAATATAAGTAGTAGTAGTAGTAGACAAGCAAAAACAGATATGTTATTGTGGGTGAGTGACGATCAAACGTAAATCCTGAAAGGAAAAGGAAATGCCAGGGGAAAGACAGTAATGTAGAGGATGTACTTTTTGTTTGGTTTCAGCAGGCTGCTGTCAAAGGAGCGCGTATATTAGGACAATGCTTAAATGAAAAGCCCGGGACCTCGCTGTACATAATGTAAACATGTTCCGTAAACAAAATTACAGCTCTCAAGCAAGACTTAATTAGAAATAAATGTTTTTTTCTTTCAATACTGTGCACTTAATCTGGGGTACTAATTGACTAATCTGACTTCTCATGTTGTTTAACTGCACTTCTCTTTAGCGGCTTTGACTGTATCAGTTATATTGATAATAAGAAACAGAGGAATTGCTGTGTAACACAAACCACACCTGTACCTGCAAAAAATAAACAGTCCAATTGATTTGTTTTATTTACACCACCATGTCGTATTAGTCATCTCTCGTATTGGCAAAGTGTAAATAAAGCACTTTGTCCACCTCAAAGACAGGTTTTACTTTTAAATTTTTCTCATATTCCCTGAATAATGGATTTTGTCCACAGTCTGTGTACACTGAAGCAATGCATATTAACATGGCTTACTTTGTAAATAAATGGTATTGAGGGTATTGAAATATAGTGAGCTGATAACTCAAGCTGTCCCTGAAGCCTGTGCTGTGCTTTATAAAAATATCCCTTCTATCAGTTTGATTGTTTTGTGCTCAAGTGTTCTCTGCTGTACAGCCCCAGGTACATATTAGGCTCTCCAAGCTCCCATTTGTAGCCTGAAAGCCCTTTATAGTACTCTACCACTACTGCAAAGGAGTACACATTACTGGCTTCAGCAATGGCAATGCCATTTTTATTTTCTAACTTTCCAGTTTGTTTTTATTTAACTTATTTTGTTTACTATTAAGACACGCCACTGGTATTGTCTTCCCTGAACCTTTGTAACATCGGTCACACTTTAGATTCAATTTCATTGTAATACCTGGCTAACTACCAATGGTTCTTGATCTCACACTGTAACTACTATGTAATTACATGGACACCTTTTTACCTGACATAATTACATGGTAACACCATGAAATGACACAATCATTCCACTCGTAATTACCTTGTAAGACCAGGAAACATTGGTAGGTACCAGTTTATTACCATACTATTGCATGGTTATATATGCTGCATAATCAAAAGTGTAACAGGCCAAGCTTTGGTTTTTGGTTTCCCTCAGAAAACATAAACACATCACTGAAGTCCAGCTCAAACTTGCACACTTTCATCAAAAATAAAAAAGGAATACATACAAATATATATACAGAATACAAAACAGTAGTTCCCTACAGGCAGTCATTTAAACAAATAAAAAGGTTTTCAGCACCAAAGCTTGTACCATAGTGGGTTTCCACAGCTGTACTCTTATCCCTTTAAATAGAACACAGGTTAGTGAAATGCAACAGTACAGGGGAGGCCCTTTATGGATGCCCATGTGAAATTAATGATGCTGAAAAACTTTAAATGTCCAGTGTTGAAAAGAGTCTTTGAAAAGACTATTGCAATTGTATGTGGATATCACCTCATACACTTCATACATTTGTTTTGTTTTTCATGTCAGAAAAAAGTACAAACCTTTAATTCCTTAAGTCTCTGCTCCATGACTTCGTACTCAGTGACTGTAACCTGAGGAATGGAGAGCCTGGTTTCTGATTGCTGGATCCACAACAAGAGGGTAGTCACAGTCTCCTTATATTGGGTAGGTGGCAGGCTCTCTAGAACTAGTACAAAACAACAAAAGATAAACAAATAAAACACTGAAATTAGAGGTAACTTAATTGTATTATGTGCGTAACATTAGAAACATGCATCTGAACACAAGACCTGTGGAAATTGAAATAAAAAAAGGCTTGGTCCCTGGAGATTGATTTTTCATAAAGTTTAAAAATTTTCCATTTGAATGTCTCAGTATTGAGTATGGGCTCATCTTGTGTTGATGCAATCTTTGCTGTATATCAACATTCAGGCGTCAAATGACATTTAGGGGGATCCTGTCCCATTCCAGTGCAACACCAAGCTCTCTGGTCTCACATAGAGGTTACAATGCTGATGAATACAATGTCCTTGAAGATCCCAAAGGTACTCTATGAAATTAGGATCGAGACTTCTTGCTGGCCAGTCCATAAGCTCTATGGTCTCCTGTTTAGGAATATCCATGACAATCCTGGCAGTATGACAACAGGCATTATCTTACATCAGAATAAACACTAAGCCAATTGCACCAGCAAATGGTCTTACTACAAGGTCCAAGACAGTTTCTATGTATCACAGAAATGTAAATCCACTCCTTTAAAGCACAATACGATCTGTGCAACCTCCAATGCAGGAACCTCTCCACACTGTCAGTGAGTCCCCTCCAAAACGGTCATATTGAGCAATGTTGAAATAAGCAAATCGTTCTCCTCTGGCTTTTCATACTGGAACACTTTGATCATTATTGAACCGATAAGATCTTGATTCATCAGTGAACAAAACAGGTGCCCAATGATGGAGCTGCCAATTCTGGTGATCAAGGCAATGGAGCGAGTGACCAAAACTGGCAAGCACGGCTGAGGAAGACAGCCACCCTTCCTCAGCCGTGGTTACGAACCAGAGGGGACGTGTGTAGTGATAGGGGATCTTTGGCCACCCTAGTGTATAGTGCACAGAGAAGCGTAGGACAGGGACCTGAGCTGACCGGCATAGCGGCAGTGGGGGCACTGCGCAAGCAGCACTTTTGTTTTGCAGTTTTATTTCTGTGTTTTATTTTCCTTTTTCTTTTCGCCTTTGGTTTTCATTTTTATTTTTGAGCACCTGTGAGTGCGCCTGCATATACCAGTGTTGGTAATCTGTGGTCCTGATTACCGTTGCCGGTATACAGGCCACAGACAACAGCGCCCTCTGCGGGCTAAAATAAATCAAAAAGAAAATAAATAAAACTGGGCAGGTGTTTGCAAATACAATCTTCTGTCTCCCGTGTCAGTGAATACCCCCACCCTTCCATAATCCCTCTTCTCTGTCACGTGTGTCAAGTGAGTTATTAACACAGGCAACAGATGCGCACTTGCTATCCAATGCAACAAATCAGCACTTTAATAACTATTATGGAAGGAATGCAAAAAAGTACTGACTTTGTAATGTATACGTTCAATTATAACTTGTTACAACAAACCAAAATCCAGTTTGAATTTATAAACAGTATACCACAATGAATGGCAGGGATAAGACAACTTCACCCGTTAAATAAGTTATGTTTGGATTCAGACTCACTTGTCTGCTTGACACAAGCAAATTGTGAGACTACTTTAAATTCTGAAACCATATTTTGAAACTGTGGAGTTCAGTATGAGCTTCAGAGCAGAACAGACATTGTTCTGTGGTAGTTGTTCCACTAAGCTAGCAAGGTTACAGAATCTTGAAACTTGAGCTGTTACAACAAATGAGTTTCAAGCAGCCAGTACAACCTGCTTGCAATAGTCTGTGGGATGTCTTTTGCCACTATTCTGAACAGATCAGTTTCAACTGCTTCTTTTCACCTGTCACCTTTCCAACTCGATCCAGCAATGCAAGGATTATGAGATAGTCTGGGCTATGGACCAAGAACATTAATGTTTCCACACTAGTGTTATAACAATCATTTAAAATCAACATTGTTTAGCCTTATACTCATTAATAGAGGATGTCAATACTTGAGGACACCACTGAATAGATAGATAGATAGATAGATAGATAGATAGATAGATAGATAGATATATAGATAGATAGATAGATAGATAGATAGATAGATAGATAGATAGATAATTGGCCTTGTTTTTTGTTGTCTGTAGCCCTTAACAATTATTAAGTAGGTTATGCCTTAATGTATGATCATTGTAAAAAATTTACAAAATTATTATATTTGATACTCAATGTGATTGAACAATACTGCCAACATATGTCCCATCTGTAAGCATCACACACCAGTGGTAGTGGTTGAATATTTTTTAATTAAAAAAAAATTAGGCTTACTGCCCCTTAATCAATGGCACTAGCATTACATTTACTATGACCGATTAGTAATTTAAGAAGAAGAAGAAGAAGGATTGAACTAAAGCACTAACGGTTTAATCAGCTCTGACTGTGAAGGGTTTAAGCTAATTTAACTGGATGTTTTTTTTATATTGTGCAATAGCTCAGAGGTATTTGGATTGAAAGCAATAGGTCAGCAATATCTTGGCTGGCAGAAATATCACTTTTTTCAAATATTTGACCTGAAGAAAGAAAATGGTAGCTTGTTTACAGTGGTGTCCTGAGGGAACTACTTTATTAGAATTGATGTATTCCAGCAACCAGGAGGTATTGTCCTTCAGATTTGATGTGAGAAGAAAAAAAAAACAGCGCTTGTCTGTTTTCTAGACATTAAAAGGTCCCCAAGCACTTGTCAAAACAGAGTGGGGTAATAATCCCAATGCTGCTGCTCAGTTCCCTCAGGGAGCTTCATCTTCTCTCATTACTGCATACATAGAGTCTCTTCGTTAATAGGCAAACACGCTTTAACAGATACTTTCTATAATTAAATAAAACAAGTGGATTCTAAAGTTTATGTGTGCTGTATGAAACACATAATCAATTAACTAGACTTCCTAGGGAAAAAAGCCACATAATCTGAACTTGCAAGTGCCATGAGAAGTCAGTGCTAAAATAATAGCGTCATTAGCATGCATAAGTCAGAAAAGGGGTGATTACTGAATGAACTGGCACATCCTAAGGGAGCTGTCGTATTAGCAACTGAATTTACGGTCACATTAAAACTGTGCATATGATTCCCTGACAAAATGAATCAGAAAACTGTCTGTGAATTTATATTGGGAAACAGATGGCTTTACCTGGACTGCCTGTACTCAAATAACTCAACATTATAACATAAAAAATATTGTGAATAAGGCTTTCAGTATCAGATAGCTACTGTGTATTGTACATGACACTTCTAACCAAAACGACATGCATTATACTATAAAAGGGGTGGCCAAAGTTGGCTCTTCCACTCCTGGTCTTTGTTCCAACCTTGTTGTAAATTGTTTAATTAAACCAATTAAACCTCCATCCAAACCCTGTAGTAGTTAATTGTTTAATTTTACTTGTTGAACCTGGAGTATAATGGCCCCAGGACACCCCTGTATTGTAGGTCCAAATGCTAGCTGGCACATTGGGGTATATAATTTCTTGTTCACAAGAGTCGTATGCCAGCCTTAGGACACTCATTTTGAACAGGCGCAATCTGTCAGGTGCCCCAGTAGTTTGCAGGATCGTGTCTCAGGTTTATAAAATTAATGATGTGTCTACATTATTAAGCTATTAGTTCTAAGGAATGATACCCACTGAGGGAGCCTGTTTTCCTGAAACAATCACTGCGTTGAATGCTTTACTGCTGCTGCTTTACTCTAAAGCTCTCCCCCAGCTTACAATTAAGGTATTTTCTATCCCTTTATCACCAGGAGGGATAACATAGACAGAAGATAAAACTGCTGTGACCAGTTTGTGTTCCAGTGCTGCATTGAAGCCCAAACATCTGCACGGTTTTATTAGATTGAGTATGGTCAATTCCAAGAGACTGTTTAACCCAGTTTGACCCAAGAAAAGAACAAAAGAATGTTCATACTCACTTGAAAGATCTGTGTGATCGATACAATTATTGCAACATTATTGCATGAGCAATGCCAATGTTGTCCTCAGCCACCTTAAATGTACCGTTTTTACTAAAAACTGTGGACATACAAGTTATTCATCACTACCATACATTTGACTATAAAAACCAAGAGTAGCTGCCTTCCTGTCTGTCTGCCTGTCTATCCACAGCATATATATACTAACCTGTAATTCCTCACAGAACTCAGTGATTGATTAAAATCTTGATATGAATGTCAGAGCCCCTGTTTATGAACATCCATTTTGAATGTACTATTCAAGATGGAAAGACAATATTATTATTACGGAACTTAGCTCTTGCATCCAGATTTGCATCCATATGACAAAAATGTATTAAGCAACACAATTATTAGTTTTTATTTTGAACTTGCTATTGTTAAATATCCATTAAATATGACATATTTTTGTAAGAGGAGTAATATGATGTTTTCTCTCATGACGTCACATATATACTGATGTTGACAATGTATCTTCCTGAAATTACCAATATATCCAAATCTATTATTTAGTTATAAATAAAGGCTAAATAATCTGGGCTTCTGGGGTATTGTGCAAACTGCATATTTGCCTATACAGTATCAGTAAAACCTCACTAATTAAATAGAAAATACAACTTAGGCTGCATTCACACTGGCTCCGTTTGAAACGGAATCTGTTCACAGTAAGCACAGGGACAGAGTTTGATTGGTTGCAACTAAAGTTTATTTTTTGGTCCTTTTCAATTTTTTTTTCAGAACCGAGTCCGTTTGCATTCACAATGCAGTTTTCAAGTGTGTGAACCGGATGTTTACAATATCCTGCAAGGCATATTGAAAGATGGCAGCTATTGATGTATTGCTCCGGTTTTTAATATAGCATGTTTTAGATTTTTACATATTGCTGTGGAAGAAACCACTGGAGGAGCATTTCGCTGATTTAATTAATGCATGTTTTGAATGCCTACAGTAGGAGAATAATGCAGTTTACACAATTCTGCACAGTTCTCCTACTGTTGCCATTAAACAAAATTATTTAAGAAAAGACTATATTTTACTACTTTTGTGAGTTTTGTCTAGTTCGGCTTAGAGCACACTGATGCAGTTTCTGACCAGGATAACAAATTAAGGCTTAAACTGAGACAATCCCAGTTTTCATGGGATATCTGGTAACCCTAATGTAGTTCCCAACGACATTTTGGTCACTTCAGAATATGAACTAAACTACGTGTGAAATGTTTACTTCCGAGTCAGGTTACCTTGTATATTTCATTTACTATGTGCAAAAGGACCGAGTTCAGCAAGCAAACCAGACTTGGTGTGTTTACCAAACGGACCGAGACTACCTCTTTATGTGGACTCAGTAAGGTTTGTTTCCCAAGTGGACTTTGTTGTTCACACTTCACACCAAACGTACCGAACTGTACAGAGCGTGGACCAAACCCTCTAAACTGACCTAGTGTGAACACACCCTTAGTCAAAGCAAATTCCATTCAATTTTTCCAACACAGTTTAGCACTTGTCTGGTAAATCAAAACAGAATATTGATTTCTACAGACAATTTCTTTAATCTGATGTTGTTATTAGGGTCAGGTAATCAGTCTATTCGGATTTTAAATGTTCCCAATCAGCTGACACATTTGGTAATGATGGGCATTTAAAGAAATAATCCTGGCAGCCTTCTTTTAAATGTAAAGGCACAAGGTCCAAAAAGACACATTGCAACATGCCCCAAAGTGAATTCATATCACAACAAAGGTTCATGCTCAGCTCCTCTATACAGTGGCCAGATCAACAGCAGTCAAGACGACAGCCTTGCCAGTTGCTGACCTGTTTAATCTGTCCCTGATCAAAGTAACTTCCTCTACAGCTTGGAGAGAAGCCAACAATACTGCTACACAAAGAGGAAAGAGTTCTAGCACCACATTTCTTTGTTACCAACTGTTCATGAAGAAAGAAAAACTACTGTATAAAGAGACAGAGAGGCATCCAAAATTAGACTTTACTGTAGTAGGCCGCTGATGTGTTTCAGAAGCTTTCCACCACAAATGTCCACAGTAAGGTTGGGTGCTGGTTGTCATTCTATTTAGCTAAGTCAACATGACTTTACCATCATCAATGTTTGGCATTACAAGGCACTTCAAGGTTCAAATTATTATTATTATTATTATTATTATTATTATTATTATTATTATTATTATTATTATTATTATTATTATTATTATTACAGTATCTGTACTGTAACTGGTCTGTCATTTTCACTTAATTTGAAAGGTGACATTGGTAATCCAAGCTGCAGTGTTTCTCAATCAGTTACTTGGTGTTTGTTATTGTCATTTTGTAGCCTTAATTTTAGTCTACATTATTACACTGTGCATTTTGTTTATATGCTAAATGTTGTTTCTACATGCAGCTCTAGGGGATTACAGCACAGGGTGCTTTAAACCTTTACTGGATCTAGTTTTGTTTTAGATTGAGCACTGGCAATTTTGTGAGATTATTGAGATTCATATAAAATGTTAGTTAATTGAATGGTTAGTGTTTAATAATGCATTCCTGCACAACTACTTCTTTCTTCCAGTGAACCAGGCTAAAAAATATGTTTTTAAAATAGGCCCTTAACCTATGTAGCTTGACAAAAGCAATCAGGTGTATTTTAAACAGAACAGTCATTCCAGGCTATGTCATTGCCGACCGTGACCGGAGGTTCCTAGGGGGCGGCGCACAATTGGCCGAGCGCCGGCAGGGGAATCGACGGTTCACTGCGCACCAGCGACCCGTGTGGTTGATAGGGCGCCTGTGGTTCCATTTAGATCTGTGTTGTCCTCTGGCACTATAGATCTGGTGGTTTCACTGTGAATCCGCAGTGCAAAAAATGACGGATTGGCAGGAACACGTTTCGTAGGACGTGTGTTTCAGCCTCCGTTTCCTGAGTCACCGGGGGGTTGCAGCGGTGAACCGGGATAAAAACAATAATTGGGCATTCCAAATTGGGGAGAAAACCGGGGTAAAAACCATTTTTAAAATAAAACATTTTTTAAAAAATCCTAATGCTGCTAAAAAAAAAAAAAAAAAAAAAAAAATGAATCTGGTCCCTTGAAAGACTGAAAAATTCATGCTTGAAAGAATATTTATCTATTTATCATCTACATCTATTATCTAATGATGAACTAAAGCTGCTGCATAAATATTCTGAACTTGTCCTCAAAATGCATTGCATTACCCTTATACAACTTTACCATGGTATTTTTGCTCTGTATTTTTGTACTTTTACCATGCTTTTTCCATGGTAATACCATGTATTAACCATCATTTAATCAGGTTTACCATGTTTATTAATGTGCTTGACCACACCTCACTGTTCTTCACATTGCTTTCCTATGCTTTATTACACTTTATTATGCTTTTACTATGGTAAACTTGTATAAGGGTATTCCCTTCTCTCTGTTAGTTTTAATGGTTACATTCAAAGTTCAATAAAGAATGGACCATTTACCTATCACTATTAGTATGCACTATTAATAGCATGGCTGACTTTTTTTTTTTTTTTTGGAAGACACCTGATGAAAACTGATGCACTAAGCATTAATTATTCAGAATAATATATGAGAACAGAACGTCCAAATGTAAAACAAGAGCCTGACTATTAAAAAAAAAACTGTGCATAAAATATTAACAGGTATACATTTCATTTTAATGTTAGTATAAAGGGTGCCAAACAACATAATCAACAACTATAGGCCAATTTCCAAACTTCCATTTTTACCCAAGGTCTTGGAGAAAGTTGTTGCCATTCATTACTCAAATATGAAGCTTGTAATGCTTTATTTGAGATATTTCAGACTGCTATTGTTAGGGAAATAAGTTATCTTTTGATAAGCTCAGACTCTGGCTTAACTTCAATTTTAATTCGTCTTGATCTTAGTGCTGCCTTTGACACCGTGGACCATTCCATTCTATTAATTCGGCTTGGGAGTTTAGTGGGTTTGGCAGGTGGTGTCCCTTCTTGGTTCAGGTCTTATCTTTCCGGTTTCAGTACGTTTCTGTCGGGGAGATTAAGTCTGATTTGTCAGAGGTTGTCTGTGGTGTTCCTCAGGGATCTATTTTAGGTCCCCTGTTGTTTTCATTATATATGTTGCCATTAGGGGATATTATATGCAGGCGATGGAGTGAATTTCCATTGTTATGCAGATGATACTCAGATGTACTTGTCTTTCAATCCAGACAATCCCTCCACTGGTGCTCTATTAGCTGCTTGCTTTGCAGACATAGAGTGTTGGATGTCACAGAATTTTCTGATATTGAATTCTTATAAAACGGAGGTCATGCTTGTGGGTTCACAGCACCAATTAAAAAATGTTGATTTATATAAAATAGATCTTAGCAGCCTTTCCTCAGAACTAAAACTTCAAGAAAGAAATTTGGGGGTCATTTTTGATCCATTTTTGATCATTTGAGTCCCATATTAGGAAAATTACTAAAGCATCTTTTTATCATTTGAGAAATATAGCTAAACTTTTATTATTTCTGTATCTGATGCTGAGAGGTTAATGCATGCCTTTGTTTCATCGAGAATCTACTATTGTAATGCACTTTTTTTCTGGGATTCCAAAGAATCTGCAAGAATTCTAACTAAAACCAGAAAAGGCAAACATATTACTCCTGTCTTGGCCCCCTTACACTGGCTTCCTGTGCAGTTTCAAATTGATTTTAAGATTTTATTTTTTAACTTATAAAGCCCTTAATGGATTAGCACCCAGTTATTTACAAGAGCTGTTGATCCCATACATTCCTAAGCGGAATCTTAGATCTCAGGATGCAGGGCTCTTGGTTATTCCAAGAGTAAATTCTAATAGTATGGGAGGAAAGGCCTTTTCTTATAAGGCTCCTACATTATGGAACTCTCTGCCTTTTTTTGTCAGAGAAGTTAGCAGTCTTGCTGTTTTTAGTCAAGATTGAAGACTTATTTATATACACAGGCCTTATTATAGTATTTTTATTATTACTGTTTTTTTTAAATGTATTTACTTTTATTTAAAATAGTCTTTTTATTATAATATTTTGTATGCTATATTAATGTTTTATTCTGCTGTGTGTATTATGTTTTCTGTAAAGCACCTTGGGGTCTATGATGTAAGGTGCTATATAAATGAAATAAATAAATAAATAAATAAATAAATATAAACATGACATATTATATCAAACACAAAAATACAGTATGACTGAAACTGAAAAAGGATGTCTTTTTGAAAGTTAGATATGGGGAAGAGAGCCAGTAATTTACAAAAAAAGAAGGTACATTTTGGTGTGCAAACTTGTTCTTGAGAGGTTTCCCTCTTCGGAGCCAAGCTTCAACAGATAACAACAAAAAAAAACTTTCTGTTGGGTTTTTTAGTGGTGGTACTATTATATACTATTTTATACCCCCACTATGAATTTCAGTCTTATTCTTTTGAGTAGCATGCCTTACAGTACAAGTTGATTTTGATTCATGTTTTAACACGGGTGGTTCTTGGTCCCTAGCTCAGATTTACGGTTCTGATGAGGTTGCAAATCAAAAGGAGGCAACTTCAGGTATTGAGCAATTGAAACTAAGAGTGGCAAAAGATATTGCTATGACAAGTCAATTTTTAAGCTTTAATAAACATACGCTGAATGTGTGTCAGTACTCATTACAATATTACCAGCATATTTAAACTACAAAATAATGCATTTAATATCTGAAACCCCACGATGGCAGTATTTATGGGCACCGTACAAGTACAAACTTACGAGTCTTTAGCTGTGTTTCCTTTGACTGAAGGTCAGCCAGAACCTGGTTATAGTGGTTGGTGAGCGCTGCGATATCAGCCTCAAGAAACATGGGCACGTCTTCCTTTTCCTTGAGCTCCTTCCCTTGGTCTTTCAGCTCCTCAATTTTAAGCTGCAGTCCAGACAAGCGAGTGACCTCATCCTACAGAACAAGGAGCAGCATTAAAAGAACAGCTTCTTAAGATAAACAGGTTAGCTTCAATGCCCTTTACATAGCTTTTGGGTTAAAGTAATATGGTACCACAGTATAAAACAGCCCTCTTCTACGTGTCTGTTTGCAGTTATTAGATTCATTCAATATTATCTGTGCTGGTGTGTCACTTTCTGACACAGCATGTGTTAAGCTTTAACAGGAAAATCTGGCTTGCAGTCCGACAAAGAAAGCATGCAGACCAAGACGTAACAAAAAACACTGCTGCAGATGAAAGTATATATATCAATATCTCAATGTACTGTAGATGGCACATCCGAACCTTAACATTAAAAAACAAAATAGTTCAATATAGATACTTAGCACTTATGCTAAGAAGGAGTGCAGATGAAAATGTCATATTCCTTATATAAATTGGGTTTGGTATGACCTATCTTTAGCTTAAATGATAAAGGTGATTTTTAAAACAGTGCAAAGTTGTCAAAACATTGTTGTACATATATAAACAGCAACAATTAATTAATATAGATTTGCTGTTTTAAAGAAAGTGATTCTTTCTAAGACATCAATACAAGTTCAAAAGGAAATCATATGTTAATTCATACATAATTGCATCTGAATTACGGACACTTCAAATAAAGTGCTAACATTAATTGTTATTTTCTGTTGAAATATATATATATATATATTATGACTGATGTTATGACATTATGCACATAATTCCAGTTGATAAATTGTACTGTATACCAGAAATATTTGTATACAGAATGTTTTGTTTTTTTAACACACTATACACACTGCAAATTTTCAAACACATTATAGTATTTCAGTCTGCATTAAAAGATAAAAATGAAAAAGTTTCAAAGTGAGAAATATTTGTATTTATTACTTTGCAATGTATATACTATTATTGTACTAGAAAGCCTTTAAAATAGCACCCATTGGCAGCACAGCAGTAAGTATAGGGCTCGACTAAAAGGTTCTGGACTGTCCATGCACTGTCGCCATAGGCTACTTACCTTGCATTTCTCGAGCTGTAGTTTGATGGGTTCAGGGTCTGCTGCTGGTGGTTGTTGGCTCCTCAGCCAGTTCTCCACAGTCACTACAGCCTGCTCAATCTGCTGAAGCTGGCTGTTAAAGGCTAAAATCTTGTTCTGGTACTGCAGCCAAGCCAGTCTCTCTCCAAGCAGTTGACAGAACTCAACCCAGCGGTTGTTCAACTGCTCCGAGGCCTGCTTGATGTCATCAGCATTAAGGCCCTCTGGATGGTACAGATAAAAATAAAATGCCATTCAATCCTCTTGTAAGTGTCACTTAGATGCAGACATAAAAAAATGAAACCTCTTACAATGTAAACAACACCAACAAAAAACACAAGTCAAGCAAAACAAGCATTCAATTCAGGGAAGGACCCCTTGGAACACTGACCATTACAAATGAAACTATTTGAAGCTCCTACCTTTGTTTAAGAGGAAAGCTGCAAAGCAAGACTTAGACATTAAGCTTAGTCACAGTGGCAAATTCATTTTTAAATGATCCACTGAACTCTTATCAGTAAACTGCTATGGGTTCTATGCAAAACATATGAAGAGTTTACACACGTAAATTAACCTTGTTTGTATAGTTTTTCATAGACATGGCATATTTCAAAAAGGAAAGTGTATTAGGGACTAAAATGTGTAAAAAATATGAATTTGTGTGTTCATTTTGTTGGGTGTATACAGATAACTGCTCAGTATTTATCCGTATAATTTGTATGTCACATTAAGAGCCTCTAAGGAGTTTGCAAGCTTTTCAACTAATGCCACTACAAAAAAATACCCTGTGACCAAAAAAAGAGATCATGAGACTGAAACTCTGGTTGCAGCTAATTTTCTGCGTGGAAATACAGTTGACACAAAGTCAGGCAGGAACATGAAAATCTGTTGGAGAAACATCCACTTTTGTCAGCATGATAAAACAAAAAAGGCTTTCCTAGATAGGGTTTTACTCCTCTGTTAATAATACTGCACTTTTTTATTTCGGGTCTATTATCTTGTTGATAATAACTATAATCAGAGACTAGCTACATTGGAAACATACTGGAAGCTACAGCAGACAGAAAGATTCAACCATTGTAGCCCATATTTTTGTTTTTTTGTACCATTTCAGTTGCTATGCCATTCTGTTGTCAGCCTGTGTCATACAGTATGGTATTGCCACTACACTGATTGAAATGACAGTATTTAATTTAAGTGATAGAGGACGTCGATGAAGGCTCTATGCGTCCCAAGCCGAAAGCGAGGGTACTAACTGAAGTCAAGGTCAACTACCGCGCGGTACAGCCTTCATCTAGAGGGCACTGTTGCTATTAGAACACTATTTCTCATTATGTTTTTTTTTAGAAAAACACTTTAAAATCTAGGTTTTAGGAAAATAGTCCTGACAATTTTCATGAAAGATCACATACATAATGAGAGATTTTTTTTTTTAGCTTTATTAAATAATTAACGTTTTACTTGTCAGAGTTGTTTATAGTTTATCTAAACAGTTATCTGAATAGAGGAATATTACTGAACTGTCCATGTCATGGTTTGTTAAAACAAAAAAATGCTGAGCTCCAGTCGAGCTGACTGGCTGTGATTTGCTTATTCGGCAGTTGCGGGTGAAGGACCGGTTGCTTATGTCAGTGCAAATTATTGATTGGCTGGTTTTGGTGGATAATGAAATAAATTTGGATCAATTGTGTCTTTGTTTAGTATTTGCTGTCCAATAGATATTAACTGAGCTTTCATTACGGCAAGTCAAAATGAAAAAGACGGTACTTGCATGGATTGATTTACATTTGATTTACAGTTGATGCTGTGAAAATGAACCAGCATGGCCATTTTCACATTCCATTTCCCAAGACTCATTTACAGGGCTAGGATAAGGTTGACTGAAGCAGCCCTAAAATATGGTAGCATGCAAATATTCAAGATTAATTTTTAATGAAGGCTGGTTAGATTTATTAAAATAGTTTTTTGGGTAAACAAAAAAACTAATAACACTCTTGAAATGTCACTACTCTTCATACAACATTAGATTCCTTGATTACCTTCATGTTTACTTGCTCATTTTTCATGCACTCTGATATATATATATATATATATATATATATATATATATATATATATATATATATATATATATATATATATATATATTTATTTTCACCACCGACTGCTCTGTCAACCAGAGCAAATTTACCTTCATTTCAGATAAGGTGATAGAATATTTCAATTGTCATGCTTCTTCAAGGCTATCCAAGTTTTATATGTCAGCAAATCT
Organism: Acipenser ruthenus; assembly: GCF_902713425.1. NCBI lineage: Eukaryota > Metazoa > Chordata > Actinopteri > Acipenseriformes > Acipenseridae > Acipenser > Acipenser ruthenus. The sequence goes on from NC_081196.1 coordinate 36,120,851, forward strand.
GAGCAGTTACTTACATTGGTTAAAATTTACATAGTTCAGCCCGTAAGAAAATAAATAAATACATAAATAAATTAAACCAACATAGGCATCACATTGCATGGAAGTGTGCATATTACATTCATTTTTCTATCGAAAGTGTAGTGAAGGAAATAATGCTCGAATTGCATAGAAGTTTAAAGCTACATAGGCTTTTGTCAGGTTATATTACTTTAATGACATAATGTAAGCCCTTTATCTTCAGTGGCAATGCAGCAGCACTACAATGGTAACATGATGATTCTTTATCAAGGTGCAATGGAAGAGCAAGGGCAACTACAGTGCCATGTGCCCTTGAGAGAATGGTCCCACAGTGGTAATAGTTGCATAAATACAGGATACACAGAGGATGGCCGAATAACCCACAAGCCCCGAAAAGGGATTGAGTGGGTTGTCTACAGCCATTCTCATGAGTAAAATAACCACAGCACACCATGAACACTCACTGAGCATGGAATAACTCCATGGATTCTTAATCTGCTTAGCAACAGGGTATAATTTGTCCTGATCATTCTGTCGTTGGATTTGAACAAAAGCAAGACAGATTCCAAAATGCAATCCAGTAAAAATAAATATGTACTTAACAGCACCGAACACGATAAAGTTATTTGATACTAGATCTCTCAACACTTGTTGTATACTGTTTATATACTGTATCAGAACCACTGGTAATACTGCAGCTAGCTAATTGTTTTTTTCTGGGGTTTCATAATGGTATCCTAACAGCATCTCAATGGTCGTCCTCAAAAACATTTTTTAAGGGATATCATACAGTAGTAAAACCTGTACATGCTTAAAGTACTGCAGTCTGTAATTATTTAAACTGTTGCTCATTTAGGCACACAAACAAAAATACTATGAATAAACCATGTTTGTAGACTGAAAACTGTTCATTACAAAAGAAAATGCATGTACATGTTGACATTAATATTACATTAAAATATCCAACTGGCTAATTTAGGTTGCAGTAGTATCTATTCAGAATAAGAAAAAAACACATATTCACACACACACACACACACACTCTCATTTTTTTTTCTAATAACTTCAGTGCTAAGGATAGGGGCCTATGTGCTGCACAAATCTTGAAGAAGATTATTTAAATCATCTCCCATGTAATTACCATTCACCATCTGTTCCACCAGTGCCTGAGCTGATCGGCTGGCATCTTGCAGCTTTCTGTGCTTCTCTGGCTTCTCTCTCTCAATAGCCTGCAGCAAGGAAAGCAGTGATTGAACATTTCCAAGGAGAGGCAGGTTACTTGCTCCACAAATCAAAACAGTAGGTTAAAGAAAACTTAAAAGAAAAAAAAAGCAGAACTATTTTTAGGTCTAAATTTGTTTTACAATATGAAGTTCAAACTTAAAGCCACTGGTGCATGTACGTTACTTGTCATCTTGAGTCATCAATGTGTCATGTGTCAAGGCATCAAACACTTTTTTGAATAGAATTTATGGCATATTGTCTGACCAAGAAGCTGTAACTCAATTATAATCACAGTTCTTCAGAAACTTTTCTCGTTTTGGACATCATAATCAGGCACTGCAAGGCCCAGTTACATCTACTAAACCCCCTCTCACTCACCAGAAACTGTGATATATATATATATATATATATATATATAGACACACACACACACACACGCACTGATGCACAAGTAAACGCAACACTCAGGTCTAATGGATTTAATCAAATATTTTAAACATAGATATCAAACAAAATCACAGAAAATGTGAATGAAAATACAGATCAAAGAGTCATGAAAAAAAAAATGAAAAAAAAAATATATATATATTGTAAGACAGCAGGGAGGGGGTTAAAGCCTCCCTGCAGGAAAACATTTAATTGGATTTGGATTTGGAAAAAAATTAATTGTAATTGGCTTTATTGTTTAATTGTTTTGCTTTATGGTTTAATTAAATTTCTTAATTGTTTTATTATTAATTACCCCTGCACCTGGTAATTATTGTTAAATTAGAACCAGGTGCAGGGTATTTAAAGAGGGCAGTCAGATTGTTCAGGGCTGCTGAGTGGAAGGAGGCAGAAGAGGTGCTCTGCTTCGGAGCAGTCAAGAGGAAAAGCGTGCAGTGTGGTTCGGTTAAAGTGGTTTTTGTGTGACAGGTAAACGGCCTAGCCGTCCTGTGTTAGTTAGGTTCCTGTGTGTTAGTTAGTGCTCGTAAAGAGCTAGGGGTTTATTTTGCGTTTGATTTTGTGCTTTTTAAAAATAACGCGTAACCGCGTGAAAATTGGTCTGGTTTTAAAGGGGCAACGAACCGTGAGTGGTGCGAGTCGGTTCACAATATATATATATATATATATATATGCAGAGTACATATATATATCTACAGTGCTCCCTCGCTATAACGTGGGTCTTGGGGGACACAAAATATGAGCATTATAACCGAAGAGGGGGTGTAGGGGCACCGCGGGACACATAACAACACACATCTGTTTAAAATACAAAATAAAATAACTCCCTCTCTATAATACATATATAGTGAAGCAAAAATGTAACTTTCTGTGAATTAACCATGCATAAAGCACCATGCAATCAATGTTATATTTTATATACAAAAATAAATAAAAAAAGGTAACTCATGGATCAATTTACTTAGCAGTTTTTAAACTATAAATAGCCTGGCTAAATGACGGTCAGGAGTTCATTTCGAAGCTCTTCTCGCAGCAAAAAAGTAAATAAGGAAAGATAAGCACGTAATAGGCCTAATATTTATTTAGTTATAAAACAAATGCTGAATAAGATGTCTGTGTTATAAAGTGCCAGCACAGCTTTTCTTCAGTTCAGATACTGTATCAAAAAGGATAAAAGGATAGACAGAAACAGAAGTCAGACTGAGAAGTTGTTTACAGTTTGAACAACACCGGTACTATATTTACTGTAGAAGCATTGCATGAATCACTAGTATAGGGAATTCGCCCCTTTTTGAAAAAAGTTTCAACCCATGAGAATATATATATATATATATATATATATATATTCTCATGGGTTGAAACTTTTTTCAAAAAGGGGCGAATCACTTGTAGCTATCCATACGGCACTAGGATTTTGAAAAACAAAACAAAAAAAACGGTAATCATATTTAAATTTTAAGACTGACGTGGTATATCAATTTTCATCTTTTCGGAAACCAAACTCTAGATGAGATTTTGGGTGCGTCTGAATCAGACACTTATTCAGGTGGTGAAAAAAAAGTTAATACTGCTGAGCATCGGACTTACTGAAGCACAGCTTCTGGACATCGGGTGTCCTTTTTATGCCACTGTCCGAGTATTTCAAAATGCAAACAGCATCTTTGCTGCCTCTGTGAAACGGTACCGCAAATCCAATCTGGCATGGATACCTCCTGTCACTCCTCCCGGATCACAAAGGACGATTACAAAAAAACAAAAACAAAAAATCTTCCCCAACACTGTCACCTGACACTGCCGCAGGTTTTGTGAGAAAGGTTTGTTTTGATGTGCAAATAAACATGGCCAGACGTGGCAAAGGCGGCCTGCGTGATTGTCCTGCAACACTTCCTCAGACAACGACAAGGACAACAATGAATCAAACACCATGTTGCTCGAAATCGTTTGCTTCGCCTCATGACTTAACGCAGTTGGAGTATATCCCACACCCTGTCATGCCTTATTGCTTATATACAGTATATATATATATTAATTCATTGATAGATTAATTTTATGAATTCTATCACAAAAAGGCTGCAATAAAGATGATCCCTCCTAAATATATTATCTATAAGTAATGGGGCTCAGCCCTGGTTGTTTCTACCTTTTTTATCATTTTTATCACGCCTACTCTCTTTCAGCTCCAAGCAAACACAGCAGACTAATAACAAGAAAATGCATTTTTTGTGGTCGTACTGCAGTGACACATAACATATCTTTTCAGTGGGATCTTACTTCATTTTTTTAAAACAGGTGGGTTGATTAAAGCAGGTGAAGTGAATCACCCCAGGGTTTCACAGTCTGATAGCTTATAGTTTAGAAGCTGAGGCCTGACTATGACCCCTCAGTTTTATAACACAGGAAAAAATAAACACTGCAGTAATTAACTAGAAAGCCAACCAGGCACAAAATATAGCAATAAAGTGTTAGAAAAATCAATAAACTGTATTGAAGGAACACAGCTGAAGTTCGTGTTTTCAACAGCAGTTTAACACAATAGGGTTGTCCTTCACAGGTCTAAAAGAAAGCTATTGATTTTTTTTTTTTTTTTTTTTTTTTTAAGGTCAAAGGGAAATCTTTTTTACCCAGATGAATATTATGACAAAATATATGTATCAAAATCGTCTCCATTTTTAACATAATAAACATTTATGGTAAATGTATACTGAAGAATGGGTGTTGATTAGGAACCACAGTAGCAAGAACAACATGTTGGGAGGCTGATTCAAGCTCCATCTGAGTTATAAAATCAAAACAAAAGGAAAGTGGTTGCCAAGGGAGACAGCTGTGGCCAAAGTGAGTGACGGACAGAGGGAATTCTATGCCACATCATGTCAAAGCTGTGATTAGAGCAAATGGTAACCCAACCCAAGGTCCCAAGGCCTAATGAGGTGACCAGGCAGTGTATATGTTTTGTTATTGTTTTATACAGGTATCATAATCTGCCTCCTTACATTTACTCGCTCTTGAAGATCTGAGAGGTTCCCTTCTTTCCGGGAAATCGCAAACTCTGGACTTTGGAGTATGGCTTCAGATCTGGTCATCCAACTGTGCAGCTCGGTCGTATCCACACCAAACCTAAAACACAGAAGGCGTGAAAACTATTACCAAAAAAAACATTTATTAAGGGGTGGCTTTCTGTTGTAAACACAGCACATTTTCTTGTTGCAGTCAAGTGAACAAGGCAAAACGTTTTTACTACAAGCACTTTGCAGGTCTCCTTCAGTTCCTACCATTTATATTGCTGCAGGGAATGCAATAAATTACTTTACAAACCTTAAAGCTTTTAACCGCAGCTGCATTTTTACTGGAAACAAACAAGCAATAACACTTCACACTGAACGCAGCCATTCATCAGCAGTCTTAAAACACATAGCAGTCCTAAACAATAGATAGCCAAGACAAATATCTTTATCAAATAAAAGACAAGGAGACAGGAGGAAACAACATACAAGTCCCAAGAGTTTCAAGAGTATGCCAACCCAAATCACCGAAACAGCCCTCCAAACGGATATGAATCACCTTGGAGTAAAAAGTTAATGCAGCTGTCTTTAAAGTAAAAATATACAGTTAATTTCTCAGTTATTTATCTTTAAAACCTGCCATATGGATACCCTAAAATCATTTGATGTTATTTGTTGTTTTGTAGATGGTAGCTTAACAGTCGGGAAAACACTGTAGTAAAATAGTCCTTTACCTTAAGTACAGCATCACTTTAAGTGTTGTAGTCGTTAAACTGACAGAACGGCAAAAGGATCTGATAAGCTAAGAAAACGTATCTGGGGTCAGTTTCACAAGCCATTCCTAAGTAGCCACACTGCAGTTTGATAGTAGAACATTATTTGGCAGAAAAGATAAATGTAACCATTTTGACTAGCTGGGGTGAATTTTGCAAAACCATGCCATTCTGTTTGTGTCTTCTTAGACCATTTAACTATAATAATACATTTAATCCACAGGATGACAATATGGGGCTATGCCAAAATCCTGTTCAGAAACCTCTTGCAACATTTGGCCACCAGGTGGTACAGTGGGCTAAGTAAAATCCCATTAAACGCAAATAGGTACAGAAACATTTTAGAGGAACAAGGAACATCAAAACAGCAGGCTAGAAAGAGGAACACTGCATAAGGAGATGTTAATGGTGTGTGGAAGACGACTGCTTGAGGTAAACTAAAATGGCAAAGCCATTATGAGCTTCTATGCTCTGCATCCATAATGTGCAAAATGTAATCCTAGAAACATTTGTCATGGCATACAATAGAATTATGCTCTGCAGACTAACATACTTTAAAAGAGTAAAATAAATCTAAGATTCCTTTTTCTGCTAAAATGTTTCATTATTTACTTGTAACAGGGAGAAATGTGGACCTTGGCTAGATCACTGGGGAAGAGAGTTTAGTTATGTCGACTCTCAGTGGACAGTAGTCGAACAGTACGTAATAAAAGAACTAAACAATTCATCACAACTGGTGACATGGAAACTGACTACCTCGTTGTAAAGAAAACAAATAAACATAGGGGAAGTTCACATTGCCACTGCTTGTGCAAATCCTCCACAGGTGTATATTTGACAAATTAACAATTTGAGGACACGATACATGATGTGGCTTAAAATGTTAAATAGTGAGATGATAGCAGTTTGAAATACACACATCAAATCACAGGACTGCATTAGAGAAGTTGATATGAGCCAGATCTTGGTTCACACTCAAAGTGGTCCACTGCTTGTTTTCCCACTACAAGATACAACATTCTGATCTCACAGTGATCCCCAGGATACGCTCTCGTATTGTTACATTGTTAATATTTTTTTTTTTGTACAGTTTCCTCTAATGGGCATGATTGCAGTAGAGAGCTGTCCAAGCTAGGCTTTCTTAAATAATTGTACTTTTACCCATGCTACCAAAGCACCTTTAATTTCAACTCAATTCACTGTCCTGCTTGTATTACATGTGCCCAGAACTGGCCATGGTTTTGTAATTGCAAACATTCAGCCTTCACCTTCACAACAAGGGGTCTAGTTAATTGATTGAAACATCTAAATATTGTATCAGCATAATTTAAATAATTAAAATAGAATTTGTTTATTACTTACAGACAACAATAAGATAAGGAGACTATTATGGCTTTTATTAGTTATTTTAAACAGTGGCAGTATTTAGATAGACCCCTCAGATGTTTTTACCAGGTGAACTAGGGCAGCAGTGTGGAGTAGTGGTTAGGGCTCTGGACTCCTGACCCTCAGGTCCTGGGTTCAATCCCAGGTGGGGGACGCTGCTGCTGTACCCTTGAGCAAGGTACTTTACCTAGATTGCTCTAGTAAAACCCCAACTGTATAAATGGGTAATTGTATGTAAAAATAATGTGTAAAAAATAATGTAATTGTATGTAAAAATAATGTGATATCTTGTAACAGTTGTAAGTCGCCCTGGATAAGAGCATCTGCTAAGAAATAAATAATAACCAAATGGCCAATTTGACTACAGTACAGGTCAGTAAATGCAGGGATCTATTTTAAAAACTTTTAACTCTATTCATTCTGCTGGTGTTCTTCCCCAGGGGTGATTTATTAACATGGTTCTGCAGTACAGCTTGCATAATTTAATAATCTTTATTTTTATATAGTGCTTTTCATAATGGAACACCATCACATTATCTCGTATCGCTTTACAAGATACGAGACTAGGGTGCGTGAACTATGCATCAGCTGTAGTCACTTACAACTACGTCCCATCCAAAAGACGGATCACAAGGAGGTTACGTGACTTGCTCAGGGTCACACAATGAGTCAGTGGCTGAGCTGGGATTTGAACCGGGGACCTCCTGGTTAACAAGCCCTTTTCTTTAACCACTGGACCACATAGCCTCCTGAATGTCTCCTCTGTGTCTCCTTCATCACAGTCATTAAAAGTATTTTTTATTTTTTATTTCTCTCTGCCATGTTGAGATGAGTAGCTGCAGACAGTGGTTGTTATCATTAAAGCGAATTTCAAATCTTGTCATTTTAATTTTAGCGGCAGGGGTTGGTTGCCTAGTTACTAAGTGCAGCAGAGTAGCACACATAACGAAACAAGGGAAAATCATGAGTAAAAACAGAATCAGAGTTTCCTTAATACAATCCTGAAATCGGGATTCAGGAGCTGAATTTACCATATGGGATTCCCAGGATTGCAACCACTAAATACACCACATGTAATTCATCACTTGATTACAGGTGTGCTCGGTTGATTAGACAGTACAGTTGATCAAAAATCAGATAATTAACTATCTACTGTAGTTAGCAATGTTTTCTCCGGTTTGTGACTGCTGCATAATCCAGTTTATATCCCGACCGTCATATTTGTTTTCATCGAGTTGAATTTGTTTGGATTTCAGAAAGTCAGAAAACAGTGACAGTGATGTTTTAATCACCATTATAGTGTTTGGAGCATCTTTCTTTTGTAGTATGTTTTGTAATTCAGTGTTCAGTGTAAATCGGTATTCAGCCATTTTCTCTTCGGAAGAGTGCAGGGTGAAAGGTGTTCCTTTGAAAAGGGGTGGGACTGACAGTGATGTGAACCAATCACATGATAGTCGGAGACTATTGACCGGTGGTGTAAGGATGTGAGGGCAATAGTTAAATCTATTTTTCCTCCTATGATGAGTTTTGAACCAATCACGGGCCAGGCTTTCCAATGACTGATTCATATATATGTTTTAAATGTCACAGCTCACTGTGAGCTGGTCCTAACAGACTTTATACGTGTTAGTTTATCAACCCAGTGAACATGGAAATCAAGCTTACCTTTTCCGAAGTTCAGAGTCCACCACAATCTGCCTCTTCTTCTGGGGCGGGGGTGGAGGGAGCTCTTCCTTAGCATGTTTAACCAGGACCTGCTCTCTGGTGGTCACCATAGTTACAGTTTCCATTACTGTGGTCTGCGTTAGTGATGGCTGAGCAGTGGTGACAGCCTGTGAAATCTGTGGGAAATATTGAGAAAGGGGTCACAAGCTGCAGGAAAGACTTCAATATAAATATTGTTTGGAGCGCCAATAGAAAATAATGAGAAGCTGCTTCCACCTGAAATCATGACTTGACATTTATAGAAAAAATCGAATAAAATAAAACAATACTGAAAGCACCATATTTTCAAGTCATTAATTTCAGTCTGTAATAAACTCCTACATTTAACCCTATAATGTCATAGGCAACATAGTTTTTTATTCAACATATTTAAAATATTATGCCACAAATATTGGTTTCTGGCTCATCCACACACTTTACCAAAGGAATGAGAAACCAAATTATGTTACTGTAAAATAAAATAAGCAACAGCTTAAAGCAACTTCTGATAATAGAGGGTTACATTACAAAATGAGAAACAAACGACGTGTGAGTGTGTGGTTTATATTACTTCTAAATTGTAGTTCTTGTTCTGTGAAGTTACTTTCAATAAATCATTTGAATGTATTTAAACAGCTTGGTGCCTGTTTTTTTATGTCCATGCACAGCCATCCCTGGGCTTTATGTATTAAATTTCTAGGTGGAACTAATGACACTTAGGCCTAATTTATTTTATAATGGCACACACTTTTAGAATGGCCAAAAGTAATGTATATAGTGTATCATTATATACATTATTCCAGTAGGATTTTTTTGTTAATTATTATTTCTGTATTTGTATTTTATTTTAAATACAACCGATATGCATCATGTTTGAGCTGCCAACGTTATCAAAATATGAATCATCCCTTTAACACAAAACCTATGTGTTGCCAAAGAAAGCTTTGATACGAATGCAACTCCATGAAATGAGATTTATGTATCAATAATTGTATAAACCACACAGAGGCACACAAGTACATTTTTAGGGCCCAAAAATAGGGCCCCTTGAGCGATGATTGCTTCCGTCGGCCTGACACCCTTTACATTATGAACATAGTGACTGCTTTGATCTTTGGTTAAAATCCAATAAACTCTCAATTTTATACAAATGCAATTATGAGGAACCTTTGAATATGCCTGCAATGTTTTTTGTTTTGTTTTTTGCTTACACAGCAGCAAAGGGCATTGAGATCTTAACATCTTTAAAGCTTATTTGAAAAAAAAAAAAAACTACATTCCCATCAGAACAGCATCCAGGTTAATCCTGATGGAGTCCTGATTGAGGATGTTCAGGTAACCCCTGGGGTGAATAATATAACCTTCAAAGAAGCAGCCCATCAGTGTCACCCCATCAACTCAACCAAAAAGCTCATAAAGCTGTTGATGATTACACAAACACCATGTGTAACAGGCCCCCAAATAGAAACCTAATGCAATTTAAAACGCATCACAATAATAACGCAAGCCCTTGCCCTTTCTGTTTGCATTGTAAATGTGACTTCCTTGCCCAAACCGAAACATCTAATTCATAAGGAAAGTAGAATGTCACAAATGCAAAATGAGCTTTAGGGCACAATAATGTTCTGTCGTCTTTAAAAATTCAGTGTTTTCTAAAGTTCATTGTGTGGCTCTTTATTCCCAGAATAACTTTTAAACTGTATACGTTCCTCAGGCCTATAAGCAGATATGTCAGTGATGATGTCAACAGGCTGGCGCAATTAATTAAAACATGCTGAAATGGGCCAAGGTGATTTATTTATTTGTGGAAATGTGGCCATTAGTTGGTCATTTATCAAAATAATTCAATAATTTAGCTGCTGTCTGCAGCAGTGTGGAGTAGTGGTTAGGGCTCTGGACTCTTGACCAGAGGGTCGTGGGTTCAATCCCTGGTGGGGACACTGCTGCTGTACCCTTGAGCAAGGTACTTTACCTAGATTGCTCCAGTAAAAACCCAACTGTATAAATGGGTAATTGTATGTAAAAATAATGTGATATTGTAAGTCGCCCTGGATAAGGGCGTCTGCTAAGAAATAAATAATAATAATAATAATAATATGAATACACTGAAACATTAATAAAAAGCATTACAAGTGTCCATTTATTCAATGACCCCGACTGCCTATAGAGAACATTCTGTAGAACATAGGGCTTCTAACAAGGTAGACAAAAAATGTACATAAAAAAGAATAATTATTCAATTTTAGCAGCACTATTAGCACTGAAGATGAGAGCCACATTCTTTTAAATATTTATTAAGGCTCTATGAATAAAAGCATTAGTGTGAGACTGGGGATTCCCAAGATGGTCTCTCTATACAGCTGACTCAAGTTGTACAGCAGGGGTGCACAATTTCATCCCATGAGGGCCTTGATTACTTAACTGAATTTAATCAGTTATTTAATGATAACTATGAAACCTGGAGAATGTTAGGTTATTATTTTAACCCTGGTTCCTGAAATAGAAATTTAACCATTACCTAATGGGTGTTTAACTCCTAAAGACCCGAAACCTGAATGTTCTATACCAAAGCTGCTCAGCCGAGCAGCGAAGGTAAAAGGTTACATTTTTATTTCAGGAAACTAGGGTTATGATAATAACCTAATGTTCCCTTTCAAGTACAAATGTAACCATTACCTAATAGGTGAGTATACCCAAGCAGTTGCAATGTTGCAGAACGACTGGAATGCTACAAGGCTAAGCTGAGAGGCTGCCTTGTGCATTACCATTAGGAACTCCAGTAACAAGTAGCTAGGGCTAAAAAATTGAGGGAGAAACTCACCTTTATACCTGTGTTGTAAGGGTTGACTCAGAAGCTGTCCTTAACCCTTTGCAGTCCTATGTCGGACCCTGTCCAACATCATCAAAAAGATCTCTAGTCGTTTTTACTCCGGAAAAAGCCGAGAAAACCATTCAATGGCCGAGTGAGACTGATGCCTTGGATCGCATTATTGAGGAGTTTGGTGATAAAACGAGTGATCAGGAGATGATTTATCGGTATGCACGACTATGAAGAGGTATGTGAAAAATACAGCGAACAGGGGGTGGGGCAGGGCTGGAGATGTAGTATTGAGTGTCCTGTTGATATGCAGTGCCTTATAAACCTGTTTTACTGTGAAAAAAAATACTTTTAAACAGCGTGTCTAAAATAAACTGCGCATGTGAAAATAAATTGGACCTGACGTGCTGAATAAATGGACCGCAAAGGGTTAACAGTCTACTTCCTAAGCCAGGGTTTTGGGGATCCAATACATTTAGTCTGTAGAACCTAGTGAAGGTATGGGGAGTAGCCCACTGCTGCATTGCTGTCTTTGACAGATGCACCCTGGAATAAAGCCCACAAAGTTGCCATGCTCCTGGTGGAATGGGCAGTGAGCTTCTCTGGAGGAGGCAAGTTGTCTCGCTTATAGGCAGTCCTGACTGTATCTGCTGAACGTTCATGCAGTAACTCTGTGAGCATCGTTCCTTGGTGGGAAACTGCTGCCCAGAGCTTCTCGATCTGTTCCGAGTCTGCCGATCACTTGGAATGGCAACTATTCTTCTTCCTCATGGGAGGAGAAGGAGAGGCAGAGGAGGATGAGGAAAACCATGAAGATGGCTTCCTGCATGGACTACTTTCCCGGGTGCATCGCACAGAGCCATGGATAAACCCACCTGCAATTCTCTGTGATTGGTTGCAAATGTGAACGGTGACTGTTCAGTAATTCTCCAGATTTGCACGGCACTGTACAGCTGCTTTTTAATGCTACTGGGTGTTCAACCTTCCCTTTAGTCACAACAAGTGTCACTGTACTGTAATAAGTTACATATGGTAGTAACACAGCAGCCTTCATGAAAATACAATATTCTGTTAGCGGCGCGACGATGCTCGGGGGAAAAAAAACAGGACAAAATGAGCGTCCCAAGAAAGGTTCTGCGGACACTGGGAACAGTGTTCCAAAAGTGGGACTGTCCCGTGAAAAACAGGACGTCTGGTCACCTTAAATTGAATGCCTACAAAGTACAGTTTGTCTGCAATCTCACTACCACACAGGATTATATTATACTGTAATAACAAGCTGCAAATCAAGGGCTCTTTCATTGTTTTCTTCCCATCAAAGTGCAGGAATTGTCATTTGTTGACTGCGAAACCCAGTACACCATACACAGCAGTACACACAAACACCTGTATGTAAAATCGTCTAGCATTAGCTTTAATATTAGACTGTCAGGTTGTGTCTAAGGTCTTCGCTTTGTAGTCTGCAGTATATCCTAATTTCCTTAATGGAACTGATCCTGAATATGGTAAGTAGCTCAGTACCAATTAACCTTCTTGATAGGGTTAAGTCTCTTTAAACTGAGTCTGTGATAGATTTACTTTTTTACTGATACTGTGATCAAATTGAAATTGAGCAATATTCGCAGAAGGTGTAAGTACATGTTTCTTTGTTTCATCTAAAAAGAGATTAAACCAATATGCTCCTTTAGCTAAATAGCCAACAACAAAAGGATACGGTACGTGTCTCATTTGCTCATCCAACCAAACATTGATATTTACACAGGCCCCAATACAATTGCTCAAATAAAAGATCAGCTTTGAAAAAGCAGTTATTACAAAAGCTAAAGATGATCAAGTTATTGTGGCAAACAGTTACAGCTATATTTTATCAGAATTGGTTTGGCAAACCAAGCAACAGAACATTTCAACAAGGGAACTTGATTTTTCAGTTTAAATCACATGCATCTGAATTATAATGAGCTTCATTCAAAAAAGGTATTTTGTCATAAATATAATTAGGATCTGCCTCACTGGGCATGCAATGCTCGAAATAATAAGTATGAAGAGCTTGTCTAATGTGTTTCCTCACCACCATGTCATCTTTCTAAAGATATGGTCATGCATGCATCAGTGATGAGGATACTTGAGGTTCACAAAATACCCAGTGAATGATCATGTATGGCATGACTTCTGCTTAGCATCTCACTTCTCTTTGTGTTACTGTACCTGTGTGGAGCTCTTCTCCAGGGCCTGCACAAGGCTGTCCCAGCGCTGGGCGAAATCCTCTAGACGAGCTTCCAGCTTGTGAGCTACGTCCTTGTTTTTTACGGCTGACAGGAGGTCCTGGCTGAGTGCGCACAACTTATCCATGGTCTGTCTCTTCATTTCCAAGTCCCCTTTCAGGACCTGTCAAACAAGAGACTGCAGTCAAAATATGCTCGGCTGACAACTCGGGTCCTCTTCTGCATCTATCCCGACTACTACGGCTACTGCTACTAGAGCTGTTACTACTCCTGGGAGGACAAACATTTGTGTGTTCTCAGTCAGTGACTTAAAAACTAAAAACACATTTTTGCTTTCTAAAGTAGTAGTGCAGTTTTTTTGTTAAAAAGCTTTTTATTAAGCTGTTTCAATGATTCCATTTCTGTTTTTTCTGTTTTGTTCCCATCCTCCTGTATTTTGCGTTTTTGCCTTTGAGCTTTGTATCTTCTCTTTGATCTTCTGTTTAACTTAAGGCATTTTATTTTTTCTTCTTTTTTGTTTTGAACATTGAATGAAATAATAATAATAATAATAATAATAATAATAATAATAATAATAATAATAATAATAATAATATAATCAAATGTTTAATGTTTAAAAGTAATATGTTTCTGATAATGCTTTGTAGTAACCAAGCAACAACAATTGTTATAAGTTATGTTGTACATATTACATATTTTCTTTTTATGAGTAGAAGAAATAAGATACTTACAAAAAAAAGAAAACACTTTTAAATACAGTTTTGTTAAGTGCGATTAGCGGGTTGTCAAAGTTTTGATTTGGTCTGGACCTAAGTCAACTAGACAAACGTTTCAGCTAGTGTTGCATTTGGTGGTATTTTTATATCAGGTTGGGGATATAAAAAGTGACTTAATGGAGCAATTTGGATCATCATTGGATTTATTTTTGTGATGCAGTTACAAACATTCTAAGGGCATATACTAGGTATTGTATATCCCTAGCTCAGCCAATCAGAGTGCTGGGAATCTTTCCATTGAAGTGTATAGATAGAAAAATAGATAGATAGATAGATTAAAATATGATTTACTTCAGAGCACTGTGTAGATCAAGATTTTGCAAAGATGGCTCTGAGAGCAGATCAAGGAAGCTACATCTCAGGCCTCCTTGCATGGGAATATGAGGCTGGGAGTTCAGGCTGTAGCGCGACAGCGGGGTTCAGTCCAGAAACACGCGCAGTTTCTAAATTTTTGATCCCACTCTTCCCTGAGAGGAGTATTTTCAGCCTTCTTAGTGAGGAGGTGAAAGGTTGTCTCCAGCGGGATGACATAAAAACTAAAACGGAAATCACCACAAACCTTTTTTTAGCCACTTGTATACAGTACAGAAAGTCATGGGGAATTAGCGGGCCCAAACCTCTGCGGATCCCCAGGCTAATACTGCACGCCCAACCCTTAGAGGCTGGGTTGGCAGTGCAGTTTATATGACTGAAAAAGGTTTATGTACTGCATGGTTCATAGCATATACAGTTTACTTCCAAGCCAATGGGAAGCAAACATACTGTAGTAGGTACAATAGTATCACTACCATTATTCTGAAAAATAAATATTTAAAACATTTATATAAAAGTTTATATAATGACAACACAATTTAATAGGCTGAATTGTTTAGAAGTTGTATATCTACACAGTATGTCTCACAAAAAGCATAAACATCAGATGTGCTACTGTATGTTTTTCTAACACTTACAGCTAATTGTCTCAGACTGGCAACCATTTCGTTCTGGTCTTTGAAATCGGTTGTTTGGATCCTGTTAACAGCTTCTTCTTTTTCCATCAGCCAGGCATCAAAGAGGCACTGAAAAGAGACATAGCAAGGAGAGAAAGAACAGTGAGTGGGTAGGGGGACAACAAAACACAAAACCGCTATATCTCAAGCTAAAATGAACAATTGGCACATAAACAAATTCTGTTAACATCCCCCAACCTGCTCCTCAGTGAAGTGCTGCCACTTAAGAACAATCTCCTGTAAAAGGATCCAGCGCTCCTCTGTCCACTTGCAAATGGCTGCCCACCTTTCTCCCAAGCTCTGCAAATAAACATACAAGAGTTTACTGACCAAACACTGTTGTAAACAACACACTTTCCCCAAAACACTGTTTTAACTTAATTCTTTTAAGTAGCCACTAGGTGACACTTTTATTTAGGCTGTTTCCTAAACGAGAAATCCACTTAGAGTTCATCTTGGTTACACAAGGGCTCCGGGGGTGAAGCTTGATAAATGAACAATAGCACCAAGCTTACTATCAAGCTCCCGGTTACAAAGTGAACCCACCAGCTTGGCAACCATCCCCGGTTGGCACTATTTGCTGTTACCCATAAAAATTTAACTTAATCCTAAAAGGAAAATTATAGAACAAAATATGGCAAAATACAATACAGTCCCCTCAAAGGAATGCCTGGCATTGCAGCTTGCTAGTTCACTCAATTATTGTATCTCTATATATGGCATATACTACAGTCAATTCTCGTTAATACGAATTTCAAGGGACCAGCATAAAAAATTAATCAAATTTCAATTACAGAACAATGAAAAGTATTACACATTTAAAAGTACTGTGCGTTTTATTGAAAATATGGTTGTAAGTGAACTTTTGAAAAGTATACATTGCAACTTGAAATCTGCATGTCCCATTCTTATCACAAGGATTTTTAAACCACAAAAGCAAGGTGTTCTCAACATCAGGGAATTGAGTAAATCGGTAACGCTGACAACTTGCATCCACAATTTTGTTGTTCATAGACCACAATTTTGTTGTTTGTATCCCATTCATTCCAATTTATTTTACAGCACTTGATGATTATGTATTTATTTATTCTATAGTTATCATGATTAATTAGCAATGGATGGGTTTCATACGAAATATGTTGATTGCCAAAATACTTTTGTCAAAGTATGACATTAGTTTTTGCATGTTATTGTTAATTTTATGCATGTTATGTAATAATTTGTTGAGCTGAATCTCTACTTTAATTTATATCTTGCAATAGAACAATTAGAAATGATAGAAATCACTTTCTTTGTGGTTTTTCTCATTTTTTTTAACTGCAACTGTATACAAATTAATTTGCTGTATGGTATTTAAGATATTTATAAAGGAGTGTGTCTTTAAATGCAGATCGTTCACCAGCCACCAAATTAACTTCCTTCCAGCCTCTCATGACACCTTTTAATTTGCATTTTAATCGATTAAAGCATGTGAATTGAAACTAGAAGAGATTAGATCCCCCACAAGTTATGTCACAGGGATTTAGTTCCACTTTTGAACTATTGCTCGCTAAACAAAGACGATATTGTACAAAAGTTATTTGAATTGAGGGCAAACTGAAATAAAAACAAAACATGACAAATTAATGATGCATTAAATATAAACATCTTTATAGGAAAGCTGATTCTTTGGGACTAACTAATTGAGAAGCAAGGACTAATGCTGGAGTGATTGGTTGAGAAGTGTCCATGGTTTGGCCTGCAGACAGAAGCCTGGCACCCAGCATTTAATATGCTGTTTAGAGTAACAAACATTTCATGTCTACAAAATGGTGGATGGAATTCATGAACGTGTGTTTTACAGTGAAATTACATAAACCCTTGCAAAAATTAGAATGTAAGGAGAGACAGAACAAATTTAATCAGAATAAACATAAACCAACTCTGAGAAGCTGAGGATGAGGAGGACAACAATGTGAAGGAACTGATTACAAAAAATGAGTAGACAAGGAAAACAGGTTGCAGAGTTGAGAGTGATAAAATATAATTAATTTCCTGAGCATCGTAATAAACAATGGCCAAAAATGTAACAAGGACAAATAAATAAAACGCAGGTATATATTTTATTTTTTTATGATGGATTGTTTTTTGTTTTACCTCTTGTTCTACAATTTAAGCAAAAAATAATCTATAAAGAATAGTCCTCCAACAGAAGATTGAGGATCATGCATTTCTAAACAGTAACAGATCTGCCATGTATGTATTAATGTACTTGTCATTGTGATTACTGTTTAGGTGAATAAATAAAAAACTGAAAATTATGAAATATTAGAAGAAAATATTATGATGTTAATAAACATCCTGCTACATATAATCATGTGTTATTATTTAATATTTAGTCATTTAGCAGATGCTTTTATCCCAAGTGACTTACAGACACTATGCATCACAGCTGGTGCACTTTAGGTGCCAGAATCTTTTTTGGTCTTCTTTATTTTACCTTTTTATGGAAGAGGTTGCATTAATATTTTTGGTTATATCCTTCTGTATTTTTAATTAAGCAGTGGCTCCTGATCTTTTGCTGAAAAGAAAAAGCTTGATGTGCTAAAATCTCATCGAGCAAAAGCTCAACTTGAGTAGCTAAGAATTTCACTCTCCTTTCTTTTTTCCCTATTTGCCATTTCCAAATGCTGTGGTTATAATATTTATATTTTTATAACAGCAAAAATGTTTTACTTTTTCTTGATGCTAAAATCAAATTAATATTTAATTAGTTCAAAAGGTAAAGCATCTCATGGGTTACTTCCCTGTTTAAAATCTGAGCAACTGCTGGTTTTGGCCCCTTACTGGTCAGTTAGCAGGTATATACAGTAAAATCCTAGACAAGCTGTTCAGCAAATAGATTAATTTAGGAGCGTAGACAACAAATGACTTTAGAAGTTTACCATAAAGGTATTTTGTATTGATCTGTTTTTATTAGACCAGGTTAATCAGCTGCTCCACCAGCCCCACGTCTCCTGAGCCGGCACGAGCAGCTGCAAACTAGTAAACCACCAGCTCTGACCAGCATACACCAGTGCTGTTGATTACTGGAATTTACATCAGGGTTAACCGATTGCACTGCAGAAGGGTTTAACCATTACTTCCATATTCCAGAAGACTTCTTGTGGTCAGAAATGTCAAAGGATCAGCAGAAAATCTAATCGGGTTGATCATGAGATATTTCTGGTGGATCTTTGGGCAAATCTGAACTAACTTTGAATAAGCCTAAAATAGTTTTGAATAGGGCTGATTGCATAATACAAAAAGAATACCTGATTTAAGGTATAGAATTATAGTGCAGTTGGTAGCAGGAGCTTCCCTTGGTGCAGATGACTGCTTATACAGACATACATTTTTGTGTGCAAAAATAATGTCAATTTTTGGCCTCCCATACGTAGCTTTTAGCAACAACTGACCAGAAAGCCTTAACATACTCCTCCAGACTATAATAATTTCACATGCAACACCCTTTACAATAGTGTTTCAATATCTCCCATGGGCTTTCATCAAGTTAAGAATTCAAACACTTACCATTAATATTTTCAGGACAAACTAACTGTAAAACTATTAACATCTGACCTATTATCTATTGATTCGTTGGTCCCAAGTTTCATCAACTAGAATGCTGGTCCAGACTATTTATTGTGGATGAGAAGGGGTATCCCCCTTCCTTGAGAAAATGTTGGACAATGATTAATCTGATTATTAAAACTACATTTCAAATCAATAAAAGAAAAATAAAACAGCATTGTTTAATTTAAATTGATATAATATGCAACTTCAATTACGAACCCATCAATGAATGGATTGTACATACAATCATATGCTGATAATGGCAAACTTCAGTTTTTTACATCACCCAAACAGTGATCTTACATATCATTTTTTATTTTTGAGTGTTGTGCAATGACTTTTACGGGTCTGCAGGTTTTAATGTCAATTTGCGGGTTTGACCCACAAAATTTTGTGGTGTACTTGGGTGGTCTGCTAATTACCCAGTTGAGGTGGTATAAGTCAGCCCATAGCCCTAGACCCACAGGTGTCCACATTTATCCTTTATAACTAGTGGTGAACTATCACTGCTTTAACATGTTCAGCATCAATAATGTTCAATCTTTAACACTAAATTATTATTTGCCATACCAAGTATAGTCTTTACCTGCAGTTTCTGCTCCAAGGCAGCTGTGGCGCTGTCTCCACTGCTCTCATCCACCACCACTACCATGTGGGTTAGGGAGTTCACTCTCACTTGCTCTGTCTCTAGGTCCTCTTGGAGAAGCTTCAAAATGACAATGCAATTTATTCATTAAAACTAACATAGGGGGGTGGATGGAGCAGTCTTTATATAGAGCACTATAGTTGCATTAAATAATATGTTAATACACAATAAGAAGTGCTGTTATAATTCTGACTGAATCCAAGCCAAGGTCACTGTTTCAATTGCAGTGTAGGTCAGTTGGGTTCAAAAGTAATTCTGATCTGGAGAAGACCTATTAAAAAAAAAATTGCTTCCAATTGAATTCTTTGTAGGCATAGCCATCTATATGTATGTAACCTCTGAATCCAATGCAGCATCTTTTATACTGAAAACCTACTGCTCTATATTAATAGTACTGCTATGTAATAAAATAACAGTCTCATAAATCTTCTGCATTGAAACTGTTATATATTCACATTTCATAAATATTCAATGAACAGAATGTGGGACAGAAGCTTCACTCTGACATTTCTTTTTGAAGCGCCATTGTACAGTTACAGCTAACTGGAGCATCTTTAGACTGTCACCGTGAGAATTAGACAGAGGTCTAGAGGGGCATGTTTTGCACAAACAGTATGCACTTAAAGGTAATCAAATGATGCTTGCAGTATTTTTGTCTCCCTGGCCTTCATCAAGTAAAGCATCCACATGATGACACATAGGTTAGGAACATATTTTCTTCCATATTAACAAGGCATCACATTAAACAACCAGCATCTGCCAAGGACACTATGTCCAATTATAAGTGATGCATTCTTTATGAGTGAGTAGGACATAAATCATGCAGTATGTGTAGGCGATGAATGCTCAGAAGCATACTTTGTGTTCTTCTACTTGGTTCTTTACATCTTCCAGATCAGGACCGAGAGGCTGTGTCTCCATTCTGTTGATTCTTGCTTCTGTTGTCGTAAGCCAACCTTCCAGCTGTTTCAATTGCTGATGTTGCAGGTACATTAAAACTTCATGTAGTCTAGAAAAAAAGTCAAACACTTGTTAGGAATAGACAAATTAGGTCAAATATCATGTGATCCCCTTTGGGTGGTGGTATCAGTGAACAGTATATGAGCCATTGTGATGCTGGTGAGTCCAAGTTCTTTTAATGGCCCCTTCACACTGCTGTCCTGAGTATTCTATCAGGATATCAAACTGTGGAAACAATTACATTTCCTGAAGTTAAGCTCCACAAACAATAGTAGCTTAACCATCACCGAGATCCGAGAAATGGGATATATAAATTCACACATCCCCAAATCAAACTGCCACAATAGATCATTCTTTAATGCCCAGTCCGAAATGGGGGCTGCTGTAATTAAGCCTGCCTTATCGCAAGTGAGAATGGATGTGTAGCATAAGCTCGTTTTCATTGTATAAACTCAAATATTTGAAACAAAGGACATGAAACTAGAAATTGCCATTTTCGTGGATCCAAAAAAAAAAAAAAAAAAAAAAAAAAAAGCACCCTGGGGGGCATAGTTTAAGGGGAATGGCACCAGAAAGAATGGTTTGCAAATATGGGAAAATTACAGTATTATTAGTATTATTATTATTAGTCATTTAGCAGACACTTGTATATGATTTACTGGTTTTGTATATATCCTTTCTGAAATATGGTGCCGGGAGATAAAAACAAATGTGGCCGTAAAACAACTATTAATATTTTTTACCCCTATGGTGATTCTTTAATAGGCTTCGGCCAGCACAGGTTAACTGAACTAACATTTGAAAAATACATTCTTACTAGATTTAAAAAAAGAATCTAAAAATAGCAGCATTATAAAACTGAGTGCATGACTGAGTGATACATGCAGAGGGTACAACACATTCAGTATTTTCAGCTTCCTTGTTTATGGTGAATTGGTTATAATTTATCAGTTATTATTAAAGGATTATTTTGTATTAAAAAATGTATTGTGTACCGATATCTATACATTTTAGAAGCATTCATTCACTCAAATTGTCTTTAATGTTTACATGTAGGAAAAAAAAAGAAATAACCCACAGGTCTGCTCCCCCCGGCTGCAAATATGACTACTTGCACTTTGTTGAGAATTTCACCCCTGATTATACTGTTTACTCCACTTTAATAGGAGTGTATACGTGATGAACTTTAAGAGCCACCGTAGTAGAATGAGAGGGTTAGAGAGATTAGGGAAGTTCAAGATGGAAGATAGAACAGTGTATCTATTGTGCTATGTTCTGTTATTCGCTAAAGTAATACATAGTAATGTTTTTTTTTTTTTTTTTTTAATCAAGATGAGCCTCAGGTTTATGTATTAGTGCAGCTAAGGCTTAGAAAGTGCATTGCATTTACAAGCATTGGATCATGACCTCTATTTGTTTCATGAGTACTATTAGAATAATTCAGTTGCCCAGGCCCTCTTATAAAACACTATAGTTCAAATTGTTCTCTTGGCACACATTAAAATACATCCAATACTGTGATTAATAACATTTAGCAGTGTGCAAAGTTCATGGCGATTCTATCACTTCTTTATACCAGAAAAGTGATTCATTAAAATACACTGTTCAGCGTCTTCCAGGAGTCCATGATTATAAATATTACATTCAACCGAATGCCGCACTATTAATCTGCATTTGGATAATATGCTTATTCATTATGGCATGGATTATTTTAGCAAGTTTCCACGGATGATACACTTATTTTGCTGATAAATAACAGTAAAAACATGAGATGAGAGGATCAACAATTAAAAAACAATGAAGCATAGATTAGCCACACTAATTTATGCTTTTCTGTCTAAGAGCAGGCAGAGCTCCAGCATTTAAACAATATGGAGTGGTGGAGTGCAGCAGTAATGGAGATCAAAACCTCTGGTTCTGATAATTATACACAAACAAGTGCCTAAACTGTGTATTAACCCTCTTTTTATCTTGCACAAATCAATTTAACCCTTATTTGTCAGGATGTCTCTTATATTCAGTTTTGGTTAGGGTCTTGAACATTCAACAGCTGAACTTAGCAAGATTTTGCAAGGGAGAGACATTTGCGATTGAAGACCAGAGATATAGGAGATAGAAACTTGAGAAAGGCACTGAAAGTTCTGTATCTAAGCAACTGGAACTAAAGTATGACAGAAAGATGGCCTGCAGTTTCATAGCACTATATTAGGCCTACAGGATGCCAGAAGAAATTATTTATTTTTAAGGCAAGGCTATAAATATACGCTTCATAGAATAAACATTTAAGCAAGCATTTTGTGTAAACGATTGCTTAACTATCATAAGTAATTTCAATAAAATGTAGACAGGTTATAAAAATGATTAAATTTTATTTTTAAAAAATGTAAAAATCAATAAAGATCTGCATAAGATATTTAATTGGTTAAACATTTAGTTAAATACTATACTGTTAAGGTTGTTATTTTAGTTTATTTTTAAAGGAGGTTTATAGTATGACAGATGTGGTTGTATGATATAATACACAAACTGATGTAACTATCACTATTACCTGCTGTATTATTGAATTGTGGTTTGTCAAACTTGTACTTTACTTGAACAAAAGTTATTGTATTTCTTGCTCTTATTGTATTACTTGTATTGTAACGCTTGAAATGTTTTTGCTTACGATTGTAAGTCGCCCTGGATAAGGGCGTCTGCTAAGAAATAAATAATAATAATAATAACAAACTATAAAATCATCTGCCACATACAATATGATGAGGAAACATTTAATAGGCTTAAACCTTTGAAAAAAGCTTGGGTTTAAAACGGACGTCTCAAAAAAGTTTTGCCACATGTGTAGATACTGTAACAAAGAACCAAGATAGTTAAATTGTGCTTTATTATCTTCATTCCAGCATGTGTCAAATGCATAGACTGCACTCTGGCCAAGCTTTCTTATGAAAGCTTTTGGATTAACAACAACAAAAAGGGTTGCTGTAGCTGTTTCTGCTCATCATACTCCAAATTCATGAAAGCTTAATTAACAAATACTGCCTTGAATTTTGTTTGAAATTAAGAACAATCTGTATGTTATAAGTATAGTATTATGTGGGTTCCCTCTTGACTGTACTCTTTTTTGTCTGCTTTCAGGGGATAACCATTCAGTTAGCTCCAATAACAAAAGTGATAAGGTCCGTACTGCTATATGTAAAATCTAAAGGGAAAGAGCTCGCATTCAGAGCTCCATACTAATTCTCTGTGTGTAAGCTAACTACAATTGTCCCTAGTGATTTATGTCATCTGTGTGTTGTTCATACTGCTAATCCTCTATTGTTATCTCTGTGTGTTTGGCTTCGTTTGAGTGTATGTGTGGGTGGAATACCTCTAACTTTTGCTCAGCCTTTTCACACAGCACACCTCTATCAGAAAATAAAAGATGAAACTGTCAGCACTGTGGCTGACCTAGTAATAGCATTATACAGTATACACTTGATAGAAATGACAGTTTTCAAATGTCATCTAACTGCTTCTCTGCTTGCAGTGTTATCACCACCTGTGAACTATAATTGAGAGATCTCATAACCACTGGAATATTTCAATTTTAAACAGAGAGCTAACCAAAAATATATCCTAGATATAATAATAATAATAATAATAATAATAATAATAATAATAATAATAATAATAGATGCAGCTATCAACAGATTTTATTGATTATTTATGGCTGTTGTTTTTACGAGAGCCTCAATTATAAATTCAAAATATTGCCACAGCTGGATACAGCACTGGGGATTGGAATCACCCTGGATCGCATCAACCAAATATTAGTCCTGGGATAACCAAAGATAGGTGAATGATTCCCCAGAGCTGTAACATGCTGTAATAAAATACAGTTGTGGGCTATCTTGGCAGGTTATAAAGTACATTTGATCACTTTATAACTTTAGGATCTATAATAACTTTGTAAGACTGATATACAGGTCTTCTGTAACATTTCTGCAACTTTTTTTTCAAGAACTTGTTTAGCTGAGCAATTTCCAGAAGTTGAGAGTACCCATTTGTCCACATAAATCCCAGAATACAGCAGAGGTTAAAGGCAAAGTATATGTAGCTAACTACGGGTAGATATTGTTAGGCCTACTGTACAATGCTTTCTTGTTTATTTTTTTTGAACAATAGAGATGTATAATGTTTTGCTTAGATATAAAATAACCTGCCTAAGAGCTATGGTACATAGGGATGTCGGGGTCAATTCAGTACAGCACTTTATTACAAGTAAGGCTTCTGTTTTTTTGGTTTTTATTAATTTCATTTGTCTGTGCTTATTTTGAGCTATTTTTGGTTTTTTTGTAAATCGTTTTTTTTTTTTTTTTTTCGGGGCTTTCGCTTTTTATATACTGTATGAAATTATTGTTTTTGGTTACTTTCCAAAATGCGTGGGTGTTTTTTTCTGTCACACTATATAGCATAGTATAGTATTGTATAGTATAGTAACTCAACAGTACGTGCACACTTAAATTGTACCTTCTTTCCTTTGCTGTCTTCCACAACAAAATCCTTAAAGTCACGGGCACATTCTTCTGGGGTTTTTGTGTGTCTAGGCATTTTTTTACATTTCACCACAATTTCTGTTTTAAACCTAGTAACTTGTGAGCAGCTTTGGAGGACAAAGGCCAGCTCTGCATGTGTCCGCTTGAGCTCACCAGGCGCCTGGCCAGTAGGGTTCATGCTACTGCAAGCAGCCATGCTTTTCGAGCCGCTGTGCTTTTATCAGGTGATTCACTCTGGAACCCCATAAATGGCTGTATTCTTACTGTTTATACCTAACAATCGGATTGATGTTTTCATCAAACTTAAAACAAAATATTATTCCACTACTTTGCAACAGAACCAGAAGCTTTCTACAAGGTTTTGTGTTAGAGCCAAAAGAGGCTATGTGTATCACGGTATAAAGTACTAGAGATCTTTACAGTGGGTAGGACCACTTCGCTCCCGGTCCATTGTTAGTAGAAACAGGGCTGTCTTGTTCAGTGTTTAAATTTTCTTCAATTTGGGCCTTTGTAAAACATCTATTGCTTATTGCAATATGTTGAACACATTGGTGGGATCAGTTTATTATGACCTGGTTTCCGGTAGTGGTGTTCAAACTGTCTTGATGGATAGCTAACAGGCAATCACTTCATACAATTCACAAGCAGCTTATATACTGTAGATTGTTTTTCAAAAATCATAAATAATTTACCACTACATTATTTTTTAATTTACATACTTGGTTTGCCTCTCCATGCTGGATACCCTGAGATTTTCCCATCTGGAGTTCAGGAGATTCATCTGTTCTCGGATCTCATTTTCTTCATCTTCTGACAGCTTCCCTTCTGATAACAACTTGCCTCCAGCCTGGAGAACCTTTCCCACACTGCCCTGGTGAGATGTTAATTCCATCATGAAGCCCTGCAACACAGGTGAACAAGAGTCAATTACAGCCACCAAATTCAGGAGCAAGGAGTTTGGGAGCTGCTCTTCAGTTCTAGTTGCACACCACAGACATTTGTAACATAACTTTTTAGAGCAAGTGTCTTTCTGTAAGTAAGATCCAGGGGTGTATACTAATCACAGATTATATCAAAACGTTTTATTTATTTATTTTTTTAATACAATATTTGAATAACTGCAATAAGAACCACTAAGAGATGCAAATTTCAGAGATGGAGTAAAAAAATTATAATGACTGGCATGATAATCTGTTTTGTCTACTTAATAAAAACTAAATTAATATTCCAAGATGCCAGCACCAATTATTTTTGCCTTCACATTTACATAACCTGGTCCTCAAGGTATCTTACAGAAATATGCAGTCTCCAAAGCGCAATCTATTCTAAGCTACTGTGTATAGGTTTTCAGCTTGTGGTCCCATTTAACAAACCAAAACCATAATTCTGATACACTACACATAACAGAAGAAATCAGCAACACTCTTGCTTGCAATTAATATATTATACACACACACACTAGGGCTGTCAAGTCATTAAAAATGAATCGCGATTAATCTTGCGATTAAAACAACAAATCTTAGTTAATCTTGGTTTTAATCGCATATATCTCATTTGTTTGTTTTATTACTGATGCTATTATTATTATTATTATTATTATTATTATTATTATTATTATAAAGTTCTTCTTATTACCTATAAGGCCTTACATGGTCTTGGACCTTCTTATCTTTAAGATCTGCTGACCCCATATGTTCCTGGTCGTTCCCTGAGATCGGAAAATGCTAACCTTCTGACAGTCCCTAAAATGAATTTGAACTCGGAGCCAGGGCATTTAGTTATAATGCCCCTAATCTTTGGAACTTGCTACCGATTCATATCAGGAATGTGAGCACAATTGAATCTTTTAAATCCTGTTTAAAAACGTATTTGTTTGGGTCTGTTTATTTGTAACTAGATTATATATTATAGACACAGGCTTTTTATTATTATTATTATTTATTTCTTAGCAGACGCCCTTATCCAGGGCGACTTACAATTGTTACAAGATATCACATTATTTTTTTTCATACAATTACCCATTTACACAGTTGGGTTTTTACTGGAGCAATTTAGGTAAAGTACCTTGCTCAAGGGTACAGCAGCAGTGTCCCCTACCAGGGACTGAACCCACAACCCTCCGGTCAAGAGTCCAGAGCCCTAACCACTACGCCACACTGCTTTAATATTTCTTTTGTAAAGCGCCCTGGAATGCTTGCAATCAAGAGTGCTATAAGTGACATTTTGATTGTATTATTATTATTATTATTATTATTATTATTATTATTATTATTATTATTATTATCCAAAAAACAAGTTGGATAATAAATACGACTTTATATATTTTGTTTAAATATAGCTGATATGGGCTCCCGAGTGGTGCATCCAGTAAAAGCACTCGCGTAGAGTGCAGGATGCGCCCTACAGCCTGGACGTCGCCGGTTCGAGTCCAGGCTATTCCATTGCCAACCGAGGACGGGAGCCCCCAGGGGGCGGCGTACAATTGGCCAAGCGCCACCACGCGGGAGGGAGGATTAGGTCAGCCAGGGTGTTCATGGCTCACCGCGCATCAGCGACCCCTGTAGTCTGGCTGGGCGCCTGCGGGCATGCCTGTAAGCTGCCCAGAGCTACGTTGTGCTCCGGCGCTGTAGCTCTGGGTGGCTGCATGGTGAGTCTGCAATGTTAAAAAAGTGGTTGGCTGATAGCACACACTTCGGAGGACAGTCTGTGTTCGTCTTTGCCGCTCCCGAGTCAGTGCAGGGGTGGTAGCGGTGAGCTGAGCCTAAAAATAATTGGATAGCCAAATTGGGAGAAAATAATAAAATAATTGGCGATTACTACATTTAAAAAATAAAAAAAATGTCCATTGTAAATACCATATGGGAGATACTGAAATTGAAGAAAGAATCTATGAAAAAGATCTAGGCGTTTATGTTGACTAAGAAATGTCTTCATCTAGGCCAGTGATTGGCTGACAGCACACGCTTCAGAGGACAGCGTGTGTTCGTCTTCGCCGCTGAGTCAGTGCGGGTGTGGTAGCGGTGAGCTGAGCTAAACAAAAATAATTGGACACTATTAAATTGGGGAGAAAACTACAAAAAAAAATAATAATTGGCGACTACTAAATAAAAAAAAAATATATATATATATATAGCTGTTACAACATAAGTAAATAAATATTGACTTACATATTTTGTTTAAATATAGCTGATACAGCAGATATAAATAAATATAACATAAAATGTTTTTGAAATTCATACCGTATAGTTAATATATAAGTATAAGTATACGTTTTTCTCTGTCTCTGTCTAGTTTGCTGACTGCTGCATAATCCAGTTTATATTCTGCCCGTCATATTTGTTTACATCGTCGAGTTGAATTTGTTTGAATTTCAGAAAGTCGGAAAACAGTGACAGTGATGTTTTAATCACCATTTTAGTGTTTGGAACATCTTTCTTTTGTAGTATGTTTTGTAATTCATTTTCTGTCAACTCACAGAATCGGTGTTCAGCCATTTTCTCTTGTGAAGAGTGCAGGGGATAAAGGCGTTCCTTTGAAAAGGGGTGGGACTGAGAGTGATGTGAACCAATCATGTCTCTGTTTCATTTTATTTTGCTGGCTTGCTGGCAAATTATAGAACACTTTCTTTGACAAATCCATAAATGTTTTATATCAATATGTAATCAATCTGCAGGTATGAGCATTCAGTGCTTTAATATAATTTATACGATGTTGAAAACTGTATATATAAACAAGCAGACACACACACACGTGTAAATTATTATACATGACTATATCATTTATTTTGGCGACACAGTATTTGTCAGGTTCAGATGAACTGATACTTTTTCAGGTCCCAGTAGACTCAGCATTAATATACCAAAAACGTTATTCATTGATATGTATGAATTTCACTTATGAGAAGAATATTCTGTATAAAACAGGCACCACTACGTAGGTATGACTCTTTTGTTACATCGCCTATCACTGCCTCTCATCAGCTGTGACAGAAAGAGACACTTATTGCAAAGCGGAAGGTTCTTTTTTTTTTCTGCACACACTCCCCAGCCCCTCTGTTACCAGGGGAAGTCAGGAAGCAATCAGCACAGCGCACAAACAAACTAGATGCTGACAAAAGCCTGGTGTATTAATACAAAAATAAGTTTCTAAATATTGTATTTTTCTAAGCAAAATAGTCTTACAGTAATATTCAAAGTAAAATATAATAAAATATAATTATAATAAAATGCATGTTTTTCAGTTTGGAAACATAGTGCATGGCTTTCTCATTACAATCACCCTGGAGCAACATGGAAGGACTCAACCATCGTAGTAGACATTATATTGGACGAAGATGAAACATGGCCTACTTACAAACAGAATGATTTTTACCTAGCCATGTTGTTTATTGTGTATTGTATATTTCTACTTCAGTACTATAGCACAAAGCATCAAAACAAAATAACTACTAGTGCTCCCTATAATACATTTTGGTTATGTCAAATGCACTTTTTTCTGCTGCTTATTCCAAACAGAATACAAAGTTCAAAGCTGGCACATGTGACCTGGACCTGCCCTGCTTCAAAGTGTAAATCACTGTAGACGTGCTGCATGTCAAAAGCGCTGTTAACATCGACTTGTTCAACGGTATCAAAAACATGCACTTTAGAAATGTACAGGCAATGAGATGGACCGATGGCATATCAAGATGGTAAAGATTAGAAGCTGTAGTTTTAAACACAAGAAGAAAATGCCACATTCTAAGGTTAAACATCATAGACATCCCAACAATGTAATGTCTGCTATGTAAAGTACTGTTTTAGGTAAGGCTGTCCATTCAGTAGGCTGTGAACCAAAAGTGATTCTCATTGGTTTTGACAGAAGCCCTTGGCCTTAATAACGAAAAGGCCACAACATGTACTAGTCCTGCCTAACTATTATTTCACCTCATTCACCTCTGAGCTGCTTGTGCTGTGGTATCTGAAATCTGCCCAAACTCTGTAGCTTCACACAGCCGTGCCTGATTCCATGTGAATTGTTACTTGAGGCTGCTGACAATGTTAAAAAGAAGTGGCCTCCACAAGGGTTAAGGTTGTACTCCATTGGCATTTAACAATTAAAAGCAGTGGGTGTTTTCCAACCTCCAGATACTTGGGAGGAAATAACATCTAATGAGGCTCAAGTTAGAACAGTAATTGACCAATGAGTAGCAGATGTTGCCAATTTAGAAAAATATGGCTACAGGAAACTATAAAAAAAAAAACGTTGAATGCCAATAAAACCCTTATGCCACTCATGTGCTTTTTAACTTATTAGCTACAACGTGCATCTAATAAAAGAGAACATGAACCATGTCACTGACTAACTATGAGAATTGTTTTAACTTCATTTATTTTCGATTGACACTAACAAGAAAAATAGATGCAAACTTTGATTGTATAACTGTGATGCCTTACCACTCGATCCATCTTGTTTTATGGCTCCTTCTGTGAACCCCCCCCCCCCTCAACTATAGGTCTAAAGTCTGAAGTCACTTAAAAGATAAATCTCATATCTACAAGCCATCCACACTAACTAAATAATGCACGATCAACACGTGATTGCCATTCACTGCATTCACAATTGTGTTTTCAAAATGTGATGATTGCGTATCATGTAGGTAGTCTGAATAGGGTATAAGTACAGTGTTGACACTGTATGCATCTCCTGTTTAATCATTAGTGCAACAAAAGTGGAAATGAACAGCACAGCTATCCCATCCCTTTGGGGCCCAGGATAAGAGCATCAGATGGGAATACTTTGGTTCTGGGTTGCTTTTCTGAGATCAAAAGTAGTTCCAAGGAAGAGATTACACCGCAGAGGTCTCCTAACTGTTAAAATTCATGCTTAAGGAAGGGTTTGTTTTTCAGGAGAGTGATGTGAAAGTTTCTTTGTAAATAAGAAAGATAAAGGGGGGTTGTAAAGTCACTCAGACACATTCCTATACAAACTGATGAACTCCATCATTTATGACATGTTTTGTGTCACTATAGATATAAATGCTACAGATTATGATGATGATGATGACTGGTGCTCAAACCCAAAATGATTCTCATGTAATAATCTTCATGATCACAGACCTGCTTGCAGATCACACCATACAGACTGGAACTTTTTGGAGGTACTCACTTGACTCTTTCAGTTTATTTCAATTCAGGACCTTGTTCCAACCACGTCCTTAATTATTTAATTATCATCTAGTTTCAATTTAATAATAAATACCTGTTTGGAAGAGGTTAAAAGTGCAAGGTTAATCAAATTCAAAATGCAGAAGTTCTTTACTTTCAAGTGAGGGAGATTTAGGGTGAATAATTCCCTGTTCGGTACAAAAAGGCTAAATATAACCTTTGACCTGGAATGTTAACAGCCATGCTGCCTTTAGACCTGTATATGGTTGACGTATTTTATTAATTGACAAATAAAATAAATAATAAAACAAATCATTGTCAGCCATACCAGCTAAGTACAGTATCGGTCATTACCTCTGGACTGTATCCGAGCCTACCTCATGGGTGTGAAACTGCTCCTTGACCTCTTCCACATCGCTGGAGACATCTCCATGTGTGTGCAAAGCATCCTCAGCTGACAGAAGCCATGTTAGCACCTCTTCCAATGCACTCTGGTAGCTGTCCAGGTGAACTTCAGCTTCCATCAGCGGGCTGCCCACAACCTTGCCTTCCTGGGCTTCAGGCTTCAGCCAAACAGGAAATCAAGTGGACGATCAACAATTAGAGGATGCTCAGTCTTTCACTACATTAACTAATCAATAGCATTAGGGATACCTTTATTGCTATGGATAAGTCATCTAATAATTCTTACAGCAGGCAGACAATTAGAGGTGGTAATATTAATGCCACCAGAAAACCAAAAATAACAATAAATGAATAAATAAATAAATAAAAACTTAATTCAGTAAAGGTATTCTGGCTTCTAGTTCTTTTTGGCAGAGCAGCTAATGATTGTACTTGCCATTATTGCAGCCCAATTATCTGAAAATCTTTTGCTACCTAAGCTATTACTTGTACATTAAGTTCTCGTTTGTATTCCATAAGCTCTCATTTGGCTCACTTACATTTAAAGCAACAGGAATTTTGAACTGCAACAGTTTAACACTCAGATACGTGTGAGCTTCATGGCACTCGCATCTGCTGTAATTACTACACAATTTTATCAGGCTAGTCTTATGTAACACAGCAGCATAAAATAATGCAAAAAATGTCAGAAAATAGTCTCAGACTTATGTGTTTTTTGTCAGAAAACAAATATAAAAAACAGCAGTGACCAACAAGCAGGGAAAGACAAGCCACACGTTTAAATGTGTTATGTTACCAGATAGTACTGTATGTCTCAAACTGAAGCTGTCAACATGCATGTCTTCGTTCTACGACACCTTGTATTAAATCATACCAAAGGTTGCCTATTTTGTTGCATGTTTTTTTTTAGAGATACACTAATACATCTGGATTTTAAGACTAATAACTTATAAGGACTGTTCAGAGACAAACTGTCTGGTGTGACCCTAATTATAGACGGTTTATTTTCAGTTTCCTTTTGTAGAACGATCAAGTTATACAGTATAAAGAAACGTTCTACACACAATAGTTTAAAAAAAAACCAAAAAAAAACACACGCACAGAGTACAAATTAGCTTCTTCAGAGAAAGTTCCAAAAAAGGCGGGCACTTATTTAATCTTGGCACTGTAAAGTCAAAAATAAGTCACAATAGCTTCATTGTTTTTATCTGCACTACTTAATAGTAAATCTTTTCTGTTGTAACTCTCCAACACTAATTACTGTCTGTAAGCCACCATGGGCAGACACAAACAAAAAAGGTTGATCACTTTATTGGATGCACAGTTTGTGATATATGTGTATGGCTGTCATTTCAACATTCTGGGCTAGATTCTCAATCCTTTCTTTTTTTTTACTGCAAACCATTATCAGTAAATATAAATACATAAGAAAACTCTAATGGCTGGTTTCACAGACCCTGATTAGGAATAATCTTGGACTACCGAATATATACATTTACGAACGGAAGTCCAAGAATACGGTAGCGCTGATCAGGGTCTGTGAAACCAGCCATTAAAACTAGTAAGAAACAACTTCACACTTATGAAAAGAGATCTTTATTTCTTTGGAAACTTTACTAGGTTAATTTTTCCTTTATGAAAAAAAAGCTTTAAAGAGCTTTGAGAATCCTGTATCACATTTAATAAAGATACCTACATTTATTATTTATAAATACTCCATCCATGTAGTGCCTAATCATGAAGCAATTGCAAAGGCAAAGACAATTATTCAGAGAGGAAAAAAACAACTGAAACAGTATAAAATTGCCCAAACTTACCCAAGAATTCAATTTTAATTATAGCACTGTTATCATTAGAGCGGCTTTTATAAATAATATATATAATAAAACAAAAGGAGGCTGTGTGGTCCAGTGGTTAAAGAAAAGGGCTTGTAACCAGGAGGTCCCTGGTTCAAATCCCACCTCAACCACTGACTCATTGTGTGACCCTGAGCAAGTCACTTAACCTCCTTGTGCTCCGTCTTTCAGGTGAGACGTAGTTGTAAGTGACTCTGCAGCTATTGCATAGTTCACCCACCCTAGTCTCTGTAAGTCGCCTTGGATAAAGGCGTCTGCTAAATAAACAAATAATAATAAAAAACTGTAATCATTAAGTAATCACACTGTTATCAAAGTTTTTTTTTTTTTTCAGTTGGCTACTTTTTAAAAGCTACTATAAGGATAGCACTGCCATAATTCAAATACAATCCTTCTGTTAGTGGCAGGAAGGTGTGCTTAAATTGGTGTCCTGTGTAGTTTTTTTTACCAGTTTTATACTTTGTACAGCCACAACGTAAACCTGTGCTGTATGACTCACCCTGCACACCATGCGGCTGTGCTTTTACCAGTTAGTTGAAGCAGACATGTACACACACACACACATGTACACAAATCGTAAGCAACAATAAATAAAATATATTATAGCAATAGTAGAGACAGACCTGGGGAGAAAAGCGCCTCCTCTTTTGGTCAGATGACATGACATAAGCAGCTTGTGTGTAGGCATAGCTTTTGTAGCGTGGTTTAAGAGAAGGAGAGGGGGTGCGCACACGGCCCTGTGCAACACTGACTGTGATCTACGAAGGAGAGATGAGAAGAAGAAAAAAGCAGACAAAACATTGATATAGGTGGAAAGAAGAACAGAGAGGTGATATAAAAGTAGAAAATGAAGGAATGCCACACACATACCAACACACTTGCGATAAAAGCGACAAGAAAATGATTGCCTGGAGCTAAGTGAATTTGCAGAGTCCTGTACTTTCTTTTTAATTGCTCATTAAAAACAACTTCAGAGGCTCCAGAGTCTATAGCCTGGAGGTCGCCAGTTCGAGTCCAGGCTCTTCCATTGCCGACCGTGGACGGGAGCTCCCAGGGGGCGCCGCACAATTGGCCGAGCGCCGCCGGGGGGGGGGGTTGGGGGGCCTAGGTCGGCCAGGGTTTCCTCGGCTCACCGTACACCAGTGACCCCTGTAGACTGGCCATTTTTGCACAAGCAGCAACAAACCTTTATTTTATAGCCATTTGATGCTACTGTTTATACTGTTATAGGTCTCACCTGCTGGGAATATCGTTGTTGATGCTGGATCTGAAAATGTTCCTCCTGAGTCACCTTTGTGTTCCGGGGTAGAGTCTCCACTTCTCGGATGGCTTCAATGGTTACTTGTTGGGGCAGGACTTGAAAGAGCGATGTGACGTACATAATGATGGACTTTTTGTCTGGGTGTGTGGTTGCAATGTCTGTCAATAGAAAAAACAATGTTTGGTAAATTGATCCTAATTCTGAGTGAAGGCAGCATTTAACCTATATAAGCCAATCAGACTGAGGAATTAGACATTCTTAATAAGCAGGGTGATTTTGCCAGGGGATTCCTCCAGAGACTGGGAGTAGGTGTATGCAGCTCCAAATTGCCCCTGGCTGCTTCTTTGCATTCCAATGAGATAGAAACTAATTTTAAAATGGTACTTATTACCTCGTTCAAGCAAACTAAGATATCTAATAACTACTTTATGAAGGAAGTATTTGTTTTTTGAAATTCTTAGTCTTGATTAGGTAGTTTGCCATAGCCATCCGGTTTACTGGTATATAAAAATATACCCTTCTATGTTCTCAAGAAAGGTCTTAAAATACAAATAGTAAATATGTTGGGGACATAATGGCTATCTCAGTAAGTGACCATGTCATGGACTTCATCAGATTACACTCTCAAGCAAATACATCATATTAAGACTTTTGTCAGATAAGCTAATGTACTTCCAAGAACCTGATTATTGTGTTCATGCTTTTTTAAGTGAAGAGCTTGTCATAGTTTATGATTGTATTAGACTGTTGGCTTTTAAGAGCACCTTTTTGTCATAGCATGTATTCATAATACCATCATTTGTGCCAAAAATGAATCTGGTCCATCAAACGACCTTCCCAATTGACAATTCATTAAATTAATGAATAAATAGGTAGATGAATAAATAGGTATTACATACACATGAATATATTAATTTAGAAGCACTTGAGATTATGGAGCATATATAATCATGTAATAACAATGTAATTATTATTGGGTCATAACTACCAATGGTTCTTGTTCTTACATGGTAACTGCAATGTGTAGCATATACGTTTTGTGTGAATAAGATGTTAATCTGAATTGTAGGGCATAGTATGAGTTATTTGCATATATATATATATATATATATATATATATATATATATATATATATATATATATATATATATACACAGTATATATCAATGTTTTTGATTTTTTAATAACAGTCTTCAAGATTTCATCAATATCAAACTTTACTTTATGCATAAAAATGTACTTCATGAATATTTTTGTTTAAGCTCTACAAACCATGTCTGCATTGTCAACATTTAGGATAAGAGCTGTACCTCTACAAAGTACAAGACAGCAGTGCTGATCGAACAGACAAAGGCAAAGAAGACAGTAAAATGGAACAGTATTGGTACTCTGAGATTCTTATTGTGATAAGCTATCAAAACACTGCAATAGGTTTTCAGAGTAGTAACAAGCACAAAAAAGGACACATCCTTAAAAGACACTACTCGTCTTAACAGTCTGATTAGCATTTCCATTCGCTGCTGGTAATCAAAAATCTGTATGCTAGGGAGATCACAGTGGCCATGACTCATGTTTATAGTAAATCACATGGCCACGACATTTAAAATTACTTTTTAAAAGTGGATACAATAAAGAACAAGTGTAAAAAAATGTTATATTTATTACTAGACACAGAACAATTAGAAAGCGAGTAAACTGGTCTGCATCTGTAAATACTGAAGTTCACTATAGTAACAAGCCATGGGTATAGAGCCATTCACTCCAAGATTAAAATTTAAAATACTGGATGATTACGCAGTTTAAAATGCAGCCCTGCTGTCATTACTCCAGAGTGAATAATATTATAGCATTCACAACGAACAAGCATCCAATAATGTTGCTTGGCAACTTATGTGCAAAAAATCTTAGCTAATAAAAGTGAAGAACAATGTTATAAAATACTATACATTGGGCTTCTTCCTGAATCGCTCTTTGACTATTTAAATTAAGTTTGATTTGTGTAAACTTGTTGCCATCTTCCAGTGCAAATTGAGACACTTAAAAAAGCCACTGAGCATTCATCTGCACCAAACCTGGTGTGAAGTAGATACAGGACTGCTGATTGAGGATATTTTGTTGCTGCTACTATTACTAGGTTGTGGATTTGCATTCAAGTCAAAACCAGGTTGGAGATTAAATGGTTAAAAAAAAAAAGTGGAAGCTGCTGTCCTGATTTGACCCCTCACTACAGGAAAACTGTTCAGAGACAGGAGAGTGAGACCAGCTTTTTTTATATAGCCTGAAGAGGCAATTTGCTTTTGAAAGTGAAAAACTACCTGTACACATTTATAAAGATCATAAAATAGTCATGTTTATCCACTGGCTGCTTTTCACAAAGGTCAAATAACCTCATTTCATGACATTTATCAACAATATATTTTTGGAGCACTATGGATTTTTTTTATGCAATAGAAAAAGATAAATTATATTAAACATAATTGATATTGTATTGTGCATGCTGAAAACCTAGAGCCAAAACAACTTCTCAAATACACTATAGATGCCTATTCACCTCAACTGTGAAGCAGCAGTACCAATACATTTACTATATGTATGTATGTATATATGTACGTATGTATACAGTATATGTATATATCTATGTATACAGTGTATGTATGTATGTCGCTATGTATGTACAGTATGTACTAAATGCATGCAGGGCAGCAGTGTGGAGTAGTGGTTAGGGCTCTGGACTCTTGACCAGAGGGTCGTGGATTCAATCCCAGGTGGGGGACAGTGCTGCTGTACCCTTGAGCAAGGTACTTTACCTAGATTGCTCCAGTAAAAGCCCAACTGTATTTGGGTAATTGTATGTAAAAACTAATCTGATATCTTGTAACAATTGTAAGTCGCTGTGGATAAGGGTGTCTGCTAAGAAATAAATAATAATAATATGTAATTTAAGTGGAGGCTGCCTTATTTATTATTGCACGCTTTACCTCCTACACATTAGCAATGGGAAGTAAAACCTGAAGTGATGTGACTTTCCAACTAAATATTTCAAGTTCAGGTTTTATCATTGTGAACATTGGCCACCTACAATTAGTTAGCCAGGGAACAAGAGTATTATTCTAAAATAAATACATGCAGTCTTCATACCGGTTATAAAAACATACTACAGATTAAATACTTTTTTTTATCTTTTCAAATTAAGTTAGTTTTTTAGGCCAACCAAAAATTAAATAACTATTAACATCAATACGCACAACTGTATGAATCACCTAGTTGTAGTAAAAGCCTAACCTTAACTGAAAACTATTTGTTTTTGTTTGTTGTGTTTTATTTCTTTTCAATTCTCATTCAAACAATAACAACACCATTGCAAGCATCCTCCTTTTTCTGCTATCCCTGTCCTTCGCTCTTCTCGTTTACACAAATTCTCTCACCAGCACCTCTCTAAACCTTCCAATCTGATCTCCCTGCCTCTGCCTCCTCCCTGCTCTTCTATCTGATGCCCTCTGGAACAGAAACACGGATCTCCCCTGAAAACACTGTTACTCCAGCTGCTCTCCTCTCTCTATGTTCTTTCTCATTCTCCCCATTCCTCAGGACGAGGTGAGGGAATGGGATTCCTACTTTTTACTTCCTGGAACTTCTCAATTCCCTCTGCTCTCTCTACCCTCTCAGTCACTGCTTTCAAATGTCATGCCATTGAATTGCACTCTCCCTGTCATCTGCTTCTCATAGTTCTCTATCATCCCCATGGTCCTCCTACTCATTTCACTGATGAACTTGATTTCTTCCTTTCCTCTACCTCTACCTCTATTCCTGTATTTTTTAGGTGACTTTAATTTTCATCTCTCTAACTCAACTCATTCTACTGTTTTTTCCCCCTTCTTAATTATTTTTCTTTTCAACTCTCACATTCACCTCCTACTCATATTGCTGGTAGTCCTGAGTTTCTCTAGAGACTGCTCTCTCCCATCCCCTACTATTACCCCCCTCTTCTCCTCTGATCACTTTTTCATCTCCTTTTCACTTCTTCTATCCTCAGGTCACTCATCACGGTAGGTTTTTCCTCATAACTCTCAGATAGGGTTGTCAACAGGCTCCAGAATCTCAGGACACTTTAAGGCAGGTGTGGAAGGGTGGGGGTATTCACTGACATGGGAGACAGAAGATTGGGGTTGAAAACACCACTCAGGTGCACTGTTTTATTTTTACCAGCTGGTGGCACTGTGGTTCCGCTGTTCCCCTATACCAAGGATGGTAAAGAGGGTTACGGTCCAAGCACTCGCAGGTGCCTAAAAATAATAATTCAAAACAGAAGGTACAAAGAAAAATAGAAAATAAAACACAGAAATAAAACTATAAAACAAAAGTGCTGCTTACGCAGTGCTCCCACTGCCGCTATGCCGGTCAGCTTAGGTCTCTGTCCTACGCTTCGCTGTGCACTATACACTAGGGTGGCCAAGGTTCCCCTGTCACTACACACGTCCCCTCGAGTACCTAACCATATATTTTAATAAATGGTTTGTTTAAGGCTGGCTGTCTTCCTCAGCCGTGCTTGCCTGATTTTATTCTTCTTGCTTCTACCACTGGCGTTCCTGCCTGGTGTTTGTGTATGCTCGCCTCCTCAGCTAGAGTCACTGGGCTTCCCCTGTCATGGCCACCCGAATGCACAACCAAGCGCAGTTCTTAAGGGTTGAGCAATCCCCCAAGGCCCGCCTCTCAGCCACTCAGAGAGAGGGAAAGCCAACACACCCACTTCCCCACCTCTCCGTGTCATCACCATGACTGACAGGCGGATCTTACGAGGCTGCTGCCCTCTTCCTGCATAACCACGCATACGCCAGATAGTCAGCACAGACCTCCCCTGTTACAGCAGGTTAGGTTTTTTTTTAACTCACCTCTCTAAACTGCAATGTATTCGACATGTACAGTGAGTGTGAATTGCTGCAGCAGTTTAGTAAATGTATTTAATTGTTTCATTGTGGTGGCGATTCTATCCAGAGAGCCTCGTAACAATGATTAATCGTATTGCTTTAATTTTTTTATACAGTAAACAATATCTATCAAAATAGCGCAACACCATTATTATAACTTTGCACTCACCTGCACTCTTTCATTTAACCTTGTGGCAGCAGGTAAAGTTTCTATTTGTTTAATATTTCTTGTTTCACACAGTCCCATCCAGTCAGAGATTCAGAAAGCCAATCAGCTGCTGTATAGGTCTGATTGATGGAAACGATCCTCGCAGGTATGTGTGTGCTTTTGGTAACAACTAAGTAAAACAATTCAGTTAATTTAGCGACAGTTCACACAATTCACTTTCACTTTACTGAATACATTGCAGTTTAGAGAGGTGAGTTACAAAACCTGACCTGCCTTAAAGTGTCCCGAGATTCTGGAGCCTGTTGACAAACCTACTCTCAGATCAGGTGACACAGGTTGAAACGTCATTAAAGAAAATAGTGGGTTATGGCAAAGATGCAGCTCTCCTTTCTTGTAAGGTAAAGTAAACAGTTCTATATTTTGACGTTGTGGTGGGAGGGGGCTAGCGGTAAATTGTGTAAGTTTCAAACTGAAATCTTATTCAGGGATATATTTCCATTCGTTAATAAAAACACTATGAACTAAAAGGCTCAAAATAATAGACCCTTGTTAGTAGCTGCCAGTCTGTTTTTCATTCAACAGTTTCCTTCAGTTTTTCTTGACAGTTTTGTAGATTCGTATTCGGTCGTATCTTTTGAGAGTTGGCTCCCCATTTTTACTGTCTAACTGCATATGCCTTAGCTGTAATTACATAGGCACTTAGAATTACTGTTTATTGCACATCACAAACAACAATATACAAAACAATTAAAAACAAAGCATTAATATCGTACTGTTATCATATACATATGTCTTGCAAAATAACACAAAGCAAATTAAATATCTACTTGCTGAAGTGGTTTTTATTTTAGCCAACGAGGTGTTCACGTGCGGCAGCAATGCACTAGCAAAAGTCACAGGGCAGTGACATCAGCTCCCTAGCAACAAGCCTCCTATGTTAGGAATGGATTCTATCAATGCAGCGGGTATGTGCATTTGAGAAAGGAGAGCAAAACTCATGAAATTATTTGGAGACTGAAGTTGATGAGAAGCAATGACCCTCCACTGTACGAATTAAAACAGGGTGCTGCTTTTTATATGAAAAATGAGAAAAAGCAGGTTGCGCAGAGGATT
This sequence comes from Acipenser ruthenus, assembly GCF_902713425.1. Classification (NCBI taxonomy): domain Eukaryota; kingdom Metazoa; phylum Chordata; class Actinopteri; order Acipenseriformes; family Acipenseridae; genus Acipenser; species Acipenser ruthenus. The sequence continues at coordinate 36,161,812 of NC_081196.1, forward strand.
TATACTGGACCCTGATGCCCCCAATAAAATGAGGGAGTGGTTGTACAGTATTTATTTGTTAGCCTATTTGTTTTTCCATGGGTCACTCGCTATATCGCGTCCCTCGATATATAGTGGATTTATATTGGACCCCGACACCCGCATTAAATCGAGTGGGTGGTTAATAATAATAAAAAATAATAAAAACCTGCAACTTATCAAAGGCGAATTTAACATACAGATAATAAATTAGCTGTATGTTCCATCATAACTGATGTCGGCCTCAGCCTGTACATCAGTTAATCCTTTAAGTATATCTCAGTGGAGAGTTCTTGTGTTTAATAAAATAAGTTACATTTATTGAATATCAAAGCGTATGCAACAAATGAATAAGTTTATTAACCCAGATCCTGGTTGAAAGCAATTCTTGTACTGTAGGTATGCATGGTAATGTACAGATACACACCATACTTTTAAATATAGAGATCATTTATTAAAATAACATTAATGTACTGTATAGGTGTGTATTTTCCGTTAACGCTTTAAAACAATGGCTACAAGTTCATATGAATTTCAGTCGTTTCATAGGACTGCATAGGAGTAGCATCTAAATAACACATGTTTTGTTGTTTTTTTTGTAATGGTTTTTCAAGTCCTTAAAAGCATGGGTACAAACTTGTTGAGAAGCACCAGAGAACACAAACGTTTTGCATCTTTAAGGGAAAACTAAGCTATAATGACATTCATTAAAAGACTCTCTTCACAGTCAGTCAACTTTGATAGCTGTAGGATGTTATTTTATCATTGCCATTATAAAGAATAATAATTATTAGGAATAAAAAAAGCAATTTTACTGTCCAGGATCGCAATATTTTTAACAGTGAGGGTAAACACACAGTGTGTATTTGTTTTTCTTTTTCAGAAAGCATATTTTCTCTGTTCTATAATGTATTGACCTGATAAAAAAATCAATTTTTAAAGTTTTTCAAACCTAATTTGCTGTCATGAGATGCAGTCTTCCACTTTTTTTAATTCTAACTTTAATTTGTATCTGCAATTCTGAAGGGAGCTATGGTGTAGAAACTTCACAATTAAAACTGATTAAGCATTAGATTATGATTTATACCCTTAAGCAAAAACAAATACAATACTATAAAATTTACATAGGATGATTCATTATGTTTCAACAAAGCCAAGCACGGTGCTAGGCTCTGTACATGAGAAGATGTTGATTATACCAAAATATGTAAAGTACATTTGTCATTTACACTTCAATGTTATGATATAACACATTATTCAAAAAGAACTATTGCTTTTAGGATTACAAATGAAAAATTAGCGTAAATGTGTATTCATTTTACTCATTATGCTTTAAGGCACTGCTTTCCCTTTTGAAGAAACTGTCATGTGACCCTCAAACCCCTTCTCTCTTGAATAAGGTATTGGTTCCTTTTGAATGGAAGGCTCATACAGCCAAAGTAACTGGTCCTTCGATCAAACCAACTTCATTTCTCTAGGGGTTACCACTGAACGATGGAAATGGTGCTTGGGAATGCTTTGGAGCCCTCTGATATGAAAAATAGTGATTTCTGGCCAACTCAGATTGGATGGAAGGAATACATAACAATAGTCCTCTGTGATCAAATTAAAATGTATGAAAAAAATAGTTATCCGTCCAGAACCATTACTAGAAACTCTCTCTGAAAAGAGGGATAGACAGGCATGTGTCTGGACTAATATGTGGATGTCAAAGATGTAGAACCGGGCTGCCACAAGCAGAACCAAATCCGTGTCCTGCATGTACCCATATGGTAAAACATTGCAGAACAATGTTTAAATGTAATGATCCACAAGGATTATTTTCTCATTTGAATGTTAAATCAGACAATGTAAGGATAATTGAATGTATGGGATGTAATGTAACTCATCCAGTGAAGTGGGCTCACTTGGGAAAACTAGAAAGCAAAGATGGAAAACTTGCTACAAGGGTTCTGATATCCTGTAGATACCAGGCAATTGATTTAGCGCTGGATTCCAGATCCTGGGGTGGCTTTCAAGGAACTGAGAGTAGAGCTAGACGAAGATTTCCAATCCTGCTGGGAGTACTCTGATATCCTGGACACAAACTGGATACTGTGTTCAAAAGACCATTGGAAGAAAAGCAACTTATTAAGGGCAAGAATGCTGAGACAGCTTATGCAGAAATATTATTGTAGAAATCTGTAAGCCTAAATGAATAAATAAAACACTGACCTAATTTAATAACCTTGATAGGGCCTCAGGACAGCTTCTCACTTTCTACTCTTTTTTTGTGGGAGTACCAGGATTCTTATGGTACCAGAAAAATATATTTTAACAACCAAGGCTGAACACACTGACATTACAGGTGTTGTAAGTCAAGGACCCTTCGGTTTTATAATCTTTATTTTAACAAGTGAGAGGAACTCCATGGTACAAGAATATATATTAATAGTTTTAGAGAAGACCTCATATATCCTTATCTTAGAAAAATTGGAAGTAGCTTGGAACCAGAAAGTATATTATTAATTTTAGAGATAAAGGTTGTCTAACAAACCAGATGTTTTAGGTTTAATTAAGCTTTCTGATGCACGAAGGAGAGAAAAAAGTCCTATAAATATGGGAGCAAAATTAAAATTAGGTATCAGTGGAGTTTGGTAACACAGACTTACTGGTCAGTCTTTTGAAGACCTCTCTGTGAAGCTGACTAGTTGTGTTATTGTTATTATTATTTATTTCTTAGCAGACACCCTTATCCAGGGTGACTTACAATTGTTACAAGATATCACATTATTTTTACATACAATTACATTATTCTTTTTTTTTACACATTATTTTTACATACAATTACCCATTTATACAGTTGGGTTTTTACTGGAGCAATCTAGGTAAAGTACCTTGCTCAAGGGTACAGCAGCAGTGTCCCCCACCTGGGAGTGAACCCATGACCCTCTGATCAAGAGTCCAGAGCTCTAACTACTACTCCACACTGCAGCACAAGGCTGTTGCACTCAGCCTTGAGTTTGGACGACTGTCATTTCTTTGTTCTGTTTTATATTTTACGATATACTTCTCTGTAGGAGGGTAAGCATAATCATGAATTTATATCTCACCTATACTGAAGCATGATGCTATAGGATAGGATTATTATTAGCTTTAGAGATTGTATGCAATTAGTGTAAATGGGTGCCTTAGACTGCCTGTAGGTACGTGTTGTAGCCATATTGCTTTATATATTATTAATGCTGTTAGTTTGCAAAGACACCAGACGGCCTGGACTGTCTATAAGCTAGGATTCAAATTAGATCTGTGATCACTCAATCCATTTAAGCGTTAATAAACCAAAGGAGTAAATATATACTCTGATTAGTTCATCTTTGAATACCTGAGTCTGTGTGACTGATTATTCTTGATTAACTGTTGTCTGGGTATGTGAAAATCTGTAAGCCAGTACACAAACAATACACTATAGGAATTTATTCAATTGTATTTGCCCTCCTGTTTGCCTCCCCTTATTGTACTAGAGAATTAAAGAAGGGCATGAATGTGACAAAACAATCACTTTAGAATCATTTGGCACCAGATTCTGGCTTTCATCACAAGCCTGCAGAAACTAAGTTCACATGGGCCTGGTCAGTGGCTGGATGGGAAACCTCCAAATGAAACTCCAAAGATATTTTAGGAATGGTGCTGGTACAGTAGCTCATATAGGGGCCCTTTTCCATATGAAACAGTACTTGCTACTCAATGCTTTAAACTCAATTTTTTACTCATTAGCTTTATTAACATTATCACTAATGCCGTTTTTATTGCTGATGATCTTTTCCCCTTGTTTTCAGAATATGCAAATATTTCAAATACAACACGAGAGACGAACTGCTGCATCCTAGTAACTTTGTTGTAGGTCACATGGTCAGACTGATTGCACCAAGACCACTGGAGTCAGTTTAAACTGCAACACACAGGGTTCTATTCAATTGACCTAAAACAGTGTTGGATCAAAATATTCTGGTTTTTTTTTTCAATATGCGTCACTGTTTTAGATTAATTGAATGGACCCCATGGAGTGATGAGGTACCGGGAAGCAGCAGCAGCTTTTCATTTTTAGTGTTGTCTTTGCTGCATATTCCAAATTAAAGGATAAAATACTGTACAAGCAAGAGCCAAAAGAAGAAAAATAAGTTTTGTGATAATACTGTCAGTGCTAAGAGGCACTATGATGTTGGAAGCGTTCAGAAAGCCAAAGCCTAGTCTACTCTGTGGACACTAACGATCCTATGTCAGTCTTCTGAAGAACAGCTGTGACAGTTACTCCAGTATCCTGGTTAACCTTCAATACAAGTAAAAAAAATCCACATTTCATTAAATAACTAAACTTCCACAATCTCATAAACGGGAGCAGGACTTGCTGAAAAAGAGGACATGTTGTATATTGGAGAAGCAATGCAGTCCATCACATATCATTTATATTGTATAGGATACAACTGTTTTATATTGATTACACATTTAGTTTATGCATTTATTTTCATTTCAAGAAGTAAGCCTCAAAAACATGGAGGCATTCATTTTCACCATGTGGTTAACTATTAACTGGTCCACTGGAGCAATGTTAATAATGCCTCATCTATGGCTGTGTACCTTATACATGTACAATTATTTAGAATTGATCAGCTGATAAAACTATTTTGTGAACTTAGCTGGCAAATTTCTATTCTGTCTGTTACCCATATTAATTATGTGGCAGTACAATATTCATATATTCCCATTAACAACTGCTATTAAAAGAAATTCATTTGCAGAATATGGAACAATAATATATCATGACAGCTTACTACACAATGTAATTTTCACAGTACAAGGAAAACACATTAAAAAACAGTAGTGTTTATTTTGTTTTTGCCATATAACATCCTTTCATTCTAAGCCAATATAGCAGCAATAGCTTGACTTCAGACCTGTTCAGTGGGTGAAAATGAAAGACAAGTATATTAATCTGCTTTTGAAAGGACAGCTAGCAGGAGCTAGCAATTCTCCAAATCCTTTTAAAACCGTGTTGGGTACTGCCTTGAATTGTGGCAGAAATGTTCTTCCCCGTCAGTAACTATGAAAGTTCATAACGATAAATGTGCTAAATGCTTGCACAATCTGGAATTCCTTCTGGGGAGAAGAATGGCTCCATTTGTGAAATGAACAGCTTGCTACAGCATATCATTAAGAAAAAGATTTAACACATGGCATGGATGCTATACACAGTCAATCTTGTACGATAAAACGGTATACATCAGAGCACCCCCGCCTGTACTAATTGTTTTCTTCTCATACAATCTGAAAGGTTTCATTCAAGCTAATGTTCATATGTCTCTCACTGGCACGAATTCCAAATGTCAAATTAATCTTTTTGTAATTGTGACGAGGTATGCCCGCCCCTATGTTTATTTGTATTTTTGTATTATTAATTGTATTATTTAAATGTATTTTGTATTATTATTAATGTGGTTTTGGGTTGGCAGGGAAGCAGACAATTACCTTCCCTGCCAAAACACGTGCAGAATGTGGCAGTCTTCAAATTGGTTAATTGTTTGCCAATTTCAGGACAGCCACGGGTATAACAAGAGAAGCACCTGAGCGCTTTGGGAGGTAGGAAAAAGAGGAGAAAGAATGAAAGAGAGCGGAGAAGAAGGAACTTACAACAACAACTGCTAATCGTGCTGGATTTAGACAAGCACGATATTTGTTGGTTTATTGTGTTTGTTTTATTTATTTAATAAAGAAAGAGCGAATTTGCGTCTCACTCCACAGTACTGAGCCTGGGTATGTCCTGGTCTGGTGATGTCACCCACCCAACCATCTGTGACAGGAATCCGTTTGGAATCTTGAATAATGTTTTGGGGTTTTTTTAAGCATCTTGACTTGAGTCTCTTACGGTTTGTGCTGGTGATCAATCGAATACAAACAATATAGTAGAATTGAGAAATACCTCAAGTCAACACATTTGTCAAAGCGTTTTAATTGTTTCTTTTGTTATGTCTACATATTTTGCAGTTGTAAAGTGTCAAGTTGACTGCTAGTACAGCAATGTAAAAGCTGAAAGCCCATATAAATAGGCTTCAAAAGCAATCAGAAAACATGACAAAAATGAAAAAGTTATCAAAACAAGTGGCATTTCATTCTAGAGCAGGAACTAAAATGGAATACTTCTCCCTCACAGATCAATGGCCCTTTAGCCTGCCAGTGGAGTGTTTACCATTATGTGGGTTACAATGCACATCTGCTGTATCCCTTCTGATGGAACAAGTATTTCCATCTTCGACCATGTGCTGTATGTTACAGTATACCATATGTCAATGCAACTGTCTTGTCCCAGTATATTGTCATAATCACCAAGCTAATCAAGCAATTGGCAGTTTTTGAAAATAATGCCTTTGCTGTTCACACATGGAGACCCAACTACCTTCAAGCTGCAATAAAGACAGAGGTTGAGACAAACAGATAAAGCAGGACATGGGTAAACAGTGGGCTTTTATCTCTAATGCTATCAATTCCACAAGCTTATAGAAATTGGAACCTTTCACTAAAGTGGTTGAATCCCTTGCAGGACACCACTGTTATGTCAGAGATAGTGCACATTTTGCTGCTGTGCAACTGCTGTGTGCTTTAGTCACACGTATAAACTGTTTTACCTTTCAATCTAAGCTGATTTATTTAACTTTTGTTTTACTACCACTTTGTCAACACACTGTTAAAACATTGCCATACATTGTTTTTAAGTACTGCAATGTCTTTATTGCATGTCTGTTTTACACCTTCAAATCAAAACAATAACAACATTGCCTTTATATAGGGCCTTTTTGGTTATTTCTAAATGTCACCATATTGAACTATTCTCTAGCCTTCACACAAGACAGTTAACTGTATAGTGGTTGATAAGCTTTTGACCTGACCCAAGCAGTACCTTGATGTGAAAGTGTTAGCGTTTAGAACCAGGGCTTCTCCCAGCAGCCTGGATATTGCTACAGGATAGAATCTGAATCACTTCATTTCACGTTTACTTGTTAAACATTAATAATGCACTATACATTACTAGAGAGGTAACAAATACACAACTACATTGATGTAAATAAAGAACATATTGTGATGGAGTGTACGTTCCACAGCAATCTTGGTCAGCTGTGAGGCCGTGGCTATAAGGAGTACACACTCCATCCAGGTAAAGGTTGTGCTAAAGCTTTCAAAGGAAAGTAAAATAATAAAATGTGAAGACAACATAAACTAACTGGCCAGCAAACAAACTGGGAAATAAGGCCATGGGGAACAGACTGTTGTCTAGAGTATTTAGCAATTGGTCCTAATTGGGTAATTGCTTGATTGCCCAGCACTTAAAACAGGTTAATCTGAGATGGTCAAGGAGAGAGAGGAGAGACCCAGAGAGAGACGAAACGGTGAGAGAAATTGTGTTTTTGGAATTACAGACCTCCAAAGTTAAACCAATGCTAAATAGTTTTTCTGATGAATTTACCCCATGCTAGCATGGCTACTTTTCCAGCTCAGGACTGGTTCCAAGATATATCCTCTTAGTGCTAAAAAGAGCTGAAATGCATACCCACTGACTCAACATTGAGAATGGACAGAAAGAATTAAAACAATTGTAAGACTAGCAAACCAGCAAGGAACTACTAACAGTAACTGAACTGCTCTTTCATGCCACTAAATGTTATTCTTCAGAAAATGTGCCTCTGATTTAGCACTTATAACACTCCCAAATGTATTCCTTTTTTCATCCAAACACCATTGTAGTAAATGGCATGTTTAAATACAATTACCTTCTCTGTTTATGATAGACGTAGAAACATATTCCTGGATTTTATGACAGAAGCAGAAATTAGTTGTTATTTTATTGAGACTGTGATACAAACAAGTCTCATGTCACCCTATAGGCCATATTAATGTATTACTATTCTTCCAAACCCAGAGACATAAATATTTCATATTACAGCTATTTGTCTGCTTACATGATACAGATGTGGGGATGGATTCTGGCACTTGTCAGGTCATGATAAATTACCCACAGACTAATACTTGTCAGGCTAGTGGTTATTGATTACACAGTAACACTGTGTTAGGGAAAAGGTGAGCAAGATTCCACCAAACAAAGATATGAAAAAAATGAACAGTTACTTCAGTTCATGGCAGAGTTCTGCACGGGTCTGCATTTTTACGACCAGCTTCTGACCAAGACCCGACCCAAACCCACAACCCGACCCAACCCGCTTTAATAAGACCTGCAACCGGACTTGTCCTTTACCTATGGTGTATAAAGGGTGATCATAGGTGTTAGTTTACAATTGTGATGGTGAAGGTCCGGTGCGATGCTGGTTTTGTTTGCTTGTTGTTTTTTGTAAATAAATGCATGTGAGCGCATTCTGGTCAACGCTTCATTCCCAACGCTATCCAGTCACACTTCTTCTTCTGCCATAGTTTTCATTTTGCTTCCTAAAGACCATGCGTAAGCTAGTTTATTTACAATATATTTCTGAAGTCATCAAAACCTCTCACTGTTTTACTGGACTGTTATCCTATGTATTTTAATCATTTGCGTTGCCTTTGGTGTTATATTTTTTTGTTGGTTGGAACTGCATTTGTAGGCAAAGAATGAAGCACTGAGCAGTTTTGGATCATTTGATATCACTAATAAATATCTTTTTTTAGTTTTTTAAGACAAAACACAATGATTTAAATGCCCCTCGAATCTCATAATAGCCACTGTTTCAGGGGTATTCTATCAACTCAGAAGCCAAAGAGAGAGCTTTGGTTTCTGAGTGGGGCAGCAATGTGGAGTAGTGGTTAGAGCTCTGGACGCTTGACCAGAGGGTCGTGGGTTCAATCCCAGCTGGCGGACACTGCTGCTGTACCCTTGAGCAAGGTACTTTACCTAGATTGGCCCAGTAAAAACCCAACTGTATAAATGGGTAATTGTATGTAGAAATAATGTGTAAAAAATAATGCAATTGTATGTAAAAATAATGTGATATCTTGTAACAATTGTAAGTCGCCCTGGATAAGGGCGTCTGCTAAGAAATAAATAATAAGAAGAAAGAAGCATGGTATGAATTTGAAAGGGTCAATAATCCTTATCAAACCCTGTAATGCCTGTCACCATGGAAATGTAATAGAACTGTTTGAGCCATTCTCTAATCTGGTTGAAGAAAGCTTTAGAGGGCTGTAACACACTTGAGAAAAGACAGAGAGCCTGGCTAAATATAATAATACACTGTCTGTGATATAGTGGTTGCACCATTTCCTTGAGAAAGAAACTATGCAAACTGATCCTTCCAGTATAACAGTATACTAATAGATTTACTCAAAACAAATCCAGAGTCTGGCTACATAGAAATAATAAAAAATGTACAACCACTCAGATGAATTGCCAACATAGAAAAGTGGGACATGGTATTACTGAAGTGTTCCTTACGTAAAGAGAAATTTGGTCAATGTTACCAATTGCTTAAAGAAGAAATATTGTTTTAACTACCCTATATAATTTGAAATATCACACATATCTTAACTAATGGATTTTCTTTCCAGTTTATATATATCATAGGTATATCATTTTCTGTTTCAGTTGTCACATTCTGATGACTTAATACTGTACTAGGACGTTTACTTAAGTTTACTTAAGAATGTAACCATTAACCTCCCTGTGAGTTCCCTTCAGGAAGTATGAAATCCATCTGTGCGAGATCCGAGGCCCCTGCATGTAAATATGTGGCTGGGCTGAGGCCCCTGCATGTAAATATATTGGTGTAGGATTTAAGTTTGCCTGGGATGGTGTTAACATTCCTAAACTTGTTAATTGATACTAAGGAATAGTATAACTTTAGTTCCTTATAGCCAGCTATTAATTCCAAGCAATTAAATCTGTCTGGCCCCCGCCCTCTTCTACTGTAATTGGCACTTTCCAGACAGTTTTAATACATCTTTCGGCAAGCTTGGTTCACAGCTCCCCACCTTCTCACCTCACCTGCAGCTAATGTTATTAACTCCCGAGTGTAGGTCTTTTGCGTCTTCTTTACATGTATTAATTGATTTACAAAATGACTGTTTTACTGGTCATATAATATCTCAAATTTAAAAATTAAATAAACGCTAGAGGCGTTTTTCTCATGTTGGTTCCCTGCCCAGTCTAGTTCACAGAGGTGCCCATTTTTGCTTGACTCATGCACAGTCATAGCCAAAAACAACTTCTCACAGGTAGCGATTACAGCACAGATGGCCAGTTCAACTGAGCTATCATGGCCTTGCTATACCGGCTGCGGAGCGAGCCCGTCTCCATCGATGTGGCTCACTTTACAAATTACAAGACTAGTGAAAGTTCAATCTTTCTGTCTCTGTCCTTATACCAGAAGAGCTATTATCCTAGAATCAAGCTGTAAAAAAGCTCATCTTTACCCTTGTTTTCTCAACTCAATGCCTTGTGAAAGAGAATGTGGGCACCTCACCGATCGTTCAGCAGCTCTGCCTTTCACTATGGGCATTTTTCCAAATTGAAAATTGCCAATCAGACGTGTTTCTGTGTTATCCTCTGCGTTTTATTGGGGGGCGGGTCAATTTGGTGATACAATAGTCAACTCACACTTTTACATTATCTCTGTCTTACAATGGGTAACAGGAGCTATGATGCATCTGTTTGCTTTTCAATTAAGATAGCCACAGAAGAAGTCATTGCTATTCTTTTCATCAAATGTCTTTTTAAATAGACACGATTTTAACACCAGGTTTGGCCAACACTGAATACAGGGATTGAAAGGCTTCCAAATCCATCTAATAACAGCTGGTCACTTGTAATCATCGACAAATCATAATCAGAGACAATTACAGATTGGCAGACTGCACAAGATATACAGTATACTGATTGAATCGATTAAAGATATTGCTTGGGCTAAGCACCAAGATTCAAGTACTTTTCTCAGACAGCAATGGAAACGTATGACTGAAGAAGCCCTTCTTGCTTATTTCTTTTCAATCTCACTGTGTAAAATACACCAGAGGCACATGTACTTGTCTATCTTCAGCAGCAATAACATCTTCTGTTTAAATCTAAAACCACCCCAAAGCAGAATGATGCTGGAACTGCTATGTGCTTAAACATAATACTTCCAGTTGCTTCACAGATAACAGCAGTTCCATTATAAGGTGTAAGCTGAAATGCAAAGCCTTTTATGTTAAAATTGGTTACGCAGTGGTACAATAATTGTTGAGACCTTGAAATCACCATCTTTGTAACTAAGTGGTGGTGGCATTACCAAGGAAACTGTGATGAGTAATGTGCACAGCAGCGTGCTGTGACATTGCAAACATTTTCTGCTACAAGAAAATTGGTCCTTAAACTTTAAGAGAGGCTGAATTGGAATAAAAGCAATTTTAACCCCACACACAAAGCAAATAGTAACCAATGTTAAGATTCGATAAAACTCCACAATGTTTCATTTTGCAATTATTTGTACAGCGTTTTCACAGTTTGATTTGCTGTGGAAATTATTTGGATTTATTCTAAGTTTCAAGTGAGATTCAGCCATGATGGGCTGACAGTAACGTTAGGTAGTCTGGTGTTTTATCCAAGACTTCACAGGAACGATTACTTAATGTACCTCAGAACAATTTAAACGGTTTGACGATATGTCACATCAAACCAGTGTTAACCTGGTTGCCCATGTGGTCTCACACCCTGTCGACAGTCTTATAGCCGTTTATATAAAAGTTCTTGTTGGGTTGAACATACCACTGTATTGTAAAGTAAAGACTTTTTTTTCACCTACAGTAACCTACTGAACTTTTTAGGTTACCTGCTATTAACTCGGCTACAAAAGTTAACTTCTTTAGCACCCTTTCATTCAGTCATTTCATAGGTCTGCATGGAACTGCTGATTTTCAGTCAGGAGACAATTCTCTAACATTATTACAACAGTCCCATATCATCCAATATCACCTCTTTGCACATTTTCCATTCTTCAATGAGAAAGCAGTCTGTATTTTGATGCAGATTGCATTGCACCTGGAATATGCTTCAGGCACTTAGAAAAGCATAGTTCAACAGGATACCAAAATTGTTGGCAAAGACAAAAAACATCCATACATTTTTTTTAAACTGCATTTAGCTGAGGATAACCCAAGTGTGTATCTTTGGTTACTGTTTGGTTAAACTTCAGGGTGAAAGGACGTTACTGGCTGCTAAGCACGTTAGTCAACAGGGGGGGAAATGACTGGTTAATGAGGAATAATGTGTTAAAGGGGTAGCCAATTTCACTCTCCTAGTGAAATAACCAAGGAATTCCAAAACTACACCAATAAAATAACAGATCACCATGTATTATAATAAGAAAATGAACCAAGAAAAGTGTGTGATTCGGTGGAGCTGGTATATAAAAGCGCCCTCAAGGAAGGTTGAAATCATTGTTTTTGGATCCAATTATTTGTATAATCGTAATTTATTATAATATGGTACAGAAAAACAAAGTTTCACATTTCAATAGTTGAGGTGTAATTAAAACCAGCCTGAGTCACTTTAAAAATCCTTATTTTGCAAATGTAAAGGGAAGCATTATGCAGGCAAACTAATTACATTTTTAGAACTGTACAGGAATGCGTAATGAGCGTTTCACCATCATTTATTTTTTTATAAAAATAAACAAACTTGATGCAATTATATAACAATAGTTCACACAGATGACCTAGTTTACAAAACTATTGTTGCCTTCAATTACATATTGCTTTAATGATGCGTTACTCCCATTTTTACCAGGTTTGCTATTTTTCCCCCTACATACATATTTATGCTACAAATATTTAATCATGATATATCAGTATTGTCCCTTATAAACTGCTATAAAACTTTACTTTAGAAAAACATAGCAAAGTGTAATAAACTATTGTGAAAATATGGTCATGCATAGATAAGCATTGTAAAGAACAACCAGGTGTGGTAAAGCATATGAATAAACATGGCAAACCAGGGTATACTATGGTACATGCATAGTATAACCATGGTTAAAGCATTGTAAAACTGTAAAAAAAAAACTGTGGTAAACTTTTATAAGGGTTGTGTTGCTATAAGAAGAAACCTATTTTTGAAGCATGGACTTCATTTCTGTCACTAACAAAAAACACATCATAAAGTTTACAAGTCTCCCTGTAATTTAAAATGTTTTAGAGGTTTCTGTTGGCTTTTTTGTAGCTTTTATTACAGGCCAAATAAAAGAGAAGTGTTACAGACCATAAAAAACTGTGATAAAGAACAATTACCATGGCCTCCTGGAACAGAGCTGGTTTCGACTACTGTTACTGACCTTCCTGAAGGTCACAGCAAGGCTGCTTTGATATTCTATTGCCAGATTAACCTTCCAAGCAAAATGTTTCCCTTTTTTCTATTGCTGATTTTCACCAGAAATTCATAACAGAAATCTGAAATAAATTCTACTGCATATTCTTTGCAAATTGAAATCATTCACATCTGACTTTCCTTTTCAGAACCTAATTGAACCTGTGTGCTATGGAAAAAAAAATCATATTGAAAGTAAATGTAAATAAAAACTACTGTTAAAATGGGAAACATCATTCCACCGTTAAAAAGACAAACATTCAAAGGTGCCTCTTCAAAAAAATGGTATTCCATAAAAAAAAGTATTTCAAACCAAAAAATAGCATCACACATCATCTATCATTATCACATCATACAGCAGCCTTTTGTTGTTGAGAAAGTGTCAAATCTGAAAAGCTTTTTCTTTGTTGTAAGGAACAGCCTATTACAGCCTCCATGTGGTTATTACAAAACAGTTGCCTTTTCTGAAGGTAATTCATAACTAATACATTACTGAATGATCCTTGGTCCTTGTTATTCCTTGTTGTAGGAGTTAAGAAGAATGACAATTTGTCAGTCTAGACAATGAGATTTATATGTGTCTTGGTCTGTTACTGGCCATTAACACCGATAAAGGAAAATACAGTATGGCTAAAAGCCTGCATATTCCCTGAAATAAAGCATTTTCATATTTTATGCTTTTGCCATTTTCCAGATTGTCATTATTTATTTATTTATTTTTAACTTTCCAAATGTCTTTAAAAGTTAAAAAGGCAAAGCAAGCTAAGACTTATACAGTTGTATAACGTTAGGCCTGTTTTTATTAAACCTTTTAGGGCCAGTGACTACATATTTTACAATCACAAGGCACAATCTGTGCGTCTAGTTTAGCAAATAGATTTTCTATCTGGCCCAGTGGTGAGCCGCCTTTATAGAAAAGAGGCGTGACGGTGACTGAGCACCTAAGGCAGGTTGGCAAGAGTCACTGGCTCCCAGAGGGAGAACATTGGAGGCGAGGGGAGAAGCACGGAAACACAGGCACGTGGTAAGTACGTTACCTTTTAACTTCTATATCAGTAGCATGCTTTCAAGTCATTCATGTGTGTGCTTGGGTGTGTGGGGGATATTGTGGTATATTCATGTTGTAGGTTTGTAGAAATGGACATCAGTGGGTTTTTGTTTTTTAAATAATGGTCGTTTATTGATGTGTAAAATTGCCTGTCTGACACACTGTATCACTGTATTCAACAGTCTTCAGAAGTTGCAAGCAATGTCAAAGCCACACTGCAGTTCTGAAATGGTTGCAATGGCTCAAGACAGAAACTACTAAAAATAAATAAATAAATAAGCAAAAAGGTTGCTAGGTAAGTAAAGGCTGTCAGAGGCTAAGAAGTTAGAGTTTTGTTATATTTAACAATATCAATCTAAGGATTTCAGCTCAAACTTCTGCAAAAAAGGAGGTTGATAAATACACACACCAGAGGAGTCATTTTTTCACCCCCAGGAGCAGCAGGGAATTGTATTAATTCCCTGGACACACTGAGAGGCCTCTAAGGCCCAATCTCTTGCCCTTTGGCTATGACACAGATGTAATCCAGCTCAGTCACAGCCATCGCATGCTCTCCCTGTCCCACTGCACTGCCTTCCCTATTCACCTTCCCTGCTGTGCCATACCCTATTGTGACATCAGGCTGCCTGTTTAACAAGCTGCCTGTCACTAACCTCCATGTAAACGCTCTATTAATGTACCCCAAAGCAACCCAATAACATAGCAACAATATGAGTATAGTAGCAAAAGTCCCTCGCCAATTATTAATAATGTGGTGGTACACTAACCCACCAGCCAGCCAAGGAAGCTAATCCCAAATAGAGAATCTACAACAACCATAGTGTTCTATGCATTTAAATCTAAAACATAATATACTACAATACTGCAACAGTGTCCTTCTCCTAAAAACAAAACAAACAAACAAAAATTACAATAGAACAGATATTTTATGATATTTCAGAAAAACACTGCATACTGTACTTGTATACTTCAATCCAAAGATACCGTCACAATGGTCAGAAAATGTAGTCTAAACATTTTCATTTTCACTGAAAGGTACATCACAAATCATGCCTGACTGACCGCCAACGCCAACATAATGCATTCCTATTGAACTATCCCCCTTGAAGTGATGTAAAGCAGTATTATCAGTTCAAAGCAGCACACTTCAAAGCTTACTTAAAACACAATGCATGTAAGTGAGTACACTGACCAATCTAGCCAGCCTTTAACTGATTCCTTGCGCTGGATGTCTCAATCACTTTCATGACAGGACATGTAATCATTAATTGAGATGTAAGGGGAGAGGTAAATATTGGTGCTTGGTTACCTTTGTATCTTGCTAACATTTACAAAGGTCCTCTAGAAAAATTCTCTGAATTCTCCATCATACAGATGCAGCTTATGTACTTTTCTCCTTCACGTCACTTGAATCCCAAAACAATTTATCTTCAAGCTTTCGCAGAAAGCTAAGGTGATCCTCTGCACGCTGGCCTGTCAGATCTCATTCTGTGAAGATTATCTTGTTGTTTTTTCTTTTCTTTTACTCCAGATTCCTTTCGCGTTCTAACCCATATTCTCATTGTGCTGCTCTGTTCCCATTTATTTATGCAGATTTCTCACTGGAAGTCAAAAGCCAGCTTAGTAACTTTGTGATTTCCACTTCCAAGTAATACTTTTTTTTATTGGCAGGTAAGAGATTTGATTAGCCCTTGCCTTCTCCTCCATTTTCCCCTCCTAAATGACGATGTAAACAGCCTAAGCGATTGAGACGTTTGGAAGCTACACTTTTTTGATACTGTCAGACATTGTAACAAGCAGTCAGTATATTTCATGACCCCATTAATTGCATCAAGCTAGGGACCTGCCAGTGCCATGTTCATGAACATTAAGTACTTCCAGACATCCGTCCCTGGTTTGACTAGTTTAAAATGTAAAATCCCACTGGCTATTTCAATACATTTGATAAAAAATGTACAGTAAAAAAATCGATACTATATATATATATATATATATATATATATATATATATATATATATATATATATATATACTGTATATATATATATATATATATATATATATATATATATATATATATATATATCTATATATATATCTATATATATATATATGAGATCCTGGATGATTGGAAGCAGTAATATCCTTCAGACACAATAGATATAATTCTTTAAATCCTCAGATTTAGAAGTAATAGAATCCATCAAAAAATATTTAATAAGTAATATATAGTGCTGTTTGCTGTTTGTAAATCATGCATAATCTATTTTGGCAGAGCATGGTCAGTAATAATGTGTGTATATACTGTATATTTACATATTTTACAGTATATATCGTTTTGCATCACCATATAGAATTAACTCATCTATTCTTCATAAAGTTGAATAAACTGCTGAATAATATTACATTAACATACTGAATTACAGATAAAACATATTCCCTTAATTAATTGATTTAATATAAAAAAATAATTATTCCAATTAATTAAAAATATAAACAGAATATTGAATGGCCTAAAACACCTTATTGTACTGTTGAACATCATATAATTAATCCATTTAGACAACATGTATGATAACCTGAAATTTAATTTGTTATGTAGCTATATAAATATTTAACTTCCCATCTGGTTAATTAATTCCAGACAATGTGCTGCACTGAGATTTTATATTCATGTCTTCCATTTAACAAAATATTTTAATGTCATGTTGTCACCACCTATCACACATATTCCTTAGCTGACTTTAGTGTGACATGTTAATTAGCTGTCTAAGTTGTCTATGTGTCTAAGACAACATTAAGAATCACATTGTGCCTAAAGAATTCACTAACAAAATATATTCCATTCTTGTCAACACCCTGTAAATTGGATGTTGGTCATAATTTGGTAAGGGCTATTTAGACAAGAGAGTGTAAAATCAAATGTCTGAAAAAATGTCTCACAATTGGTGGTGTTAGGCCTACGCCAAGAACAGTGGCTTTGACAAGAGTATATCTTGATTACAACATAGCCAGGATTAGAAAACATCCTCCTGGAAACTGTCTCTTTAATTAGGATACAAAAAAAACACATTCATGTACAGTACAATATAAACAAGCAAAGCATTCAGAGAAAATTGTGGTCTGTTGAAATCATGACATGACAGCAAACAAAAACAGCTAATTTCTGCAAAAAGATAATGTCTCACCTTGAAATACAGTACATTTAGCACTGTATCATTGACCGTGCCTAACGCGGTACCGGGGACATTTTCCATAGAACCCACTGTACATAAGAACATAAGAAAGTTTACAAACGAGAGGAAGCCAGCCATTCGGCCCATCTTCCTCGTTTGGTTGTTAGTAGCTTATTGATCCCAGAATCTCATCAAGTAGCTTCTTGAAGGATCCCAGGGTGTCAGCTTCAACAACATTACTGGGGAGTTGGTTCCAGACCCTCACAATTCTCTGTGTAAAAAAGTGCCTCCTATTTTCTGTTCTGAATGCCCCTTTATCTAATCTCCATTTGTGACCCCTGGTCCTTGCTTCTTTTTTCAGGTCAAAAAAGTCCCCTGGGTCGACATTGTCTATACCTTTTAGGATTTTGAATGTTTGAATCAGATCGCCGCGTAGTCTTCTTTGTTCAAGACTGAATAGATTAAATTATTTTAGCCTGTCTGCATACGACATGCCTTTTAAATGCGGGATAATTCTGGTTGCTCTTCTTTGAACTCTTTCTAGAGCAGCAATATCCTTTTTGTAACGAGGTGACCAGAACTGAACACAATATTCTAGGTGAGGTTTTACTAATGTATTGTAAAGTTTTAACATTACTTCCCTTGATTTAAATTCAACACTTCTCACAATATACCCGAGCATCTTGTTGGCCTTTTTTATAGCTTCCCCACATTGTCTAGATGAAGACATTTCTGAGTCAACTTAAACCAAAATGTTTAGAACACATTGAAAAACAAAGAACCACATGTCCAATTCGAAATGCCACCATAACTGGTGCTGCAGTGTGGGGCAGGTGGAAGCATCGCCTTCCTCTGTGTTATCCATGACCCCAGACACATGTGCCACCAGCCCATGGTCTCATTGAAGTAGGGGAACATGTTTCCCTCTCTAGTAGCCATTTTTCAGAAATAAATGGTGTCAGCATTAAAGTATGTGCAACACAGCACCAAGAGGCGAAAAATGTAAAGGTTTGTATCTGACGAAAAGCAACAGTAATACCAATAAAGGTAAATAATTAACATTTATTTTTGTTTTATTTATTATTCTAAAACAGTTCTGAAAACTAAAAGATGATCTCATGCTGTTTGGTTTATATTCATTTTATAATTAACATCAACACATATTTAATTTGTTAATTAGGATAATTGGAGAAATAAACAACAATAATCAACAAGTTAGAAGTAGGTTCAAATATGTTAAAGCAGTGCTTGGGAGTGCAACCGGCACTCATAAAGCAATGGGATAAAACTGAAAAAGGTGATGAAAAAAACCCTCAATGAGACCCCTGGGAGGCAGCCTCTTTTTGGTCACCTTAACATGAACACAGTATAACATGTACACAGCTGGCCTATGATACACAGCACCATACTGTATATCTCTCTCTTTACAAAACTTGCAAGCTCACAAAAAATCACACCTTGCAAGGACAACGCTGTTCCACCTGAAGATTCCCCTTCAACATGTAGTATGGCAACCAACTGCTATCTCCACACAGCAGCTAACCGAAAATCTAATATGTGCCTATCATAATCTGCGAATTATACAGTATCTGCATTCACTGTCTCTGATATTATCTAATGGAAAAAGATAGACAAGGAGACTAAATGCCCCTTTGAACCAACCTTCAGGATCCAGCAGTTTCTCGATGTCTAGGTGTTGTTTGGCTGTGCTGAATGCATGGTCCAGTTTTTCAATCGCTGACTGATACTTCAGTACGCTGCTCCACTCAAAGAGGTCAGGCCTGAGAGAGGAAACATGATTATTAATTTCATCTAGTCTCTCTGTGGATTGCAATCATTTCTTTGGAAATTGCTGCCCTAAAAATAGAGGCCCAGAGAATACAACTTTATAGCACCAGGCAATATCATAAAGTTTTACTGTGATGCACTCCAGAATTATTTCTTCTTATTATTATTTATTTCTTAGCAGATGCCCTTATCCAGGGCGACTTACAATTGTTACAAGATATCATGTTATTTTTACATACAATTGCATTATTTTTACATACAATTATCCATTTATACAGTTGGGTTTTTACTGGGGCAATCTAGGTAAAGTACCTTGCTCAAGGGTACAGCAGCAATGTCCCCCACCTGGGATTGAACCCACGACCTTCCGGTCAAGAGTCTGTTATAAAATGTACTCTTTTTTAACATAGATCTGCAGGTATTTACTGTAAATGTACATCAATATAAACTCAAACAGCATGAGATCCTCTTTTAGTTTTCAGTTTTTCTTTCTGAGGGATCATAGTGGAGCACGTGGGCGACATTCATAATAAGCTCATTCTTCGGTGAGAATTTGGACTGTTTGGCCAATAGATTGATATGAGTAGTAAGGTTTCAGGAGAGGAGAGCAGGCGAGGGGTGTCACTAAAGCTTGAGAATGAGTCAACAAAGGCTTCTATTGAACAATCGAGTAAGCTACTGTAGTAAGTGAGCTCTAAGGAAACATATTACAGTATACCACTGAACATGAGTCAATGGCACTGGAAGCTTTATTTTACTGACAGATGACAAGCCTTCATTCATGGTCAATTTCTCTTTCTGTTAATGTAAAAGGAGTTTTTTTGTATTCAAATTATGGTTACTAAATGGAATATTAAATACTGACTTATACAAGGTGCAGTGTTGGAGAGATTTACAGTATGTTAAGAATCGTAAGGTAGGGACATTTGGGCCAGTTTACATAACATAGTGAAATACAAAGCCCTTGTCTGGGTTTAGTCTGTTGATAATGTTGCTCCTAAAATAATAAGATTTTAAAGCCAATACATTTTTAAACTAATATGTATAATATATTAATCCAATCAACATATTCCAAGGCTACAGTTTACCCAAGAAAAACTGATTTATTATTACTGCCTTCCCTAGCATGCAATAAAAACTGACAGTGGCTCTGTCTCCTTGTTGGCCTGCCAAGTGCTTGAAAGGCAGAGCAGTGAACTATTTAATTGATCTCAAGTTACTGTCAGAAACTCTGCAAGCCCCACAGGTCGAATGCGCTTTGAAAGATATTATTAGGCACTGTATTTTATCTTTTTTTATACTAAAAATATGCTAGCATTAAGCAATATTTACATGTAGAAACATTAATAGCTGGACATGCATCAATAAATCATGTGTGATGACTTGTGGAACAAACAAAGAAGCAGACAACACACTTTTCTTTTTTGTCCAAGTCAATTTAGATTTTGTTGGCTAGTGGAATCTCTTTATTTGCAATTGGATTAGACAGAAGCAGGTTTAAAATGGTGATGCAGTAGTTTACAGAGATATTATTCTGAATTTTGTTTAGGAATTCATGAATGACAGTAATTATCTTTGAACATGTTTTAATGTATACATTTATGCCATTTTTATTGTTCTCATTCATATAGCAGATCCCTATGCATGATCGTGTCTGATCTGTCGCCCTGTCTGTCATAGTTTAAATAGAGAACACAATAATTGCCTTAAACTTGAAGGACTTCTTCTCACTTGTATCTCATATCCTTTTAGACCTTTCAGACTGCAGATGGATGAAAGGCGGTAAACTGTTGTTTTTATATATAAAAAATGCCTAACCATTAGATTCATGTATTCCGAGATTATTCGTACTGGTTTGCATTGGTTATTATGGCACACGACGGGCTATATTGCTCTAAATACATTGGCTTAGAAATGTTAATTTTTACAGTGAATGAGACACCCTGCCAAAGGGTGAAGAACATTCTACATTTCTACCCACTGCACTTGCCATGTTAAATTAGGTACTGCGTGGCTTAAACTCACTTTTTCACAACAGCAATTGTGTTAAAAAAAGATAACACAAATAAGACAAACACACAAAGAATTCACAAACACATGTATGATTCCAGTGGGTATAATTCTTCCCTTAATGCTACCACTAATAATCATTGCCCCAAGAATGAGGCTACAGCAGAATGTGACTGACAATTCAACAGTATTTGGTAATAAGTAAGTATTAAGATAGTCATAGTAAAAATGCAGTCACTTTATTGATTTGCAATGTAAATACAAACAAGAATACACTCAAATAAAATACACCATTTAACCATGTTATCAAGACAAAAATATCCAAAAGGAACGACTCCAGTTCAACTAAGACTTTGAACTTGATGATGTGGTTATTAAAAAGCTGATTTCAACCCGTAATAGCTCCACATTTGCAGAATTCTACATCTTTTTTTTTTTTTTTTTTTTTTTAATTCTCATACACAGAACTTTAACTCATGCTTTAACTCTCCTTGTCCAATTCTTTGTTGTAATGTAAAAATGTTGGTTATTAAATAAACTGTATAACTCAGTAGAAACACTGGACACTTTAAAAAGAATATTTAAAGATTGACTTCCTCACAGAACATCTGTGACTGAAGCCTGACGTGAATGATTCCTGAACAAATTACCTTTATATTACTTCCACTGTCTGGGGAACAATATGGGATTTATTAATGCTGCCATTTTTTCCCTAATGAAGGCTGCATTTCCTAACAATTCTCCTGACAATGGAGTAATGGAGTAATGGATTGTAACCCCTCGAAGTTTAAACAAGGACATTGTACTGAACATTGCTATTAACAGCTGCAGTAGCACCAAAGTCACATAATAAGTTGTGAAGCAGCTAATTATGCAGATTGACAGATGTTTTCTTTATGATGCTGGATGATTTATTAAAATAGCATTACTGACTGCTTAAAAATGCTCAAGCCAATCATATTTCTCGAAGAAAATAGTGGCAAGTAAATTGACAAGCCTCTATGAATATATTATATATAGATCTTCGCTTTAAGACTGGCACGTTTCGCACAATTAACACTGAAAAATACAAATTATGCACCAGAATATTTTGCTTTATAAAAATAGACACAGATACACGTATTTCCCAAACCTATGGTCCAAGGAAACTCTGCATAGCTGAGGTATCTCAAAATATATCTGTAAAGTATATGTGTCTAAAATCACTAAGGAGTAAAATATAGCCTTTTTGACGGGCAATTTGTTATAGGTATAACAGATTACAGATATCTTAACTCATGTAATCTTCTTGTTGTTTAGAATCACTTTGCAGATACTTTTCTTTGTTTCCTTGATCACATTCTGACTTTTAAAGTTAAAACCCTCCATAAAGCCCTCAATCATGTCTTCTCTCTAAGCAGAGCTGGTACAGAGTGTAACCATTAACTTGCAACGCTTTCCCCCCCAGTAAATTTCTTATATCCACTGAAGTGCAGTGTATTGCAGAGGCGCAGGTTAATACTTACCATCTGCACTTAGAGAGAAGACATATTTGATTGTTATATTGAGCCCAAAAGGGTGCTTTCCTTTTTTAGTTTGAATTATATCACTAGGATGTGATTAATGAAATATAAAGTTATATACAAAATTAATCTAAACAAGGAGAATACTAAATATGGTATTTCAAACCCATACCAAGTTGCCTTTCTCTAAACGTGACTGGTTGTATATATTTCAGGAACCCAAGTAACCCCATTGTGATCAGACTAGTGGCTGGTTTATTGTTCATTGCCAGAAAGATGAAAACTATTTTTTCAGCCTTAGATTGTCATTTACTGAATACCACCCATCTTTATTTACACATTTCAGTTTTCATGAAGCTGATATGAACCATCACTTAACCACTTCAACACCATGACTTACGCACGTACGTCAATTGAAAACCCACTTACAGTACCATGCCGTATGTGCGTACGTCACGTTTCCCATTCTATTCTATGATCGGTTTCTCAGTCTAGCGTTTCAGGTTTCATTCTCTAAAGCAGTGTTAGTACTGTGGAATGTGCAATGAAAGTTGGGGAAGGGTCAGGTGACTTTTTTTATCCAATTGCGTGTCATGTAGCAATTCCAGTCTGTAGCTCTGGGCGTTTAGAAGGCTGAGATATATTGCAGGAAGCCATTCAGCTTTTACAAGTATATATATAGTGTTTTAAATTATTATTTTTTTTATTTATTATTAGTTTTACTTGTTTAGTTATAGTTTATATAGTTTTCAGCGAAAGCTAAACATGGCAACGTACATGGTCTTTCTATAATGAGCAACGGGAGTGAAGCTGGTTCGGAGGATTTCGATACCAGCGACAGTGATGCTGACTTATTACTCAGCGATTATGATGAAGAGGATGTGGAACCAAGAACAGTACAAACTGTACAAACAAAAGAGCATGCAGCTACTTTACAGGTAAGCCAGCTGTAAACGGGAAGCTATTTGTTTTGAAATGGCAGTGTTGTGACGAAATACTATCAAAACACAGTGCTGGGTACAGCAGGCAATGCGGAAGCCAGATCCATCACAATGCCTGCGCAAAGTATCTGTGTATATGCATTTGTGACTATCCCTCCAACACAAGCGAAGCAGGCACCGTAAAAAAGGTACAAGGTCTGCTACGAAAATGAAAAGAAAAGACAAAAGAAAAATGTGCAGTGGTTGCGAAGGCAACCCCGGGTTCTGTTGTATTGAACATTTCAATAAATGGCACACATTTTGATGTTGTTTGATTTTTATTTGATAATTACTGTTTACTGATTATTATTGTTATTATCGTTATTAGCAGCGTTTTTGTTTACATTGTTAAAAAAACAACGTTTTATCTCTATATTGAATAAAAAAAATAATAATAATGTTTTTATCTCTATATTGAATAAAAAAAAAAACATTTTTATCTCTATATTGAATATGGGTATGTAGTACACAGCAGCATAAAGGGTTAATGAAAAAAACAGTTTACGTCATTTATTTGTGTTTTATTCATCATATGTTAACATTTTATAGTAATTATAAAAGGCTGCAAGATCAATGATATAAAATAAATAAATCGTACCTATGACTATGGATGAGTGCATTGAAGGCCAGACCATCAGACCAGCTGTTGGTGAAATTGACGACATTGACTTCCTGGTAGTCCTGGGTTGACTGGCGCACCCAGCTTAGCAGGATCTTCTCACTGTTTGTCTGTTGCAAACCAGCCATGATGTTTTTCAAAACATCCTTTACCTGTGTGAGAGACAGTGATTTTACACCACAGAAAATAGGCAGTAATAACAATCTTTTGGCTTTGTCATTCTGAATCAAAACCTACTTGTATGTGAGAAATGTTCAGGGACACAGCTCATTGTGATTTGGAACAACCATTCAATCCCATTTAAAATAGACAAAATGTGACAGAAATCTACTAAGAGAAGAACATAATATGCTGTACTACATACTTTTTCCTACTTTTAATTACATCAGGTTACCTCTGATAAAATGGAAACCATCAGATGAATTAATGACATTCAGAGAAGCTTTCAAGTTATGACCAGCAATAATAAACTTAGATAAACAGCAATACTCATAAATATCAGTCAATGGATCCATCTCAGTATCCTTCAAAATTGCTTTTGACTCCAATGCATCCCCAACAGTTAGACATGTTAAATTAGCTTACAAGCATCATAAACAGCCTTTTGATGTATTTTAATGTATTGCATACAATGACCTAATTCCACCAAAGTCGTTTAGCAATTTAATGCAATGCAATTTTAAAGGTCCAGCATACCTCATGTAACTGTAAGAGAAAGTGGCCCTGCTTGCATGCTAATAGGGCTCTAAATTGCATTGGTGCATTTTTTTTTTTATAACCATCCTATAATACAGAATAAAAACTGCTTTTGTTTTATTAAATTGTCTAAGTAGGAGTTTTGTAAAATTGGTCTCATACAGTACAAGCAACATGACTTCTTAGTGCCACAGTGATATGGCAGCAGTCACATTTAAAATATATGAAAGGAAAACAGCCTGTTTACTTTCTCGTTGCAAATCTATGATTTGGATGACAAAAAATATCTTATAAAATATGAGGAGTATTATGCTCGTACTAGTTTTTTATTTGTTATTATTATTTTTATTATTATTATTGTTCTTAAGAAAAATCTTTGTTTTTAGGAAACATAACACAATTGACAGTAAATCTGTTAATCTGTTATCCATGATCTATCATCAAACCAACAGTAATGATCCTTTAGTAACCGGTTACTGTGCGTAGGCAATGTATAGTTTTTCAGTGCCACCTATTGGGCTGCACACTGTTAAATATACGAAGACGTTCGGGGGATGTATCTGAAGTACAATCGGGACAAATAATAAAGGTACCTGACTCTGACATGTATGTTATAGAATAAAACTGCAGAACTATGCTTTGTATGGTAAAGCATTTGATACTACTAATATAAATGTGATCTGTTTTTGTACTTGTGTACTGCCTTCTGGATTAACATCAAACCAGCCTGCCCGCACACCACACATATTCATATGAACAGTCTGATTCCAACCCTGATTCATACGACTTTCAAACCTTATTTGTCTCTGTCGTGTTGTACGGTATAACTTTAACAACATCACGACACGCCCCTCACCTGCCAGTGGAGGATAATGCTCCAAATCAAACCCAAGGTAAGTTTATGATTTCCATCCACTATGTCAGCTCCTCCAATGTTTACCAGCTCAACCTATTGGTAGAAAACAACAGGAAAACAGTTAATAAAAGTTAAAGTTTAAAAATAGAAGTTATTTTCTGAAGCATGCAAATGTAACAGGCAGTATTTTGTCCTCTGTCAGTGAGATGAGATGAGTTGAAAAGCTCTATAACCACGAATACAGACGACCCCGGTTCTTTTGCATAGTGGTTAAGATGCTTGTTTGTGGTGTGCAGGGTCGCATCCTGCCTCCCACCTGTCACACTAACTTTACATTACTTTTTTTTCTGAAAGGAATGCAAAACTAGCAATGAACACAACAGGTATTTTAAATAGAATTAGTCTCTTCAAAGTGTCTTATTTCACCAGGTAGGTTCTCCACAAGCCAGAATCTGGCCAAATCTATCCTAACTCTAGTTTTCCCATTCTCTCCCCTCTACGTTCACCGCAGTCTCACCTCTGTGAGGGTGGCCCTCCGCGAGACAAAGGAAAACCCTGTACTCTTTCCTAAGTCACAAAGCACTTCTCTCTTATTCTCAATTTCTGAGATTCTTCCTCCACGCAGCCCTTGCTCCTGTCCCGTGAAACAATTATTGAGTAGCAATCAGTAACAAACTGGCAGTGTTATTTAATATAGAACCTGTCGTGATTAAACTAATTAAAACTCATATTGTATAAGCGGTTATTTGTCTTACCTTCCTTTTATCCTTTTGATATGAAACTAAAAAAATATAAACTTTCCTTCGATTCCTTAGAAATGCGTCATCTCTGCAGTGAATTGTGGGATTGTAGTCCTGGGCGAGGTGTATTTCTGACTAAACTCGACAATCAAATACATATACCAGTTTCTACAGCGGCAGCTCACGTTAAGTCTTAGGAAAGGTCACATTTACATGACGAGTCAGTTGCATTTGCTAGTTTTTGCAACATATTTTCCTCATCGATTTATGGCTTTGGTACAGCAGTAGCACCCCGGATGAGAGCAAAATTCACTTCCAAACAGCTTTTAAAACACTCAGAAGTTATTGGTACTCATTTGTAAAGGGAAGAGCAGCTTTTCTTGTTTTGAAATCAACACATTAATAAAAATGTGTGTTTGGATGTATTTACAGTAATACCTTCTCACAAAAACTTCTTAAAGGCAGCTACTCAAAAATTGTGACTATCAGCACACCCCTAATGGATTTTCAAAGTGATTCTAAATAAGCTATTTGGAATATACCCACATATGTCTGGTAGACTTGAGTGAGTGGCTAAACAACTGACCAACTCATGGCTGGATAAGGGATAGGGAACAGCTTGCGAAGAATGTCACAGAAACCCACAAACAGGAAAGACAGAACACCAGACCAGTGTAATGAAAGCTGGATCACAACCAAAAAAAATACTGAACCAAATCTGAAGACTTAGAACCAGCCTTTAGTCATAGACTGAACATTTTTAGGGTTGCTTAACAGATGCAAACTTTTCCTGACAGTTTCCACGTACTTACCACCCATAACCTTCAAACACTGAATAGTGCTGAGTTTAGTATTTCTCTTACTTACGTTATTTTTCTGCAGGACTTGCAATGCTCGGTTGACATTGTTCAGCGCATGAACTCTTGTGAAGCCCTTTTCTTTTGCCTGAAAGCAAGAATAAAGCAGAAAATGTCTTGTAAAAAGTCAGAATTTCTGTTGTGTGGAAAATGTTGGTTAATGTGTTTTTTCACAGAACACAGTACAAAGTTCAAATAAGGCTTCTTTCAAACCAATTTAATTTAATCAGACTGTTGCATGACCATTTTAATTCAGCCTCAATGTTTTTTTTAAAACAAGCCTGGAGGGTATATGCATATGCAATCACGTTGCCTGACACTGAGTGGAGTTTTAGTGGGAATTGTATGTGAATTCCTCCAGCAGTATCACAGTTCAGCCTAGTCCAAAGACCAGTTATAAAGAATTCCTTCCATGTATTTTAATTTCATATGCCTTACTTTCAGCCCACTCTAATTTCTTATTTGGCTTCAATATTCTGAAGTGTGTATGCTGAAAACAAAACAAAAACTTTTTTTTTTTACTACAGTACTTGGGAAATAAAGGTATTTTTTACCTCTCAAAACTAGGAAACAACTTTGAGGATTGTAAATTAAATAACAACTTCAATGTGTTTATTTTATCAGAGTATCATCTGCTTACTCCTGTTTTCTGTATAGCATAAGTGTTTGTGCCATTAAGGAAAGAAAATGTGAGTTAAATAAACAATGCAAATAAGAAATGTCTATACATTTTTTGTGTTCTAAAAGCAATTAAACAAGTCATTGAAATCTGCAAGAGGGGAGCTAAAATGTATGAGATTTAAATTCACAAAGATCTTTTCTAATCTTTTTTTTTTTATAAGAAAGCATCAGAGTTGTCTGAATCACTTCACAGAGGCAATAGACATGAAACAGAGTGATGACTCACTAGTGCATGGCCTGCTAGGCCTTCCAAGAGATCCAGAAGCCGTCTCCCATCCCGAAGATCAGTGAAGAGGTCTTCAATCTGAGATTTCCCAGCCTGCACAATGAAATAGAGAGTAAATGATTACTGTAGCAGGGTACAACAATACACTGATGTCCCATTGGTGGTGTATCCCAATGCATTACCTCTGCATCTCTAGGATACCACTCTTAGAGGAAGTTATAAAAAAAAAAAGAAAAAAAGAATCCTGGCTGAGTCCAAAGCGTAAACAGTGGCACTGGAACAATATTCTATGGACAGATGAGTCAAAAGTGGAACTTTTTGACCGACATGGGCCCCGTTTTGTCTGGCGAAAACCAAACACTGCATTCCACAGTAAGAACCTCATACCAACGGTCAAGCATGGTGGTAGTAGTGTCATGTTTTCGGGATGCTTGCTGCATCAGGACCTGGACGCCTTGCCATCATTGAAGGAATGGCCTAGTCAAGGTCCAGACCTAAACCCCATTGAGATGTTGTGGCAGGACCTGAAACGAGCAGTTCATGCTCGAAAACCCACAAATGTCACTGAGTTGAAGCAGTTCTGCATGGAGGAGTGGGCCAAAATTCCTCCACGGCGCTGTGAGGGACTAATCAATAACTACAGGAAGCGTTTGGTTGCAGTTATTGCTGCTAAAGGTGGTGTAACCAATTATTGAGTCTAAGGGGGCGATTACTTTTTCACACGGGGGTATTGGGTGTTATTTGTTCACTCAGGGTTGCTTTTATCTAATATTATGTTTTGGTTGAAGATCTGATAACATTTAGTGTCAAAAATATGCAAAAATGTAGAAAATCAGACAGGGGGCAAATACTTTCACGGCACTGTATATATATATATATATATATATATATATATATATATATATATATATATATTGTAAACGGGTTCGTTTTGCCCCTTTAAAATACTGACCAGACAAAGAGATGGAGGGTTTAAACATGCTTTTGCGCTAATTTTTAATGCAGAACGAAATCAAAACAAAATACAAAATAAACACCTAGCTCTGTACGAGCGCTAACTAACACACAAGAACACCCTGACTACAAGTGGGACAGCTAGGCTGTTTCCCCACTAAAACAATAAACAAAAACACAAACACAGGTTTACTACAGCACCTCTTCTTTGGTTTTCTCACGACTGCCAGGACGCAGAGTACCACTTCCTGCTTCCTTCTTCTTAGCAGCCCTGAGCAAACTAACTGCTTTCTTTAAATACCCTGCACCTGGTCCTAATTTACAATTGTTTCCAGGTGCAGGGAATAACTAACAATTAAACAATTAACAAAACCAATACAGCAAAACAATCAAACAATAACATTTAAACAAACCCACACATTTTACTGCAGGGATGATTTCCAACCCATCCCCCACTGTGCTACAATATATATATATATATATATATATATATATATATATATATATATATATATATATATATATATATGGGGATTATATTCACAAAACCTGTTAGGAGTTATTTAAAGAATATATATTCTTTAAATAACTCCTAATAGGCTTTGTGAATATAATCCCCAGAGTTCCTATATTCTTGTAGGAGCCCCACTCACAGTTGGAAGTAATATAGGAAAACTGTGCTCAACCTTTGACAAAAATGTCAAAAAATGTGGCATGTTGGATTATTTCAATGTATGCTTTATTATACTTGTGTGCATAAACTCTGTTGTTACTCCCACAAAACTGGTGTGCATTAGTGTGGGGAACATTGGGTGGTAGGGAGGGAGTTAAAACCCTCCCTGCAATAACATGTGGCTGGAGCCGTGAGTTGAATAAGTGATTAAATAATTCATTAAGGCTCCAGCCACATGTGTATAAATAGGGTGATCATGGGTGTTAGCTTGGTTAGTGAGAATAGGATTGGTGTTAGAGGTGGAGGTGCGTGTTCTGTGTTCTGTGTTGTGCTGTACTTACGTCTGTGTCCGTGTTTGTTTACGTCTCCGTAAGTGTTTTTGCAGAGCTTTTGTTTTGGCCCTTGTGCCGTTTATTTTGTTAATGTGTTTTGTTCTGTCTAATGTTCAGTGTTTTGTTTATTTGTTGTATTTATAATTAAACGTGCACATAAGCGCCTTGAAACCTGCAACTTCTGTGTCTGAGTCTCCCTTTCGGGTCTAAACACCATTACCAGTGATGCTGGCCTGTCACAGGTGGTTTCAGGAATGGGGCAGTGCACCTAGAGACTCAGACCAGGAGTGCAAGTTTAAAAAAAAAAAAAAAAAAACGCTACATCTGGAATGCCCAGCGCCACCGCCACTGCTGAATTGGCCAGCGCAGCTACCACTGCCAGACTGCGCAGCGCCACCGCCACTACCGGAGTGTCCCGCGCTGAGGGCAGCATTGCCGCTGCCAGCGCCACCTCCACATTCGGAGTGCCCAGCTCTGCTGTCTCTAATGCCACAGGGAGAAGCCCCGCTGTCTCCAGCGCCACAGGGAGAAGCCCCGCTGTCTCCAGCGCCACAGGGAGAAGCCCCGCTGTCTCCAGCGCCACAGAGAGAAGCCCCGGTGTCTCCAGCGCCACAGAGAGAAGCCCCACTTTCTGCAGCGCCACAGAGAGAAGCCCCGCTTTCTCCAGCGCCACTGTCTACAGGTTGAGAGCATTGCCACTACCAGCATTGCCACTGAAGTGCCCCGCTCTGCTGCCAGTGTTGCCACTGTTGGCTGCAAGTCCAGAGGAAGCAGCATTTCCGCTGCCAGAATGTCCCGCACAGCTGTTAGCATTGCCGCTGTCAGTGTTGCCACGAGCAGCATTGCCGCTGCCAGTGTTGCCCCTAGCAGCATTTTTCGCTGCTGGAACGCCTCGCCCCACTGTCAGCGGTGAGGACACCTTGGCAGAAGAAGGAGGTGGTGAGGAGACCTCCACCACAGCCCCGATCACCAACCCAAGCCCAAGAATCAACATGGGGAAAGACAGAAGAGGGGAGGGAGGTTGTGTTTTAAGGGGGGAGGTGGCAAATGGCGGCCAAGTGTGCTGCGCACATAGGAGGAAGGTGTGTGGCAGTGTGAAAGCCCTGTCGAAACACAGGTATGTGTGTGTGTGGGGAATAATGGGTGGCAGGGAGAGTTAAAATCCTCCCTCCAAAAGCATTTGGGAATGTGGCCGCAGGTGTATAAATAGGGTGATTATGTGCTGTGTTCTGTGTTGTGCTGTGCTGTATTTACGTCCGTGTCCGTGTTTGTTCACATCTCCAAGTGTTTTTGTAGACCTTTTGCTTCGGCCCTTGTGCCGTTTGTTAATGTGTTTTGTTCTGTCTAATGTTTAGTGTTTTACTTATTTGTTGTATTTATAATTAAATGTGTGCATAAGGCTTTGAAACGTGCAACTTCTGTGCCACAATTAGTCTATCACATAATGTGCACACGTATTCTGTCTCCTTTTAATGGTGTAAAACTGGAACCAAAAATTTGGTGTTAGCAGTTAAATATAGCTCTGAGTAGCTTTTTTAACCTTGTAGAAAAATGAGAGGAGACTTTTGACTAGTGCAAACAGAATATAAATTGAGCCCAATGGCCCAGTTAATTTGGGAGAAGCTCAAATATGTGTTATAAATTATTCAAGTGGTTCAAAGTTTCTCACCAGACAAGTCTATGAATGTCTGACTCAAATACTTCCCATAGTGGATAATATATATATATATATATCTTTTTGTAACAACCCCTTTTCTTTTTTGTTAACTGTTTATTTTATATTGCATCATGGTGTCCCCCATGGCTTGTTCTGTACTGGAAACACAAATCTACCACTTTACGTGTGCTAGATAAGCCATAGCATGTGCTGATGTGTTGAAAATATTGTGCCATACAAAAGGGTCTTTTTTTACATATATCATTTGTATTAACCATAGTAATTTGTTTTTTCCACATCTCTTAGCAAAAGGTATTTTTTTGTATTTCTTTGTGATCTTAGCTGGTATTTTAAAGATTATTGAACAACAACCAGTGAGCTTTATGAATAAGTCAAATGCACACATTTAAAAAAAAAAAAGGTTCATCTGACAGATACTGTATCTTAACCTACTGGTGATGATCCGGTTCATATAAACGACAATCGAACTGGACAATAAATAAATAAATAAATAAAGCACATCCAATTACTTGCTTAGACATCCACAAACACAACAATCTACCGTATGTCTACTGAAATGCAGTTGAAACCTTGAGCAAAGCTATTTTATGCAGTAACGACATCTCCTACAAGTGTTTCTATAAATCTGTGGAGGCAACCTGTACAAGATATAGAATAACTGGAGTAAAAGATACTGTCAGATTAAGAAATTACTATAGAGATGTGATACCAAACAAAATGCACTGCATTTATTGATAAAGTGTGTAACACAAGCCACTCTCTGAATAGATACACAGGGCCATTTCAGATCTGATCTGTATACAGTCATTTAAAAGACACACTGCAGCAAAAATGTAATTTATTGCTGAAGCCTAGCAACAAAGCACACAGATGTGTTACTACAGCCTATAAGAGTGTAACAGTGTTGCACAGAAACAAAAGCCATGTATTGTATTGTATGTCTACCCAGAGACTTGAGGTTAAGAAAAAACATACCAGTTGTAACTAAAAGTATGTATTCTGGTATTGGCTACCATACACAGACAACATAATCATTAAAAAAAAAAAAACATTAGGAATTTCTGAGCTAATTTGTACAAAATTGAATGGAAGTCCAATCATTGGTACTACTCCTACTTTTAAACTAATGTCTTTATAAAAATTGGAATCAAATTATTTTCTTTCCCTGCCTAATTGAAAGTAATGTGCAGCAGGTGACCAGGTGTCAATTGCATAATTGTTGATCCATTAACACTGGTTAACAGCCTTTAAAAAGGGTCTGGAAAGCCAAGCCCTCTGTTCTTGGTTCTCCATTTGTTGTTCTTTTGTCAGCAAGCTGGAAGTGAATTGGCTGGGAATCCACACCACTCGTGATCACCGTGTGTTAACTGGGATCTGAGTACTCTGCATATGGATCAATATAGGGGATTTTAATCCCACCCCATTTTATTTAGAGTGTGGTAGGGAGAAGGTTCCTGAAGCGGGAACTCCCTTTAGTGGGAGCACCGCTGAGCCACTGAATGGCAAACTTTTGTTTTTGGTGGTTTTACCCACTGTTTTGTTTTGTGTTGTGTGCATGTCCTTCCCCACTAGGGATACCACTGCTGGTACACTAGTGGCAGCCACCAACCTCCGCAACTGCCTGTTTGTTACTAAAACATGGACACCTGAGCGGTATTTCAACTGCAAACCCTCTGTGTCTCTCTAATATTTCAGCAGATACCCGCACTGTGACAGGACCCCCTGTTACAAACATACTTTGAGAAAAGCAAAAAAAGCATACTAAGGTCTACTTTTATAGCTGTGACCTATTTCTATTTCACTGATGCAATAAGTACCACATTTGTAACTATACAAAACTTTATCCATATTGGTTCTACAGTTTTAAATTTCTGTGAACTAAACCCGGTCAAACGATCAAAGGGGCTCCACTATCCATGCATGCCACACCTGTGCATGACTTCAGATATTTAAAAACTGGGTTGGATGGACAAAAAATGACCTTGACTTCTCAAATTAATGTTATTGTCAGACCGACAGCCAAAGAAGCACTAATAAATGCAAACAGCTTGTTAGCATTTTAAAATATGGCATAATTATTTATCCATCATTTGCATTTTATTTGGATGCAGTGCTTAATCTACTGTCGTACGATGGAAACACTCTCCAAGAAAATGATTTCTTGAAAATCTATCCATATTCTGACCTCTGCTCCGACAGTTCTAGTAAATCTACCAAGGTTGCTGTTAAGTATTTATTTTTTCTTGAATGTGATAGAGACAAGCTCGGCTTTACTTAGTGGCTGTTAGCCAGGGAGCATATCAAACAAGCACTCACCAGCTGTAATGCTTTGACTTAAGTAGCTGGTACTGTACCCTGCGCTCAGATTCAACCCTGCCATTTCAATGTTACAAAACTCTTCAGGCATGCACTTATTTATACAATTATTTTCTAGTTTTCAGCGCCAATGTAACTGGGGAAAAAAGGCATGTACAAATTACAGGTTAAACATATAGTACCTAGAAAATAGTGTAGGCCTGGTTTTATTGTCCAGTTTCTGTGAAGCCTGCACACAGGCGTCTGGTTTTAATTGCTCTCGAAGGCCAGTCCTTGGTGTAAAAGCTTGCACTTACTAGACCACCCCAATCCAGTGGCTTAGATACAGTAAAATAACCCCTGTTGTGGCATTAAGCTCTCCCACCACCAGAAAGTACAATGCCAGCAGAGCGTGTGTTTGACCAGCTTTCTGTATGAAGGATCCATAGTATAATCTGGTGATCTTGTACCACACTGCCAGCCTTGCTTATTTTCCAGCAAAGATATATATTCTTAGCCATTGTAATCATTAAACGCTTATTTTTTCAAATGCTTTTGAAATTCTGACACTCAAAGCACTCTAGTGATGTTGCAAAATAGACTTTCTTAACATTACACAGGGGCAGTGAAACAATTAATTCAAGCCAATCCGCTGCAATCAGAATACTTGACATTCATTTGGTATTTCATGAGAAGCTTCTATCACATAAACGGTAAATTGAAGTGCATTAGCCAAGTTGATGTGTCATTATACTTTTTGTTAAAAATAATAGATCAGTAGACTGCCCATTAGGCCCAGCAATGAAACTTAGAAGGTGGTAACAGCCAGGGATAGGGAAGAAGTTGGCTCCTTAGGATGTCTACAGGTGCTAATGCACAGTGTCAACCATACTGTCCTCTTTGTTTTGCTTTACTGCCAAACATATTACCAGATCATTCCCCAAATAACTTGAACCACACTGTCCTACCATTTTGGATTAACCTCCCTGAGTGGTTTCTTTTCATACCCATACAGTACCCTGTAGAGTAGAACACTTACATCAAGAAATATTGCCAAGACAGACTCTGAATAAATATTTCAGTGGACGTACTGTTTTGTGGCTGCATTAAACCCCCTATTTAAGGCATTTTAATCGATTCATGATTAATCATACCTGTACTACAAGTTTACAATTGAACTTACTGCCATAGGGGTGGTTCAGGGGGCAGGAACAAGGGCTCCTCCCCTACCTTCATTCAGCTTGCTATTCAAGCCCTACTCCAAGCCCTTCTTGCTTGTGGGGCAAGCAACGCTCGTTTCCCAGCCTTAGAGGCTTGGCAGTGAGCCAGACGGGGAGCCCTGGTCAAAAACGTAAGAGAACCAGTAGGCAGGCAAGCACAAACCAATCTGTATCCTAACAGATATTGCTCCTGTCCAGTGAACTGTATATTAACAGCATACAGTACAGTATTTTTGCATTTTATTGTTGTGTAATGTATGGAAGTAGATAAGTTAAAATAAATTGAAATAAATGACAATATACTGTATACATTTTGCATAGTTTGTTTAGTTTAACCACAATGAAAAACTGTGTAGTTAGTTGCAGGATAATAGCACTGATGTTTGTTTTTTATTAATTGTTGCCAGAAATGGTTACTTTGTCAAGTTATAAGTGGACTGATAATTTTAACTCTGCACCATTTCTGCCCAGTCCCTTTGAAAATATTAAGCGGGTTTGACAGTATATGTAACTGATTATAAAAAAATAAAAACATACATTTTTGTTGCAAAACTGGAGATTCAATTTTGCACTGAAAGAAAAAAGAAAAGCCTCAGATATGTCCCATATCAGGCATTAAGTGACATAAGGCCGTTCTGAACCATTGCAGATCCAAATGTGCACAGATGGTACACTTTGCAAAGCCAATATGGTCCCTGCATCGATCACTTCCCTGTCCTAAGTTATTCTTGTAATTTTCAGTGTCAGGTCATTTTATTTTCGGGTATTTAGCAATAATTACCATGCAGCAGACTGATAGGTTTTGATTAGCGTCAAGGCTCGTATAGCAAAAAATATATTTTGACATCTGACTTTGGCTGGGACCAAATCAAAACTCTGACAACCTGCTAATCGCACTTAACAAAACTGTGTTCAATAGTGTTTTCTTTTTATGAGTAGAAGAAATAAGATACTTACCAAAAAAAAAAAAGAAAATGCTATTAAATACAGTTTTGTTAAGTGCGATTAGCGGGTTGGTCCCAGCCTATGTGTTGTAGCCTAGGTTTCCTCTTGGTGCCAGACACAGTGATATTCATTAGGATTAAAAGGTAATTAAAGCTACATTACTCTTTCTTTAGCAAACCCCTTACCTGTGGATTAAACTTAACTGGGTACTGACCCAAGAGAGAAATTCACATATGTGTGAGAATATTTTAGATTTTTTGTAAATCAGACAAAAGTATGAGGGACATTTTTTTTTTTTTTTAATTGACATATAAACCTTCAACTAGAACCCTAACAGTGTTCATTTTGTCAACCGTTCATTACACATGACAAGGCACTTTCAATGCTTATTTAGATGCAATAGAAGGGGAGGGGGGTGGGGGGTTATATAAGCAAACATTAAATGATAGACAGACAATAATAATTCGGATTTTTTAACTCTTATCTATCTTTCAGGTGTCTACTTTGAGGCACTTTATTAAAGTCTATCCCAAAAATCTGAAGGGCCTGCATTTATATGAAGTATTATCAGGGATTATGTAAATCGGTTCTTGTGGCACTGAGAATCATGATGAAGCTTCTTAATATTTAATATGCCACATTAGCCAAGCATCTAAATTTAAACTGTACCTCCATTTGAGCTCTGGGTTGATGCTGTTTTTGAAAATCAAGCTGTCACATTTACGTGGAGCAAGATATCTCTTTTATATATCCATATGCCACTCAATGTACACTCTCTTTTGTAAGGGTTAGGCCTGTACATTCTACACATTTTTACTGTCCCTGACATGTGTCGATATATACATCAAGGTTACGTTTGAGAAAGTAAGCCACAACAGAGTACTGTGTACACTCAGTTTACATAATAGAGAGCTAGTAAACAGATGTAGGGCAGCTGGATCCAGGGTGTCAAGAACCACCAACCCTTACAGAACCTAAAAAGTAAACAGTACTTATTAAAAGTGTTGATTCTACAAGTAGAATTTATCAATTAGTTCTTGGACAGTTGGTCAGCCTCACCCGAAAGCATCATTTCAGATGTATACATCTAGACGAGGGTGACCACCTTTTCAAAATGCAAAAACAGGACACCTGCCATTTTTTATGGGGGGAGGGGTTATTGTATATTTACTGATACAACTATCAGTGTCATTTCAACTTTTAGTCAGCCATTTCGCATAAGGAAAGAAAACACTGAAATTAAATTAGTCTACGAACTGTATTTAGTTTGCTGTCGCCAAAGCAGATCAGTGTCAGGCTGCTGGGGAACATCTGATGTGAGTGTAAAAAGTCACATGATAGTGGGATTACATAGTTTTATGCCTTAGATTGGCTATCCAATGTGTCAATCATTCTGGGGCTGCGAGGCATTGGAAAATGATGCGGCAGGGGTTGGGCTTTGCTCCAAACAGATATGCTATGCTTTGACTGTGGCAATAAACTGTAAGATTGCATTGTGTCTAGGAATCCGGGACAAATTCCATCCCAGAGGCATTTAGTCCGGGACTGGGACTTGATTGTTACATTTAGGGACTCTCCTGTCCAGTTAGGGACAGGTGGTCACCCTAATCTAGACCGTGTTAGCTTAGTATCAAATACACACTCTCAAAGGTACCCCCTACTTACATCATAATGCAGAGCAGCCTTAGCAGCAATGTTCATTACAATTAAATTGAAAGCAATGCTGCCTGCTATTTAAGGGTTATTGGTGTCCTCCTATCCAGATTGCTGCCTTTGATCACCCTAGTGTAGAGAAGTAAAGGAATCCTGCCAGAGAATTATAGTTCACTGCTGTTTCAAGTGCGAATGATCACTGTTATGCTGTACTATTATGGCTTTTGACTGAAGGACAAGAGCCAAATCTAAAAAATGAGTCACTCCTCTTAAACAATATCCAACAAGGGTATGGGATTCAGATAGGTTTTTATCCAACCATTAAACTGTTGAGGATCCAAACTAAACTGCTAAGCTAATTGCATTTGGTTTTAGTCTGCTAGTGCAGCTCTTACATGGTTTATACATAAGGTGACCAGACATACCATTTTGGACGAGACAATCCCACTTTTGGAACACTGGTCCCAGTGTCCCTAGAACCTTTCTTGGGACACTCATTTCGTCCCAGGTTTCAGGTCTCCAGGTGCCCATTTAATTTATTTAAAAAAAATTACATTGATAGTTGAGTACCGTATATGATACAAATAGTTTAAAACAATTACAAAAAAAAGAATCATGTCCTCATTTCATTTTACCTTCCTTGTTGAAAAAATATCTAAAGCTGCCTTAGAGGCAGGATAAATCTCTTTTTAATTTGGTGACCCCTTATTTTAATTTCTGTGTTAAATGTATTATAGAAGAAGTAAAGTTTAAGTAAAAAAATGAGTACTTATTTTATTTTACTTTATCACATCTATTAGTTTAATAGAAGAACAACACATTGATAAAAACATAAATTAAGCATAACAGGCAAATGTCAGGGCTTGAATTACTGGGAGGCTGGGGTGGGGTCGATCTCTTTAAGTTTCTCCAAATAGTTTTCTTTCCAAATTTCCTTTTTGAACATGTTTTAAGCTGATAGGTATCACTTAAAACAGAAAGGAACCTGTTAAAAACATGTTAATCGTATGATGATATGTACTG
Organism: Acipenser ruthenus; assembly: GCF_902713425.1. NCBI lineage: Eukaryota > Metazoa > Chordata > Actinopteri > Acipenseriformes > Acipenseridae > Acipenser > Acipenser ruthenus. Next base: position 36,201,133 of record NC_081196.1, read on the forward strand.
CCTTGTCTGTGCAGTTTTCCAGTACCAATCAATGATAATGAGAAAGCGTCTCCTGACAATGTGAAAACTCTGCACATTTTACACAGGCTAATACTTATATTAAGGAAGATTAAATAGTATTCCTTTTGTAAGTAAAGAAGTGACAACATTTCATTTGATCAGAAAAAGAATATGATTCAGTCTTATTACAGCTTGATCCATGTCTCAACCTATACTAATGACTCAAAAAAAATAAACTCCAGCCAAGATCAGCAAAGAAATTAACCTTTGTGAAATGCATAGTTAGTTTAGATTGTCAGATGACACTTTCTCATGATCATTGATTGGTACTGAAAAATGGAATAAGCAGGTAATTTCATCATGCAATGAACACGTTTTTAACAGGTTCCTTTCCTTTTTGAGTGATGCCTGTCCACTTACAACATGTTCAAGGGGTAATTTGGAAATACAACCCTTCTGAGAAACTTAAAGGGTTTGCCTAAGTTTTCCAAACTTAACTTCAGAAGGAAATTCCTGTTTCTGCAATCAGGGCAGCTTCTAAACAAAACTCAGAAAAGCTGATTTATTGCACACAGTCAAAAGATAGGATATTTAACACATTTCATCACCTTTAATAGTAATAGTTTAAAAAATCCTAGTATCTATTTATCTCGACACACTAATGCACACAGAAACTGAATTAAAAAGAATATATACAGGACAAATACCATGTCACATTAAATGGTAAGAAATGCAATATTTTGAAAAATGAAGTAACCATTTAATACATAGACATATTGAGATATATGTTTTCATACAGGAAGGGCCTGGTTTGCAGATTCTGGAGGACAACATAGAGATACAGAAAGAGAAAGATGGAAAGTGGAAATCAGAGAGAGAAGATGCAGTTTCTTAGGCAGAAAATGGACTAGATTTGCAGCAGTAATCAAATAGAATATCGGAATTTGATATCACTGAATTGCTGCTGTGTAATGTAATAACTATACTTGTTGTGTATAAATGAAATTACAAAGACAATAAGATAATTTATTCACAAAAAGAGAGTTTTTGACAGTAAAAGATTCCAATCTGACTATCACCATGAATCTCTGCATTCACTTTCAATATGATATTAGATCAGACATTGCCATAGTGAAAATAAAACCCAGAGAGCTTCCCCGTAGCTTTGATTTTAGGAGTTATTCAAAATATTCCGTACTGTCGCAGTTTAAGGACTTAAATCTGGTCACCTTATTTATACACCACACTCACAATTTATGCTCACTGACGAGAATTTCTCCCTCTGGTAACCGAGTTAACCCCTACCCCCCTCCCTCCTGTACAAAAGTGCCACAGAATCTTAAATTTGCTTTAAAGTCTCATTTTAAAAGCAGCACCAGTAGCACATTGCTCTTTCTGATTCCCAAACATCCCTTTTTCTTAGTATCTCACCTGAATGATCTTTAATGGGATTGTAACACTAAGGCAATCTATAGGGAGCTGCGATGGTCACTGTGTAATATTGTTGAACAATTCATTGTATTGTTATTGCTGGTGATACAGTGTTATGATTGTTTTACTAGGGTTTCTTCAGGGTACAATGCTGGTTCAGGTTTTCAAATCATGTCTATTGGCGTGGTGCTGTTGCAAGTCTCACAAGGAAATACTGACATGCAGCCACAGCACAATCCTGCAGGCAACATTGTATATTACTAAATGCTGTGCTACCAAACCCCTGCCTCCTTCATCCTAACCATTTTTCGAAAAAGTGTCAGGTCATCAGATACACATTAGCATCCCAAAAGCAATTAAGCTAAAGCAAGTCAGTGCCCTTTTCATTTGGGTGTCATAACGAGACAATGACAGCAAAAAGTCAAAACACAGTACAGTAGAACAGTAATAAGCAAGATCAGATCCACACAGCTGGTGCTGATAATACAGAAGGATGCAAATTAATTCAGTTACTTAGACAGTACAGCCACCCACTATTAACTGCATTCTTCCACATTCCACATTTTTCAAGGCTTGAAACCATCACTCCAATTTATTATTTTCTGTCACAGAAATGTACTCTTTTTTTGTGTGTGTCTTCAGGTGGATATGCAGAACTATTCTGTTTCCAATAAGTCACCTGCACTTGTAGAAAGACTCGCTAAAGTCATACAGATGTCTTACTACTACTTAGCTGCTGGAAATTATTCCCTTATGCATGAGCCCCTAAATTAGGGGTTCTCAAAGTGTGGCCCGCGGGCCAAATGCAATCCTCGTCAAACAATTCTAAGATGTTTCTATAGTTTCTTGGAAAGAAAAGACTTGGGTCATTACAAGTTTATTTTCTGTCACTATCGCTACAAGCAGTGCACATCGCAGCGAGGCGCTACTGTAGCTTTAAGAACATTAAAACAAGACACACGTGCATCCAGGGGCACCGATCTCAACGAGATGGGTATAACCAAAGATCTTCTCGATACACAAGACGGTCAACTCCGCTGATTTAACATTGCAACTTCCGTCCGAGCCGAAGCGGTGCATCATGGGAATCCAAAGAGTTCTGGTGGCGAGTTCTGTAATGGAAAGTCTCCCCCATTACCTATTCCAAGCTTTCTCTTTTGAAAATGATTGTATTTTTTAGCAAGATTCATCTGGATTTATTCAGAGACACCCCCCCTTAACACATGCTTTATTATTTCTGCGATCAATGTTTTCAATTTGCCTGACGAGCTCTTTATTGCCACAGTGCTGTCAGAAATTGCCAGCTCTCATGAATATTCAGTGTTTTTTTTTGTTTTTTTTTCATAAGCAGTACATTGTATGTGTGTAGCAGGACAAGAAACAAACAGAAAAGTGTTTTGTGCAAGGCACAGAAAATCTACTTATATAAAGTAGCTTCCCTCCTTACTTTTTGGGGGCATTACAGTGTTAAAATAATAGTTTCAGAAACTAGGGCAAGTACTTTTCTTTAACTAATTTCACAACCTATTAAATTTAGTGCTGTATTTCAATTTGTTACAATGTTTCAAACTAGCATTCTCAGGCAATCTAACCAATACATTGTTTCAGATCTGCCGATTTCTTTTTTTTTTTTTTTTAATGCCTTTCAGCTGCGGAAACAAAGCAAGTACATTGTTTCAAGTTTACCCTGCAGTTCACTCCAATATAAATTCACACAGTACAGTACACACATAGCCAAGGTAGGACTAGAAGTTGAAAGGAATGTCCTTTTGATGCAGCTGTACTGCCAGTAGATAAGCCTGGCTATAGATTTAGTATTTGTTTTGCGTGCCAGTTCAGAATGGTTGCAAAGTATTTCCTATGCTTCGGAACAGTTTAGAATTGTGGTAGGCAATATATTAAAACATATGTATTCATCCCAACAATCATATAATTACAATCAATAACACATATACATACACAGTTTTCCTTTAGTTTGGGAACTTAATAAAAGTAATGCATTATTGTAACATATGAAAGTTTATAAAGTAACAGGGAAGACCTGCAGTAATTCAGAGTATTTATTAAGACAGTAGCTGCGGCCATCAGATGAACTGTCAGTTTGTTTATCTTCAGTAATGGGTAAAAATTTGCTTTTCATATTCAGTCCTATAAAATACATAGTGCACACAGGCACTAATAACAGTGTCTCGATTTTATGTGATTACTGTCGTGGATATCTCATAAAAGGTAAATTGAGTGACCAAGTAATTTATTACATTATCAGTTAGAAGTGTATTACATTATCAGGCAGGTCAGAGTTATTACTATTAAATTTCTATTACATTCAGTTGAGTTATTACATCATTGGGCGATTATTACATTATAGGCAACAAATACATTATTGGGGATTATTATATTAATGGCTGTCACGATCATCGTTCTGATGTATTCTTCATAATCAGCTAAATGTAGATCTACAACAATACCGTCAGCTGCTTGCAGTTGTTTAAAATGTATTTTGTTTCATGTTGAAGCAACTGACCGTTTTCGGGATTCAATATTCTAACCTGCAGGGATTGTGGTTAATACATTTTAAAAAGCACATTAAGCACTTGCATCCCTATAAAATACATTAATAAATAGATAATATAATTATTTTAGGTCAGAATAAGAAACATAAATAAAAACACAAACAAAGTCAAGCATTGAAAAACAATATATTTGTCAATTTAAGAACATGATTAAAAAATTGTGAAGTGATCATAAGCGTTACACGGACCCGATCATTAAGAGAATTATCATTTGCAACAGGGTGGTACGTCTTCATTTTTCAATTGTCACGTGATAGGGGTGTAACGCCTACAGTGATGACGTATTTTAAAACTGCAATTGCAAGGCCTCCCATAGAGACGGTCCTCTCTACTGATCTATAAAAACTGGATAGCGCATGACACTGTGTCAGACTATGGCTATTGTTGAGTCATCAGAAGTTTGCTGCAGCCATCTTGCCACACCCAACAAAACCTCTCCTGCTATAGCTGCGGCGGTGACTTGGATGCGGATGCAAACCCATAGGGGGGAGAGGATAGATGATCCGTCTCGGAGGGCAGAATGGACTCGCAATTGTGCCCTTGAAAACAATAGATATAGAGAGACCCCAATGTTTAGGTTGGCATCGGCTTTAGGGGTACCCTGAATAGGAAATATATATAGTTAGTATACAGTTATATATATAAGACTGGAAAGGCAGGTAACGATAAATTGAATAAAAGCATTATAGAGCATGAGCTGCTACAGGACAGATTTATTTATGGCCGGGGGTCCCGCTGGCTAGAGAGCCTGGAGCTGATAATGGCGGATGCCACGGAAGGCATGGTAGTGTGATCACTACCAAAATCCGCCCCCCCCCCCACTAGAAAGCCTGCACCCTGACGACATTCTAGGATGAAACACAAACAAGACATAGCAGAATAACTTTAGACAACCTAAAGGAAAGCCATCCATGCAGTGGACAGGAAAAACCACCTTTCTTTTTTCTTTCTTTAGGTGGAAACCTCTGGTGGTCCCGGCGGAGAGGGCGTCCCACTCTGGGCAAGCTAGCAAGGGATTGTTGGGCAGCAAATATATGATTCGACTGCTGATGATGTCCAGGGACCTAGAGATTTTATAGTATGTTGGTTAAGGCCTGTTCTTGCAGTGGAAGTTGCAGCTCCGATTCAGAAGGAGTGTGGAGTGAAGAATTGCTGTGGCAAGCCTGCTTTAGGTATAAGAGAAGACAGATGGGAGGAGAACCAATTTCTTGTAATGTTTTTTGCACAGTTGGAGAACAGAGGGTCCGATTGACTGGGGTTCTTGAGTGCTAGGAGTTTTGCTACAGGGCTGTAGGGAAATAAAGGAGAATTAATCTTAGACAGTTAAATACAGTGACCAGAGCGAAGTTGATCTTTTTTGATCTCAGGAATAGCATGAAGTGCTGATCTTTGTGCAGTAGTGGTCTCTAGCTTGAACTCCTGATGACAGGAAGTTGGAGGGGGGCGATACCGTGAATTAATTGCAGCTTAGGAATCCTAAGAATGCTGTTATGCAGATAGCTTCCATTACTATATCGTCCGAGGGACTGAAGCATCCTCGATGAAGGATGGGGACCTCTTTGAAAAGTATGTACAGTAGGCAAGGAGAGGAGGGTGGGCGGCGGGATGCACTGAAGACAGTGGTGCTGTATTCCGGACAGATAGGAACGAATGGATGGTACAGTGGAACGTCACATATCCGACCGCCACATAACCGTCCTCATCAATTAACTGCCTCGCTAAATAAATAAATATAAAAGTAGGCTACGAGAGTAATGGCATTGGCAGCAAATGCAGCTTCCACGATGGAAACAGAAAGAAAGCGTTATAGCAATCAGCCTTTTAGTGTGTTCCCCTTTTAAGTGACGTTTGAATACACCAGTCGAGAAAGCTTTTTTTTGTGCAATGTGTTCATATGATGATGATGGAGCGCATGCTTGCAGGTATTGGCAGCTTGTTGTTGTATCTTTTAAATACATTTGAATGAAACAAAGCAAACTTCATAAATGCAGTGCTTACCGGCCGTTTGTTCAAAATAACCAAAGCAATATTCAAACCGAGCTGCTTATCGGCTGTTGGCAATATCAAGAAAGACCACAAAGTACTGTGACAGAGATATTAAGAAAGCAGAACCAGGGAGGCAGGCACTTCTAGAGCTAAGAAAGCAGCCACCAGTTGCAGGTTACTGTACATTTACCATTTGTTTTGTATTAAGAAAAAGCTTTGTGTGGAGATGGCTTATAGCAAACCGCACAGCAACACTGTGTATTTGTAGCCTAATTAATCTCGTTTTATGTTTACTTTTAAAGCAAAACATTTTCCCATGCTTAAAGCAGTTTGTGTGTTTTTGTTCACTAACCTATTTATGGATGTGTAAATGCTTTTTCTATAGATGTTCGCAAATCCGACTTTTTCACATATCCGTCTATACCCCAGTCCACAGGGGGTCGGATATGTGACGTTGTACTGTAATTATCTCGGAGGTGAACAATGAATGTCAGGATCCCGGTGTGGTTGAACTGCACCGGGATTATCTGCTGTTGAGCACAGAATCGAGAGTACGCATTCCATGCAGTACGATATGATGGATTGGTAGCCGGAGCCAGGGCTGCAGGCCTATAATCCTGGGTGGATTGAAGCAGTCTAGAAATCTCTCTTCATGGATACTGGCGGCCCTGGTGGATGCAGCCACTGATACCGGCGAGATGTCACCACGGGTCTCTGTAGCAGACCGCTGGTCTGGATCCTGACTTGCTGAAGCTGCTGCTGCACTTGGACGCCTAGAGGACAGTTAGTCATGTATATGAATAAGTTAACGAAGGTCTACAAGACAAGCCTGCAGTATGTAGATTGAGTTGAACTCGCCCCTACCAGTTGTGAAAGCGCAGCAAAAGGAAGCCAGAAGATTCCAGTACTGAGGCACCGAGTTCACAGTGCCTGATGAAGCTGCCTGGTCACCATGGCAACTTGCCACCCCCCGCAGTCATTCAATGAGGGTGTTGCCATGTTAACCAGGGTCTGTGAGGCGCTGGTGGAAAGGTTGCAGTACAGCAGTGTCGTTGGAGCATGTTGTGACCAGTCAAAATCATGAGCCGTCACTGGTTGAAATGGAGTTTGTAATGGGCTGGATAGGTCCAGCACAGGATCTTCTGATGGAACGGTAAATTGTGCTGGCTCTGTGGGAGCAGGTGCTGAGTGGGGAGTGGGGGAGGGGTGCCTGATTGCAGGCAAGGAGTAAAGACAGATTCAGCAGACAATGCTTCATGGGTTTAAATAGAGCTAAGGAAAGGCAATCGCTTACTGTCGGCCAGTCCTTGCAGTACAAGCGCTCTGCTGTCAGCATGCAGGGACAGGGAGCAGCTCTCTTCCCATGGTGGGGCTGGGCCACCGGCATCAGGGGTCTGTCTTCCACATCGGATGGAAGGAGATCTGAGATCGGTGATTCTATTTCCAGGCAAACAACAATAGGGGTTAATCCAAAAGAATGGTCGAAAGTTAGTTTGCAAGGGAGATCCAAAGAGAGAGAGACGTCAGCCAGAAACAGGTAGGAATATTCAGAGAAGGGTAGTCGATATGCAAAAATTGTCAAACCAAATACGAAAATAGCAGATAAGAAAATGGCAGCAAATACAAACAAACTCAAAAGACAGAGTAGAAAAAATGGAATGTTTTATAGGAGGCAGTAGATTGCATGAAAGGTCAATGAAACTGGGGTTACAGATCTGGTTACCATGCTGCAAGGGAATGTGTCATGAGCTGATAGGGAGATCAGATTACAGTGAAACTCACAAATACACCCCAAAATTCAACCAAAGTTAACACAAGTGCTGGGACAAATCTGAATATTTGAACAAAAGTTTTTTGACATGTATTCGGATACAAAAATCAGATGTTCGTATTGGCTAGAAATGACAAATACCTTGCACTTATTTACCGTCTCGCCAGAATTTGCGTGACAGTTTCAAAAATGGCAAATGAAAAAGAGCCCTGTGTGATATGTGAGATTTATATATATATATATATATATATATATAAAACAAACACAGGATCAACACAGCAGCTCTTGAGCCTCTATTTTAAAAGCTTTAGACATCAAAAAGTAAACAAACCAGATTATGCAAGCACATGCATAGTGTTCTCTATGGAAAGCCATCTGGGACAAAAATGCATTGTGCTGCTTTAGAGCGAGCCAGCATTTCATGGGACAGATAAAAGGCAAGCACATCATTCTAAAATGCCTTGCTTAAACAGTACCCAACTTTCTGAAAATGTTGTGAGTGATTTTTATATATACCATATAATTTGTATAAATATTTTGTTGCGACTTTCTGTTATATGGAATGTAATAAACGAGAACCAAAACTACAACGCCATTTCCACGTTTTTGTTTTATTTGAAGTGCTTAAAGTTAAATTTCAGTTTTCGTTTGCTTGTTCAGCTACAAAAGGGCACAAGTAAACCTCATGTTATTAATGTATTTTATGAAAACGTGTCTATGTTTACTGTGAAGAAATGGCAATGGCAAGGAACGAAAAAAAAATAATGCGTTGTCAACTTATGTACTATTTATTTTGGGAATAAACAAGCAACCTTTAACTTTAACTGCTATTTAGCATCCTTTGTTTTGTAGGACTTACTTTACTCAGTTAAAGTAAGTCCTACACAATGTATTTGTTCCTGGTATATTTCTCTATTTTAACGTGTTACATATCTTAAGGTCTTGCTGTAAAATAAAGGCACACATACGCCCCCCTGCCACTGCTGCTATGCTGTCTCTGCCTGCGTTCAGAGCAATATAATGGCTTTTATTTTTGAAAAACGAACGAATATAAACTAGTATATAACCTCCTGGGTTATCTCACTGTTAGGTGAACAGACAATAGTTCTTCTTCACCATTGCACTGTGGAAAATAGGGAGCGTTCTACCTACACTACTGTATAATCCTAATACCTTTACCCAAGAGTATTTTCAGTTTTGCAGGGATTTTACAAAAAGATTTATATTTTACTTTAAGTTATTGTTCTTGGTTTAATTAAAAATCCACTGAAGTATTGAGAAAAGATTCATATTCTGAATTAAGCTACTGTAAATAAACCCGTTTCATAAATGCCTCATATTTATTGGTTTTTCAAACACCATGTCTTTTCATTTTGAAAACTACCGTATTTTCTTGTGTCTAAGTCGAGAAATTTATCCCCAAAACACAATCCTAAAGTTGGGTCGATTGACTAATACACGAGTAAAAAAAAAAAAAAAAAAACTTTGTCAGCAAACCTTTAATGTCTGCAAAAGTCATATCCGATGTGTGGTTACTACAGTCCCTGTCTGTACCTAGCAGGGTTTAGGACCCAGTGGAGCCCTGTACAGGTATGCATTCAGTGCGTGAGGCAAGTCCACATACAGTACCTGCAAGTCTGCTGGGAGGGGCTGCCTAGCTTTGAGGCTTGCTCACTGCTACTTGTTTGTTATTTTTCTTTATCAATAGTTTGTATTAGCGCTTGAAAAGAAAGTTCGGTTAAGATCAGGTTAACTTAGTTCAGAGAGAACGGACTTGTTCTGTTTCACTGAACATGCTTTTATCATTCACTACACTGCTGCTGTGTACCTGCATTGCCGTGCCTGTCTTTCCCTTGTGGATTACAAACTAATGAAGATTTAATTCGGACGCTAAAACTCAGAAGATCTCATTACTACACTTCTCTCAAATGGGTGAGAAACAGTTCAATCATTTTTTCTTGCTGGATGGCTAACTTGGATATTATTTTTTAAATGTGCATCATTTTTGCTAATTGGTTATTATTGGATTTTTTTTTTTTCCTGTACTGGACGATTGCTTTAAACAAACGGAACATTGCAACCTTACGGTCAATTCATGGGGGATGAAGTTTAAATGTACGCTCTCCAGTTAATATTATTCATTCTGAATGAATTGTTTGTCGTGGTTGTTGCATTGAATTGTGAGCGCTTGCCTGTGCAAGTGCTGCGTTATTTATTTTTATTTTTTGTTTGAAAGCTTGATTTCATGTCCTATTGGAGTGCAAATAGTTTTTCTTGTGTTAAGCAAATAGTGCAAGTTATGTGTTTTTTCACTGTCAATCAATCCTTCTGTACTTAAATATTTTATATATTCTTATATTTGGCACAGTAACTAGTTCTAATTTCTGGGAACGTATATAGTTGACTATAGGCTAAGGGGTGATTGTTACAGCGTGACCCTGCAGCAGAGCGCTTCTGTGGAAACAGCGCACCTCCATTGACATTTGTGGGCAAATCCTTGTGTCAGAGCAAATGCTTCTAATTTCTCTCAAATCAAAATGCAAACATCTCAAGATTTGGCGAAAATGATTCCGTAACATTGTCTATATATAAAAAAAATAATAATCCCAGGTTTGTTTACATCCAGGAGCTCAGCTTCATTGAATTACAGCCAGACCACACCACCTCCCAAATTCCATTGAAATGCATACTTCCGTGTGGGCTAGGAAGGAAGTTGGGGTGGGGATTTGTCACAAAGACGGCCGGAGTGGGTGGCGTCAGACCAGAGCCAGGAAATAAACAACAGAGAGGTGTGGTTTGGTGGAGCTGAGCGAATGGTTTCGCTCAGCATTTAATAAACAGAACAGAAAACAAAAAGGTTGTAAACATACAAAAACACAGGACACGGCACTTCACGCCAAAATAAATAGACAAACAAAACGGACTACACAGACAAACGGTGCACGGAGACAAACAAACACGGTGAGTAAAATAAATGGTTATTTTAGTTTAATTTAATTTACTTTCCTTTCCTTTCCTTTACTACTTTCCTCCTTCTCCTCACCCGTTCTCCACTCTCGAACACCCAACCCCGAGTGAATGAAAATGTGTCTATATATACTGTTGTGCTGGGATTCAATTACTAATTAATTATTCACTTGAATCCCAGCACGTGAATTCATTACATGCAACCCCATGCTCACATATTACATTTAACCAGCACGTGAAGTGATTTGTGCCCTCCTCATGCCTAAATACAAATCTACATTTTTAAATACACGTGAAACACAGACCCGTTTATATCCCGTGTACCAATCTCTATACACCAACATTAACACACGCAACATACAACACTTAACACACACATGCACACAGGGGCGGGGCACATTGCCACAGGATTGTATACTAAAATAATACTACTGTAGGCTATACAAAAAAAAAAGAAACGTACTGTATTGTAATACATGTCAAAATTGTTATTTTTGCAAATCTGCCACTCAAACGGTGTCAGGATATCTAATACATATATTTAGCAAAATTAACGCCTGAAGTGCACTCTAATAAAAGTTTCGATTTCAGGAGTTATTTTTTTGTTTTCTGTTTCACTAAACTTACCATCTGTTTCAATAACCAATGAAAAAGAAAATGTATACCCGAATGTCGCCCTTACAATGGGGGCCTAGACTTTTACTCAAGCGAAATATGGTATAATGTTTCATATCAATAATACACAGTAGAACCTCAGAGTTATGAACACCACCAATATTGACCGGTCAACCGAACACACCACTTTTATCTGGAAGTATGCAATCACTCAATCATGCCAAGAATGCAACCGGAATCCAATTTTAAAAAGTCTCTGTGTGACTGACCTGGTGTGCAGGGTGAGTCATACATTGCCAGTAGCATATTGCTCTTTCTGATTCCCAAACACCCCTTTTTCTTAGTATCTCACCTGAATGATCTTTAATGGGATTGTAACAATAAAGCAATCTATAGGGCGCTGCAATGGTCACTGTGTAGAACAATTCATTGTATTGTCAATGCTGATAATAGTGTCATGCTTACTGTTTTACTAAGATTTCTTCAGGGTATAAAGCTGGTGCAGTTTTTCAGATCTTGTCTATTGGGGGTGGTGCTGCTTGCAAGTTTCACATGAAAATACTGACATAGTACAGTATCATAATCTTACAGGCAACATTTTAGATTACTAAATGCTGTGCTACCAAACCCCTGCCTCCCTTCATCCTAACTATTTTCGAAAAAGTGTCAGGTCATCGGATACACATTAGCATCCCAAAAGCAATTAAGCTAAAGCAAGTCAGTGCCCTTTTCATTCGGGTGTCATAATGAGACAATGACAGCAAAAAGTCAAAACACAGTTTGAGAACAGTAATAAGCAAGATCAGATCCACACAGCTGGTGCTGATCATAGAGATGAAGACAACAGATAGCAGAGCAGTAAAAACAGATGCATCTTATGGAGAGCTGCTGCTGATGACTTTGATAAAGCACTCCATAATCGGCATGCTAGTCATGGAGAAGGCAAAATTACTGTACCAACAAAAGTATCCAGACAAGAGGTGAGGTAGATTTCAAAGCAAGTAAACATACCAAACGTTTTTTCAAGCGAAAGGAGTCTGAGTGACTGAGCAAGCTGCATGAATGCATTTTATTTAAAATAAAATTCACGCGACATGAGCTAGGGCTGCGTGGAGTAAGCCCTGGGACTTGAAATAGGAATTATGTGCTTGTGACTTTAGGAAGATGACATGCTTTCCCCCTTGGCTTGTGGAGAGCAGCCCTCACAGAGGTGAGACCAAACCGATCGGCCTCCAAGGCTGGGAAGCAAGCGTTACTTCCCCCAAGGGGAAAATGAAGAGAAGGATAGCGGATACATTTAAGAAGACTAGAAGTCGACCCGACTAACAAGGAATGCCTATGCTTAGGGAGATCGGCACCGCCAGACCTCTGAGACACAGCCATGTGGGGTGACAGGAATTCTGAAAAAGAGAAGAAAATAAAGATGCAAAGAAGGGGCCAGAGAGGAACACTGGCGTAGATGAAAGCAAGTTGTTGGTAAAGAATAAAGGGTGTCCCCCTGGCTCAGGGAGAGCCGCCCTCTCAGAGGTTAGGCCAAACTGATCAGCATCCAAGACTGGGGAGCATGTATACTGCCCCCAGGGGGAACCTGGAATGATAGAGATTGTTAAGATAGATTTGGCCAGGGGTCCCCTCTGGCTCTCGGAGAACCTTCCTCTTTGGAGGTTGAGGCCAGCTTGGCCGGGCCTAAGGTTGGGAAGTGAACGTCACTTGCCCCCAGAGGGAGACCGTTGCAGAGGTGGCGTTGCATTTTGGAGGAGGAGGGGAGGAAGGTGGAAAACGCAAAAAGCAAGCCCAGGGCTTGAAGAGGGAGGTTAATTCATAAATTGGCTGAACTAGAGAGGAGCCCCTGCTCCTGCCCTGCGAACCACCCTCAATGGTTACATTAAACACCCACTACATTGAAATTTCTGTTTTTGCTACAGTTACAATTTGAATAGGAAGTTAGCATTTTCCCATGTATAGTACAGTTTTAAAGCCTTTCAAACCATAACAATATTAGTATTGCATTGCTGTGCTGTGTTCACATTTATTAAAACATTGAAAACTCATTTTTAGAGTTACGGAACGTTTCAGATTTATGAACAACCTCCATTCCCAAGGTGTACGTAACTCTGAGGCTCTACTTATTTATATATTTTACTTGACATTTAGTTAATAGGTGATGTTTTAATTTTGATAATATGTCAATATTATGCTATAGTATGTTTTTAGAATTCAGGTGCTGTGCAAATGCTTTTAAACGTTTTGGGTATGTACCAGTTCCACATGCATCTCAGTGCTTCATTGCTTGTGACACTCGCCACAGGTTCCAAAGCCACCTGAGACTGAATAGACAGCAAACAGCTTGAACAATAAAAGAAACAAACTGAGTGATCAGGACTGTTTTGAAGATAAGCACTGAGGTGCGTAATACTGTGTAATATGTGCTTAACATTAACCAAGATACAAATGCTGTTTTGTCTGATGTAAGTATTTGATCCTAAAAAGAATTGTAAAGGCATTCAGTACAAGATGAAGACAATCCTAACTGCCTTTTTCTTGTGTGTTTTTAAAAAAACATTTTTTAAATGCACTTTATTCATGTTGAAATATATCATAATAAAGAGTAAAGCAAAGTATTTGAAATTAAGTCATTTTTTTTTTTAGTTCAACTGAAACCAAGTGTCAGGTATCTTCATATCAAGTTTTATAAAAATTTATTGATTTGTAACAATGTGAAGAAATACATGATGTTTGAAGACGTTTTGAAAGATATCTAAGTATCACATGAGAAAGTATCACATGGTACTGATCGAAAAGAGGTAACAATCGTTGTAGCCAGATTGCTTTATCTTCTTTGCTTTGGGATTTCTACAAGGAGATACATTTCATCACTCATCATCTTAAAAGCCTGTTGCATCTCTCTTCACATCCAAATTTATTTTCATCATTCAGTTTACTTGGTCCCCTTTGGAAACAAGTCTAGATATAAATATTTCAGAAAGCTCATAATATATTTATTTAGACTGAGGGAAACGGAAACAAGCAGTGATATTAAATGAGTAAAATAAGACCAATATGTTCAAGCCAATTATTTAACAATATGACGAGTGACATTTTTGGTATCTGAATAGTGTAACCATGGATGGAGTAAACTGCATGCATACATACATACATTCTGGTGGTGAACTTGAGGAAAGGAAAACAATGAATACCATGTGTAACTATAGAGAGATGATCACATGGTATAAAAACCCCGTTCAGCAAACGTGGGTGTTCAGGAAGGAGGAACCTGAGCGAGAGAAACCAAAAGTAGAAATACAATTGCTACTCGTGCTGGAAGGACCAGCATGGTACTTGTGTTTTGTGAATTATTTTGTGTTTATGATTTGTTTTGTGAAACCTTTTTATTTTGCTCTGGGAGCGTTTTTTTATTTAAATAAATACACGCACTAGCTTGCAGTACCTGTGTGTGTCAACTTCCTGGTCTGGGGATATCATCACCATGCTGTCCTGCCACACCGAGTCTGTGTTAATGAAAATTTGCTGTATATGCATATCACTGCAAATGGTTCCATGTTATTATACAAATATACCACAATACCATTGCATGCAATATTCAACAATCCTACAGCATGGCAGCTGCCATTTGGAATTAAAAACTTAACAGTTTATTTTACAAGAGATTTTACTCACAAAGACAGACTGTCATTACATATTTTGCTCCACAGAGCTTAGAGACATATATTGTTTAGGTAACTACTCTATACAGGTGCATGTATTTTTTTTTAGATTTCACCTGAAGCATTAGCCTAACCTTACGCAGGATTTAATTATAAAGTATCTACATATTCTCAATAGACAAAACATTGACAAGGACACTCAACTACACCACCCCACAACTCCTTTTGCTCTGGTAGTTTTGGGGGAGTGCATTTAGTGGTAGATAATAGAAAGCATTTCAGCCCAACAGGGTGGATGTTATATACTGAAAATTAAGGTGCAAATATTAAGAATTAAAATAGCAGATATAAACTATATATCAGAAAATAATTTGTTATAAAATGAAATTACATTTAAATTGAATGATCATAACTGAATAAGTACTGATACTGATTTAAGATGCTGTTGACACAGCACAATTAAAGAGATCGAAGTTTTCTTTTTTTGTTATTTTTTAACAGTTTGCAAACAAAAGGGTAAACAGGAGGATTAATGTAAAAGTGCCCAGGAAAATGTCCAACACATGACTGATAGATCAAGCCTGATATAATCCTGTCATCTGGTTTAAGACTGAAATACTCATGTTTTTATGATTTCAGTACCACTATCACTCTCCTGCCATGGCTTGTACATGGATGAGGGCAAATGTGCATACTTTATAACATCCACTTTCCAAACTCAGGTCTGGACACCTCAAACCAATACTGCTTCCCTGCAGCATATGAAGCTGCTAAAACAAAATTAGCAGATCAGCAGGGGCTTTTTCTTCCTTCCGCAAAGGGATTCTCTAAGAGAAGAGAAGATGATGGAAGCTATTCTTCAAAAGATGTGGTAACAACAGATTTCGCCTAAGCTTAGCAAACAGAATTTCCATTAGCTACATTAACAGCATGGTGATGATTAATTTAACATGAGAGATGCGAGTAAAAAAACAAGTCTGAGTAATAACGTCTTGTTTCAGTGTAAAGACTTATTTTTATCAGTAATCCAAATATGCTAAACTCTTAAATGTTAAAGCTAAGATTCTGGCAAACTAAATTACCTGTTTTTGCTATCCCTGGCCTTGTCAACTTGATGCTAGATAGAGCATATTATTTGCAATATGTTTTATAAGTAACTTTTGGCTGTTGGTAATAAGTACATACATGTCTTTGACAAGAAACCCTGCCACACCTTTTAGTATAGGTCACATACTTGTAATATACTTTACCTTATTTGTACAGTAAACTGCAAGAACCATTACCTCAAGGCAAACTGCATACTGTGGTTCTATATTTTATGTGAGATGTTAGAAAAAAAGTGGTATGATGTAGAGCCCCATGGGTGGTTAACCTCCAAGTTTCTATAAAAACTGTTAAATTGTGCTACTGCTCCTATGCCATTATTCAATTAATATTGATCTGATGTCCAACTCCAGGGTTAGATGGGTTTTTTTTGTGACCTTCTGCCATGATCCCTATAACCTTTGTACTCACATATGACTGCTGCTCATAATCTGACCAGAAATTACATTGAGATGCACCAAGAATTTTGCCTGATGAGCACAATCTTCTTTTTTTGTGACTGAACATTCCAAATTTCAAAGCAAGGATTGTTCAATCAAGTATGGCTAAACCAATGCAATAAAGCACTAAAGAGTATTAATACATTTCACTAAAAGACTTACAAGTTGCTAAGACTTACAAGTTATCGGCCCGACAGTTTCAGCATGAAACTGATCAAGCAATCTAAACTTTTTCCTTTTTATGTACTTGCAGGAATCTACAATTCTACCACACGGAGTCAGGGAAAGTCCAACTTTATTCCTGAATATTTCAAGAACATTACAGCTTCCAACAAAAGTGCAAAAACATAAATTCTAAATTTGGGCTACAATTTAATCAAGAATGCTTCAGTGATGTATGCACTGAGACTGCCTGCAGACACCCAACTGTTAAAAATACTGTATGTACTGCATATTATATTTGAAATGGCTACTGCAGAATCTATATAAAAAAAGAATAGTTATTATTTTAATTGACTCATGGCATGTCACATCCTTGAGGTTATGAATGAATCCACTTTATATATAACATTCTGCAGCACCACTGGTTGCTTAGCAACTTAAAACACTCATAGATATTCTGCACAATGCAAATGGAATTCTTTATTACCCTTGAAATGGTGCTGTCAGTGAGTGATGTAAGTGACTCGCGGTTACCTGCGTTGTCGACACCACTTGTTAGCAATGGTTAGATGACAGTTAAACACTACCTTACATTTTTGTGATTTTATTTTTATTCTTATGCTGAACAACTCCTCCATTGCACGCACAGACACTCAATCCTGAAGGTGATTTCCAAAAGCCTTTTGCCCTTAAGATTTTACACATTTCAGAACTTTGACAAGTGCAATGTAAAGCAAAACTTCAAAAGGGAACTATTTGTATCTGACACTGATTCAGATTGATAGAATCTTACTGGACTGGAATGTCTAGTAAGAAATCATAAGCAGATTGGTTCGTCTCACCCAGTTGGGTTATGAGTAGAGTGGACATTATCCCATGTTAGATGACTGCGAAAGCCTACAATTTTGGTACCTGATGCACTTCAGCCATAGGAAAAATACGTTGGGGAATATGTCCACATTTAGCACCAAAGCTCAGTAGTTATCCTGCAGGTATACTAATTACTGCATTGGGTTCACCTCAAATTAAGTCTTGAAATAAAAAACATAGTAACTGGTCTAGAAATAAAAACTCCTTTCAAAATGTGCTACAGTGTAAAGAATTATTTGTTTTAATTATTTTTTTTTTTTTAATTTATGTGAATTGATACAGAAGTTTTTATATTAGGATCCATAAGTTTCAATCTCACTTATGTGATTGAATACATTACAAATCTCTTCAGGCACAAACAAAAAATGCAAATGATATATATATATATATATATATATATATATATATATATATATATATATAAAATTTGTTTATTTAGCAGACGCCTTTATCCAAGGTGACTTACAGAGACTAGGGTGTGTGAACTATGCATCAGCTGCAGAGTCACTTACAATTATGTCTCACCTGAAAGACGGAGCACAAGGAGGTTAAGTGACTTGCTCAGGGTCACACAATGAGTCAGTGGCTGAGGTGGGATTTGAATCGGAGACCTCCTGGTTACAAGCCCTTTTCTTTAACTACTGGACCACACAGCCTATATATACAATAATTGATTTTGAGTTTCAGTGTTTTAAAATAAAATATCAAACAACGAAATTTCGAGAATTGGTCAGGGGTTTGAATACTTTTGCAAGGCACTGTATATATATATATATATATATATATATATATATATATATATATATATATATAAACAGTTTATAATAGCATTAATATACACTGCAGTAGTCATTCCAGCAAGATAAATAACCTGTAACTCAGGACTCCTAATTCTCATCATAGTCGCTCCACTACGTTGGACAGTAATGCCTTATTCTACGTTGGACAGTAACAGCTTATTCTCCAACACACAGTCACAAGCATACAATACTGCATAGTTCAGTGTGTGATAACAACTTATAACTGGTGAGTACTTTTTTTTTTTTAAGGGGCTCATCCAGTTGATATTTCCCATAATATTTGATACGGGAAACACATGCTCATTAACAATAGCAACAGAGCATGACCCCAGAGTGAGCCGTCAAACTGAAAGGAATTCCAATTGTACCTCACATAGCTGCTGTCTTCTCTCGCTTCTCAGCCGGAAAGTAAAATTGCTCACCAGAGATTTTAAAAAATACTGCATGGGGTAGTGTGTGATCAACAATATTTGAATGCCCACATGCTTGGATAAACTCCTCGGACTTCACCCTCTGGGTTTATGTAGCATCCCACTCCTTGGGTGGGCACTAACCCATGCATTATTCTCTATTAATTACACAAGTGAGCATATGCAAGACCATCCTCACAAAATATGTACTGTATTATCACAAACTGAGCTGTAAAGTACAAATTATATTATACAACATGTGTAAAAGACAAAAAGATAATGCAGTCTAAAGAAGTTTCTTTACACATTGAAAACCAACCACTAATTGACATGTGCTGAAGCATAAAATGTCAATGAATGTATATTATTAGTATGTGTTTATTTTAGCAGACGCCTTGATCCAAGGTGATTTACAGAGACTAGGGTGTGTGACCTGTGCATCAGCTGCAGAGTTGCTTACAACAACATCTCACCCAAAAGACTGAGCACAAGGAGTGTCACACAGTGAATCAGTGAGTGAACTGGGATTTGAACCAGGCACCTCCTGGTTACAAGCCCTTTTCTTTAACCACTGGACCACACAGCCTCCTTTATATAGCGGAGCAATGTCTAATACATAGTGTTGCAATAATTTAGGTTACATTGACTTAAATGGGTACCGGTACTATAAAAATCAAATAATTAAAAATGTGTTGCAAATACAGAATAAAAAAAAAAAAAAACATGAAATAGTTTAAAAACAGATAATTGAATACCACTTTCCCAGAAAAAAAGGATAAACAATGGAAATTACCACCAGCAAACTCATTTTCCTGACAGACATCAATATTTTTTTATTTCAAAAGATCTAGTCAGGGTTACATTAGAAAATATTGTACACAAAACAAGTAGCCTTTCTTTCTTTTATATCTCCTGAAATTAATCACACCAGAAAACATTAATATATTCACCCACACAATAAAATAATGACACAAATCATTCAAATATTTAGAGAGGTGTCCTAATCAAGGTGAAGCTTTTTTTCAATGACATGAAAGCCCTAATGCACATTTATCAACGTCTGATACAATATGTTTCCTTCCTCACCCTGGACCTTTTGCTAATTGCACCTTGGCACCCTGTAGATGAGTAAAGAATAAAGACCACATTTTTAGTCATTCCTTAGTGCCTGTATAAAGTAATACTAATTAAGTCTGGGCAACAGACCCAATACCAGCGCCTTACTTTTAAACTTTTAAATACCAAAGCCTTACTTTTAAACTTTTACTTTTAAAAGGAGGCTGTGTGGTCCAGTGGTTAAAGAAAAGGGGCTTGTAACTAGGAGGTCCCTGGTTCAAATCCCACCTCAGCCACTGACTCATTGTGTGACCCTGAGCAAGTCACTTAACCTCCTTGTGCTCCGTCTTTCGGGTGAGACGTAATTGTAAGTGACTCTGCAGCTGATGCATAATTCACACACCCTAGTCTCTGTAAGTTGCCTTGGATAAAGGCGTCTGCTAAATAAACAAATAATAACTGTATATTATGTCACAATTACTGGGTAATTACAGCATTTAAACCTGTAGTAATGAAAAAAAGAAAAGCCATAAAAAACAAATAAATCAAAATCTAGCATCCTCAATCTCTATAAACCATTCAGACAGAGCCTTTTTCTTTTTCATTATTACCCACACATTTTTATTATTACCTTCTGCACAGAGTGCCGGAACCCAGTGTTCAATACAAGGGTGCTTCCTTGATAAAAATAGTTTTTCTTTTCTTCCAGTAGTCAACCTTGAAAGATGAGGGTTTTTTATTTATTTATTTTTGAAGACCAAACATTGATGACAGGCCAATAAGTCCAATCTTTGAAAGAGGCTGAAAGAGGCTGTTCAGATGGGTTACTCTCAGTTTGTAGCCCCATATCTCTTTGTGTCACACTGAATCAAGTTTAAAGGCACAATATTTTTTTTTTTAAATGGTAAACTAATAATAAACAATTGTATCAAGATTGCACTTGTAGGAGGTTAGTGTATGTTCCAAGACATGCAACAATGCTGTGGTACTGTACAGTCTAGCTTATTAGGTACTGAAAAAATGAAAAATGATTTTAAAATGGTTGGGTATTCCAGAGCTTAGAATACCAGCGCTAATGAAACTTGACAATCAGCAGTCATACCCACAACAGTTTGAGGAAACATGGTTACAGTATTTCTTTGAAGTAAGTGTTGTTCATCATTGTTATTTGCTTGCTCTCATGAAATGGACGTAAGCAAGCTGGTCCAAGGAACAAATAATTATCAAGTCCAACATGAAAGACAATTACTATGGCAGACTTAAAACGCTGATTACTATACAGTATAACTTCTACAATCACTATTAATTGTATAGTATTTTAGGTGGAAAATCTTAAATAATAAAGCTATCAGCTACCAGAGTGAAACATTAACATCAGAGTGGAAACTTAAAACCATGGGTTACATCACCAGGTTTCTTGATTAACCCTGTACCTTGCCATATACTGTATGGTTAAGCCTTGTCCTTTATCAACTCAGTCCATCTTCTCCTGCTTTTTCTAAAGCAAGAATTGTCAATTCTTATTACGGCATGTTACTTAAATCTTCACAAGGAGAGGAAGGAAGTCTCTGTTTCTCTGTTCTGTTTGTTTTTGTAATATCCGAGGCCTTGCATCCAACTCTGACCCAGGGCACTTTCATCTAAAATCAATCAAACCCCATATCCGTTTTCCCACAGACTTGTAGACTTAAATCAATTTCAATTTCCCTTATGATCTGTATACCTCCATTCGATCCAGAGGTGGTGTTTAGTCTTTTGTTTACTCCGAAATATATCCCCTTTTCTGCTACTCCTGAGTGACAGAAAATTGTACATGATCTCCTTTTGAATTAAAATAACGCCTCTTTTCCATTGCTGTCCAAATTAAGTCCATGCCCTGTTTGATCTCATTTCTTACAAATGTCTAAGGAGGCTGTGCTTGGATACTTCCAGAGATATAAGTCACAGACTGAAGAATTTACAATGCTCAATGGTCTTGAACAACTTTTCATAGAATCTACTTAAATTTTCGGACCTATTCCCTGACACCTAAAAACCTAACCACCTCTGTTGTTCACTTGGCCTACCTTTTGGCAGATCAGATCACTATTTAGTATGTATCCTTTATTGCACAGTCAATCACATAGCACCCCCAGTCAACTTCACAATGACTTCTGACTGGTATGTCAACTTTGATTCATTTCCTCCAGTCAAAAAGTGGCAGTTCTACATGAGACCTTTAAGCCTGTGAGACAGCAGTAATGATCTTTTCGGAATGCTGTGACACATTTAAATCCGAAGGAGACCAACTATTGTTTTAACCCTTTAACCTCCAACCAGTTTGTCACAGTTGTCTGTCCAGAACCCATCAGCAACAAAACAATTCACAGCCACCTGCTTGTAATTGTTGGTAT
This sequence comes from Acipenser ruthenus, assembly GCF_902713425.1. Taxonomy (NCBI): domain Eukaryota; kingdom Metazoa; phylum Chordata; class Actinopteri; order Acipenseriformes; family Acipenseridae; genus Acipenser; species Acipenser ruthenus. Next base: position 36,223,376 of record NC_081196.1, read on the forward strand.
TGTAAACAGAGAGATCCACATTATAAAGCAGATCTTTCATCCATACCTTCTGAGGTAAAATTATTGGAAACTACTATGAAGGCATTAGCTGAAATATCTGTATACTTGAATAAGGGGTGTTTTTAATCAAAAGAGTGCTATTGCACAACAGGTCTGCTTTATAACCACCGTAATGTACCTTTTTAAGGTGCTATGCAGTCAAATTTCCAGGTGCAGAAAGGAAAAAAAAAAACATAATAAAACTTTTATTTTAAATAACTATATATTAAATATATATTGTACATCTAAAAAGGGAAAAATATGGGTGCAATATTTTTTAATCTCCTTTTAGGGTTTAACCTTGCATGTTCTGATGGTGTGTCTCAAACTATGCAGCACTTGACAGCTTGTTCATTTTTTATTGCATGACAAATGCCAAAAATAAAAAAAAAATACTTATACAGGAGGCAAGAAAATCACTTTCAGAAAAAAAATCAACAGCTAAAAGTACAAGTTTGCCCTTCAGGCTTTTGGGTCATTGCCAAATCAGCGCCTTACAATTTCTGAATATGCTTTTCCCCTTTGACTACAGCTAACCAATTTGCTGCTATTCATCAAAAGCCCTCTTGCCAGCTGAATTCAGTATGATCAAAACAAGAAAACTGAAATTCCTACCACTTCACCAATTGCTAAAATGCCTTATTTTATACAGTAGTGTGCTGCCAACATCCTCCAAAACTTCAGAATTATCTTGGCCCATAGCTAGTAGAAATAAATAAAAAGATATTCCTGAGATGATGCACATTATTTATGCTCTCAGATTTTCTTTGCTACATACAATTATACAAACATATTTACAAGTCAATAACTGATCGAAATTGGTCACACCCAAAATAAATTAGATTGGTTGTTTTTATTTTATTTTTCAGTTACTGGGTCCAAAAATCAATACATAATGATTTAAAAAACAGAAACATATAATGAAAAGAATTCAAGCCCATCTTATTAACAACATTTTGAAAAAAAATACAGCATCTGGACCACTTAATTGATTGTCCGGTATACTGGGCTGTAGGAGGGTAGGGAAATTCACTGGACACAACACAGTAGTTTGAAGGTTTAAACACCCCGCAGGGGTGTACTTTATTAGTTTCACCACAAGGTGGCACTGGGCTGCTGGATCACTCCAATACCAACGATGGCAAAGGAGTTTACTGGGTGCACACACACACACGTACAAGTGCATCAAAATAATATCACAAACAAAAGGTGAAAGCAAAAAGTAAAATAAAACACAATAACAAAACTACAAAGTAAAAGGTGCTGCTTTTGCAGCTCCTCCACTGTCGCTAACCCTACGGTTCGGGTCTTTAGCCTGTGCTCTGCTATTCCACTTCTATACACTTGTCGGGTTGCCCAGGGTTTCCCTGCTAATTACTCATGTCCCCCTTGGGGCCGTCGCTAACAATAAAAATAACAATACCAATAATGTCCGTTCAGGCTGTCTTCGTCAGCCTGGCTTGCCTGTCTGTTCCCTTTTCTCCAGACGCTGGTGGTTTATTATTTGTCTGAGTTTTTGACCAGAGCTCCCGCTGTCCTTCTTCCTAGATGGCAGAGCTGAGGAATAGCAGAGCATTATTTTTATAGGTCGAGCACCCGTCAAGGCCCGCCTCCCGACCACTCAGAGAGAGAGAGCAAGCCCTCACCCAACCTCTCCGTGTCACTGCCATGATTGACAGGCGGACTCTTCAGGGCTCTCGAGCTCCTCCTGCAGGCTCATGCATACATCAGATAGCCAGCACAGATCTCACCCTGTTACATGGACACAGTGTAATAAAGGGTGAGATGACATTGTGTTTAAACTGGGATTATGCTAGATATTATTGTACCAGTGAAAGATAAACCATTATATTAAAATCCCAATCATAAAGTAGAAGGTAAACTATAGTAAACAAATTCAAGATTCAACAAAATGTATTTTACAATGTCTTCATTATACTGAAATGTATCTCTAAGGGCCCTTTCACACCTAGTTCATTTGGAGAGGATAATTCGCACTTGAGCTCAGTTGACACCTAAGTTCGGTTCGTTTTGGCAGATGTGAAACATCTAAACGCATCAGAGTGCGAACCAAACAAGTGGACTAGGTGTCACTTAAATAGGTGGTCTTGGCCCGATTGAGAGGGAACTGTAATGCATTTCAACCTCAAAGTGTGAAAGCAATCGTGTTACAATCCAAGATGCAAACGAAACCGAACAAACTGATATAATGCATAACCCACAGTACATCACGAGTGGAAAGCACGCATAGGTGTTCCTCAGGGATATGACTAACACGGGTTTCGTGCTGACATTGTAAAAGCAGATGTGAAACAAACCAAATGAACGTACATTATGTAATTATTACAGATACAGTATTTAATAGACGCTCTGTACATTTATATCCACTGATTGTCTTCCAAACGTGTAGACCTGTCTGTAACCGATAAAGTTCACTGAAAGAACAGTTGCAGGCAGTGCACGCATTTTGCAGGATATGCCAGAATCGTGGCTTTGAAAACGGCTATGAAGCTGCTTGCAAAATTAAGAGGGATTTACAGCTGGAGATGGTGAACCGTAAAAGCAGACAACATTGGACAGCTAAATTAAAAATTGCGCTTGATTATTAAATGTAATTACAGTATCAACAGTTTACTTTTCTCTAAGGACAATCAGTACTATAGTAGGCTACAATGTTGCAGAGTAGCCTACAGTAGCTTACTGTAGGAGTATTTTTATTATAGTTTACAATGGTTTATACTTGTATTTTGTTTAATAAACAGAAACCTAACATCTATCTCAGTGATGTTCTCTTAAAATGCGTATTTCAGTGATGTGCTTTCTAAAAGTACGGTGTCTATAGGCTCCATATAAATAAACTTGAAATTAACTGGAAATGGTGGATTTCTGCTTATTAACAACTCTGGTTATTAACAACTTTTGGCTGGGAACCAAGGGGTTGATAATAAGTGGCATCTACTATAGTAGTACTATCACAAGACTGATACGGGTGGAACCTCCATGTTTATACATTCACTGAAGGCTCTTTACTGATATCGCCACTAAGATCTGTCTAGGCATCAACAGGAAGATATCATTTTGGTCATGTCCAAATACTCGATCAGATTCACTTGAAAGAACAGAAAGCAAACGCATTCTGGTGCGATTACAGTGTGTAGGCAAACTTAAACTTGCTTGGAGAAAAAAAACAGTTTGCTTGATATTTGATGTGAAACCAAGTGAAGCATTTTAGTTAGTTTGCAAGTGAATTCTAAATCTGATCTTTATAAACGAACTAGGTATGAAAGGACCCTAAATTATTGTATCTGCCAAACATTTTACTGTTGACAACTGGAGAATAACAATGGAAATAACTTAGTAAAGTATTGTGGAAGTTAGCATTCAAAAAGTAAGAATCATTTAATAAACTGGTATAAACTTTTTTTTTTTTATCTTAAAATTGATGTAGTACTTGTTTAAATAGATGGATTCTAAATGTTTTGGGACAATTGAAGCATATGGTTAAGTCCACTTTACGCAAACTAACTTCAGAACTAGAAAACTCCCAGAAACTGAACAAAATGAGTCCCAGTTGCAGTAAACTAATCAGAAGATCCATTTAATTTGTTTCGCTGATCCAATCAAGAGGGCCGAGTTAGACTGATCATGGAAACCTATAGAAAACGTAAACATCTGAGAAATGACATTGAACATAATGAAGGCAGTAGTACTGCTACCACTGCCGGTACAAGTGAACAACTTCTCTCACTAAAGGGATCACAATTGGGTGTTTTCAGTTTGGATTTGCTTGATTACAAAGGAAGATGGCCTTGATTACCTGGAGTGTCTGATCTGCTTGGAATTGCTGTCCTGAGTGCCTCAAAACTTCAAAGTTAAAATGCCAGCAAAAACACCCAAAGAAGCTGGGAACTCTATTGAACTTTGTAAGAGAAAGGCAAAATGTTTACAATGAAAGTAAGATACTCCATTTCTACGTATTCATTGGGTGGGGGTTCTCAGTCAGGATACCTAATGTCATGGGGGTCCTGGAGCCAAGAAAGTTTAGTTTATGGCACCGTGCTGAGGAAACTTCAAGTTTGAAAATGTATTTGTCCCAAGAACATAAAAATCACAAAATGCAAGGATTGATATTGGATCTTGTGTCAAAAAGGTAGGAGTCATTGCATTTCCTTTTCGTTCATCTAGTAGGCTTACAATGGGCAACCGAGAAAATAAGTAAACAGATTAAAAAAAATAAAAAATCCCTCCAAGTTTTTGCCAGACGCATATTAATCACCCACTGCCATCTGGCGAGATTGTGCTTTGGTATGTCTGCTTAAAGCAACGTGGCATTCAAATGGCCCCCTAAATGTCATTTAGAAATGTGTTCATCTGGGTTCTACTTCAATGACATTTGCACTGATCATGTTTCAATTAACAGCTTTGTGAATCATTATACAGATTATGGAGTGCATAACAGAGTTTCAATACAACATAGCACAATCTAGATAATGTCAGTATACTTTATTAGAAGATTTTCCCTTAGACATAAAACAGCATTTTTTTTTGGCCCTAAACCGGCTTTGATGAAGCAAGACAGCCTGACCATGCGGTATCAGAATAAATCCCCCATGAAGAGTAGCTGTAAGGGTGGAGATGGGAGAGGTGGAGAGATACAAATCTCTTGTCCTTATCACATCAGCCAGGATATATCTCACTTCAATGTATATTTGTATTAAGAGTTTTAAAATTCTAATACAAAATGTCAACCCACAGTCATGGTAATTTTGTACTGTAATGTTATATACGCATTGTTTAAATAGACAGATTCTAAATGTTTTGGGACAATTGAAACATATGGTTAAGTCCACTTTAAGCAAACTAACTTCAGAACTAGAAAACTCCTAGAAACTGAACAAAATGAGTCCCAGTTGCAGTAAACTAATCAGAAGATCCATTTAATTTGTTTCGCTGATCCGATCAAGAGGGCCGAGTTAGACTGATCATGGAAACCTATAGAAAATGTAAACGTCGGAGAAATGACATTGAACATAATGAAGGCAGTAGTACTGCTACCACTGCCGGTACAAGTGAACAACTTCTCTCACTAAAGGGATCACAATTGGGTATTTTCAGTTTGGATTTGCTTGATTACAAAGGAAGATGGCCTTGATTACCTGGAGTGTCTGATCTGCTTGGAATTGCTGTCCTGTGCCTCAAAACTTCAAAGTTGAAATGCCATTACAGCAAAAACACCCAAAGAAGCTGGGAACTCTATTGAACTTTGTAAGAGAAAGGCAAAATGTTTACAATGAAAGTAAGATACTCCATTTCTACGGATTCATTGGGTGGGGGTTCTCAGTCAGGATACCTAATGTCATGGGGGTCCTGGAGCCAAGAAAGTTTAGTTTCTGGCACCGTGCTGAGGAAACTTCAAGTTTGAAAATGTAATTGTCCCAAGAACATAAAAATCACAAAATGCAAGGATTGATATTGGATCTTGTGTCAAAAAGGTAGGAGTCATTGCATTTCCTTTTCGATCATCTAGTAGGCTTACAATGGCCAACCGAGAAAATAAGTAAACTGATTAAAAAAAAAAAAAAACGTGTTAGTTATATGTGTAAGTGTAGCCTTTTTGGGTAAAAGCGAAAGTAAGGTTTTACTGTAAGGATATGGAAAGAAGTATGAACATACTGTTTAGTTTAGTTCTGAAGCAGTTTCACAGTGGAGCTTTTTCAACTTCTGTGATCTATGTTTAGAATATTTAAAAATGTGTATTTGAAATTATGTAATTTAAAAAGGTTACAGATGCTGCTCTTTGCTTTTTTTTAAATTCCACTTGCATTCGCTTCAAAAAGATAACCGAGTTAACTCATCATTTGTTGTCCATCTAGAGAAAATACAAAACATCTCAGTATTTTTGGTATTACAGTCTGGATGTGGGCACGGGGATGTCACAATTAGTTCACATGCAGACTGTGCCAGGGCCAGACTGAATGATTAGCAATTGAGTCCCGGCACAGCTGTATTTAAGAGTCACAAATTTCTCTCTCGGGGTTGGGTGTTCAGAGGTGGAACGATAGAGCGAGACAGTATGAACTGGAAGTAAAACCATTGCTACTCGTGCTGACATAGCTCAGCACGATCAAACAATCAATCGATCTTTATTTTATATAGCACCTTTCATAGTGGACCACCATCACAAAGAGCTTTACAAGATGCAGCAGCAACAAGAAAAGTCATAACACTTTAAATACAGAGAAATGCATAATACATGATATACAGTAAAAAAACAAGCATAATACAATAGAGTGAAAATGCATAATACATGAAATAGTTAAAGAGCATGAAAAGCAAGAGAGAACAAGTTGGTCTTGAGAGCTGATTTAAAGCGAACAATGGTGGGAGCATCACGCACCAAAGCTGGGAGAGAGTTCCAAAGAGTCTGAGCCACGATACTTGTTTGTTTAGTGGTCGTCATGTTTTATTTGTTTGTTTATTGTTGGCCCTCGTGCCATTTTGTTTGGTCAGTGTTTTGTTACATGGTCAAACCTTTTATTTGTTTATTTGCAATAAACTCGCGCAACAGCGCTTCATTCACCCCAGTACTGTGTCTGTCTACTTCCTGGTCTGACGTCACCCCACAAACCAGCCTTAACACAGAGTCAATGGAAAAATCTCCTGATAACATCACTGCAGTTATTATCACACTCCGCTTCATATCAATCTGATTTATCAGATACCCGTATTCAACTTATTTTCACTCCACTTAATATAATTTCAAACTGCATGCATGATCATGTTTCTTGTCATGCAACTGCTGGCTGTGCAGCGTCTGTTCTCACTTCGGTGTTTCGTTTCAAATTAAATTGCAAAAGTGTCAAAGATTTGAACATAACCACATTGCTCTATCAGACCAATGAGAAAAGTTTGCTTTGAGGAAACAAATGTATATGCCCTAAAAAACCATTATTATTTTTTTTACTGATCTTAACTATAAAGCATTATGCTACAGTATATTGAACATACCTTGTTGGCCACAAACAGTAATATTAGGTTATTTGTATGTTTTTGTTTAAGATCAGGATTTGTAAATTTTTATGTTGAACTTTCTGAAACGAAAATGCTTTTATTTATTTCGAAATCATTTCAAACTGGTTAATAGACTAGCAAGCACTGGCAAAATCAGCTCAGTTTTATACAGTGCAAAACGTTTTAACATTTTGTTTTGTTTATGGACTTTGTGATCCCTGCATTAATAGTCGTATCTACAATAACAATCAACCATTTTGTTACAGACTTTCACCAAGTCTGCCACAAACAATTTTTGCTGTTACTTAATCAAACCCTTAAAAGAAAAGAAAACATAAAAAGAACAGTCCTACTACAGTGGCAGGCAGTTTACAGTGCCTCTGGGTTTCTGATCGCATCATCAATTCCAGATTTTTTATTTCCCTTGTCTGACAGAGGGCGGGATTGCTACGAGTACTGTATGCAACCCTCTGATTGGTGGAAGTATTATTGGCGATCCAATCAAAATAGCCAATAAAGCCCAAATGAAGTATCCGCCCATTATACGATATAGCTTAGGTTAAGATGTGTGCTGTAATTAAAAATAAATAAATAAATAAATAAAAAATCCTAAAACTTCTAACGCCCCCCCAGGATACAGTCTGCGCCCCCCAGTTTGAGAACCACTGTTCTAAGTCATCTTCAGTGTAGGACACCTGCAGGTGAAACACTGTATTTTAGTAGTAATCTGTGGCAAAGTAGTTTCTAGTCAGATAACACGTTTTGGCGCTTTGGTGTGCAGAAGATGCAGGACTGGTTAACTAAACTGCATATCGCATTGATCATTAATTTTATCGTGCTGCATAACATGGCATAATTTGTCATGGCTACCACTGTAACTCATTTCTATGAAATCATAAGGTGCAGGACTATTAGGATTATTATTATGATTGTAGCTCATGAAACTGTAATAAAAAATGTAAACCTCACAGTTTTCCAACTCCAGGGTTTTATCCCTCAACATTACCAACTGTAGGTCATTAGGCACTATTTTTTTCCCCCTCAAATCACTTTATAATGGAAATGTGATTTAATCATAGAATGAAAAAATGGCACAATTACTGTTGCTGAGGATACTATTTTGTTACCATAAAACAGCTAACCTTGTGCTACAAACAATTACCTCTAAATTGGTAATAACCTTGCTAAAAAGCATCGGCAGGATTTTTTTTTTTTTTTTTTTTTTTGTAGATTCACACAAAATCATATACCTGGCAACTAATTGTTAAACCCATTTATATGGTTTCAGAGAAGCAGCAATGTAATTAAAAGTATTTCTTTAGGACAAAAGCATTTATTACAAAGGGCTGAGTGAAGTGCCTAAGCCTGCTTCCAATAATATGCTTTAATTAAATTTATTGTCTTGGCTATCCATGAATCCTTCAGATATTGTGCCTCCCTGCTAAGACACAGGGGAAGCAAGTTTAGATTTATTCAGAAGTCTTTGTGACTCTCGCTCTCTCTCTCTCTCTCTCTCTCTCTCTCTCTCTCTCTCTCTCTCTCTAGAGAGAGAGAGAGAGAGAGAGCAAATATCTCCATATCCAAGGAGAATCAGGATTTAGTACCGATTACTTGTCTCGCCTCTAAGAGAACCAGGGCTACACTTACCTGTAATGCTATGCAATGTGAGTTAAAAAGCCTGAACTGTCCCAAACTGTTCTGGTGAACATGGAGCCATATGGTCACCCTATCAAAACCATTCCTGAAGGCTTTTAACTCCTTGAGCTAGTATTCTGTCAAGCTATTGACCCCAGAGACAAAGCCATGCCAAGTCTCTGCCTGGTCTCCACCTGGTAGGTTTGCCACCAGAAGAGCTGTAAAATAAGGAACACTATTCATTGTCTGTCCTTGACAATTTGCTTTAATTAAAAATCTTAGCAACAATTTATTAAAGTGCAGTACCTGATTGTGTAGGTATAAATTAGACATCACAATGAAAGATATTGTATTGCATTATTAGTATGTACATTTTTACTTTTGAACTAGGATCACTGTTAATGTTCAGTGTACCACACTTTGTAAAACGACGCCAATGTGGCATGATGACCCCTTATATTATACTTGTTGTAGTAATGCCAATAATAAGAATATATATGCAAAATATTCAATTTTAACCTAAAATATGCTTTCTGTAAACTATGCTTTTATTTCATCTAACATTCTTCAATTTAATAAAAACAAACTTGTTTCCAGTGCAGCATTTCAGCATTACAACAAACCCCATTCCGTATTAACCTGGAACAGAAAGCTGCATATTGCAATCACATTAGGAACAGTTCTGTAAAATACCTTACAGGTGGCAGCCCCACCACCTGTCCTTGTCTTTGGCTTGACAAGTAGGGGTCGCTGTGGTGTGCTGAGGGGGAACCACTTTACAAAGAGAACAGTCACCATGGATGACTGTTTTTTTTTTATCCCATATAATTCACAGAAATATTCATAAGAGAAGTGGGATACTGTTACTGTATTGTATATCTACTGTTTAGTGGAATTAATTCATTCATCTTTCCCCTGTTACTGTATATTGTTTGTTCTGAATTGCTTTCAGACTTACTGCTGAAGACAATGACAGAAAACAATGAAAATCACTGTAACAGGGCGAGGTGCCCTGTACATTTGATTTGTTTATTTATTTTTAGAACGGAGTCCCCCTCCGCCCCTGTGCAGTGGATTTAGTATTTATTTTGTATTATGATTTAGTATTGTATTTTATATGACGACGAGGGGCAGCAGGTTTTGTTTTTGTATTTATTATTATTATTATTATGTTTAGATGACGGCGTAGCCGTTTGTTTATTATTTGGTAACGTGGATGGGAAGCCCCATCCACATAGTAATTTAAAAACTCGTGCAGATTGTGGCCGAGGGGTAATAGGATAATTACTAACTAGTTAAACCCCTCGGCCACGATATAAAAAGCCTGCAGCACTCTCAGTTCAGGGTGGGTGTTAGAGAGGAGAGAGTGAGCAGAGAGACGGCGATTAAAAAGAGAAACGAAACGTAAATAACATAGGAACAGTGAAGGCAATCTGCCCAGCCTGACCTGTGTTGTATTATTATTTATTTCTGTGTTCGAGCTTCTTTTGTTTAAATATTTTATTTATTTTATTTGCTTAATAAAAACGGCAAACGCCACCTTAACTGCAGTGCTTCCCTGGTGTCAGTTTCCTTCCTGCTTCTGCCTGACGTCAGACCACCAGTCACCCTGTCACAATGACTTACTGACAAAATGTTTGTCTAACCATGTAACCATGTTTCGTTGTTAGCACTTTTTAGTATTGAATATCTTCTCATTGAGACTTGCGCCTGACTAAACTTGGACAGCAAGGGAAATGTGTGGTTCATTTGCAAGCCCCCCTATTCCTCCTCCACCTCTGTCTACTGTAGGAGAGCAATGATTTTATTTTGCTGACTTTATTTTTGTAAATAATCTCAATCAATCAAATTCCTTTGGAATTCTTGTCACTAGTAACAAATGTGATCAATGACAGTAAAAGTTTCCTGACCCTGAGTCCTGATCAGTCCTCATACAGTATATGCCCAATATTTTTTTCTCTCATACAACATTCTAATTTGAATTTGAATGTATACTATAGCATACACTAGGGCATTTACTGTACCAGAAGGCTTATTTGCACGAAATGAGTCCTACTCAAGATGGTCAGCTATGGGGGCAGCAGTGTGGAGTAGTGGTTAGGGCTCTGGACTCTTGACCGGAGGGTTGTGGGTTCAGTCCCCAGAGGGGGACACTGCTGTTGTACCCTTGAGCAAGGTACTTTACCTAGATTGCTCCAGTAAAAACCGTATAAATGGGTAATTGTATGTAAAAATAACGTGAAATAATGTATAATGTGATATCTTGTAACAATTGTAAGTCGCCCTGGATAAGGGCGTCTGCTAAGAAATAAATAAATAATAATAATAATAATAATAATACCAGTTAAAACATTTTCATTTACTTTTTTTAAGGGGTACGATACAAGCTAAAATATATCTTGTTACCCTTTAACCAAAAAGTCAAGAAAAAATCCAAGGGTGTTTTACATTTAAGGCCATTTACATTTTTTTTTTTTCATTTAAGACATTTAGAAAAATGCTAATTAGTTATCTTAAAATTACTTTTCTGTAAAGTTGTTAACCGTAGAATAAAATTCTAAATTATACCAGCCTACAGCAAGTTTTAAATGTGCTGCATTAGCTGTAACTTTTCCCATAACACTTTACCCCATTTCAAAAGTTAAAACACACTAAAACAATACAGTATTTTCTATGAGTTCATATTTTAAAAATATGCCCCCCTGCTCCTGTCATTCCCACACCAAATCAGCCAATAATGTAGGTTCCAAAACACTGGTGGACAGCAGCATGTAACAGCACAGTATGTATCAAGCAAAATGTGCAAATGCATGATGTTGAAAATGTATATTTTTTATCATTATTGTATTCTTTAGGTTGAATTATTTTGTGTACTGTAAAATTGTAGTAGATACGGTACATCCAATCCAAAGTAAAAGCTGCTGTATTATATAAACACGTTTATGTGTAATGTGAAAAAAGAAATTAGAATAATACAAATCCTTTCCAATGGCCTATAAAAGTCAGGGCATGATTAAATGCTTAATCTCTTCAATAATAATTATTTGTTTATTTAGCAGACACCTTTATCCAAGGCGACTTACAGAGACTAGGGTGTGTGAACTATGCATCAGCTGCAAAGTCACTTACAATTACGTCTCACCCGAAAGACGGAGCACAAGGAGGTTAAGTGACTTGCTCAGGGTCACACAATGAGTTAGTGGCTGAGGTGGGATTTGAACCGGGGACCTCCTGGTTACAAGCCCCTTTCTTTAACCACTGCAATAAATGGTAGCTTGAAATAAAGACACATATCCCCCCCCCCCCTTGTCAGTTATTATGCAGACATTTGTTAATGGTACATTTATCACTTACAGTTATTGTGTTGTTTGGTAGGGCTGGAACTCTGCTATTAATATCTGGATGCTAAAAGGGAAATTTAATTCAGGCCTTAGTGATGAAAGATAAACCTGACCTACAAACATAATTGTTTTTATCAATTTTTTTAGCTTATTTCTGTGTTTTAAACAATGTGTTTGATCTATCACTGTTATTAATTTCTTGTTTTCTTCAATTGTTTTTTTTTTTAATTTTTTAATGTGTATTATTGATATTAATCTTATTAATTATTTAATGTTATTTTGTAATTTGTACAGCTTCTTATTACTGCATATTTGTGTTCTGTTTTAACTGACATGTAAAGCACTTTGATATACTGTGGTATGGAAGGTAAATAACCATTGCAGTGACTTTGAACTTCATGTTAAATGGGAGGACAGCTGTGTTTTAATACATGACTTTGAAGCGGTCCAGAAGTGTTGCTTAACGTTTTGTAATTTGAATTCCCAATAATCTTTGTCACATAGCAAAAGAGAAATGGGAAACACACACACTGTTAATGAAAGCTATGGCATGAGGGTTACTGGAACTCATCTGTTTTCTCCTGTCATCACTTGGTCCCTCTAGTTTGTCTAAGGAATAATGTAAAACCATACAATACTTGTATAGTTAAAGACAAAGTCTGTTGTAATACACTACTTGTGATATTAAACAGATCTTAGCAACCATGCTTACCAAAAAAAAAAAAAAACAACAACACTGCTGTACTGTACATGAGCAGTGTATTGAGATGATACACTCTACTTCACACTGTATTGCATTTTTATGAGCAGATTAATTATATGAAGATAAAGGCAGACACAGTAGAGGGGTTTGAATGCTGGTATTTTTCAAAGACAAGGAGTTCCTTTGCTATTTTCAGGAATTTAGCTTCTGCCAATATTAGAGTGTCTCCCCCCTCTGGATTAATGGGAACCTTATTGTGATGGTCATACCACAGACTGTGTGTTCAACATTGATTTAGGCTGTTTCCACTTCACCTGCTGCAGATGACATTCAACATGACTGTATGGTTAGTGGTTTGCAGCACCACCGTTTCCTAATATTTTTTCACAGGTACTTACAATGTGTTGAAATTGAACATGCAAAATGTATTAGATATTGTCTAACTTAAATCTGGAACCTGTCTGAAAATATTAACAACTGGCAATGCGGTTCTCGTTTGTGGGTCTAAATAAGAGCTCTTTCAGATAGAAAAAGTATAATTTTTCAAATTTCTGTCAGAATGCATAATGTGATACTACAAGCTGTGGTTGAAATGTACGACTTTATCCATTAGGCAGATTCCAACTGTCAAAGAAAACAAATAATGTACTATTTTTAATCTGCTGAAGCAACATTACTTTAAGTCTGTGGAAGAAGGCGAACAGGTTAAAACATATAAAAACATTATGTTATTATTATAACCCTGGTTCCCTGAAATAGAAATGTATTAATTACACAATGGGTTAACCTATTACGCCCGATTCAACTGAACACCTCTACCAAAGCTGCGTCTTACACCTGTGACTTCAGCACACCTGTCTCCGCCCCCACAGGAGACAAAACTGCATCCAGGACGGCGCTCAGCACCATACATTTTCTTCAGCCTACTACATAGAATGTACGCAGCGACCAAATTGTAATGGATAAATTTCTATTTCAGGGAACCAGGGTTACGATAATAATGTTCCCTTTCAAGTACAAAATGTATTCCATTACACAATGGGTAAGTATACCCAAGCCGTCACAAGGACATGACTTGCAGAACAGCCAATCTGGCGAGACCGATGGCTTGCCACAATTATAAGGCACAGTAACGCCTCAGAATGCAGGATTACCTATGCATGTGCTTCTGAATCTGGCTGATACGCCGATGTCAGCACTCTGGTTTCAAAGGCAGGGTTCTGAACCTGTCAGAGACCAATTGTGGCAAAGTGATTTGCAGTGCGCAGGTGTAGTGCTGATGCAGTACAGTAGAATAACAACCCAACCCAGTTCCCAGTTAATGAAAGCTTTATTTTTGCTTTATAAATAATAAGGCTGGCAACACACACCAATGTGTATTTGCCCAGCCAAAACCCCACAGGGATTTCAGTCCCGAAATAATAACAACAATAATCCTGTGACACTTATACACAACACAATGACAGTCCAACGTGCGTGCTCTCAGTGTAAGTGGTGAAATACATGGTAAACGGTGAAGAGTAGTGAAGTGCAGTCTGGGTTTGGTGCTGGCTTAAAAGCTACAGCTCCCAGATATTTAGCCATCTATAATGACAAGCAACAATAGTTAATAGACAGACAAGACAACACGAAACACTCATGGTTATTTTACACTCCTCCAGTGGTCCTTGCATAACAGAGGAACAGATCGCTTAGTCATGCCCCCTTCGGTAACAAGTGCAATCGCTTTTCCTTCAATCCGCGATTGCCACATCACATACCTCATTAAGCTGATGACTTCTGGTATTGTGACTCCGCCCCCTTTCTGGATGGCCGACTTTCAACTGACCCTGGAATGAACTGCCAAACAATCCAGTCCGGGGCACACTGTTCCTGTTATACAGCGCCCTCACATGTCAGGGGGGAGATTGTTTACTCAGATTCATTCACTCTCTGTCACATTGATGCACCATGATTGTGGGCTATCCAATGGAGACGAGGCGAGCGCCCTGCTGGTTGATGTAAGCCACCACGGTTCCGTCCTGATCAACACATGTCTCCCCTGCACCTCGTGGAAGAAACTCTGCAAGGCCAGAAAAACTGCCTGCAACTCCAGGACGTTTATGTGTAGCTGCACCCAAGAGGGCTGCCACACACCTTGCGCTACCTCGTCCGTTCCACACGAAGCCCCAGCCTGAGCCGGAGGTGTCCGTGGTGATCACCTCTTGCCTGGTGATACTGCCCAACGCCACACATAGACACAGGTGAGCTGGCTGTTTCCACCACGAGAGTGCCTCCATACAGTGTCGGGACACTGACAGGCAGAGATGTGGTTGCAAGAGGGCGCATGCGGAGAAGACCCAGTGGAAGGGTCTGGGATACTGCAGCCATCAGGCCCAGAAGCCTCTGGAAGGTGACGACCTCCCGTGACACGCCGGGCTGAAACAGCCTCAGGCATGTGAGGAGCCTCTGGATTCTGTCCTCTGACAGAGTGGCGATCATGCTGCTTGAGCTCAAGCAGGTTGTCAGGTAGATGGCAGTCTGGGACGGTACCAGCTGGCTTTTTGACAAGTTCACCATCATGCCAAGCCTGTCGAGGTGAGCGGTCACCTGCTCTGGTTGCACTACTGCCTGCATTTGAGACTCGGTACATATGAGCCAGTCATCCAAGTAGTTGAGCACTCTGATGCCTTGCCGCCTCAGAGGAGCCAGGATAATCTCCATGCACTTCGAAATGTGTGAGTGGCTAGAGAACGGCAGAACACAGAACTCGTAAACGGTCCCTTGAAAAGAGAACCACAGATATTTTCTGTGGCTGAGTCTTATCGAGGTCCACCGTAGTGAATCAGTCGCCTGGTCTGACAGACCGCAAGAGCTGTTTCATTGTCATTATCTTGAAATTCCTGCGCCTCAAGAAAAAGATTGAGCTGTCTGAGGTCGAGAATGGGCCATAGGCCGCCGTCCCTTTTCGGCATCAGGAAGTACCTGGAATAAAACCCCGACCAGGTCGGAGGGGTCTATCACCTGAATAGCCCTTCTTTGTAACAAGGTCTTCACCTCTTGGGGCATCACTAGGGCATCCTGAGGGTTGGAGACAGAAGTCGTAACCACTCCAGAGAAGGGGGAGGGCCCTGTTTGAACTGGAGCGAGTAGCCAAGCTGAACTGTGGTGAGCACCCAGATGTCCGTGGTGTTTGATCGCCAGTTATTAAGTTGGCACCTTGAATAAGGGCCCTGGACCTTTGGCAGCAAACCCCTATGGCTGCTGCTGAGCCGCTGGTGGTTTCGCCGTTGCTTTTTGTGTGTAAAGCGGTCGGCAGTATCCCCTCTGTGTCTGGCCACCCCTATGGTGGGGAGCCCCACGACCTGCAGGCACTATCAGCTGCTAAGTCTGGGGCTGCTGAGCCCTAGGATGCCAAGGCGGCGTTTGCTTCCTGGCTTGAGGAGCTTCTCTGGGCAGCAAGCGAACCTCTTAGTGGATTTGCGCGCCTTCTGGGAGCTCAGCAAAAATTTGTCCACCGCTGGACTGAATATATGGCCTGGTGTGACCGGGGCATCCAAAAGGGAGGCCTTGTCCTCATCAGGCACTCGTGCCTGGAAGAACCAAAGCTGCCGTTGAGCAGCTATCAGTGCTGTAAGGCCTCGGCCAAGAGACTATTTGGACAGCTGCAGCAGATGGTCAGTGACCAGGTTCAGCTCCTCTAGCGTCCGCTGGGGGGGGCCTGTGATTCACTGACAGGCTCTGTAGAAGTGTCGACTGGTAAGCCACCAGGATGCTTGTGTAGTTACCAAGCCGACTAGCTAGAGCTTCTGCCACATAGACCCTTTTTAACATCGCCTCTGTGACCTTGTTAGGGCACGACACATCTTTGGAAAGGACCGCCAGATGTGTGCCTTGTACAATGGAGGCAATGGATGCCTCGACAGGAGGAAAGTGGCCAAGCTCCAACTCCCCCATGTCGTGGACCCGATATAACAGGTCAGCAGCCCTAGGGATGACCTGGGCTGTCGTGGGGTGTCCCCAAGTTGATTGGACCTCATGCAGAAAGTCTGGGTGGATGGGCATCGAGGTCCTTTATTTCCTTATGCTAAGAAATAAATAATAATAATTTAAATGTATAAATCATTGTGCTAAAATAACACAAAGGTGTTTTGTGTAGGCTACACATTACATTATGAACAAAAATATAAATCTCTACAGTACGCCTATACAGTATACAGTACAGTGGTAAAATTAAATGAACACCTAAGCGCACTTTCTATTTACTTTAGACTGTAGGCTACCGGTTTGGTAACACAACATAAATCATGCTGCTGCACTGTACACATTGGTGTACAATGCGAATAAAAGATTATTTAAAATTGAAACTAAATGATTCTAGCGGGGTGGGGGTGTGGGTAATTATTATTATTATTAACTTGGCAGCCTAGAAAATTAATACAAAATAAATTATG
Organism: Acipenser ruthenus; assembly: GCF_902713425.1. Taxonomy (NCBI): domain Eukaryota; kingdom Metazoa; phylum Chordata; class Actinopteri; order Acipenseriformes; family Acipenseridae; genus Acipenser; species Acipenser ruthenus. The sequence goes on from NC_081196.1 coordinate 36,240,538, forward strand.
GTGCCGCATTGACAAGTTATAATACTTACAGGAGGACAGTCAGCTTTCGTTAATATGAATTTCAAGGGACCAGCAACAAATTTTGCATTATATCACTAATTCGTATTATCATGAGTAGCCTATAAGCCAAATGTATATTGTCAGTTTTTATTTAAGTTAGTCAGGGGTGCAGTGCTAAATTGTGCACAATTACAAACCACCTGCACATTAACAGAATAGGTGCGTTTCCTATTCCTATACAGGTGTTCAGAATGAGCTGAAGGGGTTAGTGGCACATGTGTACAGTCTATTGCTCCCAACATGTTGGGGAAACCAGAAATGTAATAGAATGTTTTTTTTTCAAGGCTTGTAAGTACACCCTCATTTAGGGAAAAATATGTATTTGGCTTTTCGCCTCAAAACCGCATTGAGCACAACTGTCAACGTACGAGAAAAATGCAGACTGGGAAATGCCAGCAACAATTGCGACTTTTAAAACGTGCTATCTAAAGTTGTTAATAAACTGATGCAATTGTAAGTGTCGCAATTGCCTGCAGCTTTCGTACATCTCATTATAATATTTGAGAACCCTCATTTGCACCCTTTTTGCGAATTTATGCAGGAACACCCATAATTACATATTCATCTACACTTGAACCGCAAACAGAAACTGCTGCCGCAAAGCATTCCCTAAAAAGTCGCAAAGTAGCATTGCGCTTGTCTAGTACGTTTCACCCAAGACAAAATTGATAATTTAGGCTAGTTCATTTTCCTGAAGGGGTTAACCCTTTGCAGTCCATTTATTAAGTGCGCGTCAGGTCCAATTTATTTTCACACGTGCAGTTAATTTTAGACGCGCTGTTTAAAAGTATTATTTTTCCACAGTCAAACAGGTTTAAAAGGCCCTGCATATCAACAAAGCACTCACTAGGCATCTCCAGCCCCGCCCCACCCTTTCGTTCGCTATCGCTTTCACATATGCTAAGAAATAAATAATAATAATAATAATAATAGTCGTACATACCGATCAATCATCTCCTGATCACTCGTTTTATCACCAAACTCCTCAATAATGCAATCCAAGTCATTATTTTATTACTATAACATCTCAAAAAAGCTCTGCAAATGTCCGTGATAGTTTCTGTGCGCTGATACACTAACCGCCCATATGGGATGCCAGGGGCATGTATGACTATTCATGAGATATGCCTTTATGGTTTTTTTTTTTTTTTTTTTTTTATCGGCTTGTCTCGGCTCCTGTCGCTCCCACTCGGCCATTGGATGGTTTTCTCGGCTTTTTCCGGAGAAAAAACGACTAGAAACCAGTTTTTTGCGTTTTTTTGATGTCGCCGGACAGGGTCCGACAATGGACTGGATAGGAATAATTGCAATGTTGGACCAGGTCCGACAATGGACCGCAAAGGGTTAAAACAGGTGCAACACTCTAGTACATTTACCCCTTGGAATCCAGTGGCTTATTCACCAGTCAAAAACACACATTGTTAGTGAGTGGATTCAATTATACATTTTTTCTTTTTTTTTATTGAAAACCCGGAATTATTGGTCACGTTTCTGGAAAAATTGCTCTGAATGTTCTTTAGATTTAAAAATCATACGTAATTCATATTTTTTCAATGTGTAAAACATCCAGTACGCCACTTATCAAGAGCGTTGACAACATGTACACAAAAAAGGACCTTATGTTTTAACCCCTTCAGGAAAATGAACTAGCCTAAATTATCAATTTTAATTTTTGTCTCATTGTGGCAGTGTGCCCCGCCCATGTGTGTGTTATGTGTTGCTTGTGGGGTGTTAATGTTGGTGTACAGGTATTAGTGCACGTGCCGAGATTCAAGTGAATGATTAATTAGTAATTGAATCTCGGCACAGCTGTATACACAGAGGCACGAAGCACTCACTCGGGGTTGTGTGTTCGATGAGTGGAGAATGGGTGTGGAGAGAGAAGGAGAAAATAAAAAGTAAGAAAAAGAAAGTAATTGCTACACCGTGCTGGAAGCACCAGCACTGTACTTGTTTGTCTGCTCGTCCACTGTTTGTTTAGTGTTAATCTGTTTTTGTTTGTCTATTTATTGTTTAGTGTTAATCTGTTTTTGTTTGTCTATTTATTTTGGCTCAAAGTGCCGTGTGCTGTTTTTGTTCAACCTTTTTATTTTTCTGTATGTTTAATAAAACACTGAGTGCTGCAGCGTCTCAGTTTCACCTGCCAGTACTGCCTGTCTGTGTGTTTCTTTCTGGCCTGACGTCACCCCTACAGCCAGCCTTTTCACACTCATATATAATCCGATGACAATCCTAACACAGTCAGGAGTAAAATACAATAAAACTTTATGAGGATTTCAGTACAATACATAAATTGCTCTGTGTGATGAATGACTTTGGTCCTCTGTGTAAATGCCAGCATACTTTTGTTCGCCCTTTGCTATTTAAAAAAAAAAAACTTTTATCCTCAGGATGGTCATAACATCTGAGATTTTAGAAGTCAAAAATATATATTTTAATCACTTAAAAAATCTGCATCAGTGAATAAAACACTGGGAAATATTGAAATTACACCTTGAAAATAATATCAACTATTGCCTGCAGTGTTACACACTTCAAGTTGACATCAACTACTGTACATGTTGAATTACCCTTGGGTATTTAGTTTTTTATAAAAGTTAATTTAAAATAATTAAGCTGCCAACAGCAAAAAAAAAAAAAAAAAAAGCGCATTGGTTTTCAGGTTGTATATACAGAATACAATATAGTCCCAAATCACTATTCAACATCTATGCTGTAAATAAACATGCTACGCATAACACAGCAGATCAGAAATGTGTGACTCACTTAATAGTTCTTCCAAAGGTTGAGAGATTTACAGCACAGGAGATCAACCATCGTGTGTCTATTTTAGAACTGATAATGCTGAGTTATATTTAGCCTCTAGCCATGCTTTCTATCACATTTATTTGCACATGTACAAGTACATAAACACAATCTGTGTGCTACATTCTTGTACTTAACAAGACAAGTGAATTGGCATCACTAGAATGAGTGTTGCGTGCAAACCAAACATGAAGTTTCTTTTACTATTACGAAGCCTCACTTCAGACTGAATCTCAGTTATGTATCCATACTGTCCTGCTCTTAAGTGAAATTGAGATGTGTTCTGGGGAGATAAGGGACTTATGTTTAAGTGATTGCACCATCTGTTTGCAATTGTCTCTATTTCAAAACCCACTCTAGTTGAAGAATCTGCCTGCAAACCATTGACTATTTCCTTTTGCATTAGATTATAAATGGTTTACAGTGGAATTGGCAGATTCTCACATATGAATAATATCTTACTGTAATGAAAGGGACATCAGTTCCTAGTGTCTAGTAGGGGGCATATATTAACCCTTTCCGGTCCGATGTCAGACCCTGTCTGACTTCATCAAAAAGATGTCAAGCACATGTCCCTAGTCGTTTTTTCTCCAGAAAAAGCGAGAAAAGCTTTCAATGACCAAGTGAGGCCGATACAAGCCGAGAGAAGCTGAAAAAAAAGGAAGCGGATCTGAGCAATACACATAGTCCCTTCACTACAGACATAACATGGACATAAACAAACAAAATAGCTGCTTCCGCATCCAGCACTCAAAGAATATCACAGACATTTTCCAAGCATTTTGAGATGTTATAGTAATAAAATAATAACTTGGATAGCATTATTGAGGAGTTTGGTGATAAAACGAGTGATCAGGAGATGATTTATCAGTATGCACTACTATGAAGAGATATGTGATAAATACAGCAAACAAGGAGTGGGGCAGGGCTGGAGATGCAGTACTGAGTGTCCTGTTGATATGCAGTGCATTTTAAACCCATTTTACTATGAATAAAATTACTTTTAAAACAGCGCATGTAAAATAAACAGCGCGTGTGAAAATAAATTGGCATGATGCGCCTGAACTGGCGCTGAATAAATGGACCATTCCAGCGTGTTGAGGAAGCCATATCACTATTTGCTGTCCTAGCAGTTGCCAAAATTGGCATGTGTTGGAGGAATAAACACAGCCATGATGTGGATGGTAGGAAAATAACCCCAAACCCCATTCTACTATATCTGTAAAGACACAAAGTGATTCTGGACATCTCATATTAAGGCATCATTTATTTTTGGGTGTGCCTAAAAAAAGGCCATTTTAATCATCTTAAATAAAAAACCTGGGGATGCCAGACTTCTCCTCTGGTGGACACAGGGGTAGATGTAAGGATAAGTGCAAAGTGATTTACTTGCAAAACCTCCATAACGTAAAGCATGGTGTTCATATGGCTTGCTGCACCCGCTATCAAATTTGCCCTTTGCCATCATTAATCCATTAAATTATACTGAAATGCATTCAAATGAAGAGGGTGGAATTTGGGTACATTATAATGTGATGTAAGGATTTTGCCTTGCACTTAGGCAATTGCTGACCCTCCAAAAACTTTACACCTCTTCTTACAAGGTGCAAACCATTGTAGAAGTGAGTAATTAAGAGCTGTATAAAAGCACACACCTGCAGAGACCTGTCATTGGCGTCAGGATGGCTGCTGTGGTACACTTCCTGATGCGGCAACACTTGGCTCTTGTTGAGGAGAGGCAGGAACACGTTAGGAGACGAAGGGCAAGATGAAGAAGACCCTGCATATTCAATAGCAGGGTCACTTTATTTGGGATGCCGGAGGATGCGGTGCTAAACCGTTATTGTCTCACTCCGCAGGTCATCCTAGACCTAACAGTTGAAATGAGGGATGAGCTAGACCCGAGCATCAATCTAGGGACCATTTTCCCTGCACATGTGAAAGTGTTGTGTTCTCTGCACTATTTAGCCTCTGGTTCCTTTCAGACCACAGCTGGAATGTCTGGAGAGATAGCCCAATCCACCTTTTCCAGAGTGCTAGGCAAATTTCTGGATGTCATGCTGAAAAGGGCAGGCCAATACATATAATTTCCTAAGGATACTAGCATAACTGATGCTGGCTGAGGCTTTTCCATGTTTCATGCAATAAAAATGTGCATTATAAATATCATATGGGAGATACTGAAATTGAAGAAGGAATCTATGAAAAAGACCTAGGAGTTTATGTTGACTCAGAAATGTCTTCATCTAGACAATGTGGGGAAGCTATAAAAAAGGCCAACAAGATGCTCGGATATATAGTGAAAAGTGTTGAATTTAAATCAAGGGAAGTAATGTTAAAACTTTACAATGCATTAGTGTGACCGAGCTGTTGTTGCAGTGACGTGTGGGTAGTGATGTCACGGACCAGGAAGTAAACAAAGGCAATGAACGGATGGAATGGCGGTGGTGGAACTGAATGCAACGGCGCTCAGCGTTTTATTAAATAAACAAAACAAACAAAAGATTTAAACAAACAACAAACAAAAAGGCACAAGGGCCAAACAAATAAACAAATAAGTATTGTGCTGGTGTAAACCAGCATGCTTAGCAGTTATTTATAAGTTTCGTTTTTCTCTCTCCTCGCTCTCTCCACTCTCACTCCTAACACACTCTCCCTGAGGGTAGAGAGCTGCAGGTTTATATACCCTGACCATCTCCCGATTAGCAACAATTAATCAATGAATTAACTCGGGAGATGGTCACCGTCTGCATGAGTTTAATAAGGATGCGTGACTGTCAGCTAGCTAAATAAATCACTAGCTGATCAGTCACGCATCCTCACAGGGTTTTTAAAAATACAAAAACAATAACAAATACGCAGCGCTTTTATCCGCGCCGCAAACAATAATACAAATAATAATACAAATAATAATAAAACAGTGCACAAAAATATATATGGGGCGGGACACTCCGCCACAATTAGTAAGACCTCATCTAGAATATTGCGTTCAGTTCTGGTCACCTTGCTACAAAAAGGATATTGCTGCTCTAGAAAGAGTGCAAAGAAGAGCGACCAGAATTATTCCGGTTTTAAAAGGCATGTCATATGCAGACAGGCCTAGAGAATTGAATTTATTCAGTCTTGAACAAAGAAGACTACGCGGCGATCTGATTCAAGCATTCAAAATTCTAAAAGGCATTGACATTGTCGACCCAAGGGACTTTTTTGACCTGAAAAAAGAAACAAGGACCAGGGGTCACAAATGGAGATTAGATAAAGGGGAATTCAGAACAGAAAATATGAAGCACTTTTTTACACAGAGAATTGTGAGGGTCTGGAACCAACTCCCCAGTAATGTTGTTGAAGTTGACACCCTGGGATCATTCAAGAAGCTGCTTGATGAGATTCTGGGATCAATAAGCTGCTAACAACCAAATGAGCAAGATGGACTGAATGGCCTCCTCTCATTTGTAAACTTTCTTAAGTTCTTAACACCTTTTATTGGTGTGCGGATTCCCATTCTGTACAACTTTTACATTTGAAAAAAGCTTGTCTTACCCTACTAACTGTGAATAAATACTAAAGCATACAGTGAACCCTAAAAGGAAAAACATCAGCATATTATACCAGTGTATTACAATGAAGAAAGCCAAGGTAACCATGGGATCTCAATGGGGAATATTTTCAAAGTCTGTAATGTACTCATAGTATGTGAATGGATAAAACTAATTTTAAGAAACTTGAGCCAGGCAACTCAATTTGATTCCTGGATTTGGCAGTGTACTGTTTCATTAGTTCCAAAACAGACAGTAGTTAAATTTTAGGTGTAATTTACTCAGAATAATGTGTTCACCAAATGAATATACTGTATATACATTAACATTTAGTAAATATGTGGAAACTGCAGTTCAAATCATATGGCTAATAGCTAACTGCTGATGTCCTACATTTGCCCCATTGTACAGAACTATTGCATTTTCACCGGATTGCAATTTGATGATAAAATGTATATAATTACAATCTCCCCTTTTTTAAAAGGTTTATCTTTGAAAAACAATGTATGTTAGTATTTAGAATCAATTCTCAGGTGTAATAAACAACACAAGTTTCCAATTCAGAAAGCACATCTTTAGGAGCATTCACCCTCTCACTTTACATTAGATTTATATGCATGGTAGGACCATCTCTTACAATTTGCCACTTGCTTCGCTTCATTTGCAGGCCTGACACAAAAGCCAATGTAAGAAATTACACTACTCAGACAACTAGAAGAGGTCATTCAACTGCTCTTAAAGCATATTGTACGAAACATAGTTGATTTATTCAGAATACCTAGTGTACAGTCAGTTTTCTTCAATGTGCACAATTTATTTACAGGCTGTTTTCCAGGAATACAAGCCTGTCGTCCTGCTCTGGATTCAAGCCAGCACGCTTTTTTGTTTGTTTACATCAAAAACACAAAGGGGCGTAGTTACAAAGCATTTTCAAAACTGATTCGCTGGTAGGATGGGACCAGCCAATCACTTGCCAGTTAACACAAGTAGGAAAAGAAGAACACGCCCACTGCTTGTCTAAGCAGAAATACTGTAAATAGCAAGGCAGGGCGTTTGGTGCATTTTTGTTGATAAACTTAAATAATGTTATTAACTTTATTGTTGAATCGATTATTCAGTATTTATATCGATGTATATAATGAATGGAAACGATCGAAAATTTGATTTTCAATTTAATTGTAGCAGCCCTAGTAACCAGGTTTCTTGGTGTAATGCAGACATTTTATAGTATACTCATTATATATATATACACATACGTAATATACGTATATACGTATATATATATATATATATATATATATATATATATATATATATATATATATATATATATATAGTTTATAAGAAATATTTTAAATACGTGAAAACCCCAGATTAATTCATATATAGTAAAGGTGTGTGTGTGTGTGTGTGTGTGTGTGTGTGTGAGAGAGAGGTTATTTAAATCCACCACGATTAGATTGATAAAATAGACCCCAGCCTCTGCTAATATCTTCATTGACAGAGGAGTGGCATTACTATTATGAAACAATTATGAAATTATGGGAACTACAAACATGAAACCTCAGTTCTGATTCAGTGACACTCCAGCCAAGTGCAGAAAGAAAGACCCAGTGAAGCATCTCATCTAAAATATATTTATTTAATTGTATGGCTTATAAGCCATGCTCCAACGCATGTCATATATATATATATATATATATATATATATATATATATATATATATATATATATATATATATATATATATATATATATATATATATATATATAAACACATAAAGACTTACACAAACACACACACAAAAAAACATTCTCTTCATTTAATTTAAAATTAAAAAAACAACTGATGGGAGCATTTATGTAAGTGCCCAGCAGATGGCATTGCAGTATACATTACTTGGTTTGTTCTGGATATAACCTGGAAAGGAAAGGGGTTAATTAATACCGGTTGCAGATAATAGTGTTGTGGCAGGATATATGGATATCACTCTAAGTGAAAAACAAAAGTCAAGAAAACAAAACTAAATAAGATGATAAGGGACTCGCAAAAAGGCAATATTACCAGGGGTTAATTTGTAAACAAAAAGGTATCAGACCTAATATACTGACTATTATTTATAGTCGCTTCCATATATGCTTCAAGTTCTCATCTGCTTGTATTTTTTTTTTTTTGGTCATACAGTTCAATATTGAAAATAAACATCTCAAGATATTTAATTTCGGGGCTTGTAGTCTAAATGTGTTTCATACTGTTTTCAAATATTTTAATTATTTTTTCCTTTCAGAAAATGATTATATTGCTTTGAGAATCTATCACAATATGTATTTTAATTGCACTAAATTTAAGACATTGTAGCTCAAACAGTGCCTGTTTTTGAGGGCAATATCATTACTGTTGCCTGAGGGATACGGCAGTACAATTTACAGTACAGAACAACTTGAAATAATAAACTCATAAAATGAAATTATGAATATGAGCTTTCCTTTATTTCTTGATACTGTGATATAATCTGCAAGTTCTCATTTGTATTTTATCTAAACATTTACAGCTGGTTTCAAACAGCCTGATTAGCACTAGTCTTGGACTATCTAATGTTACCTTAGGTAAGGAAGTTCAAGATAAATGATAAATCGGGATCTGTGAAACCAGCCAATAATGCAATAAATTATCTGTGGGAAGGGTTTTCAAAAGTCACCAGAATGTGATGACTTAAATTGAAAATGACTAAAGATAACTGATATTTCATAACCATACCCAGCTGATCTTTAAAATATCTTTGACATGATTCCAAATTTTAGAATGGAAGGACAATTTTGTTCTTTTCTTTGCTGTCGGGTCCAGATATCTATAAAAGGTCATTACGATCTCATTATTACCCTGTAATTGTCTGACCCCAGATATGTGCAGCTGCTACATTAGGGTATATCTCTAGTAGAGCTGAGGCTTTAAGGTGGGGAGATAAATCCTGTATCTCGGAGGGCCATCTGCTTGAAAACCATTCAGATCCTAGATAGCCTTCAAATCCTATGAATGAAGCATCGGTGAACAAGGACAGATCGTGTGGAGTTGAAATTAGATTGTCGTGGAATAGAGACAGCCCATTCCAATGGTGTATCAGTGTTGACCTCATTTGTATGTCCTTTTTTGATTCATTTGAAATGTTGATATAGGAATTGAGGCTTTTTACTGTATGAAAGAGCTAGGAGGTGAGTAATGAAGGTTCTGCCCTGCAGAATGATTCAGATGGCATAGTTGAAATGGCTGAGAAGAGACAGCAGATCTCGTTTCCTAATTGTTGTGGAGATTTGAACGCTATCAATGAGTAGGCGGATGCATTCCAGTTTAGCAGGAGGCAGGCGGGCTTCAAACTTTAAAGTATCTAGTGTAATGCCTAGAAACTCAATGGAATTGAGTGGCCCGATTGTTTTCTCTTCTGACAGGGGAACTCAGAGTGTTGGAAAATTTGATTTGAGCTTGATAATAGCTTGAGCTGGGGCATCCGAAGGTGATGAAATCACTAGAAAGTCATCAAGAAGATGGAGAAGAAATGGTATGTGGAAAGCCGATGGAAGCCGGTGGAAAATCCATTTTGGAGGCCGTCGATGAGGTAGGAAACAAATTGCTTATCTGGATGGTGATGGAGGGCTTTGGCTAAAGCTGCCACGTTTATCGGGGTGGATACCTGCAGGAGAGAAGATGCTCTAGATAGACAGGTTGTATTATTAAAGTTATTGCAGATCTGCCTGTTGCCTGAAAAATTAATGTTGCGTTCGTATTAGTCAGTGGCTGTCGAGTAGTCGGGTGGAGCAGAGCCATGGATTGGGCTGGGAGCTGAGATTCTGGTGTTGAAACGAGGAGGGGTGGAGCTGCGGTTTTGATGGTATGAGGTTGATGCCGAGGCTGCTTTTGGACACAGTCATGTGGAATGGGCAGTGGAGGCGCATACTCCACAAATGTTGATTCGCAGAACGCTAACATTTTTTAAATATATATTTCAGGATTTTTGCGATCGGCCAGTACTTGTAATGAAGCAGTTGCAGGGCTGAGCTGTGGTGCTTGGGTCTACAAAGTTGCTATTCTGGGAGGTGGACCACTGGCTGCATTTGAGGGACCTGGCCGCTGGCTTTCGTCTGAATTAGATGAGAAGGTAACAATCCGGCTGGTAGCCATGGTAGCAGGCTTGTCTTTTTGTCTATGGAATAGCAAAATGGAAAGTTCTTGCTGTGTCCTGTTCAAGAACTGAAACACTTAGACACGGAGGTGCTTGTGTTCAGGCTTTAAATGGGTGAGTTAAGTGATTAACGTATAGGGTGTTAATGTATCAATTTAATATGTTAATTGTTTAATAGGGTATAGCTGGAGCCCCTGCTTCCGTCCCCCGAACCTTGCCTAAAGGCTTACATTAAAATGTCCAAGTCTGTGAAATACGTTAATTCACTGACAGGTAATTGGAAGCGAGTCATTTAAAATATTAAGTTAGTTTTTAATTGCTGTTTTTGGCATACAGTAAACTTTCAAGTTAACAAATTAATAAAGGCAACTTACTGGTGTTATTTTATTTAGTTTAGCTGAAGAGGAATGTCATTTATTGAGGTATTTTATTTTAGTTAGCTGAAGTCAGCTGTTAATTTTCTGATACCGTTTGAAAGAAGTACATTGAATAAAAAGAAATAATAAATGTACTTGCGACTCAGATGATGCAATAAACTTGCAGTGAAAGGAAAGCACCGATAAAACAAATGCTGCAAGTTGCAGTCTTTTTTTTTTCATTCTGAGACATTGTGAAATGTTAGGTATACCTTACAGCTGCCCTTTTGCTAAGCTCTTTAGAAGTACCCTTTGTTTTTTTCAAGATTTATTTTTGGTGCACTGTTTTTTTGACACCACACTCAGGTACACAAGACTAAAACAATCAATTATATTTTAATCAATCAAAGCTCACAGGTGTGATTAATCGCTAAATCATTAATCACTTAAAACCTCTAAATTAAATGTATTCATTTACACAGCTCTCACAGAGTCTCCTAAAAGTTGCATAAATTTGCAAAATCTTTGAATATCTAGCCCATTGGTTTTGAACAACTACATCATGCAGTAATGACACTGCCCTGAAATACTAGAGATATCAAAACACACAGTGCAATAATCATTATGCAAATTATATCACATAAAATATATTCAAATGCAATAAAAAAAATATCAGATTCTACAGATCAGTATGACTGAAGGCTAGATCCTGAAATATTTAGCATATTGTCAATGTCATTTGACCAATGGGAAAATTGTGGAGCACAATCAAATTCTATTCAAGCCTTTTTGTATTCAGCATAATTAATTTATCAAGCTCCTATTACAGTTAAATACGACTGAAATCGTTACTGATATTGTCCCTTAAGTACTTACTGCACAAAGAAGTGACCTAACAGTAAAGAGCTTCCATCTCAAGAGTTATTTAGAGATTTGGGTTTCTTTGCATATTTTGAAAAGTAACAGCTATGCCCGTGTCATCCAATTTTTAAATGCAGTAGTGGTATTCTTTATTATATTAAGATTTGTTGCAGACAAACCACGATCACCAGACACACTATTTTCATAATTAAAGTGTCACAATAAACTGATCACACAAACCAAACAAATTTCCCAGAATACAGTTCTCCTTAAAACAATACATCAAACAATTAAGTAGATATTGTATTCCCATCAACAAAAGGTAACACAACACTTAATTGCTTATTAAACACCATCATGATAAAACATATTTAATTTTTTAGATTCTCAGTGGAACAAACAGTGTACCGTTTTCATTCTTTACTTAAAATATCTTTAGAAATCATGTTCAAATGTACCATACCTTGGCTTTACATAACAGTACGTTAATAGCTATCAAAATATACCAGGTGTTTTCTGCCAAGAAATCTGAAAATCAATTAACTTGTTCATTTTTGAGGTAATTCATCCCTTAAATTCTTGTAAATCTGACAGTAGAAACAAGCACATGTTATCCAACAACCTTTATCAAATTAAATCAAGCAAAAACAAAAAGCATGATTGTGAAATGTTACTCTCTTCATATAGATGATTAGTACAACTTATTCCTACCTTAGCAAACTGTGAGTTTATCCATTTTGAGAATGTTTTCTTTTGAACATCTTCTCTTTCATCTGAAAAGAAAAAGAAAAATGTTAACACAACAGCACAGTTTTTGAATTGCAAGTATGCAGGCCCTGCTCTGTTTAAATATGTTTGATTACTTACTTTTAGTAAACTATAGTAGTGATGCAGGGAACTGTTAGAAGAACATATGGGGTGTGTTACAAAGTTGTTTTTTTTAGTTTTAAGGTGACAATATATTACAAAGTTTATTCAATATTGGAGCTTGACGGAGTAAGCCACAGGAGTGTTTAGAATGGCTCAGACCTATTAGTTGAACAAACTTGCATTCTTTACACAGATCTATTATGCATCATGCTGCCAGCTTCATTTGACATTATTGATCACATCTAGCTGAATGCTGTGTAAATGTTAAAATGCCCCAATTCAATTGCTTAAAAAAAGTAAAAACTTTTCTTGGATTTTTTCATAACAAGTAGTGCTAGCATTTACATTGGATTTGAAGAGAATGGACCACATGCCAGGTCAACTAAGGGAAAAAAGAAGTAATAAAATATTACAATATATTGGCTTCAAAACTAGATGTTACCATGAGATTCTGGGTCTAAGATACCATATAAGATACCATATTGTGTTCTTCTGATTGATACAGAGGCATAATCTTACAGAGAATCCATTCTTCTTAATGGCAGTGGTAATACCACAAGGTATTGAAACCAAACAGTATAAGACAAGAAACAGACATCAATACACATGACGATATTGATTTTTTTTTTTTTTTTTAAACACACACACACTTTTTTTTTCTTTTGTCTAAAAGTGTTATTTTATATTTCGTTAACCATACATACGCTAGCTATGACCTCCGGAGGATTAAATCAGGCAATCATCTGCATGGACTGATTTAATTGGACATGTTTAATTACTTCTGAGACTGTTACATCTGCATTGGTCTGCATATTACAATCTGAAAATACTGACATATTAAGAAATTCGTGGAAAGTCTCAGAAAAAACAGTCATATCCAGGAAAATGTAAGAATGTGCAAATCCAAGATAGAAATATGACCAATATGACATCTTGTTAAGTCATTTCTTATTTCCCAAATGGGTCCCTCACCTATATTTGTTTTTTCTTAAATTAAGAACAATTATGATGAAACATCTAGCAACGCTGAAAATATCGAATTACTTTATTTATGTTAACTTTAAGATAAATAAGCACACATATTCATTATTGATCTATCTATCTATCTCTCTATCTATCTATATAGAATTACAGATCAGGAATACTGAAAACAGAGAATTAGCTAAGGGTCTTTATAATATAAAGTAGAGTACATGTACAATTTACTGTCAACAAAGCCGAATAGTGAATTTAACTAGTTATTATTATTGCATCATGAATTTATAAGGGAGGACTGTTAATGTTAATGAATATCTTCCATCAAACTTTTGTATTTCCTGTGTTAGTGAACAAAAATATAATTAACTAGGCTAATATTGACTGCTTACTCTCACTTATAAAGGTGCAGTAAGACAGTGGTAAATAAACCAAAAATATAACAAACCAGTGTTTACTATACCACAAGTACTATATTTATTATTATTATTATTATTATTATTATTATTATTATTATTATTATTATTATTATTATTATTATTATTATTATTGTGTAGATGTAATCTACAGTATAAGTGTTTTCATATCTAGCCATATACAAATAGATGCAAATTGTTTTGTTTGTGTTGTGTGTTTATTCGACCTATCTTGTTACACTGGTAACTATATTATTACTTTGATTTGAGCTGAAAATAAAATAGATTACATATAATGTAAGTAACAAGTGGGTGTCACCAAATCAATCACATGTGGTCAGATTACACTTTAATGCATCTGTTGTTCTTCTGCATGGAAAGATCGAAACATGTATTTCTCACACCATCCATATAGCAGTCATTGAGACAGGGTCTGAACAAAAGCACACTGGGTTAGAGATTGTGAGTCACCATTGCATTATAAATACTGTACATTAAGGATCTGGAAACTCTTTTGTGAAACCAGACTCATCGTATCTTTTATTTCAACTGGTCACATTAATATTTGTTTCCTTCCCTTTTTGAAATGTGTTAAAAACCTTCCATCAGACAAGCATTACAACCAGCAGTCCTGCAACATACTTTACAGTGTTATTGTTCTCTTGAATAATGTTAATATACTTAAGAACCACTGATCTGAATTAACATTTGCCTATTGTTCTGGGCTCTCCATCTCTTTATTTCATATATTAATGAAGAAAGTGTTTTATCATTGAAGCGTGCATGTATTACTTTTTTCATGTTAGTCGAATAAAAAATGGTGCTCTCACCACAACTTGTCTTTTGTTGGCACTGTACAGCACGCATTTTGTTTTCTTATCTAATGATATACATATAACAAAGCAATATAAACGTGTCCGCTGCTTAAACTACAACAGGGCAATGGTATGCTGTGTGTAGAAATATCTGGATGTGACTTAAATGACTTTATTTTCAGTTCTACAGTCACACTTCTACCAAAGGTCTGCTGCCAAATGTGACTAAAACTGACTTGCAACAAAAAGACATATTAATTTAAATATTATAGGTGACCTTGTCAGGTAATCAGTCCCTGGCTTACAAGTGTGTGCTAGATAGTGCAGTTGCTTCAGCTTTAAACACGCAGAAGTCAAGCTGTCTCATCTAAGCTCCCCAAAATATATGTCAATGTCACATTTGCTATGCATAGTCACATATTGCCAGGGCGATTCTGAGATCAGGGCTCTCAGATGCCCATTTCATCAAAACAACCACAGTACCCATTCCGTTTTTCTTATTCATCTTCTTGTACAACCCCATGCAAAAAATAAACACATATACAACTATATACAAATAAAGATTAAATAATAAAAAAATACTACAGAAAAATGTGTGATTATCAAGAGTATTTAAATGGGAAGCTTTATTCCAATGTGCTTAATCTGACACATACGACTTTGCATGGTGTGTAAATGACAATCATTTGTATATTAATCCCAATACACATTCACAAGCAGAGGGAATATATTTTCCATTTGACTTTTTTTAGCATCAGATGTCCTTTTTTGTTTAGGTCTCAGTTTCGCACAGCTATGACATGTTTCACAATATACTGCATGGAGATGTCCTAATCCACTACTGGTGACAACAACTCCCAATCATTACTAATGACCCGTGATACAGCAGCTTAAATGTGGCTAATTAGCCTTCATCGCATGAATGTGGCTCAGAGGGGTTAAGGCATTTTAGTTCTGAACAAAACAATAAAAAAATGATAAAGTTAAACGATTAGGAGTATTGCCATACTCCACTGGTCCTTTACCTTTGGAAAATGGAATTTCAGTCCAGTTGGAAGCCACTGAATATTAATTATTCTGCTGCTACCAATGCCATGTAAACAATGCTTCATGTTTGCATTTGGGAATTTTGGGTAGTTTAAAATCAAATGCTGCAGTTTAGATACAGACACTACTAACGAAACACTAAAACATATACAATTACATGTTATTTCCCAATTGAACAATTGTCAGAAACATCAACTCTATGAGAAACTGCTAGCAAAACCCACATGAGGTATTTAATAGTCATGAGATGTTACTGCTCTGAAATGATCGATAAATGAGCTTAAACTAATCAGGATTCCTCTCAATAAGGTGCCAATGAGCTGTGCATACTGTTTTAAAACCTTAAAAATGAACAACCTGAAGAATCATCAGCTCAAAACATTTTTTTATAACAAAGTACTGTAAGAAGATTGTTTATTGATTGAGGCACTAATCTTATGTTTGAATGATTTAATCTCATGGGTGAATTATGCTAAAGTACACAGATTTACACTACAGCAGTGGCTGTCTGGATCCATAAATAGATGGGAAACCTTCAATGCTTAACATACCGTATGCTGAACACATTTTAAGTGGGTCCTGTACCACGAGGTCTTCATTTCCCAGATAAACAAAGACTTGTTTAATGCTTAATGTGTATCCTTTCTTATACTGTGTTATCCCCTAACCCACTTATTCTTTCATACATTTGACAATCAACCATATCTGCATGTCTCTTATCTTTTGCAACTGCTTTCTGCAATTGTAATATTTTAAAACTATATTTACACATTGTACCAACAGAAGAAGCATTTAGCAACCTGTGCTGTTCCAATATTAGCGAGCTTATGAATAATAGTTTCGGTAAGTCAAATATAAAAAGAAAATGAAAACTGGGATTCAAAACAGTGTGAATAGAATTCTTGAAAATGATTACTTATACATCAAAAAATACCATCATTATTATTATTTATTTCTTAGCAGACTTACAATTGTTACAAGATATCACATACAATTACCCATTTATATAGTTGGGTTTTTACTGGAGCAATCTAGGTAAAGTACCTTGCTCAAGAGTACAGCAGCAGTGTTCCCTTACCTGGGATTGAACCCACAACCCTCCAGTCCAGAGCCCTAACCACTACTCCACACTGCTGCCACTTTTTCTTATGCAGGAAATGTAAATTGTTATATTAAACATAGGCTACATTTGCTTTTAATGTTTGTGTAATTCTCTTGTGTGTGAGAAATGCTAATGATTAGAATATCCTTTAATTAAACTACCTGCAAGATGATATAGTGGATTTGGATGTGATTTGTAACAAGGCCTCTGTGTTTTGAATCATTGCCAATTTGTTCACAGGAGGACATTTCCAGTTTCCCATTCTTTGGTGTCTGTCTACATTAGAGATAGTCCATAGCTGACGGCTGCATTAATATCCAAAACCTCAGCATCAGTGCACAAGGATGAAGATTTGCGGACCAGGGCATGAGGTATAATAACTCGCAACAAAAAGGCAAAGAGGTCTGAATGTTACCAGAAGAAAAGTATTCATTCTAATAATATAAACCCTTAAATAATGTCCTCCTCTATTAAGTTTTTTCTGTTTCCAAGACTAACAAATTCTATGGAAATCTACCAAATAGAAAGCTTTTTATCTGCATTATAATGGGTCCCACAATTCATTCAATTCGGTATCATTTATTTGTGGCCAACGTGAGAAATCTAATTTGAAACGTCTAGCAGGAATATTCAAGGTCACTATTACAGCTTCATTCTCAATTTATCCTGTCTGAAAAAGGGAACACCTTAGCATGACAATTCTATCAATATCATGCCTGTATAGAAATATAGGGGGCCTGCGGCATTTTAAATGCAAGGCTATTATGAGATAATAGATTTTATTTAACTACATTAACCACATGATAAAGCAATTCCGTTTTAGCAACACGTCATACACAGAGAAAAAAGCACAGAACTGAATGCTGTACCTATCAGAGAGATCCATTTTAATTCATTTTTGGATGAATTTCACTTCAATGTGAAATACCCCAGTGGAACCTTTGAATTTGGGTTCATTAACAGGGGTTAATTCGAAGCCGTGGTAGCTGATGGATATTATTACTGACAAGATCAGTTAGGTCCATTATGGAGTCAGCTCTAAAGGTGATCTGTGGAGTCTGCATATTGAGTCGAGTCATCTGAGCTTTAATGATGACATTTAAATGTTTGGAACTGGTGTGTCATTTGAGCAGAATTCTAACTTAAAAGTTTTGTATATGAGATTTTTCCCCCCACTTTTCTTCCCCCATGTCCATGATTGTGTATTATTTTCACAGCTACTCAGCAATCTTAACACCTTCTGCCTATAGAACATTGTTCCCAAATGACTACTACTGCTTTGAAAGGCTTAAGAAATGCAACTGCTGACTTCTCCACTGCCATCAATCAATGCCACTCGATAATAAGCCAGCAGGAGGCACGCACAGAGGAGGCACTGCCTGTCATTTTCACAATCTCTTAGCAGCAAAACAAAAAACAGATAACATTTCTATTATATGAGTCTTATCTTATTCCATGACATTCATTTTAAAATCTACAAACTCAACCCTTTAACATAAGTACACAGTTCAGGCAGAACTACATTGGCAAGTCAAATTTATGGACAGGATTGCAGAATGACTGACACCTCAGTTCATTTTTTCTCCTGGATAAGCACATACAGCAGATGGTCGAGTTAGATGTTTACTTTCACCAATCATTGAAATATGAATTGATAAAGACAATATGATAAATACTGCTATTCAAAATTATTTTTACCACAATTGTAACCCTAGGCTGTCAAAGAGTGGCTCCCCTTTAGACCTTACCATTGACAGTGATACATGAACACAATGCAAAATACACTGAATGGATATGCCCAAACAAATCCAACAATCAATCTCTTAGAATTATATAAATAGCTAGATCCATCTACAACACTTACCGGTAATACATGTTTTCCTCTTTCTCTCTGTCTCTCTATCTGTAGACAGACAAACACTGCCTATTAGGATCTATCTGTCCGATTAGATTTGGCATTACCCTGATGTGTGACATGTTCTCCTGGTACATACCCTGGGTCCCTTGATTACTCTGGAAAGCAGAATGAAGTTTACTTAAGCATTGTTGTGGATCGTCCACCCAACAATGCTGCACTTGTACCCTAATAGTCTTGGCTACTTTATATGTACACAAATGGTTTTAGGAGCATGACAAGAGACTTCAAGCATCTTCCATGGCCATCACAATCCCCAGATCTCCATGTTCAAGATGAACAACAACATGAAGTATCAATGACTGCAGCACATTGTGTCAAAGCTGTGTGATATTAAGTAAGTATCTATTTACAGTAGATAGATAGATAGATTCCTCACTCAAACACGTCTACTATTGTGTAGCCTTGTGTGCTACTACTGAGAAGGTTTTACAAAAAACATATGTGTTGTTATGTTCCCATCTAAAGACACAGAACTAATTTGATCAAACAGAAAAGACTGGAAACTTTTGTTTGTTTGTTTGTTTGTTTGTTTGTTTGTTTGTTTGTTTGTTTGTTTTAGTGCAACACAAAGCCTCTGCAAGAAAGCTTGACTTGCAGCCTTGACTTGAATCTCTAGAGCAGCATCAGTAAATCAGCAAATCAATATTCTATTTAAAACAGTTCCCTAGCAATGGACAACTAATGCCGTTGGAGGACTGAGGAAATTACACTTCTTTTTTTTGTAAAAGATGTTTTGTTGGGTACCATTAAACATCTTAACAGATTAATCTTCCTGAAGTGAGAAGAAAAGTTAAAGGCTATTTAATCAACTGGGCTGATCTGCTCCACAGTAAATTGCATTTAATGTACCATAAAGACATTTAGTGTTACCACATAGATGAACATTTTTTTTCTGTGTGTATGCTGTAAGCTGCTACTGAATTTTGACTCTAGAAGAAAAACTGAGGTCATAAAATATTGATGTATTTTGGTGTTTAAGTGTTTTTATGTATTAGAGAAGTTAAAAATACCTACATTGAATCAATGGATAAACCCAGAACATCTTCTTATGTCTGACACAGGAAAATTAAACTTTCAGCAAAATATGGGAGCCTTTGTTGAATAAATTAGTCTTAGGCCCGGACCAAATCAAAACTTTGACAACCCGTGAAATCACACTTAACAAAACTGTATTTAATAGCGTTTTCTTTTTTATGAAAGTATCTTATTTCTTCTACTCATAAAAAGAAAACGCTATTAACAGTTTTGTTAAGTGCGATTATCAGGTTTTCAAAGTTTTGATTTGGTCCCAGCCTTTCATTTGCAAGTACAATAAATACTCATGTGTTGTTTTGGTTTAGGTTGCTAAAATCTAGTTTTCGCATTGGACGTAAAATACCAGAAATGGACGACAAAAAAAGCAAAGTATATTTCAGCTGATGATTGTTTCAAGATATTTCCCAAAGAAACTGTACATGCAGACTGAGGTAACTGTTTTCCATATCTTAATGTGTCTGAAGAAAATACGATCGATCGCTATTTAGCTTTAGAATCACACATTAAACAAAAGGCTACTTCAGAGGCTGCTGAACAGAACGTAAAATAAAACAGCTTTCAGAAACCAAACTGGAAAGTCAGCGCAGACAAAAAATATTCCTGTCTGCAAGTTAAATCAGTACTAAAACGATCCAGCACAGCCACCTCGCTTCAACCTGCTGCTTACTTTTTCGCTGTTGGAATTTTAGACCCAAATAGCCACGTTCTCTATGTTTTGACTCGGTACTAATTAAATCAATTATTGGATGGGACAAATAATATGACAACGAACGTGCTGCATACATTGCCTTTATTAAAGTATGCCGGATGCCCTTGGGTAAACGAGTTTTGGGGCTGTTTCTAATCGATTAATCTGTATAACTTGGCAAATCTTTGCCTTAACTTCCAACCAATTCAGTGGATGCAGAACGTGCAGTTTTAATGTATGGGCAAGTCAACTGCAGGGGGATGCTGCATGCTTGCCTTTAACAAATGACCGCACTCTGTTTTAGTAAGGAAGCAAGTAGCACTATTTTTAGGCTTATAGTGTTCTAAAATACTGTCTACTTAGGTTTATTTAATTTTTAAACAGGTCCACAAAATGTCTGCGAAATCCTAGTTTTATTCCGCAACATACCTGTGAAAAATACCTAAATTTCCCACGAGTTAAGTAGACTCCTGCTTATATATCTGTCTCTGTTTTGTATCTACCTTATATACCTATGGTTTTCTTTTAATTTCCAAAAAAATTGAGAGATGTTTGGCATCATAGTCAGGAACACCCAAAGGAAGCACCCCTTTCAACCATTTTAAGGGGTAAAACGTAGAGGTCATAGCTTAGGAGGGTTGGGTTTCAGAAAGGTGGGTGGGTGTGAGGTTATGAGAATAAAATAACAATTATATTTTTACTGTTGTCTGTATGAATATCTTATATAACACATTAAAAAAATGAAAGTTTGTCTTGTTTATGTTTAGTTATAACAATACCAAATCCATTGGTAGGAACTGGCTATAAAATAACTTAACTTCAGGGAAATGCATTGGAATTTCTTCACGACTAAACTTGCATTATTTATGCTGTGTCAAACAGAAATGCTCAAAACACCTTATGGAGTTAAATAAATGAAAGCTACTAATATATTCTACAGGTGTTATTATCACATGGTAAGAAATGTTTCATTAGTTATACCAAATCAGTAAAAAACAAAACAAAAAAACATTAGGACTTGCAGCAAATATTGACCAATTTCCAATCGAAGACATGGTTGGCATTGCAGGGTTTGTTTGTGCCACTGTCTTTATGAGTATTGGATGCCTGGACCTTTTTAGTGCTGGTGTAATTCTGAATCACACAGCTGACTTTGAAAAAAACAAAATAAACTAGACTGTTCAAAACAATTAAGGGATATTCAGACTGTGTAGCATTGTAAATCCCCAAATCCTCTTGTAATACTGACCAACACAACTCTAGTGTAATTGTAATGTAAAACAGGTATTAGGTGAGGTGATGGCAATATGCAGTCTACACTGGGAAAAGGGGGCCCCAATTGTCCATGTTTCATACCTGTCCTATTTTTCATCCTCCAAATTGTTCAGAAGCACTACAACCCAGTTGATTATTCAGATAAGGAATTTTTATCTTTTGGTAAAGTGTTTCTTCTTAAAGTTCCACAGCTCTGTATTTCAATAACATTTACACAGCATAACCCCCATCAACCAGAACAGATCTGTTGATTGCTCGTCAATTTCAAACTAAATGACTGCTGAATAAGCAACCAGTTAGCACAGCATTTACTTGCCCTACACGTTCCTGTATTTCTCTCACACAACACATTACTATATATTGTGGCAGACTAGGGGGAGGAGGAGAGAAAGAAATGTAGTCCAGGAGGGGTTAAAGGACTACATTCCCCAGAAAGCCATGGGAGTGAGCCAGGAGGAGGTACACCTGGCTCCCATGAAAGTAATTAAGCCCTGCATAAAAGGGGTAGAAACCCTGTAGTGAGGGCTGTTGTGCCAGGCTGTGTGTTCCTGTGTGGCTTAATAGAAAAAGGTAGTGTGTAAATCTTTTTGTTTATGTTGTAAACTGAGTGAAAAAGTATTGTTTTTGTAACTGGGAAACAGCTTTGCCATCCAATTGTGTTAGATTTGGGAATCTGAAAAAGTTTAGTTAGTACTCCAAAACAGAGGTAGGATTTTGTTTGTTTATTTTTGTTATTGTAAATAATAAAAGTGTGAAACGTTCTTTAAAAATCAAAATTCCTGTGTTGGGTCCAGTATTTAAAGGGGAAAATTAACCTTGAGTGAGTGAGATTTGTTACTATATATATATAGATACAGATGTGCTCAAATTTGTTGGTACCCTTACAGCTCATTGAAATAATGCTTCATTCCTCCTGAAAAGTGATGAAATTAAAAGCTATTTTATCATGTATAGTTGCATGCCTTTGGTATGTCATAGAATAAAGCAAAGAAGCTGTGAAAAGAGATGAATTATTGCTTATTCTACAAAGATATTCTAAAATGGCCTGGACACATTTGTTGGTACCGCTTAGAAAAGATAATAAATAATTGGATTATAGTGATATTTCAAACTAATTGGTTTCTTTAATTAGTATCACACATGTCTCCAATCTTGTAATCAGTCATTCAGCCTATTTAAATGGAGAAAAGTAGTCACCGTGCTGTTTGGTATCATTGTGTGCACCACACTGAACATGGACCAGAGAAAGCAAAGGAGAGAGTTGTTTGAGGAGATCAGAAAGAAAATAATAGACAATTATGGTAAAGGTAAAGGCTACAAGACCATCTCCAAGCAGCTTGATGTTCCTGTGACAACAGTTGCAAATATTATTAAGAAGTTTAAGGTCCATGGAACTGTAGCCAACCTCACTGGGCGCGGCCGCAAGAGGAAAATCGACCCCAGATTGAACAGAAGGATAGTGCGAATGGTAGAAAAAGAACCAAGGATAACTGCCAAAGAGATACAAGCTGAACTCCAAGGTGAAGGTACATCAGTTTCTGATCGCACCATCCGTCGCTTTTTGAGCAAAAGTAGGCTCCATGGAAGAAGACCTAGGAGGACTCCACTTTTGAAAGAAAAACATAAAAAAGCCAGACTGGAATTTGCTAAAATGCATATTGACAAGCCACAATCCTTCTGGGAGAATGTCCTTTGGACAGATGAGTCAAAACTGGAGCTTTTTGGCAAGTCACATCAGCTCTATGTTCACAGATGAAAAAATGAAGCTTTCAAAGAAAAGAACACCATACCTACAGTGAAACATGGAGGAGGCTCGGTTATGTTTTGTGGCTGCTTTGCTGCGCCTGGCACAGGATGCCTTGAATCTGTGCAGGGCACAATGAAATCTCAAGACTATCAAGGCATTCTGGAGCGAAACGTACTGCCCAGTGTCAGAAAGCTCTGTCTCAGTCGCAGGTCATGGGTCCTCCAACAGGATAGTGACCCAAAACACACAGCTAAAAGCACCCAAGAATGGATAAGAACAAAACATTGGACTATTCTGAAGTGGCCTTCTATGAGTCCTGATCTGAACATCTATGGAAAGAGCTGAAACTTGCAGTCTGGAGAAGGCACCCATCAAACCTGAGACAGCTGGAGCAGTTTGCTCAGGAAGAGTGGGCCAAACTACCTGTTAACAGGTGCAGAAGTCTCATTGAGAGCTACAGAAAATGTTTGATTGCAGTGATTGCCTCTAAAGGTTGTGCAACAAAATATTAGGTTAGCGGTCCCATCATTTTTGTCCATGCCATTTTCATTTGTTTTATTATTTACAGTATTATGTTGAATAAAAAATCAAAAGCAAAGTCTGATTTCTATTAAATGCGGAATAAACAATGGTGGATGCCAATTACTTTTGTCAGTTTCAAGTTATTTCAGAGAAAATTATGCATTCTTCGTTTTTTGTGGAGGGGTACCAACAAATTTGAGCACGTCTGTATATAGATATAGATAGATAGATAGATAGATAGATATAGAGAGAGAGAGGTTTACAGCATGTTCCACACATAAAGTGGGTCTCTTTCATCAAGCATTATTTCTGTTTAACATCAAAGAAGCCTTCCAAACACATGAACACTTTACAAACTCATCACAAGAGGAAACCGTTATCTTATCTTACAAGAAACTGTGATAAGCCGTGACTCAACAGAGCTCTGATAGAAATACTCTGAACAGTATTATTAGACTTGCGCAATGCTCAAAACTGACAAGGCACAGAAAAACCCATAACCAATCTAAGCACTGCCAGTATCTCAGCCATCACTCAGCACAACAGATACAGAGGGCCTGCCCATCATCCCAGGGTCTCAAGCCAGCTGTCAGCAGACAAAATGAAAACAAATGCAAAGGGAACAGACAAAATCCAATTGCTGTTAGTACAGATGCCAGGGTTAGCAATGCAATTGTAGCTTATTAAACAAATTGCTGTCATCCATTTGTAACTGTTACATATCCAGAAAGACAGGCTCCTCCTTTTATTGAAACTGATATATACAGTGCCTTGCGAAAGTATTCGGCCCCCTTGAACTTTGCGACCTTTTGCCACATTTCAGGCTTCAAACATAAAGATATGAAACTGTAATTTTTTGTGAAGAATCAACAACAAGTGGGACACAATCATGAAGTGGAACGAAATTTATTGGATATTTCAAACTTTTTTAACAAATAAAAAACTGAAAAATTGGGCGTGCAAAATTATTCAGCCCCTTTACTTTCAGTGCAGCAAACTCTCTCCAGAAGTTCAGTGAGGATCTCTGAATGATCCAATGTTGACCTAAATGACTAATGATGATAAATAGAATCCACCTGTGTGTAATCAAGTCTCCGTATAAATGCACCTGCACTGTGATAGTCTCAGAGGTCCGTTTAAAGCGCAGAGAGCATCATGAAGAACAAGGAACACACCAGGCAGGTCCGAGATACTGTTGTGGAGAAGTTTAAAGCCGGATTTGGATACAAAAAGATTTCCCAAGCTTTAAACATCCCAAGGAGCACTGTGCAAGCGATAATATTGAAATGGAAGGAGTATCAGACCACTGCAAATCTACCAAGACCTGGCCGTCCCTCTAAACTTTCAGCTCATACAAGGAGAAGACTGATCAGAGATGCAGCCAAGAGGCCCATGATCACTCTGGATGAACTGCAGAGATCTACAGCTGAGGTGGGAGACTCTGTCCATAGGACAACAATCAGTCGTATACTGCACAAATCTGGCCTTTATGGAAGAGTGGCAAGAAGAAAGCCATTTCTTAAAGATATCCATAAAAAGTGTCGTTTACAGTTTGCCACAAGCCACCTGGGAGACACACCAAACATGTGGAAGAAGGTGCTCTGGTCAGATGAAACCAAAATCGAACTTTTTGGCAACAATGCAAAACGTTATGTTTGGCGTAAAAGCAACACAGCTCATCACCCTGAACACACCATCCCCACTGTCAAACATGGTGGTGGCAGCATCATGGTTTGGGCCTGCTTTTCTTCAGCAGGGACAGGGAAGATGGTTAAAATTGATGGGAAGATGGATGGAGCCAAATACAGGACCATTCTGGAAGAAAACCTGATGGAGTCTGCAAAAGACCTGAGACTGGGACGGAGATTTGTCTTCCAACAAGACAATGATCCAAAACATAAAGCAAAATCTACAATGGAATGGTTCACAAATAAACATATCCAGGTGTTAGAATGGCCAAGTCAAAGTCCAGATCTGAATCCAATCGAGAATCTGTGGAAAGAACTGAAAACTGCTGTTCACAAATGCTCTCCATCCAACCTCACTGAGCTCGAGCTGTTTTGCAAGGAGGAATGGGCAAAAATTTCAGTCTCTCGATGTGCAAAACTGATAGAGACATACCCCAAGCGACTTACAGCTGTAATCGCAGCAAAAGGTGGCGCTACAAAGTATTAACTTAAGGGGGCTGAATAATTTTGCACGCCCAATTTTTCAGTTTTTTATTTGTTAAAAAAGTTTGAAATATCCAATAAATTTTGTTCCACTTCATGATTGTGTCCCACTTGTTGTTGATTCTTCACAAAAAATTACAGTTTCATATCTTTATGTTTGAAGCCTGAAATGTGGCAAAAGGTCGCAAAGTTCAAGGGGGCCGAATACTTTCGCAAGGCACTGTATATATATATATATATGTCAGTGATTGGAAATCCTGGCCTGTGATTGGTTAAAACCTCATCATAAGAGGAAAACTAGATTGAACTACTGCCCTAACATCCTTACTCCACCAGTCAATAGTCTCGGTCTGCCATGTGATTGGTTCACATCACTGTCAGTCCTGCTCCTTTTCAAAGGAACGCCGGTGTCCCCTGCACTCTTCATAGAAAAAATGAGTTAAGATGCTCAAAACACTAAATCGGTGATTAAAACATCACTGTCAAACTGTTTTGACTTTCTGAAATTCAAACAAATTCAACTCGACGAAAATAAATATGACAGGCGGGATATAAACTGGAGTATGCTAACGATACGGTATGAACGTCAAAAACATTCTGTTATTTATTTGTTATTTAGTTATTTACTTATGCTGTATCAGCAATATTTAAACAAAATATTTAAGTCAGATTTACTATCCAACCTTGCCTCACTTATTTTCTTGACTTATTCATATATTAAATATGTACTGCAGACTCAGCTACAGTGGAAAATTAAATGCCCCTCGGGAAGACTATTGTTACCTCCAGGGTGCCTGCAGCTTTGGGCATTATAGCCCCCTATCGGTAACAATAGTCTTCCTCGGGTTAATAATTTTCCACTATAGCCCTCCTCTCCTGTCAATATTTACTATATATATATATATATATATATATATATATATATATATATATATATATATATATATATATATATATACACACACACACACACACACACACACATATATATATATATATATATATATATATATATATATATATATATATATATATATATATATATATAGTGACAAACCAGGGTGAGCTTGCCACATGCAGGAGCGCCTTCACTTGTCTTTTTGTGTAAAATGAACAGCACTCCACAAGAACAGGTAGGTTTTAACAGGGCAGGCCTGTATGTTTATTTCAAACACAAAACAAAAATAAACTCTTTCCATGAGTGCTAACTTAAACTTTTCAAGTTTTAACTTGAGATTCTGGCTGAGTCTTAATCAGACACCAACACTTATTCAAGTGCTCAAGAAAAAGTAATACTGCTAGTATCGAACTTACCGAAGCACAGCTGGAAAAAAAAAAAAAAAAAACTTTTGTTCCAACTGCCCCCTAAATTACTTAATTGGACCAATCAAGCACTTATTAGAAGCTTAATTGGTCCAATTAAGCAATTTAGTGTACAGTTGGAACAAAAACCAGGAGGGACACCGGCCCTCCAGGACCAGGACTGGGCACCCCTGTTAGATGACTAGGTTCTGTAAAGGTAGCTTCTTTACAACATTCTGGGCCTTATTTTGAAGGGATCAAAGACAAATGCAAATTTTCAGAGAGGAATCAAATAAATGTATCAGAATAAAGCGAGCAAGAAATGACCACTCTTTCCTGCAAAACAATATGCTTTGTGCCAGCTATCTTAAGTTACAACTGTAATATTCCTCTCAGAAGATCAGCTTGTGTCATTGCACTTGCTTGAAAACAGAGCCCTATCAGTCTATCAATGAGAACTTGTCAGGACAAGAAGTTTTCATAACACTTTGAAGCATCCTCTTTAATATCACAGTTTCAAACAGATGTGCATATCTGTTAAATGCCTTAAGTTGTCAGGTGTAATTGGAACTATAATATACATTTTTTATGAAGTAAGAATTCTGTAAACATTTGCGGAAAATTATGGATTTCAAAAGCTGATAGGTTATTAAATATCATAATTTAGCATCATTTACATTTACTACAGTACCAAATAGACTAGATGATGCAGAGGACCAATGGTTACGCTCCTTTGTTCTTTTATGGTACATTTAAAGCTATAAAGGTTTGCAGATATTGTTAAAGATCTGACAGTTGAATACCATTCTGTACAGAACATCATGTCCTTTAGGGACCAGCAGTTGTTATTTCATGCAAGACGCCCCAAGGCTTCCTTCAAATGTGTGTTTAAAAATCAAACTTTAGTTTTTTCTTTCTCACAAAGGTATATTCTTTCAGTAAATGTAGAGCCTATAGAGATACCTTTGGACAGATATATGGAAAGCAGACAGAAATTCTCATAATATCTTCCAACCAGCACTACAGGGAGCTAAAAGGATTAATGTGACTGCACTGCATAAATCCGCAAGTCATTTTCACATCCGTCAGAACTAAACTTTTATGATTACCTCTCTCTTATTGCTGACTTGTATCCCAAACTCAATTCTACAATGCTCTTTGAAGACTTATGTAACCATTTAATTTCTGTCACTCACAGGCAACACTGGTTATTATTATTATTTGTTTATTAAGCAGACGCCTTTATCCAAGGCAACTTACAGAGACTAGGGTGTGTGAACTATGCATCAGCTGCAGTCACTTACAATTACGTCTCTATACTGGTTGTATAAAATAACATTTTCAGTATAGGCTTCTGGTACCTCATATTACCAGTGTTGTCTTCATCATCTTCTGGCTTATTACATTTGTGGAGTAATTCTGCTTCGGCAGAGAATAGCATTCTAAAACTTTAGGGACAAAGTTAGAAAACTACATTTTGTGGATACAATCAATTACTCAAAGGGTTTTGTTTAACACGATGTGGGCAGATCCATTCCTCAGCCTCTTCTGTACCATCTGAAGAATGATTTTATCCCTATAATCTTGCCACCTAATGTGTGAGCGATGAAGTCCATGTTTCTTGCAGTACATTTTTTTTTACGTCCTTGACTTGAAAACTCTAAAAGGGCTCTGCTTACTGCAACATCCTGCATTCAGGCTTATCTCCAAGGCCATTTTATGAGCTGTAAACCTTTGGATCAGTAAAAAAAACCAGATCTCTAATACCTTCTTTTATATAAATTATACAGATCTGACTTGCATGTAATAATTAAATCATGGTTCACAACCTTAGCAAACAGTATAAGCCAGACCAAACTGTCCAATAGATGTATAAACATAACATTATCGTATTGCACTCAAATTAGCATGGCCAGTTATTTACAAGAAATATTCATTTGCGGTATGCCACATAGCAAATCAAGCACATCAATCTTTAAAAAAAAAAGTGGTCTTTGCTTTCAGGAAGACTGTATACGCTCATATTGGGCAGCAGTGTGGAGTAGTGGTTAGGGCTCTGGACTCTTGACTGGAGGGTTGTGGGTTCAATCCCCAGTGGGGGACACTGCTGTTGTACCCTTGAGCAAGGTACTTTACCTAGATTGCTCCAGTAAAAACCCAACTGTATAAATGGGTAATTGTATGTAAAAATAATGTGATATCTGTATAATGTGATATCTTGTAACAATTGTAAGTCGCCCTGGATAAGGGCGTCTGCTAAGAAATAAATAATAATAATAATAATAATAAGCGATTCTGCTTCTCTACGGTTAACAACTCAATAATAACATGCATGTGGACAGAATATAAACAGACATTTTAAAACTTTAAACAGCGTTCGCTATCTGGCTAAGCTATCTACTGCAAACAACATCTTCAGATAATTTCTTACCCTGATTGTGAAAGACTAAACACTTGTGTATTCAATTTTTATTTACCTCCTGCAGCTTGGTATTTGAATTAAGTGTATTTTTAAAACTACAATAAACATTGTAATAATACGAGCCGATGCAGAACTGTGGGCCTATATTTATTAGTCTTTGGTAATGAAATACCAAGAGTGCATGCCTGTGGCAAAGTGGTTAACAGTGTGCAGGTGCAGGAATCCAGCAGTGATCAATGAACAGACGCACAATGGTAATCCAGGTGCAATGTTATTTATTTTTATAACCCAAAGTCTGATGCCAAAATGGCAGTAAACAATAACAAAGAGAAACAGGCAATACAGCGGCATGTATTGTACTGTTTTAATCTACGGGTTGGTCCCGAAATAATAGTCCCAATCTTATACACCCACACGTAACACAAAACACAAACACAAGTACACAGTGAGTGCTAAAGTGCTCGTGGTGCAAAAAGTTATTTGTGAAACAAAGTGCAGTGCAGTCCGGGTTTGTGCTGGCCTCTGGCGACAGCTCTGGATCGTGTTAGCCATCTAAATAACAACATCAGTATATTTAATAAAGACAAAACAAACAACACACTCATGATAATAACACACGTCTTTTTCCTTCTGGTTCTGCTTAACCTTAACAAGGAACAGATGACTTCACTACGCCCCCTTTTGTACTGTCAATCATGACCGCTTGGTTAACTAGTGCAACCGCTCCTCTAATCCGCGGCTGCCACGTTGTTTCCCTTCCGGGTCGATGATTTAGTGTATCGTAGCTCCACCCCCTTTCTAGATGACCGACTTCCTTCTAACCCTGGGAATTGTCTCGCCATCCAGTCCAGGGCACTCTGTTCCCTTTACACAGCACCCTCACGGGTCGGGAGAGAGATTTACCACCAAGAATCATTCTGTCTCTGTCACAATGCCCCATAAGACTGAGCAACTAAATCAGACTACCAAGTGTATCCAATATTTATACAGCAGTCTTTCGAGACAAAAGGTTTGGTGATAAATGTGAACCACTATTGATCCAGATTGAGCATGCTGAATGAAAATTCAAGATTCCCCATGAATTTAAATATACTTTAAAAAAATACTCAGTGTTGCCTCGCACACCTAAAAAATCTGCCTTTGTCTGACAGTTGGTTTGCCTCACACACCTAGAAAATCTGCCTTTGAATGACAGTTGGTCTGCTTTTGAATAAACAATGTAAATTCCATTCTGCATTTTCACTAAATAGCAACATCTGGAAGTCAAGGCAGACTGACAGCAAAGAGGTAGGATCTATTACTATAACTCGCATCTGTTTGGATTATTGCCAAAGCACACAGCAGACAACAATTCTCACCTGTCACAATGAACACACTGTGGTGCTGGTTTAAATTGAGAAATATTTTGTAAAATAACATGAAATCTATACATTTTAAAAAACTGCCAGAGACCAGAAAAAGGAATGCATCCTCAAAATGAAAATAAATGATCTGTTATTATTATTATTATTATTATTATTATTATTATTATTATTATTATTACAGGTATGTGGATACATGGCAATACTATAATATTAAATTGTACACACTCAAGAAACAAGTAATACAGCAATTACATTTTCAAAGAACGAGCCTCCCTCTACTGATTATTATTATTATTATTATTATTATTATTATTATTATTATTATTATTAAAAACACTTTGAGCCCCTAAACTGAAAAGTAGTCATCATGTTTTTTGGGTGAAAATGACCACCATTAGTATACATTTTTCTACTTGTGGTGACTGGATTTAAGAAAGATGAGCCCATTACAACAGCAGTTTGTGAATTAACATACATTACTAGTCTGATGTTATTAGATTCTTTGAGTTCCCAGTTATGTATCATTACGAAGCTGATAAATCTACCCCCCTTGTCCCCATTATTCCCATGAAGGAACTGAACCTTCTGATCTGCTGTCCAAAAGTGCTCATTATCATCAATCGGTGGGAATAAATAATGAATTACAGTACTGTGGATGTGTTAGTTAACCTTCCCAGGACTGGTAATTAATTGAAATAGGGATACCAGCCCAATCAGAGTCCTCCTCTCTTGAGTATTTAGATTTACTCCATTATAAACTGAACTACTGAACTGCTGAGTTTGAAATGGTGCAACAGAAGTACATTTAAACTCCTTAAACGTGCAGCATGTTTACCTAATGTATTCACAGAAATGTTTTGAATATCACACATGATAGTACATTGATTGTTCAGGTATTATGGCCAACAACAGCTCAGCAGCTCCTTTATATATCCGTCTTTCACCTTTGTGCTTGTAAAAGTTGCAGTCATATACTATGGTATTAAAAAGCATAGCAAATACAGGAAATCATGCTGCAGTATCAAAGTATCTAGGCAAATATACAACAAAAATGCAACATTGGCATTAATTTGATAACTTTCTTTTACCACTGTATTGGGATGGCTTATTCAATAAAAGTCAGTTGCATATATTTTAAGATGGTTTTCTATTTAGGGATACCAAAATATTTAATCAACAAGGGGTCTGAGAAGTGGGGTAATACAGGCAGCATAGTCCCCACACAGTCATTCTACATTTGTTTCCAGTTCTTGGTAGTGTGCCTGTCTAACTTGGTTACTATTCACAGCTTTCACAGAGATGCAAACCAACTTCTATGGTTTATACATTATTTTGTTGATCATCTGAATGGTGCGCTATGATATCTTTCAGATTTACATAAACTGATTGTCAACTGATTTAAAAGCTTCCAGCAATGATTTGAGAACACAGCAGCTCTGTACCAAAGTATTATCTGAAAGATTTTCAAATATAATAGTTTCCTAAAGATTGTTATAGAGCTAGTTTTACAGCAAATGTACTCTCCTGCCTCGAGTCCTAAAGATGAAAAACTATACTACACAGTTTGATTTTTCATTTTGTTTTCAGTAATTACTCTGTATCATTAAATTACCTTACAACCCAGACAAGGCATAAAGAATATGTTAGAATATCTTCAATGATACAGTTTTACAAAAGCTGAATCAGCAGTTCTTTTTCTAGCTTTCTCACGGAAACACTCACACATTCATAAGAGTATATAATGCAGGTGTAACAGGGCGAGGAGCCCTGTACATGTATTTGTTTATTTATTTTTAGAACGGGGTCTCCCTCTCTGCCCCTGTGCAGGTTACTGTTTTGTATTTGTTTATTTTATGATTTATGTATTTATATATGACGGCGAAGCGCCACACGTTTTGTTATTGTTTATTTCAAATGTGTTCTGGCAGAGGCGAGGTTGGGTACTTGTCCTCTGCCAGGAATAATTAAACTCGTGCAGATTGTGGCCGAGGGGTAATAGAATAATTACTATCCAGTTAAACCCCTCGGCCACGATATATAAGCCTGCAGCTCTCTGCATTCAGGGTGGTGTGTGTTCGGAGGAGGAATGAGAGTAAGCGAGACGCGAGAGAGAGATTTAGAATAGGTAATACAGGATCAGTGAAAATGATTGCTCAGCCTGACCTGTATGGTTTTTCGCTCTGTGAGTAAAGTGTTTTTCTGTTCAAACCTTTTATTTATTTTTGTTATTTAAATAAATGGCGCCACAGCGTCTTTTTGCCTGCAGTACTGCCTGTCTTTTTCTGTTCCTGCACTCTGGCCGGACGTCACCACTCGTCCATTCCTGTCACAGCAGGATACACCACATCTGGATAATTATTCTGAATTAAATACTGTATAAAGAAATTCTACTGTGAATCTTGTGTTATTGGCTCTTTTGGCAACTTAACATCTCTATCAACACAGTTTTCATATTATGATTCAACTTATAAATCTGCCGTACACATTCTGAGCTAAGACTCAAAAGAAAGTAATCTGGACATTCATTCTATCTAATGCCTCATCTACACAGCACTTGTTATGTATGTTTTACTGTAGACAAGCATTGTAAATGTTGAAAACATGTTAAAAGTCAAGATACATTTATATGTATGGGGACATTTACAATGGTAAACTGTATACGAGGACGATTAAATCCCAAGCTTGGTGGGAAATTACTGTTGTTGAGAGTCTTTCTTTCTTCTTTTCGGGAATTCATAATAGGGTGTTACCTTCATATAAAAACAGCTAATATTAATGTAATATTACAGTAGGTTTAAACCCAATCTTGACAATTCTAAAAATAATAATAATAATAATAATAATAATAATAATGATAATAATAATAATAATAATAATACAAATTCTGGAACATTTGAATTATGAAAATTCATTTTCACTCAGTATCTAGTTTCAATTCTTTTCCCTGCCTATCTTTTAAAGACCTGACTGACATATTTAATTTGCTTTCTAGCCCACGGTGTAGCGCCTCCTCCTTTTCATGTTTCCTCATGATATTACCATTGTAGTGTAATTTATGTAGAATAGCCAACCTCCTGATCATAAATCCACAGTTTAATTGGAAATGCATCAGCACCTTTGCCTTCCAGCTTTAAATGGGAGCCGAAGATCTTGATATTACAATGTAATCACAGTCTTCATGAATTATGTCCTTCAGCACAATATGTACCTGGTCATAACCTACAACACAAATGTAAAAATTTAAGAAAACCATGAAATAACTCCTAAGCCAAATAATGGCTGTGATATGTATCAAATAAATACAGAGACCAGTAATTAATTTCAGGTAACAGTACTTGTGGTTGGTGTAATATCTTCTTCAAGGTGTTATTTTCCGACCACTTGCCAAAAACATACAAACAGTTTATGCAAAACTGTGAACAGGATGGCTTTGCAGGGGTGACGTCAGACCAGAAAGGAACACACACAGACAGTACTGGCGGGTGAAAAACTGAAACGCTACGACGTTCAGCTTTTATTAAATAATAAAACAGAAGATTTAAACAAGACACAAAACAAAACACCAAAACAAAAAGGGCACAAGGGCCAAAGAAACAAACAGTAACAAGTAGTATGCTGGTTGCGAAACCAGCATACATAGCAATTGTTTACTTCTCTTCACAAACTCACGTCTCTCCTCTGACACTTTCCTCCCGCAGCCAAAGCTGCAGGTCTTTTATATTCCACAGTCTGCACGAGTTTAATAAGGATGCGTGACTTGTCAGCTAGTTAAATAATCAGTAGCTGATCAGTCACGCATCCTCATGACGTTTCTAAACTATAAACACAAAACAATAACAAATAATATTGGCTTTCGCCGTCATATATAAAAATAAATCATAATATAAATAAATAATAAATAAAGGGGTAGGACACTCCGCCACAAAAACACACAACAAAACTAATCAAAATTGGTCAAAAAATGTATATAAAAATAATGTTTTAAAAAAGAGAAACATACTGTCAGTTAATGCAGGCAGGTGCATCACACAGGGCGAGGCAATCCACACACAGGCGGAGGGCAGGTGCGAACCCGGGACCTCTCGCACTAAAGCATAGCACCGATACCGCTGTACAAAACAGCCGGCTCCTTTGCAAGGAGCGTATATCGGGCTTATGTCTTGATTACGTCACCTACCAGCCCTGCTGCTGCCTTCCCCTGTGCACGCTACACTCTCCCCTGCCAGCCTCAAGTCCGCCCCGGACTTGCTCATCAGGCTACAGTCTGACGAGTGCATGCTCGGGTACTTGCAGCCACATCAGGCAC
Organism: Acipenser ruthenus; assembly: GCF_902713425.1. Taxonomy (NCBI): domain Eukaryota; kingdom Metazoa; phylum Chordata; class Actinopteri; order Acipenseriformes; family Acipenseridae; genus Acipenser; species Acipenser ruthenus. The sequence continues at coordinate 36,276,307 of NC_081196.1, forward strand.
CACTGTGGCGATCTTGGTTAATGCAGGCAGGCGCATCACACAGGGCGAGGCAATCCACACACAGGCGGAGGGCGGGAGTGAACTCGTCGGACTGTAGCCTAATCACACACGAAGACATGAGCCCGATATACACTCCTTGCAAAGGAGCTGGCTCTTTTGTACAGCGGTATCGGCTTATGTCTTCGTGTGTGATTACGTCACCTACCAGCCCTGCTGCTGCCTTCCGCCGTGCACGCTACTCTACTATAAGATGATTTGCAAAAAAAGTATTCAAGCACACCCAGCAGTCCAGATAAGCTGCGTACCTGCCGTTTTTACACATTAACAAAATCCGAAATACGCACTAAATTTATGCCTAGCAATTTTGCTGCACAGCTTGTGTGCCTCCCCCTCCCGCCTCCCCTGAATTTCCACTAACAACTTCATCTCCATGGATACAATGTCTTCAGTTACTAGGAAACTGTACACAAGAAAAACCAACCCAAACATTAGCCAATCTCTGGCTAGCCCTGTTGTTTTTGCAGCCAATCACAGTAAGAATAAGAACAATTCGAAGTTGCACGGGTTGAATCGTAAACACCGCAGTCCAGCTACAAATCCAACTGGAACCATCGTCAGAGGCAACAGTTAAAAAAGGTGCCTATAACATTAAACAAACTGTTTTATAACTTATTAATGCATTTCCTGGTTTTATTTATCTGTATGGCTTTATATTGAAGTTTTAACATGTTCATTGAGTTTAAGAATTTAATGTTAAAATATAAGTAATGTAATTAATTTGCAGTTAGTGTGACACCTCGAAAAAAATGCCCTGAGCAGATAAAGAACCTTGCAGAACACACACATGGTTGTACAGTAGTTCAAAGTAACATTGCTGTTAAAATGGAAGGCTCAATTTTAAGGCCTACCTGTGACAGGGTGCCCTCCCCTTGTGATATTACTTATTTATGTATGTATTCATTTGTATTGTTGTTGTTGTTGTAGGTTATTATTATTATTGTGTGTGTGTGTGTGTGTGGGCGATAACCATCTGCTATGATTTCCATTACACGAGAGTAGATGTTAAAACTTCATGCTGATTTGAACTCAGCTCTCGCCAAGATAAGCACCAACTAAGACGTAGCTTTACAGTAAACTAATGTGATCCATATGTGTCTCCATCCATTTACGTTTCCTTCCATATGATGATGTAGATATCCTTCTGTCTGGTGTTAATGGCTGAAGTGTAATGCTGGCTCCAGGGATCAGCTTATTTTGCCTCCCTGGCGCATCAGCACACACAACGGCTGCGATGCTGGCTCCGGGGATCAACCACAGTGCGGCCTCCCCAGCGCATCAGCATGACAACCGTCTGGATTGAGCTAAGTAGGGTACATCTCTGGGGTCTTCAATTGGGCACCTTCCATCCTCAGTGTTTCGTCGACTAGCCCACGACACCTCAAGAGGGCTCGACGGTGATTCTGGCGTCCCAGCATCACCCCCCTCCGTCCCCCACTCAACTCAGCCCAGCTTACTTACCTGTACATCAGCGTTTCTTTTTTTCTATTGTTCTTGAGATCCCCAGCCAGAATCTTTCAGTCTCAACCACAGCCAGTTGCTGCTCCTCTCTGCTGCTTCAGATAAGTTCTTCACTGTGCGACGCAACTCTTGGCCACTGAATTCGACGTCTCTAAGAAACCGGGTTGTAGAGTGTGCCACAAATCCTCGACAACCCACCTCCACTGGGTAAACCCGGACTCTCCATCCTCGCTGTTCCGCTTTAGTGGCTAGTTGAGCATACCGCAGTTTCTTCCTCTCATACGCCTCATCTACAGCATCCTCCCATGGCACTGTTAACTCTACCAGGTGAACAAGGCGTGATGATCCAGACCACAAGACAATATCTGGTCGAAGGTTAGTGGTGGCAATCTCAGGTGGAAAAATAAGCCGTTGACCAACATCCGCCAGCATTTTCCAGTCTCTAGCAGCTTCCAGTTGTCCTGGGCGAGGACTGGTTTTAACACCTTTTTTTGGTGGTTGCTCTCCTGGGCGGAGGAATGTTGTCTTTTGTGTGTAATGTTTTGATGGAACAGGTGGCAACTTATTGGTCATGTTACGCTTGTCTTCCAATGCTAAGGCCAAACATCGCAGCACCTGGTCATGGCGCCAAGTAAACCATACTTGGCTAAGAGTCACCTTACATCCTGTCAAAATGTGCCTTAATGTTGCAGGTGATGAACACAAAGTACATGAGGGATCCTCTCCTACCCAGAGGTTTAGGTTCTGTGGTGATGGGAGAACATCATATGTTGACCTGATGAGGAAACTGATCCTGCTTTGTTCCATTGACCATAGGTCTTGCCAGCCAATCTTGCGTTGTCCCACACTCTCCCATCTCATCCATTCTCCCTGCTTGGCCTGGGAAATGGCCTTTATACACCTCATCCTCTCCTCCAGCTTTTGCACCTCGTTGACTACCAGCTTCCTCCTTTGAGCTGGGGCTGCCTTATGCCATGTAGGAGGAGCTGAACTGAGACCAAGACCCCCTCTTCCATGCTGAACTTGCCCCATGATATCACCAATTCGAAGGGCAGCCTTTGCATCTTCCACAGCTTTCTTTGCCGCCCACTTTCTTCCAGTTTTCAACACAGGTGCTGCCTCCCTTACACATTTGTCGCGTGACTCTACTAATGTCATTTCCAGTCTGACCTTGGCGCACTTAAACTCCTCGGTTAGAGCGGAGACTGGTAGCTGCAGTATTCCTTTACCATAAAGTCCCACTCTGTTGAGGCAGCGTGGAACTCCCAACCATTTCCTGATGTATGAACTGATTAAAGCTTCCAGCTTCTCTACTGTTGTCAAAGAAACCTCGTACACAGCCAGTGGCCACAGCAACCTCGGCAGTAGACCAAACTGAAAGCACCAGAGTTTTAGTTTGCCTGGTAGAGCGCAGCTGTCTATGCTCTTCAACCCTTCCACTGCTTGTTGTCTAACTTCTCCCACACGAACTGTGTCCTTTAGATCCCCGTTGTACCATCTCCCAAGACCCTTCACTGGCTTCTCAGACACTGTTGGTATTGCCTCACCATATTACTTGAAACGAAAAGACGATCTCATAAAGTGTAGCTGGCATGGATAGGGTTAAATCCCCATCCCAATAAAGCCTGTGGGAATGTGGCTCGTGCCTTAATAAGGTAATTGTTTAATAGGTAATTAAGGCTCCAGCCACAGTATAAAAAAACACTCCAGGCTCAGAGTTTTGAAGAGTTTAGGAGATAAGAGCGAGAGCGAATGCTACCAGCCAGCAAACAAAGGTACTTTACTTTGGACAATGTGCCCCTTTCTTTGGTGTGTTTTGTTTAAATATTTTGTTTTGTTATTTAATAAAGATATGACTGCGGACGTTTTAGCCCTGTATCATCTGTGTTTACTACAGCTTCCTGAACCTGCACCCACACACGCCACTCAAGCCATCTGTCACACTACCCCATTACCATTAAAGATTACAGTATTTATCGAGATTACTCATGACTTCAAGGTAATGTCGCATTTTACCCCCTGAAAATACATGTTATTCTCTCAGTGTTAAAACCTTATCTGGAGCACTGATCACACCTTACTATGACTACTTAAAAAATTTATAAAAAGCCTAAAAAAAGAAACACTGTCTGGATGGCTTGTCCAGTATATTGGATGAAAAGCAACACAAGAGTTAAGGTGCATTGCTATTTGGATTGTGAAAACAGAATCTCACAATTTAAAAAAGCAAGTGCTTGGCCAAAGCAAGAATGACCCCTCTGATCTATTAATTCTTTCAGACATACCTTTGTACAACACGGCCCTACCTCTTACGCCCTCTAGTCCCGCGGGCGGAACACGGAACTGCACGTAAATATTATATTTCATAACTCATTTTTAATATTATTACAAAAGCAAAAGAGAAAAAAAGCTGACTCGATATCAAAATCGTTGTTTTCCTACCGTCAAACAGCGAAGGAATTTTTCGAATCCGTCATTTCACCGCTGAGATATCCCATTCTCAATGTGTCTAGTACCCCCATGCATTCAAAACAAAAGCAATCGACTAGCTTGCGTTTTGCTGCTCTGGTCTTACAACCTTGATGACGGTAAAGTCTCCCTGATCACGTTGTAGGGGAGGTCACAAGCTTTCCATTCATACCTTTACTTTCAAAGGCAAATGCATGTGGCAGTGGATAGCATGTGAGGTGCCAGAAGATAACATCCCTTTTAGAACTTAGTGTATCAATTGACATAAAGATTTACACAATGTTTATTTTTGGAGAGGTTTGGGGACCCTTGGGCTTAGCTTTGTAAAAACTCCTGTAGAATTTGATCCCTTTGTTCAAACAGTTCCAAATTTTTACCCAGTATAGTAGACATGTTGGTGAAGCACTGGAAAAAAAATCTGGCTCTTTTCATATGCTACAAGTTGAAAAAATGACTATAGAACATAAAAAAATGAAAAGCGTTTGTTGTTTTTTTATGTATTTTTTCTGGATATCTCCTTCCAGTGTGGTACTGAGTAAGACTTTTATCACACCTGAGGTTTTAGTCTTGATGCCCAAGGGGTTACCTTGAATTCAAGCCCTGAACCATGCCTGCGCTGTCTATACTTTGGAAGATATTGTGATTTATTTAAGGGCACAGCCCCCCAGGCGGAAATTGTCTGTGAGGGGCTGGGGTTTTGACAGGTTAAAACAGCAAAGGATGAGTGCATTCATTTCTTAGATTGAGAGATGAACACTGATGTATTTGAACGTTTCTAAAAGCTTGCCAGAAAGGATTTTGCCCTGACTTCAACACCTTGAGAAGTATTACAAAAATCTATTACTATGCATATTAGAAAACAGCTTTTATGGACAGACCACTGTGAAATTATTAGTGCACATTAATCCATATCACCTTTTACCGTGCAAAGTTTTGCGAGCAGCTCAATTAACATTTGTATCTTACTGCTGAATACAAAATACTTTTCCTTCCACTGCTGGGATCTTACCTCTTTAGCATCTGGTAAATCACAACGTTATTAAATTGCCATTAGTCAACTGAGGACCAGGTGCTCAAGTGTTATTAAGGCTGGAGTTTTGGAACCTCATTGAAGCTGTTTTCTTTCAGAACTTTATAAAGTGTTTCAGAACTGTGCCGTGACTTTTTACAAACATTGTTGCTGTTACTGCCTCCTGTGTACCTTACTCAGGTGTTGTTTGCAATTTCTTAAAACATAATAAGGTCATTATCAAACCTATAATGTCCATAAAGGTCTCTTTCAATCCTTTTTGTTTTCATTGGTTCATTTACACAGCATGCATCAATATGATTTTCAGATGGGAAGCTATCTGGACAGCTCAATTGGTGCAGTTTAATTACTTAATTACCAAAGGATGTGTGGATAAAAACAGTGGTGTTAATACATTTGCAACAGATGGCAGAAACAGTAAGTTGCGAGAATATTAGAAATGTGTGCAACATTTTGTCCAAGATGTATACCTGCCATTTAAATAGTTTTCAACCACATATGGACCACATTTTGAATGCTGACAAAGTAGCCTACCTCATTTTTATCCTCAATAAACATAACTAGAATTGCCTATTGTTAGACACTTGTTATTTTGCTAAAGGAAAAAAATGCATTTACCATGCATGAAGGTGCTCATGTATAAATGTTCTGAGACAAGCCATTAAATAGCATTATACCTAATTCATACCTAATTTGCCAGAAAATGAAACACTCTGTAAGTAAATCAAGCAACAATTGCTACATGCAGAAACTGTGTTCAACTAAATTTACTTTCCTTTAAATTCAGATGTAAAAATCGATACCCATATTTTTCCCAATCTACATCTAATTTCTTATTAAAAATCATTAAACTGAGGAGAAAGGATTGCTGAATCTTCTTATCACTTCAAATGTAATACTCTGTGAAATGAGTTCAGGACTGTCAACTGTCAGGGTTCAAACAGCAAAGTTCAAACAGGTCTCCATGTACAGCAAACCAACACAGCTTCAGATAAAATGCCAGAGAAGACAAAGCTAAGCTCAGCAGGAGCTCTGGGACCAGTAAAGCAATACAATACATGCATAAATATGCATACAAATACAACAACAGTCTACATGCACCACACACACAGATCCCTGAAGTTACATGTTGTTTTTATAAATAAATGTCCTGCTTTTTAGTGTCAAGTGCACAGAGGAGATAACTTTACATTTATAGAAAAAAAACTCGAAATATGTGTTAAATCCCATTAGACATTGTTCATTCAATATAACTTCACATGTTTACATAAATGTTTGTTCCCCTGATTTTGTAAGACTAGGCACAAAGGTAACACAATTCACTGTTGTTTGGTGTACTAGTTTCAATATTTGAAAATAACAAGCACACTAGTAACACTGTACTGGTAGACTAATAATAATTTACAAGTATAGACGTGTCAGCCTGTGAAGCAACCATTTTTGCTGTCTTTCTTTTAAATGGCAGCATGAAGCAAATCAAGTTCCCATTTCCTATGATAAACTGACAGAAGGAAATTGCACTACGCATTTTGTATAATTTATTTTAAGAATAAGACCGACGTTGACAAAGTGCAGCACACCATCTCGTTATAAATAGGCCCAATAACTGCCTTTTTTCCATTCATGATGCTATTTGGGACAGAGAATGTTCAATGCTGACACAACCAAATTTTTTTCTGAAATGATGCCCTTGCTTAAGAGTTTTGTTTACACCACTGTTTGACATTTAAAGTCCTACAGTAGATGTCAGTTTAGATTTGGTTCAAAACCTACATTATCAAGAGCTATTCCTGGATTTACCATTGTTACCAAACATTAATGTTGTAATATTTCCTAAAAGTGTTTTCTCATTGTGCACTTTGGAGCTTCACGGTCCTTTTGAAAACCCTTGAAGCATACTGGTGATTACTGTATACCTTTTTATATGACGCGTATAAGCAATGATATAACTAATATCAGGGGTTTCGCTGTCGCTTGTCACTCTCGTAATTTGCGAATGTTTTTTGAAAGTGACGACAAAAAAAAATGTTTGTACTATAAAAAAAAAATCCCTTTTGTTAAAGTCACACACACAACGTCTCTTTCTTCAAAAGAAGGGATCGCTAAACCATAATCACTGCTGCTGATCAGATCAGCGCCTCGGCCTCATCGATTCATTGACTCTGCAACGTTCTCATCCCGTGGTAGGCGACGTAAATGCTGTCAGCCATTCAGCGCCTCAGTTTCATATTGCGCAAATATAACCTCGTATCCCTGTTACACCCGACCATTACTTCTGAAAGAATAAGTAATCAGCTTCGGCAGTGACTGTTGAAATATAGGTTATTACAGTTGTGCTTAAAAATACTGTGTGCAGAAGATTTGTGAAACAAAAACGCATCATTAACTAAGAAAAAAAAAAAACCTACGGTAACGTTATAAAATATTTGAAATGTGTCTTTTCTATGACCAAAAATGCTAAAATTCAGGGCCAAAATTATTCCGTATGTGTTAAGCACCAACTGTCTCTTGACCATTTCGCCAGTAGGCCTATAACGAGCATGATAAAATTATATATATATATATATATATATATATATATATATATATATATATATATATATACAGTGTGTGTGGTTTTATACGGCACTGTATTATATATGCCTACAATACATCTTGCATTGAGAAAACACCACTGGAATCGGAATAAAGGAAATTATTATGTAATACAGTTCACGTGCAGCATGGTTTTGATAAGTAGCATTTTCAAAACCATATCATTATGTGCAGTATTAAAATAACAGCAGTATTCAGGACAACGGCATTTAAATACTACTGCTATTAAACTGTATCTGTTGGTAATGTGGTTTCTTCTAGCAGTTTTCAAACTGGGGTACACGTACCCCTGGGGGTACTCGAGAAAAATTCTGAAATGGCAGACAACGCATTTTATTTAGTACCACTTGCCAATCTATTGCAAACTTTTGTCATGTAATCAACGTTTAATCGCTAACACCAGACTGATATGATGTGACAGAGCGTTCAGTGCACACACGGCTAATTTACATATGAAATATGTACATTTTAAATAAGCCCTGTTTAAATGTAATATAAACAGTTGGGCGGTGTCTGCAGTCTGTCTGGGATACAAAAAAAGACATTTTAAAAAACTAAACGCCTAGTCTTTAACTCATTTTATTTCCTGTGTGCGTTCATGCCTGCAAGTCGATATTTATTTGTTTCAATGACCCGATTAAAGTTTATTGTAACTTAAGTACTATTAGTTCATTTCAAAATACAGAATGTATGGCCAGTCAGAAACCGCAGTATTGTCATGCGGTCTAGTTTGACATGCTGGTGTGAGAGTAGTAAGAGTTTTTAGCTTTCAATTCAGTGAAAAAATGTGGATTGTTTGCTCAATACTAGTACATTACTAGCAAAGGGTGATCAAGACGAAATACCATCAAAGATTAAAAACGCCAAAAATGTCTTGCGACTGAAGCTCTCTCCAGTTTCCCTGCCATCATCAGTGATTTGTGTGGTAACAAGCAGGGACATCCATTACACTGATACTAGGTAAGCATTTTATTATTATTTTTTAATTAGCATCAGTACTGTACGTTTTAGTCACCAATAATTTAAAAATGCCAGTAATATGTTTTCGTATTGAGGTCAGCTGTAGAGATGCGTGGATAGTGAACTTTTCTTTGCCTTCTTTTCTATAACTTTATCATCAATATAAATAAGATTGCGGTAAACGTGCACGCGAATTAAAAAACAAAACGTTAGCCAATACTGTAAAATGTCGCAGAAGAAAATCCACTCGTTTTTTCAGCAAGAGTGAAATATAACAAACAGAACAACAAGTTGTAGAAAATGAAGACTTGGATTCGGAACACCAGAAATAAAGGAACAAACAAAGCTCACAAGCGTCAGATAAAAGAAAAAGAAAACAAGCAGCAAAGTTTCAGCCTTATTGCAAAACTCGTTTCCATGGGTTGTATATAATATTCTAACACTGTTTTTTTTTTTTTTATTGTAAAAAGACATACATGGTATTCATAATGCATTCTGTGTCTGTGTAGCTTTTCAAGTATTAGTCACTAGTGACTACAAAAATCTAGAACCCAGGGGAAACCACACAGCCTCCCAACTGTTGTGAAGAGAACTGTTTTGTTTCATGTTGTTGGGAAGCAATTACACAAAAGCAACAACTACTATATGTAATTCAACACCTTTCTGTTTAAAACACCATCTTATTTCCAAACTCCAGTTATCAGTAAAGGTCAATAAACTGCTGATTGTTTCATACTGTGCACATCTTAGCAAGTGATATATCAAAAGATATCCAGGAAGACTGCAGCTGTCTCCAAACATTATTTATAGCAAATCAATTTAGTGCTGATTTTTATCACCTCGATGCTTGTTACATCTAAGCTTTCTACTCACCAGCTAAGCTCCCAGACAACTGTGACAGTCTCTATAGCTACCTTCATTGCAAAAAATAAAGCAATGCCTTCCTGTCTCCTCTTGCTGGAAATTCTCTAACACATTCCATTAGGCTCTTAATACCAACAGGGTGAACCTGTGTCAAGTGCGCTTTCTGAAAACATGAAACCTCAGATCACAAAACATGAAACATTCCAAGCAGTTAATTCCTGTAGGAAATCCACATAATCAGTATTAAGTCTCTTGCTTGACTGCAAAGCAAGGAAGCAGCACGTGTGGCAGAATTACGGAATGTTTCACCCACCTCTCCATCCCTCCTCCCCTGGAATGGTGTGTTCCAAAGAACTTAGAGCCACCTGCTTTAATTCTCATAATCACTAAAACCATTCTTTTGAAATGGCATGGCAGATGCCTGTAGTACACTAGCTTGTACCTGTGGTTTTGATTTTGTTATTCTATTATTATTATTATTATTATTATTATTTATTTCTTAGCAGACGCCCTTATCCAGGGCGACTTACAATCGCAAGCAAATACAAATACATTCAAGTGTTACAATACAAGTAATACAATAAGAGCAAGAATTACAATAATTTTTGTTCAAGTGTGACAAACCACAATTCAATAATACAGCAGATAATAGTGATAGTTACATCAGGATATGATTAAATAGTGATAGTTACATCAGGATATGATTAAGTACAAAATACTACAGGTTAAACACTTGGCACATTACAATATTCTGAAGTACAGGATTAAATGCAGTAAAATAGGGGGCAGATAAGAGCAAAATAAAGCACATTTAAATGAAGGGTGATAGTGTCCCAGGATACAACAGAGGAGTTCTACAGGTGCTGTTTGAAGAGGTGAGTCTTAAGGAGGCGCCGGAATGTGGTCAGGGACTGGGCAGTCCTGACATCTGTAGGAAGGTCGTTCCACCACTGCGGAGCAAGGGTGGAGAAGGAGCGGGCTCGGGAGGCAGGGGAGCGTAGCGGAGGTAGAGCCAGTCTTCTAGTGTAGGCGGAGCGGAGAGGTCGAGTGGGGGTGTAGGGAGAGATGAGGGTCTGGAGGTAGCTGGGTGCAGTCTGGTCAAGGCATCTGTAGGCTAGTACAAGAGTCTTGAACTGGATGCGAGCGGTGATCGGGAGCCAGTGGAGCGAGCGGAGTAGTGGAGTAGCGTGGGCGAAGCGAGGCAGAGAGATTTATTCATTTTTGTGGGGGTATATTTACTAAAATGATGACTTAGAAATACAACTTTCTTTAAAATAAATGTATAATTTCCAATTATGTTTCCTAACTGCTGCAAATCCCACAACAGATTTAAGGGATTTAAGGTCAGTGGGTGTCCTAATGTCAAACCAACCTCCTTTTTATACTTAGAAGCTTGTCAGCGACCCATGGAGGCCGACCCCACAGGTGTCCGCTCAAGCTCCAAGGCGCCTGGCCAGTTGGGCATCTGTTAAATGGTAAGGTGGCCAGTCCCTGAATATTTTACCTCCCCAACCCAAAAACATTTCCCAGTCAGTGCGCAACCCTTCCCTGACTGTATAACTCACCCTGCACACCTCATGGTTGTGCTTTTACCAGGTCAGCCACTCAGTAAGAATTACCCTTCATGAATTACTAGATAATGATTGTCTAGTAATACTACAAACTACTACAGAAGCATTTCATTGTTCTAGTGGCTTAACAATAAAAAAAGACCATGCCTTGACAATTTTTTTGCTGTTTTGACCTCATGCCAGATGACACTGTGTTAATGAGAATACCATAGAAGCTCAAAACACAATAGTTACTACATTCGGAAGGATGCAACTCGTAAAGCCAAGGCAAAAATAGAAAAATAAATAAATGCCCCCCTTGAGAGCCAATCTACAGAAAAATGAATAGTACTGTGCTCTAGGTTTGCTGAATGATAACAATGTCAGAGGCTTTTGGACATTTCATTACATTTTAGTATACAGACCTCCTCCAAGGGCAATTACAGCTGTGCTCCAAATTACAGCAACAGATGCCATAAGACAAGCCTATTCCTAAACCAACTCTTATTGATAAAGGTCCCTGGGCTGCTAAATTTAGCTCACAATAAGAACACTGTTTAATTGATTTTAAATGCCTTAACGTTTCCTAATATCTGCATACAAAACAGTATGTTCTCGATTAAAAATGTATGTAGATTCAAATTACACACACACACACACACACCCATTGCATGACTAAGCTCTAGTACTGCATATAAAGTTACAGAGAATTTTATACATATATCTACATACCCAAAATGCCGCTATTTAACCTGTGAATTGAAGCATGTCATTTATAATAACCCAAACCAGCCTTTCTTTTGAAATGTAAGCTCTCTGGTAGCTATGAGATGAGCTATATTTACAGAGCAAAATCAATAGCTTCTGGGACTTCAATCAAGGGGAATCATGTCTTTGTTTAGTGAATCATCGGACTGACCAGAGACAAACAACTATTGATTTACAATTAAAGAAAATGTGACTACAACATTTCCATACATTTCTAGCCTTTCAAAACAACCCATGCACTACATTAAATGCAATAGTGCTAAACAGAAATATACAAAAAGTATGCTATTCATTTAATATGTTCATTTGGAAACTTTGCTTCTTTGTTTTTTAAAGTTGGTCTATGGTCATGGTGTTGAGCCATTTTAGGTGAGTTTTTTAGGTACTGAATGCAGTGGAGAAATCCACAGAAAAAACAGGCCATTACTGTAGATATTTCCAACTACTCCATATACCTGTTAGCTCTGTAAAGCACAAAACATCGCAAAATTGTTAAATCGTAATGCGTTTAAACTCAATGAACTGCTATTATATGCCCCTTACCAGTCAAAGCAAACCTGCAACATACTGTACCATAATTTTATAACTATAAAGAGCACCCATTATGTAACATGCATAACATCACAGCCTGTTTGATCTCTTGTATAACATAACGTGCTGGCCTCTGGTGACAGCTCCGGAACATGTTAGCCATCTAATAACAACAAGTAACAATTAGACAAACAAACAAAACACTCAATACAATAATATGGGTCCTTCCAGGTTCAATGCTTTATCACTAGAACCGCCGGATTTTCGAACTACCTAGAACCGTCACGTGGGTCACTGTGAACCACACATTTTTTAACTGCTTCGTTATGAAAATTAAAGACATCCTATTGGATACAACTGAAAAGTTCTATTGATGAACATCATATCTAACATTTGCATCGCAGAAACATCGTATCATAAAGGCTTTATTTTTAATGAACGCATATACAGCACGACTACAAACAGTGAAAAAATATAATAAAAAATACTTTTCAAAAGAAACGGGTATGTACATATACCCGTGTACAGGTGTAAACGGATACATGTACACACACAACTATAAAACCGAAATCATTGTTTCTAATACTGCATAAAAAGAAAATATAACACTACTTCCGCTATGACGGTTGCATTGTACTCTATGGAGGAGTGTACGCATCTGCCAGCTGACTGTGCCTGCATCCAGGAGCTGTGTTGTAAACACAGACGCAGTTCCATTGAACACTATTGTGTAAACACGTGTAAACTGGTACACACAAACCTGTAAAACCAACATGTTTTTGTTTTCTAATAGTAATATAAAAAAATAATATATAACATAGGATTGTTGTCTCCAGGTACATTGAAAAATAAACAACTAGGCTTTCACTGAGTTTGCATCTTGACAAATCCACAATCATCGCAAATCTCTGTCTCGTAGTCAGTCTACAAAGAAAGGCTTGAAATAAATTTTAAAAAACCACGTATGCTAGGAGGAGGGGTATGTCTTGTTTGCTGCATTTACAAAAAAAATAGAATATCTTACATTATATTAAAAAAAATAGACATGTATTGTAATGCATGGGTCACATTGACCCACGTGGCAAGTTCTAGGTAACTGTTTATAACTTTATAATTTTTGCGATTCTGGCTATCAAACGCCATCTGGATGTTTAATTCGTATATTTAGGAAAAGTCAAAAACAGACATTCACATACGATTCACATACGATTCACAACGGAAGAGTAATTAACATTTTAAATCCAAAATGGGCCAAATTAAATAAAATAAAACAAAGGAACAGATCATGTCGCTTCGTCCCCTATTTGTACCGTCACACATGACCCCTTGGTAAACGATTGTAGCCTCTCCTTCAATCCGCGGCTGCCAAATAATTTCCTTTCCGGGTCGATGAGTTAGTGCACCAAAGCTCCGCCCCCTTTCTAGATGACCGACTTCCTTTTAACCCTAGGAATGAAGTGTCAGGCCAAACAGTACAGGGTACTCTGTTCCTGTTACTTAGTGCCCTCACAGGTCAGGAGGGAGATTTACCACGAAAGATCATTCTATTTCTGTCACAAACCTGCATAATACAATATTATAAAACACCATAGTATATTAGAATACTATAACTGCACCTTTTATATAACATGCTACCTGTATACAGCACACCATTTTTTGAAGGCATACAGTATATCTCTATTTTTTTAATATATTACATTTCTTCACTGTTTTAGAAAAGTAATACAACTACCTGAAAATCATACAGAAGAACATATATAATAGGATATTAAACATGAAGAAATTAAGTCTTGGGGACCATTGTGAGTTACACTTGGTATATCTCACTTTTTAATTTTTTATTGTTGTTGTTTTCAGAGATTGTATTTTAAAACAGTCAAGAATCTTAATATTACAACATCTATGAAAGGGAAATAACAGAGGATCCTGCATCAGATGCTTTAATTATTTAACCAATCAATATTACACAGGTTGAACAGATCAAAAGGGATGATAATATAACCTTTTAAAACTTAATAATTTTTATTTTTACAATATTCTTGCTAGGCTTTACTTCACTTTGCTATACTTTGACCAGGATATATTTGCAAGCGGTTGGTTTGCAGGAACATTCAAGAGTGATACATCTACAATAAAGTGTTGGCAGTTTGTTCTACTAGTTATCCAGTCCCTGAAGCACAGTATAAAATGACATGTTACTATTTAGATGTTAGTGCCATTTTGCCTTTCTGTTAGTGCTTTGTGAAGCTACGTATTGACGAGATGGCAAAACACAGCTGCTGTAAAGGTCCTTTTTTATAAATGGGATTAAGAACATAAGAAAGTTTACAAACGAGAGGAGGCCATTCGGCCCATCTTGCTCATTTGGTTGTTAGTACCTTATTGATCCCAGAATCTCATCAAGCAGCTTCTTGAAAGATCCCAGGGTGTCAGCTTCAACAACATTACTGGGGAGCTGGTTCCAGACCCTCACAATTCTCTGTGTAAAAAAGTGCCCCCTATTTTCTGTTCTGAATGCCCCTTTATCTAATCTCCATTTGTGACCCCTGGTCCTTGTTTCTTTTTTCAGGTCTACATTGTCAATACCTTTTAGAATTTTGAATGCTTGAATCAGATCACTGCGTAGTCTTCTTTGTTCAAGACTGAATAGATTTAATTATTTGTGTCAGAGATCGAATGATTCTTAGTTTTAGATCTCCCTCCCGACCTGAGAAGGCGCAATGTAAAGGGAACAGAATTAGGTGGAAGTCGGCCATCTAGAAAGGGGACAGAGCTACGGTACACTAAATCATTGACCCAGACACGAAACGACGTGGCATCCGTGGATTGGAGGAGCGGATGCACTAGTTAACCAATGAGTCATGGTTGACGGTATATAACAGGGACGTAGTGATGTGATCTGTTCCTTGGTGAATGGTTAAATTAAATGACCAGAAGGAGAACCTGCGTTGTGAAACGTTTTGTTTGTTTTTGTTTGTCGTTAATAATACTGTTTGTAATTATATGGACGGCTAACACGATCTGGAGCTGTCACCAAAGGCCAGCACTAAACCTGGATCAACAACACTGCACTTTGTTGGCACTAAAGAACTGTATTTACCACGAGCACTAGAGCACGCACTGTGTAGTGGTGTTTGTGTTTTTGTGTATGTGTTACATGTGGGTGAACTGAAACAGGACTGTTATTATTTCAGGGCCAACCCGCGGATTATAAATAAGCAATACACGCCGCTGTATTGCTTCATTACCATTGTTATTATTTACTGTTGTTTTGCCATTAGGCCATTGGATTTAAAAACCATTAAACAACATTGCACCTGGATTATCATTGTCTGTCTGTTTATTAATCACTGCTGCATTGCCTTCACCTGCACACAGTTAACCACTTTGCCACAGGGATGTAGAGACATTTACTAAATGATTACACTAAACAAAAAACAAAACAAAAACTACAGCCTGCTTGTGGCCATAGGATAATCATGATGACTTTGTTTAAAATGTATTTATGCATAGCTTCCCTTTCTATTAATTTGCCCATTCTATGTAACAAAAGCCTGGCTTTGCTCAGCAGCGAATCGCCGCCTGCATGTTCAAGTTGAGCAATTTGCAGGACGCTGTGTAATTGGTCACATAGACACTAATGAACCCGGCTTATTTTAATAACTCTCACTTCACATCACCAGAAAACAAAAACAAATCCCTGTTGTGAGCAATCAAGCCTGAATTTTTGACTTATTTGCCAGAATACAAAACTGTACAAATTATTATTATTATTATGATTTATTTCTTAGCAGACGCCCTTATCCAGGGTGACTTACAATTGTTACAAGATATCACATTATTTCACATTATACAGATATACATCATTTTTACTTTCGATTTGTTATTGGCAACACTCCAATATCTATTCTAAATGGACCTCACAACTACTGCAAGGATAGATTCTCTTCTATGGAGATGGTCAATACTGATATACAAAACAACCACTTGAACTGTTCTCAAAGAATTCATGCAGATGAAAAAGCCCGGCTCCATATTGTTTTTATACATCTGAGAACGAACAGGTTAAACTAACTGAGCTCCAATGAAACAGAAATATCGGCAACAATTTGATTGATAGCCAATGCGTTCTGAGTGTACAGTAGGGGGACAGAATAGGTTTCTCTAGCAGAATTCTGAGCTACCTGCAAACAATATAATGCACATGAGGCAGAGAAGGGAAGGCCAGGCAATTTTACATTTCTTTTTTCCCCCGAGATGAGACTGTTGCTATGGACGGGCACATAAATCTTTTCTGCTAAGTAGGTCATAAGACATGAGGAAGCCTTCCAATCGAATACTATTGTAATCCTGACATATTGCTCTATTCACTATTGCACTTTTCTTGCTTACAGCTACAGCAAAAAGTCTGATAAATACATGTTTTTTTTGTCTCATCTCTGCCCGTTTTCTTATTAAAGCCTTGCCACTGGTCTGCCTTAAAGTTTTTTTTTTTTTACTCAATCTGGATCCTCAATTTTTCCTGACAGATAAATGTGGCAGTCAGTTTACCACACGTACACTATGTATTTACATTGCTTTGACGTGGTTAACCATGGTCTTTACTTGTATGTACTTGTTTCTATCACACTTTGCTATTCTTTTACCATGGTATACCACAGTGAGGAGGTACAAAATAGAGTACTTTCATGCTTATATAGGAAATGTCCATAAGGGCATGTGGCAGGGCGGAAGCCCTGCCGGTGTAATGTGTGGATGTGTGTGGGGAATATTGGGTTGGCAGGGAGGGGGTTAAATTCTGTGCCAGATAACACATGGGAATGTGGTTATGGCCATAATTGAATGATTAATGATTAATTACGCTTCAGTCGCAGGTGTATAAAAGGGAAATCACAGGTGTTAATATTAGAGTTAATGTTGGTTAATGATGGTGAAGGATAGTGTTGGTGTTTTGGTGTGTGCTGTGCTGTGGTTTGTTTGGATTGAAGGGCGTATGTACAGAAGTTTTTGTCATTTGTTTGAACCATGTATTTTGGCCTTTGTGCCTGTTTATTTGTTTGTTTAGTGTGTCTGTTTGTTTTTGTAAATAAATGTGTGCAATAGTGCTTAAACTTGCAGCTTCTAGTGTCTGAGTCTCTCTCCATGGCGGAAACAGCCTTGCTAGCCACGCTAACCTGTCACAGGGCACTATCCCTTTGAACACAAACACATCAGTAGTATCAGCAGAAATGTATAAAATAAATAATAATGAATACAAACATGTACAATTACTGTGCAATATATCCTATAATGTGATATTGTTCACCCCCAGAAAAACAACTACAATATGTAAATGAAAGTCTTGATCCTGTGTTGAATGTAATCAGTCATCCTCGTTCTTACATTATTCAGTTGTGCACTACCTGTAACATACAGATGCTCTTTTGACTTCTTATTATAACTTCTTGATCAATGTCTTGGGAATTTATACAGTTAATTGTATCTAATTATTATTTGGAAAAATGATCACTTTTTTTTTACCCGTTAGTAAAGAGAATAACTAAATTGAGCAGCAACAAAGCATTAATTCAACCAGTGTAGTACTTGAATTCCAGCTGATAATTTAAATAATATTATTTAATCTTGTCTGCCTGCCATATTACCAGGAATAATAAGCTTAACGGTAAACCCTCAGAATTGAAAAGCAGTAACAAATCCTATGAAAAGAGATGCTTTCAGGCACCCTGCTGATCTTTGTCTTTAAAAGAGTGAAGCATGTTGTTCTCTGTCATATGACATAAAAACTGCATGCAGCAATAGGTTTCAGCTACAAGCTTTCTAAAAAATAAAACAGTCCAGATTCAGAGAATGAACCCCACAGTTTAGATATGTCAGTTTTCACTGAAGCAGAGGAAACTGCAGATTGTATTTAATGCATTAAAACACCACCAAAACAGATGAACGCATTAACCCATTAATTACCAAATAGATTTTTCTTTGAAGAAACAATCCTGTATTTATGTAATTTGATACATTACATTTAGACTTAACTTCTGCGGTTAACAAAATAAGAATAAGTTATCATGACACTATAGTTAAAGAGAAAATTAAAATAACAGGTAGATGCCAGTTAAAAAATATCCAAAAAGATTACAAAGTAATGTCCTCAAATGACGACAGTGGCACTTAATGGGTTAAGGCGCTGGCTGAAATGTGTATGTACTTGACTTAAAGGGTCATTTGATCGATTTATATCTTGGCTGGATTTTTATTAGAGCATTTTGCAACACTGGAAACATCCTGGATTGCATTAACTGCCTACCTATGGTTATCATGGGTATGTCCCATAAAAATACTAGGTGCAATCCAAGTGGATGCCCAGGTACTGTAAAATGCTTTTAAACATAGCAGAGTATAGGTTGATCAAATCAATCCCTTAGTTTCTTAGAATTTTTGCCACTGACTTTATAATTGATCATCGCCGCTGAGTTTATGATTGATTATTTAAATTACAGAAGATTCCAAAAGGCCAGGAAAAATGGAAATACCGGATTGTAAAAAATGGCGCATTGCTCTATACTGTTTGTTGTTAAAGTTTGGTCTAGGATAGTTTTATGAATATATATATATATATATATATATATATATATATATATATATATATATATATATATATATATTAGGGCTGTCAATTAATCGCAGTTAACTTCTGCGATTAACGCGTAAATGTTTTTAGAGATTAATTATTTTAAAGCGCGTTAAAATCGCATTGCTGTGTCTTGAGCCTTTCGGCACACTACTTCAATCCCGACCGCAGCAACATTGGATTGAGTGTCTGAGGCGGTTGTTGTTTAAATAGAAAGTTAGTCACTGAAACGCTTAATGGAGCAAAGCACTAAAAATGAATGGGATTTTTTTTTTTTTGACGTTTAATGGACAGAAAGACGCTTACTTGTCTACTGTCAAAGTGAGTTCCAGTATCACACACAAGTACATCTAGTCAGCTGCGTGCTGAACACGCCTTCATCTCTCAAAATACACTAGCAGCTCTTCTGCTACAGACAATAACAAGTACAAATTAAAACCACCAGTTTCGACAGAAATGCAGGATCGCTGCAAGCCCATATCAAGCTGAGTATGATCATGATAATAAATGAGTTAGGCTGCGTTGCTCCTTTTTTTTTTTTTTGCGTGTAGTATGTAAAGCCTAACAATTCTTAGTTTGCAGTTTTTGGATATGAAGACAGGTTTTTTTTGTATGTTCTCTTCACAATTAACAGTTTATTTCCTAGAAATGCTTACTATAGCTACATATTTGTAATTTTATTTGAAAAAAAAAAAAAAATTTCAGTTCACAATCACATTTAAAAATAGATACCCTATGTATTATGTTTTCTGATCTCTGTATGCTGCTGATCAAGCTTGAACCGGACATTTTATTGTGTTAGTTGTATTTATATATAGTGTTTAAAGTGGTTTGAAAAAGGTGCTGGTATGCACAAAAATTCAAAAAAATCAGGGTGGGTTGGATGATATTATCACATTCAGCCAGAGCTATGGATTATTTAAATGCCATCTACAATATGTTAAGGTTTTTTAAAGGACCTGTTAGTGTTTTAATGTTATATATACAAGTAAAACATAAAATTGTCAATTACTTTTAGATTAAAATAATTGTTTTTATTACCGTGCTCAAAATGAAACCATATATATTTTGTCTTCAATAATAAGAACAAGACGTTTGTGAATGGTTGAGTAGCCTGCTACAGCACTGCCCCTTTAAAAAAAGAAATAAACAAACCAGAGTTGAAAGGTCACAGCATGCACCTCTACAGTGTCCATGAAACGGGGATCAGAAAGCTCAGAAAAAAAGACTAAAAAACAGATAAACCTCTTGTTTATCTACAGTTTGCAGGGAATAAAGAATATGTTCAACAGCACTCGGAAGTATTTTTTTAGCCATGTTTAGTTTTTTTTTTTTTTGAGAAAATATTTGTTTTCAAAAGACTAGGTACACCGCATTGTGTGAAACAAAGTTTCAAGAAACAAAATGTAAGTGTGCACAAGCGCTGTGTGTATACAAAGATCACAACCGGGAGTTTACAGAAACATATGATCTGTGTTCAGCAGGTAGAAAGCAAGTGTTGTGCATGTGTGTCTGTGTGTCAAATGGGAAGACACTTAACTTTCAGCAGTGAAGACGTACAGCAAAGAAAGATTGCTTTACACACTTGAAACAGCTGTATGTTTCTGTATAGTGTATAGTTTATGTATAGTTGTATAGTGTACACATGTATGTACACTAAATATAACATATTCCCATATTTTTTTATTTTGACATCATAAAACTAGTACTGTAGTACACAAAAAATAAAACAGACAAAATTCAACACGAAACATATTAGGGGAAGGGCTTCTGGAGAATAAGGGATTAAGACCTGAGGTGAATCATACTCACGCTATGTAGAGACATGAAAGTCATTTTTTTTGTTGTTTGAATCTAAGAGGTCCGGGCAGAGTTTTACAGGGGTATAACATGTATATTATTTTTTCCCCCACACAGTACACCCTCGCTATAACGCCCTTCATTATAAAAAATCTTCGGCTATAACAAACCTAACCGCTGGACCCCTAATAAAATCTCGGTCGAACACCCTGTGGGCGACAGGCACGGACCATAGGAGATGCTGGTGCTTGGCCGTGGAGTGGGACGAGGCGAGGTTAACTGGGGCTAAAGACCAGTGACAGGGGGAGTGTTTGTTGTTGTGAAGCAGAGAAAAGCAAATAAGCACAGACAGAATAGTACCATCCTGAGATTCCTTTTAAAAATTAATTAGTTTTAGCGGCGTAGGTCATGGCCCACAGCAACGTGTTAATTGTTTGTTAACAATTGGCAGATTCTTTGATCATTTAGTAGTGTAATAAGATCGAGTGTTGTTCAGAAATTATTTACAACAAGACTAGGGGTGGGAATTGTATTGCCCATTTTTTCCTGGTATCTCTGAATAGAGCATCGTCTCCTCTTTAAAAAAAATGCTAAATATTTTATGGAGCAAGACATCTCACAAGTACTAGAATGGTACCCCGAAACGGTCTCCTTTTTCTAGGAAAGCTGTACAACTGGGGATGGGGAGTTTGTTGACAGATAACTCAGACTACTTTCTCCCTAAATATCTTGGTATCTCTGAATAGATAACTGTCTATATTACCCACAATTCCATAGCTACTGCTTTTTTCACCTTAACCTGAAAGCTACTTTTATTTACTTACACTCCTTTTTTACTAGTCGGAGGACAGTTACAATTCACTGATGAGCCCCAAATAGGGCGAAACATGTCTGCAGCTGCTGTACTCTTGATTTTTATAAAACTGTGAATGTAAAAGCCTTTTGCCGACTTTCACGCAATTTGATTGGTTCTTGTAATGCTACAATTTGCATATTACTATTACCCACAATACTACTGGTTGCTACTGGTTTTTATCACCTTAAATTGAAAGCTATATATACACACATTCATATATATAAATAGATATGATGAAAAGCAATAATAGACAGGGCATTGGTTGTTGACTGTCTCTGCTGCAGTTAAGAACCAATATACATTGGAAAAGGGGTTTCATCATATATCATTCATTTTTCATCATTCACAATGAGAAGATGCAGAAAATATAAATTCCATATAATTGAATTTCTAAGTTTAGAAAAGAGTATTATTGTTTGTGTCACTGGAGTGCAGACCCAGAAGTAAACCCTGAGAAATGATTGGAGAGGCTGTGAATAATTCATGAAATCTGTAGACAGATGATTGAAAAACAATAAGATATACAATCAGGTGGCTCTGTGCAAAGCACGGTGACATTAGGACAGTGTATCAGCTACAGATAAGCACATTCCCCGGTGCATTCAACAAATATACCCCGCCTGTGCTTTTTATAGAAAACTCCTGAGCCACTCTGCCCTGCAAAAGCATATGATTTATAGTGATACCATGGCAAAAAAATGTACACACACACACACACTCACAAAAACACACCTGGCAGCATAATAAAATATGCTGTATATCAACAAAAAAACAGTTGTAGACATCTAGAGGTGGTCTAGAGTATATGGTTATGCTGGAAAATAAATAAATTACCCATACCGATATTAACCCTCCATCTGAAAGCACGTTTGGACATTTTATTAACAGCATTCTTCAAAAAGTAGCGAGCAGAGCTTAATACTGAAGTAAAAAACTGAACTTGGGAAATCTTATTTTTTTTAAACGGCATCTATTAAACAGCAATGCTAAAATGCCGTTGGGCGATTTAGGTTATTTTAATGGTGGTTTCTTTAAATTTCATTAGAAGAAACGGGATGCCTCTGCATGGGGTATGTTTACAGTTATCTACGCACTTCATATACATAAGTAATGTGGAGATGCGCCTGCATAGCTAGTGGGAAGCTGGATACAAAGTTTTAAATGGCAGTAGAAGTCTTCAGCAGGTTTGGCTCATCCTTTGTTTTCTCACTAGATATTTGACATATTTCCATACATTTTCGCTCACAGTAGTGTATAATGTCTTTGAAACATTTTTAAATCAGGAATCCTTTCATCTTTTTAATGTCAAGCTGTAATTTACATGCAAACACAAGGAGATTCAACACACATACAGTATTAGGAGCTTTTGTTTACAACACAAAAATGCCCGTTGATGTCCTTCAGCTATGCAAGCATTTTCTATCTTCCCGGTGCTGCTTTTGTATGTAATGATTTATAAGCCAGGAATTATAAGAATCACAATAGACACTGTGATTATGGCATGATTAGTAAACCTGGCTGCATTTTACTAAGCAGGGAAACTCAATTTCTCTTTACAGAGTGCTGACCTAACCATCTCAGAATTTTAAAAAATCAAGAACTGGTTTCTTGATATAGAATAACAGAATATCTATTTTCTGTTACTCCTGTAGGCATGAGCAGACACAATGGCAGTCATAATAAAAGAAAGGTGCATACAGGCTTTCTTGTCTTTTTAATGACCTCTAGCTGCAGAATGAAATCATTCCCTGCGACAGTGGCGGCGTTTACATGCACAAGTCATTACAGTTTTCCTCACAACCTGTTTGCCGTACTTTTCAGGAAATGTGTTGCTATGCAGTTCTGATTTAGGAAAAAAAATGGTCCGTACCAATGCAGATTACTCAATTCATAGTCATTTAGGGGAGGGGATATTTAAATGTCCGTGTCTGTTTACTAAGTAGGAAAAGAACGACTCTGAATATCGCAAGGAGAGCTTCATGCGTTGCCATGAAGATAAAAACATTTAACAAGAGAAATTAATTCACGTGTTGTCACACACATTCTGAATTACGCTGCGCATTAGCTACTTGTTTGGGTTACCTTTCCAACACACAGTCTCACACGTATCTGTTCTTGAATATTTGCAAGAAAAATAATTACCATAAAATAGCACATTTCTCTCCACTGAAAGGGCATGATTCTTGGCAGAACTTGTTTATTCACAGCCAGCCACCATCATTGCTACAGTACTGTACATGGAATGAAGTAAAATAACTCCCCTTTTGGCAGGCAACCCCTTTCTTAATAAAAACAGATGGTTAAGATCCCTGATTTGCTTAATGCTAGTTATGATTCAATGTCATTGGCTTTCAAATGTTGAAAATATTTGTAATTCCTTAAACTAGGGATTTTATTCTTTGTATCTACAAATTAGAGCATGTCAAAGTTTGTTTAATTTATGAATCCCATATTTTACAAGTCCTATATGAAATGGAATTGTAGTAAAAGTCAAATTATTATATCCTATGAATTAAGGCTAAAAGGGACAATGACATTCATAACTTTTAAACTGATGTTTAATGAAAGTGCTGACTTCTTTTGTAGTTAATGTTGTGTGATAAATTGATTAATCTTTAAAACGATAAAAGCCTTACATGAATCCTAGCTTGACTGTGAATTCTTCCAAAACTCTAACCATTCATTTTCCATTGTCACACTATAACAACACAATGATGGAACATGTGTGAGTGAAATCACCTGATTAGCACGTGTCCTGGACTTTCTCATGTTAGCTTTGGTAAGTGCTAATCTGGATCTGTGAAACCCACCACAAGAACTAAACAGACATCCACCATTAAAAAAAAACAGTTATGGTTCAAACAGTGTATACAGAGCACCGTCACTGTAGTTTCTTTAAGCAGCCTCCACAGCAAATTACTTCTCAGCCAGTTGCTATAAATGGCCAATGCAAAATTGAACAGGTGCTGCAGGCAGTCAATCATAACAGTCCATATTTTAGCAATTTATTTCATATTGTTAAGGTCTGTGTTCCTGGAAAGTTTAAAAGGCTGATAGGATGTTCAAAAGGAGCATTACTTGCCTGAGGTGAAAGCCCAATTTCGTGCACTATTTTTAAATGAGAGCCTGTCACCTTCAGTATCCAGTGTACAGTATGTTATGTTTACCAAGATACCAAGCCCTGTCCACAGCTCACATTGTCAAGTAAACACACACTTAGTTTTCAGAAATAGCCACACACCAGTGCAAAATGCGTTCTGATGCATTCCATGCACTTTTTGTCATTTTTGTAATGAGTTTGTTGTGGACTATTTTCACTGCCCCGGTATATTGATATGTTGCTGAATTCAAAACACAAGCTTGTTGAATTTCACAACTAGAATAAGCATCATATGAGTTTGAAGATTGTACTTTTCATACCCCATAGCTGCTCACAAAGACTGCTAGTGAAAAAAAAAAAAAAAGGATTTAAAAAAATCATTATTTCACTGCATTTTAAGATGGACCAATGTGTTGGATTTTACATTAGGATGAGCTCTGTATCTCAGCTATTTCAACTCATTTAATATATGTCACAACAATCAGTCACATCTAGCTGTGTATATTCATACGGATATAACTTTAAACAAATTAAATACACTTTGACTTCATGTGAAATATAGTTGATGTATTTTATGTTACCTTAATATGCGTCACACCAAATATTTGCTAACCTTAAGACTGCATCAAGCATTTTTTTTTGTACTGCAATCAGGCTCCGCAGTATACAAATTATATAATGTGAAATATATTTTAGTTGATGCATTTTAATTTATTAAATCTTTGTAAACCACACTTTCCCAGTGTTACTGCTATGATGCATGGGACATCAATTGGAATACGGTACAATTAGCAAAACATCACACAAAAATACATCTGTTTATTCTAATGTCATTGGTTGCAGTAGTTCTTATACGGTCTCATTGATTTACTGTGATCCACTACCAGCAGCTTTCACACGCTTTTCAGAAAGCGTGTATATTTCAAAGTTTAGTGGTGTCTCCTGCTTTCATCTCAGCTGTTCTCTGGCAACATACACACAGGCATGGAACACTATGCGTCCAGCACATGACCTGCACTCCCTATGTTCACGGGGAATGTGCCAAATTTGAAAAACAAATCATAAATAACACGCTTCAATGCATTCCATGCACCCCTCTTCATCATCCTCCAAAGTATGTAAGTGGGTGCGCGTTATACTCCGAAAACCACAGTAGTCCACCACCTAACTTAAACATTGCACATCAGTCACCACAGATTTATAAGCTTAAAATTGATTTTGGCAGTTGAAGAATTAACATGCAAGGGAGTCACTTCAGTCATTTCCATATCTAGAAGGTGTCAGAAATCTGGAAGTGGAGGGAATTTTGTATTGTGTTTCTACCTCAGCATAATTTATGCACAGTTTTAGCTTTTCCCTTCCACTGGTCGAATGTAAATAAGGCTAAAAGAGAAGGAGGGAAATAACAGTAAATATTATAGATTCTGATCATAATCAACAAACTGTCAGAAATAATGCCAGGGAATTCAGTCAGATGACTACTGGAATTAATACTGAGTTGGCAGAAGAAAAAAAAAAACAGCATTGATTGCCTATTAAATTTCAGCATGAAAGAAATATGCAGAGTATTCTAGTACTGCTCAGCAATGCATCCAGGTCATTTTTCTTTGTACTGCTGTTTTTTTTTTTGTTTTCTTTAACTTGGCTGTCACCTGAAATAGAAAGCTGTCAGACTGTTTCAGCAAATTGCTATACATTTATTCATTTTTAATACTCTGTTGGCTGCTGTTTGCCTCCACTCACTGCAGAGATGCATTCTAACAGATAAGCTCAGCGGTTTTAAAAGCAACAAAAATAATATCTAAAACATTTACTTTGAATCTTGTACAAAGAAAACATATAACCTTAACCATTTAAAATGTAGCTGTGTTTGGTTTGGCATGCATCTAATGATTAGCACATACATGAAGTACAAAAATAGTTTCCATTGCAAACACAGGGCAGCAAAGACGTGCAATTAAACTGCACTACACAGTAAAGATAACATTGTATATTAAGGGGTCAGAGCCAGCTGTGAACCAATAAGTGTTTAAATCAGTTTAAATACATTTGTACTTATTTGATTTTGATTGATTAATGTTATCATGGTGTGTCTATGGTGACTTTACAATAAGAAACAAGGAAATGAAATAGACAGGCAGTTACAAGTGAGCATTCAGCACTAAACTGTAAACACAAAGAATGTGTAAAACCATCAATGTTTATATGGGTTTAAGTCCCAGACAAGGAGAGCTAACATTTGATCCTAAAATCTTTCCTTTCAGAAGGTTAAAACATGACTATCCATATGTGTCACATCACTATATGAGTCAGGCCTGAATTTATAACAAGATCTTCCAATATAACTTTGTTTTTATTATGACAGTGATAAAAACACAATAGGAATCTGTGAAAGCAGATGATATTCAACTATGGCACTTGTATAACTAACCCTGTAATAAAAATGGCCCTAATAAATATTAACTGCCGTTCTCCAGAGGCAGTTAATGGCACATCATTTTGTCAACACGTAAACTCTTTTCTCTGATGCCGACAATGCTGAGATGCAGTGATGATAACAAGCACACTGGCAGCCATGCTGGCCCACCTTTCATATCTATAATCCTAGCTACCATATTTACAGTACTTTCCTGCTCTTTAGGGCCAGGGAAATTCCTACACACATAATATTTGTCAATGCCAGGAAAGGTGGTGTTCCAGATGCATAATAAAAAAAAATGTTTACCGTAAATTTAATAAAATATTTTGCCCCCACTTTTTCCACAAACACGCATACATACACAGTACCCACAAATAACATGCATACCCATAAAGCACCAATACGCCCCTCTCTAATGTTAATGATTCAGATATAATGTGCTCTGCCACACACACTGCACACAGCTGTATTGAACAACAAAAAAAACACACAGCACAACTGCAATTGTAAAAAAAAAAAAAAATGTTTGCAATATTTCATGTAGACTTTGTATGAAGAACTTGGACTTATTTAATTGACCTTTTTATGAAAGAGGTTGCATTTATTTTTTTGGTTACAGTATGCTGTCGATTTTTTTCTACAATGGTAAGAATTCAATTCTGTGGTATGCTTCTTACTAAATAAACATTGTGTATTATGCTGCCAAACTGTTAATCCTATTTTGTTAATTGACTGTTATAATTCAGGTAGTTTGGACAATGTCTCACAGCCTAGCAGTTCAATGAAAATTAGAATGGTTTTCATGAAACTTGCTGTAGCTTGTTGACAACAGCTTTAAAGCTTGATATCATGTGCAGTAAATGAAACAGGTGCTTGTCGGCACTCCAGGGGTACTTTTCTTAATTGCAAAATTTATTTGCAAATAGCACACACAAGATTCTAACGCAAAGCACCATTTTAGGACCATTTTCAAATTATATTTTTGTAAACTTCCGGTAATCTGATATGCGGATACATGGTACTGCTTTATATGTACTTGTGGCAGGTTGTCTTTGTGATGATGTCAGGCCAGGAAATGAATGGAATATACAACAGGCAAGTACTATGGGGCGAGACGCAAATGCACTAGTTTCTTTATTAAATAAAATATTTAAACAAAAACAAAACACTTTACAAAACAAAACGGCTCGTTGGCCAAACCAAACAGACAAAACACAAAACAAAGTGAACACTAAATCAAACATGTATCAGGCTGGTTTAAAGCCAGCACGAGTAGCAATTGTTTACTTTCAAGTACCTGTTCTTACTTGTCTCTTTCCTTCTCTGGACAACCCACCCCATTCAGCCAAAGCTGTAGGTCTTTTATATTGTGGCCAAGGGGTCAACTGCCTATCAGTTGCCTAATTTATCCCTCAACCACATTCGGCATGTGTTTTATCATATGCGTGGTCAACAGCCAGTTTATCAATAAGCACTCGCTGTTCACCACGCATTCTCATAATTTGATCTGGATGGGGCATTTTAACCCCATCCAGGCTGTAAACAATAATAACAAAACATTGTGTTTTATACAAATTAAACAATAACAGAACAAATACAAAATAATACACACACAGGGGCGGGGTGTACCCCATCACAGTACTTTAAAGCAACTAGTGCATAAATATAATTCTGTCATACCAAGCATGGTTTCCTAGCATTTGTTAATTTCTGTAGAAATACTATATATATATATATGTATATATATATGAGTCACAGATGGTTCTGGTATGTCCCTTTTGTGCTATAAGTCATTAGATCCTTTTGCATGGAAGGCCTCGGTTGCAAGGGTGTGCGGTTCTTTGATGGACCCAGATTCAGTTAAAATGTTTTTGCCCACTAATGATGGGAATGGGAATGTAGAGATGGGAGCCCAGCTAACAGGATTTAAGTTTTTGCAGGTATCAAGAAAAGGCCCTGGTTGCCCACACCTCTGATGTAAAACGCTGGATGCACAGGCCTGTTGTGGTGTTCACAGAACCAGTCCGAGCTGAGCCTGGCGCAGAGTTCGAATCCTGTTGGGAACGTGCTGAGTTATTAGACATGAATTGGATGATTTAGACTAACCTGTATTGATTGAAATAGTATTATATACTCTTTGTCAAGAATTATAATAATACTGTATACGTTCCTTTCAAAAAGATCTGTATACTCAGTAGAAAACAATGGAGAGTTGTTGTGTGCAGTCTATGAAAGCACCTGCTGGAAGGAGTCAAACTTGGCAGGCTCTTGTCATAAGGCCTTGTTAACATATTCCAGTTTTATGAGAAAAAGTAGCCAATTTCTTTTGTTACTTTACTTTCATTACTTTCGGATAACAGAAGGTAGGAGTATTAGAAAATGCTTATGGTAGTGTCTCATACTAATCAACACCAACAATTGGCAAAAGGCTACGATGTCTTAACACCTGCTTCAGCTGGATTTTGTATGAACAGAGAAAGGGGTCAGACTTAATTCAGTAAAATAATATTAGCAACTGTAATACTGAGCATAGAGAGATTGGAGAAAGAGAGAAAAACTAAACTTAAAAATACAGGAACAGTGACAGCGACTGCCCAGCCTGACCTGTATATTTTGTGTTCGTGATTATTTTTGTTGACCCTTTTGTTTTGCTCTGTGAGCACAGTGTTTTTGTTTGAATATTTTATTTATTTTTTGTATTTAAATAAAACAGCAAACGTCGCCTTGAACTGCAGTACTTGCCTGGTGTCAGTTCTTCCTTCCTGATTCTGCCGTGACGTCACCGCCCAGCCACCCTGTCACATGCACATACACTCGTGGAAGCCTTTAACCTTGAAAGAAAGGCATCTGGGGAAACTAAACACGGAGACTAGGTATTGCAAATTATTAAAAACAAAAGGGTATCCCTTTTTAGACAGAACGATATTTGAAACTAAAAAGACCTATTTGATTGTATTTGATTGTGTTGTTACTAAGCAGAGGTTTTAAAAAAGTATTCTGATCTAATAACAGAGTGACAAAACTCTGAATAGAAATAATATTTTAAGTATTTTGATCTAATAATAAACATAATATTTAAACTAACAAGTGTTTTTGTTTGTTTAAGGCTCTACTGTAATACAAATAGACTGTAAAAGCAGGAGCGAGCATTTAATTTAATCAATTTAAGAATTAGTTTAGTTTCTCCAACTAAACAAAAAGTCTAGACATTACAATATCCATTCAATTAAAGAATATAAATGTTTAGTTTATATAAAGGTTTTACTGCAATAAAAACAGGAACTGTTAGGTTGGAATATTAGACAAATAGTATAAACTGTATTAATAATTTTAGTACACAACAAGCCTACTGAAAAATAGCCTTGCCCTTATCTGCTTGCAAGCAGAGCAGTGCTAGATATGGAAGGTTATTTTTGGCATTCAAAGTGAGATTTACTTGTAGTCCGCAGTTTTGAAACCAAGGTCTTTCTATGATAAGAAAACGTGGCAGTTGAAGCGAGCATTCCACAAATTAGGTGAGTTGTGTCCAGTCATAGTTCTTATCAAATAAGTAGTGACTTTCTTTGGGAGAAAACTGATTTAATGTGGTGAATTTGGAGAAGTGCTTACAATGGTGTTTCATATCAATCAAAACAATAATCCTGGCAAGTAAACAAGGTGTGTGGAAACCTGCTTGTGCAGGCAACTTTTAGAAACAGACAGAGAGGTCAGGCTTGGTCCAACCATGGTACAAGTTAATATAAGACTATTATATTTAACATGTTCATTGTAGTTTAAAATTTAAATGAAAATAATTCAACTGACCACTGTATGCTTATTCAAAGGCAGTCTTTGCCCCATACTTTGTTAACAAACATTTGTATATGAAGTTAAACTGGCCCATTGACAACACACTGAAAAGGTAACATATTATGCGGCTCAGAGGGACATATATTTTGACCCACCTTAATATAATCAAATAGAGCTGGTGTTACATATTAAAAACATCTCTCATATATACACATACACTTGTATTATATTATAGCAAGGATTCTGTGAACTTCGGTCAAGAGTCCAGAGCCTTAACCATTACTCCACACTGCTGCCATGTTCCAATATTTTTTGGTAAGAAGTTGTATCTAATCAGTATTGAAAAAGGAGTTGACCAGATCCTCCTAGAATGTATCATTAAACTTAAAGATAAGAAATGTCAAGGCCGAGTGATGATTAGATTTACTTGGGACTTCTGATGTATTCAATGGAGGGAAAATCCTATAAAAACCAAGGTAAAACCCCAGTCAAGTATTGCGCGACTTGCTAACTATAAGTTGTGTGGTCCATGCTCTGAGGATCTCTGAAAAACTGATTGCTGTTTGGTCGTATTCAAAAGTCTCTGCCTTTTGAAGACAGTTCTTATCTTTCAATATATCCTACACTACACTTCCATATACTAGAAGGTAAGCATTTGAATTTAATATCTCTTTTAAATTGATGCATTGCTATAAGGTATAGAAATTATGTTTTAGTCTTAAGAGAGTGATATATATATTGAATGTTCTAGAATTTAGTGGTAGGTGTTTTTTAGCTTTTTGCATTTTATAGCCTAAGAACTATATGTATGATAACCATATCTGTATTACTGTATTGAAGTACTAATGCTGTTAAACCTGTAAAGCACTGGATCGCCCAGACTGCTTTTACTTGGGATTTAAGGTGGTCTGCGCAACCAACCAATCCAATTTTTAAATCATTTAATAAACCGAAGGAGTACTACTCTGATTCGTTAAAACTTCAAATTAAATGAGTCTGTGTGATTTTCTCGAATTTTTTAAAAGACATTGCAAGGTTGCAAGCCCAGTGCACGAACGATCCACTTACAGGAGTCTGAAACATCTTTATGTCCTCCTGAACGTCTCCTCTGAGTTTAAGAGTGTGCTCAGAGCATACATATATATATATATATATATATGTCATGGTCATAGGGCTAAAAGACTGCACGTCCCAGAAGCCTTCAGGGCTAAATGGGAATCACCTGGGTGCACTGGGGATCGTGTAATTTTATTATTGTTTAAGTGCCTGTAATTAGTGTGTATATAAGCGTGTCTGTGTTGGTGGGGGGTTATGAAGTAGGAGTCTGTGGGAAGTCGGGGCGTGTAAGTCACTGTGTGTTAAAAACAAGAGAAGGTGTTTTTGAATCGGGTAAACTGTGTAGCGGTCCCATACTAGTTAGCAAGGAGAAAAGTATAACTGGGTTCTAAGTGGGAGTTAGGCTTTTGTTTTGTGTTTGTTTTGTTTCTGTGAAAATAAAAGTGCACGCATAATTATGGACAAAACCTTTTAGTAATGTTTAACGATTCTTATTCTTCAGCCTAAAAGCTTGTATTTGGTACTGAATGCCTAATACAAAATAATGGTTAGGCCTAATACACTTTAAGTACCCTAAGTCAAGCTTTCTTAATATTAGTTGCCATGGAGCTGAAGAAAAAAACTGCCATTATCAATTAGAAGAATGACATGCACTATAAAAAAACAAACAAAAAAAAACAGTAATGTGACTTGTTATGCTACTGCATATGACCTTCCATTTGAGGACTGTGTGGAAATTGAAACCTGGCAAAAATGTGCCTAACATTACAACAACAACCATCCAAAGCAATCTAATTTAATTATGTAAGATAAATTTCAAAACGGTGACAGTCCTTATCGGAACAGAACAGGTAGGCCGTGCTCAACTGGGGGTGCCTGACATTCCTTTGAAATGATCAGATAGTTGACATTTAAGCCCTCTGCATCCTTAAAATGTTTATTATAATTATTATTATTCCTTTCACTAGATACTCTTTATTTTCTCACATATGGGTTTCTCAGTTCCATGTTCCATGCCTGCATACTTCACATTTAACGCACACGTTCATGACTTTCAGACAATCAGCTGCTGCAATTTATATTACGCTGGCAACTTTCAAAGCTCCGAAACTGTGGCAACTATACATTCTGCACGACTATACGCACATACAAAACATGGAAGTCCCTGTAGCAGGGAGGTAGAAAGCCCTGTACATTTATTTATTTTTAGAACGGGGTACCCCTCCGCCCCTGTGCAATTTATTATTTGGTAGTTGTTTTGTTATTATTATTATTATTATTATTATTATTATTATTATTATTATTATTATTATTATTATTATTATTGTTGTTGTTGTTGTATTTGTTTGTATTGTGTAAATATGACGACGAAAGCTGTGTTATTGTTTATTTGTATTTATTTAAAAATGTACTGACGGCATAGCCGAGTGTTTGTTTTATTTTTGTATTGTTTAATAGTGTGGATGGGAAGCCCCATCCACAGTAATTAAAAACCTTGTGCAGAAGGTGAACATCTCCCGGGTTAATCAATTGTTTAAACTGTTGCTAATCAGGAGATGGTCACCTGTATATAAGCCTGCAGTTTTCCCAGCTCGTGGTGGGTGTACAGTGGAGAGTACGGGAGAGCGAGAGGAGAGATTAAAACGAAACCAAGACATACAGGATCAGTGAAGGCGATTGCCCAGCCTGAACTGTATTGTTTGTATTTTGTGTTCGTGATTATTTTGTTTAAATCTTTTTTATTTCGCTCTGTGAGCAAAGTGTTTCTGTTTAAACCTTTTATTTTGACTTTTGTTATTTAAAAATAAACGACGCTCACTGCGTCTTTTTGAACTGCAGTACTGCCTCTTTGTTTTTGTTCCTGCTGCTGGCCTGACATCACCACTCGTCCATTCCTGTCACAGTCCACTTAATGTTCAGCGCACTGCTCTTCTGAATTACAATCAGGATAGCAATTAGTTCCTGCCCCTGAGGGCAACCCTCAGTTATCTCATTGCCTTGATATGATTAAAGCATTACAAACTTCCTGATTGGTAATTGTGGTAGTTTTATTTGAAAACAAACAGTATATTCAAACATTGAGCTATCCGTTACATGAAAAAAGTAGATCATCATGACACCATAAATGTTATGTAGACATAAACATGAACATGTATCCCCAGATTCTGATAGCTGATAGCTGCGAAAGTATGTCCAGAGCCCTTTACTACTGTAAATACGGTTACAATATAACAGAAAGAGACAGACAGACAGACAGATTATGATTTTGACTGCTTTAAGTACTGGATGGCTAGTTGTAGTTTGAGTTCTGGCAAGACTACTACGGCGATGTCATCACCAGCAATCACCACCAGCCTTTTATTCTATATGAAGATCTTATTTATTCCATCATTTGGATGGCCATGTTACTATGTGAATGCCTTTTTTTTTTTTTTTTTTTTTTTTTTGCTGTACTTCCACTCACTGTGATTAATAGGCTTCAGTTGGTTCTGAAACACTTCAGCTGTGTGTCTGATGGAATACCCCCGTCATTCACAGATTCTGGTACTGGGTAATTTTCTTTTCACTGTCTCATGCCCCAGGACTGTCAGGTCTCATTGACAAAAGTTCTGGTTCATGTTGTGAATAAATATATTAATATATACCTTCACTAGCCTTGTGTCGAACTCGGGTTGTGTTAAATCTTGGTTGATCATATGCCAAGTCCCTATCCCCTTTTACCTCAGTGGAATCATATGTTTTCAAAACCTCCAGCATGCCTGCCTGCAGCAGGAATCATGTGTCTTGTACTGCATACTGAGCCCTTTCAAACCAACTAACAAATGCAGACACTCAATTATCTGACACAGCTCGGTGTGGTATATGCAGGAGCATTCACAGCTTAATGACAGGTTATTGTTCTTGCTTGTTTCTGGACCAATGGCTGTCAAAAACTGTTGGAGTTTAAGGGGTGAGTGGCCTTAGTCCTGTTTCACTCTCTTACTCATCTGTTTAATTACTGATGCCTGGCTAAGGTGGCTTACTTGCAACTTCCAAAAGTGGGAAGAGTCCTGTTGTAGCCAAGCTTTAAAGCTACTGTGCTACCCATTGTAAACAAGAGGGAAAAACTATTCACAATTTTCAAACTAGAATTAAGATTTCCTTTATTTCCCATGGCTCTTGATCGTCAGTGGCTTTCTTACATGTCTGGCCTTGTGCTTTGTACTAAAACTAAAAGAAACCTACATTGAAAAACATTTCATCTGTAAGTCTTCTCGGTGTCTTCATTGTTTTTAACTATATACTAATTTCAACAGTTGTTGGGTCTTCTTACCGAAATGTACAGTATTTGCAAACAAACAGAGTTCGCCAATGATTGTAGCAATAATCATAACATTGTCCTAGGATTGTGGTAAATCGAGAAACTGTGTGAAACCTGTACATTTAAAAGAGTTTTTGTTGACCGGTGCTAGCACGTTATACACAACTATAATATACACAAACAAACAAAACATTTGGACACTTAGTAAACATGGCAGGAGGTCTGGCTTCACATTACGCAATTTACTGTTAAGGATTAAGTGCATCTGCACTGTAATGTAATGCTAAGGATCTTAAGTAGGGCTTCTGTTTTTTTCTTTTTCATTTTTTGGTGCTTATATTGATCAATTTTTGCTTTGTATAAACTGTATGAAATTATTTTTTTTGTTACTTTCCAAAATACTTGAGCGTTTTTTTCTGTCACAAAAGTAGTAACTCGACAGACAGTACTTGCACATGTAGTTGTAGCTTCTTTCCTTTGCTGTCTTAAACAACATCTTTATGGTCACGGGCACATTCTTATGGGGTTTTTGTGTGTCTAGGCATTCTTTTTACGTTCAGCCAAAATTTGCAATTCTGTTTTAAATTCTCACTATCTAACTCTAATATAGCTTTAAACCCGTTTGACTGTGAAAAAAAATACTTTTAAACAGCGCGTATAAAATTAATAAATGGACTGCAAAGGGTTAAATCCTGCAAACAAGCCTTCGCAAGCGGAGTCTCCAACAGAAATGTAGAATTTGCTGCCACTTAGTAGTTGGGTGGGCTTAAAGTATTCATAACAAATCAATGATAGTTATAAGTCAGGCAGGAGCGACATTGCCCTGCTGCACTTGGAAAGGTGGTTTCGTTTTAGTTTTTTGCACTGTAGTATATATTTTTTTTAATGTATTTATTTATTGGAAAAGGGGTGAAGTCCACGTGAATTCAGTAACCATTTCCAATGTTTCCATTTTTGTATGGGGTGTTTTATCGGTTAGAATCAGAAGGCCTAATCTTAAGGTTATGTCAGTATTTTTTTGTGATCACGTGACCCCCTGTCACAAAGACGGCCGGAGTGGGTGGCATCAGACCAGAAACAGGAACACAAACGACAGAGAGATGGGGTTTTGGTGAGGCTGAACGCGTGATCGCGTTCAGCATTTAATAAACAGAACAGAAAATAAAAGGTTGGAACAGACAAAAACACGGGACACGGCACTACACGCCAAAATAAATAGACATACAAAACGGACTAAACACTTAACAAACGGTGCACGGAGACAAACAAACACGGTGAGTACAAACACTTCTCTTTACGATTTTACTTATTTTAACTCTCCTCTCTCTCTCACCCGTTCTCCTCTTCCGAACACCTCACCCCCGACTGAGTGCTACGTGTCTCTATATATACTGTTGTGCTGGGATTCAATTACTAATTAATTATTCACTTGAATCCCAGCACGTGAATTAATTCTGTGCAACCCCGTGCTCACATATTACATTTAACCAGCACGTGAAGTGATTTGTGCTCTCCCCGTGCCTAAATACAAATCTACACTTTCTAAATACACGTGAAACACAGACCCGTTTATATCCCGTGTACCAATCTATACACCGACATTAACACACGCACGCATACATACATACACAGAACACACAAATGCACACAGGGGCGGGGCACTTTGCCACATATACCCCCCCTTGTGCGCAGCACACATGGCCTCAACGGCCACCTCCCCCCTTAAAAACCCAGCAGTCCAGAACAAAGTCTCGGGCTGGGAAGGGAGGCTTCAGTGGGCCCTTGGCTGGCAATGCTGTCAGCACCCCTGCCGGTAGTGGCACGGCTGACAGCCTGTTGGTCCCGTCCTGCAGCGAAAAAGCTGCGGGGGCAGGTGGTCCCCCGACCTCCCCCTTCTTCGTAGCCGGCAGCTCCCTCCTGTGGGGCTCCGGCCACAAGAACTCCTGCAGCGAAACTGCTGCTGGGGAAAGTGGTCTCCAGACCTCCTCCCCCTTCTTCGTGGCCGGCAGCTCCCCTTTCTGGGGCTCCGGCCACCGTACTCCCTGCGGAGGTACGGGCAGCAGAGGCAGCTCCTGCTCCTCTGCTCTGGGCGGTGGTGGAGGCAGAGGCAGCTCCAGCTCCTCTGCTCCTGGCGGTGGTGGAGGCAGAGGCAGCTCCAGCTCCTCTGCTCCTGGCGGTGGTGGAGGCAGAGGCAGCTCCAGCTCCTCTGCTCCTTGCGGTGGTGGTGGCGGAGGCAGAGGCAGCTCCTGCTCCTCTGCTCCTTGCGGTGGTGGTGGCGGAGGCAGAGGCAGCTCCTGCTCCTCTGCTCCTGGAGGTGGTGGAGGCAGAGGCAGCTCCTGCTCCTCTGCTCCTTGCGGTGGTGGTGGCGGAGGCAGAGGCAGCTCCTGCTCCTCTGCTCCTTGCGATGGTGGTGGCGGAGGCAGAGGCAGCTCCTGCTCCTCTGCTCCTGGAGGTGGTGGAGGCAGAGGCAGCTCCTGCTCCTCTGCTCCTGGCGGTGCTGGCTCCCTCTGCTGTGGCGGCTGGGCATGTGCACGCCGTGCTGCCTTCAGCAGCATAGCGAGAGGCTGCTGGGGGACACCAGCATCCTGCCCTTCTCCCCCCCAAAAATTTTCAGGGGGTTGAGCCTGTAACTCCTCCCCTTCTGGCTCTTGGGGCTGAACCAGCAGGCATTTTCCCTCTGCTGGTGGCTTGGGTCCCAGGGCTGTGGAAGCCCCGACTTGCCTCCCTTTGGGCTGTGGACGCACCGACTCCTCCCTTTTGGGCTGTGGACGCCCCGACTCCTCCCTGTTGGGCTGTGGACGCCCCGGCTCCTCCCTGTTGGGCTGTGGACGCCCCGGCTCCTCCCTGTTGGGCTGTGGACGCCCCGGCTCCTCCCTGTTGGGCTGTGGACGCCCCGGCTCCTCCCTGTTGGGCTGTGGACGCCCCGGCTCCTCCCTGTTGGGCTGTGGACGCCCCGGCTCCTCCCTGTTGGGCTGTGGACGCCCCGGCTCCCCCCACTCAGGCGTAGGACGTTCGGGCTCCTCCCACTCAGGCGTAGGACGTTCGGGCTCCTCCCACTCAGGCGTAGGACGTTCGGGCTCCTCCCACTCAGGCGTAGGACGTTCGGGCTCCTCCCACTCAGGCGTAGGACGTTCGGGCTCCTCCCACTCAGGCGTAGGACATTCGGGCTCCTCCCACTCAGGCGTAGGACATTCGGGCTCCTCCCACTCAGGCGTAGGACATTCGGGCTCCTTCCGCTTGGGCTCCTCCCATTTGGGCTGTGGATGCTCAGGCTCCTCCCATTTGGGCTGTGGAGGCAAAACCAGCAGGCATTCACCCTCTGCTGGTGGAGATGGGGACAGCAGGTACTCACCCTCTGCTGGTGGAGATGGGGACAGCAGGTACTCCTCTGCTGGTGGTCCTGCTACCTGGGCTGCTGTTCCGTTTATGGTTGCCTCCAGGTAGCTGAGGACAAACTCCACACCTTCCTCCAAGGTGTTTGGGGTGTGTTCCTGCTGATAGGCCTCCCATCTCTCACTGTCCATCATCCACAGGGCCTGGACGACTATGGGCAGAGACTGGGCCTCCAGCCCAGCATTCTCCAGCATCCAGTCCCGCACTTTGATGGCGTCTTCTGCCATTTTTTTTTTTCTTTTTTTTTAAATCCAAACTGCGGTTCCTGCTCTGGCCTGAGTCCTGGAGGCGCTGTCGATCCCACGCAGGACACCACGTGTCACAAAGACGGCCGGAGTGGGTGGCGTCAGACCAGAAACAGGAACACAAACGACAGAGAGATGGGGTTTTGGTGAGGCTGAACGCGTGATCGCGTTCAGCATTTAATAAACAGAACAGAAAATAAAAGGTTGGAACAGACAAAAACACGGGACACGGCACTACACGCCAAAATAAATAGACATACAAAACGGACTAAACACTTAACAAACGGTGCACGGAGACAAACAAACACGGTGAGTACAAACACTTCTCTTTACGATTTTACTTATTTTAACTCTCCTCTCTCTCTCACCCGTTCTCCTCTTCCGAACACCTCACCCCCGACTGAGTGCTACGTGTCTCTATATATACTGTTGTGCTGGGATTCAATTACTAATTAATTATTCACTTGAATCCCAGCACGTGAATTAATTCTGTGCAACCCCGTGCTCACATATTACATTTAACCAGCACGTGAAGTGATTTGTGCTCTCCCCGTGCCTAAATACAAATCTACACTTTCTAAATACACGTGAAACACAGACCCGTTTATATCCCGTGTACCAATCTATACACCGACATTAACACACGCACGCATACATACATACACAGAACACACAAATGCACACAGGGGCGGGGCACTTTGCCACACCCCCCTACAATAGTCTTGCGACCCCCTTTTGGTTCGGGACCCCCAGTTTAAGAAACGGTGGCCTAGACAATTAACACAAAATGGATCATGGTCCTATACAGATGCTCAGAATGAGCTGGAGGGGTTAGTGGCACATGTGTGCAGTCTTTTGCTCCCAACACATTGGTGAAACCAGAAATGTCAGAAATTCGTTTTCAAGGCTTGTAAGTACACCCTGCCTTTCGTGAAAATTAGGTACTTGGGTGTTCGCCTGAAAAATGCATTGAGCACAACTGGCAATGCACAACAAAAAGTGGAAATGCTTTCAAAAGATCTTAACAAATTGATACAATTTTAAGTGTCATAATTGCCGGCAGCTTTCGTACATCTCATTAAAATATTTGAGAACCCTCATTTGCACTATCTCCGCCCCCTTTTCACGAATTTATGCAGGAACAACCATAATTATTCATCCAAACATTCCCTAAAAAGTCGCAAATAGCATTGCGCTTGTTTAGTACATTTCACCCTAGTCTTCCGACTCGTTTGTAGCTGGTTTGTGACTATTACGACAGGCGCAACACTTTAGTGCATCTACCCCCAAGTGTTTTTCAGTTATGGATGCTGACCTTGTGCTGTACTGTAAGCTCAGGTTTTGCTATACTTTATTGGTAGTGCAAGAAGGAAACTGTATGCACTTTTATTTCATTAAACACAAATGCTAGTAATCATTCATCTTTAAACAAAGTTAATAAATACTTACATTAAATCAAATAGATGTAAGGAGGGTAGATGTAAGGATACGTGCAAAGTGATTTGCGGGTGCAAAACCCCCATAATGTCGCAAATCGTGTTTAGTAGCCGTAAAGTCTGATTTTATACCGGCCGCTAAAAGTGCGCCATATGGAAAGAATGGTGTTCACCTGGCGCTCTGCACCCGCCCTCAAATTAGCACTTTGCCATCATTAATTCATTAAAATGATATTGAAATGCATTCAAATTAAGAAAAAGAGCATGACATTGGGCAGGATCTGGATACTAAGATTTTGCCTCACCCTCCAAAAACTTTACACCTCTTCTTATAAGGTGCAAACCATTGTAGAAGTGAGTAATTAAGAGCTGTATAAAAGCACACACCTGCAGAGACCTGTCATTGGCATCAGGATGGCTGCTGTGGTACACTTCCTGATGCAGCGACACTTGGCTCTTGTTGAGAAGAGGAAGGAACACGTTCGGAGACGGTCAAGACGAAGAAGACCCTGCATATTCAATCCCAGGGTCACTTTGTTTGGGATGCCGGAGGATGCCATGCTAAAGCGTTATCATCTTACTCTGCAGGTCATCCTAGACCTAATAGCTGAATTGAGGGACCGCTATCCCTACACATGAAGGTGCTGTGTTCTCTGCACTACTTAGCCTCTGGTTCCTTTCAGACCACAGCTGAATGTCTGAATGGATAGCCCAATTCACCTTTTCCAGAGTACTAGGCACATTTCTGGATGTCATGCTGAAAAGGGCAGGCCAATACATATCATTTCCTAAGGATACTAGCATAACTGATGTTGGCTGAGGCTTTTCCAAACAACTCTGTTTCATGCTGAGTGACCTCAGCCATAAGGACTCTCAGCTCCTTCTCAGAAAACTTTTCCTTTCTTTTTTTGTGCGCCAAGAGGACTTTGTTGTCCTTACTCTGTCATATTTTTTTTGGTTTGTATTTTTGTGCACCACAAATGTCATACAGCGCCTACTGCTCTCTGTACTCTTAACGCCGTCACCTCTAGGCTGCAAGTGCTGCCACTAAATAGATCGATGTGCTCATTGAGACCCTCTTTATCATAATTGTGTGTTGAGTAATTGCATTGCTCTTAAGCTTACACAGGGCACAGTGCAAAATAATTGCCTAGCCGCAATGCAATTTGAATTTTGCATCCGCAATTATTTGCACTGCGCCTATACTACATCTACCCCATTGATATAGACATAAGGAAATCTTGGTGAAAAATAGATCTCAGATGGGTGAACACCTATCCTCCTAGCAAAAAATACAGTGTTTTTCAGAACAATAATGTACCTTCTCCTAGCTCCAATTAAGATGTTTCTTTCTAGTTGTATACTATTTAAAGGCTTTTTGCTTTTAATTTCCATTATACCACTTAATTCATATTATCATGAGTAGCCTATAAGCCAAATGTATATTGTCCGTTTTTATTTAAGTTAGTCAGGGGTGCAGTGCTAAATTGTGCACAATTACAAACCACCTGCACATTAATAGAATAGGTGTGTTTCCTATTCCTATACAGGTGTTCAGAATGAGCTGGAGGGGTTAGCGGCACATGTGTGTTGTCTATTGCTCCCGACACGTTGGGGAAACCTGAAATGTCATAGAAATTTGTTTTCAAGGCTTGTAAGTACACACTGCCTTTCGTGAAAATTAGGTACTTGGCTGTTCACCTCAAAAATGCATGCACAAGAAAAAACACACTGGGAAATGCCCAAGTGTTTCAAACATGCTTTCAAAAGTTCTTAACAAATTGCTGCAATTGTAAGTGTCGCAATTGCCTGCAGCTTTCAACATCTCATTATAATATTTGAGAACCCTCATTTGCACTACCTCTGCCCCCCTTTTTGCGAATTTATCCAGGAATGCCCATAATTACATATTCATTTACACTTGAACTGCAAACAGAAACTGCTGCTGCAAAGCATTCCCTAAAAAGTCACAAATAGCATTGTGGTTGTTTAGTACATTTCACACAAGACTTCAGACTTGTTTGCAACTGGTTTGTGACTATTACGGCAGGCGCAACACTTTAGTGCATCTACCCCTAAGATTTATATAATTAAACTGCACCCTCACCCACCCCCTATCGAAAATTTGACTTGCCTTTAATTTCACTGTCATTGTGAGCATTATGCATTGTGAGCATGTTTTGCTCAGTCAGAGACTTTAAAAGGAAATGTGCAACATTATTACTACACAAGCAGTACTGAATGAGCCTCGATTTACAATGCTTCGAGTTTGAAATGCCTAATAAGGCTCAGTTGCAGCCTATGCAGCAAAACAGGGAATCACAAAGGAATCTTCAAATACAAAAGCTATTTTTAGTTTTGTATTACAGTGTATGTAATGGTTTGTAATGGCATTGCTACATGGATTACCCTTTATAATACATCTCTAACATATTAAATGTAACACACTTCTTTCCTTAAGTTCAATTAACATGTTTTTTTTTTTTTAACAAGTTACAAGTGCAAAGGCGATATGAGATGAAAAAACTAATATTAATTAAATCAATACAAAAATGTCGATAGAATGCTAATTTCAGATTACATGTAAATCAATCAGATATGAGATTAGGAATGATAACTGCTGACCACAATTTGATTAAACAAGCTTAAAGGTCAAACCAACCACAATGTGTCATTTCTGACCCAATCCTGGGAACAGCAGTGGAGCAGTCTGCATCAGATTTCATTACTTTAGACACGGGCGTAACCCTTCCTGGCAAGAAACTATGAAGTAATTCAGATAGAGCTTAGAGATAGACCACCATTTGAGACCTCCATAGGAAAGACAGGTCCCTTTCAATACAGGATGTGAGTCAGGGCTCAAAGAGCATTGCTTACTGAATAAATAAAATCATAAACAGGAGAAATTACCTTATTAATTTCTCTTTCTACTATTATTATTATTATTATTATTATTATTATTTATTTCTTAGCAGACGCCCTTATCCAGGGCGACTTACAGTCGTAAACAAAAATACATTTCAAGAATCACAGTACAAGTAATAATACAATTAAGAGCAAGATAAATACAATGACTTTGGTTCTAGCAAGTACAAGTATGACAAAATACGATTCAATAACGGAGCAGATAACAGTGTCAGTGATAGTTACATCAGGATATAATTAAATACAAAATACTACAGATTAAATAACACTTGTGACAGATTACAGTACTCTAAAGTACAGGATTAAATGCAAAAAAATAGGGGGCAGATAAGAGCAAGTAAAGCGCATTTAGGGAAGAGTGATAAGTGTCCAGAGGGAAAAAAAGAGGAGTTCTACAGGTGCTGTCTGAAGAGGTGAGTCTTAAGGAGGCGCTGGAAGGTGGTCAGGGACTGGGCAGTGCTGACATCTGTAGGAAGGTCAGGACTACACAGCTCTTGAGAAAAAATAACGCAAAATAGGAGCAAGCTGCCACTGTAAATGAGATGCAATGATTCTTAAGACTCTTTTTCTAACCCATATTTTTATATTTGTTATACAAATTGGTGTAACTTATATAATTAAGTTACACCCTCACCCACCCCCTACCGGAAGTTTTGATCACATGGTGTGAATGTATGACTTGCCTTTAATTTCGCTGTC
This sequence comes from Acipenser ruthenus, assembly GCF_902713425.1. Lineage (NCBI taxonomy): Eukaryota > Metazoa > Chordata > Actinopteri > Acipenseriformes > Acipenseridae > Acipenser > Acipenser ruthenus. The sequence continues at coordinate 36,320,236 of NC_081196.1, forward strand.
ATCGCAAGCTTTATGTAAAGGATGTCTATAAATCAGGTTTTGTTCAGTCAGAGACTTTAAAAAGAAATAGTGTCATGAGCAAAATTTTAATCCTCTTTGCAGTTTTACACTAAAAACTTCAAAAAGATGTGAGATGTTCTAAATCTTACAAAAATACCCAGCTAGCTTACACACATCACCATCGCTATTGAAAATTCACAGACACCTTCACAATGCTTTGAGTCTGAAATGCCTAATAAGGCTCAGTTGCAGCCTATGCAGCAAAACAGGCACAAAGGTATCTTCCAATATAAAAGCTATTTTTAGTTTTGTATTACAGTATATATAATGGTTTTTAATGGAATTGCTACATGGATTACCCCTTATAATACAACTCTAACATATTAAATGTAACACATGTCTTTCCTTAAATTCAATAAAAACATTTTTTTTTTTTTTTTTTTTTGGTAGAGTCAACTTCATTATGAAAACATTAGACACATTATGAAAACATTAGACAAAATAGATAACGTTTGTTTAAATGGAAAGATAGAGGGTTGTATTTTTCCAATGAAGAAAGTGAGTAGCATTAGAAAACTGAATATCAACACTGTTTACTGACCCAAGCGTTATGCGATGAAAAACCAAATATTAATTAAAGCAATACAATAATGTCGATAGAATGCTGATTTCAGATTACATGTAAATCAATCAGATATGAGATTAGGAATGATAACTGCTGACCACAATTTGATTAAACAAGCTTAAAAGTCAAACCAACCACAATGTGTCATTTCTGACCCAATCCTGGGAACAGCAGTGGAGCAGTCTGCATCAGATTTCATTACTTTAGACACAGGCGTAACCCTTCCTGGCAAGAAACTATGAAGTAATTCAGATAGAGCTTAGAGATAGACCACCATTTGAGACCTCCATAGGAAAGACAGGTCCCTTTCAATACAGGATGTGAGTCAGGGCTCAAAGAGCATTGCTTACTGAATAAATAAAATCATAAACAGGAGAAATTACCTTATTAATTTCTCTGTCTACACAGCTCGAGAAAAAAAATAAAGCAAAATAGAAGCAAGCTGCCAGTATAAATGAGATGCAATGTTTCTTAAGACTCCTTTTTCAAACTCCTATGTTTATATTTCTTTATACAAATGTACTCAGGATTAATAACACAATTACTTTGAAGCATTCTTTTCAACCCCCCTATGCCAGGTGACACTGATAAATCCACAAGATCTTCCACTGTGTACATCTTTCTTCATGAGATTTTATAATAATTCAGTGGTTTGTTTACAGTGCTGTGTGGTAAACCATGGTAACAACATGGTGAAGTATATCAAAGTGTGGGATATCATTATGAAACAGAGGCATTGCTTACCATTTACCAGCAAAAGCAGTGAGACCTAATTCTGCGCACTCAAACGGTGACTGTTCACCCCAGTTTACATTATTACACTGCAAACTGCATTGAACAAGCCTTGATTCGCCATGTCTAAAGTCGTAGATGTAACACTAATAAGGCTGTGAGTTACAGCCTTGGTTAGAAAACAGTAAATCACAAAGGGGCTTTCAATATAAAATCTTATGTATTTTTCTTTTTTTTATATGCCATTCTGTGCAATCAAGCAGCGGGTGTTCAACCTAGCTTAGAAGTTTATTAAACAACATGAACTGTAAATGGTCTGAATGCTCACAGAAAGTGACACAGGAGATTAAAAAACAATTGTCAGTGGCTTGGGGGTACTGAAACTCACAGCTGTTCAAGTGTTTGTAATTCAGGACATGGGATTTAGGACACAAGGACATAAGACCTTAAATCAGTACTGTCCCTGAAAATCTGGACAGCAGCCAACAATTGCCTTTGATCCTGGCACCCTGCAGTGCAAAACAAAAAAAAACTTTTTGCCTCAATTATCCTCCTTCAGGGAGATATTCTGTCATTCATTAAAGGCTTTCTGAAGTTGAAGAAAAATGTTAGAACTGGAGTTTTCAGTACAGTATGAAATAAACCCATTCTTATTCTAGTACATACTCAGCAATGTCTACTGAAGTATGGTTGGCAAGGGATATTCATGGACACCAGTCAAATATACAATGCCAACTGCTCTGTCTTGGTCAATAGGAGTTGGGGACGTGGTTGGTGTTATTTGTTTAAGGTTTCCTTTGCACAACTCTGTGTTTATTGTGGACAGGAAAGGTAGTTAGTGATTCTGACTGGTACGGTTTTATCAAAAGCACCAGTACCTGTAGTTCCTGTTTCATCTTTATTTTTTCCTAAACTCTGCATATTAGCATATTCGTATCATACCTGCCAACCTCCCTAATTCTCCCAGCAGAATTCTCAGTTTGTAAGCCCACCTGCTTCCTCCCAATGTAAAAGACTATGCAAAAGAGCTGGTCTGCAGTCGTGGCTATAGAGCTTTCACCCTCATTTCATCTTACCGATAGGGGGCAGAATCTGTAATAGCAGGTAATATAAAACTGCCCGTTACACTGACAGTGAGGAAGGCTTGTAGTAGAAATAGAATTGCATGTGTTGCTTTAGTGTTACAAATGTACATACAATAGGGTTTCTTCCTTTGACTGTGTGCTGGGGGAAATGACAGTTTGTAGCCAACGCCATGGCAACTGATGTCCCTTTGACTGCTTCTTCTACTCTTCTAGACTAAAATAATGTATATTAACAATAAAGCATTATATGATTGAGCAATAGGACAGTGAGTATCTGTGTTTAAGTTAAATCGACACAAATAGACTTATATGATACCACAGTAATATAACCAAAGCGTTTTTTGGCTCCATTTTCATCTTCCCAAGTGAATATAATTAATTATTTCAAAGGAAACAGTTTTTGTTTTGCTTTGTTTTTTAATGCACCATAAATATTTAAATTTCTCTCCAAATATTGCATTACCAGCTCCTTGTGTTTGTTCATTTCTGTTTCATGCTAACTAAAACTACAACATTCCCAGAAAAAAACATTCTGCTATTTTGCTGATTGACCTTACTGGTTGACTTAGCAATCTTGGCAAGACTCATACCAAACAAAACAAAACAAAAAAACTCATGGTGGTTTTAATCTAAATATAATCAATAGTAAATGCAGCCACTGGGGTTAATAGGTCCCAAAGTTAAAAAAAAATAAAAATAAAAACTCACTCTCACTCTCTCTCTCTCTCAAAATAATATTGTTTGAATGTGTAAAAAATATTTTCTACAGAATGAAAACTAAACTTTTTATAAGAAAACGTTTTCTTCTGAGTCAAATTGTCGATCATATTTCTAAATAAGAAAAATACAAACTTTATGCTGTTGATTAATGATTAATTAATATTGCTATGATAAATTAGTTTTGGCACTGTGTTCTTCCTTTTGAGTTTCAGGTAACTATATTTAACTGGGTGGCTTTTACACGTTTAAACTTAACTGTTATTATTAGTCTCTTGCTGGTACTGAATTATCTCTCATTCAAACAACGCAACTCTGCTCAGAAATTTGTCTTGTATAAGAATAAAATAAAGCATTGTTGCATTTTATTCTGGACTGCCCCCTCCCCCCCACACATACTTTCTCTAACCTCTATATCTAACCCATGATGGAAATAAACTGCGCATTGATATTTTGTTTAGTTCCGTTGCTATAGTGTTTTCAGAAAGTATTTAAGTTATCTAAATAAACATTGCAACGGGTGGCTTGGTGGTGGTGCGCTTTTGAGCTTAAAGGCAACAAAGGTAATTCAATCTCTATTTGTATTATACTGTATCTGTTAAAAATCTTTCTTCGCCTGGGTGGCTGTGGGCAGTTGACCAGCCTGAGCAGATGCCGAAATGACATAAAGTTCAAAGCTAATTCAGCATCTGCCCGCTGTAGCTGGGCACTTCGCTAACTGCCCGGGCATTACAGCAACTAATATATATATATATATATATATATATATATATATATATATATATATATATATATATATATATATACAGTGGCTCTCAAAAGTATTCACCCCCTTGGACTTTTCCACATTTTATTGTGTTACAACATAGAATCAAAATGGATTTAATTAGGAGTTTTTGCCACTGATCAACACAAAAAAGTCCATAATGTCAAAGTGAAAAATAAAATCTACAAATTGTTCTAAATTAATTACAAATACAAAACAGAAAATAATTGATTGCATAAGTATTCACCCACTTGAGTCAATATTTGGTAGAGGCACCTTTGGCAGCAATTACAGCCATGAGTCTATTTGGATAAGTCTCTATCAGCTTTGCACATCTGGACACTGCAATTTTTGCCCATTCTTCTTTGCAAAATTGCTCAAGCTCCGTCACGTTGGATGGGGACCTTTGATGAACAGCAATTTTCAACTCTTTCCACATATTCTTAATTAGATTGAGGTCCGGGCTTTGACTGGGCCACTCCTGTGTGGCTTTGGCTGTATGTTTGGGGTCATCGTCCTGCTGGAAGATGAATGTTCTCCCAAGTCCCAGGTCTCTTGCAGACTTCAGCAGGTTTTCCTCCAGGATTTCTCTGTACTTTGCTGCATCCATTTTGCCCTCCATCTTCACGAGCTTTCCAGGCCCTGACACAGAGAAGCATCCCCATAGCATGATGCTGCCACCACCATGCTTCACGGTAGGGATGGTGTTCTCAGAATGATGTGCGGTGTTAGGCTTGTGCCAAACATAGCGCTTAGCGTTGAGGCCAAAAAGTTATATTTTGGTCTCATCAGACCATAGAATCTTCTTCCACTTGGTCTCAGAGTCTCCAACATGCCTTCTGGCAAACTCTAGCCGAGTTTTTTTTCAACAATGGCTTTCTTTTTGCCACTCTCCCATAAAGGCCAGTTTTGTGAAGCACCCGTATGCACAGTGTCTCCCAGCTCAGCCGTGGAAGACTGTAACTCCTTTAGAGTTGCCATAGGCCTCTTGGTGGCCTCCCTGACTAGTCCCCTTCTCGCCCGGATACTTAGTTTTTGAGGACAGCCTGTTCTAGACAGATTCACAGTTGTGCCATATTCTCTCCATTTCTTAATAATGGACTTTACTGTGCTCCGGGGGATATTCAATGCCTTGGAAATGTTCTTATATCCTCTCTTATATGCTTTTGAAGAACCTTATTCCGGATTTGCTTTGAATGTTCCTTCGTCTTCATGATGTAGTTTTTTTTTTTGTTTTTTTTTTTATAAATTTAGTCGTTGCCAATTATTTTTATTATTTTCTCCCAATTTGGAATGGAGAATTATTTTATTATGCTCAGCTCACCGCTACCACCCCTGCGCTGACTCGAGAGGGCGAAGACGAACACACTGTCCTACGAAGCGTGTGTCGTCAGCCGACCGCTTTTTTCACACTGCGGACTCACCATGCAGCCACCCAAGAGCTACAGCGTCAGAGGACAACGCAGCTCTCGGTCAGCTTACAGGCAAGTCCGCAGGCGCCCGGCCAGACTACAGGGGTCGCTGGTGCGTGGTGAGCCAAGGACCCCATGGCCGACCTAACCCTCCCTCCCCCCAGGTGACACTCGGCCAATTGAGCGCCGCCCCCTGGGAGCTCCCGTCCTCGGTCAACAAAGGAATAGCCTGGACTCGAACTCGCGACGTCCAGACTATAAGGCGCATCCGGCACTCTACGCAAGTGCTTTTACTGGATGCGCCACTCGGGAGCCTCGTCATGATGTAGTTTTTGTTAGGAAATGTACTAACCAACTGTGGGACCTCCCAGAGACAGGTGTATTTAACCTGAAATCATGTGAAACACCTTAATTGTACACAGATGGACTCCATTCAACTAATTATGTGACTTCTAAAGACAATTGGTTGCACCAGAGCTTATTTAGGTGTGTGATAGCAAAGGGGGTGAATACTTATGCAATCAAGTATTTTCTGTTTTATATTTGTAATTAATTTAGAACAATTTGTAGATTTTATTTTTCACTTTGACATTATTTTGAGTCCAAGGGGGGTGAATACTTTTGAGAGCTACTGTAGATATATATATATATATATATATATATATATATATATATATATATATATATATATATATATATAAATAAATTCTCAGAGAAACAGTAACTCTGCTGGGCTCAACAGAGAAAAAGAGACTTCTTGTATTCCCACTCTGTAGCCCACGACCTTCAAGAAAGAAAAAAAAAAGAAAATGTGACTATGAATCAGCTGCATTGATAAAGAAGATAAGGCCTTCCAGGACAACAGAGAAGCTTTGTGGGAACTACTGGGTTTACCGATCCAAAACGCAGAGCAAAACAAAAAAAAGAAAGAAAGAAATACAGTCGGAACAAAAAAATCAAGGTCATCATTATGCCTGCTCTCCCTTGAAACAGCATTCTTTCAACATGAATACCATATCTGGAATAGCTGAGACGCCTCCGCCAACTGCTTTACACTACACTTTAATCCAAACAGCTTTCAGGAGAAAGGCAATACTGGCAAATTCTCATCACCCTGAAATGCTTCTTCCTCTCCATATCCCCCAGAACAAGTGAAAACCAACAGCCTATTTTGGTCTTTATATGTACTGCCTATTACGTAACCTTGAGAATACAAAACTCCTAAATTACTTTTGTCTTCTGTATGAGCATTACTAACTTACTGAAGTTTTCAGTATTGGTGTTTGTTGCCTAAACCCAGTATTCGTTTTAAAGATTGTATTTCGTAGGATTGCATTAGCAATTGCCTTCAAATTATAAATGGGAGCTACACATAGGAGATTTTACAGTACATGAAGGGTTTATATAACCCAGAAAATATGAAGTCACTACCTCAAATGGTTTCTGCGATATGAAGCACAGATTCCGGTGTTTGCTAGTATCCACCACTTCACCGTACAGGGTTATTTCGGGCAGCCATTTATATCGGACAAACCGCTTTTGCCATTTGCCATTCCCATTGATTTCAATGACAAAGGCATCATTTATACCACGTTAAGAACACCGTATATTTCGGAAAACTCAGCTGCTTGGATCTCGTTATGTGCCATTCACATAGATTTAATTAACAAACGCACTGCTTTATACCGTAGTAATCACTCTTACTAATCCACCAATCAGCTATTTTCACCTTGTTACCATGCCATTCACATAGATTTCAAAACAAAAAGCAGTACTTTACTGTAGTAAAAGCTTGACAGATCGATCAATCAGCTGTTTGCACCTCGTTACTGAGCGATTACCCCTGTACTGTACCTCGGCTATTTAATCCCTGTACGTAGTGTCAGGTTTACAGTTTGAAAAAACAGCACTGACTACAACAGCAAACGGCTGGAAAGAGAAAAGCGATGCGCATCAGCACGAAAATGCTGTGCGCTTGCTAAAGCATGCTTAGAACTGTCAGTCAGCAAACAATGCAACGTGGCTTCAAAAAGCTGGGATTTCTGTAGTTGAGGAGGAGAGTGCTGATGAAAATACAACCGAAACTAAAACTCTGACACCAGAGGGGATGTCAGAGGAAGAATTCTCAGCTGTGTCACCTTGGCGACCAGGACGCTCTGCCTGAAACAGACACGTTAACACAAACACGCCCGTTCTAAGCAGTGGCGACTGTATAAAATAACTTACACAAAAGGGTTAATTTTTCTTGTACGATACCCACGATCAGACTGAACCAACAGTATCACAGAAAGTGTATGAAGCCAATATCTCTAACGGTTAGGTCTTTATCATCCAGAAAGTAAATCACATGATCATCTTAAGTCACAGGTCAAGGGTGCCGTTAGGGTTTCCATAACCCTGAAAATAGGAAAGTTGCAAGCAGAAAAAGATTTAGAAGATATTAGCAGTAGTATTAGCAGAAGTGTATTTGAAAATGTAGGCAAACAGGGATGCGTAATTACCAATCTTTTGCATGTGGGTGTTGGAGAGGGAACATAAAAACTGAGGGAAGGGGACCCTTTTTGACTGCTACAGAGCAAAATCGATTTCAGGTAATCATTTCTTAATTACTTTTTCTAGGACTATATTCTTTTAACACTTGATTGAGAGTATCAACCTTGAGTTACCACAGGACTGAATGATAAGTGCTTTAATGTTTAGAGCTTTTGTGTAAAAATAGCTAAAAAAAAAGAGTTTGTACACATATCTTGGAATCTTATTATTTCAAATGTGTCAGTATGAGAGGGCCTTGACACAAACGTTGATACATAATATAGGTATTTACAGCATCTAATGTATTCCTACTGGTTAGAAAACATGGATTTTCAACATTAGAAACTCCAGGCTTGAAAAACAAACAAGAAAACAAACAACCAAAAATAATTTGAACTGAACAATACAATTCCCATTACAGTACTTCATAACTGTGTCCTTAGCTGTCTAATAATCTTGATTTAGAAACTGAAACAATATAAAATACAAATTTGCCTGAAGGTATAAAAATGATTTACTCGCCTTAGAAATTTCTAGTGCAATATTATTTATTTGCAGCGTGGCTTTCTACTTCCTAATCATGCTACAGATATTTCAGCTGGAACTGTACATTGTACAGTCTACATGCTGCAGAACGCTGATTTGGAGGGTTGTCAGAACCAGCCATGTTTTTTCCTTAAATCTGTGCACCTAATGTATTCACAAGTCCAAAACCGTAACAATATTATTGATGTTACTAGTTGTTTCTTGGAGTCTACACTGAATTTATTAATTCAGTGTAGACATTAATCAAAGTTTGTGACACAGAGCAAGAATCAAAACTCCCAGCTAAATAGTTGAACAAGAACCTTTTTTTATTTTTTAAATACCACAAATAAACCACCCAATCTCAAAAACAGTGTTAAGATCCTACTGGGAAGCTTACAGTAGTTAAGGTCTTTAAACAGTAACAAACAACACAGGCACACTTTTGAGACATTAAATTAACCTTATTTATGGTTTACTTGCAGTATGTTGTAATTTTAACAATACTTGAAAAGGAACTTGATAAATCTAGCTCTTTTATTATAGCTTATAGTGTTAACAGAAGGCTTATTATTTATTACATTTTTATTTACTTCACAATATACCTCATGCACATTTAAAAGCGCTATACATATTTGAAACTGATTTGTGCTCTATACAAAACTCAATTGCCTCTGCAATACAAATGTTCAATTTGCAGTATAACTTGTGTAGTTTCAGGTCAGATTAGTATTAAATGTACCGGCTTTATAGTCCATTAGGCGTTAAGAGTATGCAATTTTTGTTTTATCCACTACATGCATTATGAACTTCTTTTTAATAAATAATGTATGAGGAGACTGCATTTGTATAAGTACTAAGAGTCGGTAAACATTACTCAGCTCTCAATGTACTGTGTTAAAGTGACCGTATTCTAATGGTGCTGGTTACCTTATCTCATCAAAAACAAACAGAAATATTTGCAATTATTGATTGGTTGTTTATTTATTTATTTATTTATTTATGTTAAGCCTGAATTTAAAAAAAAATATGAACATGGGGAAAAAAACTAATTTATATGAATGACAGCAACTGCTTTTCCAACTAGTTTTAATTTAAATGGTTTTCTGTTAAAGTAAATTGAAACCACTTTGCTGATTCGTAAAAATATATATATACAGCTCTGGAAAAAATTAAGAGACCACTGCAAAATTATCAGTTTCTCTGGTTTTACTATTTATAGGTATGTGTTTGGGTAAAATGAACATTTTTGTTTTATTCTATAAACTGCTGACAACATTTCTCCCAAATTCCAAATAAAAATATTGTCATTTAGAGCATTTATTTGCAGAAAATGACAACTGGTCAAAATAACAAAAAAGATGCAGTGTTGTCAGACCTCGAATAATGCAAAGAAAATAAGTTCATATTCATTTTTAAACAACACAATACTAATGTTTTAACTTAGGAAGAGTTCAGAAATCAGTATTTGGTGGAATAACCCTGATTTTCAAGCACAGCTTTCATGCGTCTTGGCATGCTCTCCACCAGTCTTTCACATTGATGTTGGGTGACTTTATGCCACTCCTGGCGCAAAAATTCAAGCAGCTCGGCTTTGTTTGATGGCTTGTGACCATCCATCTTCCTCTTGATCACATTCCAGAGGTTTTCAATGGGGTTCAGGTCTGGAGATTGGGCTGGCCATGACATGGTCTTGATCTGGTGGTCCTCCATCCACACCTTGATTGACCTGGCTGTGTGGCATGGAGCATTGTCCTGCTGGAAAAACCAATCCTCAGAGTTGGGGAACATTGTCAGAGCAGAAGGAAGCAAGTTTTCTTCCAGGACAACCTTGTACTTGGCTTGATTCATGCGTCCTTCACAAAGACAAAACTGCCCGATTCCAGCCTTGCTGAAGCACCCCCAGATGAGTCCAATTTTCAGCTGTGCCCAACACCTGGTCGTCTAATGGTTAGACGGAGACCTGGAGAGGCCTACAAGCCACAGTGTCTCGCACCCACTGTGAAATGTGGTGGAGAATCGGTGATGATCTGGGGGTGCTTCAGCAAGACTGGAATCGGGCAGCTTTGGCATGAATCAAGCCAAGTACAAGGTTGTCCTGGAAGAAAACTTGCAAGCTGTGCTATAAAATCAGGGTTATTCCACCAAATATTGATTTCTGAACTCTTCCTAAGTTAAAAGATTAGTATTGTGTTGTTTAAAAATGAATATGAACTTATTTTCTTTGCATTATTCGAGGTCTGACAACACTGCATCTTTTTTGTTATTTTGACCAGTTGTCATTTTCTGCAAATAAATGCTCTAAATGACAATATTTTTATTTGGAATTTGGGAGAAATGTTGTCAGCAGTTTATAGAATAAAACAAAAATGTTCATTTTACCCAAACACATACCTATAAATAGTAAAACCAGAGAAACTGATAATTTTGCAGTGGTCTCTTAATTTTTTCCAGAGCTATATATATATATATATTTCTTTTTTCAATTTTATTTTCTTTTTTCAAGAATGATAAGCATGTATAAGAAAAATGAAGAGTCTTCAAAGACTGAAGTGAAACTGCTTCCTTCACAACACACAAAAAAACTTTCAGATAATTTAAAAGACTCAACTTGAATGAGGAGGGTTCCCCATGGAAATAGCCTTGGCTTTTCCTTTCAACCCCTGTACCCTGTATACTATCAATCACAGCTCTGGTTAGACTTAATCCACTGTTTACACCACCCAAGCCTTAATGAAACAAGGTTTTATATTAGGGTGTGTCATCAAGGATATGGTTAAGTGCATCAAAAAAAAAAGGGGGCACATTCCTCTGCTGTCACTAGCATCAGTGAACAATAGTTCTTAAGCACCATTGATTTCTTTTTAAAATGGCCATACCTATATATGAAAAAAGCTAGAGAGAACTTGCTTTGGATGGCAATGTATTTTCCACATATATCAAAAGCACAGTAATAAAAAGGAAATGGAAATGAATTCTTTAGATCTAGTTTAGATACAATAGATCAACACCTCGCCGCAAAGCTTTGTAGTGTGATACATTTGAACTATAACTTATTACTGGCATTATACAGCACAGGAGTCCAAGATAGAAACAATACAACATTATAGTTATCATGTAACTTAAAGGTAGAAACTACAGGTACTGTTATATTAGTCATTCACAACAAAATATGACAAGTGATAGGAGGCAAAAATATCTATTTCTTTTATAAGAAATAACTTTGTTGTACCAACAACTTAATTGCAGTAATTTAACATTGCACAATAAAGATTGTTAGTTTTGTTTAAGACAATATTGTAAAGCTTAAAACATGCATTTCAAATTTCTGTTTTTCTATAACATTGATGAATTACAGTAGCAGTTCCTATAACCCGCAACATTAGAGTTTAGAAGTCTCTCCTACTTTACTGTGGTCATACTTACACAATTCTTCCACATCTTCCTCACAACAAAGCATTTGCAAAAGGAAGAGCTTGGATACAGTCCAAAATAAAAAAAAAACACAGCAAAACAGATTTTTAAATGGCTTCAGTGTGTTATAGGATATGGTACAATGGCTTTTGTTTCTTCACCAGTGCCGAATACCAAAGTCAGTTGTAGTTGTAAAAACTCCACCTCAGGTTCCCTTATATCTTCTCGGCAAAGTTAATCTTTGAATGAGGATCGCAGTACAAGGGCAGGATTGATCCTAGTTTCCAATGAGCTGAAAAAGCACTGATGCCAGATACTGTAGAGGCCTCTAGATGTTTTGAATTCCAGGCCCCGCGCAGAAGCAATAACCAACCAGCAGCAGGACAGCCCATGGGCTGTACATATAAGCCCCTGCTTTCAAGCTAGACATATGGAATAGATTTGAATTATACACAACAGCTTCCTTGGAGTTTGAACATTCAACAGCTCTTTCCACATTAAAAATGCCGTTGTTTACTTCAAAGAGCACTCAGGGTGCAAAAATCATTGCAACTAGTTTGTAGTATGACTCGAGAAGGTTGTCTCTCAGCAAGAAAATGTACTTGCATTGCAATGCACTGCTGGTCAAGGCAAGAATAAAATCAAATCAAATTGCATTTATATAGCACCTTTCATACAAAAAGTATCTCAAAGCAAAGAATCACAATAGAATATATTTGTATAAGGATCCCAGACACAAAACAGCCAACAATTAGACCTTTAAAAAACAGTACAATAAAGAATATGATGAAAAGAGCAATTAAAAAAATGTGGCTTTAAATTGTTAAAAAAAAAAAAAAAAAAAAGTTTGGCTCAATAAAACAATAAAAAGAATTTAAAACAAAAAAAATTAAGAAGATTTGAATTAAAAAAAAGGTCCAAACAAAAACGCAGTTTAGAATGTAAAATAGAAAAACTAAGATAGCTAATTTATAAAAATATGTTTTCAGTCTTGGCTTAAAAACAGTACGAGTCCCAGCTTCCCTGACAGAAGAAAGCAGAGCATTCCATAATTTAGGAGCTAACAAGAAAAGGCCCTTCCTCCCATGGTTCTTTTTTTTATTTACCCTGGAATAATCAGCAGCCCTGCATCCTGTGATCCAAGAATGCGGTCAGGAATATACAGGGCCAATAATTCCTGTAAGTAACTGGTTGCTAATCCATTCAGGGTCTTAGAAGTTAAAAGCAAAATCTAACTCATTCTAAACTCAGAGAGCTAGTGCAAAGAGGACAAAACAGGAGTAATATTAACTTTTTATGGTTTTAGTCAGAATTCTAGCGGCAGTGTTCTCAATGAGCTATAATACCAGAGAAAAGTGCATTACAATAATCAGTTCTAGATGAAACAAAGGCATGCATTAGTCTTTCAGGTACAGAAATAATAGGTCTGAGTTTAGCTATATTTCTCATTTCCAGTTTGACTTCTAATGAGAGACTGCTCAAGTATAACTGAAGTAATCCTATTTTTGTTAGTTGGTTCTGAGAGCCCACAAGCATAACCTGTTTTGTCAGGATTTAACATTCAAAAATTCTGAGACATCCAACATTTGATATCTGCAAGGAAAACAGCTTATATCATCAGCGTAACAATGGAAGTTCACCCCATGTTGGCGGATAGTCACCTAAAGGTAACATAATGAAAATAACAAAGGACCTGTCTAACAAATTACAGTATCACCCTGCACTAATTCCGGTGGTTAAAGAAAAGGGCTTGTAACCAGGTGGTCCCCAGGTCAAATCCCAGCTCACTCAATAACTCACTGCGTGACCTTGAGCAAGTCACTTGACCTCCTTGAGCTCCGTCTTTCGGGTGAGACATTGCTGTAAATGGCTCTGCAGCTGATGCATAGTTCACACACCCTAGTCCCTGTAAGTTGCCTTGGATAAATGCGTCTGCTAAATAAACAGACAATAAGAATTGCAGTGTGTTATAGCCAGTTAATATAGGCCATCCTCAAACAAATACTGGGACCACTGGGCAGCAGTGTGGAGTAGTGGTTAGGGCTCTGGACTCTTGACCGGAGGGTTGTGGGTTCAGTCCCAGGTGGGGGACACTGCTGCTGTACCCTTGAGCAAGGTACTTTACCTAGATTGCTCCAGTAAAAACCCAACTGTATAAATGGGTAATTGTAAGTAAAAATAATGTGTAAAAAAAATGTAATTGTATGTAAAAATAATGTGATATCTTACAACAATTGTAAGTTGCCCTAGATAAGGGTGTCTGCTAAGAAATACATAAAATAATATCAGGAAAGCATTAGAAAAGCATTTGGGACAGATTTATTAGGGTCTTTACACTTTGCAAGTAAAACAAAAATGTGAATCGTGAAAAATAAACAAATACAAAAGCAGTAAACAATTTGCTTCGTAACATTAACAGTTCTATTTTTCTTTTGCAACAAGTATTGACATAGTATTGGTACACAGAGTGGGTAGTATTGGCCTTTCCAAGAGCCTTTTCAGCAAGATGCTGATGTGAGTTAACTGCACATACTTTTCAGTAAATACGGTACATACAACTTATATAGTTGCACAACGAAAAATACTTTTTGACTAAAGCTTACAATAGTATAATATATTCTCATAGTCATGAAACAGATTATTCCAAAAGGCACAACTACTTTGCACGAGCTACCCCTTGATCCACGGGAGTAGGTTAGGATGCAGTACAATCAACCTAGCTCCACACAAGTGACATATTCTCCATCCAGATCACCTAATGCATTACCATGAGTAAGAGACTCCACAAATAAAAACAGTTTGATATGATTGATGATTATGACTATATGATTTGTAAGTTTGTTTCAATGAAAGTTAAAGTTTCCCTCAGGATGGTGAGTTGATCTCACCAAAACAACGAGTTCTGTTAGCACTCACTGGTTATTCCTTCATAAGGTGCCTAATAACTCAAGGTAACCTAATAAATATATATATATATATATATATATATATATATATATATATATATATATTATAGATAGACAGGCAGAAAACATTTTTGTTTCAGTTATATTAAAGTTGTTTAATGTGGGTATATTAAAGTGCTTAGTGATGCAAAAAATTAGCCTTTGGCAAAAAAATGTAATCTTTTCTTTTTTTACCTAACAAGCCTTTTTTCTAAGATAAGATAAAGGCAATCTTATCACTGCTTATCCTCTAGAAGCAAATTCTTCAGTTGCATCCTTGACAAATGACTCAGGGGTACTGACACCTACTGTCTTTTGAGACACATTCAATCTCAAAACATTTTGATACCAATTAACGACTTTAGTTAATTAATTGTATCCTTATCAAGTAACTCACAGGTGTTGACGCTAAGGGTGTTTTTAGACAGCTTCAGCTGAGTTGCATGCAGTGCTGTACATGTTTCCACATTGATTTCCCTGCCTACCAGCTGCTTTTTCTGGTCTTAGAATAATGGACAAAGAACCAGAATTCCTGCCATTTTCTGTGCAGTACAATATATATTAGGTACATTATATGACTTAGTGCTAGGATATTTAGATATTTTTTAATAAAAGCATCTAATTAGGCAGTATACTAGGATACTGATAGATAAATAATAAATGTCAAAGAAGCATTCCCAAAAGAAAGAAGCTACAGGAATAGCTGAGGAATAGCTATATATATATACCTGTATATATTTTGCCACTGAGTTTAATGAGGATCCAGAAATAAAGTCAGCATTTCTTTTCTTTACTAAAGCACCCCTCTGAAAAAATTCACAAAAGGATAGAAAACAAGCAATAGCTTTTCCAATATTGTATATATTACTTCAATTCGCTAAATGGTGTCAGAAAAATATGCAACTCGGGGGAAGGAGGCGAGCAACCCATTTTGTACAGTATCAGTTAAAAAAAATAGGCTCCTCATCTTCAGATGCAAGTAAGCTACGCTATAAAAAGTCTCAGATTGAGGGTCACCTACTAAAAGCATTTCTGTTTGGTCATGCAGTCACAGTTTGAATCCTGTTTATAGCAAGTGGCTGTGTACCCAATTAGCTAAATGGGGATAGTTCGCCTCATCACGCTTCAACAACCACAACTGATCAGATGGCAACAAGTGCAGGCGGAGGCTTTCCAGGCTGGGTCCTTGCCGTTAGAATTCAGTAAGTTGGTAACATGTGTTCCTTAAGTTCTTCGGGTAAAAAAAGATGATTGTTCCTGTGTGAAAGTTGAACATGAGTTGGAGGGCAGAGAGGAACAAAGCAAAAATGGAAAAAAACTTTTGGCTTTAATGTTACAGTGAGTACTTGTCTTTTTTTATCTACATTTTATTATTGTATTTGACTCATTGACATTTCCAGTTGGGTCTATTTGTATTTTGCAACCAGCATTTGTAGGTCAAAGGTATGTGTTTTGTTGTTTTATTTCTGTTAAATCTGGAACAGAAAGAACATGGCAAAGCAATCATTCAAAAGTGACTTGTATTCACTGCTATGCTGTATGTACAGAACCATAGGGATGACACCTTGTTCAGTGAACCAGTTCATTGTAGACGCTTGCTCTTTAGCTTTGTGGGAGTGTAGGCATAACAAGGGTAAGAAGAATAAAATATATCTTCTCGGCTTTAGCTAACAATTGAGACTAATGAGGGCCCTTCACCTCAGCCACAAGGGGGAAAAAGCTACAGAGCACACCAGGGCCATGGCACATTGAACAAGTGGCCTTGAAGAGATCTTTTTTTTTTTTTTTAAATCCTTGGGACCTAATTACACGCAAAAAGCATAGTGCATCAAATAAACAAGGGATTTTGACCTAATTAAATAAGAGAACAGTACAAAAAGCTTAACAGTGAAAGGATAGATTATATATATATATATATATATATATATATATATATATATATATATATATATATATATATATATATATATATATAGTCCATCGCACATCCACTCGTCATATATCCGCCATAACTGTTTATCCGCCACAATCATGCATTTCAGCAACGTTAGTTTATTATTCAACAGAGAAGATTAGTACAGGGATTGTGGATCCCACCAAAGTTTTCGTACACTGTGTTGTATGTGCGCTACCATTGCTGGTAGTGTCACATGAGCTGTTCAGTGCATTGATATGTAAATAAATCCCATTTGCGTAACAACTTAAACCTCCGTCTATCTCCTGCCTGTCACTCTCAGTGAATGCATGCACTCACATGGCAGGTGGCTACTGTCACAAGCATTAATACCCTATTTCGTTCTAAACAAGGGATTTAGGGGAGCTCCCTAATAAAAGATGAATCTCAAAACAATAATTGTGTGAATATAGTAATTTTTACAGCTGTGTATAATGGTATTTAAAACAGGATTCATTCATCCCACTTTTTACATATCCGCCCTTACTCTGGTCCCATCGCAGTCGGATTTACAGATTACTGTATATATTATATATTGTAATGTAGCCTCTATGTAGTCGGCTTGTTTGCCCTTTAAAACATAGACCCAGACACAAGAATTGCACTATGAAGCACTTTCGTGCACTTTTACAAAAGAAAATAAACAAAACAAAAGCCTAGCTCAAACATAGAGCCTAACTTCTCTTCAACAGTCGCTAACTATCAGACTAGATTTCTAAGCCATTTATCAGTGACAAACACTTTACACAATTCCTTCCTTCCTTCCTTCCTTCCTTCCTTCCTTCCTTCCTTCCTTCCTTCCTTCCTTCCTTCCTTCCTTCCTTCCTTCCTTCCAAACAGCACTTCTCTACATAAACCAGCTCCTTGGTGATCTCCCCCTAATGGAGCTGGAAGCTCTCTTTTATAGTTTGTGGCTGTTGCCAATCAACACCAATTACCTCATTTGGGAAGAGCCACATTCTCATATGTTTTTGGCAGGGAGAGGAATTAACCCCGTCCCTGCCAACCACCACCAAAACACAAACATCACCCAAAGTATTTACATACATAGCCCTTGCTCTGTTACTATATATATATATATATATATACATACAGAGCATCAAAATAAAATAAAATAATCACTCAATCATTCATCCTTGACCATGACATGCTTCAGTGATGCACTTAATCACCTGATTACTGAGACAGTTGATTGGACACTGGATATGGAGTGCTTTCAGCTGTTTATTTTATTATGTATGTCTTAGCAGACCCCTTATCCAGGGTGACTTACAATTGTTACAAGATATCACATTATTTTTACATACAATTACCCATTTATACAGTTGTTTTTTTTTTTTACTGCAGCAGTCTAGGAGAAGTACCTTGCTCAAGGGTACAGCGGCAGTGTCCCCCACCTGGGATTGAACCCACAACCCTCCAGTCAGGAGTCCAAAACCCTAACCACTACTCCACACGCAAGCTTGAATAAAAGCAATAAAGAAAATCACAGAAAAAAAACAATATGCCACGTCAGTCAAGCGAGCAGAGTCTTCGTGCAATCGGCATGTTGGAAGCTGGACTAGGGCAGCGTGCTGTGGCTCGCCGTTTTGGGTGCTCACAGCCAGCAATTTCAAACCTGGCGAGAACTGGGAGACCAAGAGTCACAACACCTGCCCAAGATCAACAGATCATTTTGCAGCATCTTCGTCATGTCAATTGTTAATCAGCACAATAAAACAGAGTTTGTCATTTTTCGATAATATCTAGTGAATGTCATCCAAATATAAGTGATAAGTTTCTTTTGATGATCAATATAGTATATATATATATATATATATATATATATATCTATATATATATATATATATATATATATATCTATATCTATATATATATATATATATATATATATATCTATATATATATATATATATATATATATATATATATATATATATATATATATATATATATATAAAATCGTTCCCAATTGGAAAATAGTGAAATTTCTCTAGTGTCTGTATTGCCCTTCTAGTACTTCTATTAGTCAATTATATATTGGACACCTTCCCAAAGGGGTTGATGGTAGGACTACACATTCCTTTAGTGTATATAACTTTGTATCTGATTAGATCTGAGCAGCAACATTGCTATAGTGCTTTACCTTGAATTGGAAAATAAAAGATGCACTGTACAGTATGTGTGCGGTGCACCAACTGATGAAAACAACCTAGAAACTTGTTTTACATCATAGCAACTCATAATGTGATTAATGGAATATTTCACTATTTTAAGACACAGTCTACTGTGCCAATAATTAATGAAATAAATAACTTCCACACTGGGGACTCTTTATGGTGCCTAATAAAGACACTTGTATATTCACATGTTGGCCAAAGGTGGATTTATTAGTGTTCAAATAATTAGCTTGTAAATGCCATTGAGCCGGCACTGAAATACCACAGCCTGAATTTTGTCCATCACAGTAAGTCCAGCTCTCATTAATTATGAAATATCAAGTGATATCCAGAAACTGATCAAGAGAGATCAGGATTTAATTAAAATGTTTGTAATTAAATATTCAGGGAGAAAACAATGAAACTGCTTTGGTATTGTGCACAAGGTTTTATTTTCACAATAAAGTCACATTAATGCTTTTTTTTCCCCACTCTCTCTTCCTGATACATGACTATTATGTGCCAACCGCTTCATCAGTTGCTGGTGTTGCACAGCACACAAAACAACTAAAACGTCCAGAGCCTGGAAATACAAACCAAAATGTAATTCACACATTCTGTAAAGGAATGTATGCACGTGGATGATGTTACAATATGACATTTTCAGTTATCGATTACAGCTAACAATTATCACAATAATCCCAACATTATTTTCAAGTTGTGATGGCCATTGAGTCGGCTTTTCACGAGTTTTAATGATAATCTCACTTTTTAAATGATTTTCAAATAAAAATAAATTCTGCATTTTTTCCACAGATTAAGTTTATATGTGCTATATGAAAAATAAATCCTGGAAGAAAGTGTCAGCAAACAAGACACAAAGGTCAATGTTAACGATGTAAGGATGCTGTGTTCATTTCAATACAGTGAGGGAGTAAGCTAAAGTAAAACTATTAGTCTCTTCACACAATAGAAGGATGACTGAATTAAGGCACGTTTCCCTCCTTTCCCAATAAAATCATAAGGAACTTATTTGACAACCCTCCCAGCATCGTTTTCTGGAAAAAATTGTAACAATTCAAGGCTGTCAGAAATACTTCTTTTACCACACTTTTTTTTTCTGAAACCGTTTGGTAAAAAAACAAACAAACAAAAAAAAAACCTTTGGAAGAGACTTTCATGGATGTAGAGAGAGAAAAATTAAGTTTCTAAAAAATAAAAAAAATATATACATCACACACTTTTTATGTGATGCATGTCATCATGGCTCATTACTTTCAGGCTGGCAGTCATTGAACCATGAATAACAGTGCTGTTGTTATGTGCTAATTTGTATGTAAAATAAGATTTCCTATCTTATACAGTGTCATTCAAAAACAGAGAAATCTCAATTTGGACAAAATACTTATTATTACTTTAACACATGTACACAGATGGTGCTATTTAACACTAATGCTACCAATTTCCCTGTGCACAATAAAGGCTGGCTCAGATTCCTTATCCTATTCATAAATAATGTGCGATCAGCATGCATTGAAACCACAGGATTGAGATTGACTTTCTTCATGATCGTGCATTATTAAGCTAGTGTAAATATAGTACTTGTTAAATATTGGGAGAAAACTGTGAGGTATACAATTGTTTAATTGAACCAATCAAGTCGGGTGTTCAATCGAATAATCAAGGACCTGGTTGGAACAAGGTCCTTGATCAGCATGAGCTGTAAGAGTATTGAATGAAGCTCCAGTATGTTAACCCTTTAATGTACTGGAGCTGTGTGTATTCCTGGACTGGGCTGCACCAGCTGTGCCTAAGTCAATTCATGTTAGAACATAAAGTCTCTACTAAGTCCTTAGTTGTTACTAGTTAGTTTATAACTAAGCGTTCTCTAATTTCAGTCGCACCACATGTACTTAAGACAATACTTTGTTAGTTTATCACAAAGAGCGGTTCATACTAAGTTGGTGATGTCATCGCTGCTTGGTAGCCAATTATGATATTTCAGAGGGCTTGGTCAGTGATACAGATCGAAACTCCTACTGAACACGTATGGACAGGACCTTTAAACTGTCGAAAATAATTTCATGGGAATGTTAACTGATTAAAATTAAATTAGTGCCTTTTTGTGAATCTGGATGCTGAGAGGGCAAACTTTTTTGTTCTTACTTCATATCTTAAACCTTCACTTCTGACAGGCAAGCTGACAAGATAGTCGTGACAGACAGAAGACATTACAACATATTCTTGAATCAGCTGTCTAACATGAATTGACTTAGGCACAGCTGGTGCAGCCCAGTCCAGGAATACACACAGCTCCATATTAAAATGTAGTATAATGAAGTACAGTGCAGCTCTAATGCATACATTACATTCTTTATTGAAACATAAATGCTTTTTTAGGCGGCTCAGAAAAAGTTTTAGCTTCTTGACAATTCAGAAAAAGAAAAAAAAAAATACAAACTTAAAATCCTGTCCTAAATTTCTTCATAATTGGTGATATCTACTGCTTGATTTAACATGCAGGTCAATTTTGTACTGCACACGATCAATCTGAGAATGGAGGTCATATTTTTTATTTTTTTTTCCTTTTCATTGGATGCAGTCTGTATTGGTAGACGCTCTGCACCATTAACTTGCTGCAAAACAAACAAATGAAGAATCATGTATGTTTCAGTAGGCACTGCATGTCAACACTCAATATTGTTTTTACACCGTTACCCTAAGTATTTGAGGTCAACGGTTGTATTTGGTTTTGACCTCCATCATATTGCACAGAAAAAAAGTGCTTACGAAGCTGAAATCAAAGTAATTCTAAGACCCTGGGGACTATGTACTAAGAGCCGACAAGCGCAAGTAGCTGTGAGTATGTATTTCATTTGCAAGTGCGCATCTCAAAAGTTGCGGAGTGTTGAAAACTGCACCTATGCTCTGAATGTGCGCTGGTATATTTAAATGAAGTGAATGTGCTGTGCATCAAAACAGTGTAGGCTCTGGATTTGACTGAAGGGGGAATTGTGTGGCTGCTAAATTGTGTGGCTCTCTATCATATTGTGCGGTTGTGTTTTAACCACTAAAATCCTATAAAACAACTATTGAAAAATGAAACAAATTATACAAAACAGAAGTGTCGTCACTAGTGACTACTGGGCTGATTTTTTCTTTGTCACTGTCAAAAAACATTTGTAATTGACGAGAGTGACGAGCGACAGAGAAAACATTGACCACATTACAATAAAATATACAATTTATTTTTAATATGGCCCATAAATGAATTAAGCCACACAAATGTAGGCACTGAGTCACATTTTTTTCCCCCAAAGGCATGTGTTTAAAACAAAATTAAATATGTATATACAGTATACTACTGATGTATGCATTCTTGGTATTAACAAGATATCTCATTAAAGGCCATGACATATGGCATTTTTATGTTATTGCCACATCTGCCCATGACAAAAATACCATACGTCATGGCTTCCATTAACCTATCTCTGTCTGAAGAACACTTTTTTATAGCCCCGTCACATCATTTACTGCAAGTCCTGCATGCGCATTTTTTGAGATGTACTGGGTATTTCCCTTTCATACACATGTCGCAATTTTGCGCATGCGGAAAACATTTTTGCGCATGCACAACTCTTAGTACATAGGCCCCTGTGTGTGCAAGTGAAAAATCATGGAGAAAATAATAGGATCATTACACTTCAGTAGTATTTACAGGAGGCTGTGTGGTCCAGTGGTTAAAGAAAAGGGCTTGTAACCAGTAAGTCCCCGGTTCAAATCCTGGCTCACTCACTGAATCACTGTGTGACCCTGAGCAAGTCACTTAACCTCCTTGTCCTCTGTCTGTTGAGTGAGATGTGACTCTGCAGCTGATGCATAGTTCACACACCCTAGTCTCTGTTTTCCAAAGTGCTGTTTGTAGACTGAAAAAAAGACAGATATAATGCATGTTAGCTTGTCTACGGTATAAATGCTAGGATTGCACGTGTATCTCTCAATACGTCTGAGGACATGGAAATAAAATTAGTTAGTGTCTATATCACACCTTGCTTCAGGTTTTGCAATATATCCAAGAGAACATACAGTACATTCATTATGGAAAATTGATAGTTCTGAACTATTTACAGCAGCCACCATAAACGTATTCAAATCTAATCTAGGAATCTTGGCTCCAAGTCCACTACATCTCATTTAAGGAACACCAATCTCTTTACAGGTCTTCTCTCTGTCTTGCCCAAACCATCTACTTTTATCCCTGATCACCTCAAACAAAGGGAATCCAGCTTTCCTGTTTCAGACGATTAATAATATATTACACCCTGCATGTAATTCTGCTTCAGTGATCATGTGACTTCTATCAGAGCAATGTTCTCAGCAGTTGTGCCAGCTTCCATCTTACTTCAAGTTTGGATGTCATTAAATTTGAGTCTTTTTAGCCTGTTTCTCCTCTCTCAGTTGACAAGCTAAATCTTGACATGAGCCCAACCACCTGTGTGCTTGATCAATGGCCTACTAAACTACTCTGTGAGTGCTTGCCAGTTATGGGGCCAGTAAGATTTTAAACAGTTTAAATTTGGATTTAGATCTTTACACGGTACTGCAAAACAAACAATTGTCTGTTTCAGGCAGACTCTGGTAAACTGTCTCTTCGTGTACTCTTTGATCTCACTGCTGCTTTTGATACTGTACACCATGGGAGGTTGAGTGACCGCCTCAAATCTGACGTTGTAACAACCTTTCCAGTTTGTTACAATGGCTGGCAAATCTTCAGGGTCTCTGCCAGTAACCTCTGGGGTTCCTCAGGGTTCGGTCCTGGCTCCTGTTCTTTTCAGTATTTACACGCTCCCTCTTGGGCAGGTAATCCGGAAACATAACGTGGGTTTTCATTTCAATGCCGACGACACTCAGATTTATCTTTTAATCCTTCTGACGAACATGCCTCTTTTACTCTCTCCTTGTAAGTGATGAATGAAGTCCAGGATGAGTAACAACTTTCTCCAGCTAAATTCAGGCAAAACTGAAGTTATGCTGATTGGATCCAGACATCAGTTGAGAAAATCCTCTTCTTTTTCACTGTCCTTTGATGACAATCAACTTGAATCTGCAGCAAAGGAATCTTTGAGTTATCTTTGATTCTGAGCTCTCGTTTCACTCTCACATGCATGTGATACAAAAACCTCCTATTTTCAGTTTAGGAATATTTCAAGAATTCGACCCATGCTGTCTTAAAAGGATTCAGAGATCCTGATTCACGCTTTTGTCTCTTCCAGGATTGATTCATTCCTTTAGATTCTGTCTTAATGCAACAGTGTATCCAGTAACTGGCTTTGCCAAATATATTGCCTTAAGTACTGGCTAATCCTGGAACCCTGCCAGAGACTAAAGAGTCTTTTTAGTTGAGTCATGCTGCTAGGCTTTACTTATCTTTATTATTATTCGTGGATCTGTTACGTCTGATCTGTTGTCCAAAATCATCTTCAAATCATTAGGAGAAAATAGATAAAATATTACTTCCAATTTAAGATTCAACTTGTGGAACCTGACCTTCTGCTAGACTATTCTCCTGCTTCCCTTCCCTTTTTGTATTCTAGAAAAACGAGTCTACTGTGGGTTAGCTTCTGCTCTTGCACATCTAGGCTTTGGACCTTCTTTTCTGCAGAAAGTCTGACAATTTATTTTTGTCTAAACAAATTAACATGGTCTTGGGTTTAGTACAGAGTGTCTATCTATGTAGATGCTTTGTATTTTAAGCACGCTGTGAAATTCCATAATTGTACTATATTGTATTGAAAGTCACCACGGGACTTGGACAAATGTATCATGTGTTTCCTCTAAGAAAAGATGGTAAACACATTTTTTTTTTGCATTGTTTATGAGCTGCTAAAAAAAGCCCCTGTGTCACACACTGACACCTAACTGAGGTACCATGCACATACAGTGCCGGCTTCAGCAGGTGCATTGTGACAGTTTTGAAGCACTGCTCATGGAAAAAGAATAGTCATTTCCTGTGTCTACTTAACTCTTTCTGTTGGGGCCCCAAAAATGGAACTGTGGGAGATTAGCATTTAGCCTGTAAATGGAGCATTAAAGTAAAAGGAAACCCAAACAACTGCTGGGGATATGGGAGACAGGATACAGAAAGTAGCAGGTAAAAGCCTGTTCCCATCAGAGGAGTTTGTGCAATGAGTTTTGTAAGCAGAAATTTGCAGATGAAATACTGACTAATTATTGTCTGTGGTGCACTGACACCAATATCCCAGATGGCTCCCTGCCTTGTGGCTTCTGTCTCTGCGCAGGGCGGCAGAATCTATTATAGCCTCCTCGGCGAGCAGCCGCGGGGCGGTCCTGAACATTGGCAGCGGGTGCAGCTACTAGCGCAGCTAGGTTTCTGCCTACAGCCTGTCCACTGAGTTTGGACACACAGAGCAGGTTTTTGCTCGCCAGGCACAGCTCATCCAGCTGTTGTGGTGAGGGACTGTGGTTCTGAAAGAGGGGCCGCGGCAAATGCGACTGGTAAGCTACCAGGGTGCTACTGTAGTTCCCCAGCCGTGCAGCGAACGCCCTGGCTGAATAGGCTCTTTTGAGGATCACCTCAGAAACCTGACACTGCTTGTTAGGACAGGCAACGTCCTTGGATAGGAGCACCGAATTAGGTGCCTGGACCAAGGCAGCAATGGAAGCCTCAACCGTCGGAAAATGGGCCAGGCAGCTTTCCCGCAACATGCACCCTATATAGGGCATCCATCGAACGGGAAATAGCAGGAGCTGTTGCTGGATATACCCAGGAAGACTGGATTTCATATAGAAAATCTGTGTGAACGTGGGGGGATACGGGAGAGGTGGTAGACTCCCTGTCAAAAATGGATTGCCTTGTTAACTCTGCTGTAGGCCAGGGCACTTGTAAGGTTGCAGTGGCCCTCTTGATTCGTGGTATGAGCTCTACCGACAGGGAGACCTTAACCACAGGGGACGTGCTGTCCAACTCCACATCCTCAGATGGGAACGCCAGCTCCTGTTTGCCCACCTCCTCAGAGGCGGCGATGGACCAATCTGTGCTTGCAGCCCCATGGGACCACTGCAGACGAGGCAGGTGGCGCCAAACATTCCCACAGTAATAAAACAGCTGCCCAGATCTTTTCCATCTGCTTCGAGTCTGCGACCGTCTGGAATGGCGACTCTTCTTCCTCTTCCACTAGGGAGGGGCAGGAGAGGCAGAGCTCAAGGAGGATGAGGAAGACAGTGAAGATGATTTTCTGCTTGGGCTACTTTCCCTGGTATGTTGTCCGCTCACCCTTGGCACAAGGACACAGCCACATCTCTAAGAGAGGGTGATAGGAAAGAGCACTGAGCAGGAGTAAGGGTCGCAGAACGCTCCTTAGAGCTGCGGGATAACCTTGTGTGCTTGGAGAAAGGGGTACAAAATTTGCAAAAACTGCGATTAACTAGTGCCTCCTTGGCATGCTCTGGCCCCAGGCAGGAAGAGCACCTGCCGTGCTCGTTCTCCATAGGCAGACTGGCCTTGCATGTCTCACAGGGATAGAACTCGGGCATGATGCAAAGAGTAAGCAATGCAATGTACAGTATAGGGTTGTACAGGGTGATACCGGGTCGGCTCAGTACCGGGGTGGTACCAGGTCAGCGGAAGTGGATCGGTGACCTTGGGTGGCAATGTACAGGGATGCCTACATGTAAAAGCCATTGGCAAAACCACTTATGAGATAAACATATACAAAATAAATAAAATCTTTTTTTTTCATGCATACAATATGTAATCTTTGAGTTTTAGAAAATAAAGCCATACATTAAACTTGTTAACAATGCCTGCTTCTCAGTTCCAGCCATGTCTAGCCATGAGCTGCATTACTTGCAGTATTTGAAGGATAGTCATAGGATTACACAAAAAACAAGTAATCTTCATTAAATCACTGACAAGATACCTATCTAGTGACATTTTCCAGGCTGCACTGCTGTCCCGAAAGACAGATTCTATTTACACAAAGCATCTATAGCTTTTTTTGCACATTAAAGTTTCAAGCACATGTAGCAGGTTTATATGATCAAGAGAATCCCATACAAAATTCTTCCCCTTGATAAAGCCTAGCTAGCTCTATTGTCAAAAGCTAACAAATTAATATAATCCAACAGTTACCATGTGAACCAGAATCATGGTTCAACATGTAGTGCTAGTGATGATGTAACAGGGTGAGGAGCCCTGTACATGTGTGTGTTTATTTTATTTTAGAATGGGGTCTCCCCCTCCGCCCCTGTGTCTCATTTGTGTTATTTTGTATTTGTTTTATGAGTTATGTATTTACATGTCGGCAAAGCGCCGTATGTTTTGTTATTGTTTTGTTTTATTTAAAACGTGTTCTGGCAGAGGCGAGATTAGTGCTTGTCCTCTGCCAGGAATGATTAATAAACTCGTGCAGATTGTGGCCGAGGGGTAACAGAATAATTACTAGCCAGTTAAACCCCTCGGCCACGATATAAAAGCCTGCAGTTCTCTGCACTCAGGGTGGGTTGTACAGGAGCGTATGGGAGAGCGAGAGTGAGAGCGAGAGCAATTTATTTAAAAACACGTATAGGTTCAGTGAAGGTGATCGCCCAGCCTGAACTATATTGTTTATTTTGTGCTCGAGATTTGTTTTGTTTGTCTGTTTTATTTCGCTCTGTGAGCAAGTCTTTTTGTTTAAACCTTTTATTTATTTTTGTTATTTAAATAAACAACGTCCCGCGTCTTTTTGAACTGCAGTACTTCCCCGGTGTCAGTGTTTCCCTTCCTGCTTCTGGCCTGACGTCACCGCACAGCCACCCTGTCACAAATGAGTAATGTTATATGGAAATATGAGACGCTAAAACTACAAAAATGATATAGGAGCTTACCCAAGACTCCAACTGTTTTGAGTTATTTTAAACTAGCTGTTTTGAGTATGGTTGTTTTTCCTAGATCTCTCCAGAGGCCTGCAGTGTTGAAAGAGTTAATTACAATCCCAGCCCACTCATGATGCAGTGGGAAATGGCGCCATTCACTGCCAAAGGCAACTAGACTGGCGCTTCAGCTAAACAATTTGCTGTCTTTTATGCACTTGCTACTGCCAAATAGAGTGCTTAAGAGACATAAACAGACACTGATTTGATGACAGGCTGGGGTTATAAGAAGTTAAAGCGTTCAGTTCCCAGCAAACCAGGATTTGTACAAGCCAGTTCCTTAATTACTTAATCGAACGCTGAGGTTCAATTCAACAATTAAAGACCTGTTTAGACCAAGGCTCTGGAATGCTCAATTCAATAATTAAGGACATGGCTAGAACAAGGTCCTGGGCTGGAATGAATACCATTAAAAACAGTAATCTATCAATTGTTGAAACATGCATCACAATACAACATATTGTATACTGTATGCCCAGGTGTTCGGGCAATGTTGTATTCAATCAAAGTACAGGCTATTGGGTTTGTCTTTACAGTAGCAGGCATGGATTTGTCAAACTCTTACACTTGCCTCCACTTGAATGGCAGTACACTTAAAGTTACTATGGAAATGAGGCTAAGTGACACAGCGGGAAATGCATAAGCTTCCATTCTGGATCTGAATCTGGCTTATGGGTCACAAGTGAAATTAATTTGGTGTCCTCAACTTTTCCCTCTATGGACAGCAATCTAGAAAACAAAACCAATGCACAATTCAACACAGCTGGCACTTAGCATTTTTGCAAACTCAAAAATGCTAAGTGCCAACATTTGTCTAAAAGACACTTGGAGGTATTGAATGTATACATGGAGACTCTCAAGAAGTACAAGCAGTTTAGATGTTTCAGTGCTGTAAAGCACCAGGCATCTAATACTTTTTTTTTTCAATAATACACATCACCTGAACAAATAACTTGTAAAGGTATCAGGTAGTGACATTTTCGCAAAACACTGGTCAATAAAGATATCAATAATTCAAAGTTCAAACACAAAATGCACTCTGGTTACCAAATTACTAATTTACTTAATTTTCATGACTGCAACAGAAATGCCAATAAAACAATAACAAGTAAATCTTTGCTGTGGAACTGAATACATCCTACTGTTTCCATGGTCTGTTAGTTAATCTTTGTGCTCAAGTTAGAAATATGGAGAATATGCACTTATGTCTTGTAACCAAAGACATATTATTGGAATTGAATGCAAATGCACATACTGGTCAAATAGAGGTTGAATAGTTATCAACCATATCCATTGTTTCCCTATACAAAAGGATGTTAAATTTACATTACAAGTCTCACTTACTGCATTAAAAGTAATGAGAATACAAATATAAATATACTATACAATACCAACTTCAAGCTATCTGCTTGTTATTTGTAATTACATGGCCAGACCAGACCATCTTCCTAAAATATCAACAGGCTACAACGACAATCCATGAATGCCATACAATGTCAACAAAAAAAAAAACAACAGAACACTAATTCCACTCATAAATACATCATCCTGCCATCCACGTCATCACACAGCCATACAAATGGTCTTCTTAATTGCTTAATTTATTCCAAATGTTCAGTTATAAGTATAAATAAACCGTGACAGTTACCACCGCATCATTCTTTAATTCCTAGTGTCCTTGGTGCAACCTTTCATGGCGTTGAGTCATAGTGCAGAAGTATCAAGAAAATAGGTTGGGTTGACCATGGGCAGAGATATTAGTGAAGTCTGTTCCATAGAGCATCACACTGACTGTGATCAAACAGCACAGGTCCTACTGGGCACTTATAACCAGTCTCTGAACCCTATAACTATGGGTGAATTGTCAGACTGTAGTCATGTTTTCAATGTCAGTCCTTACGATGAACTTACAACGAGGTGACCTCTAACCTAGAACATTGCACTCTTTTTGAAGCTTTTAAAGATTAAAGGTTAATATCCAGGAGACGTTTCACAAGACACCTTGCCTGGGTGTATCTGAACAGTAATATCCACAGAAGCTGGCCAAACCCCCACACTTTTTGGTTGGAGATGGCTATCTCTGGAAACAATGACCTGTTGTTGAGCCAAACCCTGTTTAAAACATCTGAAAAAACACGAATGTAATGTATGGCAAAAAAATTAACAAACGTTTATTGTGTAATGCCATGTATACTTTTTAAGCTGAACTTTTCAATTTAAAAAAAAAAAAAACGGGACTAGTTCAAGTTATTTAGTTCAAGGTATTTATAGATTTTTAAGCTTTTTTTTCCAGGAACAAAAATAAAACCACTTAAACACAGAAGTCCCCGGACTGCTGGTCTAGTTCAGATATAAGAGATGTCTCATCCTCTGAAAAACAAATATTTTATGAAATATTAAAGTCATTGTAAATAGTAATGTAATTGTAGCATATATGCCTTATTTTCAGGTTATCTTTATGCACTTGGGTCAGTGTCTTCCGGGTTACTGGCTGAAAACATGTCGATCAATAGAGGAAGCAGCTGGTTGGTTAATGACAGGAAACCTTCAGTTGAAATGACCACAAGTACAAATCTATCTGAAGGCATGGCTTACAAACAGAGATTTCTTAAACCAAGTGTAGTACCATATATCATGTTTTAAAATAAAATAAAAAGTGTATTATAGCATGTGTTTTTTTTTTCAAAACTGAGCCTTTGAGAATGGAATTACACAACCTGTAAGAGCTATGGAATTATTACCCTATTAAAAACGTCTATAATTTGTTTCATAATAATGCTAAAATATCACAGTTCCCCTGCTAATATTTTGGAGCACATTGCATATATTTTTCTTTTTCACAGGGAGTTACGTGTGTGGGTTGTCAGTGGCAGACAGAGCATTGGGTGTTGACACACCGCACGGACGCAGAGATTTATTCAACACACAGGTGCTGCCACTAGAGTACCAGCAATGGTAGCCCTAGTGTCAGATTTAATAAAGAAAACAAAACAAAACAAAGCTACAAATAAAAGTTTGCCACACAAGGCGAGCAATGTCCCGCTCCAGGAACCTATTACAGTATGCAAACCCTCTCTATACTGGTTGGGATCACTCCCCTAAACTAACCTACTACTGTTGCGAAAGTCCTAG
Organism: Acipenser ruthenus; assembly: GCF_902713425.1. Classification (NCBI taxonomy): domain Eukaryota; kingdom Metazoa; phylum Chordata; class Actinopteri; order Acipenseriformes; family Acipenseridae; genus Acipenser; species Acipenser ruthenus. The sequence continues at coordinate 36,351,165 of NC_081196.1, forward strand.
CTGAGCAGAGCCTTCACAGGCACCATCTTGCAGTTGCGCAGTAGTTATCCTGCCGAGAGGACGCTCTCTTCCTGAATGTAACTCGTGTCCTGTTCCAAGTCCCAGCTGCACACGTTTACGCAAGAACCAGCGACAGGGTATTCCTTGTCACATACCCCCCCCCCCCCCCCTCAGTATGGTTCCTCTTCTGTTTGGGGGGGGGGGGGGGGGGCTCAATGGGTCGGTGGGGTGTCTGGAAGCACGGGCCGAGAAAGCTGACCCATAGGCACCAGATTGGAGCTCAAGCTTCTCTCCTTCCTCGCTCTCAGTGACGGCAGTTCCTCCTCCTCAGGCTCAGGACAGTAGCTCCTCCTTTGGCACTTAGCTCGGCTGCTACTCCTTCTCTGACCATAGCTCCTCCTCTGGCTCTTGACAGGCAGGCAGCCACTCCTACTCTGGCCTTTGAGACGGTAGCCTCCTACTTTGGCCTTTGAGGACGGTAACTCCTCCCCCTCTGGATTTAGGGGTTCAAGCTCCTCCCACGTCTCCATTACTCCTTCGGCTGCTGATTTTCACATGGTTCTGCCTGTGCATCACTTTTTCTCACACCCTCACCTCTCTCCTACACGCTCTCCACAAACAAACCTCTTTTTTTCCCTTTTATACCATGTGGCCAGGGGCTTGATTGATTCAATCAATCATCCAATCACCACCTGGCCACATTCCACACTTACATTCACTCTCAATCAAACAATTAATCATTGAATCTAACAATCAAGCCATGTGGCTGTGCAAACGGTGAGCATCTTGGTTACAGGCTGTTCCTTCATCAAAATAACCGCCAGCCACCAAACTCTCACTCGCAGACACACTCCCATACACCCCCATGTGCAGAGCCTATGCTCTGTCATAGGCATATACTGATCTATACAGTACAGAGAACTATGCTGCCCTCTATGGTAAAAACGCAACTGTAAACCCAAACTCATTCACTTTTGTCAATCTTGACTGTTCCTCACTGACTTAAACTTGCTGAAAATGAAAATCCATTCCCACAGATTTAGTGCTCAAACATCTAAACTCCTGTCAGGTTACGTGTTTAAATATATTATGAAAATTTAATTTCTCAAGGACTTAAAGGACTCATGTAAGTGAAAGAATTAAAAGTGCTCAGACTGTCTGCTCCCAAGCAGGATGCAGTAAATGACTCCTTTATTTAAGGTTTGAGTTATTGTCTTTAAAAAATGATGTATCCAACAATATACAAAGAAAAAAGTAGTAAACAAAAGTAATATAGTAAAATGTAAATGCATGAATGAAAAGGGACCGTGGAAACCTAATACAAAATAATTATCTATGTATAGTTTACTAAATGATCTAGATAATTTTAGTTGACCATCCTGTGAATTAACTGAATTAACAAGGGAACGATGTGCAATCACTAAAAGAAACCAAACAGGATGCATTTCTGTGAAAAATCACTTCTGTCCACCGCTAATGAACAAAGAAATGTGCTTGAGAGTCTCTTAAAATGGCTTTATTACTGTGTCATATCTTTTAAAAATGTGCAGTCTTCTGTCTCTAAGGGAAGCAGGTTAATGCCTTAATATAGCAGCCCTAAGGAGCTGTTTTTATTTTCTTTTTAAATGTAGTTCTTGTGAATTTCATGCTCATGGGTTTGTGAAAAGGGAACAGACCACTGTCCTTCTTACTTCTGCAAACCACCATTAATCCTGACACCCCTGCCATTCAGTCCTGGGTCTGTCTTCAGTGAAACTACCAATTGTTTGGTACTTTGTTTTTCTGTGAAATAATGTTTGTTGGAGGCTAAGAGCGCCAAACTCATTTCACTACTGTCATATTTGAACAACACAGGCTGCCAGATAAAAGGCAATTATTATACTGCTGCACCGAAAAAAATAAGTCTTTTCACTGGCTTCTGGATTAAATGTTAAACTGAAATAACAAGATGTATAGTATATAATTGAGATCCCGGCATTTGGGTCATCTGTAAAACATACAGAAGTGTAGAAGCAAGTCCATCTGAAGCCATTTGTGGACGATATATTAAAGTGGCACCCTTTTTTTGTGTATTTGCCATTTAATATATTTTGTATATACAAATCTGCATTCCACAAGTGCTTTGTGAGAAGGCGACGTTCCAATACACAAAAATATCCATAGTCTTTTTAAAAAAAAAAGGTTACTACATATTTGAAGGGCACTGGACACTTTTCCAACATGTGAAATATAATAGGTGACAGATTATGCATTCTCCTATGGGGTACTCCCTTGGGATTAACTGTGTTGACTTCAGGATTAGCTTCACACTTGCACCATTAAATGGCTTTAAATTGGATCACAAGGGATGTGGTGTCTAGAGTTCAAGTCAGTGGACAGGGGGAAGAATACAGTGACATGTTTACTGTGAAAGTATACTGGAATGTTTTTTTTAAAAAAACCCTATAATTGCAAGTAGATGCTTTTCCTAACAGTATAAGGAATATGTAAATCGAACTGTACCACTCATTGATAGTATAGCAGGTAAGAATAACTGCAATGGGGTTGATTACGCAAACACAATTTGAAAACAATCTATTTGCATGTGCCTCATCTCATCCCATGGCGATGATTTTCTGAGATCCAGCTGAACCAGTTATAATGTTCATATTATAAGGCAAACTTCTGATTTCTATGCTGTAATATAACGTTCAGCAATACAGTGCATATCATTTACTTCTCAAACTTTCAATCCTGCAGCTGGGATTTAAAGTAAACTGGTAGAGATCTGCTTTGTATAATTAACATCAACTTGCAGATATAATATATTGTACCTTCTAGATCTTACCAATTATTATATTTTTTTCAAAAGCATGATGTGCAACAGCTGTATTCAGCCAGAAGAGTTCTGCTGCTGAGGACATGCCAAAAACATACAAAGCTTCATGCTGACAGGGAGCACTCTGTTCTCATTATTCCAGATAGTCAAGATTTTACCCTGCATGTTTCATTAATATTCAAAATTAGCTGTCAGGTCTCATTACCAAAGTCCAATGCTTTTTTTTTTTTTTTTTTTACAAATAAACAGATACAGGGAAATTAGGAGCAGTAATTAAGTGCAAAATTACAGAGCAGCTGGGAAGGCATTAAATTGGCAAAATGTGAGTACAGTTCTTTGCCTGAAACAGATGCATTCGTGGCTAAAGCATGACTGCATGAACAGTTTAAATTCATGTTCGAAATAAATAAATAAATAAATAAATAAACATCAATAAACAGAAAGACGCCGATAACCACTACATCGTTCCTATTTCACAAGTGACAAAACAGTTCAAGTATAAACGTTAATCCCAGATTGAAACACCATCAGCCCAAGATCTAAACATTGGCGCTTTTGTCCCATTTTTAAAACTGTGTCAAATGTTTAGCATACCTGAATATATCATCCGGTCTCCTGCTTCTTTCCAAAACTACAAGCAGTCTATTAATAGTTGATCACTGTTTTCAGAGCGGTGTCTGACTGCAATGATTTTTTTTAGATCAGCGTTCCCCCCACAGAGGTTTTGAGAGCTAAAGCTAAACAAAACCTTACTGTGCAGATACTGATAAAAATCCAACCATTTAAAAAAAAAAAAATCAGACTGTATGAATAAAACAATGCTTTTTTGGTAGTTTGACTGAAAAAAACCCCTTTCAGCACCTAGCAACAAATCCTGTTCCATCAATCGCAGGGCATTCTAAACACATGCTCTGTCATGGTCAGTTTCTAATTACATGCATAATGATGTGATGCCGTTTGTAATCCTACCTTCCATACCAGCTGCTTTTCCAGTCACTCCATCACGCCAATAAGTTGGCGGCTGAAACAAATCAAGGCAGTGCAAATCGGCATCTTTTCCCTGCATCTGTCATCTTCCTGAGAGCATTCTATTACTGTCGGCTGCTCGAAGACAGAAAGTCTATTTGAATTCCAGCAGCTCTCATCCTGCATGATTCAAGTTAAACTAGGTGGGCATGTCTAACGTGATTCTCTCCATCATTTATTATGCAGCTGCTACACGATCAGGTCTGGTCTGCTAACCCCTCTGTATCTGATATGTCAATCACAGTAACCTAGACCCCTGTACAATAACACACGACCAAAGCTACTAAAAGTGGGCAGAGGATATACAATCCTTTAGACCAAATCCTCCAATCAACACCCTATTCATAAAATAAGACTAAGGTACAAGAGCTACAGTGCAATATCTATGTATCTATACATGAAACACAGATAATTACAATTAACAATATTTATTTGCAGAGTCCCACAGTTTTACCCTAAAATATAATTCCTTGGTGAACTATTTAAAGAAGACCTTGTTTAGTCCAATGTGTTTGCAATTTAATATTGTTTATTCTAACCATATTAGATTTCTATGATACACATATTTTCAATTACAGATTAGTTTTTTGTGGGTAATACCTTTGTTAGCTATTTTAGCAATTAAATTAAATTGAATTAAAAGACTTGAACAATAAAAAAAAACATTTGCATACAGAGCACCTAATGATTAGACTTGTGGGTGGCTTGTGATTTGTGACCTATTGGAGATCGACGCCCCGGTTACTTCTGTTTCAGCGCAGTAAGAAAATATAGGCTGCCAGTAGATTGATGTTAAAAAGGTAAATTGATCATTTACATTTGATTAGTAAACATCTAAAAAAACAATTTAAATGTGCACATATCTGGTATTTTGGAATTTGGGACACAGAGCAATTCAAGACTAATGTATTTTTACCTGTGGAACTAAAGCTGTCAATATTCTGCCATCTTGTGACAATTTACATGACAAGCTATGTCACTTAAACCTACTTCACCATTGGTTGACACCCTTATGACTAATCGGTCTCAGTCAGTCTTGGTCGGCATCCGCCGCACACAGACAGACTGATCACATCTGAACGAAACTGCGTCTGAAAAAGATTCAACATGTTCAATCTTCAAATCTGAAGACATCCCGACTGAAATCTGCATAATCTTGGTTTTAAAGGCACGCACACTGCTAGGATTCATCCAGACTCTGTACGGCCAGTTGAGATGAGTTGGGATGGCTTGAGTTGGGCTGTGTGCGGCGGGCTTAACATTTAGTATGAAAGATGTAATTGGATTGAGTGTGGCTGTTGTCTGCCAGGACTCTTGTAAATGACATAATGCCTCTCAAAAGGTTATATCCTGGAGAGCAAAAGTTTACAAGAAATACAAACTTACAAATTTCAACAGCAACAAATGCTAAAAGAATATTGCATACTGTATGTCAGTTTGTCAAAACTGAATTGATAATTATGTTTTGACTCCATATGAAAACAATGTGTTGAAACAAAATAATTGCAAGCTGTCACTATGAATGTCAATTGTCAGAAATTAAGTGTTTAAAAGTATTTTTTTCTGACAGCAACTGTGGGGTCTATGTGAACTGAATTCTGGTGGTGTCAGCCCATTTGTATATGGATAGGTATCTACTGTACCTCACAATCGGGTCTTGACCAAGTTTTGGATGAACAAACAATTATTAAGCCTGTTAGTCTGTGCTGTACCCATGACTGCTGTACCCATGACTGCTGTGCTCAGGGGTCTGCTCTGAAACTCAGACTATTAAAAACTGTGCTTACTGTGCCCTGAAAAGCAATTGTTTCCAGCCATGCTCAAGTGGGAAATAACATGTTACACCCATGTGTCAAAACTAGGTTAAGGTCCTGTGGCAATGTGCTCCGCCCCTGTGTGCATTTCTGTGTTGTATGTTGCGTGTGTTAATGTTGGTGTATAGAGATTGGTATACGGGATATAAACGGGTCTGTGTTTCACGTGGTATTTAAATTGTATAATTGTATTTAGGCACGGGATTGCACATCACTGCACGTGCATTTAAAGTAAGTAATATGCACGCACGAGGTTGCACATAATTAATTCAAGTGAGTAATTAATTAGTAATTGAATCCCAGCACAACAGTATAAATAGATGCACGTTTCATTCACTCGGGGTTGGGTGTTCGGTGAGTAGTGAACGGGAGAGAGAGAAGGAGAAATAAAGTTAAATAACAATTGCTATCGCGTGCTGGTAGGACCAGCACGATACTTGTTTGTTTATTTACTCACCGTGTTTGTTTGTGTGTCTGTCCATGCACCGTTTGTTAAGTGTTAGTCCGTTTTGTTTGTCTGTTTTATTTTGGCGTAAAGTGCCGTGTCCTGTTTTTGTGTTTTGTTTGTACAACCTTTTTATTTTCTGTTCTGATTATTAAATGCTGAGCGCGATCACAAAAAAATATATATAAATAAATAACATGGGATGGAAGGAGGATAAAGAGGTGAAGGACAGGGAGGAGGAGTGCCGCCTAAGGGCCAGACATCCACGACGATTTAACAAACCATCGCCGGGGTGCCTCCTCTACGACCAGGATCATCTGTTCGCCAACTGTCCCTTCCGCAGTTATGAGGAGGAGCCTGAGCGTCCACAGCCCAAGTGGGAGGAGCCTGAGCGTCCACAGCCCAAGCGGGAGGAGCCTGAGCGTCCACAGCCCAAGTGGGAGGAGCCTGAGCGTCCACAGCCCAAGTGGGAGGAGCCTGAGCGTCCACAGCCCAAGCGGGAGGAGCCAGAGCGTCCACAGCCCAAGCGGGAGGAGCCCGAACGTCCTACGCCTGAGTGGGGGGAGCCCGAACGTCCACAGCCCAAGAGGGGGGAGTCGGTGTGTCCACAGCCCAAAAGGGAGGAGTCGGTGTGTCCACAGCCCAAAAGGAAGGAGTCGGTGCGTCCACAGCCCAAAAGGGAGGAGTCGGTGCGTCCACAGCCAAAGAGGGGGAAGTTGGGGCTTCCACAGCCCTAGGACCCAAGCTGCCAGCAGAGGGAGAATGCCTGCTGGTTCCACCTCCACCAGCAGAGGAAGAATGCCTGCTGTCCCCATGTCCACCAACAGATGGAGAATGCCTGCTGTCCCCATGTCCACCAGCAGAGGAAGAATGCCTGCTGTCCCCGTGTCCACCAGCAGAGGAAGCATGCCTGTTGGTTCACCTGCTGCTGCCGTCCCGAGAGCTAGAGGGGGAGGAGCCATCGCTGCCATCCCGAGAGCCAGAAGGGGAGGAGTTACAGGCTCAACCCCCTGAATTTTTCTGGGGGGGAGAAGGGCAGGATGCTGGTGTCCCCCAGCAGCCTCTATTTATGCTGCTGAAGGGAGCACGGCACACACCAGCCCAGCCGCCACAGCAGAGGGAGCCAACACCGCCACATCCTCCCTCTGAGTGGCCAGCATCAGCCCCATCGCCACTGCCTCCACCACAGTCCCCTGCAAGAGAGGCAGAGCCGCACCAGTCCCCTGCAAGAGAGGCAGAGCCACACCAGTCCCCTGCAAGAGAGGCAGAGCCGCACCAGTCCCCTGCAACGTCAGGAGACTACACGCTGCTCCCACCTCCATCGCCAGGAGACTACACGCTGCTCCCACCTCCACCACTTCCGCCACTAGGAGCAGAGCAGCAGGAGCTGCCTCTACCTCCACCACCTTCACCGGCAGGAGCAGAGCAGCAGGAGCTGCCTCTGCCTCTGCCACCTCCACCGCTTCCTCCACTAGGAGCAGAGCAGCAATAGCTGCCTCTGCCTCCGCCACCGCCCAGAGCAGAGGAGCAGGAGCTGCCTCTGCCTCTGCCACTTCCAGGAGCAGAGCAGCAGGAGCTGCCTTTGCCTCCGCCACCTCCACCAGCAGAGGGTGAATACCTGCTGGTTCCACCTTCATTGTTGTGGGAGGACTGCTTGCCCCTCCCACCTCCACCAGCAGAGGGTGAATACCTGCTGGTTCCGCCTTCACCGGCGTGGGAGGACTGCTTGCCCCTCCCACCTCCACCAGCAGAGGGTGAATACCTGCTGGTTCCGACTTCACCACTGTGGGAAGAGTGTTTGCCACTCCCATTAGTTTCGCCCAAGGATGCCTGCCTCGCTTCGCCCAAGGATGCCTGCAACGCTTCACCCAAGGATGCCTGTCTGGCATCGCCTGGGGTTGCCAGCCGCACCGCATCGCCTGGGGTTGCCAGCTGCGCCGCATCGCCTGAGGTTGCCAGCCGCTCCGCATCGCCTGGGGTTGCCAGCCACTCTGCATCGCCTGGGGTTGCCAGCCGCTCCGCATCGCCTGGGGTTGCCAGCCGCTCCGCTTCGCTGCCGGAAGTACTGTGGCCGGAGCCCCACATCCCCCGCAGCAATTTCGCTGCAGGAGTGGACCAGCATGCTGTCAGCCGTGCCACTACCAGCAGGGGTGCTGACAGCATGTCCAGCCATGGACCCACTGAAGCCTCCCTTCCCAGCCCGAGACTTTGTCCTGGACTGCTGGGTTTTTAAGGGGGGAGGTGGCCGTTGAGGCCATGTGTGCTGCGCACAAGGGGGGGTATATGTGGCAATGTGCTCCGCCCCTGTGTGCATTTCTGTGTTGTATGTTGCGTGTGTTAATGTTGGTGTATAGAGATTGGTACACAGGATATAAACGGGTCTGTGTTTCACGTGGTATTTAAATTGTATAATTGTATTTAGGCACAGGATTGCACATCACTGCACGTGCATTTAAAGTAAGTAATATGCGCGCACGAGGTTGCACATGCTGGTTCCACCTTCATTGTTGTGGGAGGACTGCTTGCCCCTCCCACCTCCACCAGCAGAGGGTGAATACCTGCTGGTTCCGCCTTCACCGGCGTGGGAGGACTGCTTGCCCCTCCCACCTCCACCAGCAGAGGGTGAATACCTGCTGGTTCCGACTTCACCACTGTGGGAAGAGTGTTTGCCACTCCCATTAGTTTCGCCCAAGGATGCCTGCCTCGCTTCGCCCAAGGATGCCTGCAACGCTTCACCCAAGGATGCCTGTCTGGCATCGCCTGGGGTTGCCAGCCGCACCGCATCGCCTGGGGTTGCCAGCTGCGCCGCATCGCCTGAGGTTGCCAGCCGCTCCGCATCGCCTGGGGTTGCCAGCCACTCTGCATCGCCTGGGGTTGCCAGCCGCTCCGCATCGCCTGGGGTTGCCAGCCGCTCCGCTTCGCTGCCGGAAGTACTGTGGCCGGAGCCCCACATCCCCCGCAGCAATTTCGCTGCAGGAGTGGACCAGCATGCTGTCAGCCGTGCCACTACCAGCAGGGGTGCTGACAGCATGTCCAGCCATGGACCCACTGAAGCCTCCCTTCCCAGCCCGAGACTTTGTCCTGGACTGCTGGGTTTTTAAGGGGGGAGGTGGCCGTTGAGGCCATGTGTGCTGCGCACAAGGGGGGGTATATGTGGCAATGTGCTCCGCCCCTGTGTGCATTTCTGTGTTGTATGTTGCGTGTGTTAATGTTGGTGTATAGAGATTGGTACACAGGATATAAACGGGTCTGTGTTTCACGTGGTATTTAAATTGTATAATTGTATTTAGGCACAGGATTGCACATCACTGCACGTGCATTTAAAGTAAGTAATATGCGCGCACGAGGTTGCACATAATTAATTCACGTGCTGGGATTCAAGTGATTAATTAATTAGTAATTGAATCCCAGCACAACAGTATAAATAGATGCACGTTTCATTCACTCAGGGTTGGGTGTTCGGTGAGTAGTGAACGGGAGAGAGAGAAGGAGAAATAAAGTTAAATAACAATTGCTATCGCGTGCTGGTAGGACCAGCACGATACTTGTTTGTTTATTTACTCACCGTGTTTGTTTGTGTGTCTGTCCGTGCACCGTTTGTTAAGTGTTAGTCCGTTTTGTTTGTCTGTTTTATTTTGGCGTAAGTGCTGTGTCCTGTCTTTTGTTTTGTTAAAACCTTTTATTTTACAATAAACCGGCGCAAGTAAACGCCTTCATCATTTAATTTTATCTGTCTGTGTGTTATTCATTTCCTGGATCTGACGGCACCACTCAGCCAGCCTTGTGACAGGTCCTTAACCCCCTGTCTTTCTTTTCCTGTTTGGAGCCCTTTACTCTCACTCCATCTGTATTGAGAATGTTTTGCTACTGATGCTTATCATCATTTGCTCAAGCTATTAGGAGCCATTATAGAAAAATATACTGTAATGTGTATAACCCCTTGTGACAAAGAGAACCCTGTCGCTGGTTCTTGCGTGGATGTGTGCAGCTGGGACGTGTAATAGGAGACATGTTGCTAGGCAACCAATTGAGTAGGTAGGCTTGCCCGGAAATGAGCTGATCGGGAGGTCCGGATTGGCTGGGGGGCGTGCCCGTGGAGGCTGAGCACAGCTCAAGAAGAGTGCGCCGCAGCTCGAGGCAACTGCACCGTCATGCTACACAGATGGGTGCTTTGTTTACATCGAGGAAGCGAGCGTCCGCTTCGCAGGATAACTACTACGGAACCCTTCGACTGCAAGACGGTGCCTGTGAAGGCTCTGCTCAGCCAGGACCGTCGCAATGACCCAGAGTCACTGGGAGGCCGGGACTTTGGGAGCAACAGCAGTAGGTTAGTTTAGGGGATGTTGATCCCAACCAGAGAGGGTTTTGTAGTGTAGTAGGTTCCTGGAGTGGGATGTCTCTTTTAGTGAGGCTTGCGCTCGCCTTTTGTGGCAAAGTTTTAGTTTTAGTTTTGTTTTCTTTTCTTTGTTAACCCTTTGCGGTCCATTGTCGGACTGGGTCCGACATTGCAATTATTCCTCACAGGTCCTTTGTCGGACTGGGTCCAACATCATTATAGCAACGCAATAAATGGGTGTCTAGTCGTTTTTTCTCCGGAAAAAGCCGAGAAAACCATTCAATTGCCGAGTGGGAGCGACAAGAGCCGGGACAAGTCGAAAAAAAAAAAAAAAAAAAAAGGCGTATCTCATGAATAGTCATACATGGTATCAGGTATCAGATAACGGGGGCGGTCTGAAGTAAACAAGTTGGCTGAGCTTTTTTGAGATGTTATAGTAATAAAATAGTGACTTGGATTGCATTATTGAGGAGTTTGGTGATAAAACGAGTGATCCGGAGATGATCGATCGGTATGTCTGACTATTATTATTATTATTATTATTATTATTTATTTCTTACATAGGTGAACGCTATAGCAAACGAAAGGGTGGGGCGGGGCTGGAGATGCCTAGTGAGTGCTTTGTTGATATGCAGGGCCATTTAAACCCGTTTGACTGTGAAAAAAAATACTTTTAAACAGCGCGTCTAAAATTAACTGCGCGTGTGAAAATTAATTAGACCTGGCGTGCCTGACGCGCGATTAATAAATGGACCGCAAAGGGTTAAATCTGACACTAGGGCTACCATTGCTGGTACCATAGTGACAGCACCCATGTGTTATTAAATCTGTGCGCATGTGCGGCATGTCAACACCCACTACTCTGTGTCTGACTCATGATTATTCAGTGATGACCTAAAAAAAATGAAAAACCAAGTCTTTATAGAAGAAGAGATGAGTAAACCAGACACTTTATAGACTGATAATGTATTATAAATAATATTGTAATTTTCAGTTCCAACTAAATGATCCAAGTAACAGTTAGGGCCAACTTCCCAGTGGCCAATGGTGATAAATAAAATGAGACGTAAATTGTCCATGTAAATTGTCTTCATAAATACTATCAGATAAAGCAACAAGAGTGTGTGTTTCTGAAGGGGACTGGTACAGTAGGTAACACATGTTTGTCCCCTCGCAAAATACAGCTTCTTTAAATGAACTAGCTCAGTTAACCTTTTAGCTGGAATATGCACTGCGAAAATTATATAATCATTTTCCATTTCTGTAATTCTCATGTCATAACATCTAAATGACAAAGTGAAACATGCGGTTCTATTTAACTGTCTCCTTGAAAAGGGTCAGAAAAAAGATAGTAAATGTCAACATTCCATCACTGTAGAAAACATAAAACTAAATAATGTTTAAAAAACATTAGTAAGGTCTATACCTTACTCCACACATATAATTAAACTGATCATCATATCTCATTAAGCTCCTCACAATTTCATTTTGGAAATGCATCATTTATGTCATGTATTTTTATTATTATTATTATTATTATTATTATTATTATTTGTTTTTTAATCAAAATGATCAGTCACTCAAGGTTTGTGGATTTATTAAGTTACATGGAACCAGTTTTGAAAAAACGCCATTAAAGTCTTCTGAGGCCAGACCACTAAGGACAAGGTCAAGACCACCACTAAGGACAAGGTCAAGACCCCCACTAAGGACAAGGTCAAGACCCCTGAGGACCCCAAGACCGTTAATTCAATCCAAATACCCTTTATACATATTCCTTCTGAAATCTATAGATGCTTACAGAAATCTACAGAAAGTTTACAGATCTGCAGCAAATGATAAAAATAGAAATTGGTGTGATCTACCGAGATAGCCATAAGAAATTGGCAACAATATGTTTATATTAATCTAGCCTACAGTATTTTTAAAGAAAAATCTATATAATTTTTTATATGGTTATAGTGGTAATTAGAAACACTACTGCTTCACATTTATTTAGTGCTCAGCATGAACTTTTAATTTCCCCAAGTTTAGTTTTTCTCCCCAACCATAAAAGGTACAGTAACTTAATTACACACTAAGAGACCAAAGTTAATTTTTTCAGGTTGGAGCTAGTTCATTTAATAACAAATTTAAAACCTAAAAGACAGATGTGCTTAGGGAGTCTTGTCATTACATATTACATTAGGAAAAAAGGTAATTGGGTAGGAGATACCTCTTTAAACTAAAAGTGAGGGTATGGAATGGGTTATCTAGCCATGTTGTTAAAACTGAATCATTGAGCTCCTTTAAGACCTGGCCTGACAAAGCATTGATGGGCCCAATTGCATCCTCGTCTACATAAGTTTTCTTATATGTCTTTTGAATGCCTGTCTTTCAAAGAGTTACATCAATCATTAATTGTCATTTTCCATTACAAGTTCCAAAAGGTGGACAGAAATCTAATTTGATATTCACATACAAAAATGAATTGTGATTTTAAGTAACAGCATTATAATGTTGCAGTAATCAATACCTGGAAAACAATGAGAGTGTTACTTTTTCCTTGTGTTCCTTTACCACACGTCTTACTATGCAGGAAAGGATTCCAGATAAGAAACCAAACACACAACTGGCACCTTATCCCACAGTTCCAGAGGGACTAAGAAGATAAAAGAGATGTATACTGCAAGAGAAGGCAAGTGCTGGCACCTACTTGAATAGCTTCAGCCAAGAGAGATGCAAAGGTTCAGAGAGTGATTGAGGTGTTTGTCAAGACAGGGCAGAGAAAGCCCAATTTACTGCTCTCTGTGTCCTGTATGTTTCAGCATTTCTGTCACAGGTCCAAGTCCCCTAGTACTATATACAGTGACAGAATAATATTTTGATGCCGTCAGGCTTAAAAATAAAACAAAGAAACATAAGCCTCTGAAAGCTGGCATATTATTCACTGGACATGGTCTTTAACTGTTTAAAGCTTTAAATCCTATAAACCTATTGGTATGATTAAAACAAATATTTATTAAAACTGCATACACAGCTTACACGATTAAATCTATTGTATGTTTTTTTTATCTTTACAACCATTTTGCAGCTATTCATTTGGAATCCTTATTAAACGCAGACATAACAGGTTTGATTGCCTCCAATGGTTGGCCTAAGGGGTTTCTCTGTTAGGATTGCACCAAGGGGATTTTTACATTAACATACTTCTTAAGTGACTATTTTTTTGTTACATTTTGCATTCATATCCCATTACCCTGTAGGTCTATTCATAAATATAAAAAGCCATTTCATACATTGTATGAATATGTGTATATGTCTGCCCCAGAACCTCAGTTACACAGATATCAGATTCTCTTAAATCCTACAGCTCCGAAGTCCACTGTGCCGTTGAATGCTAAACACGTGCCAATCTGTCTACAAGAGTATTGAGAAGAGTGTGGCAATATCTTAAATATCTGAGTTGTCAGTTTTAGGTCAGAATGTCAGGTAGTGGGTAGAATATGATGATTTATTCTCTATTTTTATTCAGAGAAATGACAAAGCCTGTTTGGGGGGAGACGTGGGGCTGTCCTGTTCAACTGCCTAACAGAATGAATATTTTTTCTGAGGCATCGTCATGCCTAAACATACTATTTCTTTTCTAGTCATTACTGTATGTGTAAAATGTGTGTGTAAATGGTCCTCTACCAATATATCATGCTTATGTAAATGATGTTCATTAGCGGTCGGCTAACTGCAGCACAATGTACCTCCATCCTAGAGAACATCCCTTCGTTTAACCAGTGTCACCCTCTTCCAGAATGCACTGAACACACAGAACAGGCAAAAGGTAGGGATTTTCTGTAAAAAATAATATACTACTTGTTTGCGTTGGGCAGCAAAAGTTATTGTTTTGTCCTAATAAAGAGTAATATTGTTATTATCAGCCTCCAAGTATAGCATATCTGGTAACCTTCAACTAACATATCTGGTATCCATCAAACTCTTCTGGAATCACAGCAACAAGCTCCAACCCTAGTGTCAGGATTTGTGTTAGTGCTGAATGCATTTGCTCAGCACGCCGTCCCTTGCCTTACTACTTTACAGAACAATCTCCTAATCTGTGGATCTAATGCAATCTTTTGTCTTACTGTTGTCTCCAATCACACCATGCATTCTGTCCCAGTCTCGGAAAACTATCACAAGTAATGGGAAACATGCTTGCTGCAAAGCTCTATTGAATTTAAGATTAAGGTTTAATATCAGTTTGTTTTTTTATACTGATACAAAGGACAAAAAAGTTCAAACAATCTCAAATCACTGTGATTTGTTCCATTTGTTATCTGTCAGCAATGCATACTGTATAGATGTTTTGGCACACACAACAGGCATTTAACCGTCACTAAAGTATTGCTAGAAAGGGCAAGTCTGATGTACACTTGTCAGTGTGCTTTAACACAAAGCCCAATAATCAAATAAAAATGTCCAAGCATAATTAATTTAAAAGACATCTTAATAGATAGATGAATATGTCTAAGACACAATGATATGAGCTAGGAAACTGGTATATTCAGATAAGAGACAGTGCTATTTGTTTAATGATAATTCAAGTACAAGGGACATTACGGGTCAAAAGGAGCGATGACCACACCTCCCATTTTAAAGGGTGGTCTTGGCATAGTATAGTTATGTTTTTAATAAGTAACCATATCCTGTGGGTTAAGAAGAGGCGATTTAAAATCTATTCCTTTCAAGTTCTCAATGTTGGCCACATACCGTATAAGAAATTAGAGAACATACGGTTTTAAACTGTCCAATGCTAAAACTTTTTAGAATGTTCATTTGATCCTGACGGTTTATTGAAATGATATAACGCTCCAAGCACAGCATTTGATGTTGAGATTACAGGAGGAAAGAGCACCTAAAATGTTGTTAGGTAGCACCTAACAACATTTTTTTTAATGATCTTCAGATCTGTTCTTTTTATAAATAGAGTACATAGGTTACAGGGTCAATGGTATAGGGTAGTTATCATCTCATTCAAAGTGTTATTATTATTATTTGTTTATTTAGCAGACGCCTTTATCCAAGGCAACTTACAGAGACTAGGGTGTGTGAACTATGCATCAGCTGCAGAGTCACTTACAATTACGTCTCACCTGAAAGACGGAGCACAAGGAGGTTAAGTAACTTGCTCAGGGTCACACAATGAGTCAGTGGCTGAGGTGAGATTTAAACTGGGGACCTTCTGGTTACAAACCCTTTTCTTTAACCACTGGACCACACAGCCTCCAACAGACATTTTGATACACTGATGCTTAAGAATTCATATGGACCGGATCTCTAAGAGAGAGTCAGAAGAGACTAGGATCCAGACCACACAGCTCTCTCTTCTGCTGCCCTTCAAAGTCACAGGAAAGTACAGAAATGCCACCTGAAGGGCCATCATTCTCTCATGTACAGTCCCACAGGGAATGAAAAATAAAACCTCTCCCCAAAAGAAGCCAACCCATCTAACCAACTACTCATCTACTTAAAATGAAGCAGGACTGTTTGTGTTGTCTGAATTGGGGCTGTTTTCACTTTAGACACATTATTTGAATTAGCAAAAACTGGAATATTTAAAAAAAATAAAAATAAAAAAGTTACCAAGAAGCAAAGAACTGCCTGGTGGCAGGCTCTTTATTATATGGGCATTGAAAATTGCTCCAAAAAGTAAGAGTCATGTCAACATTAGTAATGTTATAGATGACATCACAAGCAACCTGGATATTAATGGAATGAGAATGCTTGAGATTTCTGTAAGCGAGCTCATCGTTTGATGGTGGGAAGATAAGAACATTGGTGCAATCTATTGCACAGATCACCCTATGGAATCCACGTATGTTGGAGATTGCACTTTTGTGAGTGGAGGACTATGTACACAAACTAGACAGTAAAAATTTGCAGTTCAAAACAAACGTTTATTTGGACAATCTAGGTCTTGTAACAATGATATTTACATGGGTGGGGCAAAATAAACAAGGCGAACAAAACACACTGGTTACACAGTGTGACCATAGACGTGGGCTGGTCACGAATGGTAAATATGTGGGTCCTAGCATATTAGGGTATACAGGACCGGGGCACTGGAAAGTGCCGGATTGAGCAGGGAAAGACTACATCTCCCAAGAGACAATGCGGGAGTTGTAGTTAATAGGGCCTACAAAAATGGCAGCCACCAAAGAAACTACAAGTACCAGGGGTACAAGGGTTTAATTGAAATGTAAACCAGCACAGCTGCAGGTGGTTAAGATGTGTTAGTTTTGTAAGTGGCTGGACTGGTTTACAATAAAAGGAAATGGTCTCCTTTGTTCAGGGTCGAGCTGGGGGAGGCTTATGGTGGTTGCGGTTAGACTGTGTGGAGAAAGGAAAAGTTAAGGAAAAGACAAAAAGAAATACGGTGAAACAAGTTTAAAACTGGTAAGTAGCTTAGCTACCCAGTGAATAAGATAGATAAAGGGGGGGGGAAGTCAGATCTCCAAACTGAGTTAGATATTGTTTAGTTTAGTTTAGTTTTGTTTTGTTTGCTGTAAATAAATATACAGGCACCGTACTGTTTTATTTCATTTCTGTGGTCCTGTGATTCTGTCTTACACCAAAGGAGACAGTGAAGACGGTCCTGCAAGTGACAGACTTACCCCGGTGTGTCACAACAGGTACTGACATTAACAGCCAGGGAATGAGTTAGTCCAAGTACCAGCAATGGCACTTGCACAGGATCCAAGGAAACACAGGAGCCGGTAGTTGGGTAGTTCCGTGTATCAAGTCCGAGGCAGGATCGATGTCCTCAGAAAACCTGCATACTGTTCACAGCACAAAGTCAGTCAGCAAGCAATTTCTATATCTTGCTGCATAGAATATGGCGCCGCTCCTCTCCTCTCATCCCCCAGCACGACTAACTCCCTAACATGCACACTTCCCTTATACAATCCAGACTCCACCCCTTGAATCAGTCCTGCACCTATCCCTAAGGAACAGGTGCAGCTAATCTAACAATGACTCAAGGAAATGTCATCTGTAGCACATGTGAAGTTTTCCTCTACCAAGATGGCCTCCACAATAGGACACGAGACTTAAGGTCCACGCCATCTTGGTAAGGAATGGGAGTTAGTGAACACAGCATCACCACCTGTCGGGAGGCCGAATTCCACCAATAAATGAGGGAGGATACTTTACAATGCCACAGTCCTGTTTTTTCCTCTTGTAGTTGATGTTCAGTGGGTGGAACACATATTTCCTACAGATGTCAGGACCGCCCAGTCCCTGACCACATTCCGGCGCCTCCTTAAGACTCACCTCTTCAGACAGCACCTGTAGAACTCCTCTGTTTTTCACCTGGGACACTATCACCATTCCTTAAAATGCGCTTTATTTGCTCTTATCTGCCCCCTATTTTACTGCATTTAATCCTGTACTTCAGAGTACTGTAATCTGCCAAGTGTTTAATCTGTAGTATTTTGTAATTAATCATATCCTGATGTAACTATCACTGTTATCTGCTGTATTATTAAATTGTATTTTGTCACACTTGTACTAGCTTGAACCAAAGTTATTGTATTTATCTTGCTCTTAATTGTATTATTACTTGTACTGTGATTCTGAAATGTATTTGCTTACGATTGTAAGTCGCCCTGGATAAGGGTGTCTGCTAAGAAATAAATAATAATAATAATATTATTTTATCTGCTCTTTTTACAAGCGCTTCAGACACCACCTCAATCTCTCCTAAAAATGAAGGTTGACTTATTCCAGCTAATCGCCCACTACCATTTACAAGTTACCAATTGCATAGAATTGGAGTGCTGCTGCCACTTTGGTTTCCACTTACAGGGCATGACTTATTTTAGTTTGGCATTGTAAAACATCTGCCAATTCTTGATACACATCTAAAGTAGATTATCTTTTCAGTCTGTAGTTAGACATTATCAAAAGTGCAAATTCTAGACAAAAATACCCTCGGTCGAAGTGCACGCCACCGGCGCTGTCTTAGTAGCTGTCGCCTTCTTCTTATACACAACAGCCAGTATTCCAACATACTTTAATGGAAATTGCGACCCTTTAAATAAACTTTGGACAAAATCCACATGCTCCAAGTAGGTGAAAACGGCCTGGACAAAGCATCTCAATTTCATCAAGTGAAATAATTTGTGAATTTGGAAAAATCAGGATTGAATTATTCATGATCCACTTGTAACGGGAGCAAGCACACAACATTCGTATAGATGTGAAACCTCATTGATACTGATGTTGATAGTTACTTTATTGGTGAATAAGGTTAATGCGAAATGTATGTTTAATTCAACCTTAATTGTGTAGAACACATTTAGTAAACAAGGCCCTTAGTTTGAAATATGAGCAGTTTCTTTGGAAATAATAAAGGGACCATTTTACTTTCAAATGAAATCTTTCAGCGGAGGTGCTCTTCCCGAGGTCATGCTATCGCTATTTTTAGATGACAAAAACTACAATTAAAACCCCTTTGTTTAACACCTATTAGCAGTGGGTTACTGAAAGCACCCACATAAACCTACAATTAAGAGTAGATGCTAAATTAGATATTAAATTGCCATCATCATCAGAAAAAAAAACAAAAAACAATTTCCTTCCAGTTAACTTCAACAGAAAACTCAATTAAATGAACCAGCAACCCTCATTTAATATGTGTAAAACCCTGAAGGATTCGATTAAAATTCTTCTAAAAGACTTTCAATATTTACTTAATTAAAATTCATCTTTCTCTCCTGAGGTCTAAAGCAGGGTCAGAAGACACCGTCGGTAACATCTTTGAAGCCAAGCAGATGGTCCGGGTCTCAGGGTCACATTTTTTTTACCATATCCCACAAAGCATCCCCTGCAGCACTCTCACCCAAATCATATACATAACAGAGTATTTGCACAGTATTTTATCAAGTACTTATTCTCTGATCCTGGTATATTTGATGAAGAACTATCAGACAGGACCAATTTTGTTGCCAAGAACTGTCACACAAAAGTAAAGTCAGCAAATACCACCTGTGCTGTACTCTGTGTGTTGCCTGACCTCCAAATTGTAACATACCTAAGAGGTGCAATCACTTAAGCATGTGTCACAATATATATATATATATATATATATATATATATATATATATATATATATATATATATATATATATATATATATATATATTGTGAAAGATGCCCTCCAGAGGGCGTCGTAGTTCTGGCAGAAACTGGAGTCGTATAATTACACCGGTGAGTAACTTTATTAATTTACAAAACAATCTTTGGTTCCCACCACCCAAAGTTCATGCCCTGTACGGGCCACTAACTATCTCACTTTGATTCTCTGTCTAGGCCTACCCCAGGAAGATACTTTGTTGTACTGGAACAGTCTTAGTATGATTTCTTGACTGCTGTCCCTGGGTGAAGCGATGTTCCTCCTGTTGGAGTACCTGGTACAGGTAAGTGAGGTCGTGGGCAACGGCTCCCTCTGCTGGCGCACGGCATGCCCACAGGTAAGTATGCTGGAACCGGCTCCCTTTGCTGGAGCACGGCGAGCACACAGGTAAGGTTACAGGAACTGGCTCCCTCTGCTGGAGCACGGCGAGCACACTGGTAAGTTTAGAGGAACTGGCTCCATCTGCTGGAGCACGGCGAAACAGTACAATAGCTGCTGCAATCGTAGAACAGTCAGTAACAAAGGCAAGTTGGCTGGGAGTGTTGAAACAGTATGATAGCTCCTGCTGTCGTGGAGGAACGGTATCCCAGGTAGGTAAACGGGAGTTCGTTGAAACAGTATGATAGCTCCTGCTATGGTGGCAAACTGTATCCCAGGTAAGTAAACTGGAGTGCATTGAAACAACACATTAGCTCCTGGAATCGTGCTGAACTGTATTCCAGGAAAGTAGCTGGGGTGCGCTGAAACAATACAATAGCTACAGCAATCGTGAAACGGTGGTAACAACAGTACTAAATTCCGGTGTGTGTTAAAACAATAAACAGAGTCCTAACACTTTGTCCCGTTGTCTGTGTATTTTGTTTGTCCAGTTCCACACAGTACACAATCCCAAAATAAACGTTTATAAATCCTGTCCGACTGCCTGGGTGTTTTGTTTGCAGAGTCCTTCACAGCACACCATAGCAAAACCAAACATGTCCCGACTCTAAACTGTATCAAAGGCGACAGCCATGCCAGAACCAGAGATGGGCTCTGTGCACTATTTAGTACACAGAGATTATACTCACTCTCTGCTACAACTAAAAATAAACCGTGATGTCTTCACAACAATAAACAGTAATTCCGTAGTGCACCGAAAACAACAAATAAATTGTACTTGGTCTAACACAAGAAACTTACTTTTCCTGAAGCGCGTAATAACTAGAATTATTCAGACACATAGAAGCCTTTTCACGCTGTGATTTCAGAAGACTGTAGATCTCTCTGGTGGAGTATTCCCGACTGCCACACCCCCCCCGAGTGATCTGCTGGCTTCTTTATATCACAGCAGACTCCTCCCAAAATTCATTAACCCCAGGGCTTCTGGGGAACGTAGTTTTTGAAGCCAGACAGCCATTTCTTAAAGGTCCTATGCCCTATTATCACTATTATTGCCACCAGTTTAACCCTTTTCTTGCTATTATTTATTTTAGTTTTACTTTATTCAATCTGAATACTAATAAATGCAAGAGTAGCCTTAATATTGAACGGTAAGGGTTTCAGGACTTTATTTTGCTGTCAATGGGAAAAGTCATGGCAATTCTACTGAGTTGGCCTTAAAGCAAAGTGTGAGATACCTAATCAGGCTAGCCTTTAACTAATCAGTACATAGCCCAGATCACAGCATTATACTTCCTGCTAATATGGAGATTCTGATTGTTCACAGATGCTGTTACTAATCATGTGATGTGAACCTATGTAAATTGCCTATATTTTTTTATTTTTGTCAAATGTGAACTAAAATTACCCTTGCTACAAAAAAAAACTAAAAAAACCACAAAACAAAAGTCACAGCAACATGTAACCATGTATCCAGATAAATATTTTTTGTGAAGACTGATGAGACTATGCAGGTCTTGGGAAGATCAGCAGAACCTGATGCAGTCTGACAAAGCTGCCACTAAAGCATTTGGAAATCCCATTATTTTGTGCTGTGTACAGCAAGGATTCACTTCACGACGTTGGACTTGGTCCCTGTGGTCCTGTACATTTCAAGTCTGATTACTGGCATACAACTGCTGGAGTTGGCACAAAGGCCAACGATTCATTTCAGGTTCAGTGGATTTGATCATAGATTTCTGAAGTTATTTTTTTTTTTTCTCCTACTGTAGTTGGTCTGGTGCATTCCCCAGTAAACACAACCACAGATAGATTTTCCTTTTAGCATGGCTTTTAATTCTGAACAGTGTAGCTCACTCTTAATGAAACGCAATGATGAACTTTAAGTATTTACATTGGAGAAGACATTCCATCAAGATGTCAGGCCCACAAAGTGCATCCTGCCATAAGCCTCTCGGATGAGCGCTGTGTAGCGCAATGTTATTTAAAGCACAGCAGCTTCCATTTATCAAAGCTTTTTATTCCAGTGTGCAGTTTACAACAAATAAGCTTGTCAATGTTAAGAAAGTAATGAGAAACTCAGAAGGTCACTTTAAGGACTCTCAGGTTGAGATGATTTCCCTAAATGTCTCCAGCTAGCTGGAGGATAATAAAAGACTTGTAAGCAGCATTCAATTTATTTGGGTGAACACAGCAGACGTTACAATATTCTTGTAATTACAATGAATAGATTTGTTTTGATGTCCGGTTTTGAAATGGAAGGTTGGCAACTCTATTCTCGTTGACGACTGGAATTCTCGGTAAAAAGTCAGCCAGGACACTCACGATTACACACTTATTTTTTTACTTTTTTTCTGCCTGTTACTGTATAATTGTAGGGGTCACTGCACTGTTACAGGGGATGTCTTATGAAACTAACTTGCTTTACCTGTAATTCCCACACCTACATTTTTTATATAAAAGAATTGTATTTTACTTGCTCTCTACCAATGAACCATGACAGAATGTGCCTGAAAAATATGTGCTGCATCCCAGTGGACATACATGTATTAAAATGATAATATTTATTTGAAAAACAGGCCAAAAATGAATGCCTGTGTAAGATGCTTAATCCTCACATCACTTCAACCGGCTCTTTTAATGTACCCTCTCTATCCTCCTGTCGCCTACTTAATACCTGACCTCCTCACCCTAAACAGCTCCAATCTTGGGCCAAGAATTACATTTTTTATCCTTTACTTATTGTAAAGCTAGTTTCTATTCACTTCTATCTTTGAACTCTGGATATCCACAGCTTCTATTTGTCTCCAAATACAGAGTTTCTGGACAACTGACACATCTGGTGTAAATCAGTGCAGTTGCTTGGGTTACCTGGAAGACCTGGCTTTAGAATCATTCAACTTCATCAAAATTGTTTCAAAGAAATTATTTGAGAAGATTAACCCTGTTACCTCAAGTAACATCTGTTTCTGATACAGCATATCTATCCAGTGCCCCCCCCCCCCCCCATCAGAACCCATCAGAAAACAACTAACCTAAGTCATACATTGCACATTTTGCCACAGTGGATGTGGGATACAGTTTAGGTCGACCTAGTTTGCGTCTGCAAAATCTAAACTAGGCCACCTGCATGAAATTAGAACTGCCATCTATTAGGCTATTATTTGATTAATGACACTTTTCTTAACTAGCACATCAGATGGCACATGCAGGGCTGTACAATAAAATACTGAACACAGAAATGTTGTTTTCAGATATATTCAAAAGCAGTCATTCTTGTTGGTGTTTTATGTTAACATGCAGTACTAGTGGGTGCCCTATTCACAAAGCTTTTACTCAATTAAAGAATTAAAGAATGTCTATTTTTATGAATAAAACACAGTTTGATATTTATGAAACTGTCCTAGACTGGGGTTGATTTATTTATCAATAGTCTTACCAAAACTGTATTTTACTTATAAAAAGGGACGATGAAAAGGCATTCTTTAACTCAACCATGAGTACTCTGTTTCTCCAAGACCTGTGTTGCTCATACAGTAATCTACTGATAATAATGCCTCATACGTATGTATTGAAGCACCATTCCTTTATCATGCTAAAGAATGCAAATCACAACTCTTTAAATGAAGATTTGGGTCTAATGTATTATGCAGCTAATGCAGCAGCTAAAGTTTACATTAATCATGCCCAACCTGTCCTTTAAAAAAAAAATAATAATAATGTAATGCCTTTCCCCAATAGCTTCACTCTGGTGTGACTAATGGTGACCCAAAGAAATCCAGAAAAAGACTTGCCCTGGATTGTACTCATTGGCTCAAAGTATTAACGATAAAAAATAGGGACTTATGGTGGTCAGAAACATTTTAAAATCTGTTTCAAAAGACAATCAGACTTTTAAAAGTCTGTTTAAGCCAACTAGGGCGGACCAAATCAAAGTTAGCGCTTAACGAACGAGGACACAAAAGAATTTGCGGTAATAAAAAAAATTCCAATAAATCTCGCAGAAACAAAACAAGCCCTTTTCGCCCTTCAAAAAGCAGCTATCGCTTGTTGACTAGTACAAGTGTGTTGAGAAGGGGGAGTGATTTGCTATCGCCTGACCAAATCTACTCAATTCCAGCTATAAATCACATCGCAAGACCGGATTTTATAGTCAACTTCGAACTTGTCGAAAGCTATCGCGTATTAAGCAAATAGTAAAAAAATAACACTAAACATCCTGATATTTGCAAAAAAAAACAAAACAATAGATGCCTCAAGATGCTCCACTGACATCATATATCAAACACTTGCACGCAACACTGAATAATTTAAAATTAATAATTTACAGTCACAAATATCAGTGTATGTATTATTCCTATTATTATCATAATATATGTTGTGTTTGTTGCACCCTTAAACGAAACATGCACAACACCGTTTTCTTCTTTAGCCTACTTGGACATATTCACACGTAATCTGTGACATCACCTACCTCTGTTCAAATTATTTATTTCTTAAAGGCACAGTGCTCCATTAAATTGAACTTCGATCAAACTCAAGGCTAACAAATGTAAACAAACTAGAATACTAATAAAGAATGTATGCATGTTTTAACCACTTTAAAGATGTTAACTTTTAGTTTTAAACATTTGGTTACTCTCTTAAAGTACTTCAACACGTTGGCCTACACAGAAACACTATGAAGCCCAAATTCTTGGCATGTAAGAACAAGCCCACCGTTCCAGTACAAGGGAGCACATTTTGGTTATACCGTGTCGGCATGCCAAGCAGTCCCCTCGAAACGTATAAATCCGTGTAGATAACAAAATTAATACCTATAAAGGTAATCTCAGAAGCATCAAGATGAAGTTTTTTAATTTGCTTTGGGTTTTCAACAGAAGAAATAATAATAATAATAATAATAATAATAATAATAATAATAATAATAATAATAATAATAATAATAATAATACAACTACCCGACACTGCAATCATTTTTTATTTTTTTTTTCACGGCACTGGATAGCATTTCATTCGACTTTTTATTTTATAATATGTACCGGTACTGATCCTGGCGACAGTGCTACATTGGTTTTTGGATGTTCTATTCACCCTAAGTTTTTTTTTTTTTTTTTTTTAATCTTCATTCTTGTGCAGGTACTATGCAGCTTTGTACACAACAGGGTTCTGAGCAGCACTGTGCCAGTCAGACATGAGGATGCTGGCATTGCATGATTGCATGGTGCTGACAAAAGCCAGGGCACAAATCATGAAAACAATGTGACACGCTTTCATAACAGTGACAGAAGAATGCAGCACGATAGTGCAGACGTCATGGAAACGAGGTAATTGCCAAGTGTGTGTGCGTGTGTGTGTTTTCTTTCAAACTCACGTCTGTATTGTTCAATATTTTACACAATAAAAACAAAAGCTGACATTATTATTATTATTATTATTATTATTATTATTATTATTATTAATAAACATATTTTTATTATTATTACTACTAGTCGTAGTTGTATGTAATGGCATTCATTCACTGATATTCAAACTAAACAGTAGTACAACACAGATTTTTTTTTATTTTTATGCCTTGACTGTCTTCGCCTGCCTTTTCGCATGGTACCGCCTTGTTTCCGCCCCTTCAAAATGTCACAAATACCGGCTGGGGATTGGTCAACAGCTGCTCATGTTGCTTTCGGCGGTCACACTCCTGCGAAACTTCTCTCTGCCTATTTTTCGGATTGGAAATGGCTAGTTTTGGTTTCATGATAAAGAAAATGCGATATGGAAACTAGCGATGTTATCGCAAGAGCGGTCAGAGTTTGATTTGGTCCGGCCCTAGGACTATATTTTCAAGAGTTTACTCCAGTCTATAATTAACTCCTGATTTTTGAAAGGAGGAAAACATCTATTGACTTTACAAAAGTAGTATCACACATCTAGATAACACAATCCAAGGTCTTGCTTTTGTACATTACAGTTGAATTTTCAAAAACTAGGTAAATTATAGAGCTTGGTTTTTACGAGACAAATTTCTAAAGCTAGGGCAAAACGCATTTGCCCCTGTTATTGATTAAAACGGGAGCAAACTGTCTTTGGCCTTTACCGTCTGCATTAGTGCCAGTGGTCGGTACAACTTTCAGGGTGTGGCATGTTAACTTTGAGCGATTTTGATGACAGTGCTAACAGGGGTGATTGTGTCTCAAACTAAATAGGTAGAGGAGGTTTATTTGTAATGCAGGCGATGTCAATCCCATTATGAAAAGGGAACAGCAAGTGGTGAAAGAAGGAGCAAATGAGGAAGAGAGAGAACACACTTTTCCCAAACAATGTTCTATGCTATATATATATTTCTTATATTTTAAAAGAAGCAATAATGTACAGTATTAAGCTGGTACAGATCATTCTGTCTGTACATTGTCACTTTGGAGATGTAAAAGCTCTGTTGAAAAGACATAACTGATACCTAAATTTTAGTGATAATGTGAAAAGTTCATCCTTTTATATGACATATTGAATTAGCAAATAACTGAATATATAATGATGTATGCAAGACACAAAGTTACATATTTATTGCCCCCCCCCCCCCCGATCTGTTATACAGACGTAGGGCTGGTGCTATGGTTTTTCTGGGCCCTGGGTAATGGACCTCCAGTGGGCCCCCCCACCTTCACCCCACCTTCACCCCCACATCAAAAATATTTTTCTATCAAAAAGGTTTTCATAATCAGTAGTCCCTCACTAAACCGGACATGTCTGGAGGGAGACATGAGTTGTCCGATTAAAAAAAAATATATACATACTGTATATCATTTGGTAATAAGTATAGTAGTAAAATCAAAGTAATACCTGTAGTGCACTTTCTTTTTACTTTAGCCTGCCGATAACACAAAATACATCATGCTGCATTACACATTACTGTACAGTGTGAAATGGTGTAATGAAGACGCTAGTTCGGAATGCAGTTTAACACAAGAGTCTCTTTATTACACTCCCTTTCTCTGGAACCGAAGACCAAACTCCCAGCTAGGTCACTGCGTGACAGAAATCCAGTCCTGGCGGACCTGGTTGGAGACAAGCCTACATAAAAACAATAAACATTTGGATACATTTATTCAAATAAGGCACTGAAGATAACTGATAAAAGCACACAGAAAACAACCAATAAACAACTCAATACACAGTTCAGAGGCCAGGCTTTCAACCGTTGCTGCTGCAACTCGGAGAGTTCTCAGTCTCAGCGTCTTGCCTGAACATGCCATTACAATAGTAAAACATAATTTTTTTAAAAATAAAACTAAATTATTTTAGCACATTTTCTTTTTTACTGTAGCCTACTTAGTACACAATTAACAGAAAACAGAACACACGCTTTACAGAAATAATAATTTTAAAATTTACATCGAAAATTTGACAGTACTTACTGCAGTTTTATTTGTATTTTCTTTTGTTTTTGACATCCAGCTTTGTGTTTCTTTTTATTGGGAGGTTCCAGAGGTTTGGTAGGTTTAAGTGTTAATGGTTTAAAATCCTATAATTTTTAATAGGTGTTTAAAAATAGACATTTTGATAATGAGGCTCGACAAAACACTTGTTAAATGAAAGTCTTGATTGTTGGAAAGTCAATGTGCCAATTATAGAATGTCTTTAACTGGCATATTTGTATATGTTTATGTCGATCAACCAATAGCTTTCGGCTTTACGAAGAACTGGGGTGGACAGAAGCCAATAGGGAGTGAGAAGAGGCGGGGCTAAGGGAACAGGACGCAAGCAGGAAAAGAGAAAAGAAAAAAGGGGAGATCTGAAGTGTTTCACTGCACTACATACATACAGTTTTGTTTTGTTTTTATGCAGTTGGGAATGGAGGGATCCTGGTTAGATGTGTGGAGTAGTGGTTAGGGCTCTGGACTCTTGACTGGAGGGTTGTGGGTTCAATCCCCAGTGGGGGACACTGCTGTTGTACCCTTGAGCAAGGTACCTTACCTAGATTGCTCCAGTAAAAACCCAACTATATAAATGGGTAATTGTATGTAAAATAATGTGATATCTGTATAATGTGAAATAATGTATAATGTGATATCTTGTAACAATTGTAAGTCGCCCTGGATAAGGGCATCTGCTAAGAAATAAATAATAATAATAATAATAATATTCTAAAGACTCCAACCTCTCAAATGATGTCGTGGATTTGCAAATAACTGCATTTATAACAATGTATGGAGTGCACAAAGTTACACAGCTTTATTAATTTCCTCAGGTCTCTGTGCATTTGATCAACTATTGTATGACCTAACTTACATTCCAGCATGATATGCCAAAAACAATGTTATAAGTACCTCCAGATGAATGTAAATGATTGATTGGACTCACTCTGTATAGGATATACAATAGACATGGCTCCGCTCTATTTATACAGGCTTGTTAGTATAAACAATAGTTAGTATGCACATGTTGACTAAGTTCGTATTTAATTTAATTAAAAGTTAAATTTTAATCATGTCCAGGCTGTGCAAAGCGGCCACACTTTGCTGGGGACCCCGGGAGCTCTGACGCTCCCAGGGTGGGGGATGGGAAACCGTCAGGGATTGCTTCTCCTCATCGCACAACCGCAAACCCTACTGGCCAGACACCGAGCACATTCAGAGTGGATAAAAAGCAGGGCTGATCTCTGTTCTCCGGGATTGCTAGTCCAGCCACCTCTGCTTTGCCATAAAAGCGATTCTGACTTTAGGCTTGTGAGATCGGAGGACGCTCACACGCCCTCAGCACATCTGTGCAGTGTGGGGACTCGCTGCTGTGAGGAGAAAAAACATAACTGGACATTCCAAATTGGGGGAAAATAAATAATAATAATTGGTCACTCTAAATAATTTTTTTTTTTTAAAGTTAAATTTAGTAAAGGTTAACTGCTGACAATGTACCCTTATTTATTTTTAGGACAGCTCCAGCACTTTGTTTTGCCACTACCCGGCTTCATAAACTTTAGTGCTGATCTAAAATAAAATAAAAAAAGGTTTCTAAAAAATAATAATAAAAACACAGTTTTCTTAAATAATATATACAGGTAGCCCATATTTCATACATATGTTTAGTAATTTATTCCATAACAAACATATACGCGGATATTCCAAAAACACAGCACAGTAACAAGTGCTTCAAATTTAAATCACTCTAGACTAAATCACTTCCAGAAACCACAAAGGTGTAGGCCTATTTTTTATTTTTTATGTTTCATAAAAATCTTTATTTTTCACAGCTGCACTAACGTTAATGAAGCCACGTTCCAAATCACAGTCCCCATATACATTGTATACAGTATAAGATCTATATGGTAAAGGCTGAAAGTATAAAAAAAATTATCAAAATGTATACTGTACTATAACAAAACAGTGCAGTCACATATGCAGTTCAATGAATGTAAATATTTCTAAATACTACTGCATTAACAAATGGTGCCACAGAAGTAAAAAGCAGCTTGATACATTCAATACCTATTCATTTGAACAACCTTATTTTAAAACATACTCTTGTGAAGTACTGTAAGGTGTTACCAAACCATGATCAGCACTTTATAAAAAGTGGACTTAATTAAAAGTGCCATCGGCAACCAATTTGTGGAAATGAACATCGGTACTAATCAACAATAATCAATGCATTGACAGGACTTTATTATTCAAAAGCAAGAAGCAAAAACATAACAGAATCTAAATATATGAAAGTATTGAGTTTACACTTCAAGTTGCAATGCAGAACAACCGTGGTAAAGTTTGAGTACCGGGGGCCTTTTCTTTGGGACTCACTGTATGTATAAGCAACTGACTTGGTGTATGAAGCGCAATGGGAAAGAAATTGTTATTGATGGGGAAACTATACAGAGAGTTGGAAAGGCTTTTGTCTGGACCAGTTAGCTAATGAGGATAATGAAGTATGTTCATCCAGTGTGCTACACATATTTAATAGTCAGACAAACCCTTTTAACATTTTTTTTAATATTATTTGTTTATTTAGCAGATGCCTTTATTGTCTTTTAAAGCTGTTGTTTATTAAGGATCGCCTCCAAGCTCCCCTACCCCCCTAATGTTTTTTGTTCTTACATTGTCATCACCAACACTGGCCCTGTTTCCATGGAAGCTACATTCTATTAATTTTGTACCTGCCTGATTCTATTAATTAATCCACTGATACACTCAGCGCTTGGTGGATTTGTAAATAAAACAACAGGAAATATATTTACTATCGCAGAGCTGGATAAGGCAAGGAAATGAAGGAATAGAAAAATTAATTACTTATTGTGGTTCTAAAAGAAGACCATCTGCTGTTTCATAAAAGGTTGATATTTGCTGCACCCCCTGCTGGGCATTATGCGACTGAGGAAACCACCTTTCTGTCAGCTGCCATATTCACAGCTTAGGTATGCAGTAATTATAGGCTGCCTGCAGACCCAACAGTTGTCTTGGGCCACTGCTTATTTGTGAATGAGTATGACTCCAGTTTACTGGGAGCTCCTGAGATTTCATTAAGGTAGTCCTACATTTTAAAGGGATACTTTATATCATTTGCATTTCCATAATATTCAATTTCTAAACTGTTTATTGTGAGCTACAGTGATTTTCGTATAGTAGGTGTCTATAAAATGGCAACGCAGCTGTAATTTTACATATGCTACCATACAGAAGAAAGTTTCATTTTCAAAAAAACTCTTCTTGTTTTGTATAATTATTAATGTGAGCTACTGTTTTGTGGAAATATATTAAGAAGGCAGGAAACAATATTATAAAAGTTCACTTTGATTTAGGGTGGGGAAAAAGTACAGCAAAGTGTATGGAAGCTTTAAAACACATTAAAGCAGAGGCAAGGTTTTTCACATACAGTATAGGGAACTTTGACCAAAACGTATTGAAAACTTTTTGTTAGGGCTGACTTTTTAAAACCCACATAGAGAAAATAAATTAAGCTTGCAGTTTGTGAAACTTTTTTGTTGTTGTTGCTGTTTTAAGATGCATCAGTTGATAACCCAATCCACATTTAAATATACGTTATGCCATACCACAGAACCGCATGCTTAGGTTAAAGTACTACTGTATATATTATACTTTGGTATTTGAGCTGCAGCCTGTGGTTCTTTATGGACAAGATGAAAAGCGCCTGTCTTCACCTTCCCATGCCAGACAGACATACAGACATCGACTGATGAATATCGGAAGGAAGAGAGGGAAAAAGTAGATCACATGAAGCTGTATTCACCTACAGTATTGTAGATGCAATTTACATTAATAAGTCATTTATACATATCATAATTGCCAAAGAATATGGCAATCCATTTTTGGATTACTCTATTATATGTAATATGCAATTGCATTTTAATCACATTTTCTTTTCATTTATGTTTCTCTTCTCAGTGCCTCCCTCTTGTATATAAACAGTATATTCAAAACTTCACTCTAAAATGAGATGGTCTATCTCTTGGCATTATTCCAATACACAATATGACAAATACATATTTATCAGTTTTAGTCAAACTTGCTTCAAATGAGCTGCTGCATCTTAACTGGGTATTTCTGGAAATGCAATTTAAATTAGAGTTTTCCAGTGAGGGGAAAAAATAGGTTCCAGAAACATCTACTGGGATTGCGTGTCTCATTTAAACCAGGAATTTAGTAGAATTTTAATATTTCTTTCCGTTGGGATTTCACAAACACTAAGGTTCCTACAGGCATTTCACCCATAATATTATACAGGTTTCATCAGAGGACTGCAAACCAGTCTTAAATTGAATGAAATAAAACAAAAGGAAATTCAATATGTAGATCTCTTTCATTAGGGCTGCTTTACTGGCTTCTCTATGGAAGCTTTTCTATTTTTGTCAAAACAATTGGATATGGGTTTTGTTTAGCATTTTTTAAAAAAAAGTATTATATGGTTGTTAATCATTCTGACAATGTTCCTTGTTGAAAATAAACCACAGCAGTATCTTCTGGGTAAAAGTATGTTACTGGCTGAAGAATGTTGCAGCTGATTGGTTATTGACAGGAAAGAAGCCTTTTAATATACAAGTATTTTAATATAATAAGTAGATAACTAAAATAAACCCCAAATAAAAAAAATGCTGGTTGACTCATATAATCATAATCTTATACAATTTTGTTTACAGATCACAAATACAATTAATTCAAATCCTTCATTATAATTATTACATAAGGAGAGATACAATAAGCCTGGGCTAAAGCATTGTGTTTTATTTAACTCTGTCCCCCTGGACTGTAAATAATGTTTATCATCATTCCTAATATCTGCAAATAACAAAAAAATAGATGATCTGGATTTGAGATATTACAGTCTTACAAGCATTTTTTTGGTTTGCCACAAGAATGTTACTGTCACTTCAAACCTCTATTGAAAAATGATTTGTGCCAGTTGTACATAATATCAATTAAATGTATTTTATGTAAATCTTTCTTAATTTGTCTTTGTGGGGAGCTGTTAGACGAATTAATGATACATTACCGTTGTGGCTGTTATTGTACTTACTATCAGATCAGGCAACATAATTCTTTTCACCAGTGCTTAATTTGTGCCAGGGCTCAGCCCCGAAACCTCTGAGCGTGCAGAGTCATATTATTATTATTATTATTATTATTATTATTTATTTCTTAGCAGACGCCCTTATCCAGGGCGACTTACAATCGCAAGCAAATACAAATACATTCAAGTGTTACAATATAAGTCATACAATAAGAACAAGAAATACAATAATTCTCAAGTGTGACAAACCACAATTCAATAATACAGCAGATAATAGTGAAAGTTACATCAGGATATGATTAAGTAGTGATAGTTACATCAGGATATGATTAAGTACAAAATACTACAGATTAAACACTTGGGAGATTACAATATTCTGAGGTACAGGATTAAATGCAGTAAAATAGGGGGCAGATAAGAGCAATTCCTGGTATATTCCTGGTACCTCTAGTTAAAAATCTCATAAAATGCTTTCTTTTTAAATTCTCAACACAGTTGTATTAAATCTGCAAGTTCTTGCGTGTGCGCTAAAGAGAGACAGTCCGCTGCCACGTTTGTAGCCTACTTTAAAATTACTTTACGGTTTCAGCTTGAGTGCCTTTAAGATGACACTGGCTGCAACTCTATTGTCATTTTTTATACACAAATAAGCTTACTTGATTTGAAAAACATCATGAACGATACAAGCAACTTCTTACACTACTTAGTTTGATTAAATGAGTAGTACACAACAAAATATGAAAGCTGAACATTTGCAGAGCGTTTAAGAGGGACCAAAAACAAAGTACACAGAAAGAGTACTTGGAACTGCAAACACAAGTCAAAAAGGAAGTTAGAAAGGCCAAGACAGTGATAGAAATCAATATTGCTAAGGGGACTAAAACCAATTCCAAAATGTTTTTCCAATATTATAGCAGCAAGAGAGCATTCAAAGAGGAGGTTAAATGTCTATGAGGCACAAATGGCAAAATCATAGATGAAGAAAAAAAAAAGCAAATATATTAAATGATTACTTTTCACAGGTTTTTACAAAGGAGGACACGGACATGTCGACCTGTTCCTATCCAATTTCAAATAACTTTAGCATAACAGAGGCAGAAGTGTTAAAGGGACTAGGAGCTCTTAAAATAAACAAATCCCCTGGGCCAGATGAGATCCTCCCAATAGTACTCAAAGAAATGAAAGAAGTTATTTACAAACCGCTAACCAAGATCATGCAACAGTTTCTTGACACAGGGGTTGTACTGACAGACTGGAAAATAGCAAACGTAATACCGATCCACAAAAAGGGAGACAAAACCGAACCAGGTAACTACAGACCAATAAGCCTGACTTCTATTGTATGTAAACTTATAGAAACTATAATAAGATCCAAAATGGAAAATTACAATTTATGGTAACAATATCCTGGGAGACAGTCAGCATGGTTTTAGGAAAGGGAGATCATGTATAACTAACCTACTTGACTTTTTTGAGGATGCAACATTGAAAATGGATAACTGAAAAGCATACGACATGGTTTATTTAGATTTCCAGAAAGCTTTTGACAAAGTCCCGCATAAAAGATTAATTCTCAAACTGAACGCAGTAGGGATTCAAGGAAATGCATGCACATGGATTAGGGAGTGGTTAACAGGTAGAAAACAGAAGGTACTGATTAGAGGAGAAACCTCAAAATGGAGCGACGTAACCAGTGGTGTACCACAGGGATCAGTATTAGGTCCTCTGCTATTCCTAATCTACATTAATGATTTCGATTCTGGTATAGTAAGCAAACTTGTTAAATTTGCAGACGACACAAAAATAGGAGGAGTGGCAAAGGTCATTCAAAATGATCTAGACAGCATTCAGAATTGGGCAGACACATGGAAAATGAAATTTAATAGAGAAAAGTGTAAAGTATTGCATGCAGGCAATAAAAATGTGCATTATAAATATCATATGGGAGATACTGAAATTGAAGAAGGGAACTATGAAAAAGACCTAGGAGTTTATGTTGACTCAGAAATGTCTTCATCTAGACAATGTGGGGAAGCTATAAAAAAGGCCAACAAGATGCTCGGATATATTGTGAGAAGTGTTGAATTTAAATCAAGGGAAGTAATGTTAAAACTCTACAATGCATTAGTAAGACCTCACCTAGAATATTGTGTTCAGCTCTGGTTACCTTGTTACAAAAAGGATATTGCTGCTCCAGAAAGAGTGCAAAGAAGAGCAACCAGAATTATCCCGGGTTTAAAAGGCATGTTGTGTGCAGACAGGCTAAAAGAATTGAATCTATTCAGTCTTGAACAAAGAAGACTATGCGGCGATCTGATTCAAACATTCAAAATCCTAAAAGGTATAGACAATGTCAACCCAGGGGACTTCTTGGACCTGAAAAAAGAAACAAGGACCAGGGGTCACAAATGGAGATTATATAAAGGGGCATTCAGAACAGAAAATAGGAGGCACTTTTTTACACAGAGAATTGTGAGGGTCTGGAACCAACTCCCCAGTAATGTTGTTGAAGGTGACACCCTGGGATCCTTCAAGAAGCTGCTTGATGACATTCTGGGATCAATAAGCTACTAACAACCAAACGAGCAAGATGGGCTGAATGGCCTCCTCTCGTTTGTAAACTTTCTTATGTTCTTATGTTCTTATTAATTTCAACAAAGAACAATGACAACTTTTAAATGAAAAAAAATATTGTAGCCTACTTCAATAGGAACATTAGCCTGCTATATTATATTAAACCAAAACAATAATGATCTGGTTCGCTCTTGCCTTTTTTAATGAATATAGTTTAATTAATAGAGAATAAAAACATACTAAGATAACAACTACCTAGCCTAAGTTTAATTAATCGTTTTGGTAATCTACCAGCGGCTTCTGTTGCATACACATCGCTGACAATAGTGCAGACTGTGGGTCAAACCAATGTTCGTGTTGGGGTGCGAATTTTTTTTTTAACCAATGTCGTCCTTATGGAGTCCTCTGAATGCCTTTTAATTTGTTTGTTTTTTAAACCATTTAAATGCAAAACCATAACAAAACATGTATACAGGCTTTTTTTTTATGTATTATTTGTCCTGCGGTTGCCTTTAATTAATTTTTCTGCACGTAGGGCCCACTACTACTTTGTATATGATGTAGAATACGTGCATGTAAACATCTAACACTAGTACGTACAATATTCTTTCAAATAAGCGTGTTATCATTTTGAATGTGCAGTTCTTAAGGACGGTATTATTGTCATTGCTTGCGCCAGCACCTCTCTCTTTACAAATTAAACACTGCTTTTCACACTGAAAAAAGATTTATTTTATATTTGTGAGGGACATCGTGTAGCGTGCACGGCGGAAGGCAGCAGCAAGGATGGTAGGTGACGTAATCACACACAAAGACATGAGCCGATATACGCTCCTTGCAAAGGAGCCGGCTGTTTTGTACAGCGGTATCGGTGCTATGCTTTAGTGCGAGAGGGCCTGGGTTCGCACCTGCCCTCCGCCTGTGTGTGGATTGCCTCGCCCTGTGTGATGCGCCTGCCTGCATTAACCGAGAACGCTACAATACATTCATTAATGCTCATAATACATAATAAGGCTCATTAACAAATAGGGGTGAAACCGAATAGTCGAACATTCCACTATTCGATAACGATGGCACCTATCAACAAGTGAATCCAACATTCGAAAGTTAAAAAAAAAAATGTATATATTGATTTTATATATTTTAAAGCCTGTACTGCTGATTGGCTCTCTATGTAGCGGTAATGAAGATTGACTGGAGGGTGGGATTTGTTATTTCTTGTCTGTGATTGGCTAAACTAGAACGTACCTTGGCTAACGATGGCTTCCTCACAGAAAAGTTCAACATGGAAATACTTTGACAAAGTAAATGAAAACACTGTTAAGTGTAAAATATGTGCAGTGCAATTAAACTACCACAAATCTACAACTAGTATGTTAACCCACCTAAAAGCCAAACACCCTTCTGTGACGCTAGCAATGACAGAAAAGGAAAGAGGACCGCAACAAACTGCCATTGCCTTTGCGGTGAGGCCTCGTCAGCGTGACAAGGTACATGCTGAAAAAAACATCAGTCCTTATTGCTAATATGGTGGCAAAGAGCATGCTTCCCA
This sequence comes from Acipenser ruthenus, assembly GCF_902713425.1. NCBI lineage: Eukaryota > Metazoa > Chordata > Actinopteri > Acipenseriformes > Acipenseridae > Acipenser > Acipenser ruthenus. The sequence continues at coordinate 36,387,781 of NC_081196.1, forward strand.
TAAGTTTTGTTGAAGGTGAGGGATTTCAGGAGTTGATGAAATTTGTGGAACCTGAATACACAGTCCCTGCTCGAAAAACAATTACCACTCGACTCGAAAAAATGCATGCCAATTCAGCAGTGTCTGTCCGCAGAAACTTGTCAAAGGCTGAGAAGGTGGCGATTACTACAGATGTGTGGACTGCACTGACTACCGAGTCGTACATCACGATAACCTGTCATTTCATAGAGGATTGAGAAATGAAAAACGTAGTTCCACAGACTCGCGCCATGCCAGAGAGGCATACAGCAGAGAATCTCGCAAATGTGTTGAACACCGCTGTAGACCATTGGGGTTTACAGGGGGAAATCACTGCCTGTGTTCACGACAATGCCAGCAACATCATCTTAGCAAACTCAGAGTTTGTTGAATGGGACTCGAATTTGTGCTTTGCACACACTCTGCAGCTCACCTTCAACGATGGCTTTAAACTTGGTGCCATGCATAATGTAGTCGGTGCGGCCAGCCGTTTTGTGTCGCATTTTCATCACAGTGCAATAGCTACTCAGGCTCTGAAGTTGAAACAAAGGCCCTGTCCACACTATGCCTTTAAACTGTATTAGTTGCATTTAAGCCGGCTTAAAAATGCTATATACGGTTTGCGTACACGTACTCGAGAACCGGACTCGAGACCACCTCAGGAGGTAGTCTCGAGTCCGGTTCTAATTAGATCGCATCAGGTAGTGTGGTTTATCAGAAGTGTGGACGCTGTAATACCAAACTACATTTTTTTGTGTATCCTCCAATATGCTTTCCTCCAATATGCTTTGTGGTATGTTTGGCAAAATACTGGAGGCGCCTGAAGGACTTGCTATCAGTGTACACTCCGCACGAGGTATTCATTTTAATGCTTCAAAAAATCTGTCAGGACATCTCTGTTAAACTAGTGGGGAAAATAACAAAAACACAACGTTAAATTAGGCGACTGCAAAAATGAAATGCAAGTTAAAAGTAGGATCGGGGATGAACAAATCATGTAATTTGTCAGATCTGTTTGAAATAATATTAAGAGGACCAGAATTAGGCTCAGGCAAGATATGAAGGTAAAAACAAAGATTGTTTTGTAATTAACAGCTTTTTCTGAGTTTAATTATAAAACAGAATCAGCTCAATTTGTTTAAAGGGACTTCACCTGATTAAAAATAAAACCTGAAAACTTCAAGCCCTACTTGTGTGTGTGTGTTCGGATTTACTTTTTCCACAATACTTGTTATATTTCTTTTTAGCAATATGGACCTCTGTTAATATGGGGCATAACACATTATTTAAAAATAAAAATATAGTGCATGGTGGGATACTATCGTATTAATTTCCACGGTTCGTTGTGCTGCTGGGAATTGTAACTGAACTATTCTAATGGTGTGTGGACGCATTAAGCCCGACTAAACATGAAATGGTACTTCAGTGTGGACGCTTTGATTAGAACGGTTTCGAGTATGGTTCTCGAGATCGGTTATGTAGTGTGGACAGGGCCATAAACAACAAACTCAACTGAGCACCGTCTGGTGCAGTATTGCCGGACCTGATGGACATGCTGATTTTTTTAAACATGAATAAGTGAACATGATAATAATATTGGACATTGCTAGCCTAACTATTCCTAAAGTTTTTGTTAGGAATTTGTTTTGCTTCTATGGAAAGCTAGTGTGTTAATGCCACTCAGGCCTTTTTGTTCATTCATTTATTTATTAATATTATTAAGCTAGCTACATACATAGCAAGCTATTGCCTATACAGGCTATTTATTTTTTATTCACTGGAACTCAAACGCACAGGTATGTTACCGATTTGATTTAACGTAGACCGGTAGTCTATATGTTGAGTGTGGTTAGAAAACGTGGGGAAAATAAATCGTTTAGTTAAGTGGATTGTATAAATTAGCTAGCTAGATAGTCTAATGCATTTGGTATTTTGCTGTTATGACCGGAAAACATTATTGCCACAAGGATGCTAATGTTAAGGCATTTGCCTCGCAGCTCACATTGCTAAACTATTATTGAATGGATAGTAAATGAATAATTGAATAAAAATTATACGGGAGACACCCATATTTTATAAGCAAGCGTCATTTGAAATTGTAATTAACGGAAAAGGTTGTGGCAATATCGGTGAAAAAAATAACGCTTGCAAAATACGAGAGTCTCACACGAGGGTTGACAGGTAAGCTTATGTTATTGCTGCTGTTATTATGGCATTTCTGTATGTTTCCTAATAGGAAGGTGTTTTTTACATAGCCTAATGTTTATTTAACAAAGTTGTTAAAGTTGTTGTGTTAGCTAAGTATTTTAAAATAAAGTTCAGAATTTATTGCAATTGCAATAATTGTCACTTTGCATTATTTCGCATTTAATGTACGTCTCATTTTGAATGGGGGGGGGGGGACGGGGACTATTCGATTAGTCGACCTAAACAGCTGTGGAATTATCGATAGTCAAAATATTTGTCATGCACATCCCTATTAACAAAATGGTTATTTAATCTCAACAGGTTATAATGCTCTTGCCTAGCATTACCTAAAAAAAAAGTCAAACTTAGTGTTGTATTGCTAATTACCTCCAAAAGGAGGTATTTGGTAGGATTAAGAAGGCTCTCTGAAGTAAGATCTTGGCTGAGTCAACTATAAATAATGCTGCTTCCCTGGTGCAGAACACCCCTACAGTATGTGTGGTTACACAGCATTTCACTCAGCCTCAGGTTTATCAATTCAGTTCCAAGAAACAAATCACACTTACAGTACACAAAATGAAGCCTAAGCATATAGAAAAAATGAGGTGATAAAACCCAAAGGGAGCTTTTATTATGCAAAGTAATCTTTGCTGTAAAGTGGACAATAACCACCTGATTTAAGGGAATGACTGCCACATTACTGAGCCAAACGTTCCTGTTGCTGCCGTTAGCAGTCTTAACCTTTCTAGGTTTCAGGTATTATAAATAGGTCAAAATACTTGTAGGACTTGGTTATTTAGTTTCATGCTGACAGTCCTAACTAACCTACATGTAATGTGCTTTTAAGTGCTTTTATATGACTTTGCTGTGTTTCATGCAAAAATGTCTTCTAACCACCCCCCCACCCCCAGTTCTTTTTAAGATATACTCTTCTAACTACATCCCCGTGCTGTTGAGCTGTGTTCCAGAGTTATTGTATCAAAGCAGTCAGCACATTTGTTTCAAGTTTGATGAAGGAGAACAGAGCCAAAGGCAAGAGACAGGCTTTTATCTTGCAGTAGATTCTATCTAGATAGTGAATGTTGTTTTTTCTTTTTTTTTTTTCTTTTTGTAAATTAAAAAAAGAATCATGGAGTGATGGATTCTACACAACTGCCATAATCTCTTTTAGAATACCTCGGAGCAAAATACAGGAAAAATATAACAACTTTTGCCAAGAACGGCAAATAACTTTTCTCTGATAACTGAAGTAGTGTTTTATAATTATGTCTACTCCTGCCGAATTAGGCTTCTAACCATCATGGTATTAAGTTCAATTAAATACTTGTTTATGCCTGAAGCAGTAACATGTGGCACTTCTCTTTTAACAGTACATTTTAACAGCACCTGTCTTAAAAATAACTTTGGTTATATACCCTTGATATACAGTCCTGATTCTCATATCTGGAAAATTGTTGCTTTGCCTGTACAGGTTAAATTAATAAATGAACGTTCTAATATGTGTTCAATTATATCAATACCAAGAAAGCGTGAGACTGATTACTGGTTAATTGCTCGAAAATATGGCTGAACATTCTTGAGTTGAACTGTAAATTATATATAATAGCATGTGAGTGGACTGTATAATCAATTCATCCAACATACTTTTGCTTACAGCAAAATGCATAGCCTGTAAAATCAGAGGGTTTTTTTTCTTCTACAGAACGTGAATTATACATTACAAACCAGCCTTCCTAACTTTGTAAATATTTAATGTCAAATAAGGTAGATCAAAGGAATATACAGTGTATGTATACTATACATTGATTTACTGTTATACACACTTTACCTCTTTCCTAAATCCCAACATCCAGGGAAAAAGAAGTGGAAAGCTAAAAGAACCTGTGAATCTTAGGCACAAAAAATCACATAGAGTGATTACTCGACTTTAGAAATCCATTAAAGTACAAAGGCATCACTGGGAAGTTACTGAAAGCTTTGGGCATTTTACCAACATACAAACACAAAGGTTATCTGATGCTTTTCTAGTACTGAAACTGAAACAGCATTCTGGTGTCTTTTGAAACACATTGAATACTAGTACATAAAATATAACCAAATTGAACTATTTAAGAGAAGGCAATAACCTGAGTTAAGATAACAATAATTTGAATAATTGCATTGCATTGAAGCAAGGTCTTACTTGTGAAAGGACATGACCCAAATCCTTCGCAGGCCTTGTCCTTTTTGTGAATACAAGGTGAGCTGAAATATCAACCATTTTCCACTTGATCCAAACTTTGGTAGGCTTTGGTATAAGGAAGCATGTGGCTCTTTCACAGGCTTAGAGTTCCTTTTTGACAAAGATTAACATGACAGGTCCTTTTGGGACTCACGATCATAAGACAAGCATTGCTAAAGCTACTTTGTTTCAAGGGCCCAGGCTGAAAAGGTTATGCACCATTGATGTCAGTGTAGGTATCCTTGTATAGCTCCCAGCCTTGGGCCTTGACACCCATGTCTCATGCAAATTGGCTAATAACAATAATAATGTTCTTGCATTGTTTTGTGACACAGCCTTCTCTACTCAAAGCATTGACCTGGAACAGATAGGGTTAAGACATTAAATCCTACAGAACACATTCATTATGCCGTATCTTTGTTTTATCTGTCAATCAGCCTTTTTATATACATGTAAATACTGTAAGGCTTCCATTCAATTTTTTCAAACAGTAAGCCTGGTCTTTGTTTTGACGTGTATGCTCATATTCTCTGAGTCAAAGTAATATTCTTTGTAATGTTTGCAACTGAATACAAGAGATAACAGCAGCTGCAGCTGTGTTTACAGCACTACTAGGGCTCTACACTTGAGCAGTAGAAATCCAGTCTCACATTTGACAGCCATTACACCCTCTGAAAAGGTCAGCACATGTGTTGAGTTTTTTTATATTTATTTTGTCCCGCTGTTCCGACAGCTAATTGCTTTGCCGTGCAGTGATTCAGTTGTAATGTAAACAGCATAATTACTAAGCTGTCAATCATTTAACACCACCCCCTGCAGCAACTGATTTTCAGAAAACCTGACGCTAGTCAGGGTTAAAAAAAATAGCATGTTGGATACTAGGGGGCTGTGAGTCAGATAATGGCTTGGCTATTGAATTTCCATACCATTATGGTCATGGCCCATCCAGAAAACTGAGAAACCACAGTCGCAGCGACCAAAACAAGGTATGTGGTATTTTTTTCTTATTAGAAGGGATGCAGTTACAGGTAGATAGGTAGTTAAATGGCGAGGGTTAGCAGAAGCATTCATTATATGGAAACAACACCAAAAGCTATCCAGACATAATTGTAAAGAGATGGTGCTTCTTAGAGTTTAATAGGCAGATTTGCACTAGGACGCCTAAAGTCTGTGGGGTATGGTAACAAAGCAGAAATGACAAGGGATTTATGTCTCAGCACTAGCTATATAATCAAGCACTAAAAACATTTGCCTTAGTATTCATGCCTTGCCCTGTGATCAAAATTGGGCCTAAAATGTGCAGGTCCGAAGGTAGGTGGGTAGTGCTGGTTATGCCCATAAGCAAAATATGAATCTGTTGCTCTACCCCACTTTCTACATACCAAGCGTGTGAGCTGGATGGAAGACTTATCTGCAGCCACTGCACACCCGGGGATAATCAGGTAGCTCCACATAACTGACTTTGTACTAAAAATAACAGCAAGGGGTGGGAGAGGGGGGGCTGAATTATTAGATGATCTCATGCTCAAGGCAGGCTAAAACCATTTGTGGCATTCAAAACAACTTGTATTGCTTTCTCTTGCCAGGCTGTAGATTGAACCAACTTTGTCCGGCAAGGTTGATTGATGCAATGTGCATAGAGCTGCTCAGAGGATTATTTGTTTCAAACAGGCGTATGTCTGAAAATACAGCTGCCTGGGTTTGGTTTGGTCTGACTGAACTGTAATTTACCAGGCAGTAGGCTGTGTTGACGTTTATCTTGCATTAACTATCATATTGATTGAGAAACCAGCATATGCAATTAGAAGCAACCAATAAAAATCTATCGCCAGAACATCTAATCTTACACTGTTATGGAAATTGTTACAAACAACAGTGCCAGCTGTGCATTGGTTATTCAGTATGTAACTAGTGTTTTACAGGCTGTTCGATACAATATTAAAACAATGAGTGCATGTGTGGTTACCGGGATAGATATTATTACAGGGCTCACTGAGTGAAACAGCTCGCCTGGGATTACCCTAAGGAGTTATGGTCAGCTCTGAAAGAAACCAGAGTCAAGGGCACTGTTGTCCATACAGTATTAACCATGTTATTTGACATAATTTTTCTTGATCCATTTTGCATGGATTTTAGATTATTTATAGAAAACTGTCTGATGGTAGTGTCAAATCCCATCCTTCAATATATACCTCCTTTTTTTTAAGTGGCAGCTACCTGTAAGCCACAGATACCTTTCATAATTTGAATTCTGAAAGTGCCAAGTATATCATTTCCCTTCCTGTGTCAGCTCGGGGATCTGTGGTGTATATCTCCCTTTTTTTAACAATCTCCAATTTTTCACAGAAAGTTCTCCTTGAAAAAGGATTCGTAACCAAATCGACTATGATGTCTCCGTTTTCTCACATTTTTTTTTTTTATTTTAGTGTAAAATAAAATTCGAAATAATGAGATGTTGTAAAGGTATTTGTCTTTACCAATGTATATTTATAAGCAATATCGTGCGAAATCCAGCTATCCTCCTAACTGCAGTGCTGACCAAGGAATATTCATGTTTTGGGGTTGCTCACTACTGATTGGTCAGCTATCAGAGCTTTGACTTTCCCATTGGTTGCTAAAGCAGGGCCTTCAAGTGAGGCACAGAATACCCTGGGAGATTTATGGCCAGCCTCTGCTCACTCCTGAATGGTCGCCTGTCTAAAAAAAGGACATTCTTCAACTCGCCTATTGGTTAAACTCACTGAAGACCTTCAACTGAAACGGAGAATACCCTCAACTGTTTTTTGTATTATCTGGTCGTTGTTTTAGACTTATGTGGTGGAAATGCAGATCTCTTATTGGCTGATCACATCCCCTTCAGGAAACCCCTAGACTCTTAAAAAACCTCTAGTAAACCCTGTAAGTCATCTTGGAAAAAGGCATCTGACAAATGAACAAATAATAATTAGAGTAGTATGTTTCATAGTATAAGCAAGCACACTGTACGCAAGTGAGTGAGGCAACGTAATGTCATTTGACTGACGGTTTACTTGGCACTGCCTGGTCAGCAGAGAATACCTTGAGGGTCCTGACGGCACGCCACTGATATAACATTAAACAGTTTGTGAATTTATATCTAACCGTTCTTTGTACTACTTGCATGAGTTAACAGGGTAATGAAGAGAGGATTTTAGCTTCCTGATGAGACCTGCTAAGGCAGTGACCTCTGCTTTTCAGGGTGTAAAGTGAGGTTCCCATTTACTCCATAATGCTATTGCCACATTTACAAATTTTTGTAGAAATGTGTCCCAAAACTGTTACAAAACTAGGAAGATTTGTAATCCAGGCTCCAACTTGCAGAATAATAAAAAACACTAAATATTAATAATGGACGATGCAAGTCATATGTTATTATTTGTAATTGTGACAGGGAGACTTGGCTTGTCAGGCACATTCAAGCCAGCTGCAGGTAAACAAGCTGTCTAAGGTTGGACGGAATGACGGCGCTTCATTGGTGTTCTCAAGTAGCTGTTCATCACCAGGGTGTGCAAGCGTAGAAAAGCTGAGCAGCTTTGAATCTCCCCTCCTGTAACGTGTCAAATTATACTCTGCAAGAGCTACCGTCACCCGCTATATAGTCCTACCTGACACTGGCTCACAGCTGCAATGACTTCTTACATTTCTTTAAAAATAAAATACTAGACACCAGAAATGAGATACCACAGACACCTTCTATTAAGGAGGACTCCAGCACAATTTTACCAACTACACCTATTGAGGTTACTATGGGGCTTTTGCTTTGATTACCTTACAGGAACTGACTTTCCTCCAGTATAGTTCTCTCAGCACTTAATGTAGCTGTGGTTAAGTAACCTATGCTTAAGAAACACAATTTGGACCCTGAAGTCATCAATAACTGTAGGCCAATCTCCAACCTACCATTCTTAGATAAGGTTCTAGAGAGAGTTGTTGCAATTCAATCCCAGGTGGGGGACACTGCTGCTGTACCCTTAAGCAAGGTACTTTACCTAGATTGCTCCAGTAAAAAAAACAAAAAAAAAAAAAAACTGTATAAATGGGTAATTGTATGTAAAAATAATGTAATTGTATGTAAAAATAATGTGATATCTTGTAACAATTGTAAGTCGCCCTGGATAAGGGTGTCTGCTAAGAAATAAATAAGAAGAAGAAGAAGAAGAAGAAGAAGAAGAAGAAGAAGAAGAAGAAGAAGAAGAAGAAGAATTACAAAAATTTCTAACTCTTAATGGTATATTCGAGAAGTTTCAGCCTGGTTTTCGTGCTGCACATAGCACCAAGACGGCCCTTGTCAGAGTTGTGAACGATCTGCTGATAAGCTCTGACTAGGGCTTTCACAATCAGTATTAATTCTTCTTGAACTAAGTCCTGCCTTTGATAATGTAGACCATTCCATCCTACTGAATCATCTTGAAAGCACAATAGGACTGTCGGGCCTTGTCCTATCCTGGTTCAAATCTTATCTTTCTGATAGGTTTCAGTTCGTCACTATTGGGGAGGTAAAAATTGGCATTATTGGACGTTGTCTGTGGTGTTCCACAGGGCTCCTTGCTGTTTTCATTATATATGCTACTATTAGGTGACATTATCTGCAGACACGGAGTGAACTTCCATTGCTGTGCTGATGATACCCAGCTATATTTGTCCCTAAAGCCAGGAATTTCTTCTGCCTGGGTGTTATTAGCTACTTGCCTTACAGACATCAAGCATTGGATGTTACAGATTTTTCTAATGTTGAATTCAGATAAAACAGAGGTTATGCTAGTGGGATCACAGAACCAACTTAAAGGAAATGTATGATTAAATGTAGGATTACATGAGCTCGACCATTGCAGTCTCTCATCAAAACTTAAACCAGAAATTAGTTTGATCCTAATCTGTCATTTGAGACTCATATTAGGGAAGTTACTAAAGTATCTTTTTACCATTTGAGAAATATAGCCAAACTTATTTCCGGATCTGATCCCGAGAGACTAATGCATGCCTTTGTTTCATCTATTATTGATTATTGTAATGGACTTTTTTCTGGGGTCCCAAAACGTGTGGTATCCCGCTTGCAGATTGTTCAGAATACCGCCACTAGAATTCTGACCAAAACCAGGAAAAGTAAACATTTTACCTCTGTTTTGGCCTCTTTACACTGACTCCCTGTGTAGTATAGAACTGATTTGAAGATTTTGCTGTTAATTTACAGGGCCTTGAATGGATTAGCACCTAGTTATTTGCAGGAGTTACTGATCCTATATCTTCCAAACCACACTCTGAGATCACAGGATGCGGGGCTGCTGGTTATTCCTAGGGTCAACAAAAGCAACACGGGAGGTAGGGCTTTTTCTTGTAGAGCTCCTAAATTATGGAATGCTCTGCCTTCGTTTGGCAGGGAAGCTGGGACCGTTACAGATTTCAAGTCAAGACTAAAAACGCACTTTTATAAAAAGGCGTTCTTATCTTAGTGGGTTGTAATGTAACTTTAAAGTCGCTGCTTTTGTATTATTATGTGATACTGTTATTTCAATGGTCTTACTGTGGCAGTTGTAGGTGTGACATGCTATACAAATATATTGTGGTTTGTTCTTTTTTTCTGCTATGTACTGTACTGTGCTTTGCGATACTTTTGTATATATATAAATGCAATAAATAAATACAGCCTTGAACTGCAACAACTGTAAATAAACATCAGGCATTCACTGGATGTCCAGCTGCTACCCTCTATCTCTCTGTGCTCTGTCAGCAGATCCCAAACCCCTCAAAATCAGAGCAGAGTATCTGTATTCCTCCTTGTTCAACAGCTGACAAAAAAAAAACGAAACAAAAAACGTGGAATTTATTTGAAAACCAGGTATTTACTTTGGAACTGGTAGTTGAGGGATAATGAAAGCAACTCTATGCTTTATATAATGAAAGCAACTTCTATTCTCTAATTGCATTTTCTATTTCAAAAATATATAAAAACTACAGTAGTTAAAATGTGGAATCAGGGGGCAGCAAGCAATGCATTTCTTTTACTATACTATACAGTCACATAGCAGTTAAACTCAACATTACTCAGCTATCTCTATGGAATGAAAGCACTTTCACTGCAGTTGAGCTGCAAGTTGTTTTTCATACAGTATGGGTAATCGCAACCTTGAAAAGTAGAACAGTCCTGTACTGCAAAATCCATTTATTTCTAATTAATTAATTCATCAAATTGAAACTTTCACTGATGTGCAACCCATGCCTAACAGTCAAATTTGAGAACCAAAAAATGAAGTAATTAAATATTTCAAAACCTATTCTTACACCCACTCTTCAATCTCCTTGAATTAAAGGAAAGATGAAAGGTGGATATTTTGGGTTCCTTTATAGTACAAGGTGATAAGAAAAGGTATTGTGCATTTTATCATAAAAGTGTGAAATTTTCTACAGTGTTTCTACATACCCTAAGGTTTATTTTCAGATGTGGAGCCATCTTGGATTTGACCTCTGACCACGCAATGACCACAGAAAATGATAATTTGCTATTTTAGAACCATGTGTCATAATAACATGATCATCAGCTCCCTAAATTACACCATTTTTATGTGGGTTTCTGTGTTTCTGTGTCCTGCAGACATCTACAGATTATTTTCAAAGGTGATGTTTGACATGTATTTAAATTGAGAGGTCAATGACATCGAACAATGCTGATCATAACACATATATTTAAATGAACAAATATATATATATACAGTGGCTCTCAAAAGTATTCACCCCCCTTGGACTTTTCAACATTTTATTGCATTACAACATGGAATCAGAATCGATTTAATTATGATTTTTTTGCCACTGATCAACACAAAAAAAGTCCATAATGTCAAAGTGAAAAATAAAATCTACAAATTGTTCTAAATTAATTACAAATACAAAACAGAAAATAATTGATTGCATAAGTATTCACCCCCTTGAGTCAATATTTGGTAGAGGCACCTTTGGCAGCAATTACAGCCATGAGTCTATTTGGATAAGTCTCTACCAGCTTTACACATTTGGACACTGCAATTTTTGCCCATTCTTCTTTGCAAAATTGCTCAAGCTCTGTTAAGTTGGATGGGAACCTTTGGTGAACAGCAATTTTCAACTCTTTCCACATATTCTCAATTGGATTGAGGTCCAGGCTTTGACTCTCCAGGACATTTGCCACTCCAGGCCATTTGGCCACTCCAGGACATTGACCTTTTTGTTTTTAAGCCACTCCAGTGTGGCTTTGGCTGTATATTTAGGGTCATTGTCCTGCTAGAAGATGAATCTTCTCCCAAGTCCCAGGTCTCTTGCAGACTTCAGCAGGTTTTCCTCCAGGATTTCTCTGTACTTTGCTGTATCCATTTTGCCCTCTATCTTCACAAGCTTTCCAGGCCCTGACACAGAGACGCATCCCCATAGCATGATGCTGCCACCACCATGCTTCACGGTAGGGATGGTGTTCTCAGGATGATGTGCGGTGTTAGGCTTGCGCCAAACATAGCGCTTAACGTTGAGGCCAAAAAGCTCTATTTTGGTCTCATCAGACCATAGAATCTTCTTCCACTTGGTCTCAGAGTCTCCCACATGCCTTCTGGCAAACTCTAGCCGAGATTTGATGTGAGTTTTTTCAACAATGGCTTTCTTTTTGCCACTCTCCCATAAAGGCCAGTTTTGTGAAGCACCCGGTCTATTGTTGCCGTATGCACAGTGTCTCCCAGCTCAGCCATGGAAGACTGTAACTCCTTTAGAGTTGCCATAGGCCTCTTGGTGGCCTCCCTGACTAGTGCCCTTCTCGCCTGGATACTCAGTTTTTGAGGACGGCCTGTTCTACAGGTTCACAGTTGTGCCATATTCTCTCCATTTCTTAATAATGGACTTTATTGTGCTCCAGGGGATATTCAATGTCTTGGAAATGTTCTTATATCCTACCCCTGATTGGTGCTTTTGAAGAACCTTATTCCGGATTTGCTTTGAATATTCCTTCGTCTTCATGATGTAGTTTTTGTTAGGAAATGTACTAACCAACTGTGGGACCTCCGAGAGACAGGTGTATTTAACCTGAAATCATGTGAAACACCTTAATTGCACACAGGTAGACTACATTCAACTAATTATGTGACTTCTAAAGACAACTAGTTGCACCAGAGCTTATTTAGGTGTGTCATAGCAAAGGGGGTGAATACTTATGCAATCAATTATTTTCTGTTTTATATTTGTAATTAATTTAGAACAATTTGTAGATTTTATTTTTCACTTTGACATTATGGACTTTTTTGTGTTGATCAGTGGCAAAAACTCCTAATTAAATCAATTTTGATTCCATGTAACACAATAAAATGTGGAAAAGTCCAAGGGGGGTGAATACTTTTGAGAGCCACTGTATATATATATATATATATATATATATATATATATATATATATATATATATACACACACACACACACATACAGTCAAGCCTGCTCATGCGACCACCCCTTTATTTAAAGACTACCTGGTCTAAGTGACCACTTTTATTTAAATGTATTAAGCGACCACCTGTCTAACAAGACCAGCGACCACAATTCTCTTACCCAGCAAAGACTCAAACCTGTATTAAGCACCCTTACACTGGGCTATTGTTATAAGAAAATGATTTTAAATGGAAGAAAAGTTTTAAATGGTACGTCCTAAATTCAAAGGAATACAGTAACCATTTTAGAGGTCTTTTATCCATAATCAATAAAATAACAGTGCTCTCTTGTAAAGGAAGAGAGAAAACGTGAGAAACAAAAGTTCCTCACCCTAGATGACAGAGTTAAAGTTATTAAACTTGTAAAGACAGTAAGTGCCAGAAAAACTGCAGAAAAATGTGGCACTAGAAAGACGCAGATACAGCATTTTGAAATGGAAAGAACTACAGCTTGAAGTTTTAGGTTTTTATTTTTGTTCACGTGACCGTGTTTTGAGCCGATTCAATATCTTAATTAAACTGTTAATTACTAAACCAAGTCGCTTCTTTGTACCTTGATGTCCTGATTGACTTACTGATTCTGTTTCACCCTCTTCTTTTATAAGAGTATGAAAACAATGTGCGTGGTAATTGAAAAAGATCTTATGCTTATGCTGGCGTTGGTTTTAGGATGCAATGAATCAACACGTACCTGAAAGGCAGACCCAGGCATTGAAATTTGCAAAGGATTTAAAACATTTTGTGTGACCTGAGACAGGCAAGCATTCATTAGTTTCACAAAATAATTTGTTTTGTAAATGCATTATCTAAATGCATGTTATTAAATGGCATACTTCCTTTTGTCCATATTACATCTTCTGGCTTTTACAGTGTATGTAAGACATACATAACTACAGGAAAGCATGTCAGAGACAAATCGAAAATTCAGTTATGGGCCCTCTTTTAAGAGGCCACCTGTGTTAAGAGGCTGGCTGTGTATAGTAAAAACACAAATAAATAAGCCTCAAGTTACACATACCAAATAAATTAAGTTATTATATGATACAATCATTCAATTAACTGCAAACAAAATTATTTAATGAACACATTGGCTTGATGCAAATCCGCAGTTAATAATTGAAAGCTTATAAGTGTAAAAATGCAGTGTATGTACCTCACAATTCCATATATTACATTCAAAGAAAGCATGGCAAGCCCATATACTCATTCTTCCTCTTAGGAAATAATGTATCTAATGTAAAGGCTTCTCTCAGTAATATTTTACTGTCCCGATCTCCACCTCTACGATGGGGTCAAATTCTTTCTAAATCAAAAAACTTTAAATCAGAAAGAGAATGAATGTTGTGCCTCTTTAAAATGCCAAAAAAACTAAATACTTTATATCTTGTCTTCCAATCCGTATACGCAAAGAGTGTTTTGTTTTACCAACATATAGAGATGGACACGGACACGACATAACGTAATTATCTACATAATTAGATTGACAGGTGATCAGTAGTCCAATCATAAAGTTCTTGGAGTTTAGGGGATGTAAACATTCTTTAATTTCAAGACTATGAGCTCAAGCTGTGCAATGTTGACAAGGAAAATTCCCAACACTCCCACTCAGCGTGCCTGTCCCAACAGGCTGTGAATTAGTGTCTGCTCTCACCAATCTATCTCTTAGGTTTTTACCCTTTGAGTATAAATACAATGGAGGATCTTTAAAAAGATTAGTCATTTGTCTGTCACTACTTAATATGTGTCAATGAGTATTGACAATACCCCTGGTCTGATTACTGATGTTACTATAGGTAGTCTTAAAAATACAAGAAAACTTCTTTCTTTGTGTTACCATACATCATTGTTCTTTACATTGCTTTCCTATGCTTTACCATGCTTTCACTATGCTTTATTACACTTTGCTATGCTTTTACTATGGTCAACTTTTATAATGGAACATACCTTAACATGTATTGCTTTTTAAAATCAATTTTTATTCAGTCCATTCTGAGTACGTACTCAAATGCTGCTGTTTATGATTTTGTACGGTAAAACTAGACCAGGTATGGCACAGCACTAACTATGATTTAATAGTGAAACAGGAGCAGTATTGCGCATCCTAAAGAAACTCTGCAGATCATTTAATACTCCTGGCTTAGATAAAACAATAGTGCGCCAGCCAAAAGACCACTCTATTGCATATGCATGGTGGGTTTACACTAAGACTTAACTGGGCACTGATAAACTGGGTGACAGCTTTGTAGCTCGGTTCCTATTATTGTCTCTAAAAGCTTTCCACAATGTTCTACAGCTACGATTTGTGTTCCTTACAGAACTTTAATCCACTCTCCACACATCATTTCCACCACCCTAATACCATGTTATGGTAATTACAGCCACTTTAACCTGTGTGACCCCCAGCCCATTCATTTTCACAAGAGTTGTAAAAGGCTTGTCTATCACCACATAATGCAGAACTGGTTCACTGAAAAAAACTATAGGAGAGTTTGTAAAAGATAGCCTTGAAATGTAAACCCAGAGACAAAGTTAGGTTGGTTTTATAGCATGCATGCCTTTTTGGTAATCCAGCTTGATAAATGGACAGTAATTTGCTTGTTAGGAGACCCTTTATTTTCAGAGATATGACATGTTTCTGTTTTTAATAGCACTTCATCTTGAGATAAAGCATCCAGATTTATTTTAATCACATTCAGCGTGAGTACAGGGTCTCCTGTATAATTACAATTTAATGTACCATCTCCGAATTGCTTAATGGATCCCTGAACCCCGATTGTTGAAGGCAATAGGCTGCTGAATGCTGAAGAGATTTCCATTCTTTCACTTGAAGTCAGAACTTAAAAATTACAAGACTGGTGTAACACAATGGCAAGAAGTGCTTTTAGTCTGTAACTACACATAAGTGAATTTATTACATGGATTACTTTTTAATACAAGCAGTAGGCAATGTGTGGCTGGGTTTAAATGTTAGCTTGCGTGGTTCAGGGGGCGTGGAGCTGGGTGCTTCCAATCTTTCAATCTCCCAATTTTCTAATTTCCTGTTAATTAGCATCTATTTTCTATTTAAGCCCTGATCACCTGCACCTTTTCTGTCTAGTGTTTCGTTTTTGTAGCAAACGCTCAGACGCCGTCGTTTCGTGCTCCACCGCTAAATATCTAAACTTCGTTGCCTCGCTCTGCAGGTCATTTCTCTGCACAGCGCTGCCAAGATATATTATCAATCATTTTCCTACCTGCTCAGGTGATCCTTCTTTTCAGACAGCGTCTCTTTTCGGCTTCAAGAGCTCCAACGTTTGTCTTTCCTGTTCCATCCAGCAACAGCGCCGTTCAAGCGCAGCGTCATTACTCAACCTGTCTGCAACTTTTTCAGAAAGACTGGTCCTCTGCTAAACTTTCAAGCTCCTTCGACAAGACATCGACATTCACGTTGTCAGCGATTGCCCTACTTTAAATCTATTAAATCCACCATTAAGCTTTGGCTGCGGAATCTCTCTTTACTCCTCGCCTGCAATCAGACGCCCCTCCCCTGCTCCCACAGAGCCAGCACAGTTACCGTTCCATCGGAAGATCCTGCCCTGGACCTCAATTAGCTACGTTCAACCTTTTAAAAGACGTATCCTGCCCACTTTAACCAGTGTCGGCTCGTGGTTTGACTGGTCACAACATGCTCCAACGATAGTGCTGCACTGCAACTTTTCCACCGGCGCCTTACAGACCACGGTTACCACGGTAACGCCGTCATTGAGTGACTGCGGGGAGTGGTAAGTTGTCATGGTGACCAGGCAGCTTCATCAGGCTCTGCGTGCTCTGTGCTTCAGTACTGCTGTCTTCCGGCTTCCTGTTGCTGCGCTTTCACAACTGGTGGAGACGAATTCAACGCGCCGAATCATGACCTCTAAGTACTGCGTTTACTTATTTATATACATGACTAACTGTCCTAACATCTCTAGAACATTTATTATTTAAATCTAAGGGAATAAGCAAATGTTGTTCTACATAGACAAGGATTTTAATTGTAATAACTTCATAGATTCTACCCTGCTTCACTCAAGTCAATGGTTTAATTCCAATCATAACCTCTGGATGGCAGTATAATACCACAAGTTCTCTCTCTATATATTAAACGAGTTTGGTATCGCTGCGAAGCTCGGACACTACTGCTTTTCTATTTATTCTCGCAGTTATTCTCGGGAGTTCCACTCCTGCCTCATCCTTTGTCTATCTATATCAACTGACATTCTTCAATTTCAACTCTACCTGCCCCCCCCCCACCGCCCTTCGAGGACATGGTCATGAAGCCACGCACTTGTCGGCTTTCTGAGATGCTCCGAATCTACCGTCACGTTAACTTCCAGCTTCCCTGCACCAGGCTTCCATCCCAGTGACCTCTTCCTGTTCCCGGATTCGTGCTTCCTCATCTGGCTTCTCTCCTTCAAAACGACAAATTTCACCAAGGCACTTTATTCAACCTTCAAGTTTTCATTTCAGCAACGTGAGCTGCCAGTCAGAAACGGAAACCATGTCCTACAACTATCATCATTTCAGTCAAGTGTCCTCCTACCCTGCGATTAGACAATACACTCAGACTGTTCCCGACCAAATCAATAGATTTTGCAATAGCCTCAGAGCAACGCATTCTTTATCCTCTCAGGTTCTACAGCGGCCTCAGCTCTATGCATTCTTCATCTCTGGCTTTATCTAAATCACTTTTCACTCAAAGACCAATATCCACCGCATTCAGCAAATCTCTGTGCTCTACAGCAGACCACCACACTACCGATGGCAGTCCACCGTTCACCATTACAGATCACTGCTTCAGCAGATCTCTGCGCTCTGCAGCAGACCACCACACTCTACCAATGGTAGTCCACCATTCACAATAACAGATCACTGCTTCAGCAGATCTCTTTCTGCAGCAGACCACTGCTCATCATTGACCGCGCTTCATCGTTACTTCTTTAGATCTCTGCACCGTTCAGCAGATCCCGTCCTCTCTGTTAATTGCTCCTCACTGCAGCAGATCTCTGCTTCCTCTTCAGATCTACTCACTATTATAGCATGCAAAGTTGCTTTAGTTTACAGTTTAAATCTGTACCTGCACTACTCCAGAGCTTCCAACGCTTCCGCTTTCCTCCAATATGCAGATCACCACAGCATTCCACAACCAAGGCTAATGCTAATCCCCATCTAATCAAAATACGAGGTGCTTGACCTTCTCAGCAATCTATTCGGATGTCCTCACATCCTCTCAAATATTACAGCATTAATGCATGGTGAGAGACGTGGTATGAGACTGGAAATCCGTCTTGATTATGAGTTGAGGAGTTCCACTACTAGGAGAATGACTGGAGTTGTGAAACCCAATCTCTGAACGTGAGTTCACCTTTTCCATTTCAAGCGGACAGGATAGTAGCAGACCGCTGATCGATCCTGTATTAACTAACACATAGGATGGTCGACATCTCCTCTCTTCCCTTGTTTCCAGAAAATGGAGCACAAAGGGTGCTGAGCTTCCCCAGCAGTCAATTTACAATGTTCGTTCAGTTCCAGCCGCTACCTCAACCCTCAATTCCAGCTCCCCTTCGGCCTCTACTTTCGGTATCCAAGTTCCGTCAGCTGGTCCCGTCTGCTGCCCCCCCCCCCCCCCCCCCCTCCCCCCTCCAGACTCCCCAGCTTCATCAGCTGCTATTTGACTGAATCCTACTCTCAGTAACCTGCTTCAATCTGCTCCGCATTTCATGTCTGCATCCCTCGCCCTTCTTCGAGAGCTTCATATTCGACAGCTTGATCAGCGTGTTCAGCCTTCTGTGCCCAGAATCAGATTCATCCTATTCCTTCAAACAAAACCAGATCCTGGCTTTCATCATCCATGGTAGGGATTCTCTCTCTCTCTCCCCCCCCCCCCCCCCCCATTTTCTCCATACCAGCAGTTCGCCTGACCCTTCGTGAGATTCTTAAGAGCCTTCCCTTCTGCCTCCCCTTCCCGCCTGTCTACATCAATGAACATTCTCTGTTTGCTCATTCTACTCTTCGGAAATGCCACTTCACCCCATACAAGGATCTACCTATGGAGATCATCTGCATCTGAGCCCTCTTCTGTCTTCTCAGGAGCTCATAATCCACAGTTTCTTCTACTTCTAATTTTACTCCATCATTCAGTTGTGTACCTCCACGACGGATCCATTTCAGCGTGGTCACTTCATTCAGCGGTCAAGCAGAGTCCCCTATCTGCCCATTCTTTTTAATGTCAAGGTATTTCTCTGCATCTCAGCCTTCTTCAGTCTCCTCAGAACTCGAAGTTTCTTCTGCTTCTAATGTACTTCATCATTTGGCCGTACCTCCAAGATGGATCAATTTCAGCATGGTTAGTTCATTTAGCTGTCAAGTAGAATCCCCTATCTTCCCTTCTTTTCAACATCAAGGTATCTCCCGAGCAAGAAACCTTAACCCCCCCCTGCCCCCTAGACTCTCAGTTCATTGATTCCTCTCACTCCTATCACCTCTCATCGCTGGTTCTCAACCCACCTCTCCACCCTCCAGAGCAAGCCTCCTTCCTCTACCCCCCCCCCCCCCCAAGGACCCTCAGTTAATTGATTCCTCTCGCTCCTATCATCTCTCATCACTGGTTCTCAACCCACCTCTCCACCCTCCAGAGCAAGCCTCCCTCCTCTACTCTACCCCACTCCTCGGATCACTCGTCACTGGATCTCAACCTACCTCGCCTCCAGAGCACGCCTCCCCTACCCCACCCCCCAAATCATTCTGTAGGCACAGCCCCCTCTGCTGCAGGGGCCAACATCAATCACAGTCAGATCATGAGTGTGGGGAGTTGGCCCTCTTCTGCAGTGGATTCTTTCATTCATTCATTCTCCTCTCATAAAGTTGCAGCCCATTTTAAAATCGCTAGCATGCCCGGAGTGGGGGCTACCTGTCTGCCGGAGCCACCAGAGGTTTTCCCCTAATTGGCCTCAAGGGGTTTTTTCCTCTCCACTGAGCGGCAGGTATACACATAGTCGCATCCTACTAACAAATTACTAATCTCCCTCTGTTTGTCCTGTTTGTCCTTCTGGTCTTTTGTTTATGTTATGCGTAGGCATGTACTGTCTCTTGTTTGTCGCACGGTGTGGGAGTTTTCGTGAGGTGCCGGGGGTCCATCCTTTGGGGGGCAAGTGAGTCTCACTTCCCCGACCTCAGGGCTAGGCATCCGCCTCCCTTACCTTCAGGGGGGTTCTCACCATGTGAGTCAGAGCGGACCCCCGGCCAAACTCTGTCCTGTCGCAGCTCCTGCGCTCATCTTGCCTTACTCGAGGCTCTGTTCTATTCTGCCTCTCTTTCAGGACGTGGTCACTCGTGCTGAGTCCTATACTAACCGCAATGCTTTGTCCTTATTTCAGGTCCCAGGCAGCGTGACGTCTCGGCCTATCAGGGGTTTTACGAGCGCCTCTTACAGAAGTCTCAGATGCTGGGTACCTCTCCAATCTCCTCTCGAGGGGCGGCTTTTCGAGTCATAACCCTCATTAGTGTTTTCGGTTGCTGGGTCCTCTGCCCCTGGGATGTGTCGGCATCGTCGCCCTCAGTCAGCGACCTCTTTTCTATCCTGTCCTCGATTGCTGGGTCCTTCGCCCCTGAGATGTGTCGGCATCGTCGCCCTCAGTCAGCGATCATCTTGTCTATCTCATTTCGGTTGCTGGGTCCTCTACCCCTGGGATGTGTCGGCATCGTCGCCCTCAGTCAGTGACCACCTTCTGTCCTACTAACAGCTCCTTGCTGCTTCTTCTGCCTTACTCTTCAACCCAGCTCACGCCCCGTGAAATGTTAGCTTGCGTGGTTCAGGGGGCGTGGAGCTGGGTGCTTCCAATCTTTCAATCTCCCAATTTTCTAATTTCCTGTTAATTAGCATCTATTTTCTATTTAAGCCCTGATCACCTGCACCTTTTCTGTCTAGTGTTTCGTTTTCCTCCTCCTCCCCTCCTCCTCCTTCTTACATGCCTTCGCATCGGTCGTCTCTGGGGGGCAAGTGAGTCTCACTTCCCCGACCTCAGGGCTAGGCATCCGCCTCCCTTACCTTCAGGGGGGTTCTCACCATGTGAGTCAGAGCGGACCCCCGGCCAAACTCTGTCCTGTCGCAGCTCCTGCGCTCATCTTGCCTTACTCGAGGCTCTGTTCTATTCTGCCTCTCTTTCAGGACGTGGTCACTCGTGCTGAGTCCTATACTAACCGCAATGCTTTGTCCTTATTTCAGGTCCCAGGCAGCGTGACGTCTCGGCCTATCAGGGGTTTTACGAGCGCCTCTTACAGAAGTCTCAGATGCTGGGTACCTCTCCAATCTCCTCTCGAGGGGCGGCTTTTCGAGTCATAACCCTCATTAGTGTTTTCGGTTGCTGGGTCCTCTGCCCCTGGGATGTGTCGGCATCGTCGCCCTCAGTCAGCGACCTCTTTTCTATCCTGTCCTCGATTGCTGGGTCCTTCGCCCCTGAGATGTGTCGGCATCGTCGCCCTCAGTCAGCGATCATCTTGTCTATCTCATTTCGGTTGCTGGGTCCTCTACCCCTGGGATGTGTCGGCATCGTCGCCCTCAGTCAGTGACCACCTTCTGTCCTACTAACAGCTCCTTGCTGCTTCTTCTGCCTTACTCTTCAACCCAGCTCACGCCCCGTGAATTAGGTATTGATATACATCATTTATACATATTTGAACATACTGTCTAGACAAGACAGGAAAGTCTATATCCATTTATGTACATAGAACATCAAGTGTCTTTTACAGGTCTATTTTCAGCCGGTGGCATTTTCAGGAGCACATTTTTAGTGGAAAATAGCATTTTGATGGAAAGAGATTCCAGTTGCATCCATTCCCATCCACTAGCTCACCATGTATCCCAGTTGAGCCACCCAGAAATTTGAATATAGTAACATAAACCAAAAGTTATGACAAGACTTACCTGGTTGATACCTGGCGGGATAACCGCAGCTTCACACTTAGTCTGGGTGTTCAGGTGTCTAGGGCTGTGTTTTTGTTTTTTGTTTTTTTTTGTTTTTTTAGGCTTGTTGATGAAAGGTGCTGTGCACTCTAACTTAAACCTTTGTTAAAAAATTCCTAAGTGAAAAGTTGAAGCTGGAAGTTTGAGTTAAAAAATGTTGTTGAGTCTGTTGCATCTGTTAAATTACTCTGTGTAGACCATTACTTAGACTTAAATAAATAAGTAATGATGCTAAACTAACTAAAAAAGCCAAATGCAAAAGTATTGAAAGAAAATAAAATGTTAGTTGGGAAACTGAATAAGCAATAAACTGGGCAAAGCTGCAAAACAAGCGAAAGGGATGCTTGATAGTAATTTGAGGAAGACCGTGCTTACTAAGCAACTTGATTCCTATATACACTAAATAGAATTGGTAGTGTAAATGTTTTAGTTTTTGTTTTGTTTCCTCTATTCAGAGGAATTTTTTTTTTCCTCCAATCCAGTCATGTGAGGAAGTTGACTGGTTGCCAGTTGGTTAATCAATTAATTAATTATGGTTTAAGTGTGGATATAAAAAGGGTGCAGAATGCCAGAAAGGAGAGAGGACTGGTAGCAAATTGTGCTTTCAGTACACACTGGTCAAGTGCCACAACAGAGGCTAGTTTGCCTACCCGAGTTTACTGTATTAATTGTCTTTGTTTCTAACAGTTTATTTTTATTGTATGTGTTAAATACAATACATGTGTCCTACCCAGCGTTCAACTACAGTTCACTGTGTCGACCTCTTCCTTTTTTGACCTGACCGTGGCCATCCTTTCACAAGGCGTTTTTTAAAGTTTAATAGAGTGAGTGTTTTGGTTGTAATTGACACATGTTTTACAATTTATTAATGTAAAACATTACATTATTTTGATTCATTTCCCCAATGTTCTTTTAATGAGGTACTGCAGAAACCTTCCTGCTTACATTTATCATTACAACTATTCTCTATGGCAAAAGTCTTCCTCAGATAAGACACACATCTTTTCATTTCACAGTACTGAAGACTCTGGAAGTACAACCAACCTGACTGTCAGGCCACATATACTGCACATCATTCTGAAAGCAATATGCTTGAACCTGAAAGAATGTTTACTTGTACATAACAAAACAGCTTTTCTGAGGATACGGTATTTTTCATTTTTGTTTGAAATTATTTAAGTGTTAAGGGGCCAAGTGCAGTTAAAAAAAAAGCTTTAATGCTCAAATCCTTCAAAGTACAAGTTATTTAAACTTTGAGTAGCTGCATACTTAAGTGCCTTAAGAGCCAGCATGTTTTACTAATTCACCACAAGGGGGCGATATAAATAGCTGTTACACAGAGCGCAATCAATATTTTAGCACAAGAAAATGAGATTTTCTCATGTAGGAATCTATTTTAAGACCCAGACAAATAACTGCCTCTTTTATCCTTTCCGATCGATTCAAAAGAAAGAGTTTGTATGAATAACCTAAAAAGTAAGATATTGCCCCAGAAGAGGTGTCTGTGTGGTTTCAAAGCAATGAAAGGTCTTTGATTTGTAATCTCAGCCCTTATTGATTAGACAAGAACTCTCACCCAGCTGTGTTTCTTAAATCAAGGTTGAGCACAACAGTGTTTGATACCCCACTGTGAAACCTTTATGGATGCGCTACAAAAAAAAACATCCCTTCGACATTCTAGTCATGCAAGCAGTGATTTTACTGTATTTGACTTGTTTTATTTATTACTTTAATTTCACATATGTTAGAATACAGTGTTATCTTGACCAAAATTATTATTATTATTATTATTATTATTATTATTATTATTATTATTATTATTATTATTATTATTATTCTTTAAGCATACATAGCATTTTAGTCTCTGAGGTATAAACATACTTCATTTTGTTGCTTTGTCAGAAATGCTGATATCATCTTTGGTACGCCACAATATATAATAACTATAGTCTTGCTTTAATATTAACATAACAGAGAACTGATAGAAACAGCTTACTATATGTCACGGTAGGCAATTATTATTATTATTTTTTTATTTGATTTATTTGATTTAAATCAGATTATTATTATTATTTTTTTTAATCGATTTATTTTTAATTATCGAATTTTTTTTGTAGTACTGTAGTTGTAGCTCTACAGTACCTCCAAACTGTAAATTCAAGGATGCTGGAAATGGTGGTTTGTGAATAGTTACATACCAAACTAAATTACTCAATCTTAAATGAATACATAAATAAAGCACTTTATTTATCATTGTGGCATCCTCTAAATGTAAACTACAAGAATGTAGCGATGGAGTACACCAGAAGAAATACCCCTCATTCATCCCAGTCATTCTTTTCTTTTACTTTTCTTTCTTTGATTTCCTCTTTCTGTGTCAGTCCAAACACACACAGTTGTTACTTATGACTACTTTGCTTTTTATAGTGTGTTCAATTGTTATCGTTCCTGATTTTACCACTAAATAAACCTGGTTTCAGCGGGTCTTCACACAGTGCTCAATTGTCTATTTGGGACCCCATTGCACTGTCATCAGAATCACTTCGGCGAATATGTTAATGATGGGGCAGGTGCTCTATAACAGGGCAAGACATGTCTTCAGAATACCATTTCAGTGCAGTATTTTTATTTTTTACGACTTCACTCCATTTATGCTCCACAGAATCGGGGGCAAGCGCCGTTCGCTCTTGCACTCGCATTTGTTCTGTGATCAGAATACAGTCCTTAGAGTTTTAGTTTATAGACAGAGTTTAAGATGTTTGTGTTAATAAAAGGTTATTTTCCTTGAGAAACTATATAAAATAGGTAGTAAATCAAAAAATAATTTAAATCAATGATTTTTTTTTTTTTAAATCAAGTGATTTAAATTATGATTATCAAGTGATTTAAATTAAGTTATTTAAATCAACTTCATTTAAATCAGCCAACCATGCTATATGCTAGACAAATAATGTTATTAACATATGCTAACTGTATATGAGCTATTATGACGAAAAGCCACTTTTAAACAATGTACTGCCATCTCATTTACATAGCTTGAGAAAACTCATCACTGCCCCCAATCCCCCCTTTTGTTTTGATGATAAACTTTTGGTTCATTCATTGCTTATTTGTATACTTTAACCCAGGGATGTCCTCATTTTGCAAGCCTAACGCTATAGATCAAAAAAGTTGCATTTAGGCATAAGTATTACCTGTGCTGTCGGTCACTGGTCTGCAGCTAGACCATTGGTGTACACGTGATTTACAGAAAGTGACTTCGTTCCTAGAAGCAACAGCAATGTTTAATATATAGTATAGTGTTGTATTATAAGGATCTGTACATTCTCAAATTAAAACATGTACCGGGTGAGCAAAGAACCAATGCACCTTCAAGACAAGACAAGAGGGGATCATACTACTGGTTAGTTAGAAAATGCATTTTAATGTCTTGGTTAACGCTCCTTATTAATATTATCAAAAGCTGAATCTAGTTTGCAGTCTTTTCTTTTGAAGGCTGAATGTTTGCTGTCACCAACTGGTGATCTTTATCTACTACGATAGGAAATAGCCATACAATTTCAATCAGGAAAACGCAGTCAGTTACTTAAAGTGAAGCACTTCATTGTCATGCCTAATTTAGTATTTTGTTGAAATTATTGTTACTGTCAATTTCATTTTATATATATCTTGGTAACTACTACTATTTTATTTGCAATATAATTTTACTTTAAAGTTAAGAGCAGCTTTTACTATCAAATGTACAGCTATGGCCAAACGTTTTGCATCACCCTATAGATTTCACACATTTTGCTTCCTAAAGTCAAATGAAACCGGTTGAATAATGTCATGTTAACATATTAATTACATACTGCTTTGTAGTTTTCCATATACTTAACGAAAACTGAAAAAAGGGACATGAAATACTGTACTACAATTATGGATTCCAGTAGACTTTTGTGATATCATTGGTAGTTTCTTTGATTGCATGATGTTAAATACAATATCTTAATTATGTTCATATATTCTTTTTTTATTTTATTTTTTTTAAAATGATGTCTCAATTCTAAAATTCTAGGTGATGCCAAAGTTTTGTCATAGCTGTAAGTTATAAAACTGAACAGTACAATTGTATTGGAACTGAAACATTCTACGTGTACTGTAACATTTTGCCTCCTGAAAAAACTGTTCCTTTGACTTTATGTATTCCAAGCATTATGTAATATTTGTGTTTCTATCAATCAATCAATCTTTATTTTATATAGCGCCTTTCATAGTGGATCACCATCACAACGTGCTTTACAAGATGCAGTAACAACAAGAAATACAGAGAAATGCATAATACATGCTATACAGTAAAAAAAAAAAAATGCATAATACATTAAATACAGTGGAAAGTGCATAATACATGAAATAGTAGCAGCAACACAGCAGCTAATAGCAGATATCAGGCTTAAAGAGCATGGAAAGCAAAAGAGAACAAGTGGGTCTTGAGAGCAGATTTAAAGCAAGCGACGGTGGGAGCATCACAACCAAAGCTGGGAGAGAGTTCCAAAGTGTGGTGCACTTTTACTTGGGGATAACAAGCAGGCAGAGGACCTCAGCTTGCAGGCAGGATCACAGCGGATCACAACGGGTCAGCAGGTTGAGGAGGTACTCGGGACCTGTGTGATTCTAATTCACATGTTGTATAAAAAGATAGAGCATGATTTAGTATTGCACGCATGAAGATGGCCTTATATTACAAACTGTGCTATTCAGCTATCTTCACTTGTGAAAATGTTGTTCACATACCAAAATATGTGTATGTAAATATACAACCGGCAAATATACAACTAAATAAATATGAATGTGTAGTATATCAACCCTAAAGTGTGTTTGAATCATAAACATTTTATCTACAGGGTAGCAGCTGTTAGAGGAGAAAGACTTCTGTCACTTCAGCTCTGCCTCTCCCTGCAGCAAGTAGATGATGATGAAAAGACAACCCAAACTTTAAAAATCACTTCTGCCAGTTACATAATATTAAATTACAGACAGATGGAATCAAGGAAATATCCAGCATACACAGAAACATTGTACCTTTTTTGAAACTGTACCACCTACAGCACCCATGGTGCTCAAATTATTCCAACAGCGAATCTGTATTAAGTTACTTCAGTATTGCATGTGGAGATCCTATCCAGACCAGTCTACATTGTACATTGAAGCCTTTACAAATCCTTGTTTCATGCCGTTTCAAATTTACATTTGGCATAAATTGACGCTCCTAGTGCTTGATAACCACTAATTGCCATTTGAAAAAAATACAGCATTCCTTCCAAGGCAGGCAATCTTCACAAACAAAAAGCTTTATTTTATTTTCTCTCTATTTCCACCCACTGATCAAGAAACATATACACATGATGCATATACACAGTAGCTCGTAGAATTGAAACTTATGTGCTGGGACCAGGGTTGCCAGATTGGCAGTTTTCCAGCCAAATTTGGCTTGTTTTTAAAACATCTCGCAGGTAAATATTGTTACTGTGCATGTGTTTTTTTTTTTTTTTCTATTCCTTTTGATTATGAGGTTGTCATCAGTGCAGGACTTCGATCGGCACAATGCCCTGCATACTCTACCACGCCCTCCCCCTGGGGCGTGATTTGGTTCTGAAGCTCAGCATCCAATAAAATGACAAATCACACAAATGCCCACACTTGCATTCAGCAAATCCGGCTGAAGAAAATGGTGAACCTGCCTACTTCTTTTTATTTTTATTTTAATAAATATGTAGCATGTATGTATGCTTTTGTAATATATATTTAAGTCTTAAATGTAAGTACAGGTTTTTGGCCGTTTTTGGCTAGTTTAAAAAACACAATTTGGCTACTTTTTGGCTGGTTACTTCCAAAATTTGGCGGGGCGTTGCAAATAAATAAGACTGTATGGCATGTTTCCAATTACTGCTGTCTAAACTGCATTCACTAAGATCCCTTGAACTTTGCAGGACTGCTTTGGGCCATTTCTGACTATTCTGACTTTTTTCACAGTGCAAGAGTGCTATCGTACGTCGATCTTTCCTTCAATACTTACTACACCTCGTCTTTGCACTATCTAGTAGTATGGAGTGTGACTTATTTTGAACAAACACTGTTGGTCTGGGACTAGCCACAACCTATTGAAACATGATGTAATCTGGATGTAAACTGAAGGAGAACTATGTAATCCACATGTTGCTATCATAAAGAGATCAACTCCTGACAAGCTGGCCAATTGATGAGAAACACCAACACAGTTGTAGCAAACTAGAAATTACAACAGCCTCACAGGACAACCTGTGTTATCTTTCAGCACAATCTTGCTCATCCTTAAGAACAAATGGTGTTGTCCTGGAATCAAACTAATTACGGTATTTATTTTAACATAATTTGTTGAGGTATTCGACTAAGTTTTATAAAAACAAGTTTTGTGCGAGACTGTGGCAGGGTGCCCCTCCCCTGTGTGTATTTTGTGTTATATGTTGTCTGTTATATGTATTATTGTAGTGGTGCACGGAGAGTGGGTTATGTAGGACAGGTGATGTAAAATGTAAATTTATATATAGGCACATGGAAATGCACAGCCACTTCACGTGCAGATTAAAGTGGGTATTTGTATGGGGGCACGGGAAGTGCACAATAAGTCCATGTGCAGACTGTGCCGAGAGTCAAGTGAATGATTGATTAACAATCGAGTCTCAGTACAACTGCATAAAAGAATGAATATTTCACGCACACAGGGTTGGGTGTACAGTGAGGTGGTATGGGAGAGACAGGAGAAATAAATTATAAAAGAAACCAATTGCTACTCGTGTTGGAAACACCAGCACGGTACTTGTTGTTTGTTAGTTTTTTGTTTGTATATTTGTTTTGGCCACTGTGCCATTTAGTTTGTTCTGTGTTGCTGTTTTGTTACACCTTTTTATTTGTTAATTTACAATAAACCGGCGCAACTGTACTAAACAGACTCTGTCCATTCATTCCTGGTCTGACGTCACTACACGAGCCATCGTGTCACAGAGACACATTGTAAAAATACCCATTTAATTCACAGAATGGCCATGCTTCCGAACACATGTGCTTTAAAACAACAGGTGGCTATTGACTAGAGCACTGAGCTGTGTTCTGTTACATGTAGTTTGATATCCGATTACAATGCCAGCTCGGGAAAATAACACTCACACATTTTAAAGACAGCTGAGGGTTAGAGGCAGTGGTGTAGTCGAGGGTATATGTAGGTAAACAGTGTTTACCCACTTTTAATTTGGGCAATATAGTGTTTACCCACTTCTCATAAGGGATACAGTTAACTCATGTCTACTCTCCTGTGATATGCAAATCCTGGGTAAAGACAAGATATTTGCGATACGTGCGAGACTGACAGCTGAGAGCTCTCAGTCAGAACTGTAGCGTGAGCAGGGGGCGTGGCCACTGGACTGAGTGTTCCATTTGTGTGTGTGAGTGTTCTGTGATTGGTTGTTTATGTTCTCTTAATGTTTTTTTGTTAGGCACACTGGACCTGCAGGGCGGTGCTAGTAGCCTTCTTCCTAGCCTGAGAAAGGACGCTCACAGAACTGTTCATTGAAGCGCACCATCGGGTCTATGACTGTTCACTTGTGAACAGCACCTGAGAGGGGAAAGAACTGTATGGGGGGCTCTGGTTGGCTGAGGGTCAATAACAATGTATCTGTTCAATGCCACCAAACACTTTTACCCACTACACCACTGGTTAGAGGAGAATACAAGTGAATCTGTAATAAAGACATACAGTACATGCAGACATTTATATAAACACAAAGGTATCCAAATCAACAAATCTCTTTTAAAAGAAAAGGGCTTGTAACCAGGAGGTCCCCGGTTCAAATCCCACCTCAGCCACTGACTCACTGTGTGACCCTGAGCAAGTCACTTAACCTCCTTGTGCTCCGTCTTTCGGGTGAGACGTAATTGTAAGTGACTCTGCAGCTGATGCATAGTTCACACACCCTAGTCTCTGTAAGTCGCCTTGGATAAAGGCGTTTGCTAAATAAACAAATAAATAAACAAATAAAAGCAGTGGTCTCTCAAAGATTGATGACAGTGTTAACATGAGAAGAGATATAGTAGTTCCTCTGCCACTAATCAGACAGCTGTGGCTAGTGGATGATCACGGGTCACTGGTCTGTGTGTTCGGTTTTATGGTGCAGAATCAGAGTGGCTCGGATAACACTGTTTACTACCCACCGCCACTGAGTTGCCTGCAAGCAATGTAAAAAAGAGTAAAAGACAGGGTAGTGCATTCAATTGCTTTTTTAATGTATTGAGGGCAGCTAGCAGCTGATTTGAATTTGTCTTTGGTCAGACAAACCATTAGCCTGGATTAAGCATAAAGGAAAATTATGATTTTGCATTTTAAACCCCTTCAGAACAGGGTTGAGGCCAAAACTGGCAAATACTGAAAAGTCAGTCTAGCCCTCAAATCCTTTTTAATGTTTGCCCAGGTCCTAATTTATTTTTTCAGAAGAGTGTGTGCTGAATCTTTGTTTTACTGGCATTGTAGTCCAAGCTTTTCGATCCCAGATTATGGGCAGTGGAAAGTAACGCTGGCCTTTTTAAGGGAAACTATTTCCCTACACATCTGCTGTATTTGAGTTCAGAAAGGAATAAAAAACATTATAAAACTGCCATGTAAAATTTACAGTGTGAGCTTTCTTCATGGTGGCTAAAAAAAAAAGAAGATTATGAAATCACATAGAAGGGATGTCAATAAAGTACTGCAATGTATTTGTTTTTAATATTGGTTATATTTTCCATTTAATCTCTCAAGTTTTCATAGATTTGGCACCCTATAATTTTTGTTTTATTGTTTAAAGTTTACTGGGTTTTTATGAGTTAACAAAATCATGGCATTGATTTCATTTTCCTTGCATTAAAAAAAATTAAATAAAACAGAAGAAATATCAACTTTCAGCCCCCAGTTTAATACAAAACCAATAACAATGTATGTGTATTCTAAAAAAGGACATACTTATGCATTATCTAAATGCATGCTGTCTAGCAACTAACTATAATTTAATAAAATTATGATAAAATAGACATAAGGCTATTTATGGTAAACTGGAGGCAACAGGAATGTTAAGGGAATTGTCAATATGTTTGCACTATCACAATGAAAGTGTATTTGCTGGAGTCAGTGAGATCCCTGGAGTAAAGAAATACACTCAAGTCAAGTAATTTTTTAACAAGAAAAATAACTTTAATTTAAAGTTTTAAAACAAATACAACACACTGGTACTACAGTTCTGTCAGGCACTACCTAACTGGAAGTAGTGTTCACTCCAGCTCACACAGGCTCAGCAAAATAATGCTGCTTTTTTATTTCAAATTACTGTGGAGAAATACCAAAATATTAACATGTTCTGGGCTCAGTCTGGAACGATAGCGGGGAAGGATGTGACCACTGCAACTGAATACCCTCTTCATCTTTATCAGTTTGGACGGCATCCTATTAGTTAAGAGAAGCAAAGTGTTACCTAGCAATAGCCAATCGTGTGCGTTTTAAGACATGCAGGTCCCGCCCACTGATCTCTAAGCAGTGCAAAACTTAATGATGAGAAGACGGACTGCGTGTTAACAGCAACGAACACAAAGGAAAGAAGAAAAGTTAAGGTGGGTATGACACCGTTGCAAAGTTAAGCAGCATCTAGGGGACTTTTTTTTTTTTTTTTTTTTAAATGGGAATAAAATTGTATTAATTTTTGAATACATAAAACCAAAATCCCTACAACACTGTCAACTCGAGGAGACGGCAACATCTTTACAATACCTTTTAAAATAAAAATAATACAAATGCCTGTAGCATCTTAGACTTAGTTAAGATGCTACATTGGTGTGTGCTTACTGCGTTTCTCTTGACCGATACGATAGATAATAGCTGCTGTTACTTCTTTGGTTTGGTAAATTAATAGGAAGGCAGTGATGAAAAGTTACAGTGCCTTGTTCTTGCTGATATTTTCCAGTATTTGTGTTTCATTTACTGACATCACGTTTGCTACCGATCGTTGTTTAGTAGGACGGTTTATATTAAATATGATGTCACTTATTTAATAGCCTACTCGGATAATCTCATGCATGGCAGTTTTAAGAACTTGAGGTTTCTGTGTTCATTAGTTAGTTCTAATGAACACAGTGGCTCACCGATGGACAAACGATGAATAAAAAAACGTGCCCATATCACCTTAAGCTGCATGAACTCGGTAATCATGGTATAGAAAAACGGTTGCAGTTTCAAAACGTTGCAGTTTATACCACGGTTTACCGTAAAACCGTTATACCGTGACATCCCTATTCAGAACTGGGCAGACACATGGCAAATGACATTTAATAGAGAAAAGTGTAAGGTACTGCACACAGGCAGTAAAAATGTGCTTTATAAATATCATATGGGAGTTACTGAAATTGAAGAAGGAATCTATGAAAAAGACCTAGGAGTTTATGTTGACTCAGAAATGTCTTCATCTAGACAATGTGGGGAAGCTATAAAGAACCTCTTGTTTTATCTAGTTTGCAAGAAATAAAAAAAAGATTTTCAACGGCAGTCTGAAGTATTTTGTTTAGCAATGTTAAATTTTAGAGAAAGGGAGTTTTATTTTCAACAGACTGAAAAAAGTTTCAAGAAATAAAATAGTAAAAGTATTAATTAATATTTTTTGAAGATGCAGCTCACGTTTTTGTTTAAAAAAAAATAACAAGCGCTGTGTGTATGTGAAGATCACAACCAAGAGTTTACAGTAACATATGATCTGTGTTCATTTACACGCTCGCTCAGCTACAAAATACAAATCTCATTCGCTGTGCTACATAGCTACACGTAAATCCTGCGTGCATACTCAACCAAACAATTTACAGATTTGTATTTTCAGTGCATGAGATACTGCATTTTAAAGGAAATAAAAGCAGGGCCTAGCCAAATGTGTTTTTACATCCATTTCCAAGATTTCACTTTTGTTCAAATTCATCATTTTCAAGATTTCCATGACCACCGTGACATCTATGATAAAATCGTAGCCCTATTTATAATCACTTATAATTAGGGCTTCTGTTTTTCAGGTTTTATTAATTGTATTTTTCGGTGCTTATTTTTAGCTATTTTCGAGTTTTATGTAAATCGTTTTTTTTCGGGGCTTTCACTTTTGATATACTGTATGAAATTAGTGTTTTTGGTTACTTTCCAAAATGCTTGAGCGTTTTTTGTTTTTTTTCTGTCAAAATATGTATAGTAGTAACTCGACAGTACTTAGACACTTGTACCTTCTTTCCTTTGCTGGCTTCCACAACTAAATCCTTATAGTCACGGGCACATTCTTCTGGGTTTTTGTGTGGAGGCATTTTTGTACATTTCGCCACAATTCTGTATTACATCCTCTGTATCTTAACTGTAATACATCTTTAAATCCCGCTAACAAGCCTCCATCCTGATTGTAATCTCATTTTAAATCTCGCAAGCGGAGTCTCCAACAGAAATGTAGGAATGTGCTGTCACTCAGTAGTTGGGGCGGGTTTATAGATGCAAATCAGGAAGGCGGGACATTGCCCAGCAGCACTGGGAAATGTATTTATTATTATTTTTGTAGTAGGTTTTATTTTTTAATGGAAAAAGGGTAAAGTGGTCCACTATGAAAGGTGCTATATAAAATATAGATTGATTGATTGATTGAATGTTTATAAATATCAAACTGAAAGAATAAATAAAACATTATTGAGACACTGCACCATGCGGAATAATTTTATCAAACAATTTTATCAAACAACAAACAAAAGGTAAGGTTACAGTTATAAAGCTGGAACAAAATGTAATGTCCTTGCTCTTTAAATTCTTTAAGCAAGCTTTTATGTTTTGCAGCATGGATTTCTCTTTTTACAAAAAGGGTGTATGGATTTAATATGATTACAATTATAGCATGGTAGTCTTCTGAATGCTTTTGTGGAAGGAGGGGGTGGTTGCCTCCCCAGGGATACTTGGAGCTTGTCAGAAAGTAGAAGAAATATGACACCACTGTTCCAAGCGGAAACTGCCAGGGCATATTTAATGCATTTTACCCTGGGTGACCTGTCCCCACACGGCATCTGTTGGTTAGCATGAGGGTGTTAGCACAACCTGCTGCTCCCAGTCCTTTCCCTAAACTAACCAAACAACAAAGGATCTGGCTCTTTTATACAGATGACCATCCCCAAATTGACAATCAATTAACCAATTTGGGAATGGCCCCATTTATAATGTAAACACACACAATCAAACTATTTACATGTAAGGCCTTAGCCCTGTCACATAAGTCTGCACCAGTTTTTTCCTAGTTAAAATATCAACAGGAATGTATTTTTATATGACATTAAAGTGTTACAGAACACTCTGCAACGTTTGCAAGAAATGCATTACCTTACCTTGGCTGTGTCCCGTGTTGTCCGTATCGCATTGTTTTATTTTTAAACAAATTGCCGACTCTTGACGTTTTTAATCACATGGCTCATAAATCAACAGGGCAATACATTTTTCAAAATTTAGAAAGGAGAAAAACTAATCTTTCAGGAGAAAAACTAATGCAACAATTCAGATTTTCTGTATCCACAATACACCACTCATTTCAATAACAGCACTAGGATTATTGCAGGAGGGAGCATGAACTGGATACACTGCAGTGTTTAGAAGAAAAAATACTTTCTACTGACGAACGTTCCCAAGAAAGCTGAAAGAAAATAATTCCCTTATTGATTTATCCATGATTTGTGAATACAAATATCAAAACAATCGGGAATATGTGGAAAAAGAAAATCTGCGATATAGGCAACATGGGATACAGCAAAGGTAAAATGTTTCTTGGGGGTTCTGTAACACTTTAAGCAATGTATCAAGAAACTAACCTTGAATTACCATGAAATACTGTATATCATTTTAAATCGGTTCTAATCTCCCAGGACTCTCAAGTGCTCATCTCCTTTATAATATTCACCTTGTTAACGCATTTCGCCAGCTTCTCTACCTACAGCATTGTTCTCTCTTAGTGAATCTGGGGACGATTTCCCTAGCAACACAAACCACTCTTAAATGAACAGATTGCTTTAACAGTCTAGATCTATAAGTTTGTTAAAAGTTTGTAGAATTTGATATGCCACTGATCACCAGTTATACCCTACAGACTGCACCTAATCAAAGTAAAAATTAATCAGCAACTTATTAGCTGTGCCGCTTGTCTGATTACCTCATTTTTGCTTGGTTCATATATTCCGGCTCTAATTTAGTAAGACCCTGCATCATGGATACTGCATCAGGGATGCAAGCTTCCACTAATTGAGTTCAGTGGAGAAAGACAAGTCAATTTAAGAAAGCGAGTTAAGAATCATTGAAATCATTGTCACATTTTGTGCAGAAACCAAAGTATTTGACCTGATAATAATAGCCAGCAGTTAATCAATGAACACACAGTCATGCAGTTATCCTGTTTAAATTTACTGCGGTTGTCAAGGCGCTGAATATGGGTGGTCTCTTTCGACCCCTATACTTCTTTGTTCAAGCTGAATGAGTACAATAATACTGACCTACTGGCCAAGGAAAATTATATAAACCATGGCTCAACTTGAATTCACTTAATCATCCCTGTCTACACTGAATTTAGCTTGAACAGTTCTTTCAGGGAAATGCATCCCCCCAGAGCTGCTTTCAAACACATTGCTGTGTGCTCTGTCTGTAAAGGTGGGGACTACCTTGGTGTATTTTGCTGCTACCAGCATGGACTACATACTGTATTTATTATTATTATTATTTATTTCTTAGCAGACGCCCTTATCCAGGGCGACTTACAATTGTTACAAGATATCACATTATACATTATTTCACATTATACAGATATCACATTATTTTTACATACAATTACCTATTTATACAGTTGGGTTTTTACTGGAGCAATCTAGGTAAAGTACCTTGCTCAAGGGTACAGCAGCAGTGTCCCCCACTGGGGATTGAACCCACAACCCTCCGGTCAAGAGTCCAGAGCCCTAACCACTACTCCACACTGCTGCCCTTTAGATTTACTTTAGATGCAGTAATTAAAACCAGCATTCTCATAAAAATCGTTAAAGAAACCTTTTAGTAGTTAACATTACATCAACATCATACTTGATACAGCGTTTCAATAGTTAGAACAACCCCCCACCACACAGAACGTAATAAATGGTATTTATGGGAGGGGTATGCCATTTAATAACCCAACGAGCATGTTGATCATGATTGGAGCCTACAGATCACTAAGGAAATATATCATTTGGGCATTACAATGTCACTGCATTTTTTGGAATATTCCCCTAAAAATAATATTTACAAAACACATCATGTTTATTCAAATGGTAGTTTTTGTATTGCGTTCTGAAACAACCATATGATGCAAATAAAAGCTCAAATTATTATGGATAAAGATATATCATGTCCCTTTGCATCCAATCTTACATACAGTTTCAGCCCTTGCCAGCTGGCTTTAGCTTGAAGTTAATGTGCAGCTAACTAATCGTTAACTTTAGTTCCTGCTTTTCTGATTATCAGGGCATGCAGACAGAGGAACTGTTATTGTAAATGCATAAAAAATAGGGGTGGGCAATGATATGATAATTGTATTCGATATCGTGCACGTATTTTGATATCGATAATATTGAAGTCTTCCCAAACACAGAAAAATATAATAACAAAATTGCAATATGAAACATATACACACAGACGTTAACAGATGTTAACATAAGAAAAGCAATAACTTAGTTTAACTTAGTATCTTAATATCCATGGTGAAAGACGAGGTCGTTATATTGTTTTACTATTCTATGCCATCATCAGCTACCTCAAAAACGAAATAATGTACTGTACTTCACTGCGCAGAGTATCCAATCCAGAAGTAATTTATTTAATCTTCTCTAATGCACGACACATCTATAATGGTAGTCTATAATATATAATGCAACATTCAGCATGACACATATTCGGTGTCATGCTGAATGTTGCATTATTTTGACATGTGTTTTGATGTTTTAAAAGTACATTTATAATACTGAAAGTTCACAAATTAAAAATACATTACTAATAGTGTATGTCATCGCATGGGAAAAAATGCAACAAACCACTGAGGCATGTGCGTATCTCAAAATAATCCCACTGCTGCCTATATGCA
Organism: Acipenser ruthenus; assembly: GCF_902713425.1. Lineage (NCBI taxonomy): Eukaryota > Metazoa > Chordata > Actinopteri > Acipenseriformes > Acipenseridae > Acipenser > Acipenser ruthenus. Next base: position 36,424,821 of record NC_081196.1, read on the forward strand.
GCATGCAAACAAGTTTGATAACTTGTAAGCGCATTTTGAATGGAAGAAAAAATTATATAAACAGTACTGTGCAAAAGTTTTAGGCAGGTGTGAAAAAATGCTGTAAAGTAAGAATGCTTTCAAAAATAGACATGTTAATAGATTATATTTATCAATTAACTAAATGCAAAGTGAGTGAACAGAAGAAAAATCTAAATCAAATCCATATTTGGTGTGACCACCCTTTGCCTTCAAAACAGCATCAATTCTTCTAGGTACACTTGCACAAAGTCAGGGATTTTGTAGGCATATAGTCAGGTGTATGATTAAACAATTATACCAAACAGGTGCTAATGATCATCAATTCAATATGTAGGTTGAAACACAACCATTAACTGAAACAGAAACAGCTGTGTAGGAGGAATAATACTGGGTGAGGAACAGCCAAACTCAGCTAACAAGGTGAGGTTGCTGAAGACAGTTTACTGTCAAAAGTCATACACCATGGCAAGACTGAGCACAGCAACAAGACACAAGGTAGTTATACTGCATCAGCAAGGTCTCTCCCAGTCAGAAATTTCAAGGCAGACAGGGGTTTCCAGATGTGCTGTCCAAGCTCTTTTGAAGAAGCACAAAGAAACGGGCAACATTGAGGACCGTAGACGCAGTGGTCGGCCAAGGAAATTTACTGCAGCAGATGAAAGACATATCATGCTTACTTCCCTTCGCAATCGGGCTGGAGAGCGGTACACGAATGAGTGTCTGCAGGCAACAGTGAAGCATGGTGGAGGTTCCTTGCAAGTTTGGGGCTGCATTTCTGCAAATGGAGTTGGGGATTTGGTCAGAATTAATGGTCTCCTCAATGCTGAGAAGTACAGGCAGATACTTATCCATCATGCAATACCATCAGGGAGGCATCTGATTGGCCCCAAATTTATTCTGCAGCATGACAACGACCCCAAACATACAGCGAAAGTCATTAAGAACTATCTTCAGCGTAAAGAACAAGAAGGAGTCCTGGAAGTGATGGTATGGCCCCCACAGAGCCCTGATCTCAACATCATCGAGTCTGTCTGGGATTACATGAAGAGAGAGAAGCAACTGAGGCTGCCTAAATCCACAGAAGAACTGTGGTTAGTTCTCCAAGATGTTTGGGCCAACCTACCTGCCGAGTTCCTTCAAAAACTGTGTGCAAGTGTACCTAGAAGAATTGATGCTGTTTTGAAGGCAAAGGGTGGTCACACCAAATATTGATTTGATGTAGATTTTTCTTCTGTTCACTCACTTTGCATTTTGTTAATTGATAAATATAAACTATTAACATGTCTATTTTGAAAGCATTCTTACTTTACAGCATTTTTTCACACCTGCCTAAAACTTTTGCACAGACAGATTGCTCTACATTAGTTAAGGCTACATGTACAGCAGGTGGATGGATGGGTTTATTTTATTTCATCTGTAATGGTTCAAGCTTTAATTCAAGAGACAGCTGAAAATACTTGAATGTCAACAAAAAGCCATGACCAACGTGATACCAACTGAATTACCCAAGCTGTGAAGCACAAATTATTAGCATTTTTGTTCTCTTCTTGCCATGTCTTGTTTTCCACTTATTATAATGCTGAATCCATTAAATAAAAACATCTGGCACACTGCATTTTTAGTGTGATTTGTTCTTTAGAAACCTGCTTCTCTCAAATGGCAGTATAAGGTACACATCTATTATTTTGTTATATAGACAAAAGAAAAGAAAGATATGGACAATGAGGCCATGCTGGTGCTGAAATGCTGGTTACACTGGAGATTTAGGAGACTGCTGCCTCTCTGAGTCATTAAGGCTGCTTATCAAAGTTTTTCTTTTCTGTTGGATACTGGTAATTCCATTTTTATGTTAATTGCTTTAGACACACCTACCACTTCTAACATATTTTTCTGCTTTCTGTTCCATCACAAATAAAACTATAAACAGCCTGCCAAATGTGTATTTTTTTTCCATCTGGGTGATCTTTCTGTATTTTTCCCAGTTAGCTATATTTTACAAAACAGATCCATTAGTTTTAACACACTGTTTGTTAAATATAGGTGACTGTAAGTACTTTTAAGTTGTTTTAGTATAAAAATGAGTAAAATGTTTTGTAAATCTTATCCAAAGTGTATTAAAAGTCTATATATTATAAATCACAGATAAACTATGGTAAAGCATAACAAACTACAAAAATACCGTGTCAATGTAACAAAAATAAGGTAACAAAAATGCTAGCTGACAACTGTCTGGATACCAAATATGTTCAATTTGGCTGGAGATCAGGATTTGCCAGTTACTGTACTGTCACAGGTTCCCACGACTGATACATGAGTGACAGTTTTATAAAACCACTAGATTATGATGCGGAACCAGAAAAAAAAAAATGTACTAGAACACCTTGATTTCTCATTTATATCCTTTATATACCTACCTGCATGAAAACCTTTGGGTGTGAGAATTCCATTAGAGTGGTTTGATTTCATATGCACAACAAATATGTATATAACACCATTATACCAGAAAAAGTCCATAAATGCACATAAGTTTTGTATAAAAAATGAATTTCCAAACAACATTCATACAGTTTATATTGCAATTGAAGTTACAGTACTGGAAAAGAACATTCACCGTTCTATACTGTGCTGCATTAAATGGTATTTTAGGCAGTGAAAAATACATTCAAACAAAAACTTCAAGCCTACAGCTTACAACACTGAAACCAACAGTAATGAATAAAACATTAAAAAAGACTATTATACTTACAATATAAAGTGCAAGTGCACTTACTTATGACAGGAGCAGTACTGTTGGCTAGCACTTGCTTCACTTTATCAAGTGCAATGATACAGTACTTTAACTTTGAACTTTGTTCAGTTAGTTAACAAATAAAAAAATATTTCGAATAGTCGGCTACCTACACAGTTCAGTCATTACTGACGTGTGCGTTCCTGTCGCTTCCTGGTTGTTCTTAGCCCATGCGCATGTCTTGGGAAAGATTAATGAGAGTAAATAATGAGCAACATAATGCTTGTGTAACTGAAAAATACAGTGTTGGAAAACACGTGTGACGGTTATATGTAGTATTTTATAATAGAATCAATCTGTTACACTGCTGACCGAGGCCAAATGAGATGACGGATTAATAAGAGGTGGACAAACGGGTGCTGACTGTACTGTTCTTTGAAGTCACTAATTATTTTTATCCCTAGTGGCTGATAAAAAAAAGGGTTCCGGTTTACAATTTGTTTCATGTTGCTTTAGGCCCCTTCACCCGACTACATGTAACATTGCAAGAGCCATGTGCTTATTATATACTCAGGTGTTATGAGGTCGTCTGACAACCTTCAGGCAGATATTTCACTGCAATGGTGCCAAACCCACAGGGATGCACTTTCACCAACACACACTTCATTCACTGACCCCCTTCCTTATACCACCAGCTGGCTATAGGACACATGGCTGCTTTGGGAACATTCAACGCAACTACCTCATCGGGGGAAAAAAAGGTTCACTGTATTATTTTGTAAAGAAACCAAACCAAACATTAATACTTTAATGGACTGACTGTCTGCTTCCTAACCTTACATTTTTGGGTGAAAATATAGCTGCCAAAAGCATTACATACAATAAAATATTCTCTGATAAAGTGTCATTTATACTATTGTGAGGAAGCCAACCACTGTACCTATTCAATGCAGGCAGCTGGTTATAATCAAAGCTACAGTGCTTGAATAAAAATAATTTAGCTTATTCATATCTTATGAATAACTCTTGTGAAAATGAGGATCCTCAAGCCCTGAGGTTGACAAATATACAGCACTGTTATTTTAAATATACTATAAAACAGAATACATCTAAAATTCTACAGTGTGATAACCCTGCATAGGTCATTTGTTGATAGTATTAGTACTGTATTACAGCATTATTTCTAAGAATTGCATATTTTAATCCCATAAACGTCTGATTATTTTATTAAGGATTCTCCTTGTCAAAAGGCAAAGCACTCCCACCATGGTCTGGGATATACCTCAATAAAAAGAGCAGGCATTCCACCATCTGTAGGGCTACTTTCTCCTCACACACATGTGTTTAATGTTTTCTTTGGAACTGTAAAATCTGTAAAATGATTCTCCAGCAAAAATACCTTGTGACTTTCAGCACACTTTGGCACTACAGGAGGGCCAATGGAAAATGTTGTTATAGCAACAGGACATAAAAAATTAATATGGCTAAGACTATGACCCAAGCCATTAGAACTAATTGCACGTACTTGATTTTGTATGAAAGACTCCTTTGTACTGCTGGGATAATGCCAAGTATTAAATATGCATTTCCAAATTAAGGAAATAAGTTATGATTTGTATTTAATTTTTTTAACCTCAGTTCCACAACAGCAGTGCAGACTGTAATTTTGAAGCATGTACAGTACAGTGAACATTAGTTTGAGGTCTGAAAAGGTAAGTTGTTTTTGCCACAGGGACTAGCAATACAACACAAAAATGATGTACACGTGATGTTAACACATAACATTATAATTCTAACTGTACTGTATATACTGTGGTACTGTATATTTACAATGCATGTTAATATCATTGTCTTTTTTTCTGTGAGTGAAACAAATTGTATTTCATGTTTTTTTACATACGTTTCAGTAGGTTAACACTTCAGTGTATCTCAAGGAACCAGTTGGTACTCTTATGCTGTTATGTAATACCAGTCAAGTACACTGTCAAACATAAAATGCACAACCCCGGAGCATTGTGTTAAAATGTTGTAGAGCCCCCATTACAAAACTAACTTGACTACCATGTGTTACTAAAAAAAAAGAAAAGTTAAACATACATTTTGCAACGTAATGGTTAATGGCCTTTACAAGAGATATAATATTTCAACAAAACAGAACCTGTTGTGCTCTTTGTAATAATTGCACTGTAATTAGAACAGAGCAAAGCTGTATACGTGTTTTTTGCACTACCACAACGCCCCCAATCAAAAACTGTTCCGGAACCTTAACGACTGTATTACCTTTCGCTGTGTGCCTCTGTTCTCTACTGAATCTGAACCAACACAAGTCAGCTTGGATAGAGGCCTGTGACCTATTCAAATAGCAATGCTTTTTTTGTGTGACCCAAAACAAAGCATCCCCTGAAGATTAATTTAAAGTGGCTTACATCAGACATCGGACGGTTTGTAAGCATGAAGAAAAATATATACGTGAAAAAGCATGTGATCAGAATCATTAATACTGCAGAGGTTAAAACAATGTTTCAGTTATACAGTAAACTCTAATGGAACTGTATTGAGAGAATCATAGAATACAGGTGTGTACCAACTGTAAAGACACTGGTGTCTATTCAGTGTTCTTAACAGATCTTAATACCGTTGCCCTAAAATTTGGCGACCTTCATTTCACTGTAGATATCGTAGTGTACATCAGTAGCAGTGTGTTTGTTATTGGCTTCTTCTTTTACATAATGCTTATTTTTATACAGTTTACAACAAAGCTCAGAATATATTGCATATCATAACTGAAGTACATTGTGTTAAGTTTTGCTGTCTAGTCTAAGAATGGTAAGCCACAGCACATGGCTGGATTCCAAAAGGGGCACTGAAACTTCACACCAGAGGGAAACATTACAGCTGTGCTATTTAGGGTCTTGAATGACCCGTCCTATTTCAAACACAGCAGAAATAATGTCTACCTCCTCTGCTAACGAGTCCATGAAGTATTGACTGAATCATTAACGCAAAAAGGTCACGTCCAAATGATAATTTATTAATTACCAGCTCAGCCATTGGCCAAACTTTCAAATCTGTATGTCATTAAAAACAACTATGCCTTAAACAACTTTCAATATGTCATTATTATTATTATTATTATTATTATTATTATTATTATTATTAATAATAATAATAATAATAATAATAATAATAATAATAATAATAATTTGCAATAGTAGTACATACTAAAAAGACAACAAAATAACAATAAAGAGTATGGTATTACTAAGTATCATTGCATAGAATCATATAAATCCCCACAATAACTTTTTCAACTTTTGTAAAAAAAAAAATAATAATAATAAAAAACAAATCTCAAAATAAACTTAACCTGACATCAGTCACAACGCACAATGACCGTCCCTGCATAAACAACAATGTAACTTAAAAATGCAAAGTTAAAACATATTGTCGCATATATACAATAACGGTCACGCTCTTTCAATTGCATTCAACTCGAAGTAGCAGGATGTTTTAAACTCCTAACCAAAACTGAACAACAGATTACCAAATGTGTAAAAAAAATAAAATAAAAAAAGCAGAAAGTGCTAGCAAAGACACTTTGGTTTGCAAGCCTTTAAACAACCAGAAAAACAAGAACAATTAATACATTTACACTTTTTACATTACAAATCCCGTTTCGTTTCAATAGAAAGTTTCACTTACCCGATCTGGTTTTGATGATTTCATTGAATTCGTCCCCAACCGAGTCCTCTCTCTGATCTTCGGGACGTCCTGCTTCAGCCATGATTAACCTTATAGTAAAGTGTAGTAGCACGCAGATCCGTAGAATCCTTTTAATGAGTGAAACGAGAAGTCAAGAATCACAGAAAAAATACAATGAAGAAACTGAAGCTAAGAGTAAATGGCTCGAGCTCAGCTCAGTGCCTAAGTGCAATACACCCGGAGGGACAAGGGAGCAAAATAGGATGCCAGTGACATCAGGAACAGGAACTGTCAAAGCATCCAGATCAGTGAAAACAGGTGTTGATCTGTCTCTTCCTTAAAATAGACCATGTGGAGAGGTACGCGAAAGCAGAGCAGGGATGAATAAAACCTGACATGCAATAAATCAACATCGACTTCCAAACTCCTGGAACTTTTATTTCCGAGGCGATCAATGCAGATGCAGCAATAAGTGAATATACAGTAAACAAAAAAATGCAGGCATAAATGATTCAGTGCATCCGTCAAATGTTGTGCCCACTCACTGTACTGCATTTACACTGTAAACTGAGTTGAGTGCCAGTGTGTGTCAGATGCAATGTTTTCTAAATAGCTACATGTATATTCCTAACTTAGGCAACAATTTTGTTTGCGGCTCCCAACTGTCTGGAAGTATACAGTTACCGCTAGTACTCGCTTTGAACAGACTGCTAATAGCAGAAGAGCATTTTTTTCAGTCACATGAGCGGGGGACGCTGGGAGGGAGGCGACGACTTACCACTACACTGTCAGTTGCGGTTCTGTACTGAATATGTATTATTATTAAAACGTAATTCACAACTCAGCAGAACCCGGCCAATAATTAATTATTAACACGTTTTTATTTTTGCACCCTTTGTTTCAGAGATGCAGAGTCTTAGTGTTATATTAATAACTGTATTCAATACATTTATATTAAACAAAGTGCAAAGGTTAAAGACACATTTTCAGAGATCAGTATTATGATTGTATACAATATATGCAAAATATTATTATACTGTGCATCCCTGCTACTAAGTTCTTTCTTTCTAGTTTTATACAGTTAAATTGTTTTATTCCACCATATCAGAAAAAAACCCCTGTGCACTTACATAACCACAGGGCCCATGCCATCCCATGTCCTGAGACTGTTCAGGAATGTATAGCTCTGTCTATATGGCAAGTTCAACTCAGTATGCAGTCTTGTGAAACTAGTAGCAGTTCTGGTACATGTAAAACTGTGCCAAAGGCAAGCTGGTGTTGAGGACCACGTGTTTAACCAGTTACCTTCACAACATATTACATCAATTGCATCCATTTAACCAGCTGTAGAAAATAAACCATCTGTTATAAGGATTTAATTGGGCCTGATTTACTAAGCTTTTGCACAAAGTGCTTAGTTTGCTCTTACATTTTTTTTCCTAAATTGTGTTAAAAATTTTTTTTGAAGTGTTACTATTATATAACTAACTGCAAATTGTTATGTTTTTTTTTATTACTTTTTAATATCTGCTATAAGGATATCACCACCATAATTATAACCTTGGTGCAATTCAGGAGGTGTGGCAATGGGCTATCAACCACTAACCACTCTACAACCTTTGGGTAGATATACACTTATAAACATTGATTCTGCTAAATTTGCACTATAATTTTGCAGTTTCCCTATGCTTTTCCTGTGGTTATACTCATTCATCATAGTATACCATGGTTTGCCATGTTTTTAATATGCTTTACCATACTTCTTAGTGCTTTATAAGCTAGCTTATGATTTATTACACTTTGCTATGTTTTTACTATGGTCAGTTACTATATGATTTTTATAGGTGTACCATTATGTTCCCAAGTCCACTGTTCAAACGACTCATGATATGAATGAAGATGTGAAAACTTTCAAAAGAAATGTTCGTGTTTAAGGTTACCAGCTTTATAGTAGGGTGTTACTGTGTTAGGAATTACTTGGGTTCTCTGAATTCCCCTTGCCTCTGTTTATAGTTCACAAGAAAAGTAACCGAGACAGAGATGTCAGTTGAAGACAACTTACTGTATATAACTTTGCAACACATGAGACTCTTTGATTAAAAAAAGACCTCAGAGACTGAAGCAAGTGATTACCCATGGGGGTGACTGTGGTCGTTGAAGAAATGGAAAATACAGTAAATGACTGTTTCTGCTGATAAAAAAAACAGCAACAATAAAACACAAGGCATTATTTTTTTTCAAAATCTAATACAATTATTAGCAACAATTCAAAGAATGATACGGTACCCCATGAAGAAGCCAATTGTGCCTTTCTTTTCTAGAGGTGCATTTAATAGTGCAGCCATGTGCACTGTAGGGAATTTGTTGACAAGATAAGAACCACAAACATAATAAAAATAAGAAGCTCATTTAAGCAGGTGAAGCAGATTTTCTCATGGCTTTGTTTTCTCTGATACAAAGCAGTGGCCTGCCAAAATACCTTATTAGCCCAAGAAAAATTTAAACGATCCAAAATACACTTTGTGGGAGTTACAAGTTAAAAGCCTGATTAAGTTCAACCTGCACATGCTTTGTAATAATGTCATGTTAACCCGTTAAGTGCCACTGTCCTCATTTGAGGCTACTTTCTAATTTTTGGGAGTGTTTTTAACTGATGTTTACATGTTATTTTAATGTTCTCTTGAACTTTATTGATCTTATAATTTTGTTAAAAGGTAAATGTAATGTATCAAGTTACATAAATATTATGATTTTTTCAAAGAGAAATGTATTTGGTTAAGATGTGCAAATACGGAATTGAAATATGTGCTTAGTGCATTTAGCCCATTATATATTATCCATTAAAAGTATCTATTACCCTGTATTGGAATTGATATAAACACTAGCTTTCATATCATCCTACACATTACAGTCAATTCTCGTTAAAATGAACTCAGATTAGACACATTTCCTTATACTACGAATTTCCTACAAGGACCCAGGCAAATTTAGCAAATGTGCACTATCCTTTCAGACAGAAGTGGAGGTGTTGAAACCGCTGGATAATGCACCACTATACAAGAAAACGAAACATGGTGTTCAATAATGCACACCTGGACAGCAAACTGTTGATGTAAGTCGTCAGCATTTCCGATTTGCTCAATAGTCATGTGTTTCTTGTAAACACCGCAGGGGGTTCTGTGACACTTTAACAGTAATACCATCGTTAAATGCTGTTTTGCTTTTTCAAAGCATTTGTCTACCTTAAATTATAAACCTCACAGATTGTTTCAGCCAATCATGTTATCAAAAAGATGTAATTATTCTACAAGTAGACACCCTCTGAAGCTAACAACGCTCTAGAATGTAATTTACCTTTCCCAGTCCGCCCGCTCCTCCGATTGTCCCAGAGCCCCTCTCAGGATATCCCCTGTGTGCAGGCTCGGGTGTCGACCCCTCGTAGCCACTCCCCATCCACAAGCGAGACGGGTTAAGTGCTCGAAGCAGACTAGGGACATAATGGACCTCAAGGCACAGATGGCCCAGGTCCTAGAGCTTTTGACAAGGCAGCAGGCTCCGCCATCACCTGCCCCAGTACCTGCCCCTGTCTCCCCAGGCCTCCTGGGGTGAGGACTCTGTCCCCACCAAGATGGAGGAAGGAGAGGAGCCTGCGCTGTCCTGCTGAGGCAGAGCCTAATTCCGAGGCTGCCTCAGAAGCTAGTGTTCCCCCTGCTTGTAAGCTCCATGCCGGCACTGGTGGGGCACGCTGCAAACTTTTTGCAGGTCCTCTGGACGACAGCAGCTGAGCCACGCCAGTCCGTGCTCTGGACGCAGGCAGTGGCTCCCCGTTCACAGCCTTTCCCAGCATTCCCCTATTTCATGGAGGAGGTGTGTCCTCTTGGGATCGTCCGTTCCTTGGGATCGTCCATAGGTCGGCCAGGGTGTCCTCAGCTCACCGCGCAACAGCAACCCCTGTAGTCTGGCCGGGCGCCTGCGGGCTTGCCTCTAAGCTGCCCAGAGCTGCATTGTCCTCCGACGCTGTAGCTCTGAGGTAGCTCTGGTGAGTCTGCAGTGTGAAAAAAGGACAGCATGTGTTCGTCTTCGCCGCTCCCGAGTCAGCGTGGGAGTCGTAGCGGTGAGCTGAGCCTAAAAATAATTGGATATTCTAAATTGGGAGAAAATGATTAAAAAAACAATTGCTGACTACTAAAATTTAAAAAAAAAATTAAAAATACATGTTTTATTTTTTTTTGTCGTGGTCCGGTGTGTGGAGACCTTTATCAATGACCAAACTTCCTCCCCAATTCTGACCACGATTTTTGTTGGTCAGAATTGGGGAGGAAGGGCAAGAATGAGGGTTAATTACTAATGTGATAACTACTTCCGTATGACTTAGTGTCAAAGTTGGTGGGTGACAATGACAAGAATTACGGCATTGGCATGTGGTGTTGAATTCCATTGCCACAACCAGTCTTTATGAGTTAATGTTTAAAGGGCAAAGTTAAAGCCCACTCATTCCCCATGGCTCGGCAGCTGTCTTACTAAAAATAATTGCAATGGCCTCAGGATCTATCCTAAATTAGGACACCATTTTCTGAAAAGTGTTCATAAATAACTAAAGCAAAAAACATTTTCAGAAAATGATCAAGCTTCCTAATAAAACCAATGAAGAAAATAATTACCTGGAGTCCAAAATAATCATGTTTGTTTCTGTAATTTTAAACTTTAATTGTCATCTAATTAGTGATTGCTCCTCACCACACCACACCATAGTGTCAGGTGCAGTCAAAAAGGCTCTCATTTCTTTCAGTTTATTTGTTAATTTTTTTTTTATTGATTTACAATTGTTTTTTCTACTCAATTTGAAATGCCCTATTCAAAATCTGCCTCATCACTGCAACCTAAACTATCAGAGGGACTGAAGATCAACAGGCAAGCTTTTTTATTAACCCAATCCTCTTTTTCACTCTCCAAACTTAAGTACATATAGCTAACAAATCAATTCAAGTACATCTTATCTGATATGTATTACCATTATTACTCACATTTTCCTACATGAAAGAGGCACACATTATGATAAATATGTATTACATTTTGTGTGATATTTTTTCATAGCATTTATAATCAATAGAAATGGCAAACGCATCTCGCACTCTTTTCTATGCTGTGATTCCCAGTGAAGGAACACATGTGAAGGAGTTTGAGTTATTGAAAGAAAATAAAAGGCAAACATTTAGAATGTTTCCTTTTTTTCTGAACATACCTTTTTTTTTTTTTTTAGACAATGACCCTTTGAACATTCTAAATATTTGCCATTAATTTTCTTTAAAATAACTCAAACTCACAGAAACTAGATGCATTGGCTTGCATTTCAGTACAAATCACTGCCTTTCCTATGACTTTGATTTGTTTCCTTCATGCGACTTTAGGAAGTTGACCGGATGTACAGTATTGAAGTATCTGAAAGGAGTGTTCAATAAATATAATTTTCCGACAGCTTAAAATAAATTACCATTAAAAAAAAATCAAATTCACCTTTGCCATAATGTGAGTGTTTTTCATATACAAGAATCTGAGACCAATGAAATTATAGCAATATATATTAGATAAGATTAACTGGGATTATTTTGGTAGCACCATGTACTTTAAGCAACAAATGTTACAAAGCAACAGGATCCTGGAGGTATGGACCCAGCTTGGGGAATCTCCCAATGGATTATGGGGATCCTTTCCAGAAGGGGTCCCGTTGGGGTAACAATTCAGATGTCCCTGTGGACCTCCAGCCAACACCTGCAAATCTGATTATGTGCCAGTCACAGGGCATACTCCCTTTCTAGTATTTTTGTTCCCTGTCCAACTTCCTCATGCATAAGGTTAAAGATTAAAGGATGGGACCCTTTTTGAGTGCTGAACCACAACACTGCTGGTAGGCACTTCAGTAGTATGTACTGCCAAAACAGTTGCTTTATTTGTCAGTGAATAATTAGATGAAAATTAAAGTTTCAAAACACTTTTGCATAAAAAAAAAAACATTACTAGTGTACAGTATATTAGACTTAATGCAGAGCATAGTAGATTTTCTGGTACAGTATAAATAATTTGTATTACAGGAGAGTAGGTGTTATTTACTTCATGCTTATATTGTACTCGACTTTCTGAAAGATAAAATGAGATAGCAGCACTAACATGTAGTTTTGCTGTAATATATGAGCCTTCAGCACTTTTTCTCTGCCAGGTAACATGGCTTTCCTATTGGCCCAGTGTTGATGGCTGAAGTATAATGCTAGCTCCAGGGATCAGTCTATTTTCAGTCTCCCTGGCACATCTGCAAGGCAACCGTATGGAATGGGCTGGGTGGGGCACTTTGCAGGGGTCATCAGGTGGGCATCTCCTGTCTTCTGTGTTTCAGAGACTAGCCCACAACACCTTGGGAAGGCTCGACAGAGATGCTGGCATCCCCGCATCGCTCCCCTCCATCCCCCCACCCAATCCAGCCCAGTTTACTTACCTTAGCCATCCATTCCTTTTCATTGATGTTAACTTTCATCACCTCACTTTTGAAGTCACCAATCAACCTATTGCCTAATCAACTACTTATCTTTGCCTCCTCAAATAGAGCCTTCAGTATATGCCACAACTCCTGTCCACTGAATCCACTAACTCTAAGAACATGGTGTTTGCAACAAAATCCCGACAGTCCACCTCTACTGGATAAACCTGGATTCTCCACCCCTGCTGTTCCACCACAGCGGTTTAAGAAAATACACACCACTGACGTGTAAAGGTGGTAAAAAAGGTATAGTTTATTGTAGTAATAGAATACAAACATAGCAGCTAACTCCGCTCTCAGTAGGATGTACCTGAGCCACAGACGCTTGGTTGCATCATAATTTATACATAATAGAGTTTAATCCACTCTAGCACAAGACATGCACAGCATTTGAAATACAAACAATGTCCATATATGGTTATTAATAAGCAAGTTTAATAAAGTTCTACATACATGTTATTATTAAACAGATAATATGCAGATAAAAGGGGATAATATACTGTGTGAATGGAAGACAGGATGGCATGGCTCCAGTTGTTTTTGTCCACACATGATAAGTTTTTGCTGGTGTTATGTCGGATTCTGTGAAATTCTGTCACTGCTTATCTCATACCCTTGACAGTAAACCCCAAATCGACATTGTCAAAACTGCACTCATTCCTGACACACAAGAATAAGAAACAATAGAAATTGATACAAAAATCCTACACTCTTATGGGTTTAATATACTGTAAACCCTTTATTGTGCAGTATACACTTTAATAAAGATTATAAAATAATCTTACAGTGGCTAACTCAGAATAGCGGATAGTGAAGCGACACTGACTCAGAGCCACCTTACATCCTGTAAGAATGTGCTTCAGGGTAGCTGGTGATGAACACAAAGGACATGCAGGGTTCTCCCCTTCTGCGGTGATGAAAAAAGCTCATATATGGACCAGATTAGGAAGCTGATCCTCCACTGTTCCATTGGCTGTTCCTCATTCTTATCTCATCCATTATCTCTGCTTAGCCTGGGACCCTGCCTTGACACAAACCCTCTCCTCCTGCTTTTGTACTTCAGTAACTATCAACTTTCTCCTTTCAGCTAAAGCTGCTTAGTGCCATCTCGTGGGAGCTGAACTGAGACCAAGGCCTCCTCTTCCCTGTTGTACTTGCCCCATGATATCACTGATACAAAGGGCAGCCTTTGCATCTTCCACTGCATCCTTTGCTGCCCACTTTCTCCCAGTTCTCACTATGGGTGCTACCTCCCTCTCACACTCTTCACACAATTCCATCAGTGTCATTTCCAGACAAACCTTAACTTCGATTCCTCAGTTAGAGCTGAGACTGGCAGCAGCAATTTCCCTTTACCGTAGAGTGCTTATACCGTAGGAACACATCCTTAAATTGTATGAAACTACTTTTGTAACTTCTTTGTCCATAACTTGAATACACTCCAATTTCAGTTTGAACTAAAATAGAATTCTAAAATAGTGTCTCTCACCAAAGGAAATGCAGGTGTTAAAGCAAAAACAGCAGTTTTAAATGAGAACATCTGGGGTAAAATGTAGCTCTAAGAGTAACATTCAATATATTGCCTGCCACCGGTTTGCTGAAAGGCATTTCTGAGTTCTCATTTTATTACTGTATAGTCATATTATACACATTCTAATTAAATGTAATTACCCTGTTATTAAATGTGCTCTGCTGGGACATACTTTTCTTTCAGTTTTAGCTACATATATGTATTCCTTAAAACCTGATTGAATAAGTCTATTACTTAACCCATTTCTGTTTCGAAAAAAAAAACATTTTTTATGTCGGCGACTGGGTATGGTTTATTAATAAAATGCTAATTAATAGGGTGATGGGAGGCCCGGAATACTAATACTAATACTGTATTGAGAAGAACAATCAAATAACTTTTCTATCTAGGAAGACCTTCTGTACGATCAATTCTCATCAATAAGCAAAGCAGTACTTGTCTCAGCCCACTCTTGAAAACCAGCAAGACAAACTTTTGCTGTTTCGTTTTTCTATAAATAGTCAGATGCCATTGAGATGCAAAGACATGTCTCCTTTCTATCATGCATTGATTGGTGAGGAAAACTGAGGACTTGTGTTGATAGCGAAAGAATTACACCATACACAAGTAGAAAATACAAATGTTGACATTGATTTAAAATAAATTTAAAAATAACACAAAACTATTAATGGTATCCTGTTTAATACATTTCTGCTGAAGGGATAATGTTCAGTATCCATTAATTTACTTTATTTACAGTTTCAGAAACAAAATGACAAACACGTTTTTTTTTTCATTCCTATCATGTCCCTCTAC
This sequence comes from Acipenser ruthenus, assembly GCF_902713425.1. NCBI lineage: Eukaryota > Metazoa > Chordata > Actinopteri > Acipenseriformes > Acipenseridae > Acipenser > Acipenser ruthenus. The sequence goes on from NC_081196.1 coordinate 36,440,127, forward strand.
ACAGGCAATTAAGGCAATTGGCAAGTTTTTCAAAGAGATTGTAACAGGTCAAATAATAGTTTGTCTTTTATAAAATATAACTTCCCAATAGCCAGCAATACAGTGCAGATAAAAACAATAAGTTAAAGGCCATCTTTTGTAGGAGACCACCTGTGCCCTCAGAACAGATTCAGTCAATATGTGTTTGCATTGTCTTTAGAAGACCACCTGCCGTAGGACACTGAGACATGGAAATCTATGTTCTCAAATAACCTCCAGTCTTGTCTTATCAATCAACAGCTGAGGACAGCACCTGCACCAACCCCTACAAGTTTTCTTTCAATCAAATTCTGTGAATGTCTTCAGTGGGAAGAGTGAGGATAGCAGTCTGTGCCGTGTGGTCAAGTTGTCAGCAAGTGGAAAACCATTACTGACTCTGTGCATAGTGGTATTTGCTATTTACTACAAGATGGTGGTCAAACCCCACAAAAATCCACTAAGGCTGTCATCATTCAGAGTAATCTTGTTTGATACTTTAATGATGAGCTTTAGAAGCCCAAGTTGCACTTGGTTAGGAACTCAGTGAGAAGGAAGCTTCTTCATCATTCTCTGGTCACCAGGCAGGAACATCATTAGCTGTTGGAATACCACTGCACAGCAGGAGCTGGCAGCTTCTCAAGGGGACATAAAATGTATTGAATTTAGTATCCTAGACATTAACAAAAGTACATTTTGTTTGTATTTAAAATGATATATACATTTTTTTTTTGGTAACACTATTCTGAACATGTTAACATAGATCTGATGCTTCAGGTGGAGCAATTCAAAACAGGGAAATAAATAAAATGCTTGAGTAGTTACCTGATCAAAGACGATAATATTACCTTAAACTCTTTGGGTAATTAGAAAAAAATATCCTTAGTAGAATAACAATAGTTCACTGGTTGCCTACGAGGGCTTGAGAGGAGGCAAAATTGGGAGTGAGATATTGAGAATGAGACAAGATGAGAGGATTTCTCCGGTTGCTTAGGAGGCTTGAGAGGGGCAAGAGATTTGAGAGTTTAAGAGTGAGACGAGTTTGAGAGGGATGGCAAGATTAAGGGATGGAGTTTGGGAATGGTGCTTAGTAACATTGAGGTTAGATACTGATAGCAGGACGAGATAGGGTAGACAAAGAGTTTTCCCTTCTCGTCGGGTCAGGCAGCATCCTCTGGCTGCTGGGCAACGTAGAGAGGGACAAGAGAAGAGCAAAGGATTAGATATAAACACTTTCCGCCGGGTCAGGCAGCATCCTTCGACTTCTGGGTGACGTAAAAGTGAGAGAGAAAGAGCAAAGTTTAGACACATAACATACAACAAATCTGACTCTCGCTCCCGACGGGTCAGGCAGCATCCTCTGGCTGCTGGGCGTTTAGTGTAGCAAGAGACAGGAAGGGGACAAACAGGACAAAAGGACAGATCCTTCGCAACTCAGTGCAGCATCCTCAGGCAGCTAAGCTGGCAGCTGGGCGGCGTGGAGAGCTTAGGAAAAGTGTCTCGGGTCCGTTTAGGAGAGACGAAAACAGAGAACCCCCCCGGCAGGTGGAGGCACGGCCTACTGCAAGAGGGGGCTGAACTGGTCCTGGACCTGAAATGGAAGAGAGGAGATGGGACAGCAAGGTTGAGGCCTGGAAGGCTTAGCGCATAAGCAGCAGAAGAATAGGATGTGGCCGGGGGTCCCCTCAGGCCGGCGAGGAACAGCCGGGCGGCAGTGGTTGAGACGAGAGGCCGACCCAGACAGCCGGGGGAGTGAGACTCACTTCCCCCACTGAGGGAGTCCTGTGCGGACAGTGCGATACAGAAAGGAGCAGAGGTGGGGAGGAGGAGGAACAAAAAACAAACACAGACAAGGAAGCGGAAATAGTGCTGGGTTAAAGCAGAAAAAGAGAGAGATAGACAGGAGGGGCAGCCAATAACATACATGGAGCAGCGCTGGCCATGCTCTAATAATTGACGAAGCGAGCATTGCATTGTGTGGTTAGCTGGAAATACTAAATGAGGCTGAACTGGGATCAGCTTTGTGACGGGGGACTGCCCCGTCTTTATGAACATGGTTGGGACTGGCAGGGAGGGGGTTAAATTCCTCCCTGCCAGGAAAACATGTGAGAATGTGGCTGGAGCCTTAATTGAATAATCAGCAATTATTGATTAATTGGGCTCCAGCCACAGGGGATTAAAGCCAGGGGAGAGGTCCCGGCTAGGGAGAGTTCTAGAAAGAGAGGAAGATAGTGTTTTCTGTGTGTGCTGGTTTCTGTTTGTTTTGCAACCAGTGAAGGCAACGCCCAGCCTGGAAGCTTTATTTGTAAGTTTTGTTTTGAGTTGATTGTTTTGTGTTTTTGAAACCTTTTTGTTTGGCCCTTGTGCCTATTTATTTGATTATTTTTGTTTATTAAAAAGCTTTATTTTATTTTGTCTCTGAGTCTCAAACCTCTGTCATCCTTGTCACAAGCTTCCACCCGGAAGAAATCAGCAGACGCTGCCGAGCAGGACGCCATGGAGGGAAGGTAAGACTGGCTAAAGAAAAGGATATAGGATAAGAAAAAGGCAGCACAAAGAGGGAGAGAGCCCTCTACGTCATCCCCCGAATTACGCCTAAAGGCTAACGTATAATTTGAAAAGAGTAACATGTACAGTATATTACTGTTAGAGCAAGGGCAAAAGATGTACTTAGCCATGTATGTATGTATGTATGTATGTATGTATGTATTGTAGAAGACTCGCACCTCTCACAGGTTCGTGCCCCTTTTAAAAATACGACCCAGTACACAGAAATTGATTTTTTTCTTGCGCTGACGCGCTATATTTTAATAAACACAAAAATAAAACAAACACAACAAAACACAAAATAAACACCTAGCTCCGTTTTGGAGCGCTAACTAAACAGGTTATTCCCTGACTATCTCATAGGACGGCTAAGCCGTTTACCTGTCCAACACACACAGAAACTACGCGGGCTTAACACAGCACGCACTTCTTTTCAGACTGCTCGGAAGCAGAGCACCACTCTTATGCCTCCTTCTACTCAGCAGCCCCGAGCATTCTGACTGCTCCCCTTTTATACCCTGTACCTGGTCCCAATTTACAATTGTCGCCCAGGTGCAGGGGATAATTAAACAATAAAACAATTAACAAAAACTGATTGACAGAAAAGCAAAACAATAAACCAATTAAACTAAACAAATGTGCATTTTTACATGTTTTTCTTCAGGGAAGCTTTAACCCCCTCCCTGCTATCTCGCAGTATGTATGTATGTATGTATGTATGTATGTATGTATGTATGTATGTATGTATGTATGTATAATGGCAGACCAAAGTATTTGGGCAGTTAAAGAAATTAGAAAAACCACAAAGAAAGTGATTTCTATCATTTCTAATTGTTCAATTGAAAGATATAAATTCAAGTAGATTCAGCTTCATAATAAAACAAGAAAATATTACATAACATGCATAAAATGAAAAGTAACATGCAAAAACTAATTTCATACTTCAGGTATTTGGGCAATCAACATATTTCGTATGAAACCCATTAAGTTGCTAATTATTGACAATTATCATGATTGAAAACCAACACCTGGTGATAATTACAGAATAAATAAATACATAATCATAAATTTACAACTTGCAGTCTTTTTTTGTATTTTGAAACCAGTTTCTGGCATCTTTCCGGATATATTTTTGCCCATTCTTCAACACATACAGCTTTGAGTTCTACAATCGACTTTGGTTTCCTTTTTGCAACAGCAGCCTTCAAGTTAATCCACAACATCTCGATGGGATTGAAGTCTGGGGACTGAGATGGCCAATGCATAACTGTAATCTTCCTTTTTTTCAGAAATTCCTTTGCAGACTTCACAGAATGCTTAGGGTCATTATACTGATGTTATACAAACTTCCGGACAACAAGCCTTCTAGCACTGGGTAACAAATGAGAGTGCAAAATGTTTTGATATTTTGCAGCATTCATTGATCCTTCTACAGTACAAAGGTTGCCAGTATCTGAGGAAGAAAAACAAGCACATACCATCACACAACCTCCACCATGTTTAACACTGGGCATGATGAACTTTACATTCTTCTCCTCTCTTCCTCCAAACATATTGTTGCTTTCTTGGTGAAAAAAGTTATATTTTGGATTCATCTGACCATAAAATTTGGTTTTAAAAAATCATCAGGCTTCTTCAAGTATACAATGGAAAACTCCAATCACTTTCTTTTGTGTATTGTTTTTAACAAAATCTTGGTTTTCGCCCATGGACATTCATCTTGTTAAGGTATCACTGAATTGTTCGCTCGTGAATTTCTTGACCATCTTCTCTCAATTCTTGTGTCAAATCATTTGCCGGGCTGCTCAAACGATTCTTCTTCCAGATTTTGCTGAAATCTTTCTTGGTCTTCCACACCTGGACCTAGTTGCAGTAGTTCCTGTTCTCCTGTGTTTGTCAATGATAGCCCTCACAATAGTCTTTCTGCTATTTTTCTGGTAGTTTCTCCTTTTTCGTTTAGTTGTATCACTTCCATTTTGAGATTGTTGCTGTACTCTTCAGTTTTAACCATTTTTGTTGCTTTTCTGAATCACAAATTTCCAATTTATTTTACAGCACTTGATGATTATGTATTTATTTATTCTATAATTATCATCAGGTGCTGGTTTTCAATAATTAGCAACTAATATGTTTCATACTTAATATGTTGATTGCCCAAATATGTTTGTCAAAGGATGAGATTAGTTTTTGCATGTTATTTCATTGTATGCATGTTATATGATACTTTGTTGTTTTATTATAAAACTGAATCTCTACTTGAATTTATATCTTTCAATAGAACAATTAGAAATGACAGAAATCACTTTCTTTGTGTGTTTTCTCTTTTTTTAACTGCCCAAATACTTTTGTCTGCGACTGTATGTATGTACAGTATGTATGTATGTGATTGTATTGTTACATCCAAACATGTAAAGGTCTGATGTGCAGAGACCTGCGCTAGTTATTTTCACATGTTCTTCACTTTGTCTTTCACTAGTCAACCTGCATAGTGTTTGATATGAAGAACAGTGTCACTTATGAATTCTTTATTTAGTCCATTGTCATTTTCATGGTTTAGAAATAATATATAACACTGTAAAAAAATAAATTCAAGATCATTATTTTCTTTTGCTTTCATTTTTATTTTTTCATTTCTGAGTCATCCGTACCCCCTGTGATCCTTAGAAGTACCCCCTGGGATACACATACCCTCGGCTGAAAATCCCTGCTCTAGAAGACACTGCTGAGGCATAATTACTTAGGATTTAGAAGTGAAGCAGCAACATATCTCCAGAGAATGAGGCATGGGAACAGAGAACTTCAATTTAATCTAAAGTAGTACTGGAAAATAGAATGTATATTTATTATTATTATTATTATTATTATTTATTTCTTAGCTGACGCCCTTATCCAGGGCGACTTACAATTGTAAGCAAATACATTTCAAGTGTTACAGTACAAGTATTTCAAAATTGCACAATCTGGCTTCCACTGAGGGACGCTCTACTGTTAGTGGCATCTGTGATTTATAACCCAAGATATACAGAGAAAAATGTCACAAAAAAATCTTGATTATCTTGAAAAAGACATTGCAAGAATATGATCAACACAGTAATGTTTATTGTTTTAAACATTAAGATTATTATTCCTTTTTTTTTTAGTTTATACTTCACTTAACTACAAAAGTGATGGGGGTGCCAGGATTAACTGTTAAAGACAGAATAGTAACTGCTGATGACAAAAATAAGTCCAAGAGGAAATTGTCTTTCTTTAATAAAAAAATAAAAACCTGCTGTGACTTGATGTTCAATCTCCACGTATTGTTAAAAGGTGGTTGAAGACTTTGATTGAAGTATAATCAAACCAAGGATGACTCATATGGCCCAGGCAAAATTCAGTACTGTTAATGGACAGTTGAGTGTTTATTGGTTTCTGTTATACTGTACTTACTGTAGCAGACTCATTTAATACATGAGAACACATGGATCTGTCTAACACTGCCCTTAAACTTACAGCTCCATGAAGCCTCTAAGAAGAGGAAATAAGGTTAATTAATTCCCAGGATGTCATTGATTTGCTGCTTGTTTTACAGTTTTGTGGTTGGTCTCATTACAAAGTAATGTGAAGTTTTCGCATCTGCTTTCTATCCATTTCTGAAATATAACCCTTGGAAGCCAGACATTTCTTGTTTTGACCAGCTCAGCAACTTTGTAATTCCCAGCATTTGTAATAAAACTATTGAACTGGTAACCAGAGCCAATACCCAGGACCAATGCTGCTCCCAGCTTGTGCTAATGTCTTCACACTTACTGTAAAACAGATGGCATTAGAATTCCCTCTTGGACTCAATTCAATCTATGGTATCCCTTTATTAGGAACACCCCTCAGCACTTGCTTGGTCCTCCTTAAACTAAAGCTGCATACATTCCACATGATTCTGCTGGATTCCTGGAGACACTAAAGCTTTCACAGTTGCTCAAATGGATTGAAATATGGGACCTGTGTGGGCCATGGCTTAACTTTTCCCACATGCTAACAAAAGCAATGACCTTAATCAATGAAGTCCAGTGACACCAATCAGTCCTTACAGTTTGCTGTGGATATTGTTTCCCCCAAGTGGTAACAAGCATACTGATGGGGTTAATTCCATCCTGCCAGAATCCAGGTGGAGAATGTGGCTGGGGCCTTGATTGAATAATTGATGGTCAACCAAGCCCCAGCCCCATGCTATATAAAGGGAGACAGCCTTTGTTTAGTTGGAGGTAGCTAGGAGTATATTCAGTAAAGGCAAATGCCCAGCCTGAATAGTGGAGTGTTTTATGTTTGATTTTTTTTTTGTTTGTTTTGTTTAAACCTTTTACTTTGGTTCCTGTCTGTGCCTTGTTTATTTTCGTTCCTGTTTTGTTAAATAAATGAGCAGATTTGTGCTTTAACTGCAGCTTCCTGTCTCCCTCCTGCCAGTAACAGCTTGGGCCATGACGGTATCCTGCTACATATGGTGTTAGAGGTGGGTTACCCCCTAGAGATTGAGCGGAACTGCAGTTGAAATAAAAAAATAAATAAATGTCGGAGAAGGCGGAACTGCATGCCCAAAAATGGAAGAAGGGGAGGAACGGCCATTCCCAGAGGCAGAGGAGGAAGGGCTGCTTGCCCAAGTGCAAGGGAAGGAGGGTCTGCCTGCCTGAGAGCCAGAAGAGGGACTGCTTGACTGAGTGCCAGAGAAGGAGGAGCTGCCAACCCAAGTGCCAAAGAGGAAGGAGCTGTTTCCACCTCCAGTGCCAAACGGGAAGGGGCTGCTGCCATCTCCAGAACCAGAGGAGCTGCTGATGTCCCGAATGCCAGAAGAGGAGGAGCCTCTGCATTCTCCAGTGCCAGAAGGGGAGGAGCTTCCGAAAGCTTCAGAGTCAACAGGGCAACCGCCAAGCCAACCCCAGCAGCCGCTACAACTGCTACTGAGGCAAGCATGGCGAAAGCCAGCTGCAGGTCTGCGTCCGGAGTGACAAGTGCCCACACACCCAGAGTTCCCCGTGCCACTGCCAGCACCGTCAGCACCGCTGTCAGGGCAAATTGTGTCCCCCCCACCGTAGTCCTAAATGAGTCACGTGACAATGTAGTTTTGTGATTCAGAGTGACAGAGTAAAAACAAAAAAATGTATAGTTTTTAATTGGTATTTAATCGTAATGTTTATACTTTTCTTGCTTTTGTTATTTATCATCTCTTTACATTACATTGATCTTTGTGTGATTAAATACATAACCTTTACAGTAAAAAAATTGAATTACTAATCTGTATCTATCAATCTGTGTGTGTGTGTGTGTGTATATATATATATATATATATATACAGTGCCTTGCGAAAGTATTCGGCCCCCTTGAACTTTGCGACCTTTTGCCACATTTCAGGCTTCAAACATAAAGATATGAAACTGTAATTTTTTGTGAAGAATCAACAACAAGTGGGACACAATCATGAAGTGGAACGAAATTTATTGGATATTTCAAACTTTTTTAACAAATAAAAAACTGAAAAATTGGGTGTGCAAAATTATTCAGCCCCCTTAAGTTAATACTTTGTAGCGCCACCTTTTGCTGCGATTACAGCTGTAAGTCGCTTGGGGTATGTCTCTATCAGTTTTGCACATCGAGAGACTGAAATTTTTGCCCATTCCTCCTTGCAAAACAGCTCGAGCTCAGTGAGGTTGGGTGGAGAGCATTTGTGAACAGCAGTTTTCAGTTCTTTCCACAGATTCTCGATTGGATTCAGGTCTGGACTTTGACTTGGCCATTCTAACACCTGGATATGTTTATTTGTGAACCATTCTATTGTAGATTTTGCTTTATGTTTTGGATCATTGTCTTGTTGGAAGACAAATCTCCGTCCCAGTCTCAGGTCTTTTGCAGACTCCATCAGGTTTTCTTCCAGAATGGTCCTGTATTTGGCTCCATCCATCTTCCCATCAATTTTAACCATCTTCCCTGTCCCTGCTGAAGAAAAGCAGGCCCAAACCATGATGCTGCCACCACCATGTTTGACAGTGGGGATGGTGTGTTCAGGGTGATGAGCTGTGTTGCTTTTACGCCAAACATAACGTTTTTGTTGCCAAAAAGTTCGATTTTGGTTTCATCTGACCAGAGCACCTTCTTCCACATGTTTGGTGTGTCTCCCAGGTGGCTTGTGGCAAACTGTAAACGACACTTTTTATGGATATCTTTAAGAAATGGCTTTCTTCTTGCCACTCTTCCATAAAGGCCAGATTTGTGCAGTATACGACTGACTGTTGTCCTATGGACAGAGTCTCCCACCTCAGCTGTAGATCTCTGCAGTTCATCCAGAGTGATCATGGGCCTCTTGGCTGCATCTCTGATCAGTCTTCTCCTTGTATGAGCTGAAAGTTTAGAGGGACGGCCAGGTCTTGGTAGATTTGCAGTGGTCTGATACTCCTTCCATTTCAATATTATCGCTTGCACAGTGCTCCTTGGGATGTTTAAAGCTTGGGAAATCTTTTTGTATCCAAATCCGGCTTTAAACTTCTCCACAACAGTATCTCGGACCTGCCTGGTGTGTTCCTTGTTCTTCATGATGCTCTCTGCGCTTTAAACGGACCTCTGAGACTATCACAGTGCAGGTGCATTTATACGGAGACTTGATTACACACAGGTGGATTCTATTTATCATCATTAGTCATTTAGGTCAACATTGGATCATTCAGAGATCCTCACTGAACTTCTGGAGAGAGTTTGCTGCACTGAAAGTAAAGGGGCTGAATAATTTTGCACGCCCAATTTTTCAGTTTTTTATTTGTTAAAAAAGTTTGAAATATCTAATAAATTTCGTTCCACTTCATGATTGTGTCCCACTTGTTGTTGATTCTTCACAAAAAATTACAGTTTCATATCTTTATGTTTGAAGCCTGAAATGTGGCAAAAGGTCGCAAAGTTCAAGGGGGCCGAATACTTTCGCAAGGCACTGTATATATATATATATATATATATATATAATAGTAATTAAATCATAGATATGCGTGTGTGAATGTATATTATATATTATGCTTTACATATATACATGTAGCTCAGTTATTATTTGTAATATTATATTGAAAAATCCAAATCTAATTTTAACTCATTTAGTCTTTGACAGACACACCAATAGTGCTGGTTGTTTTGTTGTTGTAACGTGTATTAATAATGTATGTTAATATACTTTTATTTGGGGGGGGCAATTTGGCAGGGGGGCCAGAGTGCCCATGCTACAGATGCATTAAGTTCAATTGGACAACTGACTTTGGGTATGTTCTAAATAAGAAAAATAAGAATGTTAGACCCTGTAAAATTATCTAAATACAGCTGTCTTTTAATTTATAAAGTATTGTCACACTGGTACAAACTTCCTCACTGGTACAAAATCAACATCCTCTCCATATGCACAGCTGTTGGTATTTGTAAGCCTGGTATAAAGAAGTGTGCTGGTATTTAGACAAATCTTAATTTTAAAAGCAAGGCCATTTTTTTAATGTCACCTTACAGTAATAAGTGATATTTTATGACTGGGATATTGAATAAGACAACACACAGTGAGTTGAGAAATACTATCATGTCTCAGCCCAAGGGAAATTCAAGCATCCTATAGTGCAGACCAGCCAAAACAACAGCCAACATGGGGCCTGAATGTGAGTATGTAATGGCAATAACTTTCTGAGATATGCCAAATAATGTTTATACATTTAAAAATGCAAAAACGTCATTGCAGTCTTATACTGATTTATTGGTATCTTGAACTCATAATCCATAGTATATTACACTTTCTTTTTTCTCTTTTTATATCCCTGAGACTGAAAATCTATTTTTTGGAATTTTTTTTTTTTTTATTCAAATATTAATACCCTTGATGTTTAAAAGTTTTTTACATATTCAGTGGAAACTTATTTTGTGGAGAACACTATACATATATAAGAAAAGTAGTGTTTAGTATTTTCTTTTTTCAGTTTTAAGTTTAGGGCCCTGTGACAGAAATATAATGAATCTTGGTTGTAAATCTCCCTCCCGACCTGTGAGGGCGCTAAGCAGCGAGGACAGAGTTCTTTGGACGGGCTGGCCTGACAGGTCTTTCCCCGGGTCGGGAAGTCAGTCAGTCTGGAAAAAGGCGAGATTCCGTTACAAAAACGTATTGACCCGGAAGGGAAACAATGTAGCAGCCGCAAATTGTAAAGGCAGCTGCATTCGTTTACCAAGGGGTCATGCGTGACAGTATATAAGGGGGAAGGAGAATCATAAGCTGGTCCTTTTTGTTGTGGTTTTGAAACAGAACCGAAAGGACCTGCATTTCTGTGTTTAAAAAGAATGTGAGTGTTTTGTTTGTTTTTTGTCAGTCTGTCTACATTGTCTTGTTTGTGTTTGGGTATTTGCATTGGGATTATTGTTCTTGTGGGATAATTGTTTATTGTAAACGGGACTGCAACCCATCATTATTTACTGTGCAATACACATCGTTGTTCATTGCCAGCCATCATTGTTTGTCTCTGTTTGGTCATCAGACCCCTGGATTAAAATAAACAGAAACCTTTTCACCCGTACTTTGTTTGTCTGTCGTTTCTTGTTGGATTACTGTACTGCACCTGCACGTACCACTTTGCCACAGGCCCCTATGAAATAATTTATATTGATAAACAAATACAAAAATGTCTGAGAACCTGTTAACACATCCCACAGTGTCTCAGATCCAATGACCTTTTGGCACAGAAGTTCATTATACTTATTCAGGTCTGGCATATCTTTCTTCACAGCCACTCTCCAGAATTGTAAAAAGCTATCAGGAGAGAATCAAACCCTGATTGTTGTGTTGGTACTATCCTATTAACAGAAAGAGACCTAAAACATCAAATAAGTTGTCACTGCTTAAATAAGAAAGTGAAAACATGTATTGTGTTACAATTATTTTTTTATTTAATTTATAATGGTTTTATTGTTGTATATGTCAGGGTTCCCTCATAGTATATATTGTTCATTCCAGGTAAGTATAAGTTTGTATAATTATCTTTATAACCCTTTGCCCACAGTCTGTTTTTGGATTTGACCACCCGGACCTTCCCAATGAGTGTACAGGAACCACACAAACAGGTAAGTATGATTTCTTTATTACAGGAAATTTAGACAATCAAATACAACTTATTTTATCAGACAATTTGCAAACTCCCCCCTTTCAACCACCTTGCACATTATCGCCAAACAAAACCTATTCTAAAAATGCCTACAACTGTTTACTAAGTAAAACCACTTAAACCTTCCATAAAATATTTTAACAGACTACTTGTCACTTCAGGGGGGCTATAAGTATTACAATTATTCCACTCCACACAATATATTATCACAACACAGTCCCAAACAATATAAGCAGCAATTTGGTGAAACGATAGTTGCAGTATATTCACCTGGGCCTCAAAAGGCCTAGAAAACTCAGTTTGTAGGTCCTTGTAAAGTATCATGGTCAAGTGGCTATTGCATGTGGCAGAAAACAGTCAGAAGTCGCGATTAAAATGTCAAAAGTAAGCTTTTATTTAAGCCTCGGGTGAAGACTGGCAGTACAAAACACTAATAATTTAACAAAAACAAATCCACAAGCCTGTATTTAACAGATTTTACACACTGAGTACACAGCTACTCAGTCACTCCAGCCTCATTGGAGTCTCAAATCTAGTCCCCAGAAATGAGCTATACACAGGTACTTATACCCTCCCTTATCACTAGCCCCTCCCCAGGACTAATCCACTACACCTTCATTAAAGTATAGTCTTATAAATATGTTACAGTATCTGCATTAACTGATTCACACTTATTAAAATGTTAGCGTAATTTCCCTTTGTTTAAACATTATATATCCACTCTCGCCAGTTAAGCATACTATAGTTAAAACCCAGCTAAATAATCTATATTCCCCCCACATTAACTCTTATTATGTGCGCTCACGGCTGTAATAAAGCCTGACGTCAATGCACGCATTCCCAAGATGGCTGCGCCCAGAGCTACACCAGCTTGCCGGTATGTTCGCATTTATTCAAAACATGAAATATTAATATTTTTAAAATGCAAGTGCTTTCACTTCTCTTCATTAACTAAAGAAAATCTGAGCTTTAAAATAAATTTAGCAACTCGCTAGTAAAACATTGTATCCTTGTAAATCATATGTGCACCTATTCATTACCAAACACAAAAACAGTTCCAGCGGTGGTCTCA